>NC_091729.1:25224325-26546084 GCF_030179895.1 Drosophila kikkawai
CAGGAGACACCATACCAGGAGGAAGAGACACAGGCAGGCATAAATCTTTCGGCACTTTTTCATAGTCTACTTTGCTGCGTCTGTCTGCTGCCTTTGCCTTGGGTTCGGGTTGAGGGGTTTCCCCTCCCACCGCACTCAGCAGCCAAATTTGCCATTCATTTGTTATTGTAATGGGCCGGCGACCCCTTCCGAAAAGAGCGCCGCTAGCAACATGCAAAATGAGCGGAGGACACCGATCGACCCTGGTTACTTTGCATCCTTCAGCCAGAAAACCCACCCAATATGGCCCTCGGAACCACTCGCAACTCGCAGTTTGGAACTCACACTCGACTTCCGACGGCCAGCAAATAAATCTTGGCACTGGACGCAACACTGAGCACCCTGGTTTCGAACTGAGTTTGTAGTTACTAGCTTGGCTTTTGATGGTTATTTTCTTGGGGTTTTGGCACCACTGTGCGTGGTGGGAAATGCCACGCTGATTTTCCTTTAACCTGCGTTTTGGGGAGTGGGGTTTTCTGGTGGGGATTTTGCAGTCTGTCGCCATGTCATGTGTGACCATAGACGGGAGTGGGAGTAGCAATAGGAGCAGGAGCAGGAAAAGGAGCAGGAGCAACAGTAGAAGCACCAAACAAACAAGGCAGCAAGGAGCAAGCAGAATTAGCAACTAAGCAAGACTTTGCGGTTGCCTTAGCTTTCTATGCAGATTCTCATTTTATAGAAAAACTAAAATTAATAATTTTAATGTAATTTATCAAGTCTTTTTAAGCTTTTTAAAGGTTTTAAGTGACTAAAGATGTATTTCCCATATATACAGGGTACTTTCAAAGCCCTAACCCATACTCATTACCTCCTTTGTTTGATTGCTACGGCTACTCCTGCTGCTCGTGGTTGTTGCTGTTTCTGTAATTGCTTGTTGGTTTAATTTATTGTGTGTTTTCTGCAGCACCACGCATTTTCATTCCCATTTTCATTTCGCAGCGAGCTTTCTCGGTCGCGTGTGAGCGAGAGAGTGTGTGGCGTAAAGTACGCTGATTAAAAGTCATGGACTCTCGCCGGGGCTAATTGAAGTTTAGTGCCTTGGCTTTGGCATTGGGGCGAAGTAAGCCTCCCGACACACCACCCACTAAATAACACCTGCCTCCATACCCCTCTCTCTCTCATCTCCCGTTTCGTTCGACGACTGTTGGCCATAAATCATGAGCCTGCCTCGCTGGATCCAAAGGTGAGTTGTGGAAAAAAAGGAACAGAGGAAAATGGTATATGGTTTTTGGGGAATGATATGTGTGCTTACATAAAGCTGAGAAAGAGGGTTTATTTGGGAAATAAAAGTCTTGAGTTTAAAGGGTTTTTAAAGAAAAAATAATTTAATTTAAGGTTCTTAATACTATATAATTTAATTTAATGTAATTTTCCCTTTACAAAGTTCTATAAACTTGCAGCTAAAGAGGAGTTGGCTTACATTCTTGACTTATTTATTTTGTGCCCAGCTAAATAACTTGTTGGTTTTATAAGCCTTGGCATCTCTTTGAGACCTTAGCCTTTTGGCTTTCTCCTTCCCATTTTCCCCCCTCTTCTGGCCACCCATAAAATTCCTTGGCCAAAATGAAGTCGATGGGCTTTGGTTAAACATCGATTGGCTGCGGCATTTCGAAGCCAGGAACAAGTTCATAAAACAAATCATTACAGCAGCTTTCATAAAAAAACAGAAAAGAGAAAAGACTAAACCCACGCACACCCACTAATACATAAAATATCAATAAAAAAAAAAGTTTAAAGGTAACTGACGAGGACGCGGACGAGGACGTAGCTGACGACGGCTTGGCGGTCATGTAAGTGGGTGGCGGAGGCCTGCCCTGGCCAGGATTGCTAGGAGGAGGGGCAACGGAAGGGAGCTTGTGGAGACGCCGCACGAGCGCGTAAATCCTGCAGCTATTACCCCAGCGCCGCCATATTGATTGCGCTGGAGACAAACACAGATACAGATACACTCACACACGCAACGAGAGCAGATACATACTGGGCACTGGGAGAAAATAAGGGGTACTTAGTTAAGAAACAATTTTATAATAGAAAAATCTACAAAAACCAGTTGAAATAGGATTTTATAACTTAAAAACAGAACTTTTTTAAAGAAATTTCTGAAATCTTTAGTTAGAAAATTCTTTGAATTTTAAGTAAAAATCGTAGGAAATTTAAATAGAATTTAAATAAAATTGATTTCGAATTTTTTCCCACTGCATTCGGCATCGGCATCGGCTTCCTCGACGGCCAGGACTCTTCTAAGCAGGAAATGCGCATTTGACAAGCCAAAAAGATTGCCGCACGCCCCACGCGCTGTCAAGGGAATGATATTCCGGCCAGGATAGGGGGTGGGTGTATGGTGGGATGCCTTGCATATAGACTTGACAATGATATATGTGACTATATCCCAGCTAGTGTGTGTGTGCGTGTGTGTGTGCTGGAGTTGGAGTGAAAATAAAAAGAAAAACAAAAAGACAAAAACAAAGATACAAAACGAAGAACATAAAACTCCAAAGGAACTGCGGTCCCCCTTTCTGTGTTTTTTTGTATCCTCACATATCCTGGTTAGCAGGCAGTGTCTTCATCTTCAACTTGGGCTGACCAGGCACAACTGTACCCACAAAACCCCTGACAAACTTGTTGCCCCATCTTTGCTGCTGGCACTGCACTTAAGGTAATTGAAAAACTTGCCAGACCAAAGGCAAACCCACACCAGCACCACCCACAACACCCACCAAAAAGCAGACAGGTGCGAAAAATCTCAACAAAAGGTTTTTCTGATTAATTATTATTGTAAGTAGAATCAGCCAACACTGAGAGGTATGCAATTTACTAAGCAAAACTATAATTAAAGTGGTCTCAAGGTAAAACAATCTCTCTGTGGAGATATACATATCAAATAGGTTTATTATACAACAATTAAAATGTTTTAGAAGTAGGTTATTCAATGATTTGAATGGCTTTTCTAAATTATAAAATTTTCTGTACCTTTTTGCTTAATTTATTTCATAATTTCTTAAATATTTCAGTGAGAAAAAATCTTCTAAAATTCCCCACCAAGTTACTGCATTTAAAAATCAACTGCATTGGGCCAAAAAGTAACTCATAAAGCCCATAAAAGCCACCCACTTAGTGCATTTTGGCAGGCAACCAAAAAAAAATATATAAAAAAAGTAACTGAAGAGTCAATGAAATTAGCAAAGAGGCCACGCCCACCCCAAACGCCCACTTACAACCGCCCCAACATGATTTAGTCTGCGCTTTAGTTTAGCTTTTTCTTCTTTTTGCTTTTCTTTTACCATATTTTCAGTTTTCTGTTCTGTTTTTTTCGTATATTTTGGCAGCGAAGCCAAAAAATCCAAAAATGAAGCCAAGGGAATTCCACCCGCTGGGTGTCTGTCATTGGATATTTGTGTGACATAAACTAGCTGCTGCCACATTTCCCAATTTGCTCTGCGGAAAACTCCTCTTTCCCGGTCTGGGTCGCTTCTATCTTCTATTCTATATCCCCTATCCCCTATCTCCTATCCTCTATAACATCCAATCCAATCCAATGAGGTGTCCGCTTTGCGTTATTTAACGAAATTATGACAACGACAGGCAGAGGGGGGAGTTGGTAAAGCAGGGCAGAGAAATCTCATTTGGAAAAGCGAATTTGATTTTTAATTGCCGGCGACAAGCAGCAAAACACAGAGATCCCAGACATAATATGATTTTAGAGTAGAGAAAATGCAATTTAAATGGAACTTACTTGAAATGGATTAAAGCTAATCATAAGTTTGTTATAAAGTAGAAGATATTTCAGCCTTAAAATAATAAAGATATTGAATTAGGAACTAAAAATCAAGGGTAAAAGTTCTTATTAATTATAAACTAGAAGATATTTTTGCTTAAAAAACATAGAGGAATTAAATTCCTAACCTAAAATCATTAGTTAACGTTTAATAACTCTTTTAAACCTCATAAAACTCCCCCCTTTAGTCTTCCAAAACACTTTCTTCTTTGGCATTTCCTTTCTATTGATCAGTTTAATCCCCCCAAAAAGCCTGCCTTAGCCAAATGAGGCAAACAGAATTGACCTTTTGCCGTTCAATTAGCCGTAATTATGCTCACTTTCGGTGGCAAATACCTGTGCGCTGCAGCACATACACAAACACTTGGCATACCGAGATGCAGGCCATATCCTTAACGTTCTGCAAATCTCCTGGGCTGGGTTATAGTATAACTTTCACCCTCATACACACACACAAGCCCTGCTGGTTCCTCCCGGAAACAATGGGTCCAGCTCGCATCCACACATATCCTTCCCCTCCATCAACATTCACATCCACATTCCCGTCATCATCATCATTGTTGATGCCAACATATCAGCCAACTTTCAGCGCGGCAAGCGGTGAGTTACACCTCCCCCTTTTCCCCACCCACCAGCCCATTTTCGACCATTTTCCTCCATTTTCCGACTGCCACCCAAAGGACGAGTCTCTGGATTTTCCCGGGGGAGAAGACAGGCAGCGGGAAACTTTTGAAACAGTTGCAGTTTGCACACAATGGCCCAACAATCGGATGAGAGGAGAGGGGCCACACGAGGAATAGATACAAAAGCCGCCACCCGCTGCCCATTTTTCCCAGGTTTATAGTAGAGTTGCCTAGCTTAGCTGATTTTTCAGATATATTTGGGATATTCTAAGGGGTTTTTAAGAGTTAATTAATGCTTTGAAATTAATCTTAAATGTTTAAATAATAAAATCGATTTGTTTCTGGCTCAGAATTAAGTTGAAATAAATAAATATACGGGAAATTCCATTTATAGTAAATTTGTATATAGTTTTTGAACAATTTCAATCATTTTTTGGTATTCTATAAATTTTTGTATTAAAAATTTGATTCCTTATCAATTTGTATAACTAATTCTTTAAACTCATTCCTTAATATTTTTGTTTAAACTAAATCTCCTAACAAATATTTCGGCTCTTCCCTTTTTCCCCTAAAATTTCAGTGTATAAAGGGATGCTGTGTTGTGTATGCGCGTATTTCGGCTGCTGCAGCATGTCAATGATCATAAATTAAACTTGCAATAATTATAAATTAAATTTTGGCATAAATGGCCATGAGGCCTCCGCAAATGCATATAAATGGGAGTAGTTTTTGGTGGGTGGCAAGGGGCGTGGTGGTGGCGTGTGATGGCGGTGCCCGAAATGAACTGCACTATATGCATATGTCATGTGGGTCACGGGAGGGTTGGAAAATCCGGGGGTAAATCGGAGCCGTGGGGCTCGCTTAAATTATTGGGCTTTCGCTTTGGCTTTGGCGATGGATATGCCTTTGGTTCGATTTGTTGGCTTCATTTCAAAGGGGTTTCCTTCTACATATAGGGAGGAGTGTAGGGGAGTGTATTGGTCTGTATATATGTTTATATAATATATATAAAGAGAGAGGTGGGGGTGGCGCATGCAACGTTCAGGCACACCTGTGGACAATTTATGAAAACATTTTAATGGATCGTCTGTCAAAAAGTTTCACGTGGTCGAGAAAAGGGGGTCTTACAGCTGCTCAGCTCAGGGTTTTTCCAACGAAAGCCTACTCTCTGTCTGAGTTTAATACAATTTACCAAAGGGTTAATGGAATTTTTGGGATAAAAGTTCAAAGAACTTTGCAGGGAATTTTGAGGGGATAATGAAATAAGATTTTTAAAGGAATTAAACTATCAAGTGAGTATCTACAAACTCTTAATTTACCCAAAAATGTATGGAAAATGTTATAAAAATATATTTTTAACCTGATTAATACTGGTATTATTAAATCAGTTTAATTTTATAATAAAATTAATACATTAAAATGTATAAAAACTCATTAATGATTATAGAAAAAATTTATAAATTTTTTTAATTCTGTACTAATAATTTATAGGCATTCTGGAAGCCAAACCATACTAAAAACTGTATTATAACTTGTCAGCCTAGCTTATCAAAAACATAAATTCCCCTACAAAACATGAATAAAATAAAAGTTAATTAATTTATTTACCCAACCTCTGCCAAAACCATTAAAAAATCTCCCTCAAATATCAACAGAGACACATTGATATATAGAGAACCTAATCTGGCAATGATTTCATTACCCAGATTTATGTTTTGCTGCAGTTTCTTTTTTTACTTTCCATCAATTTAAAAAGCAAAAAGGCAAATCAAAAGTCGCTCAACATTGCCTTGATGGATTTTTAAATTAAATTTAATTTGCAATTGCATTTATAATTCCACTTTAATGGGAATATTTCAAATCGCTTTGTAGTCGAGTGTACTGAACCGAGGAGAAACTGCAGCCCGTCGTCTGGGCTAATTAGTGTAAATATTTTGCGTGCCCCCTCGGCCAATATTTGATTTCTCCCCGTAATTGGTCTGGATAATGTGCCAGTTAATGGGGGAGATCATTATTACACGATCGATCGAGCTAATCCCCCAATCATAATCACATGATCGATTCCTGCTTTAACGAGCATTAACGAGCTGCAGAAAGATCTCCGATGAGATCACAGTTCTTATGACTTTTGTAATTTCTTGCTTATCTCAACGATAAGGGAGAGACACGCTGAGAACGAGCCGGAAAATCAAGCAGATTTCTGCCGATGACTCACCGGGCTGGCATCTGATAGATAAAAGCAGCTGCAAGCTGAACAAAGCCAATGGCACGGCGCACGATCAACATGAAAATAGCATTGAGAAGAATTCTGGCCGCTGCGATTTTGCGATTCTACAATTCTCTTCTCTCTTTTTTGTCGCTCTTTTTGGACGAATGCATCTATGAGTTACAATTTGCTGAAGAAACAAGCGTGCGCAATTTTCTGACTCAGCCAGCAACAAAAAAAAAGGCAGAACGTGACAAGGTTTTACAACAAAAATTGAAATGAAAAGGTATCAAAAACACGGAAGAGTGGAGAATTGTTTTCAAAACATGAAAGATTCTCAAGAAGATACTGTTAATATTTACAGAAAAAGATTAAAAGATACAAATGCGGATATTGAAAAAGATACAATTACAGATACAGATCAAATTAGTTTATTTAAAGAATTTAATTGAATTAAGTTGAAGATATGTTTTTTTGGAAACGGTTCTCTTGCTAACTTAAGACCTTATAAATTGATAAAAATTATAAAAGCATAAAAAAAATATTTAATAAAATATTAATATTTATATTAGAAATAAAACCCCCAAGAAAGGGTAAAAAATGAGGCTAAAACATATTTTTCTTAGCAAAAACAACAAATTTATAGGCTTTATATTTCTTTTATTTATATATTTAACTAAAATCCCACAAATTCTCAATCTCCTTTTAAATCCCCCAAATAGGTAAACCTTTAAATCAACAATTTTACCTAAAATAAGAATACATTTACCGGATTTCCTCTTGATTTCGATAAATCGAGAATCAATTGCTCTTTGGTAAAAATTTTCTGCAACATATTTGCGTATGCATGTACCGGAACTTTGTCAGCAGAAAGTTCAACATTCGTTAATTTTATTTACACACACACACACACCTAGACACAACACAGATACACACAGACACGCAGATACAGATACACAACACTCAGCTATACACACTTTGGCAAATAGAGGACGACACAACACACACACACAAAATGCAAACAACAAACAAAAAAGCAAAGCTGCAAATTTGGCAAAATTATCCAGGCATTGCATGCCCCTCCTCTAGTTTCTGGCCATTTTCCGAACGATTTTCCTACCACTTACCACCCCTCCCCACCCCAACATTAGGATCACCTGCATGGGAAATTTGGTACGCATTTTCAGCTTAATTCAATGCGTTTATTGGGCATTGATTTTTCACAAACAAACATAAGTTGGAAAAAGGTATCAAAAAGGAAGTTTTCTTTGCTGATTATTTATGTTAATTGATAATTAATATTATTTATGAATTATAAAAGCTTTAAATTTTAAAAGGGCTTTTTAAAGCTGAGTCTACGCATTGCCAAAAACTCTACTTTATTTCGTTTTTTTCCCCCTGGCATTTTCCCTACACACAATTTCCACATCCTCTCATCATCTCCCTACTACTTTCCACTCTCTTTGCCACTCTGCCACTAACCTCAACCATTTACATTTTCAATTACTTTGCCTCGGCGAGTTTTCAAGTGACGAGCATTAGACACGCACCGCAGCCACGCCCACCACAACGCCCACTGAAACCTGTACCTGAGAGATCAAATGAATGCCGGAGTTTAGACAATATGAAATCACACATACGCCACGTGGGCCCAAGTCTTCAACTCTTCAAAGGGTTCTTTTGTGCGCAAAAATATCTAGAAACTAATAACACAAGGACTCCTTGGTGTATAAATTTCCATAAAACAGGGAATGAGAACCCAAACAAAACTAAAATTACTTTATTATTTAGCGTGACACTGGTTGCCTGTGTTATTCGCGTCTACATTATATTGATTTTCCACCAACAGACAACTTTTTCACTGCGGTCTATATTTAAAATGTTTTCAAAGTGACGTCAGCAGGGGGGGGTTTTTCTATTTAAGGAATAAAAGTATCTTGGAGGTTGCATTTTTGTGGAAAAATGAAGAAGAAAGTGGTAAGGATTGTTTTATGGGAATAGAAGTCGGGAGATGACTTTTTAATTGACGTCAATTGGAGGTAGGTTTTTCTAAAAGTGGATGAGATCTTGTCAAAGACAGGTGTTTGTGGCATTGCAGGGGTTGATATCAGTAACAAGACGGTATCTGAAGATATAATGATAATCATTACATTGCAAGTAGATCTTTTATGAAACTATAGAGCACATTTAAGCCGAAATCACGTAGAGACTTTTGAGAAAAGTATTAAATTTTAACTCTGAATTTTTTCTTTACAATTTAACATAATTTTAAGTACCTTTGAAGCTAATTTAAAGTGCATTAACATAAGTAAAAACATATTGTTTTCTCTGATTTATGATTTCCCCAATTCCATAATTTCATTTGATTATTTTCATCACCCCTTTTGCTGATATATTTTTTTCGCAATCGTAAAAGTGTGGCAAATGTAAGTGAACAACAACAGAAACACAACATTTCTGACCACTTGACCTCTTCGGCAAAGCACAGGCACAGCCCCGGCGTTGACCCCGGGCCAGGCCCACCCACTGCATCATCATCTCCCCCCCAAACCTTACAACGAGTCCTTCATCCCGGTTGTTGGCAAAGTAATTAATTTGATAAAGTGGCCGGGCAAAACGTTTCTGCAATGGGTGTTTTTCGATGGCAGGAGAAATGGGGGTGAGTTGAGGATGTGAGTATGCCCAAGGTGTTGTTACCAGGGCAGACATATTTATGACCGGGAATATATATGTCCTTTTGGTTTATATATATATATATATATATTTATGTTTCAATGTGTGTGTGCATGTGTAGTGGCAACAGATTGTGCGTTCTGTTTGGGCAGTTAATGAAATGAGTTTTGGGAAGAGAGGAAAGCCAACCTCCTCGACTGGCAAATGTCACTGAAAATTATTTTGCGTGTGACCAGAGCAACAAAATTTAATGGAATTTCAAATGCTGGGGCAGGTCCAGGTACCCCCCTTAACCCTTAACCCCTTTCCTTATCCCTTTATACCCTATCCTAGCTACAATTTACACTTGACCAGTACTCGTTTTGGCCTCGGCTTTTGGCTCGTTTTCTCCTCGTTGGTTTTTACATTTTGCCTTATTTTACATCTCTGAGTGTGTGTGTGTGTGTTTGTGTCTGTGAAATTTAAACAAATTGTGCAAATACTTTGTTTTTGATATGAATGTCAACCCTGTGTGTGTGTCTCGCTTTGCCTTGGCCAAAAACTAATTTGAATACAGAGAGAAGGACTGCATTTGCTGATAACAAACGAACTTTGGACTAGCCTGATACCTAAAACCAAAGTTTTTTACCAAAGCCAATCCAAATAAAACTGGAAAAAATACAACAAAATATATATATATAAGCGAAAAACATTTTGTAAATCTTTTTGGCAAGCCTTGGCTTCAGTTGGTAACGCTTTTTATGCCCTGGCAGCCTATAAATATGCGACGTGAGCTGTTTGCTTAACGCACACATACACACACACACACACACAGCGCCTGGAAAAACATAGCATAGCATAGCATAGCATACTTTCCAGGGTTCGCCAAGCAGGATTTGTTTCTTGAGATTAGAAAAATTAAACTTTGAAGGGGACTTGGAAAAGTTAAAGGAGGTAGAGAAGCTGAATAGCAAGTGGCGACAAGCAAATTATAGCAAATAAAATGCAAAACCAGTAGCTGTTAGAACTTTCTGCTCTTCGCGAATAATAATTTCCATTAAAATAGATTAAAAACTGAAATATTTATACATACATATTACCTCTGTGTTGCCCCCAAGGAGGTGAAAGTATTAAAAGCACTTGCCACTTGCTTACGCATTCCTGGCTGCCAAGTCTTTCACTCGTCTCGGTGTTGTATGAAGCGGATTACATGGCATAATAATCACGACAGCATCACATATATACATACATATATCCATATATATTTATATATATCTATAAGATAGCAAGGCAAGAAGGACTCCGAGGGTTTAAGAACACGCGCAAATATTAAATTTTATGCCAAGGGAAAAGCTTCAGGGAAAACGCCGCAGGGAAATGCCAAGCATAGGGAAAGGTAGCAATCAGCACTTGTCGAGGGGGTGCCGAGGTTTTCCCGCCCCCCAAGACCCACAAAAAAAAAATCATCATAGAAAATAAGCCAAAGCCCAGCTAAATGCTGCTGGATGTGTGAATAAACTGATTGATATTGCTGCCATAAGCTCCACCAGATAATCCCTCAAAGTCGCACTGAGAACTATAATTGAAAAGCAGGCGGAATTTTGGGAAACTCCCTCATTTTCACACATTTTCCAAAAACTCTAGAAAGAACACTTAAACCCTAAACAGGCGTCAAAGTTCATCAACTTTAGCAGCCGCCGTCGACACCTGAAAATTGATTGAAACGCAAAGGATAACAAAATGAAAATATTACCAAACTTCCCTCACAGAGAAAGAGAGCAACATCTTCATGGCTCCTTCTCGCAGGACTTTTGCTGGAAAAATCCCCCTTGAAACTGACACGAATGGGAATATAAAAGGTAAATAATGTGACCTTTGAGAGCATCAAATGCGTTACGCAATGGGCCGAGGTACAAAAAGAAAAACCTACATAAAAACAAAACTGAAATCACTAGTAACTGGGATGCTCCTCAAAAGCAACAACAACAAAAACAAACAGGCGGAAAATTCGTTAAATTATGAAAGAGCCGGCAAAACAACAATTTCCCAGCTTTCTTTGTTGCTCTTTTTGCCTTTTTTTTTTGGAAAAGTTTCTTCACTCATAAATAGGTTTGTTGCCCCCACTTAGAGTCTTGTCTCTTTTTCAAGAGCGGGGGAGTTGAATTTATAGGGGTTAATCCTGTTATACAGATGTAGAATCTGCCTCATAACTCCTGGGTTATATATGTATTTGTATATATGTATAATCCAAGGGAAGTCGAGTTATGAGGGGAGTTATTTATATTAAAGAAAAAGTGCTGACATAAAACCTGTATTGAAATCGGTGACAGGTGTAATGTAAAAAGAAGTTACTTGGGTTCTTAAAACCCTTTAAAATATGTCTAAAAGTATGCAATAAAATTACGTAAAAAATTTCTTTCAATTTGTATAATGCATATTCAACAAATTTTTATACCTTGTGTTTAGAATTAAATAAATTCCCTTTATAACTATATTTCCCTTAAAGAATATACCACAAATATCCCAACACAGTCCTGGAAAACCCACAGAATTTTCCGAGGATTTACTTTTATAGCCTTGACGCCTGCGCCGTTGCCTTTTGTCATTTCATTATATGTACTTTGGATGCTGTCTAGATCTCCTCGACTCATTCAGTCAGTTCCTTTTGCCGCGGGGTTATAAATTATTTATTGTTTTTTGATACAAAATGACTTTGGAGTTTTTTTTCTTTCGGGGTAAAATCAAAGAGGGTTCAGTTCCGGGTTGAGACTGAGATAGGGAGAGAGCTTTGTTTTTGGTTCCTGGAAGTTCCTGCCTGGGTCGCATGTGGCTGGGCTTTGCCCTCGGTTACTTCATTAAGTCGCCCGGGCCAAGTCATAAAATCTGATATGACCCTCTGCCTCTCGCCCTACTTACTCACTCGCTGTCTCTGTCTCTCGCTCTCCTTACTCACTCGCTGTCTCTGTATCTCGCTCTCTTTCTGCGAGAAAGACTGGACTAGCGAGCGAACGAGTATAATTTCCGCACATTTTCACGTTTTGCACATTTCCGCTGCATACTGTGTTGTGCGCGCCCCGGCATTTTGATGACGGCAAGGCCTCCTCCTGCCTGCTCCCCTTTTTTTTATTGTATTTTATACAAATTTAGCTGGTTGCTAGAACTACACAATGTGGCCCCGCGGTTGCTGGCATTTTAACGAGTTAATGCAGAAACAGGACATGCAAAATGGTTAGCATTTTGTGGAATTGGAATTCATTGAACTTTGAGCCGTTGCTTTGGTTATAAGTTCGTTTATGTTTTATTATTTTCTAAAAGCATCTGATGATGAAAGTCATTCATTTGTATGGTAGACACTTTGTTTTCTTTGAGAAAGTGGTGAGGTTTTTTTGACAAACACGTAGCTTTCATTAGAGTCTTAAGGATAAACTTCAAAAGTATCTCAACTTTGAAATGCTGATGAGAGTAGTTTAGATTTAAGACCAGTTTCTTGGCATTGACAACTCTGTTTAAGAAATTTCCAAGTTTTCTCATATTGCAATTTCTCCAATCATTTTTTTTAAGAAAATTCGTTTAAATTTCCATTTATTCCCCAACTATTTAATTTCATAGAATTAATTCTGTTAATTTCCCTAAATTAATTTTCTTGCCAAGTTCCTTTATGTTATTTTCTATAAATTTCCCTGAATTTCTGTTCCTGTTAATTTCCAAGTATTTTCTTTGAGTACAAAGAAAACCTCATTAGTTATATTTCTTTAATTTCATTCGCTCCTTTACATTTATACACTTCAGCTCTACATTATTATTTTCACTTTCTTTGCTCGCCGCTTAATTTATTGTGCATATTCCACCACTCGTCGCTGGGTCGCTTTCTTTCTAGCTTCGTCCAACCGTTCTTTGTCATATTTATTGTACATTTTACACTTTGCCCGCTTATTTCTTGCACTTAAGGGGCTTCCACACACACACACACTTTTCCCCCGTAGCTCCCTCCCCTACAAATATATTATTGAGCCGGGGAAAAAGTCGTTGAATCCGATGCTGTTTTGGCTTTTTGCAACCCTCCTCGGCCCGAAGGGGGCATTTTTAATGAGTCCTATGCAAATATATCGTTAGACTTAAGTGTGTATACGTGTTGTGTCTTGGCCCGATAAGCGAGCCGAAAGGATTCGCTGGCAGGACAAGCCACGAGCCTTTGATTATGGCAGCCACCAGCAGCATCCACATTTCCGTTGAGGAAAACCTGCCAAAAAGGGGAGCGGCGGGAAAACTAGACGCCAAGGCCCTCAGGGGGGGTGGGACGGAAAGCTAGCTTGAGTGGCTAGTGGGCAGCAGGAATAAAAAATTATAATAAACCCCGAAAAATTTCAATCTCAATCGTCAACAAGTTTCGCCTCCTCCAAACTGTTTTCCCTCCTTGCTCGCTTTTCCTAGCTTTTCTCCTTTCTCGCTTGCTTCAACTATTTTCCTATGCACAGTGGTGGTGGGGTAGGGGGGTTACAGGGGAAATGGGTTCCCCGGCTTGAATGGGGGAAAGGTCTCAGGCAGTCGAGGGTTAATGCATGAACAAAATTCATGGCAAAACTTGAGCTGAATGCGCCCAGAACCAGGACACCTAGAGAAATTGTTAAATTGCCTTGAAATTCCCAAACAGTTTTAGTTGATCAAACAAGAAAAAAATATTTAAGCGATGGGATGGGTTACAGATCATAATAAAAGTGGCTGTATATTGAAACACATAGATAATTTTGTCATTTAATTATAAAGATGGATAGGCAACAGCCAGTTTCGCTTTATAATTCCCAAATGGTTTGAGTTGATAGCAGAAGAAAATAAAGTTTAATCGATGATATTTTAGTGGCTATGTCTTGCCGAATAAATATAGGTTTATTCTCCCCCAAAATTCATCATATTTTCCTCCTGTGTAACTGGCTAAAAGCGGACAAAATGCCATTGCCGTGTCCCTTTTTTCGGACCAGGCCCAAAAACCCAAAGTCTACTCGCTCTTTCTATCTCTCTATTCCCCACTCAGTACCGGAGCTTCTCCCATTTCTCTCTCTCCATCTCTTTTATGCTTTTTTGGCTGTTCTCTGATGAAAACTACTCAGCGACATGAAACTTAACTTAAAAAGTTTTGCACTTTCATTTTGTAAATGAAATGCTGTTGTTGCTGCTCCCCTTGATGTTGTTGCTTCGAAATAACAGGAAAACAATTTGGAGCGGATAATGAATATGGGTTAGGTTTAGTGCATTTTGGTATAGCCCAGAGGACTGGGGAGGGATATATGTTTTGGATGGATGGCTGTGGATGTGGATGCATGTGGCCAGGGAATATTGCTTTTGTGTGAGAGAGAGTGAGCGATTCGCTTGCATTTTTTTCCTGGAAAAACCGCCTCTAAAAAGGCCAGGAGACAGGGGGGTGCAAAAAAAAAAGGGTTTTGGGAGCAATGAAGTGATGAATGCATTTACTATATGAATGAGTGATTACGAAGAAGCCAGTGAAATGTTCATGGGGCCATGCACTTGGGGGTTGGCTGCCAAAAAAAAAGAGAATGCACAATAAATAAGGCTCAAAGGGAGGAAGCAAATATGCTGTTTTGGTAATAGAAGGGGTTAGGAAAGGGTTTTGGTAAGGGAAATTAATATATATCCAAATAAATTATAGAAAATAACCCTATGACAAAGCTTTAAAGGAATAAATTACCCTGGTTTTTAAATTAAACAATAGTTTTTTATAAGAAAACGTTTCTTGTTCATAAAATCTATCTTTAAATATCCAAAAATAATATTAAATGTTATTTTATTTAAGTAAAAAACATTCTTATTTATATTCATTGTCAGCTGTCTCATAAAAAGCCACTCAATCTTCATGAATTTTATTTGCCAGTTCCTGTTTTTTGTTTTTCGTCCTTCTGCTATTTTAAAACGACTCTTGTCCAGAATAATCTTTTATGGCTTCTGACTTTTTTCTTATTTTTTCTTGTCTGCAAACCATCCTTCTTTAAGTTAAGGTTTTTTCTTTGCTAAATGTCTAAAAAAAAACGTCCTTAAAGAGGAACATTTGTGGGAACACAAAAAAATGGTTAGAAAATACAGCAATAGCAATTCATGTTCAATCTTCTTTTTGCTGGTCGTCGCGTCTTTGGCCCCGCTTTTCATGCTGTTCAGTTGTCGCTCACGTAATGAAAATGGCGCACATGGAACTCGGGGAAAATTCAAGGGGGGAAAGGGATGAGTGGGTGAAAAGCGGAAAGCCGAAGGACAGTGACGAGAAGCGTAGGAACCTCGCTGGCTGCCGAGGCTTCACTGAAGCCGAGCGCCAGGTCGCCGAGCAATTTTATGAACAGATGTGTGGTAAAATTAATGGACAGAGATAAACTCGGCCAGCGAGTGGGAAATGGAAAATGGAGGGTTAAAAGCGACAGAGAGAGAGCGAGCAAACTAAGAGAGTGAGCGCGAAAAACTCCCCAAGACAAAGAGAGAGCGGGAAAAGCGGGCTTGTTTGCCCAACATGATTTATGATCTTTTCCTACCAAAAAAAAAAAAAAAGATAAATAAAAGAAAAACAAGCATTCAAATGAGTGAAAAACTGAGTTCCACTCAATTTCTGTGTGTCTGTGTGGAAAAGCCACCCCCTAGGAGCTTTTTCCTTTGCCGTTGCTCTCTGTCGGGATTTTCATGAAAAGCTGTTGACTTCGTTACGCTGATAACTTAAATATGCATGGAAATTTACATACGTGTCAATGGCATTAAGTAGCGTTATGTTATTGGATAAGCTTCATCCTAGGCAACAGTCACACTTGCCTGCTTTATTGGTTTCCTTTTCGGAAAAAGGGTTTTATATATCCTTGATTGGGTTTATCAATGGAGTATTTCTTATATGTGCAAATCAGCAAGGGGATATTTAATTAAGGTTTTGTGATAAACTTTATTGTTTATGTGAAGAGAAAAGGAGGTGATAAACTTAGAGAGACGGGAATAAAACCTCCAGCTTCGATTTAGGATATATCTCTATAAGACTATAGTTTTCATGATATATTAAACTTTTAAAGATTGTGATAAAGTATTATATATAGTACATAACTAAGAGTTTTATCAGAATTTCCCTAGGCTTTCTCTCTTCTTACAGTATTATTTATTTGAAAAGGATATTTAAAATTCTATCGGACTCTTCTTGGACTTTCTCTCTACTACAAAAAAGGGTATATAATCCAAGACTTCCTCTCTTCTTATAGATATATTTCTTAGTAAAAGGATATTAGACTTTTCCTAGACTTTTTACAGAATTATTTCTCATTAAAAGGATATAGAAATCTACCAAGCTTTCCCTCGGATTTCTCATTTCTTAAAAAGGTTTTTCTCTCTAAAAATCATATATATTTTCATTCTGAAACTCACCTGAATGCCATGGGCTCCTCCTCCCTGCTGGCTTATGTGCAGCTGCTGCGTTTGCTTCATCTGCAGCGTGGTGGTGGTTGCCTGCTGCTGTTGCTGCTGCGGCGTGTTGCCGGCATTGCCGCCAGGGCCGTTGTTTGGATTGTTTTGCTGCCCATTGCCATTGCGCTGCTGCTGCTGTTGTTGCTGCTGCTGCTGTTGCTGTGGGCCGCCGCCAGGTTGCTGCTGCTGCGGCAGGTTGCCTGGCTGCTGATTGCCATTGGGGCCGCGAAGGAAGTTGGCCGCCGCATTGGCATTCTGGTTGCTGAAGGGCGAGTACTGCTGTTGCAATTGCTGCTGCTGCGGCACCTGTTGCTGTTGCTGCTGCTGCTTGTTGAACTGGGGCACACCTCCCATTTTGGGCTGCTGCTGGTGATGTTGCTGCTGTTGCTGCTGCTGCTGCATGGCCTGCTGCTGCTGCAGACGCTTGAGATCGAAGTCGTTTTGAGAGGAATAAAACAGCTCCTGCTTGATGTCCAGGAAGCTCTGCTGCACATTCATTCCAGCTCCGGGACCAGGACCCTTCTGGTGGAACTGAGGCGGCAAATGTTGCTGCTGCGGCTGTTGTTGTTGCTGCTGCTGCTGCTGGGGGTTGTTGGGACCTAGACCAAAGTCATTGGGAAAGCCGCCGCCATAGTCATTGTAACGACCCGGCTGACCTTGTCCCATCATCTGGCCATGCTGCTGCTGTTGCGCCTGTTGCTGAGCCTGCTGCTGCTGTTGCTGCTGCTGCTGGGGATTCATGCCATGAGGTGGACGCGGAAAACCACCCATTCCGCCCATGGCATTCTTGTGCTGATGCTGCTCGGCCATTTGCTTGAGTGTCTGAGCGGCCAGCGGATGCTCGGACATGAGATTACCAGAGTTGCCGGCAGAGTTGGGAGCCACATTGGAAGCCACATTGCCTCCTCCTCCGCCGCCATTGTTGGGGCCATTGGGAAAGCCTCCTCCTCCACCCTGATTGCCGCCGCCACGCATCTTCATACCTGTATTATCGCCAAGATTGAGGCCAAAGCCGCCAAAGCCATGACCCAATCCACCCTCCGACTTTACGTTCAGGCTATTGATCAGATCCTGGGCATTTGGCGGCTCCACCTTGATGCCATCCTCGGTCTTGATGTCCAGCAGCGGCTTCTCATCGAAGCCGTCGAGGAAACTGGGATTAAAGTCCTGCAGGTTATTGATGAGATCCTTGAAGGTGTCGTTGTTCTCCGAATTATCGTCGCCGAGGAGATCGGGGAAGCCGGGGAACTGCCCACCGCCGCCATCCTTGTCCAGGGAACCAAGATCGGGAAAATCATGATCCGGCTCTCGTTTGCACTCCACCAAATTGGCCAGATTGCCGAGGGCGGACTTTTGTTGGGCAGACATCATATTGGGTGGCAGACCCAGGTTGCCTAGGTTACCGCCGACTCCAAGGTTGCCAACACCAACGCCGGGACCCGTGGCCATGCCACCGGGTCCTCCGCCCCTTCCATTATTGCCGAGGCCTCCCAGTCCGCCGCCTTGCTGCTGCTGCTGCTGTTGGTGATGATCACCGCCTCCTCCGCCGCCTCCGTTGTTGCCGTTGCCACCACCCCCACCGTTATTGTTCGTACCGCCTCCTCCTCCGTTGTTGCCACCACCACCGCCTCCTCCACCAACTCCTGGTTCGCTCTTCACCGAAGTGTTGGTCAGCGCCTTCACTGTGACATTCGTGCTGATCTGCTGCGGCTGTGAATTCGCCGCTGATGTGGTGAACTCCAGTTGCTGTACAATTTCCACTGAGAATTTGGTTAGATTTTCCGAGCCGTTGTTGTTGTTGCTGTTAGTATTGCCATTGCCATTGCCATTATTGTTGTTGTTGCTATTCGCATTGTTCGTGTTGTTGTTGCCGCCGGTATTGTTGTTGCCATTACCATTGTTGTTGTTGTTGGCATTCGGATTGCCGTTGTTGTTATTTTGGTTGCTATTGCTGCTATTGTTGTTGTTGTTATTGGGCAATTTGTGCGGCGGCTCAAAGTTGTCAGCGCCATTGTCAACATCCTCCGCAGGTCGTTTCAGGAATTTTTGTTGCTAAAAAGGAGTAAAGGAGGGAAAAGGGGAAAATATTTAGTAAATTTTATGAAATATTTTTTTTTTTTTTGAAGTAAATATGTAATGAGATTAAAAATTAAATTTTATAAGAGGCATATGTTCATAAACTATATATTTAATAAGGTGTTATTGGTATAAGTAATTTAATATAGATCTCAGGCTAAAAAATTATCTTACCCAAATATTCATAGATAATTATTTTATGACTTTTACTGGCTTAGGCAAAGTTAAGTTTTGGAGTTACTTGAGTTGTTCAGAAGACATTAAGAGTCAAGGAGACGAGATTTGGGAAAACACTTTGATATATAGACACAAACACGCAGAGTTTATATAGCTGAAGCTCGATATCGTTATAGATTTCGAGAGGCGCGAGATTCGGAGATTTGTGGGGAGACTTTAGGCTGCTGCAAATCGATAGGGAGAGCTTTTCCGTCCAGTGTTGGTAGGCGATGTCGACAATGTTGAGCAGCGTCGACAGTTTTGCATTTTGTTGCGTTTGCTTCGCGGGCGCATTTGGTTATTGTTTTGGATTTGTTTTATTTTTTTTTTTTAGTTTTTCTTTTCCTTTTTGATTTTCTTCACAGTTCTTCGCGGATCTCTTTGTTCTTTTTTTGATTGTAATTTGATTTGTTCAGCTGCTCGGACGAAATTACACATAAATTATAGATGTACATGTACACAATATAATGTGTATATGGAAGAGTCGCACGATTCGATTAACACTCGACAACAAAACAATGGCAATAGCAGCAACAACAACAACAATGGCATATCGCTGACTTGGCAAGAGTAATCGAAAGAAATTCACTCTTTGCAAGACGTGCAAAAAATTATTGAAAAGCCTTAGCGAAAATTTCATGAAAAATGGCAAGTGCACACAAAGGCAGCAAAAATCTCGAAAAAATATATATATTACTAAACGTAACAGGAAAAAAAATCAGAAAAAATACAACAGAGAGGTAGCAAGAAGCAGAAACAATAACATAAAAGGCAAAAGACACTTCTAATCAGTGGCAGCGACGTCGACTGCGACTGCGACTGGGAAAAGAGAACCAGAACACCAGCGCGAGTATCTGTGTGAGCGATTCTGAGGCAGTGTGTGTTATGTTGGCGTCGGGGCTGCCTTTTGTTTTTGTTTTTGTTACTGTTCTGCTTTACTTCAGCGCTAGCGATACCCATTAGTTTTGGCTTAGGGAAGGGTATATGCACTCGAGGTGTAAGTTGAGAAGAAACAAGAAAAGTTTTGAAAAGATAAGGGTTTAATCTTGAAGATAATATATTTTTTAACTTCTGATAAAATAGATTTTAACCAGTTTTTCAAACTTTCTTTGTAATTTATATTACCCAATATATGGTATATTCTATTAAAGTTTTTATGGTAATTTTTTTCGGAATTTTTTAGAAATTTTAAGAAATCTTTATCTATTATAAAAATCATATTAGTTTATGACATATTATCCAGGTATCCGTTGGTATCTTTTAGTATCCTATAGTATTCGTTGGTATCCATATTTCTTGGTGTTCTTTGGTATCTCTAGGTAATCTTTGGTAATTATTTGTATTCCTTAGTATCCCTTGATATTTCTTAATATTTTCATAGCATTTTCTGAATAATTTTCCCTCTACCACAATATCTTTCCACCATTAACCCTAGACGGTCATGCTTCGTCGATTCGACGACGCAAAATCACAAAAGATCGAAAAATGAAAAAAAGGCTGTTTTTTATTTTCAGTTTTTAAGTATATTCTTAATATGAGAATGAATTATTATTTCTAATTTTGAACAGTTAAAATGATGAATTAAACGCTGTACAAATTTTTGTTACAATATTTGTTTGTTTTTTATCATTTATACTTATTTTAAAATTGGCGTCGTCGATTCGACGAAGCATAACCTTAACGTAGGAAAAATAAGCATGACCGTCTAGGGTTAAAGACTAATTACTAGATTTCAACTCGTTTTAGGTGTCGTAAAAACTCCACTTGAAAAACATTCCCCCTGACTTCACGCTTGTAAAGTGAATAGCAAAAGTGGGAGAGAAAAGCAAAAAAAGAAGACGAAGGCGAACTGAAAAAGCAAAAAAGAAAAACAATCACATTTAAATCAGAATGTGTTTGCTTTTTAGTTTGTTTTTTTACCCATTTTTCTTTTTATTTTCTTGCCCCCGTGCAGCAGGCGAAGCGCGCGCGCGACTTTAGCTGTTTATTTTGTTTTTAATTAATGCAAAATGTATACAAAATAGCCGCGAATAGGCGCAGCCACCAACACAACACAATGACATGTGAGTGGGGTCGCGAGGTGTGCGAATGTGTATCTGAATCTGTGAGTGAGCTGCGAGTGCGAGTACGAGTATCTCTGTGTGAATATATAAAACTTCACTTTGCAAAAGCCAAAGCAGAGGACTCCATGCGGTTGCAAGTGTGCAAAATAATGTTGCGAAATGCTTTGGAACAACCGCAAAGTGACGCTTTTCTGGGTAGCAAAAATATTTACCACAATTTTAACACATTTGCAGGTAGCTTTGTTGGAAAAGATACAAAAACAAAAGGGTATGGACTTCTGAAATACCTAATTTTCGATGGAGAAACAATACAAATGAATATTCAAACATTTTAAACAGTCCTTGTTTTAATTATCCTATTAAAAAACTACCATAAAGTTAGCCTAAATGTTCAACCTTTTAATATAAAAATCTTGTATGTGCCCTCAAGGGTTACGAGGTATCAAATTTCATACCAAATATAGTTCTAAATAAATATTAGACCATTAAAATCCAAGTGCAAACCCTCTAAACAGCTTAGCCAAAACATTCCCAGAGGATTATCCTCTTCTGTGAACACTCGCTTGGGGGTCATCGATACCCACTCAATAGAGGGTTAAACAATTACGAATAGCCAGGAAAGTATACCCGAAAAAAAATTATGAATAACAAAGTGAATACCAAGTACTCGTTACGCATTCACATTCGTGAAAACACTCACACACATGCACACCTAATATTCGCCTAATAAGTTTATGGCACTTTACAACACTCGAAATGCAATGCCGTCTCTTTCTGTCCCTCAGTTCCGTCTCTTTCCCTCTCTCTGTTACTCTTTGCACTGTATATTTCTCGGTTCATTTCGATACACGCGCCAACACTTTTCCCACTTTTCCCTGGCTCATTATGAATAAATGACGTTTCATAAATTTGTTTTTCTTCCTCTGTGCTGCGTTGCGCTACCACACCATCGATCATGCCGTCTCTTTCGCTTGCCCCCCGCGTATCTGCATCTACTGTCTCTTTCGCTGCCTGTATCTGTAGCTGTAGCTGTAGCTGTATCTGTGTTTTTCCTATCTTTCGATGGAAACGTGACACAAAGAATGCAAACTTGCGTTGACCAGAAGCGCTGAAGCGATGGAAAGAGAAGGCCAAACATGTAACCCCTGCCAAAGAGAGAGAGATAGACAGAGAGAGGTAGAGCGAGACGTAAAGCTCGCACAATTTACAAACTTAAAAGTAATTTAGTTTTTTACGACTCCACTGCGGTAATAAAAATGTTTTGCCCTCTACGTATTTTGCCGCCACCCTCACCTATAACTATAACTATACCATAGTCCCGGTACCCTTTGGCCCTGTCTCCTCCACAACCCCTTTTTTACCCGTCTTTTCACCCCCTAAATCCCCGCCATTTTCCCACATTTACTGCATTTACATTTATCGATGCGTCTTCGCCTTCGCCAACATTCTCATCTTCGCCTTTGCCTTCGCCTTGGCCTCCATCTTCTTTGCTTTTACGTCCTGATGTCCTGGCACTGGGGCTTAATAACTTTGTTGAGGGGGGAGGTAGGGGCTAAAGTGTCTGATGTCTGAGGGGGTATGGTCGAAATCGAAGGTTGCCAAGATAAAGTACTGGTCGAACAGTGGGAAAAAAAGTATAGGAAATCAAAGTTGAAGTTTAGAGATTGCCTTCTAAAAGAAAATAATATATTTTTTACAGAAATATGTTAAAATAATAATTTGGAATAGTTTAAAGAACTGAAAACAATTGAAATGCTACTAATAAGTAGGCTACACAATTTGGTTTAAACTGAATTTAAGCTTAAAATATTTTATAGCATACTTTTGGACACATTTTCAAATGATTTCAAATCGATGGATTGCCTCTTTTAATAATAATGACCATTCTTCCCAAGCTTTTATCGTTTCTTTGACAACATTTTGATGTTCTATATAGGCGTTTTGTTGATTCAAAAAAGAAAGTCAAACATTTTCACAGCTTATGACTCGTTTTCTCTATCTTCGCCAATCCCCTCTCAGACTCTCCCATCCGTGTCTTTGATATATTTTCTGTTTGCTTTGCCAGCAAATGAAATAAAGCAACTGAAATTATGCCGCGAACCTTGACACATTAAAAACAAGCAACAAAAGCGTGAGTAAGAAGACGTCGTAGTCGTCGTCGTGTATCTCCCTCGCTCTCCACTTTTGCTAGTAAATATTTTCTGCGTGTAAAAATAAAAATGTGGAAAATGTTTCTTTTCACGTTGGCGACGTTCGCTGTTCGCTGGCTCTGGTGTTTTGCATGAATTTCATTTCATTCCGTTTTCATGATTCCAATGCATAAACAAAAGAGAGCAGCAAGCAGCAAGCGTCCAACGCGTCGTATGATTAATGCGAATTAGCGGCGAATCCAAACCGACACTCTCGGCCACTCAGCACCAGGAAAAAAAAAAAAGCGTAGAAACAAAAAAAAAATCAGCAATATAGCTATATAGCAGCTCGACCCAAAACGGAAATCGTCTCGTCCCCAACAACAACACAGAAAAACACATCAAATGTTTCGTGGAAAGCCTTCGTTTGGCGTTCGTGTTTTGTTTGATTAGTTGGTTTGCTTGGCCAGTTGCTACTATATAAACTATATAGAGGTGCTGAGAGACAGGAGAACAGAAAGAAGATGATGATGGAGGAGGAGGAGTTGCCGACGCCAAGGCTTTCCATGAAAATGGGATGCGAAACAAGGCCAGTGCGTAAGAGAGGAGCAATCAACAAGATTATAGGGTATGAAATGGTGGCTTATAGACTCTCTCAACAAAAAAAAAAAAAAATCTGGCTACTTCTAATTAATTAATTTAATTTTCATCTTGAAACTCCCTACTTTTTCTTTGCACGATTTTCTAGCTCGTTTTCTCTCTTCCTCTGCCAGTGTCCCATCATTTATGCACAACAATTAATTAAAAGTGTAACTTAAAACGTCCGCTCAAGTGTCAGTGGGTTAGTTCCCCTTCACCCCCCTCATTTACCTCCGCTGTGCCACCAATTAATTCCTGGCTATTTTAACCATTCCTTACCCCATATTTTTCGCCTCCTCCGTCGACGACACATGGCGTATGCGTAATGTTTTTGGCCTTGTTTAGCGCCACACTCGCTCACTCCCCCCTCCTGCCACTCGCTTACTCGCATTACATTTTCCATACTATTAATTTTTTGCACATTATTAAAAAGTGGGTGGCGGCACCCAGGCAGCCAGTGCGAAAAAATCGCGTAAAAATATGAAGTGAATTATAAATCATTATTCAACTCATTTAACTGAGTTGGCGAGCGCAGCACAAAGCCCAATGGGAAATTATGTTTGCCAAAAATTAATTAAACAACAGTAACACAGCAGAGGAAAAGCAATAAAAGTAAGATTAATGTAGTCCCACTGGCAGCGACGCCAACTGAGGCAGCGGCCGCGACGCCAGCAGAGGCAGAAGCAGCAGCATCAATTTCCGCAACGCCAAACTGCTAAGCCAGATTTCTCGGTTTGGTTTTCAGTTTGGCTTGTTGCTCGCTCGCAGGCAATTGTTGCTATTACACACTATTGCCCATTGCCTGTGCCAGAGTGGTGTTGTTTTTGCCTGAGAATTCCAAGATTCCAAGTTGCTGTTGTCTCTCACTATTTAATTATATAGGAGAAAATGCAAAAGACTGAAGAAAATGCTTGAAGAAGGTGGAAAACTATGGTAAACTCTGGGGTGGGAGGTTAAATGGGTTTAAGGAAAAGATTAAAGTGTAATACCATTAACAGAAAAATCTTTTAAAAAATTTCTTTGTAATTGAAATGCTTTAGTTTATCGAAATACTGAACTATCGACCTCGACTTTTATCGATTATTCAAAATGTAAAGATCATTAAGTACAAATGGTCATCTTTAAGAACAGTTTAAATGTTCTGATAATAGAAAATCAAATTCAAGACTTTACAAAGCCCAAAAACAATTTCTAGAGATGGTAATCGATTAATTAATTGATTAATATCGATTTTATTAGCTCTAGAAATAAGCTATTATTATCGATTATGTATATACGAAAGGTTTGAAAACTTTCAATATTTAATCCAAAGACCAATTTAGCTTTGTTTTCATTGACTGAAGATTTCTTTTCACAATATCGTATCTTATCGATTAAAATCTATCAAACAAATGCCTATTTTGAGACCCCCAAAATCTTTAATGATAAATAATATTATTATCCTTATTATTAATTTTAATTAATTTTAAACTTCTTTAATGTGGCTTAACATCTATACTCTGCCATTATAAAATGCACAAAATAATACTCCAAATCGGGGCAAACAAACTAATTATCCAAATGCATCTATCCAACTCTGATTACCCCAAAAAAAATTAGCATAATTCAAAGCCGTTAATCGGCCCAATTGTTTCGCCATTGCGGCAATATGCACATCTGTGCTGTGGAAGTGGATGTGGCGCTGCGGCTATATAGCTATATAGCCACTGCCATGGATATGGATATGAGTGTTGAATATGAATATGTAAGTGCACAGATGCACAGTTCCAAACGCGTTCTACTTCATGGCACTGTGAGCATGCCCCACTTTTCGGTGAGGGCATAACAAACGACCAATGGCTCCTCCTTGCCGCCCCCTTTGGCCAGCTCACTTCTTGGCCACTTGTCTAAGCAAAATGCGTAACACACACAGGCACGAGGAGAAATCAAACAGAAAATCACTTTGGATTTGGCCAACAAAATAAATGTTCACTTTGATATTTTAGCTTAGAAGAAAATCATTAAAATCATAATTTATGCTGCACAAATTTATGAAAAACAAAAATTTGGCAGAGGAAAATTACTGCAATGTAATTAATGGTTTCAATTGAGCGAAAGAGTGGGAAAAACAGACACACACACACAGACATAGACACTATATTTTTTCCTTGCTGATTTTATTTAGCACTTTTGATTTATGATTTTTAATTTTTGGCCATTTTACGTCGTGAATCTTACCAAAAGTCTGCGCCGCACCTAATAAATCTGCATTTGCCATGCATAATTTCTCACCGAATAAAATGTCAAATAAATAAGCAAAAAAAAGGAAAATAAAGATGTGCTCGAAGGCACAGTATAAAAAAAAGATGGGAAATTTCTCAGACAAAATTCTTGAAAAAAAGTCACAGGAAAAAGCAAAAAGAAGTTGCTTAAAAATTCAGCACGGCTTGTGGGTTTTTATTTAACTTAATTATTCATTTTTAAGAATAAGAATTGCATTGATAAGAGTCTCATATATTTTGTTATTACATTTTTTTTATTTAGTTTTTATTTATTATCACGATCAATGATTAAATATTCATAGAAATGTTGTAACGATCTGTAATCACTGATAACTTTGAAGGTTTCCCTTTTTCTGTAATTTGTATTTGTTTTTCTCTTTACTTTTCACTCTTAAATTTTTCTTTATATTTATTTTCCTATTTTGTAATATATTTCTTAGCACTTTACTCGTTTTTTATTTCTTAATTAAGTTTAAGGGCCTTTTAAAATATTATTTTTGTTTATGACTGGGTTGCTAATGTCACTTAATGTTGATGCTGCTGCTGCTGTTGTTCGTTTTTGTTGCTGCTGCCATTGTTTTGATGTTGCTGTTGTGTTTTTTATCGCCGAACCGCATACGAAACGAAAATTAAAAAACACAAAAAAACCAACGCACAGCTTTTCTTTAGCTTGCTGCTGCCGTGCGGCAATTACTGCTGCTGTTGCTAGTGTGTGGCTGCTGCTAGTGGTGTTGCTGCTTTAGCTGCTGCTTCTGCTGCTGCTGCTGTTTTGGTCGTGCGCCGTTTGGCAGTCGGTTGAGTACTGGCACGAGCCGCTGTCAGCGAAACCAAACGAGCCGACTTCGACCGACGAGCGGCGTCAGCGGCGACGCCGGCAGCGAGAAAGTTTGCGTTTTGCATTGTTGCAGCGCTGCTGCTGCTGCTGCTGCGCTGGGCGGCGAGTGAGTGTATCTTGGGGGGGAAGGAGGGGTGGGGAGCATAGAGCGAGTACATGTTAATGCGGGGGTGCTCTTAACAGGGCCCTAGCAGCAATGTTGATAAGCCTGCTGCTGCTCGCTGTTAAGCATGTTGCATGTCAGTCTCTCACTCTCTCGCTCTTTCGTGCTGAAACCAATTCGTTTGTCATTTGTTTAATGACACAAATATTTGCACAAAGTGTTTGCATTTATGTATGCCGCGACAACCTGTCTTGCCCCACCACCAGCCCCCCTCGTTTTCAATTTCCATTTTTCGGCGGCGTCAGCAAAGTTTTCCCTCAATTTGTATATTTGTGCCATAAATTTTATTACCACTAATAGACTAATAATAATCCGGCTAATGATCGTCAACAGGCCATTGAAGTTTCTCCGTAAGCTTTCAGGGAAATTGAATTCGTTGCGAGCAGAATTTGATGGCTGTTAAATTGGGTTGAGCCTACAAGGACACTTGGGGCAAAGCTACCCCCGAAAACAGCAAATAACATGAAACAACTAAATAAGGAAGTGACAACCGGAAACCGAGGAGGCTAAGGAATTTTCGCTCAAACGGGGATCCCAGGAGTCACTCAAAAAGGTTTGAGTGAGAACCGCGCTCACTCTCTTTATCTCGCTGGTTATTTCTTTCTTTCTTTTTTTTTTTGCAGCGCTTTTTCGCTCGCTGTTATGTTACAAGGCAACGACACCGGCCGGCTGAAACTAGTTAAGGCCACACCAGCAGGCAGGCAAACAACCCTCTTTGCTGGCCACATCCACACAGCCTCCCCCTTGATGCGACCACCACCCCCGGCTCCTTCCCCTGACAGCTTAACCTATAAAAATTCCGCAACCACAACAACAGCAACATCAACACAAATGGGAACACACACACCACACTCCCGCCTCCACTCCACTCCGCTACGGGCACACAGCGAGAACTGTTCTCGGCACTCTCTCTCGCCGAAATCTGGGCGCCTGTTACACACGCAACGAAGTTGCCAACACAACCTCACACAGCCAGCAGCAAGCACACAACAACTCACGCACACTCGCAGCAGCGCGTGTTTCTGCTGCTGCGAAGCTGTTGCTGCGGTCATGTTGCTGCTGCTGCCACTGTTGCTCATGTTGCTGTTGCTGCTAATGGCAGTGCAGGCTCAAAAAGCGTAGCTAAAAATATCTAAGATAAAGATATTTTAAAATTTGGAAGGAACAAAATTAACTACAAAATTTTCTTAGTTTTTAAAGTTTTGCCTAATTTAGTATTGACTTTTTAGAATAAACATTAAGCAGAAAAATATGCATTTTAAAATAATTAAATATATAAACAAAATTGAATAGCATAAATCTCTGGCTAAAAAATATTTACTAAAGCATCTCTAATTGCTGCTGTGTCAGTGCCGTTCATTTGTTTGATTTTGTTGTGATTATGCGCAGTGCTTCGACACTGACTGAGCAGCCAACGGCGGCAGAGGTAGCAGAAGCAGAGGCGTCACTGTAGTCAGCGACCCATGGAGGGCATTTGGGAGCAGCAACAACAGCAATGCCACCAAATCGTCCGAAGTTGCGATACTCTTGGACAATTAAAAAAAAAATTGATAAGGAAATCATGTTAAAACCTCGATTTTGGTCAGAAAATTATTGCAAAATTTCATTAAATAATCGAAGAATTAAATAAGAGAGTATTACGAGAAATGGAAAATTTAAGAACTTGTTTTAAAAATCTTGAAAAATGATTAAATCTCAGCTCTGATCAGGCTACATTTTTCTATATATACATTATATAGATATACATATAGACTATATTCCGTATAGTCTGTTGCCTTCCCTCACGGCTGCCGGCTGTTGGCTCGTAAAAACTCATTGCCAGTTTGGGGCGTCGCTCAACTGGAAATGTGGCCAAGACGAGGCTGAAACTGTGAAACTGAAGCTATAGGAGCTACAGCTAAAGCCAAAGTCAAAGCTAGAGACAGAGAGCCAGAGCTGGGACTGCAGGTGTTTGTCTAACTGAGACATCTTTAGCATATAATACATTATATACCATAAAGTATATACTTTTATCTATATATAAGGCTATGTATTTAAGCCTAAATAAGCTTTCTTTTTTAGAAACGTAAGTAAAATATAAAACAATATAGTTAACTAAATTTTTTTCCAAGAATTTGAAATTGATTTTAGCACTAAATTCATTATTTTCAAAAAATTTTAAATGATATCTTTTTTTCATGAATTTTATATATTTTTCTATGGAAACCAAAGCTTTTTTTAGATTTCAAATGAATGCTGATCCAGCTTAATTAAGCAATTTATCAAAAATTTTATTACTAAAAGCTGATAAGTGAAATTTAAATTTTTTTAAATCTAGTATATATTCCCTTTCAAAGTTAAGATTGCAAAACAAAACAACAAAATGTAATAATAAGATTCATAAATATTTTTCAGGCTAGCTTTCTTTTATTTTCAGTGTATTTACACACATATGTGCCATGTAATTGCACTGAGTATTTCTTTGCGAAGCTTAATTAGTGGCTGCCAGCCTGTTTTTTCACTTTGTAGGCTTTTGTAAATGAACGTTCCGTGAAGCGACGGTTGTTAGAACAAAACACAGTTAGAATTTTGGTACTGGACAAAACACACACACACAGAGATTCCTCTTCCCGATGGATCTTAAGGAATTCTGCTAATCCACGTTCTTGTTGGCAGGAGTTGGGCGATAACGTATGGAGAAGCGCCTAAAGGTGTGGGAGTTGATCTCCCTGGTGGGCGTGAACTTGGCCCGCTCGATAACGGACCCGGGACTGCCAAAGTTGAGTAGCCAGAACTTGAGCTCGTTGACCTTGGACAGTGGGCCCTCCAGCTCCCCCTTGACCGTGCCCTCGTCGGTGTTCATCACCCAACCCCGCACCTGGCTGAGCGTGGCCAAGTCCTGGGTCTGTTTTCGCAACTTCACGCCCTGCACTCGCCCAAAGATCTCGAATCCGCAAAAGAAAATCGGGTCCACCGACTGCATCATCATATTTTGAGTCCGTGTATTCATTCAGTTTCTCTTTGAGCTGTGAGTTTTTGAGTGTGGATCGAAAGGGGAAGATATACTTGTATAAATTTTGTCAATTTTGGTTAAAGTTTGTCAAATGGTTTTATGGATATTTCTCTTTTTGTGGCAAGACAGTCAAGGTCTACTTTTTAAGTACAAACAGTAAAAGGAAGTAAATGAACTTCTTAAAGATTCATTAAAGAATCTATTTAAGAAAAATATATAAAATCCATATGCTCGAAATTCGGTTTGTAATTGAAAAAGAAAACACATGTTATTCTTAAATAAAATACCATTTCCCCCTTTAATTTATTGCCTATCGATTGCGTAAGAAGCAATTTCCTTGAAATAAGATACTCATACATTTCTAGCTACTTTTTAATCATGATTGAATTAAAATTGAGAAAGAAAAAAAGGAGAAACAAAAAAAATGCATTTTCATCTTCGCAACGAGCATTGTTGTATCGAGAAGGACGCTAATGACATTGTATCTATTGTATATCTATCGCATATCACATATCCCATATCAGCACGGGGGACTCATAAATCACTTGCCGCACTCGCACACAAGTTCATCTCATGGCAATCCAATCAACTGGCAATGCCACAAAAGTTTGCAACCACCAAACAGAGGCGCAAAAACCCGCCCCCTTCATCACTGTTCTCCTCCTCATCCTCTTCCTCCATCCCTCGTAAGCAGCCGTCGCAGCACACAACACCACCAACGCACCACCTATGGGCAGCGAACAATAACTAGCGGAGATAAACAGACAACATTTGGCGTTAATGCAAACGCGAAACACCAACATCGTTGGCGATTCTATGGCAAATATTTAATACGATATTTATGGGATATATAAGAGGGTATATAGGGAGAGAGATTTCAGCGAGGAATGGTATGTATTTGCTTAAGAAGCCAGTGATAAATGACTGAACAGGTAACAAGTATACGCCCCACGGCACCTTACAAGATGAGGGAAATATCAACAAAATGTGCAACTCATTTTCCAAAGTATGAAGAATATTATACAACGTTTTTTAGATAGTTAAGTATTCAGTCTTTAAGGACATTTAAAACAATCCATATCGAATTATTTGAAAAGTAAATATAAGGCCTAATCCTAGCATTACATTGGTCAAAACTAAAAATGTAACTTCTTTTGCGAAATACCCATGGTACTAGCTACATTTTAAGCGAACAGAAAGATGTGGAAATGGCCCTAAAGCTGCCAATTTTGTTTAACGAATTTTCAAGTTTTCACAAACTGGAACCAAAGGTTTCTAATTTGCCAGCAAAGCCACAGTAATATCTTTGTAACTGTGACGAAAAACAAAATTAAGTAAGTTGCAGTAGCTCTGCAAGCTAAGAAAAGGGTTTCTTTTATGCTTCCCTGGGCTATAGCTAAGATTATGCAAATTTAATAGGTTTCGTTGGTTAGGTTTTACCAATACACCAATTTCAACATTTCAAAAATAACAATAATAAACACATTTTCGTACTAAAAATGAGGAAAAACTCTTTAACTTATTTCAAAATAACTTAGAGAATACCAGCGTATACTTCACCAATACACCCATTTCAACAAATCCAATACACCAATAGAATCAAAATAATATAATAGTTAACAAATTAGGAATAACTCTTAAAGTTATAGAAAAGCTATAAGAAGCTTTAACTTATCCCTAGAAAGTACTGCATGCTTCGTTATTTCACCAATACACCAACAAAAGCCAAATATAACAATAGTAAACAGGTTTGTTTGGGAAAAAAATGAGGAAACACTCCTTAAGCTGTAGGAAATTGTTGAAAAGGCTTCACTGTGTCTTCAAAGTGCCTCAAACTCCGTCGTGTGCTCATTCAAATGAAACAGCACGAGCCTCGGATTCGGATTCGGATTCGTTTTGAGTTTCAGTTTGAGTCCCCAGCCTCTGTCGCTGCCTCAGTCGGCGTCTCAGTCGACGTCTCTCAGTGAATTCGATATTGTTGTTGCTGGCTCGCTGGCTGGCTGGCTGTTGAGCCGAAGGTGAGCAAGCCAAATCAAACAAACCGAAGCGCAGCAAAACAACAATAACAACAAAAAGTAATACGTTGAAACGCTTCAAGGGATTTCGCATAACTCAGTATTGTGGCTATATAGCTATGGGTACAGGTATAGATATAGGAATATGGGTAGGAGTACGAGTACAGCTGCAGTTGCGGACACAATAATAGTTCCCCAAGATAAATGCAGATGAAGATTTTAGGATCTTGAAGGCCATATATTTCTTATGATGTTAATATTTAAATTTTTTGCGATAGTTCTTAGTAAATTTATTTATTTTTTAAATATATTTTGAATAATCAGAATATTGTTATTTGAATTAATTAAACTAATTAAATATTAATATTTAAAAAATACCTTAACATTTTTTGTTTAATTTATTTATAATTTTTACCGCAACTGTATATTGTACAGCTGAAACTGCGCTTCAATTGCGACAGCTAAAATAACAACAACAATAAGGTAACACAAGTAAACAAAACTCGGCTTCTCTGAAGGCAAACTGCGTGAACTGAGGGAGAAGGAGAGACATTCGAAGAAAAAGATAGAGTAAAAGAGAGGATCTTTCTGACAACAGAGAAAAACGGGGAATCCTGATAAATCAAAATCCTCAATCAGAAGTTAAGCGTTAAAAAAAAACTACATTTTAAAAAATATAAAAATTTATAGGTAGATTTCTGAAAAGCCTTAAAAATTATATCAAAAAGACATGCCCATATTGATACTCTTATTTAGATTTTCCCAAATTCCCCGCTCATGTTGCCATTATAATTTCCATGCTTCTCGAAAATTATATCTCTGAAAACAATCTTTTTTTTACAGGCCTGACGGCGCCAAGCCAAATACACAAATCAAATCAGAAAGCGAAACAAAAATAACAACAGAGGGAGGAGAAACAGAAAAAGAACAACAATTAAATCGAATTGGAAATTAAAAATAAAAAGTACAGTCCAGCAAGACAGCATTTTCCCGCAGCATTTTCCTTCATTTTCCAAATTGAATTGAAATGCAAACGAAAGCTAAATACTAAAATTAGCTTAAAATAAGTAAAGCAGACGCTGGCCGAGGAGCAATAATAACAACAAGTGAATAGAAAATCAAAGCGAAGCATATAAAGCAGCGATAATTCAAACGCAAAATGTAAACACTTCAAAGCCAGGCGACGCGGCGCGTCGGAAAAGCGTTGGAAAAGCTGAGAAAAATACCGAACCACAGTTGCATGGCAAAATGGAAGGGAATAATGAGAGAGGCCAGAGAAGTGGGGAAATTTTATAGAGTTTTCAAAGGGGAGAAAAATGGAATGGAAAATGGATGTTCACTTTAAATATCTTCTTTAGCCACACGCCATCACCACCACACACATTGATTTGTTGTTTACGCCAAATGACACAATTATTATAAATCTAGGCACTGGGAAAAATATTGGATCATAGGTAAAATAAAAATAAAATATATTATCAACTGTTATACACACATTTACACTCACAAAACGACGCTCTGAGCGAAGCTTGTCCTACGCTGCGTATACGTAACCCGTGATCTTGACTTCAGCATCGGCATTCGTTTCTCTTATCAGAAATAACTCAACGTTGATGTTGCACACAGCAAACATTCCATAATTGTTCAGATATTCCCTGGGTGCTTAAATTAACCTTAGCTTAGCTTAACTTACGGTTTTATCTGCACTTTTTGTGTGCATATTTTCGCAAAAGGAAGAAAATACTGGGACGACACTCACCTGCAAAGAGAGAAAAAGAGAGAGAGATATAATACTGATTAGCCACAAATGCAGCGTAAACGCATTGAGAATGATAAATCAACTGGCTAAAAATACAGCGACAACAGCAACAAACAACAACAAAATCACGTCAGCGGCCAAATAAGGCAAACAATTGCAAAAATCTGCATGTGGCTAGCTCCGTCGCGTCGCTGTCGGCATAACAGTCAGCTTAGCAGCTAGCGTCGCAGTCTCAATCGAAAAGCTAAAAATATTTCACTCCGCTCGCTTAGAAAATCCAAAATTAGCTGGCATGGCGTGCGCACAGAAATCCAAAATGAGGGACAGAGTTTAGAGGCACAGTGGGGCCGACAAAAACCATTTTTAAAATTCATAATAAACAACAAATTATAGGGAATTCTAAAAGTTTAGCTTAGTTAAACAACTATAAATAGAACTTAAAATATATTAAAAATTATAATCAAATCTTATACCAAAATCTACCCCTCACATCCACTGTGCTTTAGGCTTTCGTGGCGTCACCGTTGAGCGGCGGCAGAGACAGCGACGTCGACGTCGACAGCGTGCGACAGCAGGTTGGCAGAAAGTCTGCCACTGATAACGGGAAATGGCATGCCAACAACAGCAATAGCAACAGCAACAGCGGCGGCGGCAAAAGCAGCAACAATATGCAGAGAGTCGAGCCATCGACATTCTCTCACATCACTCTCTCTCTCCTTCTCTTGCCGGCTCCAAAATGGGGTTCGGGCTCCCCACTCACACTAGTCTCCGTAAGCAGACATAGCAGCACTCGCTCTCACTCTCGTGCCGCGCGATGGCCATGTCTTCCAATGTTCTCTCTCTCACGCTGGCAACGCTCACGCCAAAATAAACAAAACAAATGTAAAGTGCGCCCCTTTAGCAATGTTGTAAACACTGTAAAAAGTTGAGACCCTAGTTGGAAATTAAAAAACAAAAACTTTAAATATACCTTATTAGTTTGCAAAAAGTATTGCCTACTTTTGAGAGGTTTTTCTGTCACCATTTAATAAATGCTAAGATTACATATGATATTTCTCTCAGTGTCCAAGAAAAGCGTGTACAGGCCTATGCCCGTCACCGCGCCACCCCTCGCACAGCACCGCCCAACCACCTAGGGCAAGCCATGAAAATAAATATGTGGGCATAACAAAAATGAAAATTGTACGCGAAATGTGCCGCAAATGGCAGCAGATTTGCCATTAAAATTTACAAAGGGTCTTTTCTCCATGTTTCGGGAACTGAGAGGAGAAACTAAGCAGCAGGAGGAGGAGGAGGCAACCAAACGGGAATGGAGATAGAGAAAGAGAGCGAAAAGAAAACATAGGCAAACACACAGACGCTGGGCTGACGGACCGAATCAAAACAAAACAAAGGAAACATCACAAAAACAAAAGCAAGTCAAGCAATCGCCCTGACTAAGTGACTGCCCCCCTTTCCCACCCCCGCCAGCAAGGGCTGTTAAATAACAGCTGTAAATTAACAGCGAGCGTTTTTAGAACGAGCAATTAAAGCTGTGTAATAAAGCAATTAGAGAAGTACAATTACCCGAAAGTTTGTCCAATTTGTGGGCACAAAAACAGGCGTTTTAAACAATTAGATTTTAAAACATTTGTCTATAAAACCATCTGAAGTTGTAGTCAATAAAAGCTTTAAGATTTCTTGATAATCTTTGTTAAAAAAAACTATTGAAGTTTGGAGTATATCGAGCGAATTAAAATAATTACGCATACGCAGTGTGGTACCGACACAGAAAATTGCTCTTTGCTGTCAAGCACTGAAAGCCTCGCATATGTTTTGTAAATTAATTAATATATATTTTACACCCGTAAGTGCACCTACTATAGTTAAATAAATCATTGACAAGGACAACAAAAAATAACAGAACAGAGAGACAAGGATACACGCACCATTTTTTCTGCGTTAAATATAAATTATAAAGTTTGACATATTTTTTTCGAGCATGCAACTTTGGGTGGAAATATTATATTGGCTAAATGACACTGGCAGTGTGCTGACAATACCAATTAGCCTCTCTCTTGGCCCAGAGCAGTTGGCCAATAGATGACACGAACAGGCCACAGGCAAACTATAATACAAAAAAACAACAGCAGCAGCAAGGGTTAACGAGTAAAATAGGGGTGCGAGCGAGTGAAATGAAAGCTTTAATTAACAGTGCAAAACTGTTAATAAAATTGGATGGACAAATGGGTAAATAAAAACAACTAGGTTATAAAAAGCATGAAAACCATGGGTGATTTAAATATATACAATTGATATATTTTGCAATTGATTGGCATAAAATGTAGGATCTCGCTGACAAATCTTTAAGCTTGTTTAAAAAAATGTATGAGATGATATTGCGTATACGTAATGTTGTAAAAAGAGGGAAAATATAAATTAAATAAAATATATAAATATAAGAATATAAAAAATATAAATCGAAAAAATATCAGGATACGAGGTGATAAAACTTTTTACCATTGAAAATATTACATTAAATGTACACAAAAGAAAAAAATATTGCGTATACGCAATATCGTTTAATAACTGTTTTGTGATAACAATACCTATACAAAAATTAAAAAAAAAAAAAGAATTTCTTTTATCTACATTTTAATCTATAATTTTTTATAGTAATACTATAATAAATATAAAATTTATACTTAATGATCTAAATATTGTACTTAAACTTATTAAGTCTCAAAGCAATTTAGATTTTTTTAATTGCATAAAAAATATCAGCTTCTTTTTTTTCTTGCTTGAAAAAACTAATTTTTTTGATTTGCAATTCCGTCTTGAAACGCCTATTTCATCCATGCAACTTTTGCCCCGATTTCATTTCCTTTTGTTTCGCATTTCGCCTTCATTTTGACGGCAACGATTTGCAATCAACTTAATTGAATTTTGTTTTGATGCAATGAAAGCACAGGCCCAGGCAGAGAGCTCAGGGGATGATTCGGACGGAGGAGGCCCCTATTCCACATATATATATAGGGGTGTATGGGGAGAAGGGTTTGCCGTTCGGCTGGTGTCACGCCTTCTGCGATTGTCTTAGCTGCCCGCCACCGCTGTCGTCAAGTGGGATTTGCTAGTCGGAGAACTCTACTACTAGTTGCTGCTCTTGGACGCGTTGATATTCAATTGCGCCATTTAACGAAATGCAATGCAATTTTCCCTCACAACTCTCGTATTTATTTACTTTCTGCTTCCACAGTGTGTGTGTGTGTGTGTGTGAACTTTTGTTTGTTTATGTCAACGCACTTGCGGGAAAAAACAAAAGCAGCTGCAAAATCAGTTAATTCGATCAGTAAAGTCAGTGAGTGGCAGGGGTTTTTGCGAGGGCAATTAACAGAATCCGAGGGAATCCGAGGAAATTTCAAAAATATTTCGTCAATAATTGAGCAAGGAAAGCAGCGGGCAGACAGCAATCTCCTCTGACCAGGACATGCGCACTTAAGCCAGAAACTTAAAGCCAGGCCACAAATGGCACAGTGTTCTAGGGAGGGGAGTTCCAAGGGTTTCCAAAGGGGTTCCCTGGTTTTAAGAGGGGTGCCACCGAACGGGTAGGGGGTTAGGGGGGATGACAGCAGACCAACGGTTGTCCCCTTGTAAATGGCACCCACACACGCAGCCAAAAGGTGGCCAAAGAGGATTTGCCTCGAATGCCAAATACCAACGAATAACGTTAAGATTGTTACCAAAAACATACCAAAACTTCAGATAAACGATAGTTCTCGATGAAGAAAGGGGAAGGGGAGGTTTTAATAAGTAGGGGTGCACTTGGGAAAAATTTAAATTAAAAGAAATTGAGGCAGGAAATAAATATTATTAAAATTATATTATATATTTAAAGATATTTGACTACTAAATAATAATTTCTTTGTTCTAACCAACAATTTCAATTATAGCATTTAATTAATTTGTAAACCAAATTTTCTCACCGTGTATAATCGTGCGGCATATGCCACAAAACTGTGCAACGTGCGCCGGGGCCCTATTTCGCCTCTTTCTCTCAGCTAATGTAGACAAATTTTTATCGCCTGCTAAAGTTTTGTGGGAAATTTGCCTGTTTTTTTTCTTTCTTCAGATGCCAAAACCCTTGGGGGAGGGTTTCTCTAGGGGTTTGGGGTGGGGGAAATATATACATAGGATAGATAGGGTAGGGAATGGGGTGTGTGTATAGCAAAACCTAGGGGTAGCAGACGATTTTGTGCTTGTTGACGCTAAATAGGCTCGTTTCTCTGCCGTTAATAATAATAGTTATGATTATGATGATGACGACGACGACGACAACGATGGGCCCAAGATGATGCAAAAGTGTTGATAAAACACGGCGGATAACACAACGATTAGAGGTGGTTGGGGGTTGAAGAGTGCGAAAAGTCAAGATCCAAAGGGGCGCTCAATCAAAATTATTAATTTAGCAGGACATCCAGAAAAGTTGCTGATGATGACAGGACACAAAAGGGGTTTGTTGGGGGTCAAGTGAAAGTGTCAAAGGATTTTAGAGATTCCCTCCGGGAATACCCATAAGCCAAATTAGGGGAAGATGCAAATGGCCTCTGTTTTCCAGGTCTTATTAATAATTTTCGTAATTTTTGTTGATTTAAGATTGAGTTTAAGTTTTTTCTTAGTTAGTAAACCCGTTAATAAGTGCCATAAAATGTATCTAAATACCCATTTTCTAATCCTTAAATATTCAATATCCTTTAACTTGATCCACTTTTCCCCTTAAACTTTTAGACCTACAATCTAACTCCCAATGAACCATTCCCGAATTGTTTAAACAAATCCAGGCAGCAGCTTCCACTTCTTGGGCTCCTAATCACCAGCAAACAAAAGTCAAATCAAAGGCTACTGCAGTGGGAAAAACGAGAAAGAAAATGAAGAGTGAAACCGCAGGAAAGCATGGGGGGCATAGGGAAATGGAAAATGTGTGGGGGGGGGGCCTGGCAGGAGAGAGACAGGGAGAGAGTACAGTGCAGCTAACAAGCAAAACGTCAACGGCGAGGCTGACGAGAGCGACAACATCGTTGCAAGCGACTTCCAATTATTTTTTATATTTCTCCGCAGCAACAAAAGGCACACTCCATGGTCGGGGCTTCCCGGGGGAGAGGTACAGGGTATAGGGGGGCAAAAGTGGATTATGTGGCTGCCTCAACAATCTTTTTTTTTTTTTTTTTTTTCTCCTCTCTTTTTATTCACCCCACATTTTCGCTCGTTTTCGCTTTCCTTGCACTTCTCGGCCAAGCGGCAGGGAGGCGGCGGGGTGCGTGAAAAGGGGGGCCGGTGCGCCACTCAATAGAATGGCACAGTTTGCCTAGGGGGGAAAGTCAAGAGGGGGAGGGCTTGGGACACCCCAGGAACAAACCACTAGCATTGATAGGGGACCCAAATGGAGGCCTCCTTGGTCTGCATTCACAAAATGCATAAATAAAATCCATTCAAAATTCTTCTAGTTTAATGAGAAAAGTGTATTTTTGCATTTTAATTTTTAAAGAGGCTTATTTAAAATTTAATTTAGAAAGAATGGATAATTTGGAGATTTCCATTATCAAGTTTATTGGACTTAAAAATTAATTCGTTGACAACCTAACATTTTAAAGTTCTTTATATATTTTTAGATTTTTTTAAGCAATGACTAAGACTAAGTTTAAATCTTACAGATTTCTTTTATCAAATATTTATAATCAGGTGAAAAGGAAATGGTATGAGTAAATGGCACTATCTCTCAGATTACAAAAAATAAATAGTATGAATAACTTTCAAAATGTGATAAGAAAAATCTCCTAAATAGGGACTTTCCCTGCATAAAATCCAAACAATTCGTTTATTAAAAATTAAGCACTCCCCTTAAAATCTATGCATAAACAATTGGCTAATAAGAAAAGCCAGTGTTTTCTGGTTTACATACCATCGGCTGGGAAATCAAGTGGAGAATACAGACAACAAATATTGAAGTCGTTCATGGTGCAAACAAAGCTTTTAAGCTTCGTTGAGTTTAACACAAACACACTGGCACACACACGCATGCACACCACACACACACACACACACACACACACAGCATGTATAGGCACTCGCACACCGTGATAAGGGGGGCCCTAACCTCCCTTCTGCCCTGCCTGAACCAACTACCTCTCTTGGACCGCAGAGGCGCCCCATTACAGGAGCTTCAAAACCAAAACCAACAACAACAACAGGAGCAGCGAATGAGGAGGAAAGGGAAGGATCCGGCGGTGAAGAGGAGCAAAGAGAGTGAGAGAAAGAGCGGCGGCACACGTTGCCTGCCATATGCGACACTTGAGAATGGTGGAGCTAAAGGGGGTGTGAAGAAAGGCACGAACAGGAGCAGGAGCGGGAGAGAGGGCTGATTGCTGCTGACTGACTGAAAGAGACTATGTGCCATGGACAGAGAGTGAGGGATAAAAGTTTAGTAACTTAAAAAATTAATTGTTTTAAATAATGAATAAAAAAAAAAAATTGATTGAAAAATATTAAAAAAAAAAAATGGTATACAAATATTTTAAAGATTTTAATTTAAAGAAAATATATTAAATATATATATTATCTTTGAAAAAAATTTTAAAATATATATTTTTTTAATTTCCTTTTTCTGTAAACTTAAACAGCTCACTGTGCTCACACCGAGCGTTCCTCGACTTCAGGTTACATGAGCCCTCCTCTTTCTCCATCTCTTTTCCTTTCGCATGGCCATCTCTCTTTCGTTGGCTGGCTCTGCTTTTGCTTCTGCCGCTGTCGCAGCTGGCGCAGCAGTCAACGTCGACGTTGCCGCTGCGCTTTGCAGACAAATTTCTATAAATTATGCATTGTGTGTGTAAACACGACAAGTTGAATTGAAATTACGGATTTAAATGTGAACCAAAGATATTTTATAGCCACTCGTATATCTGGGCGTGCTTATATATATATTTTCCGTTGGTCGGAAAAGCGAAAAACAAATTGAATAAAGTGAAATAAACTGAAACAACAGGAAGGGCGCGCTTAACCCTTTGCCTTTTTGTCTCAGCTGAGTTTGCTCGTCCGTCCATTCATCGGTTGGCTTTCATCGGCACCGACAACAGAGAACAGAGTTTGCAAAAGCACAAAATCAACAATCTCATAAATTTAATTGCTTCAAGTGAATTCTGCCGCCAATTGTCCAGTTCTTTCCCGTTTTGCACCCACTTGGGTAACCCCTTTGGCCACCCCCACCCATTCCATCCCCTGGGCACCCACATGTTGGGCAATATCGTCTTCCTCTTGTCTCATTGTCACCTTTTGAACTTCCGGCAGCGACAACGACGGCGGCGGCATCACTTTTCGCAGTGCACTATGGTCCAGAATCCGTTTTTTTTGGCATAAAGTCGATTTTTTTATGTTAATATATCGTTGTTTTCTTTTTTTAATCTTAAAGTAAACTCATCATACGTTATAAAAATGTTAACTAAAAGCTTTAAATGCGCCACCAAAGCCTATTGAGAGCTTTTAAAAATGCGATTGCGATCAGCTCATTTCCGAATAGAAATTCGCGCCAAAAAATTTAGTTACTTTATGTTGTGTCAGACTTGTTATTTTGGTTCAAAAAAATCAACTAAAATATGGAAAATAATCTTCAAAGTATGCACTATTTAATCTATATTGTAATTTTTTGTGTAGTTCTACGTATTTAGTGTTGTGTAATGTCAAATTTATGTGTATGTTTTTAGAAAACTATCATGCGTTCTCCATGTTTCGTGGAGTATAACTAATAAGCTGCTCCATGCTGACAGCAACTAATTGGTCCAGATTGTACTCCTGGATGTTGTCTTTAACCACAAACAAAAAACTCATCCCCGTTCGTCCCCCTTTTCTAATATTTTGGTAATATACATAGTTTGGTCACAGCGAACTTTTTAAATTATGGAGCAGCAACAATCGAAAAATTCAATCTGTATCGAAGTGACTATGCACCAAAATTAATGAAGACACTGTGAAATCCAAGAAAATAAAGGAAATAGATTAAAAATGCAGTAATTTTTATAGTGATATTCAAAAATATCTTCCCAAATGTAACTACGTTCTTGAACGGTTAATTTCTTCCAATAATTCTAATTATAAATTCGGAAAAATATCTCTCTTTTTTTTTAACAACTTTTTCATTATATATGCGTTAATTATGTATATAATAAATGGTAATTATGTATATATATAAAAATTAAAAATTAAATATCAAACAGTTTGCAGGGGCGGCAAGAGTGGGCGTGGTCGTAATGGCCCAATTTTTTGTACACAAGTTGTTAATGCCACAACAATAAAATCTGCGAAGTTTAAACCCTGTAGCTCCATTTTTCGACTTTATGCCAAAAAAAACGGATTCTGGACCATAGTGCAGTGTATGGAACTACATATATGCTTCAGTAAGTACAGAAAATATAATAAAAACAATTCAAGAAAATAAACTTATCGAAGCTTGTATACCCTTTCTTAAAAAACATTTTTAAAATATTTTTTGGATTATAATATTCAATTTTGGAAGCTTATCCATTTAAGCTTTTTTAAATCACTTTAATTAGGAAAAATATTAAAAATTACCGCAATATTTCTTTCTATGTCGCCATGAATTTTAGACCAAACAGCATTTTATTGCATACTTTTTGGCACATTTTTTAATGTTTTCAAATTACTTTGGAATTTTTGTTACCACCCTTGACTATTTATAATTAAATAATTAATAATATTACACCTATATAACATTTTCAAGAAGAAGTCTTAACTGGCTTGTAATATAAAAACTATAAAACCCTCTTGAAAGGGTATAAAAAATACGAAAAAAACATGACGAAAAAAAACCCACTCAGACGTAAACGGTTTTTTTGCACATGTCGGATGGACTCATTGTCTCACATCCACGATTCATTTAACATTTCTATTTGTTGGAGAAGGCGAGGTTTTGTTTATTTGCAAACATTTCGTCATCACCACTGACATTGATGACGCCGCCGCAACCGTTGTCTCCTTTTCGCCATTTCGCGAATCGCCTACAGCCTTCAAGCCTTCAGTTGAAAAACTCACAGAAATTGTCCGTTTATATTTAACATTTAAAAAAATAAAAAAACACACCGTACCCGTCGTCGTCGACAATGCAAACAAAGGCAGCCTCAATGACGCAACGAGAGCGATAAGTTTTTGTCTCTGACGGCAGCAGGGGAATATTAAATGCATTATTCCGTTTATGTTGAAAGCTATAATTTATCCGGAGATGTGCGACCTTTGAAAATAATAAAGCTTATTTTCTGAGACATTAACTAACGACTTTTCCCCTTCTTTGTTTCGAATGTGAGAGATTAAGTTTTGTTTGTTTTGAATCAGGTGGATTTAAGTTTTTACACTTAAAAAGGAACTACTTAAAGTAAAAAAGTAAAATTATATTCCGAAATTTAACCATTTTTGTATATAATAACAGAAAAATCTATTAAATTTTAAAATAAATAATTCTTAAAACCTTATCTAAACTATATAAATACTTATGCTCATCACTGTTCTAACCCTTTTTCCTTGTCCCTGGGCCAAAATCAACTTTAAGCATTTTAAGTCAATGAGTTGGTCCCCAAATAGATGAAAGCGGGGGGGAAGGGGGTTGGCTGGAAGGTCGAAGGGGGTGGTTTGGGTGGAATACGAGGCATGCATGCAATGTAATGAATAAATGAGCATACAAACACACCGTCAGTGTGTCCGCCAGTGTATTTGTGCAGTTAATTTGCCATTTCCGCTCCAGTAAAGTAATGAAAATGTTTTTTTTTCTCCTCTCTCTCTCTCTCTCTCTCTCTCTCCACGCTCTACAAATCCCGGCAAAGTGCCGCCCCAAACCGCTATGGAATCCTTCGTAAATCCCATCATACTCTCTCTACCCTGTTGGCATTGGTCAAGGATTCCATTGTTCCAGGATTCCGAAAGCGCTAATCACTTCGAGAGGCATTTGTCCCCACACACACACACACACATCATCATCATCATTAAGTATACGCCGCGTGGGCCAAACAGAAGAATGGAGTTTTCAGTGAAAAGCTCATTAGAGCATTGGAGAAAACCCATTGCTCTACCCCCGCACTTCTTTCGTATGCAAATTAGCGGGGGGAAAAACTGCAGGTGGGAAAACGGAAAGATTGCAATGAGTATTCCGAGCTCAAACTGCCTTTGGCTCGAACTCAAAAGGAAAGACGGACGAAGGCCGCCGCTTCGTTTATGATGTTGTTGATGTCACATGTTGCACGGACATAATCGTTATGGTTATGGGGCAGGACTGTATGGAGAGTCAGTCAGTCAGTCAGCCAGCCAGCCAGCAGGGTGGCGGGGGTTGGTTGTTCTTCCAAAGGGATGAACATGATGAAAGTTTGCAATTCAGTGATGAAAAAAGCAAAGAAAAATCAGGACCCAGAGTAATATACAGATTTCTGGGGTTGAACAGGACTTTATTAGGGCGATAAGATTGAAGGCGATAAATGTTAGGGATTTTCGGGGGAGGGATAAATACTACCGAGGGCATATCTATATCAAGAGTATATCTATAAGTATCAATAGCAAGGCGGTTTTATTCCATTTATCATTTATGATGGTTTAATGGAAAACCATCTACAGAAAATAATCAATCAATTAGGGTGAAATTAGGGTGGGATTTTAAAATGATATAGGGGTGCTAAACAAATCTGTGTAAAATTCGAGATATGTCCTTTTACATCATTAAAAATAACAAATTTACACTAAAAGCGATTCCATATAAATATCATTGCATACTTTTAGAAATTTTTTAAATGTTTTTAAAACCCTAATGATTTCTGGAGCAAAACAAGTAATATTGTTCCCCAAAAAGACTCATTAACTATCTCTAGTTTCATTCCCTTGACTCCTTTTTTTTTTTTTGTTCCCGGCCAAATCAATGGCATATTTGCCTTTGACACACGAGCCGTGTTTGGTTTAATTTTGCATATAAAACCCGCTCTTCATCAGCTTTTTCCTTTTCCCGGCCAAGCGGCCAGCCAAGAGCTCATTTCATGTAATCGACACACAAATTGAATGCATGCCCGGGGACCTCGACATCCTTTGGGATGTGGACGGACGACGACGAGGATGAGGACGAAGTGGATGTCGATGTGGATACCAGGCAGAGAGGAGTGCATATAAAGGAAGCCCCGAATGGCGCCTGGCTGGCGTCATTCAAGGGTTAACTATTCCCATCAACACGAGCCAGAGTGGTAGTTAAGTGAAAATAGTTCGAGTTGTGCAGATTTCATAAATGCTGGCCAAAAACCATGCATCTCTCTCCTTAGCCCAGCAATTCTTGCTTAATCAAATTAATTAGCTAGAATCACTCAGGATTTATGGCAAGGACTTGAAGGTTTTGAGAGATTTACAAATATTTATGATTGCAAATGTTAATTGGAAAATGTGAAGCAAGATTGCAGATTTTGGATTTCAGTTTAGTTGTTAAAAGGGTGGAGATATATGCTATGAATTCATTTAGGTGACAAAGATATGGAGTACATTTTTGCAGCATACTTTTCCATATTTTATTAGGTTTCTAGTCTTCCTTAAATATACAAAAAATCATTGCATACTTTTCAGTGCTTCTGCTTTGGATACAAAGTATTTCCTTTCACTTTAAATCTTTTCCCATAAATTTAATTAGTTAAAACCACCCACACTTCAAGCCACATTTATCCGCTAAGAACCTTACAGTTCTAGGCATCCTTAAGACTTCAAAACGAAACACTCGGGGGGCGTTTAGTAGGCGCATAGAAAATAAAAGTAAGCAAAGTAAGCTGAGTGTAGTGGCCCAAAGGAAGCATGTGTATCTGTGTTTGCACAACTTCAAAATGAGTTTATCGATTTTAAAGGGCAAAGCGAAAGAGCAACAGCAAAGGGAGGTCCTGCGCCTCACTCAGGATGTGTGCTGATGTGGTGATGGCTTAAAAAATGCCACTTCTCCTTTGCTAAATAAAATGCATGAAAATCCCCTAAATAAAAGAAAACAAAAAAAAAGGAATGCGATTACCAAACGATTATTATTTAAGGGTTAAAATCTACGGCTGCCAGCCACTCGACAAACCGCACCCACACACACAAACAGGACACACAAACAACAGCACGGAACCTCATACTTGCCAGGAAAGGATTTTGTGTGTGTTACGCCTTTCTCTTGTTTATTATTTTTTGCCCTGACAACAAACGACAAACGTAAAGCAATTAAAATGTTTAAGACAATTGACAAAAGCCAGCCGGAGAACCTAAAAACTTAAAGCTTGCGGTGAAAGGAGCTTTGGACAGGATGGCAAAAGGATAAATGGCCGGATGGCAGGAAGGCGATGCCAAAGCTCTCTTCTTCTTCTGGAAAATTGCATTTTTAATATGCAATGAAATTTGCCAAACATAATAAATAAAAGATGCAAAACTCTGTCCGGGAGTGTGCGGGTGTATGTGTGTGTGTCTGTGTGTGTGCTTGCTTTTTACCCGCTTTATTTTGTCAGGTACCAGCAGTACCTTTTGCGTCTTACCTCCAACGGGCTGTGCAAGGCACAAGGATATCACGCACAAAAAAGAAGCCTTTGAAGTGTAAAAGAGTGTGGGTAGCATGGGAACAAGTATCCCACTCAACTCTTTAATTTACCCCCAAAATGAGCAATGCGTGACGAACATTGAAAGCGGCCCACTGTGCAGAAGATACAGTGGAACAAGGAGTAGGATGAACATACTAATGATGTAAGAAAAATATTTAACAATTGTTAAAAGTGCAATTAATTTAGGGTTTTTTAGTTTGTTTTTTTTTTTTTAAGTTATTGAAATACGAATTATTATAAAAAAATTCTTAATGAATTTTCTCAATAATTCAAGAAATTTCCTTTGTAAATTCCTTCTTTCTTCTCTCAAAACTATACTTAATGTAAAAAAAATAAAATAATAATTTAAGAGAATGCATGGCAATGTAATTCGTTTGCCACAATATTATTGAAGAAATCCGGAGCAATAATTTATTCCATCCGCTATATACCCCGCAGCACATCAGTCTCTATATATGTATATATATATTTACTGCATATATCAATGCACTGATATATAGTACATATCTTCCCGCTCATCTGTAGTCAAGTGCAGGCCGTTCATTCAGTTCTTCCCCGTCTGCAGTTCGCTTTCTTTGCTTTTTTCGGCTGTTTTTTTGTTGCCTTCTTCTCTCCCATTTGTCGAAATGGAATCGATTTTGTTGAAGCCAACGACGGTGGCGTCCTCCCTTCTACGCCTCTGGTTCCCCCCTTTTTTGCTTTTTTTGCAGGCCCACTCAAACCCCTGGCCGCCATCCTTCGTTAGGCCAAAAGACAGAGCACGCAAGGGGTGCAGCGGCAGGCGCCGTTAAGGTGAATCCCCCTTTTTTCCAGGGGAGGTTACAATTTTCAGTCTTTGCCGTAGCTTCTCGCTCTGGCAAACTTGGAAGATAAATGATGCATTTAACAAAAATGTGTAAAATGTTTAAAATACATAAATTGTCGACAAGTTCGAACCAGAGAAAGAGGAAAGAAGCAGGAGGTCTTGGAAAATAATGCGCGGTAAATTAAACATTGAGCCAAGCCAAGGCAATAAATATATTTTTAAGATGGGATTTTATGGAGGGATATTATTTTAAAAATTTTAAATCTTCAATTACTGAATAAAGTCGTAGTATTAAAGGTATTTTGTATAAATTATTTAATAAATAAATAAGGTGAAAAATATATAAAAAGTATTAAGCCAAGATCATAAAATGTATCTTGAAGATATATCACCTTAACTACCAAAATATATATAAATTACCCCCAACTCATGTTTAATTTAGTCAAATTTTCGGAACACGCCCAACGGTAGGAGACTTTTGCAGGAGTAATAAACAATAAACAATGGCAATGCAACCACAACAACCGAACAACAACGAAAACAACAACCAATCTCCTAAGCCTTGCAACGATACGCCAATAATATGTTGTCACTTGTCAATCAAGATGCAACAGCAACGAAAACATCAACAGGGAGAAAATAAGGTGGCACCGACAAGCCTTTAACTGTATACTCTTGCCAGTTATTTACAAGGTTTATATATTTTATATATGTTTTTATAAATCAATTGGGGGCATAAAAGCACTTTCACTTATATCTTTAACATGCATTTAGTGTTTCTTTTAGAATTTTTTTTAATTTCAAGATGAACTAAGTGTGCATAACAGCATTATTAATATACATAACAGCATTATTAAGGTGCTTAACAGCACTTTCCGAACGTATAAGAGTCCAGTGAATAAGAAATTACATATTTTCTAGTGCCAAAACAGCTTAAGATGCTTCTATAATCATTTAATTTTACGATAACACGGCACTTATTGCCAGACCAGTGTCAATAACAGAAATTTAAGGTGCACATCAGGAACGTTCATTACATTTACTGTTAATTTTTCTAATATTAATTTTATTTATATCAAAGACGCCCTACTAAATTTTCTTTTTCAAAACTTATAATACCCCTTTGTCAGGGTATAACAACAGAAGCACTTGAAACAAACAACAATCTACTTGGAGAGGTTTGGGGGGGGGTTGGAAAAGCGAGGAAAATCAGTGGACAGGCGGGGGGTCCTAAGAGAGAGGGAGGGGCTGAGCAGATCGCTCATGCAACTTTTTTGTTTTGTTGACTGCGCTTCGAGACTTTGACTGACTGACTGACGGCTGTCAGAAAATGCCACACGACCCAAAGTGAAGTGAAAATTGGCAACAATGAATGAAATACAACAAAAAAGACCAAGAGACGAAGCCAATAAAACTGAGGAAAAAGTGCAGTCAGAAGAAGAAATTGCAACACGCGACTTTCCCAAATAAACTAAAAACAAAAACACTACAACGCATTATAAACAATATGTTTGTTGCCGGCGATGTTGCTTTCTTGTTTTGCATGTTGCACCGGCTACGAGGATGGCAATTGTTGCTGCTGCTGCTGGCCGCAATTTCCAGCGATTTTCACCGGCAACCGCCGCCGCCGCCGCTGCACCACACACAACAATCAGTAAAAGTTTTCCAAAACAGTAAAAGCAGCAAAATAAAAGAAATGAAAAGTGAAAAGCGAACTTAGATTAACCGCTCCCTCTCCACATTGCAATGCATTGATTATTAAATACGTTCGAGAGATGCCACCCGTCGAATGGAAAGTAATTTCAAGAGTTTCGACATTAATTATTCCGGAGATTTACAAAGCAGTTAAAACTGGAATTGATTTGGCTATTTATTTATACTGTTTATGTTTATACATTATACAGTTAAATAAAAGTAAACTCTAGCTTATGGTGGAAGAATAATAAAAGGTTGATTTGTACTTTTAAGCCTTTCTTTGCATACTTTTAGGCATTGTTTTTGGGGGTTTTCAAATAAGATTTCTTTAAAATTCTAGAGCTATGATATGTAATTCTTGAATCCAATGAGCTTAAGATTGGTAAATAATCATTGTTTAAAGCTCTGTTATCATTGATTATTCTTTAGAACCCCTCTTTAAATATTAAAAAACAAATGATAAATAACCCAGAGGAACATTCCATTTCAAAACCTTTTGATAAAGTTTATAATTTCATATTTTAATTAAGTTTCGCATAAAAAACACCCATTTGCTAACCCTAGAACTCAAAGCAGCTACCCTTCTGAATAACTACTTCCTTAAAAAGTTATTTTTACCTAAGCTATGACGACTACAACCTCATCCTTAGCTGCAGGCCGAATTGAAACAACTTTTTGCATACAAAAAGAATTCAAATGAAGGGGACAAATCATCGGCAGCAATGAATAATTACGTGCTGATGGGTAAAGGAGGGGCGACAAATGGCTTTGCCAGGCGGATGCGGAAAAACTTTTCCACTCAAAACCGATCTCGGAATAACTCACGTTCTAAGTGCTCTGTGTATGTACATATATATGTCGCTCAGATAAAAGAAATAGAAAACTCCAAGTCCGAGAGCTTGATTCAGATTCAGCTGCAGCTTCAGAATCCAAGTTTCGAGTTCGAGCTGCGTCTGGTAATTACAAGTTGACGGAGCCAACAATTATATAAGCTAGAGAGAACGGAGGCCGTTGTCGAGATTCGCGCGGCTTGCATCACTCAGAAAAAAATCTTTTGATTTGCGCAAAAAGAAAAAACACAGCTTTATATATTTATTTTTTTTTTTGCGGTTGCCTTTTGTTCAAGGTGGGTATTTAGGTATTTTCAAATGCAGCCAAAGGAACGTCAAAAAGTCAGCTAAGTAGTACCTACACACAAGCAACAGCAATTGCTTGTAGCTACAGCAAAATGTATCTTGTATCTTGTAGCTACAAGTCGGCGGCGCAGTTCGTGAAACTGAACTGAAAACCGAAAGAGTACAAATACAACACAAAAAAAAAACAGAAAAAAATATAAAATACAGCACAGCGCACTCGCGTATACACACGGAAAAAAAATCGCTGACCTCATTATTATTTTGTGTATATATATTTGTATAGTTTGTACATATGTCTGTATGTACGTGCATTCTCCGCTTGGATTGTTGGCTTCGTATTTATTTCTCTGCTCTTTTGAGGCCCACAAAAAGCTGCACCAGCTCTAATGTGAGGCAACTGCCGCGCATTGATGAGATATACCCACCGTCGCAAAAGTCGCGTATCTGCTGGATGCGATTTGCATTCGACAAGATAATTCCCAAGTCTTTCTGAATTTCTGAGACGATTTCACAAGACCAAATGCGGGAGAATCTATATCTTAAAGGGTGACACAAGAAATGTCAATGCAAGAATATGGGTTTTTAGACTTGAATTTATAAATAGATCCTTGTCTTTGGGGATTGCTGCCTCTTCAGGTTCAACTTCTTAATAAATTCTCTAAATTTCACTTAAAAAATAATAAAAAGACTCACCACATGAACACTGCTCTGCAGCTGTCCGGCTAACATGGTCTGGTGCTGCTGAAGATGCTGCTGGTGTTGCTGCTGCTGATGCTGCTGGTGTTGTTGCTGCTGCTGCTGCTGCTGTGAGGGATCCGGCAGCTTTTTGTCTGTCTTCTTGGCCGCCCGCTTGTTTTTGCTCTCAAGGAAGCGCTTCTGTAGGGCGGTGGTCTCCTGATTCTGCTGCTCGCAAACGGTGCTAAATGCCTGCTCATAACGCGGCACACAGTCCGTCTGACGCCGCCGGTAGTTTTCCATGCGGCGTCGCAGCCTGTCAACGATGGGTTGCCTCTTGGCTGGCATTCCGGACTCGCCGGGTGCCGAGGGTAACGCTCCAGGATTTGCAGGGCCGCCAGCTCCGTTGCCGCCAGGGATTCCAGCAATGCCGCCTCCTCCTCCCAGATTGGCATTGTAGGGCGAGTGTTGTTGCTGTTGCTGCTGCTGCTGTTGTTGTTGCTGCTGCACTTGGATCTGCTGCTGTTGCTGCGCCTGGACATTGTGCTGTTGCTGCTGTTGTTGTTGCAGTTGCAGCTGCTGTTGCTGCTGCAGGTGAAGGCCCAGGTGCTGCTGGTGCAACTGGAGATTCAGGTGTTGTTGCTGTTGCTGCTGCTGCTGTTGCTGCTGCTGGGCGACGGCTGCTTGGCTGGCGCTCTGGAAGACTGGCAGGCCGCCCGCATCCATAAATGCGTCCGTGGTGAGGCTTTCGCTGGCGCTCGTTGCTTCGCAGCTTTCGTCTCAGTCGGCGGCGAACGCTGACGGCGACGAAATCGCGAAGAACAAGGCGTCGACGTCGGCGGCGAATATATATATTTATATATATATTGATCTCTTGTCTATATCTGATATAACCGTCTAATATCTGGCTTCCACAACTGGCAGTGCTGCTTCTGTTGATAGCTATTTGGTAGTATCCGGAAGTGCCTGCGTCTACGTAGAGGAATATCGAAGCTACTCAGGCAGGTGGAAGTAGCCACAAAAAGGCCGAGTCAACATCTTGTGGCAAGTCCTGGAAATCAAGAGAATTAGGAAATGTATTAGTTATATTCTAAGGAAACAAAATATTTTTTTAATATTACATTTATATATAATTTTTCAAAAATCCCTAGAACTTTCTAAAGATTTTCATTTCCCTATCTGTTTCAAGGTCATATTATGAGTTCAATTTCTACGCTTTAATTCTTATTAGAAATTCGGCGATTTATGGATTCGGTTCTGGAAGCAAAACTAAATACGAAACAACTGATAAGAACACACTGAAAAAGAGAGCGTATGAGTAATGTCAATACAAATACAAACAGATTTAACTACGTTTTGAGTGTAAAAGAAACCACAACAAATTATAAACAAAATAATGTCGACGAATAATGCTTCGAAGAACTGATAAAAACAATGCAACCGGACGGTATACGACAACAAAAAAAAAAATCCCCCTAGAAAGACTTTTTAGACTGTATAAACACTGAGAAAAATAAAAAGATTATTTTAATGTAGATAAAACAATTGAAAAAGACTTTAGGGAAACCGAAAATGAATATATTGATTATGATGTTCAACCTTGTCTTGACAGATAATAAACAAACACTGAAAAACTTGATCTTCTGCTTGATATAAAATGCAGATCAAATTTGCAAAATCAGCACTCATTATATTCATACTTCTGTATAAATAATAATCGAATGTTGCAATTTACAGAGAAAATATCTCAGTGATAAGAGAAATAAGCACGTACACTTGAACAAAATGAACTATATTAAATAGATGATTACGTTTAAAAATCATAAAAAATTCTTTACATTACAAAATTTAAGAAACACTTGAAAAAATACAGCACAATAAAATCAAATCAATTCAATAAAGATATTTTCAACGTGGATATTTTATATTTGTGAATATTCACCGATTGCCTTTACTTCATTGATCTCTAGTTTAGTTCATCAATTAGTAAAATACTAAAATGATCATTTTAAAATTTAAGAAATGTATCTTTTGAGCCTATTTTTCGCTCAGTGTGTCAAGCGAAGCTGATTAAAACCATTAATCGCTGGCAAAACGCGAGCGGCCGTTGCGCGTTTTCTTATACACATATTCGCATTCGCGTGCCTTTGAAAGGCGAGAAACGGCGAAACGGAGCAACGGACGAACGGAGAACAAAACAAAGACAGTGGAGAAACGAAGCAGGCGGCAAAAAAGGGGGAGTATGAATAGTGGAGAGAGAGACTGACAAACTCAACTGGCCTGCGCCGCGTCTGTTGAATGAATGACTGATGGATGGACGGAGCCGTTCGCACCGGAGTTTGAGTTTCGCTTTGGGGGGATTTGAGTTTGAGTACGGAGGTGCTGGAGCAATCTGCTGCCCGAGCTGAGTGCCGAGCATTTCCAGTGCTCTGTACTCACTGTTCAGTGTTCAGTGCTCGAAAAAAGAGTCAACGGTCGTTGGGTCGAGCGAAAATCCGAATAACGAATGACGACAACCGACGAACAAAGCGACGACGACTGCATAGGTTATCTTGTCTAGATCGAAATTGCATGACCATAAATTAATTAATTCCTTAAATTTCTCATTATTTTCACACATTTTTTCTTGTGGAATTTAATTACGTACTAAATATATTATTCGACAGTAGAGACTGTCTCTATCTAAAATTAATAATCAATAAAAAATTCTATATCTAAAATTTAATCATTAATTTATTCAAAGTAATGTTTTTATGATTTCCCCTTGGGATGCTCCACTGTACATGGCACGTGGGCACTCGGGGAAGGCGGAACGCACCGGGCAGTTGCAGGCAAATTAAGCTGTAAACAACGGGCGAGATGAGATGGCTAAGCCAAGACCCTAAACACAAACTCGAACTCAGACTGAGACTCAGACTCGAACTCAAACTCCTCCTCGGCTGCAGTGGAAACTGAAAACAGGTTTGCGCTGTCATTTCCTTGCTGGCCAAAGTCGAAAATCGAGCAATTCGGAAACGAAACGCCAGCGCGACTTTACTCGCGTCGTTCGAGTGAAAAGGAAGCATAGCTCGCATACAAACGAACGGCGGTTTGGCCGAACCAAGTAACAGGCGCCCAGCAATAGAAGCAGGTGCGAGCGGGAGCGACAGTGGGTGGGAGCGCTGGGCGAGCGAGTGAGTGAGCGGCGAGTGCGAATGAGCGAGACAGCGGCGGGCGCACCACCACCACCACCACAGGTGGGAGGGAAGTGATGAGAAAGTGTGAGTGTGCTGAGAGAGAGAGTAAGTTCCTTCTGTTAAGCACTCTGAGTGATTAGTAACTGAACTGACTGAGTGACAGAGACCGAGACGGAGAGAGCAACCAAAAAAAGGTCAAATTAGAGGCGAGCGATTTGTTTGCTGTTCTTCGCTAATATTGTTATTGTTATCGCCGCATTTAATTAGAAAACAGAACTTAGTTAACCCATTGAGGTAGGCGGTGTCAAATGGCACGGAAATACAGCTCTTCAAACGCTGAAAACCCACGTAATCACGAACTGAGATGTTTGCGGAAACGGAAAATGAATGATTTTTCACGGGAACTTGGATAACAAATAATAATGTGACACTCTATTTTTTAGAGATTTTAAAAACATATATATTTATACCCTTGCAGGGTATTATAATTTAAGTCAAAAGTGTGTGAAGGAGTCATTTCCGACCCTATAAATCATATATATTCTTGATCAGCACAAAAAGCGGAGTCGATCTAGCCATGTTTGGAAGAAAAACATTTTTCCTAATTTTTTTTTTATTTTTGAGGTCTTAAATAGGTTCAATTGTCACAGAAAAAATTAGCAAAAATTGTAATATCTTAAAGTTTGAAATTTAGTAAGCAGATTTGTTTATCTGGAAAAAACTAGCACAGAAAAACTTTCCGAATTGAATTTGATGCTTTTTTGGCTTAGGTATGATTATTTTTAATACAAAAATTACCATTTAAAATATATAAAAATATTCATTTAAAGACAGTGAATATTTAAGATCTTCTTGAGGGGTTTTATGATTTTAGTCAGTGTAGGAATCGTTTCCGACCCTATAAATCATATATATTCTTGATCAGCACAAAAAGAGGATTCGATCTAGCCATGTTTAGAAGAAAAACATTTTTCATAATTTCTTTTTGTATTTTTGAGGTCTTAAAATGGGTTAATTGTCACAGAAAATATTAGCAAAAATTTTAATATCTTAAAATGTGAAATTAAGTAAGCAGATTGGTTTATGTGGAAAAAACTAGCACAGAAAAACTTTCCGAATTGAATTTGATGCTTTTTTGGCTTAGTTATGATTATTTTTAATAAAAAAATTACCATTTAAAATATATAAAAATATTCATTTAGAGAAAGTGAATATTTCAGATCTTCTTGAAGGGTTTATATGATTTTAGTCAGTGTAGGAGTCGTTTCCGACCCTATAAATCGTATATATTCTTGATCGGCACAAAAAGAGGATTCGATCTAGCCATGTTTAGAAGAAAAACATTTTTCATAATTTCTTTTTGTATTTTTGAGGTCTTAAAATGTGAAATTAAGTAAGCAGATTGGTTTATCTGGAAAAAACTAGCACAGAAAAACTTTCCGAATTGAATTTGATGCTTTTTTGGCTTAGTTATGATTATTTTTTATAAAAAAAATTACCATTTAAAATATATAAAAATATTCATTTAAAGACAGTGAATATTTAAGATCTTCTTGAGGGGTTTTATGATTGTAGTCAGTGTAGGAGTCGTTTCCGACCCTATAAATCATATATATTCTTGATCAGCTCAAAAAGCGGAGTCAATCTAGCCATGTTTAGAAGAAAAACATTTTCCTAATTTTTTTTTTTGTATTTTTGGGGTCTTAAAATGGTTCATTGTCACAGAAAAAATTAGCAAAAATTTTAATATCTTAAAATGTGAAATTTAGTAAGCAGATTTGTTTATCTGGGAAAAACTATCACAGAAAAGCTTTCCGAATTGAATTCGATGCTTTTTTGGCTTAGTTATGATAGATTTTTCATTGGATGACAGATCCTATGGCAAACTACAAGGGTATACAAATTTCGGCTTCCCGAAGTTTGTTTCCTTTCTTGTTTTTAATTTAATTTAATTTAAATTTTCATTATTTTATATATTTTGTTTGATTGAAAACTAAAGAAGTATTAATCTCCAGAAATATATCCTATAATATATAATCCCAAATCCATATATCCCTATAATACAAAGTCCATTGAACTGCGTAACTTCGTAATAATTAAGCACATAGATAATAATGATTTATTAATAAAACCGCCGCAATCGTGACGTCAAGTGCAGGCATAACTAAGGGGAAACCATCGATAAGAAAGGTTTCGCTGGCGAAAGAGCACAACTTTGTCTAAACATCACCACATCATTTCGAGGGACTTAGCATTTTTAATTAAATTGCTCACTCAGGGGGCATCATTAATTTTGGGCCATAGCTCGAAGGGACGGTTTTTCATTCGGAGCAAATCGATAAGAGCCATAAAAGTTCTGGCAATATAAATCCTTCAGCGACGGCGGAAAAAAAGAAAATAAATTAAAAAAAGATTTTACTTTAACAGTAACTGTAAAAACGAGCATAAGAAGTTACTTCATGACAGCAGCGCTGCCGACGTCAAATGCGGCAGAGGCAGTGGCAGAGACAGAATTTGCAACAACTGTGAAGAAACCTCATGATTAGCAAACTGTCTCCTTTGCATCTTCATTGTGCTTTTTCACTCACTCACTGGAGTCAAAGGAATAGAAAAGAAAATCAAATGAGTGTTTATGTGCTGCTCAAGGTACAGTGGAACCTTTTTGTTAAGATAAAAGGTACAGTAGGTTAAATTTTCAAATCTATTAAAACTTCTAAAAAAAAAAAAACCTTTTGTAACAGAAAACAATCTTAATTATTTTCCTAAATATGAAATATTTTTGAAAGGGTATTCCCGGATTTTAAAATGTATCTTTCAGGATTTTGTTCCCCCAACGATCTCAATTTTCGCCCTAAGCAAGGCAGAGAGCGCAACACAACCACAACACTCATCCACGCACTCGCACAGAGAGCCAGCCAGAGAGAGCAGTTAACAGAGCCCCACTGTTCGGCCCCCCTTTTGAGCGCTTAACAGCAGCCGAAGAACTGCCGGCGGCGGCGTCACGAAAACATTGCAAAATCGGCGGGAATTGAAAAATCGCCGGCGACGACAGAAACGCGCCATACCGCGTCCAACGCGTCGGAGCGATTCCGGCGATTGTGGATTGCGGCGTTTCTGGCAAGCGCAGCCCCCAAAAAACAGCGCACGGCGGCGCTCCAATTGGGGAATCGCATCCAATTAGAAGCGAACGAAACGAAACGGCGGCGACTTACGTCGCGCGTCTATCGCAAAAACGAACAGGCGCCCAGCAAAAGTAGCTACAAGATACACGAGCGTTTTCTGAGGTTGCTGTTAAAGCGGAAAACGGTACTGCCGCATATTAAGTGACAGCGAGAGCGAGGGAGCAAGCGAGTGTTTGTAACTGAGAGAGTAAAAGATACGGATAGAGCAAAGAGAGCGAACAATTGTGTTGTATTCAGAGTGTTGGTGCATGTGAGTATCTGTGTGTATTTATGGTGAGAGAATGCACTGCAGAAAATGAAATATTGATATTTTGAATTGGAAATGTTTTAAATAAATTAAAATTGATTTTTTTTTTTTATGGAAAATTATAAATTATAGAGAAGGAACAAAATAAATTATAATAAAATTTATTATTTATTCATTCTTAAATTAAACATAACAAAATGAACTTTTTAAACAGACAAAAGAAAAACATTGCATTAAAAATTGCAAGTTTTTTGTACATCATTTAAAAATAAATTAATATGAAAAGAATAATAATAAAAATAATAATAAGAGAATAATAATAATAATAAAATTCTCTGTGTAGCTACAAAAGCCGAAATCGCCTTTGGGTTTTATGGCATTTGCATCTTATTATTAAATTGGCTTTAGTGCACCTCAAAGCAGCTTATATAATTTTAAAGCCAAAAGTCAGTACTATATCTACGTTTAATCCAATATAAATTGACCATAAAATGAGCTAGCCCCAGCAAAAGGAATTTGAATTAATTTTCGCGCACTTTAAAAACGAGATATTCGTACTCTCTTTTCTTTCTCTACGTTTGTGGCAAGAGGAAAAGCGTGATGAAGGCCGGAAAAAATCGGCTGGCTGAAACGTCTGTTGGCCCATGAGAAGACGACGCCAAACAAAATGGTGCCGCCGTCTAGTGACGAAGGCGACAAACTAACTAACTAACTAACCAACGACGACGGACGACAAACAACAAACAACGACGACGATGACGACGAGGCGACAAAAAGTCAATTTTATCGGAAACTAACAGGCAGCAAGAAAGCAAATAAAGCCAACAAAAAGCTAACGTTCCACTGCTTTTCCTGCCTGGAAAAGCTCGCATTTCCATGGCTTGCCCCAGCTGGGCGCCTAATCCAAATTGCGAGAAAGATCCGCTTTTCGAGCCAAAAACCATCGAAACGAAAAGCCAAGCAGCTCGCACAAAATCGCCTTGTTGTTTGCCTTGGTGCCACGCCTCTATTTTCGGCTGGACGCCTCCCTTTTTGGTGGAGTCCGCGGCCAAAAGGCCAGGCCAACCGGCCGGGCCAAAGGCGAGCGGCAGACTGAAAGAGGAGAGAGAGAGAGAGCCGAAGAAAAGCCGAGGAAAGCAGGGAAAATTCGAGGCAGGAACCACACAGAATATGCTGGAGATACAAAAGGAGACGATGGTCAGAAAGTTGAGAAGGACGAGGAGATAGAGGAGTAGGGGTGGCAGAAAAAGCCCTGGTGGTGGTGGGTGGCCACCGACATCTCCTGGCAATTAGCTTGATTGTCCCTGCACATGCGCCCTTGGGGAAAACTCCAAGTGAATTGGAATCGTTTCAGTGTTCTTGATGTTTTCTCTTTGGAAAATTGAGAACTTTCATTAAAATATTCGATTGCATTTAATTACAAGAAGTGGAATATATTTTAAAACGTAAATATCTGAATAACAAATGGAAGATAATGCTTAAAGAAAAATAACTGGCCTTAAGCTAGGGAGTGATTTATGGCTTTTTAAATATTTTTGGTTCAGATTTTAAGATAGTTGAGGTTAAAGTATTGAAGTATTTCAACTTAAAAATTAAGAAATATGTTATATATATATTCTTTTCTTATTTATTTATCATTTAATACTAATATTTCCTTAGTTGAGAACTATAATTAAAACCCTCAGCACTTATGCTTCTTTTTCAAGACATAACAAGATATATGTAAAGCCCAAAAATGTCCTAAATAAAATGGAATTTAATTTTAAATTAAATTATATAAACTTAACAAAGAATTATTACTGTTTAGGATATATATTCCCAGGACTATTTCCCATTTTTTTGCCTGATTTTTGGTTCCCACACAATGCTAAAAACCGCAACTCAAATGAGATATAAATAAAAATCCAAGGAAAGCCCACAAGTAGATGCAAATTGTTGGCCAGCTGCAGCACCAGCAACAGCAGCAACTCTGCAACGAGCAACATCAAGTAGCAGCAGCAGCAACAACAGGTCTGCCAACAGATGTTGAGCGATTTTTTTTTTTGTTTTGTTTTAGTTGCTTTTAAAAGAGGGAATGCAGAGGGGTCGGGGGCCTTGCAACTTGGATCTTGCAACAGCTGCAACATGCAACATTGGCGACAACGATGCTGCTGCAACATTGGCGAGTTGCAGAGGGCGCCACTGTTGTTGTTCCATGCCACCAGCGATGCGGCGCTCAGCAAACTCCAGCTCGCCGGTACAGTGGTAAAATGCTAAGGTGGCAAGTGCCACGCCAGCGGGATAAGCACACACACACACTTACACATCTCTTGGTGAACAAGGAAAATTCGCAATAAGGCAACAACAACCACAACTCAACACTAAACACAAGCAAGACACAAGGCAACGGAACCGGTTGTTCGCCGACCAACATCGAAAACTAGCACAGAAAGTAGGCGAGGAAAAAGAGGAGACCCACGGGATGGCCAACTGGATAAATGGTTAAATGGATGGTTGGATTGATGGTTTGAGGGGCTCCTCCTCCTGAGCTCCCATCGTCCAAGGCACTAACTTTGTAGGCTTTCAGTTTAGTTTGTAAAATGTTTGGGATTTAATAAAGAAATTATTGTATTAAGCATAAGAAAACAACAAGGCGAATTAGAATATTATATACATTTTTATAGCACAAAAGACTCCATAACTGCAGACTTCCAGTTTCAAAAGGAGAATAAATCCCTAAATCCACAGGAGAAGCATTGCTGGGTTTTCCGTAAAAAGTACGATTCAGATGAATGATTCTAAAGCGACTAAGCAAAGGTAGTAGAATATTGAAAAATATTATTTACAAAAGGTTATCTGCAAGCTAATCACAATGACCTGCTGCTGTAAAGATAATATTTAATCGAAATCTCTTACAAAACCAATATTTAACATTTTTCAAATAAAATTAATTGAAACAATTTGGCCAAGGAAAGGAAATTAAGATCCATTTATTAACGATGAATTATTACATCTTTTGTGTATTCTGTGTATCTTTGGTGTCCTTTTTCTGTAAATTTATTATCGGAAAGTTTTGGATTGATGCTAATTTATCCTTTCCTCCTTCAACTGGCAAAGGAACACGCACAAGTTTACCGTTCTGATAAATAAAGTCCGTGGCTTTATTTCCTAGAGCGGAAATTAAATGGGATGACATACCGTTTGGATCTTGGTTGCACATGAAAAGAAGTGGTCAAGAAATGTATTTATAATATTAAAATATTTGTTCACTTATCGACTTTTTCACAGCTGATATTATTGAAAATTTTCGTTCATTAAGACATTTCTGCTCAGCATGTAAAGCAGAAATATGAAGAAAATATCTTAGGATATTATTTTACTCGATGAAATGTAGTAGTCAGAGGTTAGTTTATAGATAGTGATCAAGTGAGCATTATGAGTACCTTCAAATTTCGGCGCATTTTCCGTGTCATAGTCTTCGACAGATTCATATATATTCCACTCTATCTTCCTTTCTTCACTGTATCCAATCGATATACTCAGGAAAATCGTCATCCATAGCAGCAATATAAAGATGCGTAATTTAGCCCGCGGAACATGGTTATTATTTTGGTGATTTGTCAAGAACTGATCGAAAGCAAAGCTAACCAAGGCAATTTATACAAAAATCTACGACCGAACAAAGCTCTGAGAGAGACTGTAGTCAAGATTCATATTTGTTTTTATTTGTCGAAATAAATGGTTTCTAGGAACGATCAATAACGAACTTTTAACCTTGCGAATAAATACATAGGTTATAAATATATAAATACTTTGTATTAATGGGCTGCAGGAACTATATATTATATTTATTTTTCACATTACATATGAGTTAGTAGTGACCGCGTGGGTTTTTCTGGAATTTTCCTTGATAAATAATGCCATGATAGTTATTGTTTCCCAATGCAAACTGTTTGCCTTCTGAACTGCAGACTGCCAGTTTCAAAAGGAGAATAAATCCCAAGATCCGCAGGAGAAGCATCGCTGGGTTTTCCGTAAAAAGTACGATTCAGATGAATGATTCTAAAGCGGCTAAGCAAAGCCAGTAAAATATTTTAAAATATTATTTACAGAAGGTTATCTGCTAGCTAATCACAATGACCTTTTGCTGTAAAGATAATATTTAATCGAAATCTCTAAAAAAAACTAATATTGGAAATTTTTCAAATAAAATTAATTAAAACGATTTTGCCGAGGAAAGGGAAATAAAGCTCCATTTATTTACAGTAGCTTAAATTATGACATATTTGTATATTCTATGTATCTTAGTGTCGTGTTCCTTTGGTTTTATGTTCTTTCCCAGGATAAAGCATCAGCGTTTTGGTTCACGGTTTAATAAAGACACATTTTATTGTTCGTCATGAACAAAACGGAGCTCAGCTCTACTTGGAGGCGGCCAGGGCTGCCTCACCACTTTTACCATGGTTCGTTATAGTTGTGCGTCACATACTAAACGGTTGTACATGAAAGAGTGGACAAAAATATATAGATCATTATACTGAGCGAGTAATTATTCTCTTTTGTTCAGTTGCTTAATTTTCCTCAGTACTGCTGTACTACTGATTACCATAAAAACTTTGGAACACCCAGTGGAAACATGGGTATATATCTCAAAATATTTATATTTCACTCGTTAAAATATAGGACTCGAGAGGTATATTTGTAAGCAGTGAACAAATGAGAAATACGCGTAATTTTCCGCAGTGGATTTCGCCATGAACCTACGTCATATTCATATTCCTCTGTACCTCCCTCCATTTCTGTACTGTTTACAATTGCTAAATTCAGGAGGATCGTTAGCCACAGCAGCAATAAAAATGCGAAATTGTAACACAACATTGTGATTATTTTGGTGATTTGTCGAAGACTGATCAAAAACAAAGCTAGCCGAGGCAATTTATACTGAAATCTAGAATGGAACCTAGGCTCTGGTTGTTACCGAGATTATATATATTTTTGGTATTTGTCGACATAAAGTGTTTTGATTGTGCCAGAGCTAATATAAATTCAAGCTGTCGCAAAGATTCAAACGCACATTGTATATATGTAGACATTAGTATGTTATCAACAATGTACGATCTTTTAACCTTGTGATTAAAAAAGCAATTTAAATGAAATTTTTTACGATTCCTGTGCTTAAAGCTTTATAAATTTAAACCATTTTGCAGAGAAAAGGGAAACAAAACACCATTTATTAAAGATAGCTTAAGACATTTTTGTGAATTTTATGTATCTTAGGTATCCTGTTCCCAAGGATAAAGAACCAGGAACAATTTATTGTTCTGCATTAGGTAGTTGTCCAACAAATTGTTCATTATCCTGATCCTAATTGGTTGTACATGAAAGAGTGAACAAAAAAGATATAGATTTTTATATTGTTTACTCCATATTATTATATTTTGTTGTGTAAGTGTGACTTACCATGCCCTTGTCATCGTACTCTTCAATCGGTATTGTTTCCGGCTCTTGGTATGATTCAAACGGCGATTCTCCAATCGAAAATTTTGTAAAGATAGTTAGCCATAGCAGCAATAAAAATGCAAAATTGCGCCAACACAACATTGTGATTATTTTGGTGATTTGTCGAAGACTGATAAAAAACAAAGCTAGCCGAGGCAATTTATACAAAAATCCAAGACGGAAGCTATGGCAGCTACTGCAGTCAAGTTTATAAAAATCAAGTTTATATAAATCAAGTTTAAATAAATCAAGCTTATATAAGATAAGGTTTTTAATATACCGCGGCAAGGTAGTTGCCCGCGATATTCTCTCGCCTCGGAATCCGTAGAGTGATGCCGAATGCAGATCGGGACCGGGTGGTGGCCACGATCAGTGATTACGTCACTGTTGAGATAATGCGGCAAGGTAGTTGCCCGCAATGTCCACCGCCTGCACGCTTCCTGCAGGGGGTTGTCACCGTGGCACGTGGTGCTCACGTAGTTGTTGGTTCCGGGATAGGTGTTGCGGCTAGTTGCTGCCCACAACGACCAGTCACTTGGTGCTCGCCTCGGTTGCCGTTGAGTAGTGCCGAGTGCGGATCGAGACCGGGTGGTGGCCACGACTTGTGACGTATCCCAATTGGCTTCCTTTGTTTAATCAAGATATGGCCGATAGCAGGGTCTTAGCATCGGCTGTATTAAATGATGCTTGATTAGTGAAATATGCCTTTATTGTTCGGCTGCCAGTTCAGAACTAAATTTACAGAGAAAGCTTAATCATGACCCTAGCTCGCACAGATCACCGCCGTCCACCAGCTTCTACCGTAAGCCTTCGTGTGCCGTCGCCGCTGCTGTGCTTTTTTCGCCGTTAACCTTTGTGTTGTTAACTACTCCCCTTCTTTTCAAAAATGGGCGTCCTCGGCCATGTCAATGTTAGCAAGGACTTGTGTTACCGCAATCGAAGCTCTGCTTTTACATCTTTATTATTTCGCAGGACGTAAAGCAGATTGACGCTGGTGCAGATGGCCTCTGATTGCCAGCATTTGCAACTCCGTTATATGCTGCAGGCTTTCTTTATTTAAATGGTGAAGAAAGGGCAGGCCTGGAAGCGGGTGGTATCTGGATGCGTTTCGTTGCGGTGGTCATCATGCCTGGGGGATCGTTGAAATTGGCACTAAGTAGTTGGTGCTAGGTCGCTTGGCTGAGCCGACCTATAGTCTGCAGGTAATGTGTCCTCATCAAAGCGTGGTATCAGGCCGGTGTGTGCAAATTTGTCTATCTATCATATAAACTAAAGATTTAGTAAACAAAATTTAGTGATTTCTTACTAGCTAAGTAAACCCTCGTGAAACCTTTTTCAGAATCGCCTTTGGGTTATTGGTGTAAGCTTTAATGAATGCAAATAGTTTATTCTGGCAAGAGTGATGGCATCAACTTATTGTCAATTTAAATGTTAGCGAGTTTTAATCTTCTACTGATCATGGTTGTGTGAGCAGTCAAATGAGCCTGCATCTCGGAACTGACGGAAAGACGCTCCCTTTTCAAGTTGTCAATGTACGAAGAACCAACCAACGCCTAAATACAGTAAGCTTAGGAAACAGTTTTGTAGGTGGCCCTTATCGAATATTGTCTTTGTGGACCACCCTCCCCTTAATTAGGACCGTTGTCCCCAAGTCAGCATCGACCCTATTCTCAATATACAGAGGCGTGAGTTTATCCCCCAATCTCCTATTGGTTTTTACTAACACTTTCTCACCAACCTCAAATACCCTATTCTGCCGAGCCGGATTATTTCGGTCTAACTGATCCTGCTGTGCCTTCTTAAGGTTCATAATTATATCTGAGCCAAACTCAACGTTAGCATGGAGAATCTCAGCAGGCTTCCTATTTGTGACAGAGTGAAATGACCTATTATACTCTATGGTTGCCTGAAGGAATAATTCATTAATATCGTCAATTTTCCTCTCCAATTTAAGACACCTGGCAATCTCGATAAGAGTACTGTGGAACCTTTCCACCTGACCATTCGACGAGCTGTGTAAAGGTGGGGCATTTGCTACATCAATATCATACTGATTATTTAGCATAGATCGTATCGTTTCGGAATTAAACGATGGCTCGTTATCGCAATATATTGATTTTACATTAGGGAAGAGGTTCACCAGCTGAAGAATCGGGACCTTTACATCTAATATAGCACGCGATGCTACTGGCTGAATCACTGCAAACTTGCTAAATTTATCAACAGCCGTAAGGAAGTGCTTTCCCCCAGTTGAAAAGATGTCCATATGTATCATCTCTCCTACTCGCGTTGGTATTGGGGTACTTCCTAATTCCTGCTTTAATGGATGCCTATTATATTTCGCCTTTTGGCAAATCCTGCAATTTAGAACGACTTCGGCTGCGATTTTAGCCATTTTTGGGAAATAATAGTCTAGTAGCACTTGTTTAATGTTCTCCTGAGCAGCTCTATGAGCCCTGTTATGCTCTACAACTAGAATTTCTTTCTGTTCGTCCGGTTTTATAACGTCCGCCACCCAAGACTTGCAATGCCAGAATTTCGTAGAAGGGAAAAGTCGAACCAGGCTATCCTGAATCCGGGCCAAGACTGGAAGCTTACAGTGTATGGCATTCACTACGTTGGGAGTAACCACGTCTTTTACTAACTCCAGTAATGACTCCCAATCAGTGAAATCAATTTGATGGCGAGTCTTTGTACCAAAAACTATAAATAGCCTTTTACTCGGCGTAGACGCCTCTTCCAATACAATTTGATTCTGGAAACAGTTAAGTGGCTTTTCCGTGGCCTCAATGACAAGTGTTGACGATTCTTCACTATGAATAGTGGCTTGATCTGACGCTGCTGAGCTCTGCAAGGCGTTAATACTTTGGCGCGACAAAGCATCCGCCACACAGTTTTCTTTCCCTGGCTTGTACATAACTTTGGCACCGCTCTCTTCAATGCGAGCTTTCCAACGCTTAAGTTTTGAATTCGGGTTTTTGTCAGAAACAGCAAAAATAAGTGGCTGATGGTCCGTAAATATATTTATGTCACTTTTGCCATAGAGGTAGTGACGGAGACTATCCAAGGCCCATACGATTGCTAGTAACTCCCTTTCATTCGTGGCATAATTTAATTCCATATCTTTCAGTGTTCTGGATATCATGGTTATTGGTCTGTTTCCCTGAGATAAAACTGCACCTATGCCTGAGGATGATGCATCGGTTGTCAGATCAAATGGCCGCGTAAAATCCGGGTAATGAAGGATAACGTCCTCTGATGCAAGAATATTTCTAAGCTTCTCAAATGCGCTTAACTGAGGCTCATCAAAGCTTACCGAAATGCCTTTTGAACGGTGTTTGCTGACCCTGCCGCCTTCACCCTTTAGAATATTCGTCAAAGGTCTCGCTATAGATGCGAAATCTTTTACGAAACATCTATAGTAACTCGCTAAACCCAAGAACGATCTCAGCTCGAACAAATTGCTTGGCTGTTTAAATTCCTTGATGGCTTTAACCTTGTCCTGGCTTGTCCTAATACCGTCCCTTGCAACAACAAAACCAAGGAAGTTGACACTTTCCTTAAAAAATTGCGACTTTTGCCTAGACACACGCATGTTGGCATCATGAAGACTTTTTAAAACCTGCCCAATATGAACAATATGAGATTCTTCAGTCTCTGAGAAAACAATTACGTCATCCACATAGACGTAACAGATCCTTCCTATCTGATCCCGCAGAACGTCATCTATTGCCCTCTGGAAGATACTTGAGGCATTCTTCAAGCCGAATGGTAGGCGGCAGAACTCATATTTGCCTCCGTTGACCGAAAAAGAAGTTTTCTCTCGGTCCACTTCTGCAAGCTCAATCTGATGATAGCCAGACTTGAGATCGAGGGTACTGAAAAATTTGGCCCTCCCGAGATTGGCCAGTATCATACTTATACTTGGCATTGGGTATCTATCTGCAACAGTCTTCAAATTTAATTTTCTAAAATCGACTACCAAGCGTTTATTGGGCGATCCCGAATCGTCGATGCCTTTTTTACCTACAACCCATATAGGGTTGTTGTAGGGAGACCTAGATGGCCGAATAATTCCATTTTTGAGTAAGTCTTCGATCTCCCGATTGACGAAATCAGAAGCGCCCATAGGAAATGGGTAAAGCTTTGAATAAACTGGCTCATTATCCTCTGTCCGAATAGTCGCAACAACATTTGTGTTGAATGGTAACTTCTCATTGGGGTCAGCAAATGCTGCCGAGTTTTTATTCATCATCTGCTGGAAACCTTCTTTCACAGTTGGGGGAACGACAATATCCTCAATTTTTGTGAAGTTAACTTGAGCGCATTTTTCAAAGTGTAGATCCTCCTGTCCACCACTAAACCTAATAGAATGGCCCTTAAGATCAATTGTCGCGCCTACTTGCACCAACAAGTCAAGGCCGATTATGCCGTCAAACGTTTTGAGACCAGGAAGAATAAAAAAAAGGCTTTCTACACCAAAAAGATCAACCAAACATTTTCGTTCTATTGTTTCAAACCCATGAAGCGACTTGACAATAAAAGGTGAGTTGACGGGAACTGAAGTCGGCAATCCTATCTCTTTCTTGATGTAGCTTTTAGAGGCCCCCGTATCTACTAAAAACTTTCGTAGCTCCCCTGCTACTGTTCGTTGAACGAACGGAAGCAGGGATGAACCCCTAAAAAATGCACGGCATCGGTTTCATAGTCCGTTTCTTCTTCACCGTCTATATCAACTACCGCATCAGTAGCAATCTGATTATAACGCTCCTCAATTTGACCATCCTGATCTTCTTCAAATAGGTGGTTAACTCTTTGACGCCTAAAGTCTGACATTTTTTGAGAGTTAGTCGGTCTATATTGAGTACTCTGTTGCTGTGCATCAAGTGGCTGTTGCGTGGAAGAACCCTGAGGGCGCTGAAAGTTTGTCGCCTGGCGGAACTTTGACGATGTTGGATCTACGTCCATATTTTCGAACACTCTGCTGTCGACAACGGGTCGTTGCCCTTGATCCCTGGTAAAATACGGATTTTTCCACCCCTTTCTAAATGTCTGCTCATGGTTGGATTCGAATGTTTTTTGTAAATGACGACTCTGACCCTGCCTGAGGTATTTCTCTTCTATGGACTTGGCATACTGTGACGCAAAGGCATGCCTCTCGTGATTTGCCTCTATTTCCTGAGCCATTGCTAGGGCCGTAGGCAAGTCTCTAGGCTGAGCAGCAAAGAGCACATCAGTTAAGTTTCTTTTCAGTCCAGAAATAAACACACGCAGGGCATCAGCCCTATGCTTATCATTCATATACCGGGCATGGTCGGCCTCATATGTCATAGTTGTCTTATTCGTAAGGAGTGTAAGCTTCTTTTCAACCTCCTCATAAAACTGTGTAATAGACATCTGTCCCTGCCTGAGTGTTGTGAGCTCTTGCTCGAGCAAGTGTAATGGGCGCTTGTCGGAATACGTGAAATCAAGGCGGCTAATAATAGCGTCAAAATTAAGGACTGTATTAAATGACGCAAGAATAGAATCAGCGGAACCCCTTACTTTGTTCCGGATTATGAGAACTGCCTGATAATGTCTAGAGCTACCGTCATAGTTTCTGAACAATTGATATGCAGCTACCGCTGCCTGCCGCCAAGAGACATATTTTCCTTGTGACCCATCAAACTCTGGCAATGATTTTACCGCATCAAGACTTTCATCACACGTCACCTTGCCGGTTACAGCAACGGGCAAGTATATTGTAATCTCAGGAGCAGATTCTGTTGTAGCGGTAAGCTTGTCAGTGACTTCCTTTAACTTTGCCTCAAAGTCTTCTCTCTGCACCTTTAGTGCGGCCACTACAACTGCGTTTATGATTGACTGTAGTTGTTCCGGATCCATACTGTATTTTTCCTGTCTTTCAAGTTCGTCGTCCGTTAAAACGAGCTTACTCAGTTGATTAACTAAGTCTTCAGACCCTGACTCGCTCATACAACCACTTTCAAGGTATTGGGCAGTCCCGCACTGATAACGAAGCCCGAGTGCAAGCAAGCGCCGAATAAATAAGTCACAAAATATTGGATCGTCGCCAAGCTTGGCGCCGAGCGTTTATCTATTTACCGTATTCTTTCAGATTTTACTAATTATATGAACAAATCGGGGCTGAAAAATAAACATGCGATGCGGCGACTGTACTGCTTTTTATGCACAGTAAAAAAATTACTTGAACTTGAATTACTTTAAGTTAATGCCAACACGATTTCCCAAAATAAATGCTTAATGCAATATATTCTGTGTATTGCAGATTTTGATTTATATTTTCTTTTGGCGATTCATAAAAAAAATTCCACTTACATGAAGCTATGATCCGCCGGAATTCAGTTTTGTGGTCTTCTCTGCTATCCCGAACAGTCCGTTCTAGGATTCTAATTTTTGATTTATATTATTTTAACTCGAGCCTTCCAGATTCGGTTTCCTTGTCGGGGTCGTCGACTTGGTTGGGCGCCAGATAAGGTTTTTAATATACCGCGGCAAGGTAGTTGCCCGCGATATTCTCTCGCCTCGGAATCCGTAGAGTGATGCCGAATGCAGATCGGGACCGGGTGGTGGCCACGATCAGTGATTACGTCACTGTTGAGATAATGCGGCAAGGTAGTTGCCCGCAATGTCCACCGCCTGCACGCTTCCTGCAGGGGGTTGTCACCGTGGCACGTGGTGCTCACGTAGTTGTTGGTTCCGGGATAGGTGTTGCGGCTAGTTGCTGCCCACAACGACCAGTCACTTGGTGCTCGCCTCGGTTGCCGTTGAGTAGTGCCGAGTGCGGATCGAGACCGGGTGGTGGCCACGACTTGTGACGTATCCCAATTGGCTTCCTTTGTTTAATCAAGATATGGCCGATAGCAGGGTCTTAGCATCGGCTGTATTAAATGATGCTTGATTAGTGAAATATGCCTTTATTGTTCGGCTGCCAGTTCAGAACTAAATTTACAGAGAAAGCTTAATCATGACCCTAGCTCGCACAGATCACCGCCGTCCACCAGCTTCTACCGTAAGCCTTCGTGTGCCGTCGCCGCTGCTGTGCTTTTTTCGCCGTTAACCTTTGTGTTGTTAACTTATATGTATAAAGATTAGGATTATGGTTATTGTCGAAATAAAGTGTTTAGTAGAATCTAAATTGAAACCAAAAGCTGTGACAAAGATTCTAACGAAAACTGTATACATTATAGACTTCAGAATGTTATCAATAACAAAGTATCTCTTAACCTTTTGCGAATAAGAAGGTTATCAATATATAAGACTATATACTATTTGATTTCAAAATGTATTCAAAACAAGGGCAAATTACATTATATATTTTTGATGGGGAATATGAATGGATTTATGTAAAAGTTTACTTAAACCTTTTTGTTGTAACTGTAGAACTTTTTTACATTTATTTATTTATATCTCTCACTATCTTTAAACTTACCCAACAAAGTTTATCAATGTTAAATTTGACTGCTCTAATTTCTAAAGTCACTTATCGAGGCCTCACTGTTCGCCCGTGTTCGCACAGCTGCGCCCATATTTAACCCATGTTGTACAACATTTTAACGGGCCAACCACTCCGGCAAGAGTCTTCTGCTTTCCACTCTTCAGCTCTCGCTCGCAGGGGTGACTTTTCATGGGCGAAAAGGAAGGAAAACCCATAAAAGGGATAGGACAATGAATAAATGGTCGACTGCCTGCCAACTTTAATTAATTTTCTATTTCTGTTTTCATGCCTGCCGATTGCCAATTGACGAGGACCAGGGCGGTGGTATCACTTCTTCTTTCTTCCTTTTTTTTCCGAGTCATTCAAAATTATTCAAATCGTTTTTAGGGGTTAGCGAGTGTAAGTGCGAGTTTATAGTTTGAAATTAAGTGTTTTTGGAAGTGGTAACGAGGAGGTATTTATAGATTTTATATATTTAAATTTGTGGCATTGTTAGTCAATGTCCACTGTTTTGGTGGGGATTCCGGTTTTTTTTTTGCAGCAAGGACACACACGTTTATCTGTATGTACTTAAATGTAAATGTACCTGGGGCAGGTGCTGGTAATCCTCAAGAACGCCAAGAAAGCTAGAGAGAGAGAGAGAGAGAGAGAGAGAGAGAGAGGAGCTTGAGCCTTCTTTACGTATCCTTCAAAAGCAAAAAGAAGCTCTACTTCCGGTTACCAGTTCTGGTCGCCATCATTGACCCCTCCGCTAATGAAGTCTTAAATTGTCTTCCATTTCGCAATGCTTTTTGCTTAATTAACAAACAGCGCGCAGAAAACTATAAAAAAGTAAAACAGGCTTTAACAGAAAACCCCTCCACCACACCCTATATATATATATGTATATACATTTGTACATATCCCCTCATATAATGCTTAAATATTTATGAGCTACACGTGACTAGCGCTGAAAACCATGAAATTGTGTCGCTCAAAAGCTAGAAAAATATCTCTAAGAACAACAACATAATAAATAAGAAAAAAAACTAAATATAGTTGCTTAAATACATCCTTAATTATATGATTATTTCCTGAATTTTTATTAGAGAAAGACTATCAACACATTGTAACCACATAAATTCCTCCATATTCTCAATAAAATATTTTTAAAATTGTCTTTGTATGAACTTCGTTTTTGAAAGGCTTATATATTAATTTGTTTATTATTCTCATGTCTATATACAATTTTCGTTTAAAGCTTTGTCACAGCTTTTGGTTTCAATTTAGATTAGGTCTTTCATAATCATTCCTCTAAACACTTTATTTCGACAAATTACATTATATATAATCCTAATCATAATACATATATAAACTTGACATATATAAAGTTGACTGCTGCCATAGCATAGGTTTCATTCTAGATTTCAGTATAAATTGCCTCGGCTAGCTTTGTTTTTGATCAGTCTTCGACAAATCACCAAAATAATCACAATGTTGTGTTGGAATTTTATATTTTTATTGCTCCTAATGCTAACGATCTTCCTGAATTTCTCCTTTGGATTCAGGGTAAAAAGGGATGATTATGAGGAAATAATAATATTCGCACGTGAATTAGATATTGACGTTGGGGATTTTTTGAACAGTAAGTAGAGATGAACATATAAATAAAAAAAAGAACACATACAAAGCATACGCAAAAAAAAACAATTAGGAATGAAAAACCCACTCAATACTTTCTTATCCACTCTTTCAGAAACAACCAAACACTAATTCCCATTTGATCAGATTTTGCTGCAGGAAACGAAAACACGGTGTTAATTTATCACCCTAATACATTGGAGCCCGCTCTTTTGTCGCTACCAAACAGTAAACCACCATTCGAGGCTTTAGCATCAATTCTCACTTTTGAGAAACCAAAGAAACAGTACATCAAAGATACATAAAATACACAAAGATGTCATAATTTAAGCTATCGTTAATAAATGGAGCTTTAATTCTCTTTCCTCAGCAAAATCGTTTTAATACATTTTATTTAAAAAATTGTAAATATTAGCTTTGTAACAGATTTCCTGATAGGTGATCTTTACAGCAGCAGGTCATTCCGTAACTTCTTCCAACTATAGTTTAGCAAGTGCCAAATACCATCAATAGACTCGTGCCCTCAGAACACATTCACACAATTCACAATTCTAGTTCTCTATTTAGATTGTTTTTATGGGCGCGAAAGTTGATTAACGTTAATTAATTCATGCTGTGAGTGGCGTTTATATTTTAACAAATTGGAACTAAACGATGTTCGACTGCCCGGAAATGCACAAACACACATGTGTATCTCACTCTGAGATACAATATGCACACACACTCAGAGATACAGATACATACATCCCACAGATACAATGTTTGACCCACTAATTAAGGCGTGTTTAGCAGGCGCATTTCATGAGGCTAATTAATGAAGTTGAGTCCATCATGCAGCACTATATAACCCTATCTCCTTCTAGTTGCATCCTCCGTCCCTTGTTTTTTCCCCCTCCCAGCAACCTGTTTTCCCTTTGGTTTTGTGTGCACACAACAAAGGCAATTTCAGGGAAAACATTTTTCTCTCATTTTCTTTCATTTTTGTGTAGTTTTTTTCTGTGTTATTTAGTAGTAGATGCAACCAAAAACGCTTTAGGCTTGTGAGCAGCAAAAATAAGAATAAAAGAATTAAATGCAACAAACGCTAGAAGATTAAGCATCACAGTCAAGCGTCTGAAATACAAACTTTTTTGACTAAAAAAGCCTAATTAATTTATTTAAAAAATGTTGACTTGTAAGTAACAGTAAGCTTTCATTGTCCTTGCGAATTTATAGGTAAGGTTTTTGAAAAACACCTACCAAGCGCTAAAACATATTGGGAATTATGGAGTAAAATGGTGATAAAAGGGTGTAAACAAAGTAAAGGTTTAAAAATTACGGTTTCATTACATTTTGATTTAATTTTTTTATTATATAACTTTTTAAGTCATCGAAGTTCCACTGTATTTCAAACAACAACAACAATCACATACAAAAACAACAAGAAATTGAGAAGAAGCCGCATAAAAATTTCCAACTTAGCAGCGACGCCAACAGCTCAGTTGCAGCGCTGCAGCAGAGGAAGCGGCGTGGGAGTTTCGTTAACAGCTGTACCCCAAAATACGCGCTCTCTCACTCACTCAGGCTCTGGCAAAACACTCTCTTTCACTCACAGTTCTCTCACGTAACAACATCCCTGCGTCACACGTTTTGTGTTCTCGTCTTGTTTTTGTTGTTCCTGTGCTGCTGCCTCTGCCATGTTGTTGTTGCCTGGCTTTTTGTCACAGGTCGTTGCACTACACACACATACACTCATATGTACATACAAATGCAGACACGACGAAGAGAGCGATGTACGATGTACGATGTACAGTGTGTGACACATGCAGGCATATCGGACAACAGCAACAACAACAAGAGCAATAATAGGAACAACAATAGCAATAACAACAGCATCAGGCAAACCCCCCACCTTCACCCAACTTATCGAACAGCCCTTCAGCCCCTGACCAGCCAAGCACATCCATGTGATGAGGATGCAAAGAGAGAGAGAGCGTGCGGATCTATGCAGTTATTTGCATGCTACAAAAAAGGAAATGTTCTCTTTCTGGTTCCAGCTGCTCTTTATCTTTTCAATATTATTAATTAATTAAATTTGAATAATTACTAAATTTATATTTATATATGTAATTAACATACATTTTTAAGGAAATATTGTACATACAAATTGTAGTCGACGTGTTATATATCCCTTACAATTTTGAAGTTTAAACAAAATACATTTTTTAAATAAAGACAAAAAAAAATATTGCAAAATAAAACCAATTAAAAAATAATTCAGCGATATTAATATAAAAATTCCCAAATTTTCACACGTTTCTTTATAATCTTTTATGACCCAGGAAGATAAGTAAAACTTTCCATTAAAAAAATAAACAAGTAAAGCATATTGACATTTGGATCATTAAAGCATGAAACCCTTTCGGGCCAAGAGGTGCTGGTGCTGTAACCTCTCACCAAAAAAGTAAATACATAACAGGTTGGCTGATAAGTCCCCGGTCTAACAAAGAAAAACACATTTTTTTGTCAAAATTCGTTATTATTATTTAACATAGTTCCCTTCAAGAGCGATACAACGATTATAAAGACCTTCCAATTTTTTGATACCATTTTGGTAGTACTCCTTCGGTTTTGCCTCAAAATAGGCCTCAGTTTCGGCGATCACCTCTTCATTGCAGCCAAATTTTTTCCCTGCGGGCATCCTTTTGAGGTCTGAGAAAAAGAAAAAGTCGCTGGGGGCCAGATCTGGAGAATACGGTGGGTGTGGAAGCAATTCGAAGCCCAATTCATGAATTTTTGCCATCGTTCTCAATGACTTGTGGCACGGTTGTTTTTGGTCAAATGTGAGCTCGCGCGGCACCCATTTTGCACAGAGCTTCCGCATATCCAAATGTTGATGAATGATATGACCAACACGTTCCTTTGATACTTTAAGGCCTATGCTATCTCGATCAACTTTATTTTACGGTCATTCAAAATCATTTTGTGGATTTTTTTGATGTTTTCGACGGTAACCACCTCTTTCGGGCGTCCACTGCGTTCACCGTCCTCCGTGCTCATTTCACCACGATTGAATTTTGCATACCAATCAATTATTGTTGATTTCCCTACGGCAGACTCCGGAAACTTATTATCAAGCCAAGTTTTCGCTTCCACTGTATTTTTTCCCTTCAGAAAACAGTATTTTATCAAAACACGAAATTCCTTTTTTTCAAATTTTTTCACAATAACAAAAGTTGCTTCACAAAAGACGCTCTATCTCACAAACTAATTGACTGACAGACGTCAAATTTTGAGACGAATCATTTAAAGGTTAGTACTATATAAAAATAATATGCATTCAATACTAGCGACGTCATCTATGTGTCAGACCGGGGACTTATCAGCCAACCTGTTAAATAAATACAAGAAATGACAATCTTGCAAATGGAAATTTCCTTAGCCAATCTTTTAGCTGAATTCATTTGAAAAATGTAAATTCGAAAGGCTAAAGGGAATCTGGCCATAAATATGTAATGAGTCAAGTGGCTGGCTGGCTGCACTCCCACACCCACAAGCAGGCCATAAAAAAAGCACAGGCCCAATTAAAACCAAGTGGAAATCTCGGTGGCAGATCAAGGAGTTATATTCCAGATTAATTCGTAAATTTTTTTTTTGTTTTCCGAGTTAAAAAACATCATTTTTTGTATGATTATTTTGTGTGTCTCTGGAAAAGCATAAAAGAAAAGCATTCAAATGAACTTTCCTCGCCGGTGTGGCTGTTTGTTGTCGCTGTTCTTTGTAGCTCTTCTTGTTGTATTTGTTGTACGTGGCACAAGTGCGGCCGCATGCTCAAGCACACACACTAACACACCGAAAGAACCAGAAAACGTGTTGAGTGGCAAAAGCGTAAAAAAAGCTTAATAAAAAAACAAGTAAAAAGAGCACGAGGTGATGAGCCACGACTGTGAGATACCCCGGTATTCCATTTAGAAAATTTTATTGCATACCAAAGGGGGTCTTACCTACAAAAGGATTCTTTTTTTTGGATCAAAAGATTTAATCAATTAAAGAATCTAGAATCAAGAATCTATATTTTATATTGTATGCTGAAATCTTGTAGTTTCCGATATATCGATAGCTTTATACCTACTTAATCTTACTATAATTTTGACTTGAATTTAGAATTTCTAAATACAATATACCCCAAGTTGTACCTCCTAAAATAATACAAGTAAAGAATACCAAACAAACACAAGTCGAACAGAGATAAGGCCATCTCTGTCTAGCAATTTCATATTCTTTTGCTGGGCCTTTTCTTCTTCCTTCCCCTTTTTCTTGCCCCTTTTCCAGGCAATTTGTTTTTGCAAAAAGCTGAGTGTATCGTCTCAAACCTTCCGAATTTCCATTATCCTTTCCAGTTTAAAGTATAAAAAACTTTTTGATTTTAAATGATTAATGCCCAAGTCAAGATTTTGTACAATGATTGATTAATTAACGTTGACAACCAGCAACACAAAAAAAAAAAAAAACTGCCGACACACGCATACACCCCTACCATAAACACACACAGTCACACATAAGCGGCTCTTTTTGTTGGCCAGTTTTTCATTATTTTGTGTTTTTTTTTTTTAGTTAATAAATTGACTTCCATTTTCGTTACGGTCTTTTCTTATCCCCTTCTTCCATCTTCATGATGTAGTTGCTGTTGTTGTTGCTGCTTTTCCCACCCAAAAACATTTTCCTATGAAATCTGAAACGATGGATGTGTGTATGTTGATGTGTGCGTGTGTGTGGCCAGGTTTTAGCCTTGATTGATTCGAAACCGAGTTTAGTTAGCCCGAGAGAAGTTAAGGGGGTAAAGTGTGTGCAGATGCACAGAGCGAAAAATAGTGGGAATTATGAATTGGAATTGGTTAGTCATTAATAAAATAATTTATTTAAAGGTTTTCTTAATCAATTGTTAAAGTTTTGTAGCTTTGGCAAGGTAAACCTGATTTCACATATATTAAAATCTGAAAACTTTTAATTTATTTAAATGTAAAAACCTCTTGTCTCTTTCATTTGTTAATTTTTTCATTCAAAATGAATTATATCTTAATACATATTTACAATATTCATTATATTATAAGTTCATGTATTTTTCTCTCTGTGTATATATTTCCTTTGCAGCTTGCCACTGTCAGTCGTGTCTCTTTCTCTCCCTGTTGCCCCCTAGATGCGTGAGTTCGCTCGTGTGTTTGCAGAGGTGTACACGCAATTAATTATGTTGACAACTGACATCAATTGAAACGCTATCGGAAGGCAATCATCAAACATTAATCGAATGTGACATTCGGCAGGCAATTCTGGAACTGTGCTTTTTCTTTCCTAGTGTGTCTGTGTCTTCAAGATTCTAGTTCTTGTTTGATTTACTTTCCATATGCTGATATTTATGTGTAATACTTTGCATGACAAAGGGAAATAATCAAAAGTCGTGGGAGAAAGGGTGATAAATATTAGTTATTTGATTGCCAAATGATGAATTGATTTTGGTACTAAATATTATCACTTCTGGTTAGTATGTGGTGATTAAGTGGTACCACTGATACAACCTCAGTTGGGAATAGTTACTAAAACTACAAAGATTGTTTTATTATTGAAGTCTGTCTTAGCAAGAGAAAATAAATAATTAAACAGGTTTGAATATTTCCAAAGTTCGACTTTAATTCGTAAACCATAAAACAAACATCCAAGAATTAATATCTTCTACATAAACATCGTTTTAACTATATTCTTTTATGGTACCAGCCAAAAAAGTAGTTGACATTTATCACAGAATCGCACACAGAAGTAAGTTTCATATACCCACAAAGTTTATACTTATAAGACAATCAGATAGTATAATATATTACTGGTTGGCTTATACATTTTCTTAAATTATAGATGTACATAGTATATATTATAGTTACTGATCGCTCAAAGACTCATCTCTTTGCATGACTGTAAAACCTCGTCTTGCAGATGGCTACCAGTTCAGCGAGATATTGCGACAGATTCCCTCTATATATTCCCCCCCCTTATTATACCCTTATATATCTGCCCGATCAACGACCTCTCCCACCACCCGCGCTCCAAAAATTCCAACGTGGGCCAGACAATGGGCGGCCATTCATCTTTACGTAATTTCGATATCAGAGAAGCAACGGCAACGGTGGCGGCATTGGGCCAAAAACAACACACAATAAGAAGGCGACAACTACAACAACAACAAAAACACACAGCAAGCACACACAAATTGTTACTTTTGAAACAAAAGCACGAAAACAAAAAGAAAAAGTGAAAGTCTAATTCAGCGACAGGGAGACCTAACTAAGACCTATAAAACGAGACCAGAGATAATAATTATGCATGTGCTTCGAGTTAAAAGTTAATGAATGAATATAAGGAATCTCCAAGTCTCTCTCTCACTCTCTCACCTTTACCACCGTCACAATCGAAAGTATCTCGGCATTTTATGGATCTACAATTGTTGCCAGATGTTTTAAACCAGTTTATTTGCCAAAAGCCAATTCGAAATCTATAAAAATGTTTATTTATACATATACACTATGTAGACATATTGTACGCACATAGTGTTATCTATAAATTTAAACGCTTCATACTTTTTGTATGTGCAGGAAATTCGTTGTCGAGGCAAAAAGAGAATATAAAAATTTAAATAAATTTTATATAGAAATCTGAATCCGATAATCGCAGGTCTCTGATTTTATATAAAACAAAAAGCGGTCAGGCAATGGATTAGCGACTAATGAGTGCTCTTTATGGTGAGGGTTTTCAAGGGGAATTAAGTAACAAAAGACTAGGTTGAATTGATGTTAAAAGGGAGCTTAGTAACTATTTAAATAAACAATTAAAAATGTTGCTAAATGAAATGAATAATGAATAGTATTAACAGGAAACAACTAAAGGAGAGAAAATCTGTGAATTGAGAATAACTTTTATAATTTGTGCAGTTTAATAAGCTAGTTATTTCTCTTTTATTTATTTTATATTTTTTCCCCATCATTCTCTATTCCAAAACCACAAAACCCTCTTTTAGTTGCAGTGTATACAAAAGATATGTACTAAAAAAAATTCCCACGCGTCTCACTAGTCTCAACCAGCAGCAGCGGGAATAGAAACAGCAACAAGCCAGGTTAACAGGTTAAGGCAACAGCCCAACTGCTTGCTGCCTGCTTTCGTTCGATTTCGGCTTCAACCTGGTGTATTGGGGCTCTAATTAAAAATGCATTCAACTTGGACAAACTAAGGCGACGAACAGCAGTTTTAGCAAATTAACATTAGAATTAATGGGTGCGGAGGAGGGGGGCAGGCAAGGCGGCAAAGGCAAACTGCTGCCACCCCTTTGCTGTTTTCCCAGATGCGGACGATTGCCTAACCAACGGGCCAGAAAGTGTATCTCATGTGGTGCGGAGCGCAAGTATCTGGCAGATGCGTGCGCGTGCCGGCAGCAATAGCAGCAATGGAAACCTCTGGGATCGCAGACAACCGAAAAAAAAAAACTGATTTATATTAACCCGAAAATAAAGGCAAGCAAGAAGAATCTCAAACAAAAATTGTAGCTCACTCGCTCGCTGCTGGCAAACGCACACGTTTGATGTTGTAGATACACTCGCAGCACATTCGAGTACCGCAGAAACGGCCAGCAAGTACGAGAGTATCTCGCCTTGCTTCTTTTTTTTTTTTTTGGATTTCGTATCTGAGTATCTGGTTCCGCGCGACAGCAGAAGCAGAAGCAGAGGCAGAGGCTACGGCAACGCCACTCAGCACGTTCATTATGGCATTTTGTCAGATACAAATTTCAGTTCAGAGTCGCTCTCAGTCGCCCCGAACGTGTGCATGTATCTGTCTCTGTATCCGTATCCGTATCTGTGTTTCTGTGCGTCTGCCGTCGTAGCTGCTGCTGCGGTTTGCTGCGCGATAAGCATACGGATATGTCAGTTAATTATTTGTTTATATTTTGTATCGCCTCGCTCTCCCAAAAACTGTACACACTGGGCGATGTACACCACACATTTCGTCGCCATCGAACTGCCTCTAGATGGAGCTCTATGTAGCCCTATATAGCTTCATGGCATATAAAGTGCTCTATATATACTTGGGCACATCTGTGCCGATCCGATCCGTTCCGTTTCGTATATTTCGCATATGATTTTCTGCTGATTAAGGCGAAAAGCAAACTCACTCTCGCTAGATTGCGCTGGTTTGCGATTGGGTTTTTAAAAGTAAATAAGGTTTTAAAATTATTTTATGCTTGCCAGATTATGCTACTATATATTTGAAAGTATATACAGATTAATATAAGTCTTGGAAATATTTTTTTTTAAGTGAAATCTAGCTTTGAAGTACCTATAAATTTACTATTAAGAAATGTATACCTTATCAGTGCTTATTTTAAAACTATTCCCAGAATTTATATAAATTGTTTGAGGTCGTTTAACGACAGCTAAATAAACTATTTAATAAACAAACTACTAAGTCAGTAAAAGGAAATCACTTTAACTTTGATATTATTACCCCAGGTAAGCAACAAAGTATTAATAAATACTACGTATATAGTGTTTACAGTTTTCTAAATTGTTTAATAAAGCTTTTAATAAACAAAGCCATCACTTTCCAATAAAAACCTGCATTACCAGGAGCCAGAAATGTTTAACTTAATTCGATATCCGTTTCTTTTGGGGGCAGTCAACATGTGCAGCTGCTGTTGCCACCGCAAAGGTGCATGCATCAGCAGTGGCAACATCCGCAGCAACATCCACAACAGCAGCAGCAGCAGCAACATCTACAGAGGCAACAGCAGCAAGTTGTGGCAGCAGCGAAACAGGCGATAAGGAAGAAAGCGCAGGCGAATAAACACAATGCGAAATGTCGAGGAGAAAATCAGGGAGGGGAGGTGTTGGCGGTGCGGAGGGAAAATGGCTGGAAAACCGGTGCAGAAATGGCTACGTCTCCACCTTTCGCGAATGTTGCTGGCTTGCGCGGTGCAGCAGCAACTTGCAACATGGCCATAAATGCAGTCACGCGGCTACACTAGCTGAGCGCCTGCTACAATGCAGCGGCCAAACACCTGGAATGGGGCATCCACCTTCGGGATAGCACCGGCTTCAGCTCCAGCTCCAGAGCTTCATCCCATTCCCAGATCCCCAGTCCCCATTAGCAGTCGGAGAGGATTCCCAGTTCCATCTGCACTCGCAGCATTCCCAGTGTCTCAGGTTGCGATTGCCTGCTTCGAGGGCGGTTCATGGCGGAAGGGATGTTTCTCTCGAGGGTTGGGATCTGGATTTCAACCAAAAAAAATCGAAATAAAAAAAACAATATACAACTGTGGGTGAGGCTCAAACTCGAACCCGAAAAAGCCACCAACAAAAGCTCAGCCAAAGCGGAAACCTGTTTTTTGGCCACAAAGCAAAGTGAGTTGAGTGAGTGAGCAAAGAGTTAACTTGAGCAGCGGCAGCCACAGCCGCAGCAGCAGCAGCAGCAGCATTGACCCCAACTGACTCAACGACAAAATATGCCAGCGGTTGGAGACGGAGGCAGAGAGTGGAGCTGGAGGTGGAGCTGGAGCTGGATATGGAGCTGAAGCCTCGGGAGATCTCTCGTATCCGAATAAATGCAGAACATGGTGCGAAATATTTAATACAAAAATGCTGAAAAGGAGTTTGGCCTGACAAAATAAAGCAACACACACCAGACAAGAGACAGACAGTGAGGCTTCGTTAAGCACAATAATAGGGATATTGAATGTTACAAATATTTTACAGAGCGTATAATAGACGTTATCTAATGACTTTCTTAGGGTATAAATAAACATTTTCGGTATTTAAGCTGTAATTGAGTAATAATAGGAAATTTAAACAGGTTCCCACATTTATTTGTGGCTTTAAAATAGTTTCACCTTTGACTTGGAGAGGAGATAAATATTTATTAATGTTTAGTACCTTACAAGGAATTTCTGAATAGCATTCCCTAAGAAATAAGAAGTCAATAATGCTAGTTATAAGGGGTAAATAGTGAGATTTCGAGTGTTAATTCTTATCAAATGCCAATTTAAGGATTTTTGCTGAGCTACAGGATACTTAATAATATCAGAGTAAGGACATTATTTGTCCTCTTAAAGTTTTGTGGAAAATTCCTAAAAGTATCTCAAAGATACGGCTACTGTAAATACAGAATTTATACTTGTTGTTGCAGCGACAAATCCTGCAGGTTTATATATATAGTAGTCATTGCTCTCTGTCTCCACTCAATTCGCATTAGTCAAGTACACCTGTACCGTACAACTGCAGCAGACGGAGCGAGGTGAGCCCAAGTAAACCTGTTTACAGTTCAAACTTCACATTCGATATTCGATGTGAACTCTTTTTTTTTTTTTTTTGTGTTTGTCGTGTTCGTCTGGCGGGTTCTGGGGCTTCTGGTGCCTTCTTCTCCTTGGCCACATCCCATCCCATCCATCCATCCGAGTAAAGCCACCTACGAAGCCGAAGCTTAGGCCGGGTTATCTCCAGCTTAATTGGGTCATTCACACGCGCCACTTGCCGGCCGATAGAGATGGCGATACAGCGCTGCCAAGAGAGATGGCGATGGCGACGGCGACTGCGAACGCTGACAAAAAACACACATAATACAGAGAAAAAAACACAACTTTTTTCAGCCTAGCAACAACTTCCGGTGTCTTGAAGACGAACTAAAGAAACTAAAGACCAAAGCATACATTACATGTTAGACCACTCGAAGAACGAGGCGAAAAGCGGAGACAGAGACGAAATAGTAGGCAAAACAAACGCCCAGAGAACGAAGGGCGAGGAAAAAACATTAAAAATAAAAAAAATAAATAAAAAAAAAAGACATTTGACGAGCCGGACAAATAAAACTGTTTATCAAGTGAAGAAAAAAGTATTTAAAATGTCTTGGGTATACCATGTATTTAAGTCCAGACTTTTTCCATTGGAATTCCATTGGAATGCATTTTTGGAAATGCATTTGTTAAATGTCGAGAAAGGTGGGGGCAAGTATAGTAGAAAGAATGACATTTTGAGCTTAATTTGTTAATGAATAATATAGGAGAAATACGATAGTTCTTTAAAAAATAAAGCTGTATTTATTTTCCAATTGTTTTCATATTAAAATGAACCCTTAAAATATCCTTTTCAGAACTCGTTGGGAATTACAGCGTTAGAAAGATACAAAGATAGATTTGCTTTTCTATAAACTGTTATTTTGTTAAATAAAATTCTAAAGCTCTAGTTTCTATAATTAATTATTTATTTTGTAATTATTAAATTAAATTATTAAATCTTATGTAATAATAGCTGGCATATTAGCAAGAATTTATTGCTTAAGAAAAATTAATCAAAAACACAATTGTTTGCTTAGAAAGGTAACCACTTTTATTACTTTAACTACCTTGAAAAGTCCCAGCCCGAAATACTTATTGAATTGGTTTTGAAGAGGCAGAAGATTCCAGTATCTTTGAGATTCGTGTGGAAGTGAATGAATCAACGGTAACTCTCAGTCGCTCCTACGCGATTTCTCTCTCGTGTCCTTTCCCTCTCCCTCGCTACCTACAAGGATCAAAATCAAAGGCAAAGGATCGAAGGTGGAAGAAGAGGCAGCAGGAGAGCAGCGAGAATCCCAAAACAAAGTCAACAGACCAAAGACAAAGGCAAATAAATGAAAACACAAAACGAGAGACACGGCCGTAAAAACTCAACCGACAACTTCGGCGAGGAAGCGAGACAGCGGCAGGCACTCCAAGAATGAGTGCGAGAGGGAGAGACAGAGAGAGCATAGAGATCGCAGCATTGTACAATGTACATCCATCATTTTCTAGGCAATGCAAGCAAAAACAAAGAAAAAAACCAAAATACTGAAACTGCAGCGGCTTAGGAAATTATTTGGCAACTCCAAAGCGCCGCGCAAAAACTGGTCTTGATCTATTTTTAAAGCCGAGCTTTGACTCGAGCTTAAACGAGATGAAACAACAACAACAACAAGAACAACGGGGCCCGAAGCATAAAACATCAATCAAACGAAGTTCTACACGCAGCGCGCCTCAAGGTCTTATCAAACAAAACAGAAATGTACATTTTTTGAAAGAAAACCACAAAAACTGGTTTCAAAATGCAAATAGCCACCCACGCCGAGCATATTAATATAATAAAACCACATAATTAGGCGATAAGTTTGTAAAAATGACTTACTTATTTCTTCTCTGCTCCGCGATAATCCAATTTGATTCCGATTTTTGTTTATTTTTATTTAGCACTGATAATTGCTTGACTTTTAATCCGAACAACTGCAACAACAACAAAAAGAAACGGCAGAATTTTATTAGATTGCAAATACAACAAACAAATCAGTGCTCTCTCTGCTGCTCTCTTTCGGCTACGCTAGTGTGTGTGTGAAAATCAAAACAAACGGCAAAAACACTCGAGAGAGCGGCAGAGCTGATCCACTGTGTTCTTGTTGTTGTTGTTGTTGCTGCTTTGCTTTTGTTTTAGTTTTAGTGACTGCAACATGTTGAATGTGTTTACTCTCTCTGGCTCTTGCTCTAACGGTAAACGAGCTAGCGCAGCAATTTATTCGTTGCAAATACAATATAAACAATTTCTTTGGCTGGCGGCAATTTTGTTTCACACACACACACAGGCGCGAGGGCGCACGTTACACGCACACCGTTGCAAGGGACGCGGTTGAGGGTGGCATTTTCATGCTTAAAATAACAATAAATAAGACATACTTTGGACAATTATTAAACACTGTTTACGTTTAGTTATAGGCTTGGGAGTAAAACACCGAAACACAGAATTAAAGAAAACGCCGCCCCGAACTCGGCTTTCTTTGTCACAACTTGTCGCTATTAGTTGCTATTTGTCGTTATTTGTCACTTTTATGCACAAACTAATGCATTTCTGGTTGGTCGCACTTTAGTTACCAAGTTTTTACGAGAGTTTTCGAATTTTCCGAGCGGTTGGCGGCTAAAAACAACACACAATCCGCTCCGCAACCGAGCGCGTCGAGTTTTTTTTACGAACAAACACAAAAACACAAACAAAGGCAGAAAAGAGACGAAAGAGAGAAACAGAGAGAAATAGGGATGTAAAAACATCGATTGCACTATCGATACTATCGATGTTTTTTGGCCGGCTTAAAATAAGTAAAAGTGTTTAAATTAAACCGAAAAATGGAATGATTTTTTTTATAAATTAGCGAAATTCTCATTTGGTGATTGGGCAAAGGGTAATCATTTTGTACTACTTTTGTCTAGAACCAGTAAATTTACTTTTGTGAATGTATGTTTTTCCAAAATATTGGAAATATTTAAACAAACTCGAGCTTTTTAACATTAAAATAATTAAATATGTTAGACGATTGGTCGCAGAAAATAATGAATTAAACTATTAAAATAATTTACCATGTATATATATATAGATATATAACCGATACTATCGATGTTTCGTCCGTAATAACATCAAAAAATCGCTAGTAGAAAGCATCGATTTTTTGCCAGCTCTAGAACAAACACAAACAAAGGCAGAAAAGAGACGAAGAGAGAAACAGAGAGAAGAGATGAAAAGTGCTGCCAGATAACTTTCCCGAAAAAATACCAAAAGATGCAGTTTTCCCCTAAAAAATCCATCAACGATAGATCTGGTCGCTGGGACCGAAAAGTCTGGCAGCACTGGGAGCTGGGGCCAGCGTTGCCAGACTTCCCGTGAACGAAAGTGTATAACAGATATAACACATATCGACAGAGGTTGTAGCATCCGATGTGGTTCGAGTATCAGGTGTGGATTTTTTAGGGGGAGAGTATATCGATACACACAGACTATCGCTGTAAAAAGAATCGATAGATCGTTAAAAATATACCAGATTGATATTACCATTCCTAGTTTTCCATGCCGTTAAAACAAATTTTGTTTTCTGGCAATAAGTTTGTTACCCATCAGAAAACAGCTACTCTGATACAAAGGGCCAGATGAAAATCGAGAAAGTTAGGAGCACCGTGCGCACCCAGCTTATTGCCGCCCACAGCCATGTGAAAGGGCTTGGACTGGAGGCCGGAGCTGCCCAGAAAGGGATCCGCGAGGCAGACGGCATCTTGGAATCAAGATAAAGAAAATGACCGGTATAGCCCTGTTGCTGGTTAATCCGCCGGGTACCGGCATGACCGCCATCACCCAGGAAGTGGGCAACAAGGTGCCCTCCCTGCCCTATGGTGAGTAGAGGTATTCAGCAACGAAACCGAGATGTTGATGGAGAACTTTTTTTTTTGTTGCAGGTGGTAAACTTGTTCTTACAAAGTCCGTTTCCTTGATTTGTGACGCAGATCACAAGGAGACCTGTTTCCCGGTTTTGTGTCTGGTCGGTCCGACAGTCATAATGGGACATCACCCATCTCCGGCGGACCAGAGTCTATTCCAGGCGGTCTGGAGACCCCACTGGGATACGGGATGCGCTCGAGCCAATGATGCCATAAAGGAGAAGCAGCGCTCCGCAAGGAAACAATCTGGCGCGCTTGAAAACGCCTTTTCTACCTAATATCCGCGATGGAGCTCCAAGAGATATAGAAGGGTGTGTGAACTGGAAAATGTACACCGTCCTGCTCCTTCCATTTCGATCTTTTATTGCAGCCTCGTCTTGGGAAGGACTCGCTGGATTCCATTCCCACCAATTGGCTGGACTGCTAGCTGCTAGGGGCTGACAAACGAGCTTCCTGGTAACTGAAAGCTGCGCTGATGTTGGCTGACGCCTGCACTGATGTTGGACAACACCCAGCTGGAGGCTTCGTAGGTGCTTTTCAGGCACCATCACTACCACCACCAGTAAAACCAAGTCGTGGCCAGTGGTTATAATACTAGTACGGCTCTTCTTTTTCTTTTATATTCTGTTTGCATCAAGTGTTTATATTCCTTGCACCTCCCTATATGGGCTCGGTCAATTGCCCAAGTTCGAACTTTGGAACCGTTCTTTTTTTCTGGGCAACGGACGAGCTCAAGCCCAACAACCCTTTCTCTTTATTCTAGCCATTTTAATTTTCATCATTTTTATTTATAATTTAAATTATATAAGATATTTCAAACCCAAAATATAGCTTTTTTTTATTCAATTTATAAATAATGTTTTGGAAAATTTATCAAGAACAATTAATTATAAAATATTTATAATTATGTCTTCCATTCCATTTATTTGACCAAAAATATGGATTCCTAATTATTCAATTGCAAACCGGTTGAAAGGTTCAAAATGTATTTAAAAATTTATTTTTAATGAAATATGAAACTTTGACAAACAAGAAGGCAAGCTATTTGAGCACACCTATCCAAAAGCATGCAAATTTAGTCAAAGAAAAACCTTTAAATGATTCCCTTGCCTCCAAATCAGTGCTATTCCTATAAAACTAATGTCAAAATAAAAACTTTAAATTGTAAACAAGATATACAAAAAAATAAAAAAAAAGATTTGTAGATTGTAGTCTGGAGTTCCTAGAAGCCATGACAATGCACGATCGATATAGAAACAGGACACAGTACTAGACTTCTTTTAGCTAAACGCAATTCCTGCAGCGTTCGGTGCGTGGGAAGGGCAAACTGGTTTGCCAAGAGTAGAAAACTAATAAATTATGTGTGTGTGGTCACAAAGAGCTGCACAGGCAGGACAATGGAAACAATTATAGATTGTGAGGAAAAATGTTATGTTACTTGGAAAATGCGCAAAAATGCCGAGAAGGGTTCAAAAGTGCTGGCCAAAGGATTGGGTATCCTGATGTCTGTTGTGTAATTTACGGGCTCTCAGGATTTTTGGGCTGACCATTACTAAACAGCTGCATTTGACCTCCCAGTAAGGATGAGCCCCGCATGACTTTGTCTGCACAGAAACTGGGTATCTCTACTTGTAATGATTTTGTAAAAACAACTTTAGTTTTTAAAATTTAATAATTGTTCTTAATATTTATCAAATCTAATAGAAAATAGTTTGTTTAAATATATTCTCTTATGTTTTCCCCTAAGGTTTTGGTTCGTTAATGTGTACACCTACGTATGTGCTCTGCCAGCTGACAGGAAGTATAATGACAAATTAACTCGAGGTTGAGTTCTAGCAGCGAGGTGGGGCATTGCTCACACTTTAGAGTTTTATTTTTATAGTTGTTGAACACTTCTTAATGCATTTTTAGAGGAGACGCAACAAAAAATGTTGAAAGGGGAGCGTTAACGTCGAGTTGGGAGCAGATGTGAGAAAAAAACTTTCTATTTGGGCATTTTCAAGTGCGTGTGAAATGTCCTTTTTTAAGAATATGTTTTCGCTTAGGCCTGGGGCATATAGGACACACATGTTCTGTGTGTGTGTGTGCGTGTGTGTGCTTATTTACTATAACCGAATTTGAGGACTAGGTCCTTTTTCCGTTACCATTTTTAAGCTTCGTATTCGAGTTTTTTGCTGGACATTCTTTGCCATTGACAGCCTTCATTTTATCCTCCAGCAGGATCGTCGCTAGGATACCCTTTATGCTTCTTTGGAGACGTCCTCCTGTTATTTGATGCCTTGTTAACTTTCATCTGCGGTAGTAGTGAGATTGGGGGGCAAGAATTTCACTTGTTTTAGCTTGTTTTTTTTTCAGAGAATGGCCTTTCCTGCTATAACAAGGCGGCCGTTGGCACTGCTCGTTTTTTCTTTCTTTTAATGAAATGTGAAGTACGCCTTCGTTTTACAATTTTTCTTCTTCATTTAAGTTTTTTTGTAGGCTTTTTTGGTACTATTTTTTCGTTGGTTATTCCTTGGATGGCGATAAGACCAGTGCGTGGTATTTGCTTTCATGTAACATGGAGTTTATTAGCTTTGAAAAGGTGGGTTGGGGGGGCATTGGGATGATGTGTTCCTGGGTATTCTTTTTAGGGCTTTGGGTTACCTGGGTAGCCAATACCTTTTGACAATAAAACAATTATCGAAGGGGCATTGCGTTTGAAGAAAAATATATGCGTAAGTAATAGAAACTGTGCAAAATTTCATTTAAGATATAATAACTTTTGGAGAGGGGTTGCTTTTGAATACTAGTTTTTGTTGGAATGCAACGTTTTTGGTTTAAGTTTTCATTGGAACGCAGAATTGTTGGTTTATTGACACAAAACTTATTGTTTATAAACTTTAATAATAGGAACTTTTTAATTTTTATATTCTATTAAGAGTAAATCAAATTGTTTTGAAAAGGAGGTTATATTTAAATATTTAAAATTTATTATAAATATTTATAAATATCGAAAAGTAAAGTCTGGTTTATTGTTTGTTTATTCATAAGATGCACTTTGAAATTGTTGAGCAAGCACCAGCTGTTTTTAAGGACTATGCTTTATTACAAAAGCTCCTAAATTGTGTAAAAGAGTTCCCGCTGTGCACAAAACTATTTTTTTTATTATTTGGTATTTATTTTCCCTTATTCTTATTGGTAAACATCAAGCGTTTTTGTATTACCCAAACTATATAAATAAACTTTTAAACCCCAGCAGGGTATTATATTTTAACCACAAGCTTGAAAGGAAGTAAGGAAGTTTTAATTGCCATCAGAACTTGAAATTATTCAACAAAAAAATGTGTATTAAATTCTCCATTGTAACTACAATGCCCAGGACTAGATGTGAGTACGACGACTTTGTCACACTCTTGAAGGCGTGCCTTTGTCGCAGCTCATAAAAAACAATAACTAGTAGACTCTGCTTTGTGTGTGTGTGTGGGTTTGAATAAAAAATTTATGCCTTAGCCCGGTTGGGTGACAGGAGACAGGACATAGACATGTGTCCTTTATAACAACTGACAGTAGCATACATACCATACATACATATAGTTGGAGGATAAAAAGTATCTGCATTTTATGCCTAGCTTAAGTTGCCTAACAAATTTTCATGAGCCCACGCCGCGTCGCACTTCCCCCTCCGTAGAGACTAAGAACATTCAAAATTATTGGCAAGATTTTTGTTTTTGGTTGGGATTTAACACGTCTTAGGTGCTTTTTATATACAAATTGAATGGGTAAGCTTTAGAACATTGTCGTATAATTGTCAATTTACCGGATTTACTTTTATGCTAAGGAAATGGCAACGTTGGCTTACTGAGGTATAAACCTTGGCTGGTATATAAATTTCTTGTGGTAAGATCCGTACAAATTTCATTTGGTTGTCCAGATTTAGACAATCCTCTTAACCCATACGTCGATATCGTTCTTGGAAGAGAAATAGTCCAGTTTACCAGGTTCCAATTTCAAAGACAAAGATGCGGCAACATTTGCATTTCTTTTGTTTAAGGTTAAAGTGGTACCTAGGGTGGGTATACATTAGGTAAGCTATTGACAAACTTTACAATGTCTCGATGTAAGATGATCCAAAAGGATTATCTTGGTTACCTTACAAGGACCTGATCGGCACGAGGCGTGTGCTATTTCTAGGCTAATCTACAATCTACAAGTTTACCTGGCAAATCAAAAGGCGTTTTAAAATGTTTGTTTGAAAATAGAATACAAATCATGAAAAAAAAGAGTAGTTAGCACTTTTAAGGGAAAAGTCTAAATATTTAAAAAAATAAACTTAGTGAAAGTTATTTTAATAACTTGACTATGGGTTTCTAACCTGCTTAACCAAGTAGGGAAAACAATGGTAAAATATCCTTTCCTTTGTGTAAGCCAGCTGATCAAATTGCCAACAACAAGCGTGAAAATGCCAATAAATCAAAGTACATACATGAAAAGGATAACCAGATCAAAGAATAAAGAGCAACAACATTCCAAAGAAATGAGTCGAAGCATTCAAAATCAAGAAACTATAAATCTTTTTAAAACAATCCTACAAGAAACGCACTTCAGGATCACAGACCCAATAAAATCTAAGGAAAAGGATTTCGAACATGGGAGGAAAACAAAAGGCAGAACGAAATAATAGATAGGAAAAGGGGAACGTGTGGGACTTTTTGCCCTATAATGTTTTTTACATTTTTTAAATTATTTTTCTTATAAAGTTGAAGGTCTAACCAAGTGTCATACATAAATTGAATGCATTTATGTATATAAAATTATATGCAGAATACATTTTCCTAATTAAAAACATCGTTTTATTCAAGATTTTGAGGTTTAACCATAATCCCAAAAACCCAGACACCTTCTTATATGTATATTTCTCCACTCTATTCTGCATATGCCACCCAGGCACAGCTGTCCTTCAATTCCTTTGCAATTTTGGTGCAATCAATCCTTGAATACCTTTGCAGACCCCGTATTCCTAATCAAAGATTTAGCATTGTCTTGCGTTCAAGGTGTGTAGGCAAGGGATTATGCATAATGGTGTACTTTTCCTTCCTCGGCTACTGTACATCTGTTCAGAAAGAGCTCTGTAATACCAATTCAAGAAAGAATGCTTCGTTTTTGAATACAGAAGAGGAGAGGTTTCTGTTGTCAAGTGTCCAGCACACATTTTGTGGTGACATTTGACTAGATTTAAGGATGCGATTAAACGCAAACGAAATGTAGACAAATCGGTCGCTAGATTAATAGTAAGACTGATCTGTTAGAAGACCATATGCTAAGTCGAGTTTGTTAAGCAGAGGCAGTAGAAAAATGTGTAAAAATAAAAACATTACAAAATATAATCAAATTCTTTTTGTAATCCAATATGTTTTGTCCTTTCAGGTATAGCATATTTATGATTTTTAAGCGTTTTTATACCATTGCGGGGTATTATAATTTCAGTCAGAAGTTTGCAACGCAGTGAAGGAGACGTTTCCGACCCTATAAAGTATATATATTCTTGATCAGCATCAACAGGGGAATCTTTCTAGGTATGTCAGGAAGAAATCGATTTTTTGGCCATTTTTGCAAAATTTTATAAGGGGTTACATCATTAAAATTTTTGATTTTGATAAAAAATTGAATTTTCAAAATTTTTAAATGAAGTATGCAGATTTATTAACTGTAGAAAATCTTGCACAAAACAGTTTTCCGATTTAAAATTAATGCTCTTTTGGCCGAGTTATGATATTTTTAATTTTAGAAAAAATCAATAAGTTTTTTAATATAAAAAATCCGATTTTATAATACAAAATAATATTTTTCTAAGTCAAGGAATCATTTCCGACCCCATAAACCATATATATTCTTGATCAGCATTAACATGCGAATCTTTCTAGACATGTCCGGAAGAAATCGATTTTTGGGCCATTTTTGCGAAATTTGATAAGGGGTTACATCATTAAAATTAGCAAAAATGGCCAAAAATTTTGATTTCTTAAAATTTTAAATTTGGTATGCAGTTTGCTTTCCGAATCGAAATTAATGCATTTTTGGCTTAGTTATGATATATTTTAATTGTTACCTGCAAGGGCATACAAACTTTGGCTGGCCAAAGTTAGCTTTCTTTCTTGATTTTTATTTCTATTCGTTAAATCCGATATAAGTTCTGAAGTCCAAATTTTAACAATATAAAGGTATATTATTTTAAGGTAAAAATCATTAGTACATCTTGCCATAAACAACATCACAACAAAGAGTAAACGCGTCATATGTGGGTTCCCAAACCCTTTTAAAGGGGTTCTAGTTCAAGTGGTCATTTCAAGGATATCCCTTTACCGAGGAAAAAGGCACCAACTGTTCGTGCCTATAATTCGAATTTAATCGGAATAGCCACTACTATTTGTTTGTTGGCCTATTTGAGTCTTTTTTGTTAGGGGTTACAAAGGGTAAATAACGAAAAAAAGGCAAGGCAATGTAACTGGGGCTAATATCGTTTGTTTCCGTATTGCTTGAAAACATGCGATCATTATCTTTCAGAAAATGATATACTATATTGAAAAACGAAAGGGTGTTGACGTGTGTAGAAAGGGTTAAATAAAGGTATAATTCACCAGGAACTACAATTTTTATAGCAAAAGGTTACTTTTTTGATTGAAACTTGTGCAAAAATTGAAATCTTACTTAATAAGCATATGTCTTAAGCGTGTGTATTAAAATGTAAGGACAGTTTAAACGTCCGACCATAATGGTCACGGTCTCCAGGCGATTGAGAAATTTATATTAATAAAACGCCCTACACAATAGCGGTTAAATGCCTTCGCGTGACAAACGCAAACTGTCAGCACCAGGTAAGTTTTGATGGGTTTCCCCCACCCCCCCCCGTCTCGTGCTGAAAATTTGAACGGAACCAATACATTTCGGAAGCCCCCAAAATCGTATGAACGTGTGCCATAAATCAAACGTAAATGTTAGCTTGATGATTTCGCGTTATAAACAGTGGAACTTTTTTGTTTTAGGTAAAAAGTTCGCCTTTGTTTATGTAGCGTCGAAAGTTAATAGTGTCCAGCCCACATGTGCGTTAGCAGTTTTCTCCTCCTCTTCTCTTGAAACTACAAAAACAACACGGCAAAACCAAAACATGTACATATCCTAGGCCATTAATCAAACTATCTCACGGGAGCATCACACACACTCAATGAAAGCCTGTTATTAAGCTGGGGAAACTGGGGTATCTGTATCTTTCAGTGACAGATATTTTCCTGGAAACAAAAAAAAAACGGACATTCGGTTTTTTTAGCATATCCTGTGTATGGTCCCAATAGTAAACGGAGAAAATTGAGAAATTTCGCCAGACACATGTTTGAGTAACGAGAGAAAACCACAAAAAAGCAATGCCAGAGAACAGTTTTTCCTTTTTATCACGAGCTTTTTTGATTACAGTTTTACTAGGGGAAAGAAAATGAGTGCTATGTTAAATTGATGTGTTATAATGTGCCAATGCATTTGGATATAGTATTTGCTAAAGTATACCAAAATAAGGTGCTTATGCATATTAATAATATCTATCAGAACCATGTCATGGGATTTCATTAAGAGTTTTTAATATATTGGAACATTATTCAATTATAAGACAATTATAATTTCTCCACTTTCTATCGATACAAATATTTGTATAGCTTAGTAGTAGGAGAGACTATCAAAAGATGGGATTTGCCCAGAGCTCGTGGGCCTCTGCCCAATAAAAAATCACATTAGAAACACACGCCGTTGTCAACAGCCAAAGACAGATACGAAGGTCTCTTAAGACATGTAATAAATGATCTATGTAATTGACTTATATGCCAAATACTACTAACAAAAGTTTGGCCTTAATGCGTTTATCTGAAAGTGACCCAAAATCATCTACCCCATACGTCTAGCATAAAAAACAGGAGCCTTTGTAACAACTAGCAAGCCGTACTTTGTATACCTTACAAAAGTACTTGGTACTTTGTATACTTGACAAAAGATACATCATTTCTTTTAGGAAAATACAGAATTCTTGCCAAACTTGAACACCCTAAGTAAGTGTATAAAAAACCATAAGGAGTGTCCTTTTTTTTGTAGGCAAATTTCGATTGTGGCTGTAAGAAGTTGATTGCAAGGGGAGCTAAACACAAAAATTGAGTGTGTGCTATCCCAGGATGAGGGTGCAAATAAAAATATTAACAAGAAACTCCCACACACATGTCAACTAACCCCCCCGGAGAAGCCTGATAGAGACTTTTATACATTTGGTTTTCCTTGTGCGCCATTTGGGCCCCCAAAGCATTAGCATGTTGTGGAATTACCTTCGATTTCGTTGGGTTTTTGTCTTTATTTTTTAACAGTGTTAATGGAATTGAGTTATTTTTTTTATATATACCCTTCCAAAATGAAACAAACTACCTAAAAATGTGTGTTCTGTACCGAGAAAAGGAATATTTCTTATTTTTATGCCTGACTGTTCATTTCGTTGCACTTGTTTTCTTTTTAAGCCACCCACCCAAAGGGCTTATCCTATTCCTAAATTAAGCAAACAGTTCAAAGACTACGAGACGTCGTTACTTGCAAAAATAAAATAAAATAAATATTGTAAAAAGGTCTTTCGTTTCGTTTGTGTCCTAATTAAATGAGGGCGTGAAATGCGCTGTGTCATGCGACTGTTTCACTTTGAAAATGCTCGAGGCATTACTCCTTTTTAAATTCTTTTTAAAACCTTTAAAAAATGTTGAAATCTTTCAATAGTTTGAAATATTTTTAAATAAACATGTACCAGAAAGATGAAAATAATGCATTTTCCTTTTTGTTTTTCAAGAAGCGCACTTTTCAATTGCAGTATCCTGGTATGCTGTCCCCTTTTTGCATAACGCCATAGGCCTTTCCATCAGGAGGGGACCCTTTTCTTTTCTAATTTTGTATACATTTGGCATTAAAATAGGGAAAAAGGGAAAAAATGTTATAGGAAACATGCAAATGGCGCGAGCAGAAAACGTTGGTCTGCGAAATCATTGTTTGGTCGAAGCGCCGCCGTATTCGGTTCACACAAACACAACAAAAATTCATGCAGGGATATGCTGCCGTAGCACGTAATCAGTCACAGAAATGCCGGCCTTTTGTTTGCAGCCTGAATGAGAAGCCAAAGGGAACACAAAATCATCATCAAGGACGGAAAGAGGACCATAGACCTCCGCTTGGGGTCATCGTAAGGTCAGCAACGGGATTTTCATGCCATTGTTGACAAGGGATGCAACTCACTCACATATATACACAATTTGCCTGCTTTTCGGGCAGTTTTCACGTTTTTTTTTGTTTTTTTTGGGATGCTGAAAAATTATGCCATGCTTTTTAAAACTATTTTTTATCTGGGACCATGCTAAAGAAGATTCTCGAGGAGGATGCTACTGACACGCGACGTGTTGAGTGAGTGAGGACCGCTTTTGGAGTGTGCCAAGAAAATTAAGCGTGCCTTCAGCCTCTCCACTAGAATGTTTTTTGTGTAAAATTCGCCCCTCTATTTTTTTTCTTGCTTTCGGCGACCTCTAATCGCATCTGCATATGTTGCGTAAGTTGATATGCTGCAACGCAGATCCTTGTGCGTGACCGACTCGAATATATTTCCTAGATGGAGGAACATTCGCCATTTTTATTTTAACCCCATTGAGCGAGGGCTGTAACTTTAACGGGGTGGCTGTTCATTGTCCAAAAGGGGTGGACATTATGCATATATGGTGGGTGCTTACTCTCTAAAAGGGTGGGCCATTATGCATAACGCTCTTTGTGAGGGTTGATATTTCGACTACTGCTTATATATTCACTAATGCCTATGTAACCGTTGCCAAATTTTTGTACTTTTGTTACTAGCGCAAATCGTGTTCATGAATTTCAGATTCACGAAATTAGTACAGTTAGATTTTATTATTTATTTGAGAATTTACCTATTTTAATAAAACTAAAACTTTGAACTATCGGTTTTTTTAATAACTCAATGGTATTTAAAAATAAAGAGTAGTTTAATGTTTTTCTTTTAAAAACTTGGAAGCTGTTTTGACTGTTAAAAACGTAGAATCCGCTTAAAGAGGAAACTAAACGAGAAAGTAAGCTATCTTTGACACCCCGAAGTTTGTAGATTGGTTTTGATGTTTATATTATAGATTATAATGCTGAAAACACTCACAAAACAGAGTTTCATTACATTTCACCTATACTTATTAGGTTTACAGTTTGGCAGTTACAGTTTTATATCCCCAGCTTTACATTTTTTTACATCTATTGATCGATTCTATGACAGCTTTATGATATATTTGTCCGATTTTCATAAAATTTATACAAAAATTCTGAAATAATAACAAAAGCTCAGATGAAAATATGTTGAAAATGAATAACAAAGCCAAAAATGCATTAATTTCGATTCGGAAAGCAGTTTTGTGTTAGTTTTTATTAATTTAAAAAAACTGCATACCAAATTTAAAATTTTAGGAAATCAAAATTTTTTGCCATTTTTGCTAATTTTAATGATGTAACCCCTTATCAAATTTCGCAAAAATGGCCAAAAAATCGATTTCTTCCTGACATATCTAGAAAGATTCGCATGTTAATGCTGATCAAGAATATATATGGTTTATGGGGTCGGAAATGATTCCTTGACTTAGAAAAATATTATTTTGTATTATAAAATCGGATTTTTTATATTAAAAAACTTCGTAATTTTTTAAAATTAAAAATATCATAACTCGGCCAAAAGAGCATTAATTTTAAATCGGAAAACTGTTCTGTGCAAGATTTTCTATAGTTAATAAATCTGCATACTTCATTTAAAAATTTTGAAAATTCAATTTTTTATCAAAATCAAACATTTTAATGATGTAACCCCTTATGAAATTTTGAAAAAATGGCAAAAAAAATCGATTTCTTCCTGACATATCTAGAAAGATTCCCCTGTTGATGCTGATCAAGAATATATATACTTTATAGGGTCGGAAACGTCTCCTTCACTGCGTTGCAAACTTCTGACTGAAATTATAATACCCTGCAAGGGTATAAATATCAAATAGAATGTTTAAAACACAAGGAAGAAAAGCACGCGACTAAAGTAAGTGCCGGGGGGGATATAAAGATTCTGTTTCCGAGGTTGAGGCATATTAAAAATCCTATTAAAAAACGCTCACAAGGTCTACTACAACAAAGGAGCAACAAACAAGCATCTCGGATCGAGGGACCCCGGCACAAGCGTATTAAAAGAGATTTACCTATAAAAATACAAAAAATAGGTAGGCAACTGCGGATGAAATGAGACACAAAAAATTCAAAATGATAGGGGAACAAGAACAACTCCTGACGAGAGGAGAACCGTACGCCAGGCACGAGATCAAGGAGCATGGGCATAAGGAAGCTGCAACTTTTTAGGATCGTAAAAAGTGTGCTCACAGCAGCAGCATCATTCGAGGGTGGCACGCGACGACGATCTTGATCCTGATCTTGCTTTTTTTCCCTAACATACCTGGAAACGCTCTCTCCTCAACGGCTACTGCACTTTGTCTTTCCCGATTTGGTATTCTGTTTTCCTTTCTTTTGGTTTTTTTAGAAACAGCTGCCATGCGACTGGCGCATTCCAATCTTTGGGGCGGCGACATTTTTAAAGTGTTCATTAGTCGCACGTTTACATATCCAAATTGTCAACATGCCAAGGAGACGGAAGAAGAAAAACCGAAGGGGAACGCGTGCCTTGTGGCTTTTAATTGCTCCGGCTTGAGGGAGGCGGAGGCGGAGGCGAGAGTTGGGATTTTACTTCTGCCATTGGGGATTAATGTGCTGCACACTTCGTTTGACAGCCGAGTGGTTTTGTCTTGGAAGCGCGGTTCCCCCATGCCCCAACCAACTTCTAGTTTCAACTCCCCCCTGACTGTTTATCTTCCGTTTTCTCCGTTTTTTTCCTGTCAATTTTTTGTTTGATTTGTCATTTGATCGCAGGCACAGTTGGTACGATTAAAAAATAAAGATGTCCCCTTGGAAAAGGTATTAGAATTCATTTATGAGAATAGACAGAAGCCTGGTGAAGATATTAAACCAAAAAATTATTAATTTTTTAAGTAAAAATAATCAAAATTCTCTAGGAAAGAGAAATGTTAACTATTATACGTTATAGTTATAGGTTTGTTTGGTATTTAGTATGGGGTTGCTGGTCCCTATGTGACCCGTTCCCTGGTTTTCTATAGTTTTTCACACAAAATGTAGACGAACGTTCGACGATGTACAGTATAAAATCATTTTTAAAAATTGTACCTATTGTTGCGTCAGCTTGGTCCTTTGTGTATTATCCTTTGTCCTGAATATAACGACAGTCACCCAAAATGTTACTCTCTCTATGGCTTTGAATATTTGCTACGCTGTATGTGTGTGTGTGTGTGTGTGCGTACACCCAAGGCCAGAGGTCATCTCAGCGACATATAACGGCTCAGCTGTCGTTTCTAAATTTTAGTTTAAGGGGTTTAAAGCACTGGGTAGGATTACTTGGTAAACATTCATTTTTAGCTGCAAAAAACATGGTTAAAACTAGACTAAAACTGCTTATAAACGAGTTGCTCCCTCGGTGTTGCATGAACGTCAATCAGTCCTTGAAAATAATTTCAAATAATTGATAAGCATTTGGGATGCGTTCTTCTAGAACTGTTCATTTTTTTTTTTGGCGGCAATTCCGAACCAACCGATGACCTAGGCTTGACCAGCTGTTTCCCCCCTTCCATGTTGCCATTTTAGGGGTTGATCGTAGTTATGCTGGTCATGCGAAAAGGCAGAGTAGACTGACCAACGGAACCGCCAAGAGGCCTTGCGTCACAACGGCATTTCGGGGGTTAGAAAATTGTGAGAATTCATCAAATAAGGATGATATTTGTTGGAATTTTTACTACTTTTCTAGCATCTATAATATATATTTGGGTAAGGGTTGTTCTAATCTGGAGGTGCGTAAGTGCGTCCACCCTCTATATCCTCTGGCTATTTTCAGTATAGGAAATTAACGGAAAAATGCCTGCCAATTCTAGTCCATATCCCTTTTAAATCCTTTCGTTAGGCACGTGCTAAAAAATCGTTGCAACCCTATAATCAGCCTATAGGCAATCTCCCCCTCGTCAACAAAAAACGAAAAAAAAATCCCTGATTCCATTGTATTTCTGTCATTGCAAATTTTTTTGTATCAATTTTCAATTTTTTTCACCCATTTTCAAGTTGATTTTGCACCAACTCGTCGTCGTTTTGGTGGTTGTGCAAACCATTGATTAAGTCCGAAAATTTAATGAAAGGGCACGAGTGTGCTGCACAGTTTGTGATTTTGCACCACTTTACCAAGCGTGACATAAAAAACGTACTTTTTTTTGGATTTTTTTTAAATTTTTCTGTTAGAACGGGGTAACAGGAGTAACTGTCTAAAAGGGAAAAGGGAAACAGATGTGGGAGCGAGGGGCGAACGTGTCCTTAATGTGTCACACTTGATTATGGAATTTGTGAAAGGTGCTTTAAAGGGATGTAAGTGAAAATTGCATTTTAGAGCAGTAGAGTTTCAGTTTTTGTAATAATTAGCTGCTTGCCTTGATTTTTATAAACTAAACACCTAAGAAATACACGCCTCGAACTTTAGAGGCCTGTGTACACACAATTTCATTCAAAAATGTCAAGAGTCTGGTCATTTCTACGACTGAAAATTAATTCACAAGTGTAGAAAAAAATTAACAAAAAATAAGAAGCAGAAAGCAAAACACTTTTTCATTTACCCCAACCCGCTGAGAAGTCCTGCAGAGCCCACTGGCCCACAGCTAACCATACTCCACCACTCCACCAGTGGAAGGCACTTTACTCGGACGCTGGGATACTAGAGACCCTTGCGTTCCTCTTTCCTCATCTTGGCCGCCATTCGTAAAAAATTAGATTCATTTGTGCGCGTTTGCTTTATTATTTAAATTCCGACGTTATTTTTCTAAATTTTCGTCCTGCTGCTGCTCCTTGTCCCCGCTACAAAAAAAGTGACGGAATTTTAATGGAAAATGCTGCTATCGTCGAAAAAATGGTTAAGCAAACAAAGATTTCAAACTTAGAGGTTGTCTAAGCTGCTTTCAACTCGAAGGACACGCGAAAAGGATGTGCTGGATGCGCAGTTGCGTAAATTGAAAACTGGGCGCCGCCAACGTTAAACCGACACCGTTTTTCTCTACTCCTTGCTAGTCTCCTGCTACATGCTCTGAATGCCTGGCGGCTCATTTTAAGTGAAAAATGAGCAAAAAGTGAAATGAAACAATGGACATAGGACCTAGGACCAAGACACGTAAAAAAATCGTGGCCAATTTGAATTTTTTGTTCCCTTGCCCGCGGTTCTTATGGCCATTTTCGGTGGGTTAATGTGCTGTTGGGGTAAAGTAAAAAGGAAATGACCATCAGAAAAGCAAAAAAAAAAGGTGATATAGTAGAAGAATTACATTAAATGAAGGATGGAGGGGGCGGGCTCCTTTTTTCTAGCCTTAGTCGACAGAATAAGTTTTTTTTTTTTATTAGACCAAGAGCAGATAAATAATGACAAAGCACAGGCACAGCAGAGGTAAACCCAGACTTTAAAGGCTAACAACTATACCTGCCATAGAATCTTCACTTGAGTTGTGCTTTATTTTTGAAATATTAAGTTTAAAAACATTATTTTGGGTGTCTGAAATTCTCAGCTCGCCTCTATATTTTTCTATTTTTCCTTTTAATTTCTGTTTGCATTATCGCCTTCCATTTCTTGTTTATTCTACGACATTCGCTTGGCTATGTTTTTAATTAGCTGCTGACCATTATGTGTTATAAAAGGACCAAGATGGGCAGCAAAGTGTTCATTGTCCTGTCATTTGCATAGCAAACTTTGACTTGCTATGCCATTATCGCGTATCTTTCGTTTTTTAATTATATGGCAAGACAATAGAAATGAAATTTTCACATGAGTTCACGCGAATGAGTCCCGTTTTCAAAGAAGACGCTTGCTAAATGACTTTAGTTTAAAGGAAATATGGAATGCCAGTTGACGCCTCTTTAAACACATAAGACAACCACCCTGCATAAACAATAACCTTTTGCGACAACCCCTTCACAGACCACTTTTCCCAAATTAGCCAGCAATTAGTGGTGTCATCAGTGACAAACACAAACAATCAAATAAATCAACCCTTTACCCCTTTGTGATTCTATTAAAGGGTGACATTTAATAACCCATTAAATGTTGCTTAAGAACCAGTGGAGTGACTGAGGGTAGTAAGGGGATATCTCTCCTAAAATGCTGTCATTGCAAACGTCTGACAAAATTATTAGATATAGAAAAGGAATAGAGTATAGTTAACAATTCAAGGGTACAGTATATTTTGAGGTCCTTGCAAGAGTAGTAGGTTCATCAATACATAACAAGAAAAATGTTTATATGGGGTGAGAGAGGGCTAGAACCGTTCAAAATGAAGAATAAATAAACCAAGTTAAAAGTTGACAGACAGTCCAAGCTAAATTCCCTTCGATGCTGCTGTTTTTGTTATCTGTTTTTGACAAACAAATCCTTAGGCGTAGGAAGCTATCGTTGTGCGTGGTTACGCTCGCCAGGACAACGGCGCCCAAAACGGATCTTAGTTCCTTCTTGAATGCTTGCTGCTGCCCACTGGCCTAGAAAATTGAAATATTTTGCTGTGTTAGGATGCTGGGGGAAAATTCAAATGCAGCAAAGAAACGACCCAAGAAAAACCCGAAACACTAGGATGGCGATATGTGAACGCGTGTCCAGGCTCTAAGCGCAAACTCCTAGAAACACGTGCGTCCTGTAGGTGTTGCCCTGCAAGACAGCTGCCAAGCCGATTTCCTTTGGCGCAAACCAATTTTCGTATCAATAAAATCGAAACTCTATTATGGGTTTCTTCGGTTTTTGAATCGAAATCGAAATTTGGCCGCTTTCCCTTTTTGAAAAAGGCACAAGAACCCAAGTGGGGGCATGACAAAGGCACTAATTGTACCGCTGAATGACGAAAGGAAAGCGAAAACTGTTCAAGGCGTCCGCCCTCGCCTATTTCTAAGCCGGAAGACAGTAATTAGAGAATACATGGAAATTTAAGGATCTTTAAAGTAGAGTAGAGAGGAGTCTAAAATTGGGGAATGGTACGTGTGCAAAGGAATTAGGGATTAAATATTGTAACTGCCCTGGGGGTTATAGCTGGGTGTACTTTGTGTAACGTTACCATATCGATTTTGCTATAAACATCATGTCAAACTGTGCTTTCATTTAACCGATTTCAAACAAAAAGAATACCTCTTTCATGTACAAATTAAGGCCAGCACAATGGGGGGTGTTACCCTCTGGCATTTCAGGAAAACTCTTTTACAAAAAATCAATCATTATGAAGTCAAACGGTCAGTTGCAGCACACAAATGTTCCTGTTGTTCATCGACCTCACTAGCCTTTCGTCTCCGAACTGGACATCTCACAGCAGGCGAAATTTGTTAGGGTCTCGAGATCGGTATCGGGGGCTTGGCATGTGCAGCAATTCTGCCATTTATCTTATCAGCAACTTGGCAAAAGTCAAACTCAAGGTACCTCAAGAAACGAATTCCTTTGCCTCTCTTTTGCTTGTAAGCCGCATAAATGTTTTGTGTAATTATAACAAATGGAGTAGTTACACCTGCTGATATATATTTCACAGAAGTAATGGACTGCGCCCTGAGGAGCATTACTATTATGATAAGATTAGATTCGGTCCCATCTGCAGTTGGCAATGACAGGTAGTAAGGCGCCATTTCAAAATTTACTAAAGGGCATATAACATTTCGATTTAGAAAGAGGTATACAAGACGGAAAATGTGTGTTTAATTTGCAATTTAAGGAATCAAATATATAGTATATATAGTATATAAAACCACTTAAAAAGGTTCCTTGAAAAAAATAAAAAACCATATCGGCCCATCAATAAACAAGATTAACAAAAAAAGGGTAACAATGGCGCCTACGACATACGACGACGGCAAAAAAAGGGATTGGTAATCTTTTTCCTTTTTTTTTCTGATGACTTCCTGGCCTTGACAATTTTACGTTCCAGTGAAATTTCGATTATGGACCAGAGCCAATTTACAGAAGCCTCGATTGAGACATTTCTGACAGAATAACGAACGAGACGCTCGGTTATTGGTTACTTTGCCCGCTTTCGTATCCTTTACGTCGAGATGGCATGTCTGCGATAAGTTGAGAAAGAAGGAATTCAAGGGAAGGATATAACGAGGAGCTCGTAAGAGCCTAAGGAGTTGAGACAACCACAAAATAGTGGCACAAAATCATTGTTAAGAAAGCGATTTGATAGTAATAAAAACGGCTATGATGACCCCAAGGTATTCCACATCCTTTGTACTATGGTCGCGACCACTTTCACCTGTCCACACAACCACAAAGGCATGTGTGTGTGCGGAATGCGTTCGATTTTTATCTTTGAACCTGCTGCTACCGATTATGGCACATAAATTTGATAGGAAATTGTTCCAATTATTTCGAGGTTCGGTCTTTTTCTTCTTCGTTTTTTTTTTATGGACTTTGTGTGGTCGTGCCTCGCATGTCATTTTTAAATGTGATTAAAGGAGAAAGCCGAACTCGTTTGGAACATGTTATTAAAAGAAATTTACAGGTTAGGTAAATGGTTAACATACCTTGTTGTCCTTTGTCCTATTTTAGAATAGGACAAACCGGCAGCAGGTGAAACTTTAAATAAGGTTGTTGATCGAAGCTTGGTTAAAGGGGGTTGTACAAGCCTTTTAAATATATTTTTATTTATTAACCGAAAAGAGCCAAGTCTTTAGGCATTTTTGGCTTAGAGAACAAGTGTATTTTTATATAGCATTCAAATTCAAACAGCCTCAAGAAGACACGTGAATTTGAGGCCATGTATGTACCAGCTGTATATGTGTGTCACTTTTATTTTCCACACACATGACGCACTGAACTCATAGAATGCCGAAAATATTGAAGGAAAATTAAAATGTTTACAGCTTTTGTTATTTGTGGGGGGGGGTCGCAAAGTATTACGTGAAAATTGCCGCAAGGGGGTAGGTATGGGAAGGCAGACAAAAGTATTAATTTTTGATAGTCCTGCCAGCCGTTGGCCAACGACTTCAACAACAACAACCACACACTCAAATCGCACACGCATAAAGTGTCCAAGGGGTTGGCTATGCTCCTTATTTTGGGCGCAGAAACAGAAAAATAACTATAAAGTCATTTATTAAATTTGTTTTGCGACCACCCGTTGGCAATGTGTAGGACCTAAAGCTGGTCAACGCAAACAATTCGAAAAGTTTTAGTTGCTTATACATACCTCTTACCCAAACCCGAACCCGAACCCAAACCCGGACCCTTGTAAAACCCCAATTTACCCCTTATGTGGGCCTGTCAAACGCATACGTCAAGGACTTTCGGCACAGTCGAACTTCCAAAGTCCAAACTCCCCCATCGACTAGAAGCTGCCATCACACATCAGGCAAGAGAGGCATATACGGCGGCCATTTATAAAAGCCTTGATGTCTCATATTTCCGGTTATTCAACACACGCTCGGGATACACAGCTCTATATGTATGTATGTATAGATGTTCCCGTATATATAGATGGTACACACAAGACAAATCACCAATACATAGGGTAGATAAAATAACTTCAAGACGCAATAAAAAGGGTGAAAGGCAATCCCAGAGCCTTTCGTATGTTCAGCGTGAGCTTCAACGTTTTATATACATAAAAACGCCAGTTAGGGTCATGAAAGGCAACGCACATTGAGAGACACATGTGACAAAAGTCCCACAACCGTACCCTTCAAGTGTATATAGGCTGGCTGCGGCCGCTTTACCCTCACAAGACGTATAAAAACTTTTTATTTTTATGTTTTGCTTGGTGCAAAACCCACCCCAGGAACGTTTAGAGCGCTCTTTGAGTATTTGCTTGAACTTCGACGAGACTAACCGGTCTGGCCAGGTCCCAATGCCAGTTCTGGGCTCTTGGCCACATGTCGTCTTCGGTTACTGCTGCTTTTGCTTTCAAAAATAAGGGAAAAAGCAACGAAAAAGCAAATGGGTTGACAGCGTAGGGTTGGTGGTGTTGGCACCATCATCACAAGGGTTACTTGTGGGTGAGAAGAGGGTAATGCGACGTATACAGACTTGCTAAAAATGAAACAGAGTATTGATTTCCCTTGAATAACAACAATATATACAACCATCTTTAACTATTGGGAGAGATATGGTATGTACTTAAACCTGGTTTTTTGGTGATTTTAAAAGCAGGAAATAACTAAAATCTAACTCTCAAAGTTAGTCAATAATTTCTGGAGAAAAACCATGGCCGAAAAAATGTTAAACCAAGAATAAGAACAGAAAATTAATTGAAATTTTATTTAAAAGATGGACTTTGGTATGTTTTTCTTGGAAAAAAAAAAGAAACGGGGCCATTCCTATGCTTTCCTATGCCTCCAAACCCAACCCCAATTCCGCAATTTGAATTCAACACCCGCAATATATATTAACGCGCGAGCAGAAGAAGGTGGATACGACGCGAAACGTCTTAGGGGCATTTTACGAAACGGATATGAGAAACAACAAATCGCATGAAACATCATGACCAGGCTAAAAGGGAGGCATTAGGGTGGTGTTCATGACTCAGAATTTGCTTTTGAAAATTAAAAAATTCTTCAAAAAGGAAGAAAAAAAGCTGGACGTGGTCTGCTGGGTGCTAACGATGCCTGGGCGTATTGTCCTTGTCGCTGTTTGGGCTGTTGTTGGGGTAAACAAAGGATCAAAAGCATACTAATTGTTTTCTACTAACGCGAAGGTCGCGCTTGCCTTTTTAAGGACAAGCAGGGAGAAATGCTGCTCCTAAGCTAGTCCAGGGCTAATCTTTGACGGCCTTTGAAGCATAATTTTTCAAAATGTAATTTGCAATTAAAGACAAAACACAGCCGCGCGGCGTAGAACGTCGTGGAATTGATAACGCTTTTAACTACCCACGCCTTAGGCTTGGCTCGGCCGCCTAACGTTTCATTCCGTTAACGACCTTTCTTCTTCTCTGCCCCACCGCGGTATGTTTATTTGTAAAGGATGTTTGCCTCAGAGTACTTATAAAAGAAGAAATTTTAATTAATTGCGTTCTGTGGATGAGGACACAGAAAATGGAGCTGAAAACGAGATTACATAAGCAGGAAAGTGGAAATGAAGAGTGGAGAGTGGTGCCTTTCCCCTAACTAACTTTAAAATTAAGTATTTAAAATGAAATTAAGAAAATAATGATTGATTTAAAGAGTAAACTAATAATATTTACTATAAGATTATGACTCCAAAGACTCTAAAGATCGATTGTTGAAGGACTCTTCTATTAATGTGAAAGGAAAATAATTATAAAAGGCTACCCACAAACAGTTGGCGTAATTACAATTACCAATTAGTTTTTGCATCTTTATATACATGGATGTGTGATTTTTTTATTGGTTGTGTGAACAGCAGGCAGCAATTTTTTATGATGTAAGATTTCTTGGAACGTTAACGTGGCAGGAAAACATGCTGTGCTTATATTATCACATCATTTCTTGATTAAAAACTACCGAGTTCTGCGTTCATAATATTTTTACTGGCCGTAATTGCACATTAATTAACTTAATGGTCATTTTATTTCGACATCGTATAGTTTAGTTTACTGCAGGCACCAATAGAAGAAATTTTAATGTATACAGTGAATAGCATTCTGTTGGTTTCTTGATAAAAACAAGGAAAAAAAGCTTATCAAAATATGTACATGCATTTTTAAAGAATTAAATACATTAACAGTTCTTTTTAGATACAAAATTTTAGGCTGATTCTCATTGGTCATTTGAATATCTACTATATATATATATATACCAACTCCACCCTTTTATATGCCAACCCTTTGCAGTCATTTTTTATATGACCACCAATCCATACAACCCTTTAATATATTGGGGTTGTTCGGCCACCTTCAAAACAAAATGAAAAACAAATTCCTCCATCGTTGAAACCGAAACCATGAGAGTATATATTACCATAGAGATAGCCTGAACCCTTCGTTTAACCTATTTGTTGTCAAAACTTTGACCTTTAATTAAACTGTACTGACCTGCCTGGCCTTAGTGTAAGCACTAACCCTTAAAAGGCAGTGAACTTGAAACTTTGAGTAGCCAAAACAAATACCTTTGACTTGATAAACTTAGTCTAAATGATTAAACAACATTAATAAAGAATGTATAAAATATAAACTTAAAATAACAGAAAAAATACGTAAATGTTTATTGTCTAATTTAACTTCTCTTTTAAGTAATGGTACACAATATTCAAATACCAACGGACAGCTGCAAACCATTTGAATAACGAACGAATGGAACCAATTCAATTATCCTTTTTGGCCAAGGGTGAGCCAAAGTTGAAGTCTTTCCTTACTGCAAACTATGTTATTGAAAAAAGGACTGGGTCGCAGCAATGTGATGTGCCTGGGCAGCCGCCTGGTCAGTAAACCCACGCCACACACATGCACATCTAGGTCTTTACTAAGCCAAAGGTCGGCTGCTCTGCATAATATCACAAGTAAAAGCAAAAAGCAGCAGCAGCACACAAAAACATTTTTCTTCGACTTATGTTTGACCATGGAAATCCTTTAGGCAGTCAGTCCTTTTCCAAAGGGAGATTTGGACAAGGACAAGGGCCATTTGAGCGCAAATTCTTGCATAAAATAACAATTTGCATTAAAATTTTAATACCTATAATATTTCCTTTGAGTTTTTACATATTTTTTCGTCTTCTTTACTGCTGGTTACTTTGGCACATTTAAACATGAAAAGAATGTTAAATAGGAGGAAAAAAAGGATGAAAATTGTGGAAAAACGAAAAGAAATATTAGGGAACTTCTTGGTTTATTTTATTTTCAGCATCAAGACATAATATATTACATAAATTTCCGCACTAGAAATAAAATAACCTTTTCTGGATAACCTTAAGTGGGGGGCACACGGTGTCCACCCATTATATCCTTTCGCCTCAACCCAACCAATAAACATCAATGTTACTGTTGCCTCAAAATAAAATAGACATACAAGCGACAAGCCGGTCGGTAGGTCCTTTGTGATTGGAAGCTTTGCGTGAAATGTCTAAAGGCCCGAGAAACTTACTGTCAAACAAGAAAACCGATAATCATGAAAAGGATATTGTTATGGCCCTTCGATATTGTCTTGAGGATTATTAAGAAAATTGCGTACACTGTGATTTAAGGGTTGGGACAATGGAATGCCAGCCAGCAATGATTACGGGATGGAACATGGTATACCAAAATAATGCCATCTCAATTTGCCAGCACACCAATTTCCTTTCTATCCTACAACTTTTTACTACTTTTACTTGCTGCGTGAGAGCCTTTGGTGCCTGATTTGATGACGCGGCGATTGGAATTGAGATTGAGGTTTGCCTTGGGAAGCGCTGTTGATGATGTGTGGCCCGTAGCCACACACTTCTTGAGCCAGGAAGCAAATCCTTTTCACCCTACATTTCGCATCTTGATTGTTGCAGTTGCCTAAGCGGTGTTGATGATTTTTGTTATCCAACGAAACCAACTGACTATTTCAGCATTTTTTTTTTTCTATAAATGATGCATTTAAGGAAACTACCCCTTACAGCAGACCTAGGAGTCCACATGCCATCAATTAGTTGCGCCATACTAATCATTAAAGGAAAGTGGTTTGCCAGACGGAAAATGAAAGTGAGCGACAGCAGAGGTCTTTTCATCCTTTGCCAAGACCCTTTACTTCAATGCTTCAATTTCAACATCACACTAGTCACCTTCACTTTCGACGCAGGCTGGGCACTCAAGCATATGTTCCCTCTAATTTGACCCTTCCTTGTGGTTTCCTCAGGCACCGTGTGCCACCAGTTAGAATTCGACCCGCCTCACAATCTATGATCGCAACACTTGCTAACTGTCTATTCTTCCCTTCTATCGAGGAGTAACTTTCTTTTTCAAAAAATAAACAACAGATGTCTGAGCAACCATGTTCAATTATAGCTATTGTACTTCCCTGGAATTTTAGACATTGGTTATACCTTTATTAAAGGCAGTCCATAGGTCTTTTTTCATAAAAAGAAACATTGAATTTTATAATATTGACATCATAGAACCGAGCCTTATTTAAAATAGATTCTGAAATACTTTCACAAGTTCACATATTTTGTATAAAAAGTAAGGAATCTATAAACACATCCTGTGACCTGACAGGACGATGCAACTTGTACCAATGAGGAATGCGGTCAGATGATCGTTAAGAACAAAGAATAATTAGAGTTGGTCAATATTTGTCGGGTATCGCGAGAATTTGGTGGTATTGGTTAACAAACACAAATCGCAACCCAGAAACCAGATGAAAGTAACGCGACAGTCGGCAAACCTACAAAGGAGGAATACTTCACAGCGAAAGGATTCCCAATGAGCACTCGGGGCACGCGTAGACGTCAATATTGACAGAAGGATAACGTCCGTCGCGCGCCGCTCACCAAAAAAAAAAAAAAAAGGATGTTTGTCCTAATTGCAGCAAAACGCAATACTGCGGTTGATAAAAATTGAAACCCAAGTGCGATTTGTTTAGGACGATCTTCGCTCGTTTCGTATTTGCCTAAACGCATGTATGTATGTTGTGTAATTTTCGATAAGAGCTGTGTGGTTCAATTAAAGATAAGTTCCTGGCTTGCCATTACAGGATGCTAGTGTGTGCCTTATACAGGTGAAGCCATTTGATAAGCCATCAGGTGGGGGGCTTACGTAAATTGAGTTTTAGGCGTTTTCCGGGAAGCGGCGTTAAGTTAATGTTTGCTTGCTATTGTTTCTGGGAAACTACAAAGCAATCTTTATGAGAAAATAAAGCCTCACTGAACATCAATACTGGCGGTTTCAAGCATTTCAAAACTATTATTTTCCGCTATATAGAAAAGACTTTGATAACTAAAAGAAAATTGATAAACCAACTCAATCGAGTGTCTTTTCATAATCTATATCTTGATCTCAAGTAACGTGAAAGACTTTAGAGATTGAAATCTAAAACGCTAAATCAACTACCTGTCACATTCGACTTCCCAGCACCAAACACCAAAAACCGACGCTAAATGATTAATTTGACATTTGAGCGACTTGAATAAACGAGGAAGTCACTCGAGGATCACCTCACAAACTAACAATTGGGCGGTCCCCATGTGAACTCTTTCGACAGCAAGGAAAGGGTGACATATTAGGCACATTAAAATGCCACAGGGCACCCTCGAAAGATAATTCAATTTCGGAACTCCGAGGGAGACACTCACAAGATTGTTTCGGGATAACGAAGGGGGAAAGAAAATGTGAGCTCATTATCAAGTATTTAGAGATCGCGTCCCTTGGCTTTGTTCCCTATCCCATGGCACCCCTTTTCTTTTTCTTGACTCTCTCGCCTTCCGTTTTTTGTTCATCGGTGTGTTTTTTTTTTCTTCGTCTTCGTTTAACCCCTAATTTAGTGATCATCATCGCCCCACTTCAATATAGTTTGCCTATGCTACCCATGCATCTTTGCCATATATAAAAGGGTCACTGGCGCACGCGTTTCTCAACAAGAAATCTCGGCATGTGCGCTGTATCGGATCCGACTTTTTTTTTTTTTTTGCTTGATATACTTTTATACATTTGAGGAGACGTCGGGGCTAGAACTGTGTGCCATATGGCGTTTATCGTCTTGAGGCTCTCTGACGTGTGTCAGTCTCGCGGCGAGAACTTTCGTGTTGATTTTTGGGGTTAATTTGTTTTGCGACTCTATTAATTGGCTCCGTCTGGTTTTCTTGTAGGCGTTCTCCACACTAAATGGGCAAGCATTTCAATCGAAAAACTAAAACTAATTGGTGACCCTTGGGGCTACCTCTTAGCATAAATTAAGACATTGATCGGACTTCCTGTTTCTTGGAGAACGAACCAATCAACTAGGGATCGAGCTATGTTTGATCGCACATTAATATCAATATATTTTCCCGCAGTCCCAATGCTAACTAGTTGCATGTGTCGATCGTTAGTTTCAATGGACCATATCGTGGCGGAGTGTGGTGTGCTGTCCACCCCCGATCATGGGAACAGAACGCCTAACCTTTTATAAAGAGCTTATAAGTGGAAACTATGTTTGTTAAGTACTCAGAGAAAATACGACAACAGGCAGTTCAAGTCATTACACCAGTCTGGCAATTCAAAAGAATGCTTTCCGGCACAGTTTTGAAACGGATCCCACCTACAAAACGACACCCACATCGACATTATGAGCTATCCACTTAAACTTAGTACAAAAGTTTGACCATCTCAATCCGTTGTATGGATGGATGCCAAAAATATATACATTCTTTTTTATAAATGAGTCTTTTGTATACGAATCAAACAAGATTTGCTTTGAATATACCACGATAAACGTAGTATGAATGAGGCCCCGATTAAAGAAGAGCTGCGGATCGCAACGGATTGTTTATTTTGGATGATTCGTTGTCGCTTCCTGTAGTCGAATTGGATTGGATTGGATGGCAGTGGGAATTGTGTGTTGCCATTAATCACATCATGCAAGGCTCATTTTAAAGAATAGCCGCTGGCTTAGCACGCAAATGTAGTCATCAGCACATCACTTTCAATTGGAAGCCTCGATTGGAGAGGGTTGCAAGACAACCCAATTCTAATTATTTAATTTATTGCTCTTATTTTCAAACTTAAATTTAAATAAATTGAAAACCTGCGTGGGAATAAGCTAAAAATGAAGTTAACTCTGGGAAACTTGTACTGAATATAGGTGGGGGTGGGAAATATGAGAGGCAAGGGGGACGGACATAGGCTAAAATCATTTGCTTGTAGGCTGCCACAAGCCAAGTTCGAGCAGTTTGACCGATTGGGCAAACAAAAACTTCACTACACAGAGGAAAATAACCAAAACAATATACATTTGGCCGATTTGTGCTTTCAAAATATATATATCCCCATTTTGGTTTAGTGTATGTCTTGACAAAGTTTCTTATTTTTCTCGGGGGTATTTGGTACTCATTAATTACGCAGTCCTGGCTGACCGGTTTTTGGTGTTAATTTCAAACTTTCATCGATGGATGTACACACACACACACACACACACACACATGTCATTTAAGCTACAGCCTCCTTCTGTCCCTTATGTAATTGAAAACCAAAAGCAAAACAACAATGGGTCGTCTCTTCACAGAGCTAATGTTATTTGTGGCTTCAGGATATTAGTTATTAATGAACACATTATGTATAGACCAAGGATGAGGATGCTTAAGGTGGATGAACCAACAACGGCTAGATCGCTTGTATACTTTTTTAAGTTTCCTTATATAGATTATGTATGTACAAATTTCGGAAATCATTATATTAAGGGTTGTTCTAGTTGTGGGTTGATATCATTCTAATTTTGTTCACCTACAACGAAAGATGGACCTTTATATATTGGCATAAACATTTGTTTCTAGACATAAATGGAAGCCAATTCATCAAACTGTTATCCCAAAACTACAGAATTTTATGAAAGAAGAAGATGCTTTTAGCTTGAACCTTAATATTCCTTTATTTATCTATCGATATTCCGACTTTTTACAATTAAATGCTATTTTTAAACGTTAGTTTTAACAGTACAATAAGAATTTAAAAATATTTTAAAAACATTTCCATTTTGTTCTTTTGTTCAATTTAATATTAATATATTTTTGACTTGTAATAAATCAGATATTTCGAAACTCAAAGAGTTGACGCCATTTCTGAAATATTATCGATCAAACTCCGCCTACTTGGCTGACTCATCCGACAAAATATCGCTTTACACACAGATACAAACCCATACATACAAATCGGTGAGAGACGCTGTCAAAATAAAAATAATGCACGAACGCTAAATAAAGAGTTAAGGGGGGGAAACAGCGAATGGCAATGAAAGAGCCGTGCAGGAGTGTGTGTATGTGTGTATTCGCCTCACTAATATACTGACGGGAGAACTCAGAAATCGATAAAAATAAGCAACTACCCCAAATGTTCTCATTCACCCTTTTAATGTACAAAATCCTTTCGCTTTCACTAAAGTGAATATACAAACACACATGCGTATATATACATATAGGACGGAGAAAGAGAGAAGTAGAAGCCGCTTAAAAAAAAAAACTCACTCAATCACATGAGTGAAGGGGTAGAAAAAAGCGTTCACAAATTGTTGCTTCCCCTTTTCACTGAGCGAAAAGGTTGCGGCGAAGAGCGCGCCACTGCGATGGTGACGAGTAAAGAGAGAAACGATTGGGGGCGAGGTGAAAAGAGCTAGAGGGAGCTCCCACATACGAAAGAGAGCGCAAGTCAATGGCCGACAGACGGTGAGCAGACGGAGACGGCATTAAAAGGGTTAAATTGGGCGACACGTGCGGGCGAAAGAGAGCGAAAGTGTTAAATTGGAGCACATGCGTGCTGTTTTCCGTCTCTGTTTTGGCGGCCATTTTTGTTTGTTATGGGTGGGCGCCCAGCAATGGAGCACGTGTAGGTCTTCCTCTGCATTCCCCCGATGGCGGTGGATAATGATTTTCGCACGGGGTCACGTTATTCAATGGGAAAACATAAAAAGACGTAGGACGCACAGACCTAACCAGTGCTTTTGTATGATATTCTGGCTTAAATTCAGCAATACATAAATATACACCTATAAACCAGATTCAATGGCTCAAGCAACCAGTTCTTACAGAGGCAACAAATCACCTTAGTTTCCCACCTTGCTTTTCAATATTATAGAAACTTGCGCAAGGATTAAAGTCAGAATCCCTTGGAACACAGTCCCTCGACTTTGCGGCTTGTACCCCTACACACATGAATACACAACACCATTCGAAGGAAGTAAAAGGTTAAAAGAAAACAATACAAAAATTGTCCTTTATCTTTGGGGACAAGGTGTCAGCCTGACACAATGAGGTTTTGAAAAGAAAAAGAATAAAAGATTCCAGACACTTGCCGCAACAAGAAAGGGTAAAAAAAATTCCCAAGGTTGCACACTAGAATCCTAACAAAGAACTAAAAGATTTGGAAACTATCACGTCCTGCTACGACGGCCTTACAAAAATGTACAATTTTGTTATAACCTTTTCTTTACCTTCATAAGAAATTACTACTATGATTAAATGGTCTCTAGTATGTTCAGTTTTCGATTTAAATTATCTCTGAGCTATCTGGTTTGGCAATACGATCGCAGTGTCCGGTTCATTGTTTTCCATTCCAATCTAGGACACTAGGGCAAGGACATAATAATAGCATATCCTGTGCATACATACACACGTATGTATGTTTATTTTTTCGCTGTGGTTTTGGTTTTCATTGTGAAAGTGAAAACGGATGCACTTCATAGAGTTGTTCAGCTCAGTTTCATTAATTCGGCAGCATCCTTGTGGTTTTTGTTTGACCTTAAGTGGTCTCAAATTCTTCATCTTGGTATTTGCTTTAGGTGTTTCTCTGGATTCATGCAATTTTTGCGCATCCTTTGCGCTTTGTTGAACATTCTCACAGGTGTTCCTCAGGTTCAGGTGTTTGGGTTTTTGTTTGTTGTCCGGTCGGTCTCAAAAAGATTATCTTTCATAATGCCAAGGGCCGTTTGTGGTCTGCAAACCGGATTTCGCCTCTTTTACAAATACCGGGGGATAAAAATAATGAAAGATGCCCTTGATTCATAAACTAACTAGCTGAAAATATAATATATACATGTTTTCTAAAAATTCCTAATGTCCCCCTTATATTTATTTTTTCCAGCCAGCCCCTCATTTTGGGCACGCACTGAAGGTCATGCAAAGGTGACCATGTGCAGAGCTGAGCATATGCATATGCCTTGCCTCATGCAAGAAGAGTTCTTTACGTCTCTTTAGATGGCTCCTCCCCTATGCTCAACCGAGAAAAAAATATTATTCGTTTCTCCAAGTGGTGAGCACATGGAGACAATTGTTGCAGGAAATGAGACATTTGCTTGGGGGTTTCTTCGGGAAATATTTGAACTTTTTAACATTTGAAATGCAGCAGGCGCTGAGCACGCTTGTCGGATACGAATTTGATTTAACAGAGGGGGAGACCAGATGAAAAAAATGAACTGGCGACAAAAATAGAGCTCCTCCGGTGAAATAAAGGCACACGAATTATTTCTAATCACCAAGGGGAACAACACACATTGTCCAACTTAAAACCATAAAGAAATTGACATTGGAGAGGCAATAAACTTTGGTCACAAGCAAACTCACTTAAATTATATTATCCCTTTCCAAAGCCCGAGGTCGCCTTACAAAAAGTGCCCTGACTTACACATCTAATCCATAAAGGAAAAACAAAACAGCCATTTCAAAGAAATCCTATATGCCCACATAATGGTGCGTTTAATGTCGGCCAAGATGCGTAAAACATTCAGCGGCGCAAAAAAATATCCCAGGAAGCTGAAACTGGACTTGACCGCCACTTACAGCAGCGCAGGGGGGTGGTGGCAGCTAATTTGCACCAAAACACACCGATGTGTCAATGCGTCGCCATAAAAGCACCAGGAGCAGAGAGGCCTGGGAGGCGGGGAGAACGAAAGCAACTTATTGCCCGTGTAAGCGAAAAAATTTGAGGGACATTGCTCAGTGATGTCTGCAAATGATTGCATTCGCGTTTGAGTGCTCTATATTGGGGCATATGTATTCTAGGAATAAGTTTCCGATTTGAAAGTTTTGAGATGAAACAAATTGGCTTCATCTGGAGACGTATTCAGCACAGATTCAGCTCAATTAAGCAAGTCCCATATAAGAAAATGAAATTACCCTGGAAGAGTACACAAATTCCGACATAGAAACATGGCTGGTATTACAGGATTGCCTTTTCTTTTTTCGCTAAAGCGGCAATTTTACGATTCGAGGACACTTAGGCCCTAATATCCTTTTTAGCACTCAACTAGGTTTTATTTCTGGGATTTTATTTCCGCTACTATTTCTAGTTGGTGCATAATATTGTGTTACCATCCTATTCCTTCCACGGCCACAAGACGACAAATACAGTATTTACTACAATGACACTTGTCAGCTGTATGGCAATCCTTTGCAGGTTGCCACAGGATGTACAATGTGTAATGCGAGACGAGCAGCAGAAAGGAAAGTGTTTCCCACACATGTAAAAAGAATGCCATGATGCAAGGATGCATGTCATGGGAAAGTGATATTAACACATTGCTGAAAGGACCCTTTGACGCACTCTCCTAGATTTCCTCTGCATTACGCTGCATATTAAATAGAGGAGTAGTGAAGGTTATTCACAGATACGATCGAATTGCGCACGTTAATTAATCATCGCTTCACGCTTGACCAAGTGAACTAATTTGAGAGAATCTCCGTTGGTCAAGCCATGTGGGAGCTAAGCGATATCCTGTGGCGGAGTATTCAGACATGGTTCCCAAATCCCTTATGAGATGCTCATTATGATCCCAATGCTGCAATGCAGCCGAAAATAAAAGGATCTCTTACCGAGGCGGCTCATCATCAATAATGTGAAACATGTTGCGAAATTTCGACTGGCACACTCAAACCTTTTTTACTGGACAATGTGGCCAGCAGACAAAAGCAATAGAAAATGACGAGACGGACCAGAAGGCGAGCCGAAGTCCGAACAAAGGATTACAATTTAGGGTAGGGGAATGTCTAGAGCTCGGAATAAAACCACTTGGTATTACTTATGTGCTGCTTTATGGACAGTTCGACGGACTTACAGCTGAGTTAGTGGCTATATAGAAATGCATATCCTATATATATAGAATCTCGGTTAAAAAGTTAATAAAAGTATGCGAATCGGTGATATCAATTAAGGTTTTACAATTAACCTTGGCAGAATCGAATGACTAAAAACCATTAGATAGCATCGGTGGTGGCAGGTTCTTTGATTTTTATGGGAACAGAGCAAGGGTCACCTGATACAGGGACAGGTATACAATCAGCGCAAATCTTGATTCTAAAAGGGCTGCTTGAATGCGGAATGATTTTTGTATTGATCGAATTACTTTTATCATGATTAAATGATACTATAGGCCTGGGATACACAGTCCATTGAGATTAGATCTTTTCCAGGAATTGGAAAAAAAGGTTTTGCTTCTTGTGTTACACTTTATAATGTGGTTTAAACTCTCAATTTGATCAAAATAGAATGTTTCGGGATACCTCCCACGTAACTAAACAAAATTTACAACCTATTTCCTAATAAATTTTGGAATTGTTGCTCTGGAATTTCTCAATAAAGAACATTTTTTTAATGAATTGCTACGCCTGCATCTCTTGGTTATATTTAAATCGATCTAAGGCTTTATAAAATTGGGTATTATCGAATATTGCAAAGGGCAATTTGTATACAAAAAAATTGATTAACCATGAGCGGAAATATTTAGTTAGATTCCATTGAATAGTCCAGTCATTAAGGGTGGTTTGAACCATAGAAATTGTCACAACGGATATGCTACTTTAATTTAAACAAAACTAGAAACTATGCGGGCTTTCTTACCACAAAAATTGGAGTGGCAAGGCATCAAACCGCAAACTACACCCTCCTAGAAACCTACTTTCTACTTTCTACTTTCACCTTTTTTTGCAACATGATAAGCGATCATTACAAGACCGCACAATACCTGGCCGGAAATTCCGATTTTACTTTCAATCCACAAAATTCGATCGTTTAATCGTTACCCAAAGACCTGCCTACGCGGAAATGAAATTTGAATGTCCTAGGGGTGTGGCTTTCGCTGGTATTGTTCTCGATTTGACGTGGAAATTATAGAAAATCTCCCTGCCTCCGATATAGTACAATCGAAATCGAAAGTTGCCTGGACTACACGCTGATACCGGAAATGGTTTTTACTTTTATCGAGCGCCTCTCTGATTTATTTGTTTTTTATGTCCTAGTTACCCAAGTGTCGGGTTTCCCTTCGAGGGATAAGGACGAGGACGACGACGTGGATGTGGACGAGGACCTTCACTTAACAAACAAGAAGTGGAAAAATGAAATTCAACGAGGCATATGTGTTTTGTACCGCATGAACTTGTTTTCCTAGCTGAAGAGGACTCTCTCGCCAGCCTTAGCCTTACATTTTGCATGCTCGCCTCAATGCGCACATTCTTCGTCTGCGTTTCTCATCAACGGCAACGGCACCCTGGTCAGAAGGCCAGCCAACGATATCCTGCCTTCCCATGTGCTTAAAATTCGTTATCCTTTTGCGCAAGATTGCACATATTTTGCGTGGGTTTCTCTGGGCATCTCTGATTAGGGTCAGTATTGTATTTTATTTTCATTTCTTTCTAGGCCACTGGAATTTTCTAGTGGCAAAATTGCAAAGGATTTGCCTTGGTCACGAACTAATGAGCCAAGAGGGTAAAAAATAAACTGCTACCGGGGATCAGAGGTTACCGAATTACCCTTACTTTAAAGCCTGAACTGAAAGTTCCATTACCTTCTTGGGTCAAGTTCATTAGTCCCCTTTTTCACTGGCGCCACAACGTAAATAAACATTTAACCTAACCAAATGTCCACTCACTTTTGGAGTGCTTCTAAAATAGATAAGAGAGGCAGAACACAAAGAGGCCAAGTTCAGCAACATTTTAATTTGCCTATTCAATAACAATATTTTAAAAATACATGGGGCGGCTCCAGTCGTGGAAATTTCTCACTCTTATCAGTCCCCTTAGTCGGGGTGACAGTCGATTGAAATTGCAATTGAGTAAACATAGCCGGAAATGCATTTGCTTTCACCGACAATCACTCTGACCAGCCTGACTTTGGGTTATCTTATTCGTATTGTGTCCCCTCCAGTCGCATCGGAATTCAGTCATTTTCCCTCAATTACTTTTGAAAAAAATACTCGGCTGGTTATCTTTGACTTGCAAGTTGTTTTTACGTTTAAAATGACCTGTAAAGGGTGTTTCTTTCATCAAAATAAAATTTTAAAAATTCTCTTTTGCATAATTTCAAACTGAAAAGAGTACGTGCACATTTCATAGCCCAAAGGATTGCGGACACATCCAAGGCGGCGGCATACGAGTTTGATGCCTAATTCCAGCAGCTTGTCACTCAGGAGGTACAAGTTTTTCAATACTTTTACAATAGCCATAGGGCGGTTGATCAAAGAAACTGAAAGAAAGGATAATCTTATTGGGTTGAATGTCTGTTAATTTGCTGATATATCACGTAAGAATATCACGCAACGAATCGATAATTTATGTTAATGCTGCAAGGTGACATCTCAATCGGTTGTCTGGACAATGGAAAAGAACGTGTCCACTCTCTATGGTAAAATGCTTAACAACGCCGCACGGAGAAGCAAGGATGAGTCCCAAAAATCCTTGCTCGCGGTCGGATATGTGCTTAATAGTTGATTTCCACACATCAGTTGCCTAGGCGCCGATTTGACAGGTTTTTCGGTCAACTCTGCAGGCATTTTCTTAAGCTCTACATACAAGAATATATATTAGGGTAGTTTGTACTGTAACTTTGGTTTTTGGGAAAAATATATTGTTATTATTTATATTCTATTTTTTTAATGAATTAAAACATCTGCTTCCTTCAATCAATTGTGGCAAGACACTAAAGGAACAAATACCTATGCACTTCTCCTTTCTTCAGTAAAGTTGACTAACTAAAACGATACCGCATGACGAGAATTTTTAAAAGAGAGTAAGGAAAAACTTTACCGGGCATTGAAAATTCTTCAACTGTAGTCTTGAATTTGGTCTTTTGTTGAATAACGTCAAATAATCTGAAGTAAAAAGTCTATTGAAGTGGGCTATATGCCTGAATTATGATTAATGAATCTGCCTGAAATGGAAGTTAGCCAACTGGCTGAGTGTCGTTGTTAAATTTTTTAATGGTGTAGAGCCCGATTCCGGATCTAAACAAAGCTAAAATGCCACTGACAAGAAAAAGAGCGACACACACACACACAAATAATTCTTCAGGAGCAGCAAAGGAAAAGGAGCTGTCCATAAATCATGCAGTTTGATTTAATGACACTCAGGGACTACCTTCATTTGTTGTAGGTGGCATTTACAGTTGATTAATTGTTTCCCCACTCGAGCCTAAAAAGGATTGGCCGTTAAAAATTGCCATTTGGCGCGCTTGTTGACAACCTACAACGCTTACAAATACTGTCTCTCCTCCATGCAGTTGGGCTACATGCGTGTGGCCCTAATTCGAGCCCCTCGTCATATCAATTGTCGTCCAGCTGTCAACGGAAAATCAATGCAATTTACAGCTTCATTTTTGCAAATTTGCACGAAAAAAAAGTGACAAGAGTAGGAACACGACTGCTGACAGGCAACCACTAATAAACAAAGGACCTGGCCCAGCCACCCCTCAAGTTTCGACTTAAAAAGCTGCTCAACCGTGTGAAATGCGATACTTGTATACTTTTTGTAGTTTTAATGCCTGTCTTGAGTTCTCTTTTTTTTTGTGTTAGCTGACTTTTCTACGACTTCGCTTCCAGTCGTCTAATTGCCAAACAATCGCCGCCTGATTATCCTGTCACGCCTCAACTTTTTGCGGTTTCCACTGCGTGGTTTTGTTTAATTGGATTGACTTGCGGACATGTGAGTGACATCATTTCAACATCTTTATTGCACCTTTCCATTTTTTGGCGCTGCTTTGCTGTTTCTGCTTTGCCACACTCGTAAAAAATTGTACCTAAAATCGCTTTAAAAATCTACTTTTGGCACTTAAAACAGGAGCCAAAGGATTGGGGAACTAGATTTGGGAATTTTCAAAAATTTCTCTTAAAAATAAAATAATACAAAATAATATTTATGTTTGTTTTGTATTGATTTTCTCTTAATTGTTGAAGAATTTTCTTAGTTTTAGAAAAATGCCTATTTTGGGGTATTTTTTTAATTAAAGAAAAATATTTTTATGAGTGCATGAACGGCCATGACTGAAACCTGGACCTTATCTTGCTAGAATTTATTGCTAAAAAGTTGTGTTCTTCAAATGAAATCACCATATTCTAATGGTATTCTGCATTGACATTTAAAAACAATGAGTTAATCTCTTCTGTTGGTCATAATAAACAATTGTTAATGGTTGAATATGGAAATATAAATATAAATATATAAACATATATCAATAAAAATTAAGCTCAGTTTTTTCCCAATATCAAGCTTAACGCTAATAGCCTTTCAAATAAATTAATGCTCCTCAAAAATGAAAGCTAATGAAGTCTAGTCTTGGGCTAATTGATCACCTCACTGCCTACGTGACAATGCCTGGCACACTCTGTTGCCAAGCGTATAAGTATATTTGTTTTTTAACAATTCCCCCACTCTTTAAACCCAAAAGGAAGACGAGTTCTTTGAAAATAAAATAAATTGCTTTGATGCTGATAACAAACTGGTTGACTAAAATGCGCTCCGGGTGCATTGTACGACCCACTGATAAGCATAGCAAAATCCTTGATCTTGACGCTGCGTTTCAACTCGCAAATTTATGCTTAAATCTTTCTATAGGTGTTTTTGTCTAATATAATTTAGCATCGTAGTGCAGGAATAAACGCGGGACCAGCGCCTTGATAAGAAAACCAAGTGCTCATAAGCAAAAAGTTGCGTGACAGCAGGCCCAGCGGGCAACGCTATTGAGACGATAAGAAAAAGCCACGCCTGGGACGCAAAAGCCACGAAAATCATTACCCAATTATACATCTGGGAGTGATTTGCATCAGCTGTTAAATGTTAAAGATGCCTCAGAAAGTAGGAATGTTTATAAATCAAAATATAAGTAAGAAAATCCTTTAGAAATCCAAGTAGAAACTCACGGAAATAACTGTCAGGACGATGAATCAAAACACATTCATAGAAATACTTCAATCTCAATGTGTTAAATAATTGCCACACCCTTCGACTCGTTGGGCAATCTCACAGGAAGTTAACATTTTGGACAATAACAGTAGACGAGTAAGGGCACGCATCCTGGCTTCAAAATCCTTTGTTTTGGAAAATAAAGACCAAAATATTTTTAGGAAGCGGATAGAATTTTTTTTTAATGGGTAAGGACCTTGCCACTCACAAATCAATATAGATACAGGAATTTAGTTCACTATAAACTGGTTTTCCGAATTTTTACAAATACATTTTGTTAGGTTACGATGGTGGTTTGTTGTTTTTCACAGGATCATTTTAAAATTGAAACAAAATAAAATAAAGATCAATTGGTTTTTCAATTATTTAACATTTTAAGCGGTCGTACCTTAGCTTCTATTCTACCCTACTTTGGTTATTATTACCTATATATATTTTACACAAATTCCTATATCGAAAGCAAATCCAGGAGTAACTATAATCTAATTCTTTTACGTTCATTCAAGTCCTTCCACGTGGCGCAGTTTTAATCCTCAGATTAATAGTGATGTGGCGGAACTGCGGCTTACTTATTGCGCCACAATCCTACAATTTCCTGGCGCGCATCGTAGATTAAGTCTAATCGGGCTCCTTAAGTTAACTATAATCCCAGCCTGATCACTGGATCAGTGGCTAAGCAACATTTTCCGGGATCGAAAGTGTGTTTACCTGCGCAGGCCAGGCCATGTGAACACATCACCAACTGGTTCAGCTTAATCCAGGGATTTAACTTTTTCTACACGCATGCTAATAAAAAAAAATTTGCTTCAATTTCAATGTTTACCTCTTTCTGGCAGCTGGGATCTGGGAGTGGGATAGAAAAAACATGTTGTGCCTACCTTCAGAAACGGATTAAATTTTTTTCAAACAAATAAGCCAGTCTTAAGCATGGCGATTAAGCTTGATCCCCTGCAAAGGGGCGTAATATTGACGGATTTTCCTCTAAATCCCTCTGCTAATCTCCGGCTTAGAGCGCGTCGCGATTTTTTTCGCGACTCTCGGCCTGCTTTGTTTTTTTTGTCTTACGTTTTCTTCAATTCGCAAGAAGGCAGGCCTCTCTGGGCCCAATGAGGATCATAATTATGGAATTCCAAAATATACTAAGGGCAGACGGCCAGAGCAAGGAAGCAAATCTACCTGTAAGCGTGGGTTCCTTTGACCCAGAGACTCTGGCTGGGCGAGTCGTCACAGGTAGAAAAAGAATACCAACCAGCCTTGAGAGCTGAGGCGGCAATTAAGAAGTCAAATTTCGCTTAAAAAGAAAAAACAATGCAAAAAATATGCAAAACTGAACTAAATCCGGCTTAAGAATGTCCTAGGTCGCAGGAGATCCTTGCGTCATAAACAAGGCCATGCCATGCCGTCAGGCGTCGTTCTTGATCATTTGCAAGTCACCAAGGAGTCGTAAATGAATTCGCCGCATTCCCGGGTGTCGATACCAGCTACCTCACTCTTTCCCGCACCTTTTATGCTATTCTTGACTTTTTTACGAATGCAAGTGGTTGACTTTTTTTTACTGGCACTTCCGTTTTTTAATGTTTTTTTTATTACGAGTCCTGTTACCTGCTATTTTATGAGTGTTTAGAGTTTTTTAACTGGCTCACTCAGCATTTCTGAATGAAGCAAAACTTTATAAATCAAGGAGATCAAGGTCCAAACTATGTGCCTTACTCTTCTTACCCCTCTACCTTACTCTAATTTTCCTGATTACAAATTTAATTAGCTGAGGAACTGCCCACCAAAAATGGAAAATATGTTGCAGAAACACAACTAACACTCACTCATTGTTCGGGGTCTGGGAAAAGCATATTTTCCTGGTCATTTGGACCAGGCGGATTAGCCCCTTAATCCCCTGTGCGTGGGTGTTATTTACATGCAGTGCTGTGCTCTTGTACCTTTCCTTTATTTTCGCTAACAATTAGCGAAAATTGTTTATCAACTGTCGCCTAGTGAAGAACGCAGGAAATATACCAGGAAAGGAGTTTGATCATTTAGAACCAAACTCAAATGTAACCAAACTCACACAGCCCGACTTGAAATACGAGTATCACCAAAATGCATGATTACAAATGATTCTAATCCGGCCTTCTCCTGCGGCGGCAGTCTAATCTTAATCCCTGTAGGAACTCTTCCGCGACCAGCTTAGGTAATCCTATGATCCAAGGCTTCCTGATTATATCACCAGGATTACGAATACGTTCATTGAAAATAGTTTTTCTCTTCCACTCTTTCTTAACCCTTGCTCTTAAAATCTTCTCAGCTCTGCTTTGGGAATGGCGTACTTTTGGCATGCGATGAAGGTACCACCAAATGAAGACCCTTGGGTTCCTCCTTATTAATTTGATATAAAAATTCCATCCCTTTTCGATAAGCGTGCCACATGCATGCCGTGTCAGTAAAAAACGAGATAGGGATGCTGCTGGGAGGGATGCTTAAGGATCAGGGTGCGTTGAAAGGCGAAATTTGATGATACAACATAAAATGGTCTTTATAATAAATGTGTTATTGAAAATATTAGGAAATTTTACATGTTTGCTAGTTGCTAATCCCAGCCTTGAGAGGATCCTTGGCTCTGCCGTCTTACTCGTTCGCTTGAAAAGGGTTTCCCATCGAATTAAAAAGTGGATTTGCCATTGCGCAGTTTCTATCCGCGGATTAGGACATACGATTAACGTATGGTTAATGATAAGTACGGGAACAGTTTAAATCCCGGTCCATACTTTAGGGGACAAGGATTAGTGTGGTTTAGAATTAAAATTCATAAATAATTTCACATTTTGAGCATGTTTCAACCACTGTCAACCACAACGATTGATGACTATAAATCAAGAAATTGGACTCTTAAAAAACAACTAGCAAAAAATCGATCGAGTGTTACAAATTACTTAAAAATTGTGGGCACACTCATGGGTTGCCAAACAATCAAAAAAAACCCCTATGATGTAACCGTAGGGGTGCTTCAATGTTTTAAGCCTTCACTTTCGATTTTATTTCCGCTTTTCCCCCTTTTTTTGATAAAACAATTGTCTCTTTTGTTGACAGCCCTCGTGTTCATCCGATATATTTGCTCAAAATTTGTCTGTTTTTTGCCCGAAAAAGAGTGAATTCAGCTTTTGTTTGCTATTACAAAAAGCCGAGGGTTGCAATTTGTGCTTAGAGAATGTACTAAAAGCAAAGTCTAGTAATAAAATCTTGGCAGCTGACGAGGAACTTCTGAACTATACTATAAAATTAATAAATATATGGTCTGTATTATGTTAACCCAGGTTAGTTTTCTTAGATTGAACCTTATCAACGCCTCTATACGCACTTTTCTACGCACTGCTGCCCTACTTAGACACACACACACTGTTTAGCACGTGTGGAAAGGCGTTCTCTAAACGATTTTGGTTCATTTTGCGATTCCAAATCTCAACTATTTTGCTTTCACTCGTTGTGATAATACAGTCTCGAGTCTCGTTTGCTGATTGTGGACATAACCACGGGACGGGAGATAATGCCCGGATCTGAATAAAATCAGTTGAGCTTAAGTTGCTTTTTTTTCAATCTCTCAAGTCGTACATACTCTCTCCTTATCAAGCAAACAAGCCGAAATTTTTTCTGACTAATCCGAAACCTGGGAATTAGCGAAAATGTGCTCGAACCGGTCAGTTCAGCCCGAAAGACCAGAAATCCTTATCAATAGGGTCAGTCTTTGGGTTCTCAAATATTGTTTAATGCCTTCTGCGAATTTGAATTTTTGCAAAAATCTTTCGCTGAAGTCAACCATGCCCATTTCTCGATGACAGAAAACTATTCGAATTTTACGTAACATTATGCAGAGCAAGGATATGCGTGTCCCTTTCGGCTATTGTTCTCGGTTTCACTTTCGAAAAATCTACGGTAGTTCGCATTAACCGCCCGGCGAGTCTCCTGCCCGTCCTTGGCCTACCTACAGAAACCAGCAGAAACCGCTCTAGACCCATTTTCAACATAAGTTTAGCGGCACAGCGTGTCCTTGCCATAAAAATCTACATAAAACCATTTAAAAGTCAATCCGCAAAAGTCACAGAAAACGCCGAAGCAGCAAGCTGAGAGATTTCGATGTTTCAACTCTACCGACTGTTTTTTATGATTCTTGAGTTTGGCAACTACCTGGAAACTGTTTTTTACTAGTTCCGCATTGATGATTCGTTTTTTAGGCGTGTGGCAATAATTAGTTACCCATTAAACCGAACTTCCACTTTTCTTTTTTGTGACTTTGCTCAACAGGCTGAAGGGAAGAGAGAAAAAACTCACTCATATAACTTTTTTTAGACTCGGGCCGTTTTTCCTGTTTTTGGGGTCTCCTCGTCAAGCCGACGTTTTGTTTACTTCCTGTTCACTCTTACGGCGCACGCTTGAATTTCCACCCCGTCAAAGGCATCTCTTTTCTTGACTTTTGGCTCTTTCGCTCTCGCTCTTTCCCTTTCGCCAAGCCGCCAGCTCTCCTTTGGCGTTCATCCCCTTCGCCAGTTGAGTTGTTTTAAAAAAAAAAGAAGACTCATACGCAGAAAGGGGAAATGTTCGAGTGAGTTTTTTTTTGAGAGTAAGAATGCGAAGGAGCTCACATCCGATCCTTGCTCCACTTTAGACATCCTTCTAGTGCACTTTTTATGAAGGCTCTAAAAACACAGGAGCAGCGGAAGTAACCATAAGTTTTTAAAGGCCTCTTCATGGGCAACACATAGTTTTCCATTTTTTATGTTTTATGACTACCAAAAAACGCTGGGCCATAAAAAACCAAGTAGTGCTGCGCCCAAACTTAAGATATTTCTCATATTTTTTGGTAAAAATAAAAACGGCACTGATTGTGGAACTAAAGTCAACTACGGCTTCGACATTGAACCATTGTACCAGAGGCTGTCCCTGTCTCTCCAATTTGCATATGAAAAAATCAGCACTTTTAGGTAGCAAAAAACAAAAAAAAACAAAAAAAAAAAACGAACCGATGAAAGTAACTCAGCTCAGCTCACAACTCAACGGAGTGCCCAGGTCCAGTTTACCTGCTTCGGGTCTGGGGATCGTTTTTCGCCGTCGCCCTGATGCTTTCTCCTGCTCTCCGGCATGCGTGCTCTGCGTGCGAGTGAGCGGGAGAGCGAATTGAGTGCGTGTGGCCGTGTGGCAGTGTGAGTGCGTGAGAGGGTGAGTGGGATTGTTTCGCCGCGGCAAAGCGTACTTATAGTTAGCTCACGCAGCGAATTTGTATCAGTCGTGATTTGGCTCTGTCAGTGAGAGGAACAACAATTTGTTGTGCCGCACACACCACAAACGCGAATAACACACAAACCTAATCAAATTACAACTACCTCATTTTGCAAAATCGGTGAACTTTTTTATATAAAGGAAAACATCAGTGAAACACTCTACCTCAAAGTACAAAAGTGCGTGAACGAAATAAATTCATATCCTTACAAGAAAGTGCGAAAAAATTGGTCAACTAATTGAAAACCCAAGAATATATCAGCGAATCTCAACATTGCATTTGCAACACGAAGGAATTAAACACAGAAACAAGAACGTTTCGATGGCCATATCAATGCTGCAAGACGCACAGACACGAAGTAAGTATTGTTCAAAGATGTGTGCAATTTTATTTTGTTTTAAACCCTGCGGCGATTCTTAAATATTCGTTCTTCAACTATTTCACTGTCTGAAAATGGGGTCTAAACGTCTTAAGGCTAATGGCCGAGACGCCATGTTTACGAACACAGACACACATTCGTCCAAGCTCGCTTTTACACATTTGGATCAATTAGGCTTTGTTTACAAGTTTGGCCAGAAACCGGCACTTAACTCGTTACTCACCAAAACAAAAGCTAGGGAAAACAACACAGAGAGCAGCAACCCAGAAGAGAACCAAGAGCACAGAGCTTCTCTCACATATGTACCCCACACATGTGAAAGTTTACTCTTATGAGCTTCTTCTAGTCTCTCGCTACACATTGCCCAGCGAATCCTTCAGAACCGCTTCGCTCCTTCTTGAACACTTGAACAGCCCACTAACTTTTATTTTATTTTTTTTGTTTTAGGCTTGGCTGCTGCATTGGCAGGAATCAAGAGGGAGGAGGTTTCTGTTGACCGCTCCATGTCGCTATCGCCACCAATGTCGGCCAACACATCAGCCACCAGCGCCGCAGCCATGTATCCGGCTATGGGCCTTCAACAGGCAGCCGCTGCCTCTGCCTTTGGAATGCTCTCCCCCACCCAGCTCCTGGCTGCCAACCGGCAGGCTGCTGCCTTCATGGCGCAACTGCCCATGAGCACATTGGCCAACACACTGTTCCCGCACAATCCTGCGGCCTTGTTTGGAGCCTGGGCCGCCCAGCAGTCACTGCCACCTCAGGGCACACACATGCATTCGCCGCCAGCTAGCCCACACTCGCCGGTATCCACACCTCTGGGCAGTGGCAAACATCCGCTGAGTTCGCCCAACAGCACCCCGCAGCACCATGAGCCAGCGAAGAAGGCTCGCAAATTATCGGTAAAGAAGGAGTTTCAGACGGAGATCAGCATGAGTGTGAATGATCTTTATCACACACCCGGTGGTCCCATTTCACCGCCTTCCAGCGGCAGTTCTCCCAACTCCACACACGAGGGCGCGGGCGGCAATGCCGGAGGCGCTGGGTCCAAGGACCCATCTCGCGACAAGAGCTTCACCTGCAAAATCTGTTCCCGCAGCTTTGGCTATAAGCACGTTTTGCAAAACCACGAGCGCACCCACACTGGCGAGAAGCCCTTCGAATGCCCGGAGTGCCACAAACGCTTCACGCGGGATCACCACCTGAAGACCCATATGCGCCTTCATACTGGAGAGAAGCCATATCATTGCTCGCACTGCGATCGTCAATTCGTTCAGGTGGCCAACCTCAGGCGTCACTTGCGGGTCCACACTGGAGAGCGTCCGTACACATGCGAGATCTGCGACGGTAAATTCAGCGACTCCAATCAACTCAAGTCCCATATGCTGGTGCACAACGGAGAGAAGCCTTTTGAGTGCGAACGTTGCCACATGAAGTTCCGGCGGCGCCACCATCTGATGAACCACAAGTGTGGCATCCAGTCGCCGCCCACTCCGGCTCTGTCGCCAGCCATGAGTGGTGACTTTCCCATGGCAGTCACCGCAATGGCTCTTGAGTCCTCCACCACCAAATTCGCGGCAATGTGCGCCAGCTATGGAGGCTCTGAAGAGTCGGTCGACTTGGAAAAAGGTCCTATGGAGGACGATGCCCCATTGGATTTGTCCGAGGATGGAGCCAGCTCCGTTGATGGACATTGCAGCAGCAGCATTGCACGGCGCAAGGCCCAGGATATTCGTCGAGTTTTCCGCCTGCCTCCCCCCCAGATCCTTCACGTAGCCAGTGATATGCCCGAACAAACCGAACCTGAGGATCTGAGCATGCACTCTCCCCGCTCCGCCGAGTCCCACGAACAGAACGAGGATATTGACTTGGACGACCTGGATGATGCTGCAGCCCTCTATATGCGGCAACAGCAGCACCATTAGAGATCAGTTGGGCTCGCAATTGTACATAGCCATGAACAGTTTTCATTAGATGAAAGCGTCTGGAAATGATCCACACAAAATTGAAAATTTTGCCATTTCAAAGTGGAGAGCAAACACACATTTGCAACAGGAATTTAATGCTAAGTACAAGTAACAAAGATCAACCATATACTATATATAAAAAATTAGAGAAATAATAGCACATAAATCAAAAAAACACACACAAAAATTGTACAAAAGTAGCTAAACATGCCATAAGCTTATCGCCGCCAAAACCCCACCAAATCGAACCGAAAATGTCGTGCCATTCTTTATCCTAATTTAAGTTATATATCTTTAGGTTTTCAAGTCACTAAAAAATTGTATATATACATACCCAGCATATGCAGCTGCTAATTGTAAATTAAACGGCGCTCCAAAATCTAAAAAAATCGAAAATCAATTAAAAACTCTTATTTAGTAATTTAGATTATTTTTAATTTAATTTAAAGGAATTCTAAAAGAAAGCAATGCCAATAATCATGAATCAAAATTAACTTTAAGTTAAAATAATAAACAGAAGTTTTTTCTACGCTATTTGTTTTGTTTGCCATTAATATTTAATACTATTATTTAATCATCTAGCAACTAATTACCATATTAATCTCGTTTTTATTGAGCAGAATCATCAAATTTTACTTTTATATTTATATTTAAATTTATATATTTAGTTGAAATGTTGCTGCAGGCAATATAAAAAATAAATGAATTCAAAAGTAAAACGATTTATTTTTATTTATTTGGTTTTTACGTTGAAAAGTCGGCGCTGTTAAACCTCATTCTTCTTCCATTTTGTTTATTGTTGTAAAACTATTAGGAACTTTTTAAAAAATATTCCCAAAGCATAACGTATAGCTCAATGCATTAACCAAAAAAACCTGTATATTAATCATACTTATCTTTATATTCGTAAATAATAATTCTAATTGTAAGACTTGAACCAAGTAAACAGGAAGAAAATGCTATAACCAAATACCTCCAATACCTCTTTGTATCGAAATTGTTGTGAGCTGAACAGTATATATACATACAACAATTTGGCAATCGTACAATTCAACTGAATTTATATACAAAATTGAAAGAAAACCAAAAATGAAAAACAGCAAAGTTATATGTATTGTAATTTTGATGAATATTTCAAATTAGGAATAGGATTTTTGCAAATTAGACAAATTATGACTAAGTGTAAATAATATCTATGGATATAAACTTTAATTTAGGTTGTAAATAACAATATAAAACTAACACTACATAATAATTTTAGTGCAATCTTTGGTTCGAATTCATCGACTTGTCGATGCACCCTTAGTTTGTATGTTCTAAAGTCATAAAAAATGCAACAAAATATTGTGTAATTTTCTTTGTTCATTCAAGTGTATGGTATACAAGTTCCTCAAGATTAAATGATTACAACAAAAAAATAAAATCAGATAGCGAGCGCATTTCGAGTCGCATTACACGAAAGACCTCTTACACAAGTTTCATATTAATTGTGTACATTAAATACTCGACGCTAATCTTTAGTATGTTTAAATCCCTAGTTGTAACTAGCATAAATCAAGTCAATTTTATGTAAATACAAGTATTCTACTAACTACAGCTCAACTTACTCGAAGCTACTAAGCAGCAGTAATCCAAGAGTCATTCTCCAGTTTTCATAGTAGCCAGAGTTAAAGATATAACATACCTCCTTGTGCAATGCATTAGGAAATATCAACTAGACAAATTATAATAAATAAATGATTGCATTAAATATTTCTGTAAGCATATAGTTTATAATCCATAATCATTTCTAGTTTATTGTTGTAATTTTTAGGCTTTAAATGCCAATACAAAAATATGTATACATACTGTAAAATTATTTATTACTTTAAAGCTAAAATATATTATGTTAATAAACGAATTGTATGTCTGCGAAAAGAATATATATATTACAATATTGTGTTAAAAAAAAATGTCTAGGACTCTTTCTTTCTTACAATCGAAAACCGAGGCAGGAAAATTAGCCAGCGCTATTTCTCTCGTTTCTCGCTCAAAGGCGACAACGGACAGCATTATATAAATTTTTAATTTATGCAAACGAAGCCCTTTCGCATTATTTTACATTTGCCACAAGACGCCCCACTAATGCTGTCGCCACAACGCTCCATCCCCCATCCCCATCCCAGTCATCCCCTTTCCGGAATTTGAATTCGCGTCTGGAGGCAGCAGCAGCCGATGAGAAAGAAAAGAATATAAAAAACGCGCCGCGCCGCGCAGCCAGAAAATGTCACAGTGTTTTTCCCCATTTAATCTCCACAGTGAGAGAGAGCAAACAACTACAATGCCACGGGAGGAAGGCGGCACCACCCACCCGGCTGCTCCTCATTCAACCTTCCAGCAAAACTGACGCCTCCACTTCTTTGTGCCCCTTTCAACAGCCAAAAAAGGCTTCATCCTGGCAGCTTGCTGTATATAAAAATGGCAGCATGTACGAGGAGCATTACATAAAGGGCGTCTTATGTGCTTACATAGAGAGGGTCTAGAAGAGTGAGACGACGGAGGACCAATGCTCGCGTACTGCGCTGCTTATTAGCATTTTAGCCTTTCTTCGTTTTGGAGCCCCAAGAACGCTGACAGCAGGCACTGTTAAAAATTCGTACAGGTTCATAGCATATAACATTCTTTTTATATTGGGTTTTTTTCGGATCAAGGATATATTTTACTTAATATATTTTTATAAAAATGAATTTTAAATAAAAATTAAAACTTTAATATTTACAAAATTGTTTCAGGTGTAGGCTCTCCCCCACACCACTTCATCTTCTTTTTTAGCTTTCGAGTAAATGATTTGGATTTGGAGGCAGAAAAATTTTTTCTCAAATGAGTTTACGAGTGTTTGGCTGTTGGGATTTTTTTCTTTTTTGGTGGGGCAAACGAAGGAAAACCCTAAGAAAATAAAAGGCATTCAAAATAAATTTAAAGGCTTCGCTGGCAACGAACCACCGACGTAGCCCAACTGCCGTTCATTATTCAAATTGAAAAATTATGATTTTCACCCGCGCGACTCGCGGAGAAAGAGAACGTGGACTCTCAGAGACTCGACGACCAGTCCGAAATCGGCGCCCAGCCAAGCAAGGCATTATAATAAGCTCCCTGAAGGGGGGATGGTCAGTGGAATTGGACTATGGAAAGGGTGTTGGAGGCGACAACTCAGTCTTAAACATATCCTTGAGTGATTTTCCAGTTTCTATCCTAAACTAATTGCAATTTGGAGATTTATTAGTGTAATAAATAAGAATAGACTGCATTTATTTCCTTTCCCTGTTTGCTTTTCTATCTTTTACTAGGATTTCAGCATTCAAAGGTAAAATAGGCAGTAATAGTTACGAACTAGTAAACATATGCAAACAATAGTTGTAGATATAATAGTAGATGGAACAAAAGATCTGAAAGGTCCTCGGAATACATGCACACTCTAAGGGTCAAACGTTTTGCTTCTACCCCCGGCAGAGCCTTGCGGGATATGCAAAAAAAAGGCATGCAAATTTTGGCAAACACAATTAGCCAGGAGGATCGGGATCAAGATCAGGACTCTGCTGCTGCAATCCTCAACTCAAAATTCACACAGCATGCAGCCTTGGAGAAAGTGAAAAAGATTGCCGGAAAATTCCAAGTGCCTTTAGAGAAAACTAAGAAGAGAGAAACACTGCGCTCATTATAATTTCACATTCAGAGTTCTACTCATTTTAGCTTGGAAATTACGAGCTTTGCTCTTTCTCTTATCGAGCTGTACGCTGTAAGCAGAAGAGCGCAGAAGGGGCAAAAAAGGAAAGGAATTACGGTAAGAAAAAAAAAATGAAAAACAACCCTCTCGAACGGCAGGGACTGCGACTGCGACTGCGACGGTGGCAGCGGAGTCCGCAGCAACGATAACGGAAAACTCATTTGCATACGAAGTGCTTTCGCTTTCTCTCTACCAACCCCCCGCGTGCCACCCTCGTGTTGTTTTGAAGCATGGCGGCGGCAATAGGCCACCTGCGTCTGTGTGCGAAAGAGAGAGGGGTGGCCTACGCTTGCGTCTCTGTTACACCTTTGCCTTCTCCATCAAAGAGTTTAATGCTGGAACAACGCAGTCACAGCCACCAGGATGCTGGTGAGATGGGGGAGGCAAAGCTCTTTCGTCTTCGGCTGACTCGCTTCCTTGGCTGCTCATTATCAAGCAGCGAGCGTTAAACTCATTGAGACGTTTTGCATCTCAGCTCCTTCAGCCTCCCACTCGGGTAGAAGCTTTTCCAAGCAGCAGCTCTCGGCGGTTTCTCAGACTCATTTTACTTTTGTATTTTTCATTTCGGTCTCTCTAAAGTTCACGAAAACGAAGCAAAGTAAAGCAGAAAAGACATTTTTGTTTAAAGAAAATTACAAACAACCCCTTTGGAATTAGAAGCTGAGCAAGGACAAAAATGTAAGGAGTCGTGGAAATGGATACGAAAAAAAAACGCCAGCGTAAAATCTAAAGAAATGAGCGTATATTATTCATGGTATTAATGTCGTAAGAACTTCAAGGAGGAAGGGAAGCAATGAAGGGGGAGAATGCGTGTCTTCCAACTGAAATGTATAGAAAAAAGAAGCGAATCTGCAATTCTTTTTGTGATATTTTTGGGAAACTTCTTTATAAACTAAAACGATTCTGGTAAGAGAAGTTTAAGGTTTAATATGTAATTATTCATTTAATTAAAAATTAATAAAGCAATATATTTACTTTCTAAAATCAAAGAATTCCCATGACACCTTACATTCCATTACATACATATGGTCTTCATAAGTAAACATATATTTTTCACCCTCGCATATCCTTTGTATGCATCACCATAATGCCAAATTCTATGATAAAAGCACTGATGATTACATAAACATTAGACAGTGCGATAACTTCCCACCCACCCTCACACCCCCATATGTTTTTTTATTTCCCACAAATTTCAACAATTTTGGACAAATTTACATGCATAAACCGCGACGGGTTTGACGACGGAAACGGCAATTTTCCCAACAACAACCAACAATAAAGGCAAAAAGCCACTACACACGCGATTTCCATGAGTTTCATCGAGGATTTTGCTACTCCCTTGGGGAGTTCGAAGACCCTTTCTTCCCCTTTTACTTTTTTTTTTGCAAAATTTGTTTAGAGAAAATCAAGTGAAAAACGTTTGAAAATTATATGCATGGTGTGTGGTTGGTTGGTGCCGCGCAGTGGGGGAGGAGGAGTGTTGCTTGTTGACATTCTGTGTGTCCCAAGGAAAGTGAGCTATCAACAAGCTATCATTCACTACACACACTCGTACTGGTATCTGCTTATGCATGTGTGTGGGCGAGGGGCGTGTTGGCAAACTGTTGATACGATTTAAGCGATTTGTTGTGGGTTTTCCTTGGCATAAAAACTGTAGCATACATTTCAGCTGAGGGATGAGGGCAATCGAAAGAGGTCACTTTCAGCTTTCAGCTGTGTGCCATCATGGCATGTGGTAGTTTCTCTTAGTGCCCAAATTTAATTATAACCCATATATGGGCCCAAAAAGGATTTTCAGACAACCACTTATTATTAAATAATGCTGCTGCATTAACCTTGGCTTCGAGTGTACCCAACATTTAGTTATACGGCCTTTGGTGTGTCCTAATGGATTTGTAATTCGCTTACAAAATAAAGGCCCAACCATAGCCTTTTAACTTATTTACGGCTGAGGCCAAAATCAGTCTTTGGGTCAACATAAGAGCCCGACGACATGTGAATAACTACAATCAGCAGCAGAATACATTTCAGTATCCTTGAGTATCAAAAGGCAACCACAATATTTCCACCAAAAGCTTTTCACCGCAAAATATGCAAAACGCAATTAAACAGGCCAATGAAAAAATGTTAATTACCTTTTTATCCGGCAAAGTGGCCGGGCATGAAGCAGGACTTGACGGTATATCCTTTTAATAAGGCGACTCCTTTGCATAACAACAAGGAAAACATTAATTAAGATTCAGACAAAACCAGGACCAGGACCAGGATGACGGCAACGAAATAAGCGAATTAACAACAGCTAGGACTTTGCATAAATGAAAGGATAATCAGCCTATCAACCGGGCCAAGGACCAAAGGCACACAAAATGGCGCGCAATTAACATGGAAATGACTTTGTTTGACACTCGAATGATAGCAACCAACCCAGTGGAAAGACAAAAGGCTTCTCAGTCCTGGCGTCTGGAGGGTTAAATTAGCAAAGGATCCCAAAATGAAGCCAACAACAACAGCAGCACACTGCACAGCGCGGGCATAATTTAATATTTCCCATTAAGCGCGACCATTAATGAACGCGGAGCAAGGGCGAATCTCGCGACTGCGCAGGCTCTCTTCTCAAGGAGATGGACGAGCAGCTCTCCTTAGTCCGTCGTCCTGGACATCCCCCTCTGCAACCGTCTCATCCAGCCGACCAAGGCGAGTAATTAAGTTTATGCGAAGTACAAAATTTAATTTCGTTTGCCACCCCTTTTTAACCACCACCCCCCTTTTGCGGCAGTGGGGAAACTTGGCTTTCATTTTGTGTTGGTTTTTTCTTTAGCTTTTTTTTTGTTTCAAATGCCTTTTGAAGTATTTGCTTCCCTACTTGCCGCCCTTCGTTTGCTATAAGCATCTTAACGGCATCATTTGGCGTCGAGTTGCGCAGGTGGCCACGCAGTTTTTCTTAATGTAAAATTTTTTATCAAGGTGGTATTATGTGTACGGCGTGTACTTTCAGGCAGAGAGCCTTTGACTTAAGGACCCCTGCTTATAATTTTTAATTGGAGTTTGAAGTGCGCCTAATGGGAAAGAGAAATAAGAACGGGCTTAAATACAAATGCAGGCATATTTTTTATTAGTTTAGGAATTCCTGGAGCTTTGGAAAAGAGAGATTTGAGAGCTGTTTATAAGTAAGCTTATGTTTTTCGAAAAAAGGGTAATTGAAGTATACCAAATACAGCATCCTATGTACAAAATCATAAATCAATAATTTCCAATAAAGCTGAAGTACACCCATTCCCCATTAACGTGGTAACCGTTCTTCGTGCGTTCCATAGACCGAGGCATATTTTCCAAATTAAAAAAATCGAGCAAAGAAGGAAAACATTTCGTGATGCTGGCTGGCGGCGCACTGCATAATCAGCTTCGGCATGGCATCTACTGCCGCAATCGACGTCTCTGCCACGCTTCCAGCCCAGCGATGCGCATAAATTAAGTTAACCCCTCTCGGTAGAAAAAAACGAGCGTCGCGTCTGCCTCATTTTTTTTTGTTCATCTATTTTTTATATCCCCCCGTAATGTATTTTGTGATTAACTTTCGCTTTGCATGCAACGCAGCGGGCTCAGGCTCATTTTACCCCTTTGATCCTTTTAAATTAATTCGCTTTCAGCATAGCAGTTTTAGAAGTTTCAAAGTTTTCAACATATTTTGCGGTTCGAAATCTCAAATTTTAAAGTATATTAAAAAAAAGCTCATTTGTGGGATCCTACATTTGCAATATTCCTAATTAACTTTAATTTCTTTGCCTCTACTATCTGAAGCCTATTAGAGAAGATATTGAAGTTTTGAAATAAAAACTAAGATAAGTGAATATATTAAAGAAACCGGTTATATTTTTTGCTTTTAGGAATCACCCTTTCATATGCCTGATATTTATTTTTTTTCGTTACCCTCACCACAGCAACCCAAATTATTCTGCCCGAGCACATGCTAGAGTACCCACGTTTTTTTACCTATACCCAAACTCTCCACGTTTTTTAACCCTTGCTCAGCAGCTTACTTGAATATTCACTTGTCAAATTCAGAATACAAAAAAAACTGTACCAAAAAAACTGGCATTTGTGTTTTATGGATAGAGATCCTGATGCCGACAACTTCCAGGGGTAAGTTAAGAACTTGATTTTCAAATCCCAACAGCAACACAAAGCAACAAAATGCAAATTAAAAGTTGTGGAAACCCCTTTTAAAAAAGTGCAAAAAAGGGTTGTCGCTATCCCAGCCGCAGGACTTTCAATGTTGTCTGGGAAACACGAACAGAAAAAATCACTATGAGGGGTGCGTTTGTCGTGTGTCCTGCCCAGGCACAGTCTCATTTTTTTGAATATTTAATTTTTCTTTTTCGGGTATGCAAATGCCGGCTGCTAAAAAAAAATATACCCCACAGCTCAGAGATCTGTGCGTTATACAGGATACAGATTGTTGTTGAAATTTGAAAAGGGTTTTCGGTTTCGGTATGTAACCTACCTACAGTTTGTAGTTTTCCTGGCCCTCCTCCTCTTTCGTTTTGCATACGCCGATAATCCCTATTTAGGGGCCGCACACGCAGATGAAGATCATCATGGATTTTGCGCAAAGAATGCGCCTGGCACACGTCTCTGGCCCTTTGCCGTGCTTCAAAGCGGAAATTAGTTTTTCCTTATAGATTTTCTTTGCTCTCAATGGGCGTCTCATTTACGCCTATTAGCAATTTAGACAGCTGTTTCTTGAAGGTGAGCAAAAAAAAAACTCAAAGGCTTGCGGGCTTAAGTCCTGCCACTGACAGCTGCCCATTCCATGTCCTGCGGTGCTGATTCGTCCGCTGACCCTTGCCACTTTCAAAGCATATCCCGACGAGATCCAAATACCTTTTTCAAATAGAACGGTCAAATATGAGAAGAGAAAAGGGACACATGTTCAAACAACAAGCCGCACACATTGTACTCACACAACCCCCACTGCACCCCCCAAATCATTTGCCCCAATAGTTGGTATTAGAAATCAGCTTGCTTCCGTGACATCATACGAGGTAAATATTGAAAACTGGCAAACACACGTGCACAGCAGGAAGACAAAAGGTCTTGGCCAGGGCCCAAGGAATAGTGGCTAGTCTAGGCTAAGCAGTGCCTGAGTTGGGAGTACAGATACTCATTTAACCACTGCCTTATGATGATGAAGTTATTCCAGGTATCCTGTCATCGCCAACGTGCTTTATCATTGAAAATGCCCGAAAATCTCGTCAGCAAAGGAGTTATCTCTGGCTAGACTTACCTATCTTACACTTAAGGCCTACTGAACTGTTGGGTTTTCATTCATAGTTGATGATCGTGTCACCGAATATCCAAACGTGAACTTTTATTCGCAGACACGACTTTGAATACCCCTTAAAGTATCTACCTTTTAATTGTTTTCTTTTTCTTTTTTTTTTTCTTTCTCTCATTTGCCTCACAAAATTGCTTACATAGGATTTCAATCAAGAGTCCTCCGTGTTTGCTGACTTTTGGTCGCAGCTTTTTTAAATTTTTTCTGCAAGTTTCCAGTTTTTTCCTGTAATTTTATTTTTTACAGACGCGTGGCATTTGTGTAATTGACGGCGGCGTTTCATTAGGTTTTGAAAGGATGTGCTTTGGCTAAGGAAAAAAAATGTGGAGAGCTACCCTTAAAAAAACGGCTTAAAAAGCTGACTGTGTCAAAGGTTTTTTATCTAAGTTCTGGGGGGGTTCCAAAGAAATTCGTTAGCTGCCGTTGGCTTCGTCGGAAGTTAGCGTCAGACGCATTTTTTTTCATTCCGCTACGCTTGTTGCCAGAGGCCTCTTCAAAACAAGCGGGGGGAAAAGCGAAATAAAAAAAAATCGATGGAGTAATTTCTGATTAAGCCAGTGGTAGAAAGGGATAAGGAGGATACCTTAGCCTTCAAGGATGCCTTGGCTAATTGTCACATAGTCAGCTTCATTTATAGATACTTGAATTGTTAAAATACATCTATGTATTCTGATATATACTATCCACAGGATACCCCATTGAGGAGCCTCGAAGCAGTCACTTGCATTTGACTTTCATTAAGCTAGAACAAAAAAAAACTCTAGGCAGCTGGAAAGCCCTAAAAAAACGACCCTTTTTTTTGGTAATTCAAATACAACCCTTAACTTTTTTTTAGGCCGCTTCTTTTAAATATAAAATTACACTATCAACATTAAGTTTAATACCCGCAAGTGCGGATGAGTTGGAGTAAGGACTTGGGTGGGGTACCACGGCGTCAGCAAGTTTCTGGCAGCCGTTTTTAAGTGCCAAGCCCACACACAACAGACGAAAGTGGCTGGCAGGGTTGTCACTGCTGTAGTGAGGGAGTTGAAAAAAAAAATGTGCCACCCCTCGGCCGAGGCAGGCGCACAAAAAAAATTCTATAGCTATTAAAAAATGTAAAAGCGAAAACAACGAAAATCGCGCGTGTAAAGCAAGAGTAGAGAATTTGAATAGCGCCCACGCCGCCGACGCCGGCGTTAACTGCGCAGCCAGCGTCGGGGGATAATGTGGAAAATTGTGTTTTTCTCCTTGTGGGCGCAACTCCCCCTAGCTCATTTGCAAAGGGTGAATAAACTGAGGAGAAATGAGAAGCAGGAAAAGCGAAGGATGACCAGGTTCTAGCAAATAAATCGCTAGGGATATCCTGATATCACCAGTCAGCATTTCCCCTAAAAAGTGTATCTGATTACAGGGTATCATCAAGTTTTTGTTTAACAATATTCGAGTTGAGGAGAGAGTCCATTCAATAACTTATTTCTAAACAAATACACCAAGACGCTCTCATATGCTTTTAATTTTAAGAGCGCACGTCGATGACATATCCAAGACCCCTTCCAGGCTCTGCCAGCAATGCTCCCCAACGAATCCCTTTCGCCTGCTGCTGTCTCATTTGGCAATCTTGTGCTCCCAGCAAAAGGGGTTGGAGTTCGTTACCACCGATGTTGATCGATATTTTAATTTTATTTTTTCGCAATTTTCCATTTCTTGTTCTTTTCTACTCATTGCGTTTCCTTAGCTTTGGCTTTTGGCTTGGTTTTTTTTCTTTTTATCTCATTTGCTGCTTTGATTTTCCTGCCAAGGATGTTGATGATGAAGCTCGATTTGCAAGTGTTGAGCTGTGTGTATGCTGCAAATGTATGTGGGTTGCCTTTTGTTCATTTGCATTCGACTCGTTTTCATTACGAGAGCCCTTGGATTTTCTCCTATATCTCCCCCTTTGAGTCTGTGTCTGTCTGTCTGTGCACACGTTTCCCCATGGCATTTTCTTTGTGGAGCGTTGTTATTAAGTTTGCATTTCAGCGCTTCCTGTATACACCCAGAGACCACTCTTGGCAACTCTTTTGATGTACATACATACGTCTAAGTATAAGACACTTGGCAGATAATTACAGCTAGTAGTCTAGTCTAATATAATATTAACACAATTTCAAATATTACGAGCGTATAAATAATCCATGGACACTGAAAAGCTTTTAGATTTAGCTTTCAAAGAAACTACCAAAACAATTACGCCAATTATTGCGTATATAAAAACTTAAAAGGTGGTTGGATAAAAGCACAAGCACCTCAAATTAGGGAAATAAAACAAAAATGTTTTTGTTTTGCCAGAAAATCCACGAGAAAGCATAGGTATGTATGTTGACATCTTTCGTGGGGCTCCTGGAACCATAGCGAATAAAAATGTCATAAAATTTGAAAAGCAGCCGACAGACAAGCTCAGCAGGGGTGAGACGGTGACAGAAGGACGATGAGCCAACATATGCCTAGCAAGGAATTGCAATTTTCCCGCCTTGGGGTGTTCTCTCCAGACTGTGTCGTTTCTTCTAATGCAATTAGATGAGTGCCAGGGAAGTCAGTGAGGACTTCAACTTCGACGACATTTCAGTCCAAAGCAGTCAAATTTTGTTAATGTGTTTCCCTGGTACAGGAAAACGCATATGAATATTTTATAGTTCATAATATGGAGACATGGAACCTGTGATATGAGGGAGATTTCCTGTATCAACAGCAAGCAAGATGTATTAACAAATTATATTTCAATTTGGCATACACAATAAGATTACATTATGTGTAATTTATATAGGCTTTTGGCAAAGATCTCTTAAATATATATCTTTAGTTGTTAAAAACACTAAACTATTGCTTTTTGAGAAATACTTTTGTACTTGAAGAACCCAACTCATCGCCTTCTTATTTGTCTTTGCAGCAACACGAGCATAAATAAATCTCATTTGCCCAGACAGGAGCTGCTGCGGGGGGATGCGCTAAAGTTTGACCAATGGAAATTTGTTGATTTTTCTGCCGTTGAGGTTCCTCTTTGCAGACTCTGAAGATAAATGGCATTGGAATTAATTAAGTTGTTAATTTCCCATTAAGCACTATAGGCTGTGCACGTAAGGAGCAGATACAACGCAAACATGTGTGTGGCAGAGCGAGCAGGAAGGGGCGGAGAGTGTGAGACCTACTGACAGCACTTGACAAAATTATGTGCCCAGTGGCAACATTTAACCTTTCAGAGAGCCTGGTGGAAAGGAAAGCAAGAAAACACAAACAACTGCTCTAGGCAGTAACGAAAGCAGCGCTCCCCCCCAGCTTTACCTTTAGACCCCGACGACTGTGGCAGGAACTCCACCTCACATATGCGGTAGCAGCACGCGTCAACATTTAGTGCTGGTTGATCCGCCCAGCTCCTGTGGCCACACATCCACATGTGTGCCATATTTGCATAAGGAATCTCGCACCAAAAAGCATTACAAATCGTTACCCTTCACATACGCTTCACCCTCGAAAACGGTGAAAGGATTCGCATGACCTCACACCAGCGCACATACGAGATTCGCAGCAGTCCCCCCCTCGATTTCCTTTCTCTCTGAATCGCCTCTCATCGCTAATAGAGCGTAATAAATGTCATGTTTTCCAGGATCAGGCCGAGCCAGCTACTCCTTTCACCGCTTTCAATTGCCATTGTTGTTGCTGCTGCTGCTGCCTGCTGAAAAGGGTCATATACTCGTATGGGGAAAGCGGAACCCCTTGGTCCTTAACAATTTGCTCCGAGAAATGAGCTGTTTATTTGATGATATTCGAGGCACTTTTTGTAATGACTTGAGATGGATGGTAGATAAGTGAAGTTAACCCTGGCATTATGGCTTTATAAATGGTAAATTCACTTCACAATAAAGGTAGTAAGAATACGATAATTGAAAACTAAGTGAAACTAAAGAGGAAGCTATTAAATCAGGGGATAGAATTTTACGCAACTAATCAAAAAAGTATTAATTTCGGAATTGAATCCTTTACTTTACTGTATAAAATGGTATAAATATTCCCAATTTTGAAGGCCTGCCGAAAATAATTTTCATATTTTTAAACAGTACGCCAGGGATTCCCCTTCTTTCTTGTCCAAAGCCGCCATTAAAAGCTTACAAATTGTAACTTATATCCATGAACAAAAATATGAGAAGCTGTGCGGGGGCAGAGGAGGGTCTGTGATGAGTGGTCCTGGGGGCGGGCGAAAGAAAACCTTTTGTTTTTATCATTTTCCAATGCCCTGGCTGCCCTTGCAAAGAAGCTCGAGCTCTTTTCCTTTCTGCCTTCCACTCATCCAGTCACCTCCTTCATTACAGCTCCCTTGCCCGTCTCAGGCTGCTGCTGCTGCTGCTGTTGTTGTTGTTGGTACCGCTACTTTTGGCCTACGTGCTCTTTGCTTAATTTTAAACACCCCCTCATTTGCATAAATGAATTATTTTCAACCCCAAAAGAAGCATCAACAAAAAATTAAGATTGGAATACCGGGGGAAGGCGAGGCGAAATGAAAATGAGAAACAAAGTGAAAGGCGAGACAAGAAATTGCTGTGCATGCGCAAATTTTTCAAGTGCAAAGGCGCTGTGATAGAGAAAGAGGAAAAACGAGGAAGAACGGGTCTGAATGGCACTTAAAAGTAAGCTTAATGGGCAACTGGCCACGTCAAGAGTTTGGGCCATAAAAAGCCCAAAGGAAAAACAACAAAATTCCGATAAATTTGGACTCTCTCTCTCTTTGAATTCGTTGGTGCCTGCCTGATAACCGTTAAACGCAAACAATTAAAAATGACAGGAGGAAGCAGGCTACACAAAGGACATAAAACTGCTTGAAGGCCAGGTGTATATGGTGGCCCCCTTCCCCTCTTGGCATGAAATGACACAATTTCAATTTCAGTTTCAATTTTTTTTACCCAAAGAAGGAGCATCATATTCCTTTTCGTTACGGAAAGGCAACACCAAAGTGCAACTGCTTGTCAAGGTATATAGATTGACCTGCACCTCACCCCCGCACAGGATCGGTAGTCCCTTCCCTTCCCTTCCTTCTGTCTCCGTTTTTTGCAGTATTTGTTTGTTTAGCAGCCAAATGTCAAGCGGGCGTTGGTTTTAGTTTTCCCATCCGCTCCATTGTGATCCTTTGATCCACAGTTGCAATTCCTTTCGGGCCCGCTCAAGAGTTAAGGCCATTGTTAGGCCAGAGGGTGCGTTCGGAGACAATCCGCTAGCTCTGTTCCTGTAATACCCTAAATGAGCGTAAAATATTAGGCAAGATTGGGTTTAGGAGCCTATTGGATGAGGCCTTTAATGGGGGGTACCTGACTGGACAACCTAGCCTCTAATCAATCATTTTGGGTTTGTTTCCATTCAGACAATGGAAATCTATTCATTATTTGATTTCTATGGGCATGTCCTTCTGCAAAAAAGGCAGATCTAATGAATTCTTAAAAGGATTTGCCAATCGGCCATCAGAAGGCAGAGCGCCTCTTCTCATTTTGAAGAAGATATTTATATCTTAGAGCTTTTTAAGCAGCCATTGCCGAGTTCGAAGAAACCAGAAGCTTATCTTTACAGATCCTTTATCTAATTTTGCATAACCATCTTGATATTGTTGTGCCTGCAGCCAAGCGTGTGTTGAAGGATCAGCATCGACACTCGGGCCAGCAATTATTCTACAGATTAGGAAAGCAGGTGGTGTACCCTATTTCTTGGCTTGCAGCCGCCGCTATTTGAGACCCATTTCAGTTTACAGTTGCACACACAGAAGGGACGGAACGTGCAGCTAACAGAGATGCAATTACGATACGACATCGATTGAGTGGAAGTGATTAATGCCAGAGAAGACGTCGTACTGCCCGAGATCAACATATAACAACTTTTTAATTTCACGTTTCAGGAAAAAATTCTTCGCTTTTGAAAAACAAACTCCCATCAAAGAGGCTCAGGAAACAACTCAAAAGCCGAGACAAGTGGGCAAAGCAGAATGCAAACTTGTAAGTCCTTTTTCGACAGCTGCTTTGGCTACCAGGGAGTATTTATGTTATATGGGTGGTGGCCAGGAGGACTCCACAAGAAAGTTCATTAAAATTATGCCCTTTTCTAATTTTGAATTGGGGTATGAGGAGCACGAGGAGCTCACGATAGGCACTTGTTTTGGCTTCCTCGTCTTTTGCTTTTGACAATAATCACTGGACTGTTAATTTGTTTCGAGCACAAAAATTTCGGTTGGCTCTCGTTTTCTGTTTTTCTTTCCAGTTGAAGAAACTTTGGCGCATGCAAATCAAAAGAAATCAAAGTTTTGGAATAAAAAAAAAAATAAATAAATAAGCGGGGGAAAAGCGAAACTTTTTTTTTTCAAATTCTGGTATTGGCCTCCTCACTTGTGGTGGGTGGGGGAGTGGCACTACCCGCATTCACCCTTGTTTAAAGGAAAAAGGGTTAAAAGTAGCAACAACCTCATTGGTTGCCTGGCCACTGGCCACTGGGCAAGGGTTGTGCAACCAAAAAGGGTTAAAATGGGTTAAAACAAACGGTTTTCCGCTACGACCGGCCATTGGAAAGAGCTGAGAAAGCACCCCTCTGCATTAATGTTGATTATTTTTTAGCCTCCCCGCCTTACTCTTACGGCTGGCTATATATATATGAGCTTCGCTTATGCCTTAAATGGTGTTTGGGACAGAAACAACCCCATCGGAAGAGCAGACGTCGCGCCACGGTAAAATATGCAAATTTTTTTCATTACAAAACGTGTGCCACTTACATAGGGTATGACCGAATTGTCGACACACGCGAAAAACAATACCCTTGGCAGATCATTGGGGGGTATTCGGGGAAAGTAAGAAGAGTATTAAGGCTTCGACTAACAGAAATCTGTCTTTTTCAGTTCGATAACATTGCTGTGTTGCTTTCTCCTCCCAACCCCCTCAACGACACAGGGTTGCCAGCTTGAGGTTGCAATAAGAACCCCCCCTCATTTCACATCTTTGCCGTGTATAGAGCACCCCCATCACTTAATTTTTAACAAATGCTGTTGTTGTTGTGCGCCATCCTTGCCTCGTCTCGCTTTGTAAAAGAAAAGTTCGCGCTGTTTTCCAAGGGTTGCCTCGGGGGCAAATAATTTATGGCACCCGTGTGTACTGCCTCCTCCTCCTCCTGGCTCTAACCAAGCTCCAAGAGTTTCCCCTTTGCTGTACCACCCCCCTGCCTTCCTGTCCCCGGCTAATCTGACATGAGCTTAATGAGAAAAATCTGCAATTTGCGTCTTTCGTGTGCGTGTCGCATTCTCTCTGTCCTCATTTTCGCTTGTGTGAGCTTTACAATAATTTCAACTTTGTAAGAGTTGGGGTTGCTACTTATTATGTAAAAGATTTGGGTCTTTTGGCGTATTTTATATTTTATAAATTTGGGTTTTCAATCACCATAGTGCTTCTTTCAGCCTATACTATGATTTAAGAGCTCCAAATAAACATTCACTTTTATAAAAGCAACATAAAATAAAAATAAAGGACCGCATCACGCGTAGCAATTAAAATTTTCCATTTCATTCAACCGAAAACGCAAAAAGTTTCACCTTTTTGAGTTGTATATATTTTTCTTTTCCTTCTTTGACTTGTTTTTTTGAACTTTATCAAGAGGATGGATGGGGCAGAAGCAGAAAAAATTTCCCTAAATGTTATTTTACCCACAAGCACTCCTAACCAATAAGGCGGCCGTTCATTTACACTGAATTAAGTTTATCATAAACATGGCAACCCAGTCCCAGTCGAAAAGGAAGAAAAATTAAAGCGCCTGTCACTTGCAATTATTTTGCCCACAGGCAAGTAATATCCGCTTCAGTTGCAGCCTCAAGTAGAAAAATTAACCAAACTGATTAGCCGTTGCCTTGGCAAACTGTTTCATTGATTATTAATAGTCAGCGGCTAATTAATGGAGCAGATTTTATAATAATCGATTACAATAATAAAGGGAAATTGAAATAGTCATTTATATACCCTGTAACAAACGTATCCTTCCTTTTTGGCAGCTGCAGCTTATGCAAATCGGTGGGTAGAAAAGGGCTGGCAATTTTTTTTGGTAGGGGTTGAATTTAGAGCCGATTCTAATTCGATTTCAATCGAGAAGTGAGAAGTTGAGAGTACCAAAGGCCTCAATATGTGAATAACAAAATTTTGGTGTGAAATCTCTTTCCTGATTTAGGAACTAACCCAGCAGACAAAAAGCGGACTAAGTGGGGATGTTCGCTAAAAATATTAAATACAAAAAAAGGAACGGACTTTTCGCATTAGTTTAGCTAAATGCTCAAAAACGGACGCGCAAACGGACGAATAGCGAACGAGTATTGCGAATTCTCAGGATTATACCCGATAATGATGTCGTAAAAGGTCCGCAATCGAGATCTTATTCGGCTTCCGAAAAATTATAGCATTTTCTGCCACAAAACCCATGACAGTTGATTAACTTTATTATTGTTTATGAGCCTGAATCGCACGTTTTATCCACTTGAAACCCGCAAAACTATCGTTTTCAATACCATAAACCAACGTTTTTGTCTGCTGGGTAAAGTCTAACCAAATTCTCACTGAAAAGCCCCCACAAACACTTATGTATCTCAATGCAATCGATTTTCTGACCCTCGGCGGTCTTCTCTAAAATTTGAATGACACAAACACAGGTGATAAAAGGTGACTCAATCCAGATTCGAACCTTCTTCTGTTGTATGTTGATTTGTATTTATGCTTGATTCACACACACAATAAGTAACCCAAAAACTTTTCGGCTATGACGTTGACATGTTTTGCCCAGGGTTCTGCTCTAAATTACAATTCCTCCTCTATCTGGAGGTGTTTAGGTTTAGCTAGTGATTTATATTTATATTGTGGGGTTATATATTTTTCAACAATTTTATGTTGCTCCCCACCCTTACGTCCTTCAAAAAGGGTCTGGCGGAAACATGCTTACTGAAAATATGTCAATATGAGTAGTAATCAATTTTGAATTGTCAAGAAAATCGTCATCTACACATTAGTATTTCTAACAACTTTTTGGTTAAATTTAAACCGAGAGCATGGGTACGTGTTTGGAACGTTATTTTTGCCCCAACAAGCCTGTCTGCAGCACAGGTAGAAGAGCCACTTTCTGCTATCCTGGCGGTGGAACCTATTCCGGCTATTGGTCTTGCAACAAACACCATGGCTGGGGCGTGAAGAAGACTGCGAAGCGAACTTTCCTGGACTTTTCGGGGAAAAAGACGCCCGAGGGGCAGCTCATCTACGAGGGTCACTGGGTGATGAACAAGCGGCAGGGAGTCGGATCAATGTTACGTAAGCGTGGCACGGATGTGCAGCTGATTTACTCGGGTAGATGGTACGACGACATGAAGTGCGGCGAGGGCAAGCAGTTCTATGCCGATGGGTGCGTCTACTTTGGCCAGTGGTTAAGAAACCGACGACATGGTCTGGGCATTCAGTGGTACTCGGATGGTGGAATCTATGCGGGCGAGTGGGAGACTGATTACCGACACGGCCTGGGGGTCATGTTCTATGGTTCGTAGTAGACAATTAATTTAATCGATACTTCTCTCTGGAAAATAATGGAAATACTAGCTAATGGCAACCGCTATGAAGGACACTTTGCACGGGGTTATAAAAACGGTGAGGGTGTCTTCTATCATATGCACACCGGTCAAATTCAGAAAGGGATGTGGGAGAACGATAATGTTAAGGTGTCAGTGATGCAGGATGAGCCCAAAATGCGATGCAATACCGGAGTGACTCCATATCCGATTCCAAGGAACTATCTCAAGTATCCAAACGAAATAATGCGGGAGTTGTTTCAAAAGTACAAAGTGGCTGGCGAGAAGCCTCATCGCCGATTCAATGACCAAGTTAGCCTGGACTTTGTACATCATTACCGACAATATGCCTCATTCGAAGAGCGTTTCGCCTCGCCGACAATAGTGGATCTCTATCCCAACGGCAAGTTGGCCTGCACCTGTGACTGCGAGCAGATTGCCAGGGCAGAGACCACTGTTAGTCAGATATAGTAAAGTCTATAGTATCAAAAGTGGGTTTAATTTCATGTCCCTTTGTCAGTTTTTGGGCATTTTTGGTAAGTATGCGCTCAATATAAATTGTTTATTAATTATTAACATTCTATTTACTTGTCATATACATTAGCTTCACTGTTGAAAAAGTGGCTACTTTGGAACTTTAAGCCGACAGAATGAGGTTTTTCTCTAATGGCCGCTAAAATACCTGCGTATCCCCAACCCCTCAACAAGACGGACTTGCCACGCCCAAGACGAACCATCCACCCACCCACCCACCAACCCCAAAAACGGACACCCACGTTTTCTACTTAATGATAAAAGAAAGGACATTAGCGGGCCTCGGCGCATCTCCACGTTTCGAGCGTCTTTCAAGTGAAAAGCAAAGAATTAAAAAAAATTAACAAAAAAAAAGGTCGGAAAAGAAAAGCGATGGTAGAAAAAGGAAGCAACAAAAAATGGGGACGCGCACAATGAAAGAAAAGAAAAAGATTTCAGGACCACCTCCCAGTGCACCCACCACCTCCTCCTGCTAGCTCTCCTCCATTTATCAAGTTCCTTTTATTTCGGTGCGCGGGCGTAGTTAAAAATTAATAAATGAAATTAATGCCGGCGACACTTTGCAAGGCATTGGCCAGTACGGAAGTTGAAGATGTTGCCAAGGTTTTTCCTTTGACTTCCCTCTGTTTACATCAAAAACATTTTCATTTGAAATATTAAGCGCCTAAAAGTCGATAATGCTTTTTTCCTTTGCCAGTGACAGCTGCGTCGCATGAATTTAATTAGAGGCCAGGCTGAATTTCACCAGGGAGGCAACAACACTTTTTTTTTTGGCTGCCCAAGTCCAAGTCCATCCAACGCAATTAACTGCCCACACTCCTCCCCCGTGCAGCAGCGAAAGTAAAAACTTTTAAGGAAAAAAATCTCTGTAAATTCATCTTTGTCGCTGCCGGTGATTAATCACAAGCCAAGAGGAGAGGCCAGAGCAGAAAGAGCACTGCGGGCCCTGACCCATTGAACAGGTGTAATGCTGGGAAAACAGTGTATGTGTGTGTGCGCCCTTTAAACTGTCCCCCCGGTGCCGTTAGGCGGTGACTACACATTTTAAAAAGTTTAGGCTTAATATGCAAAAACAGGCCCAGGCTTGGTGGCGGATTAAAAAGTTTTCCCAGCCCGACAGGAAAATGGAGTAAGGCATTAAGCGCTCTAAGGAAAATTAGAGTGTGGTAAGAAAAATGTACCCAAAACTGAATGATTTTTTTCCCCCGTTTTGATCTCGTTAAATATGATAAAGAATATATCTATCTTTCAAACCTCTTTCCATCGTGATATATTTTAATATTTTAAAGTTTCTACTCATATCTTATGCCCAAAAATTCCACCTTCTGGATTTTTGGAGGCAAAAGGCGTTTCAAAAATGTCTGGACCCAGACCCGTCGCCGCTGGTATTCGCGAAGGGAACGTAATGGGATTGATAACGGTCCTACTTGGTGGAAACATTTCATCAAAGGTAGCCGTGGCTAGGATTTCATTGGCCACATCTAAAAACTTCTTGGAAAGACCATGCTCCAGGCCAGGCACTATTTCATTCAGATACAAGTCCTGATTATTGTTGATAAGGGCATTGCCAACATCTCCCAAAATCCGGTCGCCATTGAACAAGTTCTCCAGATTCAATTTAAAGTCCTTGAACTCGATCCGCATGGTCATCTTGGTGAACTTTACATAGTCCTGTCCATTTCGCAGATAGCGAGTGCCACGCATTTTAACGGATGCCTTGGCATTCTCTAATTTGGGGAAATCCAAGTTTAGTCTGGGAAGGTGGTTCATCTAAGGCTTAGACATACCGCAATATCCCTGCATGTTTCCCCTGCCCTTGATATCGAGTAGAAGCAAGTTGAGGTGCATTGAATAACGTCCCCTAAAGTCGATGCGTGGAAGTGTAATCCAAAGATCATATGATATATCCCATGGTTTTGCTCTTTGTAAAAAGTAATAGTTAACATAAATAACAGCAAGCGTTTCAAAATGTTTGTATAGTTACATGAGGCGATCTATGATAAAGTTACTCCCTCCAGTGGCCTCGAGATCCGTAAACAAAGCTTGAAACTGGCTGCTTCTTCCTAGTTCGATATTATCCAGGGCCAAGGGCTCTAGGGGTGGCGTTGTATAGCCATCTCCTAGATTACCATGAACTAGTAGAGGCCTTAAATTGTAGACAGCATTGATGATGCAGCGCTCCAATTGAGGATCATCCCGAGCACATGGCTTTATAGTAGATGCTAAACAAATATTATATTAAAATCATCTTTATAAAGCCTATGGACTTCACTTACGCAGTTTGGCACCAGCTAATTGGCACAGGGCCACTAATAAAACCAGCAGCAAGCCAAATCGATTTCCACACCAATCAGAGATCATCTTGCGTAGCTACGGAATCTCTGGGGGACTGGTGCGAACCGTAGTTGTTCCGCTCGAGCAATCGACTAACGATTCGTCCAGTCTCGGTTAGTGCTTTTGATTGAATTAAGCAAAGCTTAAGTCTCTCTCTCGCGACATTTTTGTCGCTTTTAATGAGCACTGGCGGCGTCCACAAGCGAAGACCCAGTTGTATCTATTGGAAACGAAACGTACTCGCCACCGACCCCACTCAGGGGCACGTGAGGTGTCGCCTTGCATGTAAAGTTAAATTTATGTAGTTTTAAGTGAATTAAAACAAAGCTGAATATGCTGCTGTAATTCTGAATAATAACAAAGGCAAGCGCCAAATCAGCTGCGGAAATTTGAATAATAAATTTGACTATCCAACCTCAAGGGGCCAAAATACTTGGCTCTTAACTTGTTAAAAATGCGGCAGGACTAGATTGGGGAGATAACATCAACACCAATCACAAAACAACACAAAATGTTTATATTTTTTGATGCAAATTCTCAATTTGCTAACGAAGCAAACTCCCTACTATGGTGTTTACACCACCGCCTTGAGCGAAATCAGAAAATGAAATCCCTAACGAATGAATGCAGCGAAGTTTCATTGAATGAAAAACCACATTTTAAACTGCCAACTTGTATGAAATGTAATTTTAACTAGACACAATTGAAAATTAAGCATTTAAACATCCCTCATTTATTGTTATTAAAGGCCTTCGAGATAGTTTCAAATCCATTTTAATGGGTAATAAAACAAAAGAATTGTTCAAGTTAAAAAAAAGGTAATTGCCTCTAAGCAATATTCATCACCCCTCGTTATTTTCTAGGCTTCAATCAGGCGCACTGACCCCTGACACCCAGTGCACATCAGGAGGCAGCAACTACCTATATATGTACATATGTACCTTTAATGCTGTGAACAGGAAATGCCTTTATACATCTCAAGTTTCTTCATGTTTTTAATAGAACCAAAGATTTTATAGTTATACACACAACCTCTCAGAATCAAAAGTTGCCCAAACATAAAACCTGCAACGCATTTAAATGATGGGGTCCTTTACAGTTGGCAGACCATCATCAGCACAAGCAGCATCAATTCGAGCGCCAGCAACCCCCCAGCCGCAGCAACTTTTTTATTTATGCTGTTTTCAAGAAGATAGAAACACATCAAATTTGTAACAAATTACATTTGATGCATGTAATAAAAATCCCGCACAGCTGGCCAAGCGAAAATTTCTCCCCACATCCAATAGGCGTTCACACCGCATTTTGGCCTAATTAAGTTTTCAAGTGCAATAAAATGATGGCTGGTCGCTGGGAATCAGGAGCTACTACAAGTTGGGCGAAAGGGAGGCCAAGGGGGAGAGCAAATGCCCAATTGCGTGCGGGCATCAAATTTGCGCACAAGTACATAAAACACAAGTTAAAAACTTAAATGGATTTACCACAATATGACTAAAAGCGATGATGGAGACGATGATGGGCAACGTACACGAACACGAACGCATACACGCGTTGGTAAATTTCATCTCATTTCTGGATTAGTTAAAAGTCCTGATTTATGTGTTGGTCCCGAAAGACCGCCGGACCGCAGCCTTTACTGGACTTGATGGAAATGTATTAAACATAAACTGCAATGGCAAAATCTACTATGATCCTAAGTCGAGCCCAAAGTGGAACTTGAAATATGTTGTGTTCTGCCTAGACTCTATAGTATAGACTTGTATTATTTTTGTGAAAATATAAATATAACAAGAAAGAAAGCTATACCCTTGCAGGTAACAATTAAAATATATCATAACTAAGTCAAAAATGCATTAATTTCGATTCGGAAAGCAGTTTTGTGTTAGTTTTTATTAATTTAAAAAAACTGCATACCAAATTTAAAATTTTAAGAAATCAAAATTTTTGGCCATTTTTGCTAATTTTAATGATGTAACCCCTTATCAAATTTCGCAAAAATGGCCAAAAAATCGATTTCTTCCGGACATGTCTAGAAAGATTCCCCTGTTGATGCTGATCAAGAATATATATGGTTTATGGGGTCGGAAACGTCTCCTTCACTGCGTTGCAAACTTCTGACTGAAATTATAATACCCTGCAAGGGTATAATAACCAAAACGTATCAGAATGTCATTGGAATTTTGTATGAAATTTATTTAATTTAATTTATTTATTATATTATCCTAGCGCAGCAAGTTTACACTTATAATTGTAGAACTAGTCACATATTTGTAGACGATATGGGAGACTATAGATATATTTAAAGCAAATGGAGTAAATAGCATACTATATCAGCTGAAATGGGGCAGGCCAAACCAATAAAATCTAACAAAAGCTTTTGGTAATTAAAGTAGTAGGCTCTTAATTTAAAAACTAATTCATTTGGCGCAGGCTTCCTAACAGTTACTCTACAATCAAAACGATATTATCGTTCCTCTGACAGCTAGTACACTATAAAGACCAAATAGATCCAATAGATTCTCAGACTTAGATATATATTTAAAGATACAGATAGCTCCAGGGAAGCTTTAAAACTAGATTTAGTGCATCTCTATTCTGTTGATTCCATTTTCAGTACAAATTTCTCCATGATGACATTGAGGCGCTTTCGTTCCTTTAGCTGCTGTTGCATTATGTCTGAGATCTGCGTACCCAAAGCTAAAATTGCCTCCGTATTTGCTTCAGCTCGCTGAGCGTTCAAGCGGGTTTGTCTGTTCAATTCGCGCAGCTCCTTTGCAATGTCCATTAGCACCGGAACGGAGGAGCTCTCGTGCTCAATTTGCAGGGAATCTTCGTCGTCCAGCTTTCGCTTCTTGGGACTCGTTCGCGGAGTGGTGGAGTTAAGGCTCTGCTCTAACTTGACGCTCCTAATATTGATTGGGTTGCCGCACTCCTCTTCGTCGTCCTCCTCCTCCTCCTCAAAGTCTTCTGGAAACGATTATATATAGTGGGTGCTTCTGTAGATTCTGTGCTCTTACCATTGTCCGTTGGCGGGGCATCGTCGTGGTCAGTTTTTATGTTGCGCAGAGAAAGATGATCTGATGATCGTGCTTTTGGACGGGCCTCGACAATGGTATCCGCCATGTCATACAAGTCGCCGATCACGGCCACCGCATCCTCCAGGGGGGTGAGAGTGTCCTGGTACAGCGAACCCTTGCCGCTGGCATTGGAGTCCTCCAGACGGTTATTGGTAATCTTCTTTTTGATGCAGCTCTTCCAATCCTTCCACACCCGTTTCCACTCGCAGGCCTCTTTGACCGGCGGACCCACGCTATTTAGCTCTTTCGCCAATCGCTTCCAGGCTGCCTCGGCCGCCTGCTTGTCTCCCTTGAGGTAGTTTTTGGCAATGATTGGATGCCGTTCCATAAAGGCCACAAATATGGCATCTTGCTGGGCGGTTCTGTGCTTGCCCCTTTTGCCGGAACAAAACGAGAGTCAGCTTTATACTTTTAGGATGCTTTCACAGTATGCTTACATGTTCCGCCCTGCGATGGCTGATGGATTCTGTAGTGTAGGGTAGTTTTTGCAATTTTCCACAATTCGTCAAGAAATTAAGACATATTTTGCTTATAGAGATGGGAAAACTGCGAGAACTTTGATATTACTATATCGATATCGATAGTTCAGATAATCGATTGAGATTTACCGCGGTTTTGAACCATATCGATTTTTTAGAACAAAACTTTAGAACAGTTTCAAGCCAAGTTTTAACCCTCAATCCGGTTTCAAACTCGGCTAAATTTCTGGCATTTTGGTCACACTGGAAACAAAGGCGCATTTTTTAAATACGCCAATTGTTTGATAACAATTAAATATTTAAATCTACATTTTTTAATAGCTAAAAACAACATTTTAATGAAAAGCGAAAAAAATATATAAATAAAAGTAATGTACATTTTGCACAAAAAGTTGAAAACTGTTTGCCTAGTCCCAATGGCCCATATCTTATCACTCCATAGAGATAAGCATTGTCTCAAAGAGATTACAACACTGGCCTCAGTGGCACATGGGCGAGGCCCGGGCACTAACTGGGCAGAAAAGTAACCATTCAGTACGAAAAGGCTAGCAGGTGAAACAAGGTAGTGCTGAAAAAGTGTTTGAATGCCCAGCGGCAACATTATTTTATCAGTGAATCGTAAAATAATAAATTCCACAAAGTTTACTCGCTAAAAACTCTCCAATGGAAAGCCAAAATAGACATAAAAAACAGAAAAGTTTAAAAATCTCAAGAATGCCTTTGGCTACTCACATTTCGATTTGTGCCAAGTGTGTTATCTAATCACAGTGCCTTAAATTAATGTGTTAGCTTTTCCGAGTTTATAAATTAGGGCGCGGGCCGACAATGTTCTTTTGTGTATTTTACACCTGACTCATTTTCCAATGTATCGCTGAGAATTGTTATTATCAGGTGGAGGGTAATACCAATCTATATGGGACAGGGGCTACAACGGTATTCTGCGGGGTTCATATAAAAACTGATAAACGATATCTATGTACATGGGCATATAAAAGTGGACTTGACTCATGGAGCGTTAACAGTGCTTTATTTTCGGCCTGATAACTGAATATTTGCCAATGACGTCACCTTGTGTTGAAGATGGAAGCCAGGCCGGAAGTGAATATTTTAAATGACCATTTAATTTCATAATTGTGAGATATTTCTTCCTTGATTGGAAATTGGAACAGTGATTAAAGCAATATTTCAAAGTGACTAAGAAGCAAGATCAATACTCGCCATTTACACTGTGTAAACATTGACACATCGTAGAGCTTAGGCCCTTGTTTTTTGATAAGGCCCCAACGATAGGGAGTTTTATTATATAGTAGACTTATTTATATACGAGATAGCTGGTAACTATTGTCCAGAAACTATTCGTGTCAGGGTCAATTTAGGATTTGAAAAAATGTGGCATAGCTATTTATTGACTCAACCATTTTCTTTTAGCTTCACAACGAAAACGAAAAACCAAACCATGTTACCAATGCTGTTTAAGGCAGCAGCCGTCTGCCTGGGTGTGGTCCTCCTCCTGGGGGCCGTACAGGCGCAGGAGAATGCTATGCTACAGATACCACCATCCTTGGTCGAGTGTTACAACACATCCTTCTTCATGAACCGGGACAACCGGTTGCCTGCCAACATGGACACGCTCATTTCGCTTATCGAGAAGGTGGAGAACAACTATGCGACGACCGGTGTGCAGGCAGACATCCGAACAGTTGCCGTATCCTTGCTGCATCGTTTCCGTCAAGATGGTATCAAAAAGGCTGCCGGCATCACTGCCGCCAACGGCATCTTACCATACAGTCCCACAGGCTTTCAGTTTCCAAAGTTTCGGATTTTGTTGTCACGCCTGATCCCGGGAAATGCCAATAGCTTTCCCAACAGCTCGTTGACCAGTGTGGAGCGATGCTCCCTTCACTTTATGCTCTCGAGCACATTTGATACGCGAGTGCGGGGTGATGAGAACACAGTCTGCAATCAGCTCTCCCAGTACCGAGCCCAGCGACTTCCACGAGCCTTAAAGAAGGACGACAGCAACAACTTTATTGGCGATGTGGAGTGGCTTGACACCCGGCCGAAGCGAGGAGGGTCTTCGGGCTCCAACTCAAAATATGGACAGCTGTCAGAATTGGACTACGAAACAGACTGGGCCTATGCCGGCGCGGAAGGCACCAGCCAATGTCCCGTCGAGGATGGTCTAGTTCGTACGCGCTGGGGAACGGTGTCAGCGGGAACGGTGATTGCCGGCATTGCAGCCGGCGTCCAGCAGCAGACCATTCAGACAAATACCTTGCTGGCCCTGTCGCAGCGTCGTGGCCGGGGACGCAGTCAGTCCCAGACAACCAACAGCATTGACAATCGCTGGGCAGCTACCTTAGCCGGGGACTTGGCGGAGGTGGCATTGGTCCAGGTGCCCGTGTCCAATGGCTATGCAGCTTCAGTTGGAGCTACTGGTGGCTGGAACGATACAGTTCTTCCGCATTGGTACTTCCTGTCGCAACGCACCAACCTTGAGGCGACCGATGCCGAGATCCGTGGTGGTCTTGATGGCCTGATTCTGGCCAAGAACGTCGCCACCTGGAGAACTCAGGCATCTAGTCTGAAACTTTCTCAGTTGCTTCGCATGTATTACTCCACGAATGGGGTGCTGAGCTCCGGAATCAATGCCTGCAGCCGGCAGAGTCTATTCCCAACCGTGGCGCCATCACAGGAAATGGAGGCCCAGACGGCCGCCTTTGCTCAGGTGTTGGAGCGAGAGATGCAACTGCGGGTCACCATCGACCCGACCCGAATTCCCGAGTTTGCCGGCAACGCCAGCCTCTCGCTGGTGACGTATGTGCGTAAGTAATCACTATCACTAGCATTTGTATTATCGCGGAACCACCCTGCATTTAGTCTAGCTTGTTTAGATACTTTGAACAATTTTAAAACAATAACCCAAATGTAAAGGAACTTGAGCTTTTACCGGAAGTCCCCTGAAATACCAATATTGGTGTTAGAGTGCATTACGATTTCTTTGTTCTTACGTTTTCCCCTCTATCAGCACAATCCCTCAATGATGTGTCTTGTACGGCAACTACCAACCAGGACCTTACGGATGTCATTACCCCAATGACCAACTTGTACGTTTTCTTGGACACTTCTTGGCAATACAGCAACATTGTTGACTATGTAGTGTAAGTACTTGCAAAGGTATTGCAAAACTTAAATAATCTAAATCACATTACAGGTATGTTCTCCAGCAGTTGAACATTCACCCCTGTGCCAGCACAGTCACCATCCTTGCGGCCCAGGATGGCTCGGTTATCGTGAACACCACAAACTATATCACCGATGTCTATCAGCAATGGAATGTCACTACTCAGGCGCAATGTAAGTCATGCTCACGAGATATCGAATGAATCTAATATTTCTATATCCAACAGATACTCAGGGTTTCAACTTACCAACTGTGCTGCGTACAATTCAAAACCTCACGCAGAACTTGATGAATGAGGAGAGGACCAATTCTAGTTTGAGTGGCCGTTCCCTAGTGGCCCTAATGGTTCCCAACCAGGCAACCATAAATGATGGCGACTCAAGCTACGCAACCACGGAAATCCAGTATATCCAAGAACAGATTCCGGACCTTCGCTTCATTTACTATGGCGGCGGCAGCATTCAGCGGTTCTCCAGCTTCGTTCGGGATCCCTCGCAAGATCTTTTCACTCTAACCTATGGCAGTACGGTGGCTACATCAGCGGGACCCGTCGCAAAGCGCATCATTCAAAGTAAAATCAAGGCAATGTTTTCCAGAAATAATTGACTAATATGGGTTTTGTGCTTTCAGTTCCTCGGCGCGTCATCAACCCTCGTTGTGGATCGAACTGGTACACCAATAGCTGGGGTACAGATCAGACGGCCCAGTACGTGGGCCCAGGAAAGGTGAACTTTTACCGAATTTCCGCCAACTATTTCTTTGGAACTGGATCGAACCGGTATCTGACCATTCAAGCCCAGAATGGAGGAACCTATAACATTTGTACCTCGCGAAGCTATTCGTGGCCCCAGCAGAACTCAACGACTAGCTCCACAACAAGCTCAATAGAGCAGACTTGCTCACAAATAAGCGGAAGCAGTTTCAGCTACGACCTTTCAAGCGCCTGCACGGGTTACTACACTATCACCCAGTGCCCGGACCTGTTCTTCTCGGTTCAGGCCACCTCCAACACAACGTCCTGCAATGATGATGCTTGCCAGACACCGGATCAATGGCGCTACATCATGTCCATGGTCAATATGGGTTGCTACAGCGGTGTCTCCGGCCTGGCAGCCAGCTTGCTAACAGTTCTATTTGCCCTGATGGTGCAGCGGTTGTTGCAGTAATCGGTGACTAGTGTATCATAGTCTAAGTGATACAGATACGGCAGAGTTCAAAGCATATCTTCCCCGTCCCCTACCCTACCTACATTAATCTTATATTTTTCTTACTTAAGTTGTATGTTCCAGTGAAACGTAGCGAATAAATATCCCCACTAGAACAGCATTTTAACCTTTATTTTTGTTTGAGGGGTGGTTCCCTATAGACTGTAACCTGTAAGAGGCAGACACTGACACTAACTAACGCTGGCATTTTTATTACATTTTAGCCATAATGGACTATTTTCCGACTCAACAGTGGTCCGACGTTTCAAACTTGACCACCGTTATAGCGAATATATATGTGTTTGTGGACACCTATTGGCCTTACAGTTGGGTTGTTGATTACATTGCGTAAGTAGGTTTTATCAAGAGAAATGAATTAGAAATTCACCATTCCAATTTCTTTTAGCTTTGTTCTTCAGGGGCTCAACATTCACCCATACGCCAGTAATGTAACCATTTTCGCAGCTTCCGATGCTTCAGTCATGGTAAATACCACCGAGTACATTACAAACGTCTACGAGGAATGGAACTCCACATCACACTCTTGGCGTGAGAAAGTCGAATACCCATTAAAAGCAGACTTGGTCATAATTAAAATTGCCTTTTCAGATCCTACTGGCTTCAATCTGCCGCTTATTTTGAATACGGTAACCGGCAGGGTGGAGGATTTGCTCGATAAAGAGCGGGACTCCGACAATCTTGGTGGGCGATCATTAGTCGCCCTTCTAGTACCAAGTCCCCTATCCTATGTTGATGAGCAGGACTATGACTATTGCCAGCGATATCTGGAGAGACTCCGCTGGCGCCTGCCCAACTTGCACTTTATTTACTACGGCGGTGGAGCCCTGGTAAGGTTCCATGATTTTGTTCGGAACCCGAGCAAGGATTTGTTTCTTTTAAACACAGAAAAGCCACCGGAAAGTTGTGGAGATCCCGTAATTACCCGAATTCATCAAGGTGGGTTTGGCCTCTTTAAGAGGATATCTATTGACGTACTCTTACTCTTGCAGTTCCCCGTCGTCTGTCCAATCCGCGTTGTTACTCAAACGGAGCTATAACTGAGTTCGGGACAAACTCTCTGGAACAATTTGCGCGCTTGGGAACTATAAATTTCTACCGACTAGACTCTTTATATTTGCCGGGCAGACAGAGCATGCGGTACCTTAAAATCTCGCCCATCAGTAAAATCACATTCACGGTTTGCACATCTCGAAGTATTGAGCTGCCTTTTAGAAACCAGAGTGCACCGCTGAGGGCGGAGGAGACCTGCGAGTCCACAGCTCTGGGATCATATAGCTATGATCTTACTGATGCTTGTGTTGGCTACGATTTTGAGCCATGCCCTCCATTATTTTTCTCCGTTCAGGCTCAAAGTTTTGGCGAGATTTCGTGTACCCTGGACGCTTGTCAAACACCAGATGAAACGCAGTATCTGGTTAGTTTAAATAATCTCGGCTGTAACAGTGCAACTGCCATAAAACTGACTGCTGCTACAGCTGTTTACGCTATTTTTATGCTGTCTTTAGCTTAAGTGACAATTCATGTTCGAAATAATAAATTAGCTACATCAAATTCAAGTATTTTTCATCTGCATTACTTGCATTGATTACTGTCATTGAAAAATATTTCACAAAAAGATGTAAAATTCCTGCCCCCGGGTCGTCGCTCTGGGGACATTTCACACAAATTCGGTGGACTTCCTTGCGGAACTGGCTGTCTGGGAAGAATATATAGGAGCCCAGAAAGGATACAGACAATAAATAGAAATCTAATTTCTAAATCTAAATTCTGTGGAAACCAATTTGATGAGGGTCTATCGATCAATAAGATCGCCGGCCAAAGGAGGTGCTGAGGAAATCTGGTTTGTTGTGGAGAAAAAATTTTTAATTTTTGGTTTTTAAAATCTACGTTTTATTCTCTCAGTGTAAAGTAAGCAGTTCGGCCCGAACACTCTGGCAACGCTGCTGCACGAGCTACCAGCGTTACCATACTTCAAGCAGTTCAATATGAACTCCACAGTGGCGCCTCCAACATTGAACTGCACTAAAAATAGTGTTGCCAGACTTTTCGGTCCGAGTTACCGACGTTTCAAGCAGTTCAATATGAACTCCACTGTGGCGCCTCCACAAACTAACTGCTTGCGAACTGCTTACTTACACTGAGAGAATTAACTTAGATTTTAAAAACCTTTTAAATCTTTTAAAAATGTAAATTTTTCACAATATACAAGATTTCCTTTCAAGCGGACAAAAGCAAAATCAGCTCTTTTTATTATATTAAATATAATATAATTTAAAATGTTTAAAAAATGTTTTAAAAAAGGTTTACGTTATATTCCATTTAAAATAAGTTTCCTTACTGAAAGACAACTTTAGGACTTTTAATTCTACTGCGACTTAAATCACTTAAAACAGACAACAAATCACAATGCAGACCGTTGAACTAAATATAAAATCTGCCGCTTGAAGTAATTTTACTTCGCGCCCTTTTCGAATTCGTGCATGAATTAATATGTAATGAAAAAGGTGCCAGGGATAAAAAGGAGCAGCAGCTCTGCGGATGGATGGAGATGGAGAGACAAGTCGCTTTAATTTGGGAAATGTCAAAATATTCCAGCATCCTGCAGACATCGGACTTGCCATGCCATTGTTACATTTTAATAATCTAAAAATCGTTGGAGCTCCACACTACCTTCGAGCGTTCTAATTCCCAAAACAGCACTTATTGCAAAACAAGAAAAGCATCAATTTTATTTTGGACCTTCTGATTTAATACGTTTTTTTTGTTCAGCATGATTGCTGGGAAGCACCCAAACCAAGTAGGCGTAGGGTTTCCCTATGGATGCTTTCCAGCAATCCCAAAGTTCGGGGTACAAAGGCTCTTCCTTTGTTCAAGTCGACGAGGGCTTGGAGGCGTTTAATCAAGCGAAAGGATGCACAGACAGGAAGGGGGAGGAGCGATGCTGTAGGGGAAATCGAAATCAAAACTCCTGATTTACAATTTTCCTAAATTTTCTACATTTAATGCGACACTTAATTACAAAACAAAAAACCCATTGGCCATGCATTGTGAGTTGCATATGTGCTGTATGCAATTTCGTATTGCCCCTGGGGGGGTTCACCAAGATGTCAAGCGTTGCATTTGCCCCTTCCTAAAATATATGTATACCGCATGAACACGAGCTGCAAATAAAAAATGTCATGCGACCAATTGGTGTCATTCGGACGGACCCCTTCCGTCCAGGAGCAATTCTTGCGGCGGTGGTTGCACTGTAAGTGGCCAATGGGCTGGGGTGGAAACATACAGAACTGGTTTGCAGCCGTAGCACGCTTCGACTTCGGTTGTTCCCAAATGACCTAAGGTCAGTTTAAATCTTGCGTAAAATTTTAAGGGGGTAAAACATGAGTGCTAATTGCCAACACTTACGGAGGGACAGATCGAGATAATTTCTTATTTATTGGAATAAGAGTATTGTAGCGTTCCCATTTCCCTTTTGTTTTGTATATTTAATACATTTTATTAAGAGCCGGTAAAGTTTTTTGGGACTTTATAATGCAACTGAAAGATAGTAAGCTAAAAGGGATAACAATTCAGGCCAACAAACTTAATCAAATCTGTCAGAGAACCGCAGCAGCCCAACTCAACTCATTTCTTCTTGGCGTCTGACAAATGCTGTCCCAAGACACAAAAGCTCAAGTTTCTATATGCACTTGGCTAACGTCTTTAAGGATCCGCACATGCTCAACAAAGCCAACGGCTGTGACCGCAAAACAGGGCCTGGCCTGGCGTAGTATTTGCAGTTCAGAAATGTGTCTAAGAAAATATTATTGCTGACTTTGCATCGAAAGTTGATGAAATACTTCACGGAGTCTGAGGCGCATATCAGTGTCCTGACAGGCCAGCTCAGGACACGCAAGGGACAAAACCAGGGCGACCGCAAATCAAACTGGCTGCTCAAAGTTTTGGCCCAAGGCAAATGGGTAACATGTGATAAGTTTATTGTCTTGCCGCATGGCGCCGAGGCTCACACTTCCAAATCGAAAAGTGAAACGAAAAAAGGACCCAGCACCAATATCACATTTCATAGGAGAAATATGGTTTCTTTGTAAATAAATTAAGTTGTCTCGCCCACAAATATTAATTGCTTAATTAGCATATGCGTCTGGCGTGACCAGAGAGAAACCCAAAATCCCTTTTTTGGGGGCTTGGTTGGGGGTGTCAGAAAGGACGAACGGTGACAGTTTGAACAGAAAACTCGCCCGAAGAAATTTGTGTTTAACTGAGGTAAGTCCATGCTCATATGTTTGCCTTCCAAGACACGTGCCAGGTTCTTTGGCATATTAACATCCTTATAAAATTATATAAAAATTGTTTAAAGAATAGGTAAAAAGCTGGCTTTTTGTTACATCTCCTGCTTGGAGCTGAAAATAGCCTGGACGAGGTTCTTAAACATACATGAAGCGCTTAAAAATTGTACTCTTGAATTTTGGGGGTTGTTATTCATTTTTGGGTCTTTAATTATTGTTGTTTCTGCTTTGTTCTTCGTGTATTGTGCTGCCTCGTGTGTTTTTTAGATGCTTCAGATGTAGGCTATCGATTTTTTGCTTCTTACATGTTTTTACGTAAAAAACTGGACGGCTGGCTTATTACAAAAAATTTTCTTGCTATTAGAATTGAGGAAAGTCTTCAGTGAAGAGTCCTGGTGTTTTGTTGCATACTTATTTCAGCAGAAAAAATATTTTCTTTAAATTTCCCGGAAAGCCTCATATGGCTAAAAGTTCGGCCGAAAAAAACTTTTTACACAACGAGCATAATTAGTGTTCTACTTTATTTCCTGGGTATTTAGTGGATACTGAGAAACAAACACTCGGAACAATTTCATTAACTGTAAACGAAGCACGAGAGGACGTAAGAATCCTTCAGCAAGGCTGGCTCCATATCCTCGCGTTTTAATTGCAGATACCAAGGAAACCGCAAGCTAACAATCCATTAACTTTTTGCCACTCAACTGGGAGAAACTAAAGGAAATGGGCACCCACGGCACTGACTTTGGCTTTGCATACAGAAGGGAAATATAACTTTTCATACTTTTTTTTCCTCTCTCTCTGGGTTCACATTGCAGCTGTAAAGGGCTCTTCATCATCAGCAGCAGCAGCAACAAACAGACCTGCAAATTATGAAGGATAAAGGACTCTGCGCGGCTGCAGGCAGGCAGACATACGCGTATATTATGATGTGCTTATAATAAGTTTTTGCTCGCTTTTCCACTCAAGGCAAAGCAAGTTTTTTTCTCTGTTTGAGTTTTTCAAAGTTTTCTATTTTTATTTATTTTGGGAAAAAGATACAAGACCTTTAAAATTAAGGGTCCATTCTGGTTAGTTGAAAAAAAAAAATAGAATTTTTTTTTTTTGCATTTTTCGATAGCTTTAAGTGTGTAGAATATCATACTAAAAGATCAAATCGAAATACGTAATAGTTTAAAAGCTATGAGCCTCCGAACCGGCCGACTCAAAGCAGCTACAGAGCAAACATAAAACTTTAAACGCGTTTTCTGGAAAACTACATTTTTCGGGCTGGCGACCATAATATCTCAGTCAATTTTTAACGAATCTTAATGATTTTTTTTTTTAAATACGCGTAATTAACGTGTCCATGGAATAGGCTACAATTATATTGATAGCTTAAACATTGGATTTTTACTCAACAAAAAAGTAAGGAAATTTTTCAAAAAAACGAAAAAAAATTTTTGAGGCGCCGCCATTTTCTTATTTTTTATTCAATTTTAAAAAAAGTAGCCTATTCCATAACCACATTCATACAAAACAAGAACATATTTGAATTTTTTGTTTCAGTCGATTTTTACGTCCTGCAGGATGGTCGCCAGAGGGGTGCCTTTTTTGGGCATGGGCTTACGTCGCCCTGTGTCCTGCTTCAGGACATGCTCTAAAAATTTTTGAAAATTTTGCTAAATAATCTTTAAACTATGATAAATATATGTGACAAGTTTGAACTTTCTATGTCTTTTCGTTTGTCCACAACAAATTTCTGAAAATGGCCTATTTTTTGGCCCAACTAACCAGAATGGACCCTTAAAGAAATATAGGTATATGTAGGCATGACATATTTTCAACAACTAACTGACTATTTCCGATTAACCCGAATTAGAATTTCCTTACCCTGCCTCATCTGTGGCGGCAGCTCACCTTGAATTGATGTGTAAATAGGCAATGCTGTCACGGTCAACAACCCCATGCTAACCCTTTATGCTCTGCAATCTCTCACCCACCTTAGAAAGTGTGTGTGTAACTGGAATAAACAGCTGTTACGGGTCTGGTTTGTACTGGGTATACAAGGATCAGTGGAGATGTTGAATTTGAATATGAAATAAGGCATACCGAAGCGATCCCATGCTCGATTATGAGGGTTAGAAATCCTGACAACAGGATGCTGTGTGCGTGCCTCAAAAACAGAAAGGGCATCATCGTGTGGCAAATTTTCAATATTGCGATAAGCATCTTGCACAACATACGCACATGTCCTTGACCACAAGACATTTGAATACGTGGGGCCCGGCCGGGCGTGATTAATGAAGTGTTGACCGAGTCAAAATTAATGCAAAACTTTGGCTCTGATAAGGAGACTGACCGACCAGAAAACCCTTTTTTGGGAAGCACATGTGCCTTCCAAGGAGGGCCTGGGTGTGAGGGGTAGGGTTTGCTTGGGAAACCATGTGCTAAGTGGCATGTGGTCAAAAGGGGCCACAAGTTTTTGGGTCCATGGTCAAGAATAGTTTCAATTTACGCCTTATGAGCAAACATTCATCAAATGTGCTTTCGAAATTTTAAATGTCAAAAACTGTGGCGCACACCCCCGCCGCAGCTGTTAGAGTGCAACCCTTATCGAGGCCGAAATGGGTTAACTGTCCGGCTGGCGAGTTTGAGTGTCCGGTTTTGGAATAATTAATCACAGACTCGCATGCGATTTGTAAAGTTAATTACCGTGGCGAAAGCTCCCCATATCGGGAAGCAGGGGAGCAGACGTGTGTGTGTGTGTCTAAGTGCTCTGCTTGTCTCCAATTACTGACAGTTTAGCACATATTCCAACTCGACACTTGGCTTGGGCATTTATTATTCATGTCCTTTCGACTCCGCCACACCGGCTCTTAAAGCGACTGGGTAAACAGTGTCCTCGAATCCAGGGTCTATCTTTCCACAGCCCGACTGCAGTGTTTGCTGACGGGGTTTCCCATGCAATAACAGTTACCAGTTATCTCTGAGCAGCACCGCCTTGGCCAAAAAGTGTTTTGCTTAAAAAGTGTCATAAAAAATTCATGGCTGGACGCTGCACATTGCAATGTGCAAGGAGAGAAACTGTTTCAAAAGCAGAGCTGTGACTTAAATTCAACTGGGAGTTTTAAAAATTTAACGGCAAAAACCTAACACATGGGTTTCAAATCAAACCTGAAACTTAAAGCCTATCTACTGCAAAACAAAAGGCCAGAAAAGTCACAAGTCATTTATTGATTTTATTACGGGACAATAAAACTTTTGTCATCTCGAAAGGGGCTCTGTGACACAAAATAGTAAATAAGTTTGCTGTCTGAGGGGGTAGCCCTTCGTTTTAATTTGATTTCAAAAATAGTTTGGACATCTTGTGAAAATCAGACGCTCTTTAGGGAATTCAATTTCGAAGCTGAATTTTCTATAGTTAAGAAAACGTTAGCACGACTTCGTTGCCACAAATATATGCACTATATAAAGGCTAATATAAGTACTTTATAGCACAATTACAAACGCTTAACAATAATGAAAGTAATTACCAAAAAGTCCCCTCACTAAACTTGAACTTTTTATGTGCGACACGCAATGTTGATCCATACGGGCATAAATAAATAAAGAAAACAAAGAATTTCACACGAAAATGCATAAATTAATCAAAAAATATTGTTTGCTCACAAGGGAAGGTAAAGGAAAGACGCCCACACGCGACAATTGACCCTTTTGTTAATTAAATTTCAAAGACAATGGAAGGACATTTCGTGTGTGTGCCATGATGATATGCAAACAAGCAAACAAATTGGTTTGGAGCAGGAGTGAGATGTTTACCATGAGAATATGAATGGTATCGCCAGTCCCTGATAAGCAAGGTTGGCGATATAAATTTACAAGAGGCGATAGTGTCAGGCTGCTACTCCCGGTCTGGTCTGGCTACTCAGTGGTCGAAGGGACAATAAAATATGTCCCATAAATTTTCGGCTGAAACCGAAGAAAAAAGGGTTGACGTTGACACAGCCCCAGCGGGTAGTGACACCCTTGCAGCCCTAGGCCCTTGCAGAAGCTACGATAGATAAATATACGGATAGGTAGACAGGCAGGATATGGATTCCCTGCATATGATGTTTATCCAGTCGTCTATTAGCCCACATAAATTATGAACGCGCGCATTCGGAATGTGCAGTGTAGTTTATTAGCACTTGAGGAGGACTCGAGCTCAAACTATTGCGTGTGCCCTTTTGATGTCCTTTGCATGTTGGCCCCCCCCCCCTCTTGCCAAAATTATCCCATTTCTCTATTTGTATTAATTTACATACGACACGCATTCTCGCACTTTGGCCATCATCCTGCCAGAAGAAGGCCTAATGGGTTGACATTTATGATATATATGCGTGTGGCCAATGTTGGGTCGTTTTCAATTAGTTGGGATACTCTCCATGCAGAAAGGATGTCTGACCGCCATAAATGGAATTGTCGCTAGTTAAAGGATACAACCTTCAAGGACTCATAACATTTGAAAAGTGGAAACCGACTTCTTGAAAGCAACACACACATTTCTGTGTCAATCAGCATAAATTAAAGCCAATAAAAATCAGCAGCGAGTTTGAAAAAATATTATCAGATAAATGATATCAAGGCTTCCTTTGATGCGGGCGCCATGGCAACCCCAAAGACCAAAATCGAATCAACGGCCAGGACTGGGACAGAGGGATGGGATGGGGCACAGTTCCGACACAACAGAGAAGGACACCGCCGAAACCGAGGGCTGGACAACGACCAAGGCAGAGCCACAGACTCTTGTCAATAATTCAACTTATCACCGGCGGATATTAGAATGAAAAACCCAAAGGACAACACATCCGGACACCCTCGAGGGCGCGTCAATAAAAACACATTTGAATGATGCATTTCGGGGTTCTGAGCTGGCGTCGTCTTATTGAAAGGTGTTCGCGCTTATCAAAAGAGGGGTAGTACCTTGAAAAATTCTTGGTAAAGTACTTCAACTCTAAACTTTGTGTGTCACTTCTTTGAAATTATATTTTGCATCTTAAAGGTCTATCCACCCTGCTATTCGTTTTGAGCATGGAAATCCTTAGGAAAGCAAACCAAAAAAAAAACTCACCACCCAGTCAGATACGAAACGTTTTATTTACTTTCGTTCACTTCGATCTGGTTTTCTGGTTTTTCTTTTCGTTCAATGCTGTGAAGCATCCTTTAAAGTGCCAAGGTGCTTGTAAATATTTTCTTTGGACAAACTTGACATTTTGGAAGACCGGCGTTGGGTTATTGACGTGGGAAAAGTATCTTAAAGCTACAATTTATGTTGCCCAAACATTTTCCAATCTATCTCAATCTCAACTGTGAATCTCTTTATTTTAATCTTTGTGCAGTTCAGACTTAGTTCAGCGATTCCCTACGCTCATGTAAATCTCCACCTGACCCGCTTTCTGAACTTTAAAGTCTAAGCGTGCGAATGTATCTCATTTATATTATAATCAACATGTGCCTTGAGTATAAAACTAAATTTTGCGAAAGCAAATCCATCAGTTGTAAAGAGCTTTTGCCATGGTGCGACAATTGGTGGGTAGCTTCAATATTTTCTAACCGAGTAGGACAACCACTAATGTGCCACCCTTACAGATTCTCGTCCTTTCGCTGATTCTTTTCGTCGGCAGCTCACATGCCGTCATTAGTGAGTTGGCCCGCCAGGGCGAATCGGCCATCCAGGGCTTGGCAGACATCAAAATGGCCCCACTAAGGTATTTGGATGCGATCGTTGGAACTAATCCCGGTGGTTTAGGCTTTTACGGTGGAGCTGGCGGAGCCGTATCAGCGGCTGCAGCTTTGCAGGCGGCCAACCAACTGGGAATTGGTGGTAGACTTGGACTTGGACCTTCAATCACTACTGTCGGTCAAGGAGATGACATATTAACCATTGTAAAAAACCAAGGGCCATTCAATCCACTAGGAATTCCTGGAAGCCCTAATCCATGGTACCCTTATGGGCCTAGGCCTCATTTAGGGCATCCCTATTACCCACGATTGCCAGGTGGACCTGGCGGTCCCAGTGGTCCCGGTGGTCCCGGTCGTCCGGGTGGTCCCGGCGGTCCTGGTGGTCCTGGAGGTCCTGGAGGTCCTGGTCTAGGTCTAGGCATCCTCGGCGGTTTACGTTTACCCGGTTTACCAGGACTTAGAATTCCCTTACCACATATATCAATTGGCACTGGATCTTCAATAGGTGCAGGTCAAGGCCAAAGCCCAGGTGCTCCAGGCGGAGGACTCTTCGGTCACGGCGGATTATTCGGTACCGGGCTCTTTGGTACAAGAGGCCTCTTCGGCACTGGCTTCCTTCCCGGATGGCTTCTCGACCCCCTAGGTATCTTCACTCCCCTCGGAAACCTGTTTGGAGGCCTAGGAGGCTTGTTTGGATTGCAATCAAACGTGGGGGTACAACCCACTGGTCCTTTTGGTCGTAACGTTCAAGGAAGCATTACTATGAATCTGGACGGATCTATACCAACGCCAAAAACAGTTTTAAGACATTTTCTATCACCTGTTATAAACTTGTTGGGTTAACAGACCGAAAACGATTATGCAAAGGAAAACTGGACCCGATGGCTTAACGATTAGGTTTAATCATTTTAGCGCTAAGAAATGATAATTGTCTGGGTAAAAGTAACATTTGTCTTGGCCAAGCTTTGTAGCTATAATACCCATTAATAAAATTAAGCAGCATTCCAATTGTATGAGTTTTTAAATGGTTAACCACTTGGTGCAACTTAGTGTCTTCCTGCGAGGTTTCGGGCCAAAGAATATATGTACTTTTTGTTGTAAAATGCTTCTTTGCTTCTTATGTTCTGTTCAATCTGACGATCTAATTGAAATTTTAAGGTATAGTTATTTGACCTATTTCAAGAGGAAAATGTCTGAATGGTTTACTAAACAATTTGGAAAATTAGACATGGTTTCTATTATTATACCCTTGCAGGGTATTATAATTTCAGTCAGAAGTTTGCAACGCACTGAAGGAGACGTTTCCGACCCCATAAACCATATATATTCTTGATCAGCATCAACAGGGGAATCTTTCTAGATAGGTCAGGAAGAAATCGATTTTTTGGTCATTTTTGCAAAATTTTATAAGGGGTTACATCATTAAAAATTTTGATTTTGATAAAAAATTGAATTTTCAAAAATTTTAAATGAATTTAGCAGATTTATTAACTGTAGAAAATCTTGCACAGAACAGTTTTCCGATTTAAAATTAATGCTCTTTTGGCCGAGTTATGATATTTTTAATTTTAGAAAAAATCAAGAAGTTTTTTAATATAAAAAATCCATTTTTATAATACAAAATAATATTTTTCTAAGTGAAGGAATCATTTCCGACCCCATAAACCATATATATTCTTAATCAGCATCAACAGGGGAATCTTTCTAGACATGTTCGGAAGAAATCGGTTTTTTGGCCATTTTTGCAAAATTTTATAAGGGGTTACATCATTAAAATTAGCAAAAATGGCCAAAAATTTTAATTTCTTAAAATTTTAAATTTGGTATGCAGTTTTTTTTAATTAATAAAAACTAACACAAAACTGCTTTCCGAATCGAAATTAATGCATTTTTGGCTTAGTTATGATATATTTTAATTGTTACCTGAAAGGGCATACAAACTTTGGCTGGCCAAAGTTAGCTTTCTTTCTTGTTTTTACATCAAAAAAGCAAATTAACCTTGTGTCAGGTTCCAGGAAAGAACTCTTAAAATGTTTTATAATTTGTATTAACATATTTTCAATTTGCATTTAAATGTTCAACAGATTTCTATATAGCTTCTCCTAGATTTTGTTTGCCGTCATCTGTGGAATAACCTTTAACGGAGACGCGACACAATTCAAAAATCTAGAGGATGATTCGCTTATTGGTAAGAATGTAATATGTTATTAGAGTCCCACATTGAAAATTAAAATTTTACTTTATAGATGCTAGTGATCTCGTTGATGCTGTTGACTGGTAGTGTCCTTGGCGATATCAATCAGCTGATGAATCTATTCGGTGTACGTGGCCCCGGTTTTGGGCTAAATGTCCCTGGTCCTGGACACAATAGGCTTGTGGTTGCCGCACCAGGATTTTCGTATGGATTTGGCTTTGGTCGCTGATTTCGACGACTTGCACTTGGGCTATTCATAAATAATGGATTTATGTGTGAATATTTAAATACACTCTCCCCAAGGAAATAAAAAGAAAAAAGAATTGTATATTTACTGTCTGAAGACTTTTACATAAAAGCGAGGAAAGTGGACTGAGTTAGGGTTAAATCGGTGCAAAACAAGTTACTTTTCAACAAAAATATTGCGTCTTAATTTTATATTGATAAATATTAAGAGGTAAATAAGTTAAAGGGAATCTCTGACTGTGCGTTCTAACTGTTCACAGAATCATCCAATATCAAAATATATAATGGATTCGTAAAAGGATAAACAATAAGAAATCGAATAAACGAAAAAATTAAAAAAGCATTTACTGCCATAATATTGAATTTTTAGATTTTGAGTTATCAGAGAAGAGATTTAAAACACCAAACGACCTCCATAACTTCGAAAATTTTTGTATGATCGATGTTAAGCTTTGAAAAATAAATACTAATATTAATTTACTGTTTTAATCCTTAATGTTCAAGCTTGATTGATGGTTTATAGGTTCTTGGATTTCTTCTGGCAAACCAAAGAAGAGAGTACAAGAAAAAGATAGATCTTTAGATACAACTATATGAGGTAACCATTTAAGATCTAGAAAACGTCATAAGCACGTGAATATATTCTTGATTCGGGAGTCAAGGGATCTAAATATTTATTTAACTGTTTCGGTTTTTTGAATATTACAAATTTGATTGGTTTTTTGCGGTGTTAAAGATATATTTTTAAAGTTTTCCCTATGAAAATATATATAGTAAAGATCACAATTATGGAAATTTATTCCGACTGTGAAATTATCAAATTAACCCTGTGTAAGACCGAATCTGTAATGCTTTACCTAATTATCATATTTATAATATGCATTCGCTCTATATAAGCACGAACAAATCCATGTGTTTCATTATTTAAGAACAAGCTTTCACAAAAGGCAGTTGACTTAAAATTGCACAATGATTCGCGCTTTGGTAAGTGTAGCCTTTCAACAATGCTGAGTACAATAATATCAAAGTTTATCCCATAGGTCCTGTTTTTTGCATTGGCTTTGCTGGCTGACATGGCTCTCGGCGATATTGAGAACCTACTGCAAGTAATTGGCTTGGGAGGACCTCGACCTGGCTTAGGCATACGTTTACCAGGGACTGGAGTTAGCTGGAACTCACCTATTGGTGAAGGTTATATTGGATATGGACGCTAAAATCTGGGACTTTCGAGTCACTATGTTTTAGACTGTGATCAGACCGGTTTCCTATATAGGAGAATTGCGGATTGGTTTTCAAATTGGGTGGCATCAGTCCACAGTCAGCGGTCGCAGTCAAAAATCAATAAATGTATCCTTTGTGCATAAAAAAACCTACTAGTTAGTATGTATTTTGAAAACCCTTTGTAGTGGCTTAAATTAGCTTAGAGTAAAATTTGATACATTGAATTTTTGAGATGCGCCTTGGTGGCCATTTTAATTTTTGGCCACGCAAACCGCCAACACGCGCCACCACGTCCACGTCCACGTCCACATCCTTTATTTTTCTTATAGCGACAAGCTTCCTCCATCCACAAGACGTCGGCTTTTCACCCCCAGCCTCTTCTTGGCGCTTTGTTCACCCACTTCGTTAGTTATGTAAATGACTTTGTTTAGTCTTCGCATTGTGTTGCCCTCGTCCTTTGGCTTCCTAAGTAATTCCGCCGACAGGCTGGCAACGCCAGGACACACACACACACACACAGACAGCTCACGCATGTATCGCTTCTCGAGTAGGCTCAGATTTTAACCCTTTGGAAGCATTACCACCCCAAAAATTGGAAGTCTTTTCGTGTTTACTTATGTAGTTGCTTATGTACAAGCCGAAGAGGGGAAATTTCCCGCTCATCACGCATGAAAATCGCGTTTATATAGTCGGTTATGTATGTATGTATCCGTGTTTTGTCGTTGTATTGGCTTTGGTGGTCCTGTGAGTATATCTTATGCTTTGCGTGACCAGATTCAACGCTGATATTTCATGAAAAATTATTTAAATTTATCATTAACAAATTAATTTGAGCGAAATTTTATAAATAAATAAGTTTAAACATAAAATAATGCTGCCTTGGAGAGCCTGCTGTGGCTTTGGTTAGTATAAATTAATTTCTAATTATTTTTATTAGTGAGTTCATGGGTAGTTTTACCGGTTTTAGGTGAAAACTCTTAATATTTACTTCTAAATATTTAAATTAAATCATTTAAATGATGTCAAAAGGTTGAATACTGTTCCAGAAGTATAGTTTCTACGTCTTAGTTTTGGACTATTGTCTATATACTCTCATATATTGCAAATTAAAATGGTAATATTTCAAGTTTTGGTGAGCGAATCTCGGATGATGGAGAACTTCGTCCTTCTGCAGTCTAAAGCATTTTATTTCCTAGCCATATTTGCTCTAAGCTAAATGTAAAAATGTAAAAGAAATTAAGCCCCAAGGACAGCGTCTCTGTCCTTACTGTCTTCTTGTATTTTTCTATATTCCGTTTTGATTAACATTCGTTGCTAGGTTGGAGGCAGCCACCGTCTTCGTCTGGAGCCAAAGGACAGTGTTTTAATTACTTTTGGGGGTAGTTTTTAAATTCTGCTTTCCATTTTCTTTCTTTTTTCCGACAAAGTCTGGAGTTTTACTTAAAGAAATTCAATTGGGAAATACTGGTAAGTCTCTTGCATATGAGTCCACAGCCATGGCCTATGTCCTATTCAATTACCACACTGTGTCTATTTTTATTGCTTAATCTGATTGAAGAGCAACCGAAGAGGCAACATTCAATCCGGTTTACTGCCTAAGGGTGCATTTTGCCACGGATCTAACCACTTGACCGTGATATAAATATTTTTTTCTTGTCCGTTGACCACATGAAACCGGAAATAACATAATTGACCTCAGGGAATGGACAACAAACACCAGGGAAAGGGCGGTATCATGGAAAATCGCATCAACTGACCAGTGCCCTAAGTGATTTGAGTCTCTCTATCTGTTGCGCCGGGCAACGGACAATCAACGGCAAACAAAGAGGGTCGTCCTGGCCCTCTGGTCAACTTCCCCCTGTGGGTCAGTATCAGCTTGTGGTGTGGACTGGTTGCCCGGCTCTGGTCAGTGGGATGGTCAGCTTTCATGTGCGACTGACTGTCGCGTGTGTGCTGTGTAAACAAATCAATTACCGACGCTAAATGCATTTTATGAGCCCTCCACTCACATTTGAATTTTAAATGAGGCCTATTCCCCTGGAAGGGCTTTATGGTCAGCTTACGGTTCACACCTCTTTATGTTTTTTTTTTGTTATTTAAATGGGTTTTAAATTGCTGAATAGACTGGTTATTTGAAGACATGCCGAGAAAGTGACTTGTTGAAGCTAATTATGACGCAGCTAATTATTATGCAGCTAATTAGTGTTAAGCTTATAATAAAAAGGCCCAATATTGTGCCACAAGTACATTATCTCCCCATCCTCCTCGAAACCTTTTTGTTTGTATTTAACAGCACCTGAATGCAGCAGCCCATAAGTTTTTAAAAGCCGTGAGAGAACACACGCTTTTATTGCACACCACTTGACTGCTGCTGACTGCAGCTCGACTCGCATTCAGAGCAGTCAAGTGCGAAATTATACTCCATACTCCACTCCTGCCGCCCTCCGCTGGGTCTGTCCTGTTGCTGCAGCTGCTGCCTGTGCGGACTGCATCCTTGCAGCCTAAAAGTCCTTTATTACAGTCAACTGCGAGTCAAACGAAGTGCAACAGTCAACGTGCTTGTGCATATGCATTTCAATGCAGAATAAAGGCCCGCCCTGTCCTCGTCTCCTCACAGCATCAGCCTCGCTCCTCGAGGTGTTGCACATGCGGTGCAGGCGCAGCATCAGGTTGCATTATCCTTTACAAATCGTCGGTTGTTTTGATTCTCCCCTTTTATTTCGCATTTCAATGGGCTGGCTGCAAGTGCCAAGGACGGGCAAGGCGCAGGACAGGAGAGGGATGCAGAACACGTCATTTTTGCAGTTTTCGCACTTGAACTTTGGAACAAGGAAACGTTACAGGTGGGACTTTTACCTCCTCCTCATTCTAAGTTAGACTTGTACTTGCTTAAGTTGCCTTTTATATATTTTTAGAGAGGGGGAAAATAAATAAGTGAATCTTAATTAATCTTAGGTCCTCAAGGCGTTAACCCATCATCTTTTCCGCTAAGCTGCGCACTACATTCTCATCGTAGTCTTCAATTTCATCGTCCCCATCGTCAATGTCCACTTCATTCGGCCTGGTGGGATATCCTTGCTCTGGGGGAACGATCTTGACGCCGTGATCACCGAACAACAGGCAATCAAAGTTTCTGCAAGCGGGAAAAACTGATAATTATACGCGTTATTCTTCCATTTTCTTAGTACTTGCCTCTCGAATAACTCGAATCCCTGAAACTCCCCCGACATGAACATGCAGACATGCATGTTGCGACCCACAAACCAAATGTCATGGAACTGTATGCAGGCCCTGGCAAAGTTAAAGCGTGGCGGCCTAAAGCAGAAGGGAGGTGGATTTTGGCCAGACACCTTGCGGCGGAACCAAATATTGTTATTGACGCGCATGCGCAACTCGAAGGAGAACTCGTCAGGACGATAGGCAACCTCTGTGCAGCTGTTCATTCCAATTACCGAAAGGAAGCCTAGAGAAGCAGACATTGTTGTGATCACAAAGCTATATAGCAATGTTTTGCGGACTCACCAGCACAGCACTTGCACAGTCCAGTGTCACAAGTACAGGGAATGCGATTTACCAGATTGCTCAGCGTTATGTTGGGCAAACTGAGTTGCCTAGACTCCTCCTCATGTGCAAGTAGATTAAGCCGGTGATTAAGTAGTCCAAGCTGCAGGGCAGCATCATAAGCCAAGTCCTCGCTTGGCGGTTGCAATGGCACTATGTGAGAATCGCAAGAATAAGCTGAGGAGGGGAATACTCTCTTCCCAACATAATAACAAATATATTTACACTCTTTCACCAAAATCTTTCTGCATAAAACTAAATATATACACAATTATTTCACCAAAAACTTTTGCTTCCTTTTCAAATCGAGATTAGTAGCTCAAGTCTTTTGATGCATTTAAAAAAAAAAAAGCGAACGAAAAGTAACAAAAATATAAACAAACAAACTTGCCAAATCATTCACGCCGAACTTCCGCGTATTATGTTAATCAGTTCCGCATCAAGCCAACTGACGTAGCCGGCGAGCCAAGTCCCAGCGAGCGTCTAACAGTTTCAACTATTAACCTTGGGTGAACAAACAAGTTGTCCGAGTCGAAGATGCGGGCAAATTTTGATGTCAATGAAACCAACGGAGCGGCCCAAACGAGTTGGACATATTAAGAGCTGGCTAGGTGGTCAAGATCATGGACAGCGGACGTGGAGAGCAGAGAGAAAACGACTTGGAAGTCTCTCTTCAGTTGAAATCCATACATATTACTATGGGGTTAGAAGTCCGGGGCATAAAATACATGGGTAATTATCGCATAAAATGCTATGGAAAGGCTCTGAAAGCCAAAGCTTTGGTTTCAGAGGTCGTGCTATTGGGTCTATTGGTTTTTATTGCAGGACGGCATTGAATTGGCGGGCACGTCTCTGCCTTTAACTGTGACAATTTTACAATATTTAATTGTACGGGCTTACCGGTACAATTTGATATTGAATTATCAGATTTCTTACAAGGTTAACTAACTTTAAATACTTAAAAGAGGCTTAGAACAGTTTTCAACACTGCCAACATTAGTTTAGTTAAATTTCCCGAACCATAATAATACTTTTTACAAAATACATATATACAAAGAATATAAATAAAACACCATCACGCATTAAAATACAAAAGTAATTGCTTTTATTGTACAGCTTAACACAACAGTGCCTCATATCGAGTATCACAAATTCGCTTCAGAACAAGATTTTGATCTGTATTCTTGGAATATATTTCTCTTCCACAATCCATTATCTTAGGCTAACATATATACATATTTACAAGCTTATATCTTAGAGAGTCACTTTTGAAAATTCGACTTCAAGGAACGACTATCTTACACTCTGTACATTTGTTTTTACGTTAGGCAAACCTTTACAAAGCGATAAAATATCGGCATGGCAAACGGATTAATAAAGTTAATAACCAAGTAGTAGAAGTAAGACATAAAATAAGAGTTCTTTGTACTACCGGTGTCCGACTTTGAGACGGCCAAGAGAGAGGCAGCACAGAGAAGATAGAAGAAGAGACGTGGATGTGAGCTGGCTGCTGGCATCTTGGCACGAAGATCGGTTCAGGAAACGTAATTGAAATGAAGGTTGCTCTGTGGTCGTTGGTGACTTTGCACGCTTTTTGTCGCTGGATTATCTTTAAATTATTAAGGTATTTCGTTGTTTGGGATCTTCCCAGACTTCCTCTGCTTTTGCTTCTTTATTTTGGTTACGGATTTTTGGGGGTTTGTAAACACCAAGCAATAAACTCCACTCGGACACGCAACTTTCGCTTTCGCATGCAAAAAGCGACGAAAGTGTGTTAAAAACCAACTTCAATTTAAACTTTTAGTTTCTATAAAGTTTAGTTGCGTTTACTCGACGCATTTATATGTTTTTCACACTTGGCGCGGGGACTCAAGGCGCGGGCGCAGCTCCGTACGTGCTAATGGCCAAAATACAACTGGCCAAGAAAACGGTAGCGCATGCGCATGCTAAGCGAGCGGGCCAGCAGACAGCGAGCGATCGAGTATTGGCCATCGACAGCTCTACCGCTCCGCTGCTTCAGCAGCTCCAACCGCGCCAACAAGCCCCAGACAACGATGACAAGTACGACTGCGTCAATGTCGGCTGCCTTAGCGTCTCTTTAAAGAGACATTTTTGTATACTCTGTGAAAGGGGCCATTGCCTGGCTGATCGCTTGCTATTTTTATCTATATACTAAATATATTTTAGGTTTGATAGTATTCTAAGAACACCCGCTTTTGAGACTACAATCAAAGCTTACATATTCATATTTTTTTGGCAGGGCATAAGAGCTTCGGTGTGTCAAGTGCCTTAGTATCCAATTACAACTTCAGGCGAGGCAAAAAACCAGTATTTTATGCATAGTTATCTCAACAGCTTCGCCGATTTGTGGGAACTCTGTTATAATTTCTCTCAGATCATCTTTACCTTTTGCTTCGAGGTAGACTCTCACTTTTTACTGTGCGGCGCTCGGCCTGAAAATTTATAAACTTTTAATTGAGTTGTCGCCTTAAATGGTGTTTTGATCCAATACGTGTCTGCTGGGGCTATTGCACTTTTCGAAATCTCTTTGAGTGCCCCCGAAGATCTCTAACGACTTAATTGTTGAGTCATTGTCAAGAAGAGGCTCTTCAAGCCGAAATAATCTGAAATGGATCAAACGAAATGGCACACTTTCATTGCCCAAAGATATTTTCAAAGCAATTGACAAGTGTCTAACACACCCAATAGATTTTATTTGCCTGCAAAACTGGTTAACCAAATGACTATGCAGATTTTTGTCATACATTTCTATAACCTTTTCTATGTCAACAAGTTGTTGAGACTATAGTTTTTTCTTGAAACTCTTTGACTGAAAAGCACAAGCTACTACCATGTGATTATCTTTTGAGGTACAATCGAAAATTGATTTGTGAATCTCAAGACGGCCACCCCGAACAGCAGCTGGAAGCAGGACAATCGACATTGCTTGGCACGTAAATCATGTGAAGTCAATTTCTCTAGCTCAATTTTCCACTTTTGGCAAATATGTCAAAAAAATGCCCTGAGAGCCTCCCTCTAAAAGTCGTGAGCAAACATTTGGTTGGAGCTGGAGCTCCTTTTCATCCGCTGTGTTGCTATTGTTTGGTAGCATCTTGTGGCCTAATAATAGCATGTTAACTCATAACATGCTATCAATCACTCAAATTTCGTATCTGCTCACTGGCCGCGGATAATTTTTTGGCTAGAGGTTCGCGTAGACGCAGAGGGGAGTCAACCAGATAATTCGCATGTGAAAATTGGAAAATCGTTGCTGCTCCGAAATAAGCGATTCATGCATGATCATCAAAATGAAAGCAAGCCAATATGATTTGTGGAGCCTGTACATGGCGCCAGACTGACCGAAAAATCCAATGAAAAATTATGGGTTATGCGAATTTCATGGAAAACTGCAAAACCCATGTGCAGGGAAATGTTTATTCGAAGCTTTTTATAAAGAAGCAAGCCATTTTTCGAGAGGTAGATATCTGTATTAAGCTGTATACCATACCTTAACCTTCGTTAAAGCCCTGATGCTATACAAAACCTTCTTTTAATTTTATTTTACTCATTTGCAAATTCTCCTAGGAAGTATGTTTTTGTAATGTTTTACCTTTTTATATTTTTGGCATTGCTTTGTTGCGTTAATTATGGACCAGAACCACTAGTGAGCTTGGAACGGCCAATTAGGGAAACGTCTATTCTGTTCATGGTACCTTTTATACTTGTGATTTTTTACCTGCCCGTAAGCACAGCAGTAAAAGGAAACATAATATATTTTTATTTTTTATTTTTTCTTAAACTCCAAAGCAACCCTTTTTTCTGTGCATACGCTTTGGGTAAATCATATTCAACTGAAAAACTGAAAATATACTCGTGAATTTAAAAAATTAACATGAAATTTTATGGATTTCTTTAATTCTGTTAGGTCTGACCACAGAACAATTGTTAAAAGTATATATTTTTAATATAATTAAGACTTTAAGGCTTTAATGGAAAACGAAACATGTCTTGTGGTTAAGCAAGATTTTAAGCTGCCTGCTGTTCGTCTTTCTTTTTTTTTTTGGTTGTTATACATATCCCCCCTTGAACTTCTCATGAAGCATCCTTCGTTTGCAATCATTTGGGGGTTATAATTAACCCTTTTGCATGAGCAACATGTAAAAGGCCCTTTTCTCTCACACCGTTCTTCAAGCCAACCACTTCATGGTGAATATCTAAAAATAAAAATATGAAAACAACAAGCCGGAAGAACAAAAATTAGTTTTTTCCTTTTTTTGGCTGAAACTGCCGAAAAATGAAAGAATTGCAATATGCAGCCACATATATTCTCTGAGGACACTTGACTTTCGGCTTCTTGTTGCCTTTTGGAGCTGCAGCCAAAAACGAGGGAGCGCCACATTGCCTGTTGACAGCTCCCTTGTCGTGGACGCTTTTTTTCTGTGAACTCTAGACATTTGGCGGTGCCAATTAATTAAGCGAAATAAAAGCCAAACAAGCTGCCACGGGAGGTGGGCAGTGAGTGTTCATTAGTAGCTGCCGAGGGTGGCACTGGGAGCTGGTGCAAGGATTGCATAGATTCCACAATTCAATTTTGAGGCCCATGCAATTTGCTCCCTTCAAACTGCTGGCTGAGCTTTAATTCGCAATTAGTGCAATTCAATCAGCGCAGCGCCGCTCTGGGGGGATGCGCTCGGGTGTCTGCTCCCGGCCCTGCCACAGACATGGACGGGTTGAGGTTATCCGCGACGCCTTTTACCACCTGCGGCTCGCGGTGATTACGAGCAACATGAGCATAAAAATTGCTTACGCTTTGTAGACAAAATCTTTGCCACTAGGAGGCGGGCGCCAGTCGATGCCTTCGTCTCAGTGGTGTTCTTCAAGGAAATCGGAGACCAGCAACTGAGACTTCATCTGCTATCGGTGGGCGCGTGACCCAACTGAAAATGCAAATCTTCCGGGAAGAACACGACTTTATAGACTTCGGGGGGCGCTTCGTACTCGAACGCTGTGTCACGCTCTCATCCCTGAATGAACCTGAACTCTTGTCGGCGCCTTACAACTTGCTTATGACACATGATGCAGCTGATGGAGATTGCCGCTCTAGCGGCTATCGACAATCCTCTGAAGAACAGAACAGAAACTGGCGCTTAATTTAGATTAAACGACTTACTGCATACAATTTATTGGCGTAAACTTTAATTGAACAACAACAAGCCGGCGGAGGGGGCCCCGAAAACCAACATTTCTAGGTGGTCAGTCTCCTGCCCAGAACCGCGAGATGGGCTTCACCGGCTATAGCTCATGTGCTGTGGGAGCTTCGTGGCCATTGATCACGACTCTATTACCAGAGAAAATCAGTTTTCTTTCCCTTGGTCCTTGTATCAAAAACGATTCCAATAGGAGCTTCGGTGTCTCGGAGAGAATTATTTCAGTATTTTCAGTTTGCATGTTCCACAATTTGCCGAATGTGCTAACATGTGGGCTGAAGAAATGGCTTGTGTTACCCGGCTGAGTAGGAGCGCGGACAACGTGCTCCGATACCACCTGTTGAGCCTCTAGTCGGGGTCATGTCCACACTGGGGGCGCCAGATGAAGCTCTTCCTGCAGCTTGTTAACTTGATGGCCATCGACTATTTAATGGGAGCACATTCATTTTCCAAAGTCATATCTCACTTGAATGTGAATAAAAAGAGAGACTGGACATTTGACTTGCTTTGAGGGCTACCCATACTAAGTATGAGAGCCAATAAGTCGATTATCCTTATCCTTAGAAAACTGGGACCAACTCATTTCCATGTGCTCTTCTCCGATGCATTCACGTTCGGGTGTTCACGTCAATCTCAACGCAGTCACGTCCCACATGATGGCAATCACAGGCTATGCAGGAAAACCAATCAACACAGATCCACTGCTGGTGGGGGCTTCTTAGATGGCTTCAGTTCAGAATAAAACAATCTATCACGTATGTAATTCCCATGAAAAATTTGCACTGATGATGATGATGAAGGAACAGCAGTACCAAAAAACGGGAGCCGAATTGTTGAAGGTGGAATAATAACTTCGAGAGCAACTGGAAAGCAACATGCTTGGCTTTGGAGCGTGGCCAATCGATTCGCGAAACGCAATGCACATGACCGGGAGTGCACCAGTTTTAATGCATTTGTGTCTATATCCGAATGCATTAGGCCCGGCGAGTTCAGCCCTAAGTTCAGCACAATTTGCGGCGGAGCAAATAAAATGCTATCTGCACGATCTGGCCAATCGATCGATCGATCGGTGCGTTGCTGTGGCAACACGTAGAGACCCAATTTTTTAGCATTTCGCCAGCTACTTGTTACGGGTCAGGCGCGGAGCGAGCCTCATCATCAATTTCGACCAGACTGCGCTCGGTCTCATAATCCCATGTTTGTTTGCATTAGCCACCGCAGACAGGCTGCAATTATGTCGTTTGGGTTTGATGGCAACCGAGACTGTGACTTGGGTCTCTTTGGCTTGTAGTAGTTGTGAGAGGAGCCCAGCGTCGGTTGATTCGGATTTTGTATTTCGGAGGAGAAATCAATCCTCCCAAAACCCTTCTCCTCCCTGGACTGAAAACATTCAGAAGCTATACCCTTACAGATGGCTTCAACACTGTTTTGCTGTTGCTACGCCAAGTAGTAAGAAAAAGCCCAGCTAGTTCCATTTTATGGCCTGTTAGGGTATTCAATGTTTCATCTTGCTGTCTACTCATTCTCTACTTGATTGCTGCAGACTTAGTGGCGCATATGAATTATGGGTTCAGTTCGGCTTTAAAATCGGTAGTCAAGTCACATTCCATTGGTCTGCTCTTTGGCTTTCTGACTCTACTGGGTTCTGTGCTGATTTTGACGTCGTTCCCATTGTCGGTTAGTGGACCATGGGAAATACTAGTATCCTCAGCGCAGTGCCTGTGTTATTGCGACGCGTTAAACGCGTGCGAATCTCATCAGCTTCAGTGCAGTCGACGAACCGCACGCTCCGTTGCCTCTACTCCCATTTTTTTGTTGTTTTCCACTTCGTTTTTTTTTTGCACATTTCTCAAAATTAACACTTCGCCACACTCTAGGTTGCACTCACACTTTCCCGAAATCATAAATGCGCATAAATTATGCCAAAAACACAAACCAACCCGGCTGCCGTGCGTTTCGCGGTTTTTCACGCCGCTTCAATTTTAATGAGTGAAAAATCATGTTAAACATTTAATGCACATGTCGGACTTGAATTTTTGTTTTAAACCACCAAGCATTAACCTCAAAATGGGAGTAAACTTTAATGGATGTAATAAAATAATGGGAAAAATGTATGCCATTATTTACAGAAGACTGAGAGGACAGGAGATATACTTAAGTAGTGTTTAAAAGTATTAATTCACATGAATTCTGCTCAATATTGATTTATATTTTAAAACAGACAGACTAATAGATCCATCCAAATTTGTGGGCAGATCTCCATGGACACATTGATATTGAGTGTAGTCGCTTTTACAACATCCAAGAAAAAGTAGCGGCGACAACAGTTCCAGGACTTAACCACTGAATCCTGTCAGGAGCCTGTCTAGGTTCGCAAGAAGGGGAAACGCATGCGGAAATCGTCTACGAAAATCATTAAATGTAACTTTGTGGCATTTGGAGAAGGCTCTCAATGCTTTTGCCTGACTGATTTGGTAATTTTGCATTTTGTATCGAATTTAAATAAAGTTCCCTTGGTGCCCCCGAAAAAGTTTGGATTTATACGAATGAGTCTGCAATTTATTTTCGTGTCTGTGCTTTTTTTTTCTAGCATTGCAAATAATTTGTAATGAATTGACAAAAATCTACTGGGAAACACGGCAGACATTTACCCAGCTACACACCTACATACAAATATAATACTCTTTTAATGAGAAATACAGGGATTCGACTTGGGTACTGGGCGAGAAGGTCCTTGGGGCGTAGACAAAAGCACTGTCCGCGAGCTGTCAATTAAATTAAACACTGCGTTTCGTTCGAGTTCCGAGACTCTGCTTAATTTCGATTACGCATTCCCGGATTTGGAAGAGTCATGCCATGACATTACTTGATTACCAGTGACACGCACTCGATCGCTCGACTGGCTTGGTATTAAGTTGGTGGTTCGGACCAAGTTTAATTACTTATTTACATGCAGCGAGCATCTGTGCGCAGTTTCATGTGTGGAGTGTTGGCTGCTTTTAGGCGGCCTTTAAAGTTCAAAACTAATTGATAGAAAAGCAACTCCCAAATCTTATTTTTAAAGCCAGTTGAAATCCCCTGCAGCTTGGCTTTTCATGACTCATAACTTTGGCACAATAAAAAATGAAGTCAGGAGCCCCAACAACAACAAATGGAACTTCTGTGGGCCAGAAGGAGCCTCATGCACGCTGGAATTCGAAGTTAGCTCCGAACACAAAAGTGAAAATTATCGCCAGACGGAGGAGGCGATGCCAGATGAAAGTACACTCAAGCAGTCTCGCTGCCTCTAGTGTTTGCATGGCTTATTCAACTTTGCCCAGTGCAAAATGGAACGAAAAGAATCGCTGAAACAAGTGTCTATGTGAGACGTAGGCTGGGCTTGCTGCCCCCTCCTAGGCAGGCGTCTACGAATCCCAAAAATGTGCACAGACTCCGCTTTATCCGTTTCCGCCCGCTTATCCAGGACGGAATCCAGCCGACCTGAGCTCCAGCGACGATGTCTGGCAAGGCGATTTAGCAAATTAAAAGGTTTTTAATGCATGGAGTGCTCTTATTTCATAATTTGATGCCAACTGTGCCGTGCAAATGCATTACGGCTGAGTCCACAGGACGAGCCTGGGATACTATGAAATCCAGAAGCCAGAATCCAGAATCCAGTATCCGCCTTTGCTCCAGTCTCCAGGCTGTCTTTTACTTTTATTATAAACTTGTACTTTTTATTCTTACGGAAGGGTTTCCCCATTGACTTTCGGTAGGCCCTGTGCAATTTCCTCTTGACTCTTGCAGACGCTAAAGAAAAATGTACACAGGATGCGAGAAATTCGTTTTTTAATTGCAAAATAAATCGAAATGAAGAACTTGTACTTTTTCGGTATAAAAAATCAATCGTAAATAAAAAATTAAATTCAAACTGCAGTCATAATTTAAATATTAATTTCCCTAATAAATAAACACTTATGCAGGAAGTTTACATCCGATTAAACGCCCCATCCTTCATTCCCACACCTGCTGGCTTCAATCTAAATGAAGTAATCTATTCAAACCCTCTTAAAAAGCTACCGCAAATTACACACTTGACTGCGACAGCTACACACGTTCGGCACATCGCAAAAATCGGGAAACTGGGTGGTGGGAGGTGGAAAATGAAAAGCGAAACCTTATTTTGCAGGCGGGAACACACAAGAACAACTGTCACGTGTCCCGTTGAGTGCTTTGTTCTGGAAAAATTCGCCAGTCGGAAAATTCGCAAACGAGTGGTGGGTGGGAGCGCTTACATCCTTCCCCTGCTGCTTTCCGACAGCCAATTTCCCAAATATTGGGTTATTGGGTTTTGTACTTTTGCGGGTTGCTGAGGTAATGGAGATCTGGGCTTATGAATGTTCAATTGCTTTGTGCAAAAAACCAAAGGCATTTAAATACGCACCGCGAACGCAATAAATGACAGTTGAATTTTTTGATAAATGTCAGCGCGTGTGCTTTGTGAGAAAGACAGCTCGAGAAGAAGGGCATTTTGAGGGGGATTTCTTTGGCAGTGGAGTACAGGATTTTATGGCTCTGCAGAAAAGTTGGCCCGTCATTGCCCTGGGCTATTTTCCGTGACTTAAGGGCGCCACTTTCAACAAATTAAGCCAATTTTACGACTATGGTGGGGCATGGGCAGCAGCTTATTTCGAAGCATTTAAAATGTGCAAGGAGGAAAAATAACCATGAGAATACGTTTATCAATACAGATGCATGGATAAATAAATAGAAAGCACAAAACTATTCTATACTTTACAAATAAATTCTCGACATAATTTCCTGTTATTTCTTTTTAATCCTTTTCAAGCAGACCTCCTATAACGAACTAAAATGGAAACGACAAACTTGGGCGGTCAGGTCACATGAAACGCACACTGGACAGGGCCAGTGTCCAGTGGTTCGGGATAAGAAACTTCAAGAACAACTAAAAATTCCTGAGCAAGCAAATAATAATAATTTTGTATACAATCCTTGGACTCGGTCACCCTCCTGGTCACCCCTTTCCGCACAACTTGTCGGGGGTCAGACTACGCTTTTGTTTATGACGCAGTAATATTGAAATCAGGATAATTGTGCAAAAGGATGTGAAGAAAAAACCGCAAATACTTTGGGTCCGTTCGCAAGAGCCAAGCACCCAGGCCCCAAGTAGTCATTCATTCCGTAACGAAGATATCTCGAGAGCAATTTCAGTGCGACAAAAACTGAAAACTGGGCGAGGAAAGCGGACGGCGGGAGGCTGAAGTGGAGTGAAAACTCTACCATGCAGAAAGTGGTCAACATTTTCCTGCCACTGCCATGGGCAAGAATAAAAGACGTCGCCCAACAAATGCAATCCGAGTGCAGCAAAAAGGTAGCAATCATGGTGCCGAGTAGTCGTCGAATAATAATAACATCCATCCTAGTTTCTGTTGTATGCTGCTTAACAGTGGTAGGGGGGAGCGCTCTTGGTAATAAACCATAAGACATTCCCCGTGGTATACTATTCTCGTAAATGTGGCAGTGAAAGGCCAAATTAAAATGAGCAGTCAGCACAGAAGTATGTCCAGTTAAACTCAGCTATATCGCATCCCCCGGCCAGGGGGATATTTGGGCTTTGGAAATTTTGAGCATTAAAAGCACATTAAACGCTTTATGAATTTTCCAATAATTTTTATTTGTACTTAAAAAAACTTCTAGCAATTTTTCTACATTTTTCAGTGAGTTCTTTAAGGGGGGGGTAAGGTTAATTCGGTGCAAAAATGCCCACTTTTCAAAAAAATGTTGTGGCGAAACGGCTAAAGCTAGCTTAACGAATTAAATACCATATAATAACACAACATTTGAACAGTTTGTGATAAATTTTGTATTGAAAAATATTTAGAGGTAGAGGAGTTATAGGGAATCTCCCGAGTCGCCTCCAAAAAAAGTTGGTTTGCGGTGTACATCCTAACTGTCCACAGAATCATCCGATCTACAAAAATTATACCCCATTCGTTAAAGGATAAGTGTCCCGAGGTATTCTCGAAGCGTTTTTATTTTTAAAATTTTTTTCCTATTTTTAATCAAAATTTGAAGTCAAAACCCCGATTTTTGACTAAAAAATTAAGTTAATTTGTTAAATAAAAAATATAAGAAAATTAAAAATTAAAAAAAGCTCGACGAGAATACCTATAGAATTATCTAAAGAAGTTATGTTCCAAATTTCAAACCGATTGGTTCAGTATATTTTTAGTTATCGTGTACACCGATTTTCAAAATGGCATTTTTCAGGAGAGCGCTTTAAACTTTGTGATTCTCATGCATTGAACACCAACCGACCTTCGTTCAGCTCCGCATAACTTCGTCAATTTTACTATGATTGATGTAAAACTTGGACACAATATTCTTAAGATATTGAACTTTTAAAATAAAAAATAAAAAAAAATTTACGAAAAAAAAAATTAAATACCTTACCCCCCCCTTAAAGGACTTGATACATCGGTTTGTGTGACTGTCTTGCCTGCCTAAGCCACCCTAAAATTCAAAAATTCAAGCCCAAAAAATAACCTCAAATTAGCATTCATAAAACTCCTGTTCATCAGAGCCGCCTGTCGTCATCTCATCGTGGCCGTCAAGCGCATCTCAAAGGACGTTCTTTCATAATTAATTCTCACACAGAAAAATGTTCAAAGATATTTTTGCACTTTTGCACAACCACCCTACTGCCACCTGCTGCCTGCTGCCACCGGCCGCAGCTCGAAGCCTTTCAAAGTACACTGGGCTTGTGTGTGGCCACGTCAGACGCAGAAGCAGCGACAGCCCAAAACAAAGCGAAATGCTAAATGCGGTAAAAAATCAAAAAATGTAAAAAATAAAACATGTTTACCTCTACAATTTGACTGCTACTTTTAACCATACGGGGGCGGGTGGATATGCAAATTTCCTTTTTCCGCCGTTACGAATATTTCGGGACCTATTCCCCATCATATCGCGGTGCTTCAGTTACTCTGCAGCACTGTCTCGGCTTTGGCTGCTATGATTTATATACTCACGGCGTGCGCGTATTTATCAAACTCTAATTAATCGGTGATAAACCGATCAAGACGCTAAATGCTGCACTACACGAAGCCGCCGAGGCAGCAGACTCTGGCAAACTCTCCGAACGGATCTGCACTTTGCGCCTGCAAACGGGTTTGTTGTGTGGTGTGGTGGTGGAACACCTCTTGCCAAAACTCGACTCCGATTGCTTTTTATATTTCTGGTTTCTGTTTCGCAGAGAGCACCGATTACCATGTGATTTCCACCGCCCCCTGCCACTCCACCGACATCAATAGCCACATCTCCATCTCCAGGCCCCTTGCCCGCGCGGAGGAGTCCAGGAGTACGAGTACGAGTACGAGTACGAGTATTTGCTGAAGCAATTTGCTTTCCTGAATCTTGGGGCTGACCAAGACGACTGCGATGCAATCAATATATGCTCGTGTCCAGCAAATAATAGACTTCAAACTGGCATTTTAAGCGTTTTCCTTTTTTTTTCGTGGAGAGCAGAGTACGAGTGAGCCTACAAGGAGTGTAGCCGGCGTTTTGGGGATTCGATAATTTCCTTCCTCTCTCGGTGGGCAGAAGACTTTTCTCCCAAATGCTCACATAGTTAGAGTTAAAAATAGTTGGCTTTGAGCCGAGCGTACAGGGGGCCTCCACAGCGTCTAGTATGCTCCTTCTAAACCGACTCAGGATACCTTTCAGCACTGGGCTTGGAGCATCCTGTATATGTCATAGCAACGAACTCTAATCCACTTTAGCAAATCAATTTATTAGCCACGTATGACTTATGCCTTTTTAAATGTGCGCTTGCATGTGTTGTCTGGCTTCAAGTTGGGCTTAGAGGTGGTTTAGAGGTGGTGGTGGCTTTCCTACAAACTGAGGAGGCGCAAGAAATTTATGTTAACATGGTCTGCGTAGCGCCCTCTGGTATGTAATTTGGCGTTGTTTAGGTATCACGATTACGATTCCACTTCAACTGGGCTCGCTGTTTGGGTCGGCGCAAATAGGCCGTAAAATACGAGCCCTCGTATATGTGTGTCTAGCCTGGGTGTAAGCCATGATTATCTCAGGTATAAATGATATGTGCAAGGAAATTGAGTTCCGGAGGAGGCCATTAAGAGTCGATAGCGAGCGTGTGAATTAACCGGTGGGAGTGGTGTGTGTGCTCCGGCCTGGAATCGCATTTATTTATAGTTAGGCACTATAATTGCGAGCAGTTAGGTGGACCCTCTAGGTCACCGCCCAATGCCAAAGTCAACAAACGGGACAAAGTTCCCAAATATCAATTACCCTGAGCAAGGCAGCAATCCTTGCCAAAAAAAAAGGAGAAAGGGAAAAATGTGGAAGAAGTGTTTAGTTTTTGTGGTGCAACTTTTTGGGCAACTCCACCACCATCTGCGGATCCGCACATAAACGTTGAGTATAAATTGAAAAAGCCATTTTGCTGCCAATTTAGCAAACACTTAAACCAATTTTGCACTTCAATCCACCGACGCACACAAAAAGTGTACTCAGTCCCACTCCGCTTCCCTCGCTTGCTCTCCCGGCAGAAGCCACACATTTGCACATCCCGGATCCTTGCCTGCATTGACGTCGACTTTGACGCAGCACCAAGGACGAGCCGAAAGTCAGTGGCCCTGCCTGCAGGATGGAGTGTGTAGGAAGCATCCAAAACGTTGCCAACAAAGTGTGAAAATGTCAAGTCGTAAAGTGTGCACTGTCCAGGAGCTCGGAGGGAGTTCGGCACGGGGTGCACAGTCTGTAAAGTGGAGTACTTGCGTGGACGCGGGTCGTCTCAACTCCCTTATCTGCAAAGGCAGTTTTAATTTAATAGTCGACTTTGGGACTGGCAGGAATATCATCGCATCGACTGGAAGGAGTCAAGCTGGTTATCGGGCGAAAAGCAAGTGAAGTTTAGTAGGAATTTCGGTATTCCTATAAACTAGTCACCTCTGAATGTGATATCAATCAAAGCTGTCAATGATTCCAGAACTAATCAAAAATGTCCTGTATTTGCGAATTCCATTCGCCAGTTGTGGACAGCCCCAAGAGCCTTACGCAGCTTCCATTGCCAGCCAACGACGACGGGTCTTCAACAGAGGTCACCCCAAAAGAGTGAGTTTACTATCGAGTCCAATTGCGAAGCTACCATCCAATCTCTCTCCAGTGCTGGGGAAGAAGAACCTGCAGAGCCGAGTGTCACAGATTCTGCAGTGTCGGCCTCTGACCTAGCCGACTGCCGTGCGGAAAACTGGCTCCTGAAGAAGAAGCTGCGCGAATACGAGGTCACAATTGAGAACTTGGAACAGCTGGTGTCCACCTTAGTTGAGAAGCAGCACCAGATCTTGAGCGATATGTTTAACCTGCGCACGGAAAACCACGAACTACAGTCGGAATGTCATCTCCAGCGTGAGTATCACTCGATGGAGAGGAATGCCTTGCTGAAGCAGTTGAACGATGCCCAGAACCGAGATATGATCTTGGTAAGTTTGGCAACGCCATCAGGGCATAGTAAATGTTGTAAAAGTCCCTCACACAGGAAAGTCGATCAATAGAACCGCCTATTAACTCGGACTCGCTGTTCGTGGCCAATTCTGACAAGGAGGATCAGTGTCAATACGGCAACGAGAGCAACGACGAGCAGGAGTCGAATAGCGAAGAGGAGAACGAGGATCGTTCCGGCGAGAGTTCAGCGCCAAGCTCAGAATACAGCTCACCCAGCCCAACGTGTTCGGAATCGGAGGATACGGATGTGGACAATGATCTGTCTGGGGATAAAAGCTCCGATAGTAATAGCGAAACAGACTAGAACACTCCTTATAATTAAAGTTTATATTTTCTTAAATAAAATGTAAAAGTGTGCTCCTTTAAGTTTATGTACATTCGCCGCCCTGGGGAATCTATGGACTCACATTTAAGGCATTAAGTAATCAAAACAAAAACGTGACAATCGCACAAAACAAACCAAACAATAAATTTGACATAACGTGACGGTAGCAGACTGTCAAACAGACAGGGAATACAAGGAATAAACGCCTTAAATGAGAAAAATGGTGAAAACCTGTGCAAAGTATTTGCATATCAAAACGCTAACGGGATGTGGATGTGGCGGAACCCCTTGCAGAAGGGCTCTCCAAAAGTGATTGAATGGCTGGTAAATATAGGACCGACCGGAGGGTGGGGGCAAGTATTTAAATCACTCGCAAAAACGTGTTAAGTGTTTATCTATCGAAAAAGTTGGAAGGCAAAAACAGTAAGTAGAAGCCGCAGCTTCTGGCTGAGCTCTGCATGGTTTGGGACCTCTGCCCCGGGGCCAAGTGGTAAGATGAGCGGAATGTGTGCTGCTCGCTTGTGTGCCGTTTGGGTGTCGGGCAATTTATCAAGCCGGAAAGTTTTTAGCACAAATGAGTCGTGCCAAGGCAGCCAAAGGTCCCGCTCCCACTCCCGGCCGCCCGTTTGCCACCAGGATTAATGAGTCTCGTGTTCTCGTGCTGCTGCTGGCTGTCCTATTCTACATCCTCGACACCCGCCTTGCAACACGTACCAATAATCCATCATCGGTCCTCCCCCAAGTGGCAACTTGTGGAAGCTTTTGGGCTGCTCCACAGATCGCTTATCGGGATCGGGATGTTTGGGATGTGTGCAAAGGTCCTGGCTATCATATATGTATGGGTATTGATAGCAGGCAAAAACTTGTGTGTCATAAATGGCAGGCTCATGAGCTGGCCATTTCAGGCCAAGATTCTTAACTTCTTGTCTTGGGACCGCCAAACAAAGGGGAATATAACAATACAAGCTGCTCTGCAGGTCAACAGCGTAGCTTAGCTGCCGTTCCACCGAAATTATTAATGGCCAGCAGCCGCAACTCTATGCATATCGAGTCAGGAACGGTTTGCAATATCATTTATCAGCTGAGAACTTTGTTCAAGAACTTGTTGCGCACAAAAAAGATTTTCGTGTACACGTGAGCATCGCTGCGCATGCTGCCACTTCTTCACCGTTCCACCGGCCTACAGAGCTACCGAGGACTACTGCGGCACAAATGGCTCGGATAAGAGATGTGAAACCGAACATGGCTTGAAAGGAAAGCGCGCGTTTATGACTTAAATATATTAATACGCGATGCCGACGTGGCAGTCTAAACGCTATGCAAATCGCATCGTGAAAGGTGAGGTTGAGGCTGATACTGCAACACCCTGGCCGTGGCTATTCTCATCATCAGAAGCAGCAGCAGCTTCAGCAACAAGTAGCAACCACATTGCATGTGACCGGACAATGAGAGTGTGCAGGCGAGATGCTGGCGGGCAAGAGATTAATGGTTTTATATTTGGGGCTACATTTAGATTTAGCTGAGGCCTTGTTTTGGAGACGACATATGACACCCGGGTGCTGCTAAGTGGTTCTCTGGGTTGACTTTGTGAATGACTAATATGTATGTAAGTCTCACAACAACCCATCGCTAACCCCCCTGGCGGCAATAAACGATAAAAATAGCGAATTTTCTGGATCAACGCCTACCTATTTACTCAACCGTGCAAATACCCAGAATATTCGCAGAAGCAGAAAAAAACTGCTAAAATGTATTCGCGTGTTCTAAGCAATTTCAAACCAATAATCGTTGGGTGTCTTTTAAATTAAGTAACCAGAGCCATGCAAGCCAAATATTAAGCCATATTGACAACATGCCTGTCGATGCGACGATGTGTGTTGTGATGGGTAAAAAGGCAAGGACTTTATTGTTATTCTTTTTCATTTGACTAATCTAAAATTAAAATCATTCGCCGCAACTGTGGCAGAACGATAAAAGAACGAATAAATGATACATGGCGATTGATAAACGAAACATACAGCCACAACATTTAAGGTTAGCAGGAGTATCCACTCGTATTACTTCTCTAATGAGAATGACAAACCATCAGAGCACGACAAAAAATAATTAAACAAACAGAGGAAGGAAGACCTGTACGTGTGTATTTTGCATGTCCTTAGGCGAGGGAGGTTTTCTACCCCTAAAAAACAGTTTGATTTTAATCAATGAACCGCAAAGTCAGATACATGAAAATTCCATCCAATGAAGGCGCTTAATTGTAAACCTTTTTTCCGTTTATACTGCGCTCACTCATTAAATAGCTTTCGTATTTGTTTGGACACGGCAACTATGCAAACAGCTTTCAGCTGCAACTTTCTCCAGGGGGTTAAATGCTGCCAAGGATAACATTTCTTTTTACAAGTATATATACCCCCTCATGCATATTTATGCCACTTAATTTTTTCGTTACGCGAATGAATGGAATCGAATCGAAGAGTATTTATTTCATCGACTGTGTATGCATAGCGTCAAACCCCTTTTTTTTGGGCTTAATTAGAGGACCCCATGCCTCTTGGATTCTAGACTGTAGGCATACCCTTGTGACCCATGCATATTTATGAGTATGGATTTAATAAACATTTGTATTTATTTGCCTGATTATAGTCACTGGCAGGCAGGCCTAGCTACGTGAAATAAAACTCTTTCTTCCATTTGATGGTTTTGTTTTGTTGCTACACTGCAAAACAATTAAGCCCAACCAATAGCCAAGCGGCAACCACCTCATTGTTACATAGATTTCCTATGCAACTTGTATGTTGTGCTATGCGAAAGTCTGCTTGAATTCCCCACATCTCACTTGGAAGAAAGACTGATCGACAGATCAAAGCCATATAGGAGCCAAAACACATGTTTCCCCTCAGGGTACTGCAGCATTTTTAACAAGACTATGGAATCATACTAATTTCAGCGAGGGAAACCATTTTCTAAATTAAGGAAAATAATACAGCACACAGCCAGGTGGTTGGGAGTCGTGGAAAGTGCAACATGTGTTGCACCTAGAGTACCGCTACGATTACGATCGTTATCACCAAATCAGCGGCAGGGGTTAATAGAGCTGTATCCAACCGGTCGCGGAGGAGGCAACTAAAGCTAACGATCGCTAGCTGAAGGCTGAAGGCCAGCGAGGCAACAGCACACATGGCCCCCAGAGATCAAGCGCTGATGTTGCTCCGACAGAGTTGGCCACATTATTTGCAGATCTCGCACCTCGGCTACCAGAGCGGCCAGCAAACGGAGAACGATCGAGATGCGATCGGGCAGCAACCCGCCTGCCACGATGCCCCCATCAGCAGCTCGCACTTGACCACACTTATCCATCTTCTTGGCAAAATGTTGTGATAAAGCCAGCGATCCTCCAGCGAAATGGCCGTTTGATCGCCGAACCGATTCCCCCTGCCGTGTTTCGATTATGCTTAAGTAGACAGCCAGCTACTTAACCCCCAGCTAAAGCGGTTGACTTTGACGATCAGCTCTCTGGCTCTGGTTAGGGAGTAGGAGAGGAAGAGGCGACGGCGACGGCGACTCTGCTTACATCGGATTATCTTGTTTTGGCAGGGCGTCATTTTTTAGTAAATTACTTTAATAGTATAAACATAATCATTTGTATTGCGGCTGCTGCTCGGCACGGCGAGCAAGTACATGGCGCATTCAGGTGCAGACCATGGACGCTCGCTCGTGCCTCGGTTCTAGTAGTAATTTCATTCTAGTTACCAAGCTGTGATCGGTCGAATCACAGTTATCTGGGTAACAGTGAAAAATTGAAAATTGTATATGTGCGAAGAATGGGCCTTGGCTGCATCCTACAACTACATAGACCATCATATTTGATGGCAGGTGAGATATAGACCTATTCCCTCGAAGGCGCAATGCAGAATGAAGGCTCAACATAAATGTGCTCTCAACTTATATCAATCTGTCTATGATATTCAATGTGGAGTTCAAAAGGTGAATTAAATTACGATCCACAAATTTGAGAACTTAAAACGCAGCTGTCAATGTTTTCTTTTCCCTTTCACAAAAAAAGGTGTCCCCTGGCAGGGACCTCATTTAAATTTTTAATCAAACTTATTTGCATATGTGTGTATCGCTTACCTGAGCACACAATATCGCCAGACAAAGATCGCTGAGGATCTCCCTGAAAAAGGGATTTATTCAAACAGCTGGATGCTGCGTCGGATGCGGCACCGAAAAGGGTTGATGATACTCCTCCTGCCACTTTTTTCTCACTCCGCGAAATGTTGTTTTCCCCGAAAATAAAAAATGCACACAAATTTGAATAAAACAGCAAGTAAAAATGTTGCATAAAAGGGAGGAGAAACGACCAAGAGTAAAGCGCGAAAACCACGAAAATTTTTGCATAATTTATTGAAATTTCGTGGCACAGACAAAGGAGTCGAAGCGGAGCACCCGAGTCCGAGTCCGAAATGTGTTTCTATTTTACCCGCCGCACCGTGGAGCAGCTCCTTGCTGCATTATCCTTTTTGGCTTGTGTGCATTTATTTTTCATTTGCATGAATTTTTCATTGTTTTCCCAGACACGAAAGGAGCTGCCGCTAGGATGCACTTAACGCTCCATGGGATCAAGGACAAACACGCGATATTTGTCAGTGGGAAATCAGCTTGAAAATCGAGCCAAGTGAAGTTGAGTTCTCGGTAGACACAGTCTAGCATATAGACATTTATCCTCTTGATAAACTTTCTAGCAGCGCAAGTAAATATTTTTCATTTTAATGCAGCAAAATCTATAATCATTTTTTCAGACCCGCGAAAGAAATACAAACAGATTTTCACGCAATTTGTTGTCTAAAGAGAGAGGTTACAGCTTGGTTACACAGTCAAGATGGAGCTTATATTAACAAGGCTAAAGCAATAAATAAAAGCCAAATGTTCTAATATGATTGAAGAGTTAATAACATTTACAACTAAGGTGGGATATAATCTAACAATTTATTTTGTACCGATTATATTTTATAATATAATTCAAGCCAGAAGTTTGCAAAGCGGTCAGTTGAAGGAGACGTTTCTAACCCTATAAATGATATATAAGTCCTGAGTAATCAGCCTAAACTAGTACATCGTACTAATAGCTAAACAGACTAACGCCATCAGCCATTTTCCAAGAATCAATACGGGGGTGAACCGCCTTAGATTTAATCGTAAGTTAAATCCTTTACACGAGTGTGTCCATATCCTAACAACAACAATGGAAACGCATGCTCTCAACCCCACTCCCATCCCCCATTGCATTTGTCTAGGAGAGGGTGGCAGTGTGGGTTGGTTGGTGGTGGTGGCACCACCATCGCGGTGTCTTGGGCGTCGGTGGTTGCTAAATGCAATTTATCATAAAAAGGAGAAAAAAAAATAAAGATAGAAGCTTGAAATTGAAGCAGACGACCCCTTCAAGGGTGGGGGGGTGGAGTAAGAGTCAAAAGTTCGCTGGGAATAGGAATATAGTAGAGCTGAAAGGGCGAGGGTAAACATGGCACACACACCCACACCCGGGCACACACACACAGCTCATCTAATAAGACGCATTTAGCGTCTGTCAGTCTCGAGTGTGGAACGGAGGGCAAGCAGTCGAGGAAAAGGCAAATGGGAAAAAGTTATGGAGCTGTAATAAATTGGATTAGTTCGAGAAGCGACGCCATTTTGTCTTCCACGCTGAAATTTATAAGCACACAACATATAAAGCGGGGAAAAGCGAACTTAACTACACACTTTGCAGGCCGCACGCTGCTTTTCATTTGGAAGGGATTAGCAAGGGCCTCGGGGGGTCCAAGAGGGAAGAAAGTCTCAGCAGCTTCGGAGCAGGGGAGGCCCTTAAGAGCGCCACTTTCACTAAAGGACGGACCCGGGCACCGCCGTCTCTATCTGGCTGTAGGCTACGTGCCAAATCAAAATCAGATTCCCATTATGGGTTTCACTCAACTCGCTCGAATTGCACTTGAATTTGCATATGAAAGCGATTCATTTTTTTCTTCTTTGTCGTCCTGCCTAATATTTGGCACCTTTCTGCCTTTGTTCGCTAAATGATTCAATCCAATGTTCGCTTTCTGAATTGTCTGTCATGTGAAGCGCGCTTCCCCTGCCATCGTTCCGCCACAGCATCCTGCATCAGCTTCCCGATTTTCCCGCTTTATCAATTGGTTTCATATATGCAAATTTTCCAAACTCTCCTGTATCCTCGTTTCTATGTACCCCGTTTGATTTTCTTCTTTTTTTCGGGATGCAGCTGCCTCTTTCTGAGATGTTTTCTGTTTTGTTTGGTATTTGAGCTATTCATTTCGCCGTCGGCATTCGACTGAGTTATTGGTTTCTAGGATAAGGCAATAACTTTTGAATGAAAACTGACCCGGGGCGTCACTCAGGCTTAGAAGAAAAGAAGTTGATATAACCAAAAAGGATTAAAGTCCTTGAGAAAATTGTTACCTAACTACAATTTAGGGAGTCAGTACACTAGATTCCTATTCTCACAAATTTTCATCTAAAGAGTCCTACCCAGTCCTCATATTTTAAGCAAATACCTCTAGCCTCACGCGTTTTCTAGCGCTCTTAAATTTAATTTTTAATTTACATCAGTCAATGCTAAGAGAAACCCCTTGTGACAGCTATATTACTCATCCCTCGGCCAACTCCTGCCCGCTGGCTGTTAATTTATTTAACTACCGAGCTTCTAAGGCCGCGTTTACCCCACATATCAAAGCTTCGTTTGCCATCAAATGGATTTCATTTTGAAATCCAATAACTGCCAAAAGGATACATTTTCTAGCCAACCCTTTTAGTTGCTATCTACTTCTGCGAAGGAAGCGGGGTTCGAGTATATATCGTAAACTGAAACATTCTCGAAGTACATAATGTAAAGGGCTGTGTGTGTGTGTGTGTGGAAGTACCCGTATACAGAAACGACACACACCAGAGCACGTAGCACTGAATTTCGCACTTTACGCAATTTTTCCCCGCCAGCGCGAAAAAGGGTTGAAAGTGCGTATGGACATGGACAGGACAAACACCCCGGCAAACGCACAAACACACGCACACACTCCGCGGCGTTGCCAGATTGTCATCGCAGGCATCTCGCCCTCATCGCTCCAAGCATCATCGTCGTCGTCTCATTCTGAAAACCCTTTCCTTGACAGACGCGCTGTCCTGCGTCGGCGGCCATTATTATTTTCGTTTCCCAGCTCTTTCACTTGCCTTGGACCCCCCACCGCCCACCATCACCTCGTAGCCGCTCCTACCCCCCGGGGTCCTGTGCTCCACGCCGCTTTCTTCGACGTTATTGTAATTTTCTTAAAAATATTTTGGCAGTAAACTTTCTAGATTTAAGCCCTTCCCGGCGAGCTTTCCTCTTCGTCCCAGCCCCCGCCATCCTTTCAAGCCATTCCCGAGGTTTTGCGGTTTGCACGGCTTTACGGCGGCTCTCAGTGAACTCTTCCACAGCCTCCGCCTCCCCAGCCTCCACACGGCCACAGCTTCGCCCATCAACGGCAACCAGGGGGAATTCGCGTTTTAATCTCATTTTATGAAATGAAAATTTTTCAATTTTTCGACAAGAGATAAACTTTTTCTACTTGAATGCGTAATTACTCGGCTTTCGAATGAAATGCTGTGAATTTTCGACGAGTTTTCTGCTGCTGACTTTTGTTGGTCACCATCGCCGCTGGTGATGCCGCAGCAGCTGTGGTGCGGTGAGCGATGCTGCTGCCGCGGCACTGTATCCGTTGGCTTTGATTTCCATAATGGCGGACGATAGAGGCATAACTGTTATTAAGATTATTAAAAGGCGCTGGGAAGGGTCTGACTTATGATGTGGTCAGCTAAGTTGCTCATTATAAGCCGTGGTGGAAGGGGGGATCAGGGATGTGCGGCTAACCCTAGCCAAAGGATAAAAACCTGCTTAATGTGAAACGAATTCGAAATATAATATATTCTTAGGCCCACTTGAATAGTTATTAATAATAACTTATTAATAATAACTTTCAAAATACAATATTGAAGGTTCAAGACAATACCTGCAAGTAAGCACGTAAATAAATAAGAAACCTTTTACGTCAAGATAAGGAAAAATTAATGAGGGAAGCTGGACAGTATATAAAATACAGGATGTCTCTAAAAATGGCTTGCTTAAGGCTTACCCATTTGAATTTAGGAAACAATTAACAAGTTACCAACTACCTAAAAGCCTCTTGCTGGTTTGAAGTAATCAAAGACTGAAATATCCGGTTCCAAAGGAAAGAGGCACCCTGTGTTTCTAAAAGAAACACCCGCACGCATAGAGAAACCCCGAGATACAAAAGGCAAAAAGCAAAAGAAAAATGTAAGCAAAACGGAAAACAAAAAAAAATGTCTGAAGATGGTAAAAACTTTTCCCCAACTTTGTTTTTGCTTAATGAGCAAATACACATACATACATACACACACGCTATGCCAAAGATGGCATTAAAAAATGCGTTAAGGGCGCGTTGCCAAGGGCCCAGAGAACAAATATTAATTCTTGGCATAAGCGGCCCACAGACACACGCACAAAATTCACAGACACATGTCCTTAAAAAAAACGCCTAGGATATTTAAAAATGTTTCGGGTTTTTGGGGAGTTTGCAGGGGTTGATTCTTGTGATACCCTGTACATGGGAGATAGGCTCGAGTCGATCAAACACATCTTAAGATGATGATAAAGGAAGCAAAAGTTTTTCCAAAAGTTTGCAATTTATATAAAATAAGGACTAAATAAAGAAAATAATTCTATAATTATTTTTACTGAGGTTACTTCTTGTTAAGAAGATATTCAATGATTCGTTTCACTAAGCCACTTTTTCTCCCAAAAAAAAGTACTGGACAAACGTTAAAAAATTAGCATTGGTACTGTCTTGCTGCCGCACATGTCGCTTTGGGTGTTGCCTCCCATTGCTTACTACCCCAAGGCCATCAATCCCTCCGCAAGGCAACCTGTACCCCCCCCCCCCCCCCCACACACACACACACTCTGGATTCGACGTAAATTATTTAGACTCATTTAATGTGATGCTGAGAAAGCATCGCTTTTTTACGATTTTCAATTTTTATTTTGGCTTTTCCTTGCCACCCTTCGAATGCCTTTTTGTTCTCTTCGGGTACATTTAGTTTGGGGTATTTTTCTGCGTAAAAGCAAAGAAATTTCGGTGGAAAATTAAAATAATGTGTCCCCTGTCGCCGCCAGACGCGACTCGCGGACTTGAATGTGATGTGGATGTTGAGGATACCAAGGACGGGGGAGGCGCTGGACCAGCTGGTTTTATTACTCGCTGCAGCAAGGCGATAATCTTCCCTTATGGGACAACGCATATTCTGGGATATATCTATTAATAGCGAATACCGAGACCGATCTTTGAAAGTAAACCAAACAACGGTCAAGCTGAAAGGGCTCACAAGACCCTCGGACCCTACCACCAATTCAAAGCTAATTACTGCCACTTGAATTGATAATGCGATTCATGTCATGTTTGCCTTGTCACCCAACCCCCTAATAACACGCTCGTTAATTTGTGTTCACACTGACCACTGGCGATTGGGCGAGAGCAGGAGGGTGTATAAAACAGGAAGTGACCAGGCCGGTCAGTCGGGTCAACTGGTTTCTAGCTGACCCGCTGACTCCTGAAGTGTTTATCCTGGCGAATAGTGATTGTTTGACTTTTGCTTTGGGCAGTGCATAAATTAGCATTAAAAATTATACAAGCGGAGCACCACATAGGGGGATTTTATAGCGGTCATTGGGCAATTAGCATTGTAATTGATGGGCTTAGGGCGTAACATTTCGGAGGCACGAAACATCTTGATATACGAAGGGAGAAAGGCAAAGATTTGAAGTTATGTAAGTCTTACACCTTTATTACAACCTTATCTTGTTTTTAAGTTTTAAGTTTAAGTATTCAAGCATCTTGCTCATCTTAGCAGGAGGGACCGCAACTACTGCAGCAGCCGCCGCCACAGCAAGGTCCACATGGTCCACTATAGAAGCCGCATCGCGGTCCAAAGCGTCTACCACTGAAGCAAGGACTGCAGCAGGGGTAGTAGCAGGTGTCACAGCAAGGTCCACAACACATGACTAAGCCTTGAAAGATCTAAGGATTCAATTTTAAAGCCATAAAGAAAGGTAATTTCTTAGTTAGTTACTTACTGGACCAACGAAAATCCAAAACACTTGAACACTTAACAAGATATATTTGATGTTATGGGGTTTGATGCCGGCGTAAGACTGATATTTAAAAGGCAGGACAAGTCGTACACACATTTGAAAGGTGTCAGAAAACAGATCATGGCAAACTTGATGCCAAAGTTTAAAGCATTTTCTAAATTCAAAGAGTTGTTCTCGTTTTCTAATTACGTAAAAAAGCCAGGCAATAGTCGTTATTTAAAAGATAGAAAGCCATATTACTGAACCAACTTTTCTTATGGCTTGACCATTTGTAAGCCAGTTTCCGTTTGCCATCAGAAACTCATTTATGCTGTAACTATGAAAACAAGTGAAAGTAAACCAGTTATGTGACCAAAAAAGCGTTATTCTTCATTAATATTCTTGGACTCCTAATCACCCAGCCACCACACAGTTACACTTATGCAAATTAGAGGCTCTACTAATATAAGGCATATTCTTGGATAATTAACAACGCCAAACAAGTCCCAGTCCTGGATTCGTGTCGTGTATTACCCTGAACTCATGTGGTAAACGTGAATGACCACCACTTGACCATTTAGCGGACTCCGTACTCGGCACGCGTCCAGGGGCTGCGGCGATATAATGCCCAGCCTAATGACCACTACGCACTTCCGCCAAAGCTCAAGGACTCTCATGCGTATTTCTACGAGTCTGGACTTTAATAATTATTCAAATACAGTCGGTAAAGTGTGTCGCATATTAAAAAGTCATTTTCCCAGCAAATGAGTTAACATTTTTTCTTTAGTTGCGCGTAGGAGCAAAAAGGCAAAAGGCTAAAGGAGACGGAAGCACATGCTGTTCGACATGAGCTTGACCGGAAGTGCCATACGTGCCGGAAATGCGTGATTTTTGATGTAGAATCGGATTACTTTTCAGGTCGATATGTGAAAGCCTAGAAAACTTTCACTAGTTCAGAAATTATGAGCAATTAAATTAATGTATTGTATTTAGGGAACTTTGCTTCACCAGAAACTAGAAAAGACATTCGTATTTCAGCTATTCTTTTTTATTTACATTTCGTAACATCAAACAAAATGAATATTAATGATTCTGAAACATTCACAAAAATCTCTTCAAATCCTTTGGCCTGTCGGAATCACTTCCCCCGCTGCTCTTGTATGTTTGCTTCATTTAAATTCTGATTTTACTCAACGTTTCCCAAACGTCAAATAGAAATCCTTGAAATTCATAAATATTCCAAACTTTTTGCTTTGTGTCCCGTTTTCGGAATCCGCGTCTTGATGGTTGAGTTCTCTGTGGATCGGCTTAGGTTGCCTGTCCTGCCCACTGGATTTCCTCGTTCATTTTTAACGATTTTTCGTTTCATAGTTCTCGTTCTCGTTGTCAACTCGGGCTCTTTTTTTAAATATATATTTTTTTTATCACAAATGGCAGTGGAGCGTTGAAGCTCCAGCCATGTCTATATGGATATTGTGGCTTTGAGCATCATCTCTGGATCGATTCGTTACTTCTTTCGGGCGGTTGCTCTGGTTGTGTTTGTTGTTCGGGCTTGTCATCTGGCTAAGCTCTAAAAATTAATGATGCGCGGCACATTCGAGAGTCCCTGCTGTCATTGGCTGGGCTAGATATTCAGGATATATGTAAGTATGCAAAAAAGAAAGAGGAACAAAAAAAATAGAAACAAAATTCACATTCGCCGCTCTAAGCTGCGGCTTAGGTTCGCCTGCTCATTGATGAAAATTAATGAGTGTGCGTGTTGTGCTCCGTAAATATTCAAAGGAATATTTTCGGAGATTCTGTAGTTGGTTTCCTGCCCCGGGACCTAGCTCGCTCTCAGCTATCGCGCATTCGCCCCACAATGGGACGGAGGACACAGAACTCGGGACACAGGACTCAGGACTAATTTGCATAATTACAGCCCGTAATTTTTTTCCTCTTTTCTACGCAGACAAAAGTATACACACGAATTTGCTTGTGTGTGCGCCCTTTGCCAAAGGGACGCAGTTTCCTTTTTTGTGCATGGCACTTTTTACTCGATATTTGTTTATTACGCAACCGTACACACGCACTCACACACACACATTGGAGTGTACAATTTTTGATTTCTAACGAACAATGTACAATCGTCCATACAAAAGCAAAAGAGAGACAGACAGGCAGAGTGCCTAATAAATATTCATTCTAAAGTGAATTCAAGTTAGAAATTCAGTATCCTTTGGTCATATAATCAAGTATTAATTGTGATAGCTTGTGTTAATACTGCAGCCCCCATAAGAATCTCATTAACTTTTCGTTTCGGCGAGAAAAGTTTTCCCCACTCCCAAACTTTTGTGTGTGTGTGCCAACCCTCAAAAGTAATTTTTCCTTTTTTCAGCGTACATATACAGATTTTTAAACTAATTTTAAGAAGCGCTCTCCTCTCTTTTTGGCTGTATTTTCTCTCAATTTGAAGATGGAGTCGTCGGACTCGGGACAATCCGGATTTTGAGTTCATTCCACTCATTAGCATGTGGCATGCGGCGTAAGGAAGAAGGAAAATGGAGAACGGAAAAGCGCTGAGGAGGAGGCAGTTGTTTCTTGTCTGCTTTCTTCCTTTAATTTTATCGATTTTCCTGGATGGATAGCACTGCTCTTTACCGTTACAAGCTAATGAGCTGCACTTGTGCTCCGGTTCGCTCGGACGTAATCATTCAACTTTGCTGGCATCGCTGATTATAATCAGCATAATGTGTACTCTCTTACACTTCAATAGTTCACGCCACGGATCAGTGGAGCTTGGTCCTGACCGGACCGTACCGGAGTGGACCCACCCTACCTGCCCTGCGGCCCCGATGCGTAGTGAGAATGGAAAGACGCAGCAGCTCTGGCCTGGCCAACAACTATGGCTTCTATGCCATCTTTCTTATAGGCTCTAATAACCGTAATCAGGTTAACGTTAACGTTCAGTTTACCTACTGATTTGCTGCCACTTGGCAGTCACTCCTATCGCCGTCTCGGTTTCAGCCACGGTTCCCTGCTCAGTGAATGTGTGAACATTCGGAGCCCAGTTTCCGCAGAGCGCTTTTCAGTTGCCGAATGCCCCGCAGATAGTAATACAGAAGATTTCAGATACTCGATTTTAATCAAAACGGCGAGGTCTTTCTGGCCAGAGCTAGGGATCGTAGCCGCTGCTGCTGGGTTCGTTGCAGCAGCCGAAAGACCTTTCTCCCGCACGTTAGCTGTTTATATAATTATGATATTTGATTTAATGACGACTTGCTTCCGAAACAATCCAATCAAAAAATTTGATTGAAGTAGGCGTAGCTGGAGCAAAACTGCCAAAGTAACTTCTGCTGCCTGCCAGGCGTGAAACTATTCCAAAGGTCAGCCAGTTAAAAGAGTTCCTTACACTTGCTAATGGCTAACCAGCTTTGGGAATTGTTTTCGCTGATTTACTGTAATGGCCCACACCGCGAGCCCAGCCCAGACCAGCCCATCCAGGTTGATCATGCAGTTTTCCTGCAAATTTATAACCACGTGATCAACCCACACACTCACATGGCAGCAACGCGATCTGGCGATATTAAATTCTTAATTTGGAATCATTAGCAGGAGCAGGCCGTGCCCAGTGAACGAGGAAGCTAGGTGAGAAGCAACCAGAAATCGCAATCCAGTGCTCCTACTACTACTTTATGGGGTCTCCATTACATTCGACTAAGGCCGAGGCACTCTCCACTGCCTGCGCCTCGCCACAAGCAAAGTCAAGGCGGCAAAATTTAATACCCATATATCGTTGCACACACACACGGTTCGCGGATCCAGAGTGCTCCGGGGATGTTGGCCGCGCACACCTCCCGCTCGCTTTTGATTTTTAAATTGAAAATAATAATTTTGCGCACTCAATTTTCAGCGATTTGTCAAAACATTGTTTATTGTCGACGCCAAGTCCCGATCCTCCGATGGTCCGATGGTCCCGATGGCCCAAGACCGACTCCACATCGCCGGTTACCCCCTTTTCACCGGACTCTCTCTCTCTGCTTCGCAAGCAGCGGCGGCGCACTTTAAGTTAATTGAAATATTTCAACGATTTTCGCCCTGTGGTTTCTTCTACCTGCCGTCGTGTGTCCGTCTTCGGGATCAAAGGGGATGCCTCTCTGCATGCGGCTGCGATCAAAGAGCCTTTTGCATATTCCTCTCGGATTACTTCTCGCTGACTGCCTCCTTTTAATAGAATCCAACGCTCATTTCTATCGCATGCGATTTATTTCCTACGAATTTCGGTTCACGAGTCCCAGTCCCAGCCCCAGCCCCAGCCGCCGGTTGTGTGCGCTGAGTTCAATATTGATTTTTATTGCCATTTGACCGCTAGGCGCCATATTGCTTTTAAATTGAGTGATTATTGGACTTGGAGAACCCAGCCGGTATTGATATGAGAAAATTGTAGAGGCAAATATTAGCAGCAGGCGAACCCATTGGATCTCGGAGGAAGGATCGTGAACAGCGCCTGATTAGCTTAGATGAAAAGTGAGCCTCCTTGGTGGATGGCCATCTAATGGCAGAATATAAGCCTGAGGATCGTAGGGTTATTACAAATTGTAGTAATAATTTATTTAGTTTACTGTTTCCTAAAGTGGATGGATCGTGGTCCCCTTGAAATGATTAACTGCCTCATAAGCTCAGACCCAATGTCGTCCACAGAGCGGCCTGTTCTGTCACTTGGCCAGAGGCCTGCTGAGCACTTTTCGAGGTAATCCCAAGGCTTTGTAGCCTACAAATTTGCGGCTTGTTCGTTCTGAGAGACTGCACCTCATCATGCTGGAACTCCAGCCATCTGGCATCGCATAGGCGAATGGTCTTCCTTCTTCGGCGAGTGTACAACTGTCATACGCTATTTTCACTGCGGTGTCCGGGTACAAAAATTGTATACAGTGTCAGCCAGCATTGGGAAGAAGCCTGCCAACGCCCCAAAAGTTTTTGAGCCGTCGGAAGGCAGCGCGTAAATCTTTTGCATAATTCAGTGCCTGCTTTTTCTTGTGCCTCTCCAGACCCACTTGAGGGGCCACTTCCTCCTCCTCCTTCTTCTTATATCCTCTATCCCGGCAGCCGCCTGTCACACCAACGTCTCCGGCCATGCCACCCTCACGCACTTCCCCCGGAGTCCTTGTTTGTGTCCAAGTCCATCCATTCGAACAAGCCCTCTGTCTGTACCCATTCCTCGACAGCATCTTGCCGGGTGCCCGATGCAAAACCTCGGCTGTCCTTCATTCGCACCCAGTCCTCAGTCCACGGCCCACAGCCCACAACCCACCCTTGGCCTCATCCTCGTCGCGTGCGTTTTATAGTTAAACATGCCACCCATTTAATAATCATCCCTCCGAGTTTCTGTAATGTCGCAGCCACATGTAAATGATTTCTTTCTCGGCCTCCACGTTCTGTGCAAACACACTCTGGAAGTATATACACTTTTTAAAACTTATCCCGGTGCTCCTGTTGGGAGCGTGTTCAGGACCACGGCTTTCTCCCTGGTCTCTCGGGGCGTCATTTGTATAAAGCGAAGGTGAAGGATTTTTCAATTCTGCTGCCCCCCCACTAAACGCGCGTTCGGTCCCTTTGTTTTCAATTGGGCCACGGTGGAATGAATTGCTCGGATACAACGGCAATGCCGTCTAGGATATTGCAATGCTGTGTGCCCCACTGTTCCAAATGGCAATTTATTTTCATCTACGCACTTCGATCCTTCTTCATTTACCTAAAATTTTATTGCATGTAAACAAAGCTGTTGTCTGGGAGGGCAGTCAGGACCCTGGGGTAGATTTTTTGTACTTTCCTCGTAGAAGGAATTCGGTATCGACCAGAATGTGATTATAATTCAGAGACCAATTTAAACTTGGTTCAAAACAGTAAACAAAATTATATCGCATTTACTGGTCGTCAGACATTAGAGCGAAAATTCGACATTAAACCACATTTTATCGACGAATCTCACGTGCAATTTAACGAATTTGCCAAAACACTTGGTTCACAGCCCAAGTATTAGGCGATAGACGAACCTGGCCAGAGCTACGCAGCTATATCCTAAGCCCGCCCGCCTTCCAACATCTCCTCGCAACTCTACGAGGGCTTCAAGTGGAAGTTGCGCATGCTCAGTTGGCGTTCTCCGATGGCGATGATATCGCCGTGGAGGCATCGATGCCTGCTTGGCACGAAACATGAACTCGCCAGCCTCAAATATAATATTTGTATGCGTTATGGGCACATGCGGTCCGTGGAGCAGGAAGAGCTGGAAGGCGAGTCGTAGGAAGCAGTTGCAGAAAGGCTTGTTAGGCCGGAGCTGCCCTGGCTGGGGCCTATTCTGTGGCCACCATCGTCATTATCATCATCATGGCCTAAGCAGGCATTGAGTTGTGAACGCTATGAAACACTCTGGGTCCAGGTCCAGGTCCATCCTGCGCTGGTTGAGACTTTGGCTGGGGAGCCCTGGGGTCATTTAGCTTCTTAAATGTAATTCGACGTGTTCGTGCGGTATTTTTCGGCAACACTTTGCAAGTGATTCTTGCGCTCTAAGAAAGGTGGCTAGCATTAGGTTTTTGAAAGCATTTGCTGACAGGGTTGCCAAGATGATTAGAATTTTATATGGTTGAAGTCTATGAATTTTAGATTTATATATTTATGGAGACAGAGACTAGGTGTATTTCATTTAAAACGGAAAATAAATATCACAAATCTTGATCGATATTTTAATTTCTTTATTCAGTTACTCTGGCAACCGCTGTCTGAAGCATATCACTGCTAATATTATTTATACGTTATTCATTGATAACTGGACAGCGCCAGAAAAAGAACATCTACAAAAATTTTCTACCAAATGACTGGGCAGATGATGCCCCAAAGCCTAACCCAGTCAATTTCATTGTTTTCCGGTGTCTGAATTGTTATCCTTTGCGCACCTCTGTCTGCCACAAACGGCCATAGCCCGTTTGTATCGGAACCTGGACTTTGGCTTTCACTTTGACCAGCTCCCCCAGCCACATACGATTCATAGCCAGGTACAGGGATTCCTCTGGATTCCGCAAAGACCACGAGCTCTGCCGCTATTGGCACTCAACTGGCTGACTGCAACACCCACAATTGGGCAACCCAGTCCAGTTCCTAGTTCGCGGCACTTTGCACTTGAAATGAGATCGCCAATGGATCAGACACTCGAGTCATGGAAATGATTTATTTGAGCACGCGCACTTGAACCCACAAAGTGAGCCCCTGGAGCCTATTGGTAGTTTGCAAGCCTCGGCTATCAGTGGGCAATTAATCCGAGTGATTGGTAATTTTACGCCCACGTAGAGCATTGGGTCTGTTGAAATATATAGAGGAAATTCCAACTTGTGGGGAAATGCTGGGGTCTACGGGCAATGGGGAAATAGCTCAGAAAGTTGGGGCGAGCTTTTTCTAGCTTGGTTTAGGTTGTCCCTTATTGCGAAACAAATAAAAAAATAGTTCTATTTGGTGTAGAATATGCATTAAGGAAATATAATAGAAAATAGACACATATTTTCCAAGATTTACAGATGCAAGGTACTTATGTTTTTGGAGCCCCTTTTTTTCCAAATATTAACTTCCAGTTTCTGCGTTTGCAAATCTCAGCTAATTCAGGCCATGTTCCTCCACATCCTAGTCTCATCAAAATCGTGCAGTGCATGCTAGAGCACAACCATCTACACGGAGCTTCTCCGACTCCTTGGCCCCAGAACGAAGATAAATGACAGCAATTGACTTCATTAGCAGTAAACGTCAAGCAATGCACCGCATGGAGAGTGCGTGTGTAATTTTTATAACAACAAACAAAACGCCAGAGGTTTCCTCCCACCCGGCCAGATCCATCCCCTCAGAACTGAAGCACACACACACACACACCACCCCCATGTCCTGAGGCATTTGCCAAAACCCTCGGAAAAGTCAGAGCGAAATTTGCATACGCATTTCGCCTGCATCGTGAAGGCAGTCGGAATAAACTGGCCGCAGTGACTCCATTACGGCGTACCCCGGGAACAGACAATGAAACCATCAAAATCCAATGAAATAAAATAAAATTCCAATAAAAACATTTTGGCAAAAGGGCAACAAGGGGGAGATCCCTGAGCCCTTGGCCCTGACTGCTGGCTGCTGGCCATGGGTTCCATCCCGCTTGACATCCCCGTGGAAGGGAAGAAAGTGTGTGCAGCCAACCAAAATCTGATCATATACAAGCCACCACCCAATACCATAGCACCCAACCATCGCCAGCCTCCCCCGCTCCGTTGACGTGTGCCTGCGATTTTGCAAATTTTCGCAATGTCGTGGAAAAACCACTGGAAAAACTGTTTTCTTTGTGCTGATGCTGGCGCTGTGCTGGTGTTTGCCTTCACCCTTGTTAGCGGTTTCTGCCATGCGACTCTGCTAAACTGTCAAATGTCAACATGACACTTGGTGGGTTTTGTCAACCCAGAAGGAGAAGGAGATGGAGAAGATTGGGAGGAGGGAAGGAGGGGTGCTCCAATAGATCTCTACTGCATGCAAATACTGTATCGTCTGGCGCTTTGACTCTCCCGACTCAAATATTTTAGCTTCTTCACGTACTCTTCGTCTTCACGAGCTATTAAAGATTTAAGGAAATTCGCTGCGTACCCAGATGCAATTGCCGACGAGGACGTGGCGAGTGCCACAGTCATAAGATTCGGACCCAGATTCAGCAACACACAATTACCGACATATGCCACACATATCCACGGTCAGCCAGGCCAGCGCAGAGGTAAAGTAATTCACTTTGACTATCCAGTTGTGGTCGGTTCGGTTGCCTTTGGAGCCGCACAATTTACGATGCATATTTAGATCAGGCCGTATTATACGGTGTAATCGCTGCTACGCTGCACGTTTCGTGCAATTTGGAACGGAGCCATGCTGTTGATGGGTACGACCCTTGGCAGTCACATCAGCCTCATCGCCGCTATCAAATTAGGCATTTCGCTGAAGTTCTCGCATGCCCAGCATTTGTCGTTTCGAATCGGGGTATTTGCGCCTTGTAAGCTTTAAGAATAGAGTCCTAAGTTTATGAGAGCTTATAAATCCACTTCGGACTATTCATCCTCGCACTTAACTATTCCATGAGCCGCTATTTAACACCATTTAGCGCGCACATCCGAGAACCCGTTTCGGACCCTTCTTTAACACTTTTATTTCCTCTACAAATTACGACTTAATCAGAAATTGACCCACAACACGAGTGCGATTCAAAAACGAGCAGAGGGCAACTGTAGCAGGGGGGAGAACTCGGTGACAGGCTAAGGTCACCCAATGTCCATGACGACGACGGATTTCGGGCAGCCGACGAGCGGCAACAGACTGACCGCACGAACAAATAAATGGACACGGGTCGGCGGTAAAGGTCAGTTTCGGTGTCGTTTTCGTTTCGTTTTCAGTAGCAGTAGCAACAAAAGGTGGGCAATCATAATAAAAAAGAAAAGCATTCGTAAAGGGGTGTCGATTGTACGTAGGGGTGAGTGCCGCTGCCAGCGGAGGGATGACTGGCCACTCAGAGCTATTGTGGCTCTGGCTGTTGTTGGGTTTCCTCTGCTCCTGGCAGCGGTCGCAAATCAATTAAGGCGGCAATCATAACGAAAAGCCTCATACCGGTTTCTGGCAGCAGTTCAGTTCGTTGGCTTTTTAGCAGGTTGACCTAGGTCGCATTCCAGACCAGCCGGGGGGAAGTCTGCGAAATCAGCACAGCCATTAAATTAAGCATCCGGAAATAAGCGGAAATGCTTGCTTTCAGAATCCTAGAGCCCCCCGCCTGGGGTTGGCCAACAATAAAAAGTGGCCATACCTTTGGCAAAAATCAAATTGATAATAATTTTCAAGTAAATAAAAAATTATATTGGCCTCCTCTTGATTTTCGTACTTCAAAATTCGAGCAACTCCACTCCCAATCGTGTGGAATCCCACCCCTCTTCGTATTTGTACTTATTTGTAAAATAAGAAAGATAAGTGCTGGCGAAATAAAGGTTAAAATATTACACGCTCCAGAACGTGACCAATGCAAATGCATATGAGCCGATGGAGAAGGGGCGAAGAAGTCAACTTAATTGAACTTTGCAGTCCAACGTATTGCTTCTGCGGCCGAGGATTGCGGAGGTGACTTGGTCGGAGCCTGAGCCTCAGCCTCAGCCTCAGCCTTCATGTAGATCATCTGGACAGGGAAACGAGAATAAAAGCCGGCCCTTACACTCTTTAGCTCGCGTGTGTATCGCAGCTGGAGGATCAGCAGCGGCAGCAGCCGAGGTATGGAATTATCGGTCACGTAGTAAAACAAACATTTTATAAGAATGCAATACGTAAGCTTTGTTCGCCATGGAAACCACTCATAATGGATGATAATCGTTTGGGCTTTGCAGTGGGAGCGGAGGCCTCGAGTGGAGCATTTTGGCAATGTCGGTGTAGCGCCACTTGGCCAGGTTCACAGACTGTGTCTGACTGTGTGTCTGTCTGCAGGGTTTGATCGCGTCTCGCGTCTCCATTGGTGTGGGAAGCGGTGTGAACACGAACCTCTGGCACTTTCGTTGGCCCCGAGCCAGAGAGCCCCTGTCCGGATAATTTGATTTGACTAAAAGACAATGATTTAATATGTGAGCTATAAAATAATCAGGCTTCCGTTGACAAAATGTTTAATAGGCGTAATGGATTCCGATCCTTGAGCCCATCGTGTCGTGCTATTTTGCACAAGATGAAGTCAAAGACGAACCCGACCCGGTCTCGGTCCCTTCAAAGAGCCGGATTGTATGACAATCTGATAATAATACCTCCGAGATACACGGGCAATTCCCTTTATAACCCTGAGCTGCTGACAGGCGCCGCATGCTGCCCCCCAAGGAGGCGGGGCATAGGAAGAGAGCTCTCTGCTTTGCCGGCGTGCAAATTTATTCTGGGAACAGGAATTTATGACACGCAACTTCGCACACCCGCTGCACGTAAACAAACATACACCCTCGCCTCGTCCCCAGGAGCAGGCAGCCAATAAACTAAACGACGAGCCATCCCCCTCTTGGCCTTTCAATGTTTGCAAAAAATAAAACTGGGAAAAGAAAAGAATCGGGCTTACCCTAATTTAGTTTGGCTTTCACTTTCATATTCTGGGTTTTTTGGCAAGCGGCAGACGACAAGGGGACTTTCTCTAGCATCTCTTCCCCTTGGCCCAACCAAGTGAGCAGCTACCCCTGCGACTCAGAGGGTTTTCTATTTCACGTCATCGCTTTGATTGCAATTCAATTGCAAAATTGGCAAAAACATCAATTTCATGCCGCCGCAGAACAATCATCAAGTGCCAAGCCATTACGTAATCAGCGGCAACAATGGCGGGGGTGGAGACAGGGGATGCAGGGGAGGCGAGGCCTAGACCGAGACCGAGACCGAGGGGTGTGACCCAAACAAGTATTAGGCAAACATGTTACCCATATCCTAATCCCGCGCCCTGCTCAACGAACCCCATAAAGGATACTTAACTCGACTTTACACAATCTGATTTTCGGCTTGCAAATTTTTCCTTCTGCGTGGCGCATTTTCCGAGTTTGCCAATTTTCCTATCTCCTTCCGTGTGCGTTTTGAGCGGGAGAGGGTGGCTTGTTGTGGTTGTTGATTTAGTGGTGTTGTGATTTCGTGGCTCTGCCATTGTTGTGCTCGGGCCTTGTGTTATTATTGTCGTCGTCGTCGTCGTTCTTGGTGCTCAAGGTAACCAGGAAATATTTGATAAACGGTTCAATCGCATTTGCATTAGAATTAGAGCAAGGAAAAAGTCTATTTCTATCGGCAGCGAATGGAGGAGGGCAAGGAAGAGAAGGGGGTTGTGAAAGGGATGTTCATTTTGTGCGAATTTCGATCAAATTAGAGGCCTGCAGGCTCTCTCAACTATCTGCTGTGGCAGCGGACTGGCCTAAGGGAAAGGTAATCGTAATTGCAGTTAATTCAGCCAATACCTTTCCGACTTAATGACGTGCTATTTACTAAATAGTTTTTCGGTAGTGCAAGAAAGTTGCAGATTAATTTACCAGCGAACATTAAACGAATCCAATTTCTTCAGTCCGAGAGTAAATCGATTTCCCGAGGATAAGTTTTCATCGCCTCATCTTTCGTAACTCGGTAGTTACTTTCATTCACTCAGTATTATGCTAATCTCCATTCTTCCAATGGACGGGGATAACAGAATACGAGAACTCATAGGCCCATGTGCAGCCTGGAGTCCACCCCAACACCGCTGCTGAGGCGATTGAAAATGCTAATAGCAGTGGCACCTAGCGACCAGCTTCGGCCTGCTGTCGCTCAAAAAGTTTCTGCCACCAAATCCAATTGATTTCAACCAATTTCTCAAACTCCTCTGCCAAAGGAGAAAGAGAAATGGAGAACAAAAAGGAATACGTGCCAGGCGGATATAAAAAAAAGAAGAGAAATAGCAAAAAAAAATCAATTGAAAAAACTTTTTTATTTTCCGATGGCGGCGAGTAAAAGTCTCACGCCCACGACCCACCATCCATCCCAATCCCAGTCCCATCCGCAATTCCAATCCCATTCCCCTCCCCCTTCCCATTCTCAGTCCATCCCCTATGCCTCTAAGCCTCCAAGCTCCAAGTAGTCCCAGCACTCGGAGCACCAACGTTTTCATACTCGTGCGTCGCATGAGTGACAAAGAAATGGGAAAAATTGAGAACTAAATCCGGCGGTGCGGCGAGTCCTTCGACAGCTCGGCGGATTCTCATTGGCCGTTGGGCAACACATGGAACCCGGATTGTCAATGGAGTTGCGTATCCAAATGGGCAGCTCCCAGCTACAGCCTCACCCACATATAATCGTGTATATATGTACATATATATATATCGCTGTCTATCCCGGTCGTTATATGTATATTGTAGTGGAGGCTGGCGGCTGCTGCTTGCAAGTGTAGCAAATAAAATGCAAAAGATGCCAAATAAAAAATGACATTTGGATACAAATCGAAACCGGAAGGCGGAAAGCGGTGGTGAATGGGCGGATCGGGTCGGTTTGGATGAAGGAAGAACGAAGAGAATTTCAATTGAATATTTAATGGCAGCCAACTGCTGCTCAGTTGACTGGGATTGGGATGGGATTGGGAGCTTTGCATTTTGTTTGATGGTTAAGGGACTAATCGGATAGGTTCGTTTTTATGATCAGACTTCGGGGCAGAATTAATATACATAAGTACACAAATATATTGATATAAATAACAAAGAAAATTACTCACCGAATCTGATTTTCTTTTTTGTTTTATCAAGTCTCTTCATTAAATTTGCTTCTTTGGTTGTTATTTTCGACACTCACACAAAAAAAAAAACAAAAAAAATTTAAAACATAATTTTACTATGATCATTTCACTTCACAATTGCACTTTGACCACACACAACGACTTGCATGTGCGTCGCAACTTGTATGATTTTCAAAATTAAACATTTTTACCACATTTAAGTGGCCTTTCAGTGGCATTGTTTCTGTAATGTTCCACAGATAAACCACCGCCAGCGCCGATCGTTTTGGACGACTTGCTGGCGGCTCCCGATAACACACAAGGGAAAGCCGCGAGAGCCGCATGGCACCTTGGTTTTAGACCTTTGAATTGAAGTGATGAACTCTTCATAGAAAATACCACACACGTGTCTCATCTCTGGCACTTGACTTCTGGAAATTGTAAAATTTAAATAAATAAAATTAAATAAAAAAGAAATTATTAAGAAATTAAAATAAAGAATCTTAGGGCAACAAGAAAAGTGCAACAATTTTAAATATTCTATAAATTAAAATAAAAGATGCTGTCTAAATAGCAGTCAATTGATTTTGGCTTTAAGCTTTCGCCAAGTTGTCAACATTTGCCCGGAAATTGGTCATTATGTGCAGCGTCTCGGCCAAACTTCACGTGGCTTTTGGTCATTATGGCCGAGAGCACAGAGTAAAGAACGAAAATGAAAATATAAAAAACCTTGGGAAAACTTGCGCTTTTCTTTTTTCCGGGAGACCATTGTGCCGGGGCAAGACGACGAGGCGCAGAGGCAGCGCAGAGGAGACGAAGAAAAAGCCATCCAGGCGAACTGCTGTTCAAAGTCAAGGCGAAATCTTAAAGTAATAAAGTAGCCGCCATCGCGAGGTCAGTGCCGGACCTGGTCAAAAGTGTGAATGACCTTAAAGTGACCCGCTTCCAGCCCCGCATTGTGGCCAAGTTGGTTTCTCCCGCGCTTTAACTTCCTTGTTGCCAGGTCCAGGACTTGGCCTTGACTTGAATTAAGTTAAACTTTCCTTCGGTCCGTTTCTAACATTTTTTCTTTCCATTATTTGATTTGCCAACTGCATTGCCTTTGTCGTCGAACCCTTTGCCTTTGCCTTTGACTGTCATATTTCCGTGAGTAAAGCGGGCCCCCACTCCAAAGTACTTTTGAATAATTTGAAAGCTTTGTTACATAAATGAGAAGGATCTCTTAGCTCCCAAAGAGTCCTTTGAGTTGCATGACAAAGTCGAATGTTTAACAGCTGTAACGTCAATTAAAGGCTTAGACTCCAATTGTCATTTGCGTTGCAGCATTGCATCCGGAGCCCACGTGTCGTATGCGCAATTTGTACAGCACATACATAACTCATACGTAGTGTAGGCATCCTGCTCACACGGCCAAGCCGTCCCAATCCAACACGAGCCGGGGAATCTTCGTACACATGCAATGTTCTAGAATGTACATACATACCTACATACATACGCCTTTACATAAGCAATGTGGGAGGGCAAAGGTACGAGAGAGTACATAAGGATGCAGTCGTATGTATGATTTTGTGTGCTAAATAAACCTAAACATGCTGGCAGAGAACTCATTCGTTTCCCATTCGTCGCTTCGTTGGGAGACCCCGCAACACATTAAGTTCAAAGCGAATGGATGAGAGTTAAAATGAGCCACACACATACACATACACACACAGGGCAAGTGAGCATAAGTACGCAACGAGTACAGAGAATAAATCACACGAAATGCGAATGGAACGAAACGAAACCGAAGCACAGTACCAAACAGTTGCTTACATACACACGTACACACACACACATTCACTCTTTCACCAGGCAGCTTCTGCCCACCGCCCACCCGCCACTCGCCTCCCACCGCTCCCCTTTTCCCTCTCTAATACAAGCAGCGACGACGACGTCGCTTAAAAATCCCACAACAGTGGAAAGCAGAAAGGGGGAATGGAATTCCGCTGAGAAAGAAGAAAGGCGGGGGGAATGGCAGAGGGGAGAAGACACACAACCAGAGACATGCAGACGACAAAAAAGGCGGAGTCTAAAAACTGGGGAGCAAAACAAGTACAGCAACAGCAACAACAGCAACTGCCACTGCGTCAACTGAAAAAGGAAATAAAAAACATGTAAGACTCAGACACACACACACACACCCGCCCACACATACATACATATATACCTCTATATGTATTAAAGCGCCAACTCGTGTGCAGCTAAATAACAACAACAACAACACGCGCATGTATGTGTGTATCTATATGTGAGCCGTTTTCTCTCTCTCTCTCTCTGTCGTTGGGGCTCGCTCTCTTTCTCTTTCTCTCTGGAACGAAAAAAGTGGGGAGCAAAAAAATGAAGCGAATACCGAGCCAAAGCCGAGCTGCGCAGCCGGCAGCGCTGCTGGCGCCTCAGCCTCGGTTGACTTCGCCGTGGACGCAGCGTGTATGACGAATACAACTCGCATTGCACACTCTCATACACACTCATACGTGGCTGGAGCTCAAACTTCGGATCCCAGAGAGGGAGCCACCGGAAGGGGAGCAATGAAAGCGGAGAACGAAGCGGAGTGATGACGATGCCTGATTCGTACATGGGTAAATATGCTTACATACGAATGTACCTCTATGCGCCATACAAATGTATGTACATCCCTACATACATAGATGTATCATGGGGAGGTGCATGTGTTTTTCAATTTATTGCTGCCAAAGGAGAGGACTCGTACAGAGGGGCAGGTGGGAACCCTAATGAATGATGGAAGAAGAAGCGCAAAAAAGAGACCCCATCCCATTTCGAACTATAAAAAGGGGTTTCAAATTTAAGCTTTAAAAAACAAATTACAGAAATAAAGAGACAGTTTTTAAGTCTTAAAATGTAAGTTAAATTTTCGCGTTTTTTTCTCTAAGGAAAAGCTGAGGGAAGCAGTAATTAAATTCAATTTGAGATTCTGAAAAACTTGGAAAAGAGTGGGTTATTTTTTTGAAAAATATATTGAGTATGTTATTGAATTAAAAGGAATTTTTTAAAGAAAGGTTTGCAATCAGGTGTTTTTAAGCTGTTTCAAATAAAACCTATACGATTTTACAAATATTTAACGAAAAAAGGGTTTATAAATATAGAAAAGAAAAAAATGGGTTTACCCTTGATAGAATTTTTCTTTCATATAAAATTAAGTACATAAATAAATTATATTTTTACAAAATATGCATACGAAACGTTCATGCCGATAAGCCGCCATTCCGGGTTCCTTTTATGCTGATTTTTTTGGCGACAAAACCCGGCTGAAAGCAAATTGTGCAAATACAAAACGGAAATGTTTCCATCAGCCAAACGAGACGGGGAAAAAGCTAGGCGAAGCGAGCCCTTTTCGCAGAGCCAGGACACAGGCCACAGGACGCGAGGACGACAGGCGGAGGCAGAGAGAAAATAAATTAAAAATCTGACTTAATGCGCAACAAAAAGAATGGCGAAAATCTGTGCATTTGTAAGAGGAAACAAAATATCCACAAAACAAAATATGCCAACGGAGAACGGGAGAGCTTCTGTGGAATAGGAGCCACGGGAAAGGCACTCTGTTTGGAGCGGATTCCAGTTTGAAAACTCAGTGGAAGTACCGACGACGACGCTCTGTCTGTGGGGAAAAGGCACTCGAGTTTGGCTCAGAGAGACAGCGCGCACTCGTGCGAGAGAGGAGCTGCGGCATGGACTTGAGTGGGTTTTGAGCGGCCTCTCAGCAGTATCAGTACCCCGATTTGAGTCGGTCTTCACGTTTATTTATCTGCCAATTCCTTATGTGCCGGGAGGACATAGGACTTACCATATAGTGAAAGGGTTAAAAACCTGTGATCTTTCTTTCCAGACACCCCCCACTAACTTTCCCCCTTTTTTACTTGCAGATAGTTAAGCGGTGAACTTTTCTTGTCTGAATTATTGATTAATTTTCTTGGTTATTTAAGCTGATATGTTGGGTAGACACAGCATTCTTATGCCACCTTTAAAGCAAAAGTTACCCGAATATTTGACAACAGCATTAACCCTTAATTCTGGGAATTAATTCGTAGTCATTACACCTGACTCGCTCCCTGGTTGCCGTTTCGCTAACGCTTAACCTTTAAATGATGATTGTCTTCGCTGCCTATTTCGGGCTTTGAATGATTTTCAGTGATTTTTCACACAAATCAATGTGCCCGCCCCTAAGCCACCCACCGCCAAGCCTTTCATCTCCAGGTCGTAAAAGCCTAATTGATAATTTTACTTTAAAACATCATTATCGTCATTCGCCACGGAGGACGACTCTCGTCCCGTCCCTTCGTCCTGTGCTATGCAAATCAATCAGCCTGGCATTTGGGCCAAATTAATTTCAGACATTTTTCTTTTCTCGAAATTAAATGTGAAAATGTTTGGATCCCCCAACAGGTCGCCACTGTTTCGTAAAATTAATTAAATGATTAAATTAAATCTTTGCCATTTTATTTGGCCTTATAAATGAGTGAACTACTCTACGAAATACTCAGTAAACTCTAAGTATTTTCCGAATAGCCCAGCTAATGGTCCTACTTACGTAATAATCCATATCCATATCACCGAACAGTGAGTAATATTTACCGCCCACACCAATAAGAGCCCCAAACGTGCCTCTGATCGCGACGATTGATCGTTTAGCATGGGTTACCACCTACTTTGGTGCCGGTGCTGCATTTTTCCACATTTTCTGTGGCTTCGAGGCATGGCGAGGTGTTTTCTTGCGCCGAACAGCAATTTGTTGCCTTCACCCTTTCTATACCCTGCCAAAGGGTACAGCCTGAGCTATTTCTGTGCTGTATAGCCAAGGGAATGACATTCGAAATGACCATAGGCCTTAGGATCACATTTCATAGGATAGGGTATGCCCTTTGTCGCTACGAAATCGAAAGTCCGCCAGTATTTCTATTTCTGTGGTACGTTCAAGTCAATTGTTTAATTTATGACTTTGGCGATATTATGCTGGCCGGTAGATGGATCAGAAGGAGCTGTTTCGCTTGGACTTTTCAGAATTTGCTGGTTCGCAGCCGGATTGTTCGCGTTGGTACGGAAAATGGCCACTATTTTGTGTGAACTCATTTGCTAATGATGCACTGATTTGTTTACCATTTGAACTTAACAAATCGGGCCTCGCCACTCAGGGCTTAACAACTGAGCGCCATCGATGGACCCTCAGCCTGTCTGGGCTATCTGCCTGTCTGGGAGTAAGGATTGAGCAAAGAGAGGGAAACACTTTCAGTGGACTATGATTTATTTTGGAGCACCAGCAAGCGGGACCTCGTTAGGGCCATCGAAGAGCGAATAAATGAGCAAAGACAGAAGCTGCAGATGGAGCTGCACATGGACAGGGACAGGGATAGGGGTTGGGAGCTGAATGCTCTGAGATCGCAGCTTGCAAAATCGATTCTGGCACCAGTGAGCAGCGGTTGGACATCTTCGACGCTCCAGCTCCGCTGGAAGTTCGTTAGCCGAACAACTCGCGGGCCGTTGTCTTGGGAAATCTTGTCCAGACGGCAAATTTAGCTGTAAAATGTCATTTCGTGCAGACAAGTTAACAAGGCAAATAATAATGTTGACGGGTTGCATGGACCCGATCCCAATAACCGAATAACCGAAATCCCAGCCAGCCAGCCCGGTCGGTCGGTCAACTGGTTTACTGGGTCAATCTGATTAGTTTTGAGGAACTAGCAAGCAGCTTTTAGTGTCGAAACTTATTCGCGTAACAATAAATTATCGTCGGCGATTATGAGATCCCTTTCCTGTGCGCGGTACGTTGAACTTTCTGTTGACATTTGAGTCTGTCTAATTACCGGCTAAAGTTCAGGCCAGGTCCGATGATGGATCAATAGTAGACACGCCACAGATACGTAGATAGCATCGCTCCAAGCGATTCACTTCCACGCTTCGTTCACACACAGTTCTCGAAAATTTCTCACACTGCCTCCCCTCCCCTCCCCCAGCACCTTCCCAGCAACAACAATGGGAGAAAATATAATAGACACATTATAAGACCAGACAAAACAGACAAATGCCCAAACTACGATTCGTCAATTGTATTCAAATTCATGCAAATGGGCAGCGCCCTCAGAGGTGGCGCAGCAGCAGCGGCAGGGAAGATCATAAGAAGCCATACCCTGTTCCCGCTCCAGTTTCAGTTCCAGCTCCATCTCTAGATCCATCGCACTACCAGTACGCGGTAACGTGCCATGAAATTGATCTTCACACTTCGAAACAATTTGAAAGCGCTCACATGCTGAGCCCTGGTCAGCCGCAGGCCGGCTGTTGTCTTCGCGGTCCAAGCGTCCGAATAAACCACTTCGAGTTCAGTTCGGATCGTTTTCGTTTTCGGCGGTTGTTTGCCTTTGCTCTGCCAGCTCCTCTGATCCGCTGTTAAGCTCGATTAGTTTCTGCTGAGCTTTGATCAGCGCATATGTCTGATGGGAGACGTCTGCTCTTTGTCTTCGTAACCGTTGCTGTTGTTGTGCTCCTGAGCGGCTAATCACGCGTGCAACATGCCGCAGAGCCACAAAGGGTTCACCGATGGTTAAGTCCGCTGCTCTGGACCTTTGTTTGCTGGAGATTGAAATTGCGAGAAATGTGTGTCAGTTACTTTCCTCCTACAGCGCAGAGAGTTGCCAAAAGTGGCTGGGATAAATGGGTTCAGTTGTTGCGATCCGGTCCCTTCTCTATTTATATTGGTTATGCTAGATTCTTCCGGGCGAGCTGCTCCCAAAAAGCAACACGCTTCAAACGCATTTTAATGTTGATGCGCCGATAAAGCGAGTCCGATAGGCGAGTAAAGCGCCAAATGGTCGGCAAAAGACCACGACCTGATGTGGGAGCACAAATCGGTTGTGGCATGATGAAGGCACACCAGCTGACGAACCTCGGGGGAGACCAGCGCCCGACAATTAGAATCAAATTTGGTGCTGGGTGCTCGCTCCAGCCGGGGATGCATCTGCATCTCATCTAACTAGGAAGGCTGGCCATGACCACATTGTGCGTCACGATGCGGCCCCCGATCGAGATCTTGGCCGCGACTCGACTCGGTATTCGGGACTTCACTCACTCACACTCGCCCTCCCATACGTGAGGAGGCGACGTCGACTCCCTTTACCCTACGGTTTGATACGTCGGCGTGGCCGATGATGCTGCTGATTCGGATCTCCTAGTTTCTATGTTCTGATCTTGATTTCGATTTCAGCGACATGCATTGTTGGTGGGTTCTTGTCTGGTCGCCGGAGCTAGTGCTGATGCTAGTGCTGTTGCTGTTCCTTCGCTGGCGACGACTCCCTGGTGCGGCAGCTGCAGCTTCAACTCTGAACTTGCAACAAATTCAAGCGCCAAATTTGAATGCCCCACCACGACGATGAAGATGATGACGATGATTGGGCGCACCCGCCGAAGGGGTGGATCGGGGGAGTTAGGGCCACTGCTGCGGGAGGAGCGTCGGAGCGTGTTGTGTATGCGATCGGTTGGCTCCGAGTTCCGCTCCCAGAGCTCCTGCTCCTAAAGTTCCCTGCAGCACGGCTCCCTTCTCTCATTGTACTATTTTCCTTTTCGTATGACACGACAAACATGATCTTGTTGCAGCAGTTGTTGTTGTTGTTCTCCTGGTGGCTGTTTCTGTTAGTAGATCACTTCGCTCTTTGTGTGGCTTTATCAGTCGAGACAAGCGCTACGTTTATTGCTGCAGGAGTTGGAGTCGGAGTTGGGCAGGAGTGGAGTTCAGTGCAGTTCCTTGCGGACTTCCAACTCCACCTACACCTCTCTCGCTCAGGGGCTGGCCCTCTTGACCACGTGATCACGATTTATTTGCTCGCCTTGCATTGTTGCGGCTCTAGTTGTTGTTCTTGTTGCTGTTTTCGTTGCTGTTTGTTTGGGCCTAAATACCCCGCGTGTTGCTGCTGCTGTTGCAGCAGCCACCGCAACAGTTGCCGTTGCCGTTGCTGCTGCAGCAGCTTCAATTCAATGAGTTTTGTATCCCGAAACATTTCCCGTTGTGCAGCTTGATCGCAATTTTATTATAGCTTGGCAGCATGGGGAATCAATAATTTACTTGGAGGAAAAAAAATTATATTTTAAACATGCAGCTTAGACTGAGCCCGGTGTCCTTAGAAATCACTCAGGCTAGCTAAGAATTGCTGATAGTCCGACTTGGCTAAATTGACTGGTCTGGTGGGGCGGATGATCATGGACTCCCTAGCGTTGTTTGTTCAACTTAAAAAGATCTTAAATACAATATACAACGAAATTTTCTGTCAGAAGTCTACAAGCCTGTGAAGGAGTCATTTCCGACCTTATTAATTAGGTTGTAGTGTCCCGTAGTATTATATTTATCACATCTCTGTTCTAGTTCTGGGTATAATACACCGTATGACAATACATTAAAACAATGGATTAAGTCTCAGCGCCCTTAATTTTATGCAAAACTCAATTTTAACTACTAAATTACAGCCTTGTTAATGAAAATATCAGTATTCCACAACCTTTCCGCATCATTGCTCATCCAAAACCAGATGGAAACCCAATTAGCATTCAGCCTCTATATAGAATACAGCTCGGCTCCAATTGGAATCAGATGATGCTCGTACAAGTCGCACAAAAAACGGGCAAATAGCATGGCCAATTCGGCCAAGATCCAATCTGGGCATTGACAGCGCCCGCAAAAACCAGTTCAGATGACTCCTTGCTGTTTTTGCTGTAGTTGTTGAGCAAATGTCGGTCATAATATATTTCTGACCAATTAGAACGAAAACTAATTGCTCAAGAGCCAACGGGGAAGACCGCTGACCAATTAGTCAGGCCAACAAAACATAAACCACGACCAAGTCGATAGAAGAGCCGAAACAGACAGAGTGAGAGCGGCGATCGCAGAGAGAGAGTCGGTTCGAGCCGCCTGCCATGTGGCCGAAACCAGTTCCGAGACCCCTGAAAATTGGCCAACCAACCAGGGGTCTCGAAAACCGCTCAAAACACACAAAAACCACACAGAAAGCTCGGGTCGCAGCTCAAAACGAACTTGTCGAGTGGCTCCAGCCGATTTTAGCCGAGCCAAGAAAGTCAGTTGCTGACCAAACGCGAAGTTAACCTGACGCGCAGGCGCATAGTCCAACTGGAACCGATCCGAGTCGTAATGTGATCAATATCGTAACTGCAGCGACAGTTCACGCGCCGTCGGAAGTCTATAACCGTCCATAAACTAATCAGAAAACGATCATGTGCAATGGGAAAAATTAGAATTATATTGCCCAAAATAAAAGTAAATTCAAGAGGCTTTTAGCAGCTCGCAACACCCGCTGAACACCCCTGAAACCCAGAAATAAATTAACTTCGAAATCACGCAAATGCAAATATTATTATTTTGAACCAGCCAACGTTAACACTGAACTGAATTTGGAATTTAGCATTTCTCATTTAATAAATTGAAATGAATAAAAAGTGAGCAGCAAAAAGTTGGGAAAATTTTGCCAGAAACGCCCCGTGTGTCTTTGTGAGGGCCTCCGACTGAAATATTTGCGATATTTGCATAAGTTCACATCGCAAATAGATAATAAGAATCGCGAGTATTTTTCCATACTCAAATTAAATTAATTTATAAATACTTCTTAATTGAATCTTAATGGGCCCTGGCGGTAAAAGACCCCCGTCGTGTCGATGTTTGAATGAGCACCTTCAACTTGGCCAATTCTTGAATATTCTATGCGGCTTTTCAACTCGAAGGTAAGTTCAATTAGCTCTGCCCAAGAGGTTAAGGGTTCGGGTCTCTCTGCACTGTGTGTGTCCCTGACAATAAACTTCTGTCGTAAAATATGCGAAACACGCAAGCTGAAGCTGCGAATATTTTAAATTAGTGGGCGGGCGACTGATTTAATGCAGTAGGTTCTCAACCAATACTACGAGCTACCATCCTTGGGTTTCACTTTTCCAAATTGTTGAAATGGTTATAAGATCTCAGGCTATAATGCCATGGACAGCGGCTTATAAATTCCCATATTCCCCCACACGTCAACAAGTATTTGCCATGAAGAGACCCAGATAATTGCCAAAAAGCAAAACCTTTTGGCTGGTGGTGGGGCCAAAAAGTATACTTTTGGCTGCCATGACAGCAAATGTCGAAGTCCAGAAATAAGGTTGACTCCGAGGGACGGCGGCGGTCTGGAGTAGGAAAGACATCGACAAAGCGAACAATGCGAGTTCGGGTGAACCAGACATGGATAGCATAAGACGTCATATCCGCAGGGAATTGGCAACAATTACTAATAACAAAAACAATAAAAAGCAACAGCAACACACAAAAAGGTTATCAAACTGCTGAAATCAAAACAAATCGCACAGCGAAATGAAGCAATAAAAACCAAGCGCCGGCATTCGCTTTGGATTTCTGCTTTAGCCGCCGCTTCTGTGGCCCAGGGATATGCCAAGGATACGACATGTTGATAGTGGGTTTGGTTCGCTTTCCCAGCTTTTTGTCCACTTGCCAGATGCCGCTGCAGAGGCCGGAGTCGGCCAGAAACAGTAGCCAACCTCCAATGCGAGAGGCAGATTCACTCCAGATACGTGTTGAAGGGGCCGTCCTGGGGGCGTGCATAAATTTATTGCACAGTGAAAGTGTTTGGAGTATACTCGAATGGGGGGCTGGCCTCAGATAGGGCAGCTTAAAGTGATGACAATTGTGTGAAAGATTCGGTTTTCTGAGGTTTGCCTCATTTTAAAGTTCCCCAAAAAGAGGCAGGACTTCGGATCATCATTAGCCACCATTGCCCGATGCCTATCGAACGCCCAAGCACCGGGCACCCAAAGCAGACAGGATCTCTTAATAAGACGACTAGCATCTTTATCACTGAGATCTTGCCTAATTTTGATGATAATCCGGCGCTTCCGAAACAGAAGCACCTTCCTCTCGTCGGCACAGACTGACCTAATTTTCTGTGTGTAGGGGGATTAGCCGCCCCTGTCTTGTGGTCACTAATAGTGTTCCGTCGCTGCTCGGCTGGAACCGCAGGCGAATGTCCTGCAAAGCGACTTTGCCTGCCCCGGGGCTAGACGATGGTAATCTTAACTTTTGCTGCTAAAGGATTTTGCATTCTGTGATGCTGCTAATGTTTATTTGATTTCGCTTTTGTCTGGGCTGCAGCATAAACTGGGACAATGCACACTCGGCCGGGTCACGGCGCAGGCTGGGCTGGGCTGGGCTGGCTAATCCTGGCGCTAGGATAATCCTCTATTTAGACATGGCTCAGTCACAAGTCTAGACAATGGTCAGCGCCAGGCATCTCGATAAGCGTAATTTGTTTCCAATTGCGATCTGACGAATGAGCGTGATGATGATGCAATGACTGTGCTTGACAAGCGCCGTTTCACATGTGGCCGGCCAGCACAGATTCCCTTGGCCATTTTCTGGGTTCTAGGTCAGCAAAAGTCTTCCACTGCCCCTCCGGCTGACAACGAAGGAACAATGGACCACACCGCGACAGGCAAAGATTCGGCTAGCCGGATCGCTGGCCAAGTAGCAAAGTTAAGGTCTCTGCTTTTGGTGTGGCCTAGGGATGGACTCGTGATTGGATCGTGACGCCGAATGTTGGTCTATGGCACTACGAGTAGTATCGACGACTATGAGAAAGAAACTGGCTAGTTCCCACATCCAACGCGATGATCGTCACTCCCCCTCCCATCTCGCAGAATATGACGCCTTGGGCATCTGAATATTGAAGTCGAAGCCGATGCCGATGTCGATGTCGATGTAGATGTCGATGCCATGCAGCTGGCTGAGCAGCGATTTCAATAATGTTATACAAACAATAAAGCCATTTGAGGGGCCGTGGCTATAAATAAATATTATTTTACTTATTTTAATTCATTCTTCATACTCGTACGATTAGGCCGAGCCTGGCATTTGCATAGCTCTTCTTTGTTGGCTAACAGAGCCATCAATTGTCCAACGTTGTTCGGCTGAGATCTGCCCGATCCCAGGCGGGGGATCCATTGTTTGCAGCTCGCGCTGCACGTGTGGCAGGCATAAAAACTAAGCCTCACATATGAGCTGGAGTTGGAGTTGGAGCTGGGGAGTGGCTATTCTTGGTATTGATAGCGAGACCCCACAGCCTTGGCACAAAACGGAGAAGTAAGGCAACGCCTTGGTGAAGGTTGTGAGGAAAACGTTGGTTTAACCAAGAGTGCCTGCAGCAGATCTGACCGCCAAATCTGAGCAGCTAAAATGTTACACATAAATACAGTGATTAACTTAAATCATAAAGTTGTAACCTTTGTTTATTCGATTTTATTCAAAAGCTTCTAAAGCTGAAGTCAAAACTTTAATTGCATTTTGCTAATTACAAATATGAGTCAATTAAAAGTTTTCCCAGTCGTATTTCCAATTAGTTGTGTGAGCAATCTCAAAGTTTCCTCCAAGAAGCTAACTTTATGTACAAAAACACAAGTTGGCAGGACAATTTTATGAAGATGAGGAAAGGATTTATTTAATCTCCTCATTTTTAAACCTATTTATTTGTAGTTTTTCATATTCTTTTTAAATTTAAACAATTGTTTGCAATTTCCTATATACTGGAAAGAATTCTAATTTCATTTTAGAAAAAGGTCCAAACTCAATCATATCTCCTTGCATCTCAGTTCAGAGAAATCTCAAAAATACGAGTACGATAACATACACAGCGCACCTTGGGCTGTAATTAAAAACAATGAGTGACCATTGTCCAAAAAAGAAATAACTGAAAAACAACTAAAATGCAAGATAGGAAGACCAATAGGAGACAGCCACCGGCAGCATTTGGTATAATAGAATAAAAGAAAGACATTATAATCAGACAACAGTAGCGCAAATAAAGAGGAACTCCGGCTGAAAGATGACGCCCAAGAACTCCTCCCCCTCGGTCGATGTGAAAAGAAATTCGAGTGGACAGGGCTCTCCCGGGGAAGTGGAACTGGGCACCGATAATATCACTTTAAGGTGATTCCCAGCGCATATTATGACAGAGATAAACATCGCTTAAAGCGGAAGATGGCTACGCCGGCGACTCTGGCGACGAGTGACCAACTTTAAAGGCCGCTCTTGGTACTCGCAGAATGTAAATTCACCTCGAAACGTTTTTTTTTTTTTTCTCGTCTGCAAAGGAAAGCCGAAAAAAGTGCAAGAAAATGGAGGAAAGAAAAAGAAAATACCGGAGTAATAAGAAGAACAACTTTCGGACAATAAAGGTTAACTTAGGAAAGTTGTCCGCCGACGCCGCCACCGTCGCCGTGCTGGTCAGTGCCGACGACCGCGCGAATCGATTTTTATCTCGGCGATAAGAAAGCGGCAAGGGCGGGGGTGCTTTGGCCAGGGAACACGGAACTATGTGCCCAAGTTAATGAGCCAGCCCACAAGTCACGGCCCGGTCAACTTTCTTAAAGGGAAGACAAAAATTTAAATTAGCCCAGACAGCAGTTTTGTCGAGTCTCCGCCACAAAATGTATGCTCATGTGCAGGCATATGGGACGACGCGACGGGGAGACACCCGAAATAAGAAACTAACTGGAATTATAATTTAAGCGTGTGAAAAACCCATTGAATTGTGTGAAAAACTTAAAGATTTCCTTTTGTAGTTCTTAAATGTGTTCACATTTGAGTGCGAGTGCGAGCTGCGGGGGGAAATGGAACTTGAACTGGACTAGTAATCAGAGAATAGTGTGGGACTATGGGAATGTGTAGTTAACTGTATAAGTAATGCTCAGGCTTGAATGCGCCAGCGCGTTCGGGGTTAATGTGTGTGAATGACCAAATAAAACTCCAAGATGCCACATTTCTCCCTCCCTAACTGCTGGAAAGGAGTAGTAATTATTTGCATTATCAGTTATAGTTCACAATGGGTGCTCTGCATATGTTTGTCGGACCAACACCAGTGTATCGTTGGTCTACCTAGAGAAAGTACATAAGAGCTGCTCGTCTCGAAGCCCCATTGGGGGATGGGCTTGGCTTAGAGACTCGGAGCCCATTGGGGAAGCAGCAGGCATCGAGTGAGCGAACGTACGGATGGGCGCTTAACTCTTATATGAGCACAGCGGGTACATTATATGGGCTATGTGCGTACCTGCACTGATAGAAAAACTTGTCAATATTTGGATATTTAGGTCACAAAAGAATAAAACCTGATTTTGCTATTAATTTAACCATTTTACTTTACATAAAAGATTTAAAAAATATACGATTTCATGGCAAGAAAACACCTGATAAAGTTTATATTCAAACTTATCCTAAAATCAAATAATCTTGAATAAAGATTTCGCTTTATTTTTTATCAGTGTACGTATATACGCAAACATTCGATAATACGAACAAACTCCTACTACGTACTATATATACGTATATATAGCGATGTAAAAGTGTGTCTCTGCATGTACCGATTGTGGAAATTCAGCAGCGACAACGACGAACTTTTTCGTGTGGGCGGCGAACGAGGAAAAAAGGAAAACACCGCCCGTGGAAAAACTTTGGCTCATACGCGGGAGCGAGATAGATGACGATAACGATGACGACGACGCCGAGAAGATACGACGCTTGGGGGATTGGGGTTGGAAGGGGAATAAAAGGGGAGTAGCCCCGTGCACGGTGACGAGTGTGTATGTGCGTGTGCGCAGCGCCAGTCCCTGTTCTGGAAAAACCTCGATGGCCAGGCGGAGGTTGGAGAGGGCAGCGTTCTCTGATGAGTCCGAAAACACTTGTGGTGCCCAGCAAGTACATCGATGGGAAAGTCTTAAGTTTTCCCTTAGAAAAGCCGCGTATTTTCTTAGCCTTCTGAGGGAAAGACTTTCACTTTTCCCTCCTTTGTCGCCTCGTAATGAACTTACTGAGAGGAGAGTGCGATAGGGGCTACAACGGAGGCCCGACCAGGGAATTGGGCAGCGCAAGGAGCCTGAATCGGAATAACTTAGTCAAGAGTTTTAAGGGGCAGTTTATTATACAGATAATATTGCAAAGGAAACAGAGTTTCGTAAAGGAGTAGTGCCATATATTGGGTGGCAAGACAGTTCAGCATCTACGGACTGGAATTGTTGACTTATGCTGAAGAAAATCGAAAAAATATATACAACAGAAGAGAAAAGACGAACTCATTAATGAAGACGGATGGGAGGGGAGCCAAGAAAACGACAATCGCTCCAAATAATTCCATCCCCTTTCCTTCCCAGACAAAGTACAAAGAATGTCTGGAGTTGGCTAATAAGAAGTAGCAGAACTTGAAATATCCTAGGCAGAAGAAATTAATGAAAATATCAGAGAAAGCAGGAGAGAAGAAGGCAACCACCGAGCCACCGAATGTCCACATATCCCTAACCCACCCCCAACTAAATCGTTATTTGTTTCCATGCCCAGGAAGTTATTTAAAAAACTCGCTATTGTCTTTTGAGCTCAAATTTCAACTTAAGACAAACAAGGAAGACGGACATGACAGGCGCGTAGTGGGGGGAATTGGGGGGGGATGGTGCCTGGGAACACGGACATGGGCATGGCCATGGCAACGGGCTCTGGAACTCAAGTAGATGCCGTCCAGGGATAATGCTAGGAGCAAGACAGCTGCTCTCGGGACGAAAAATGCTTTGGTAAACAATATTAATGAATAAACTGAGATAGTGGAACACAGAAGCAGCGCCAGAGAGGCGAACGGAAACAGCTTCAGCTATGCCAACTGTCTGGCAAAATTGCTCAGTTGACACGGTAGAGAAAAGGGGCACTGCAGAGAATCGAGAATATATTTAATAACGAAAACGAACAGGGCAAAAGTGTGATAACACGAAAATATCTCGGTAGAGAGATATAACATCTAGTTCTTACTCGAAGCCTATGAATATTGTAAAGTATGTGAAGTCCTTATAAAACCCGGTTAGATATTATTTGCTATTTCTGTTCTTGTCAGTTTCAATTTCAAACCTTCGCCTCGTTCAGGCCACATTAAAAATATCCTGACCAGGAGCTTCTCCTACGCGGAGGCTGACATTGTCAACAGTTGCAAAATGAAAATGACGTTGACGGCGACCACAGCAAGTGACTTTTTATACCCAGTACTACGAGAATATCTATTATATAATTGTTATATAAAATGAAACCATATTATCAGAAGGATGTATCCAGGCCTGGCCTATAAAGCGTCAATACAGAATGAATATGGAATATTTACCTTTTCGACTAACCAAATTTCACCTCAAATGATACTACATAAATTCAGTACCGGGTATTTCCTAATCGAGGCACTCGACAATAGTTATTGCTTATACTTTTTGCCTATTGCTGTTGCTGTTGATGTTTGTCATGCATATCCTTATTGCCAGTCCTAAACGCGAACGTCAGAGGTGGCAGCGGTGCGTCCACTTGCTCCACACGGAGGAGGACTCGCTCCCAGAAAGTATCCCCCTGGCAACTGAGCAAAGGGGGGGTCTACGTGCCTGCGCTGCATCAGCCGTGGTGCAGCCCCAAATCCCGACATCTCCTTCCTCCCTTCCTCCGTCTCCGCCTTGTGGAGGCCATCTCTTACTACCCAACGAATCGCTCGCTTGTTGCTTTGGACTCCCCGGCGTATTTCTTGGGCAAAGTTTTCTCGCGCTTGCCTTCTCGCTCCCTTTCTGGCCCTGTCTTTGTCTCTCCCGCTTGCCCGCCACTGCCGGCTTCCTTTTTATTTTCTTTTAATCATATTTAATTTTTTTAGCTTTTTCATTCTCGGGCCCGAGTTTTTTCCTCCATTTTTTCTCTTCTTTGCCTGCTTTTCTGGCGCGTTTTCTCGACGCTGCTGAGCAACCTGCTGCTACTTTCTGGGCGCCTGTTCCACCGCTGGACTTGGCCGGCCATCCAGCTGCCTCAGCCACTGTCTTGCTTGCGTCTTGGCCGCTTTGGGTCGCCTCCACTGGTGGTGGTCAAGTTGTATTTACACTTGTAGCGCATTGATTTTTTCAGTCTCCTCTTCGCCTTTTTCTGGCACTGTCCGCTGAGTAATGGCTTTGTTTTTTAAGGGCTTTGTTTTTATGCGTTTTCCTCTGCAGACATTTTTTCTTGCTTCTCCCGTTGTCTTCGCCTTGTCAACTTTTGGCCAGACTTTTGAGCTGGCGGGCAGGTGGCGATGTTGCCAGAAAAAAGGGCGGATGACCAGCGTCTGTGTCTTCATTTGTGCCCCTCCTTTGCCTTCTCTTTGAGCTTCTGACTTTTTCCGAAATGGCTTACAAGTTTTAAGCCATATTTTAAATGTATATGGGTTTCTAGTGTTCATGTAGGGAACTATAAGAATGGATAGAGACATGATGAATTACTTGCCAAAGGGTTGAAGGGAAAATAGCTCATCCCCGGAACTAGTCTTGGAAAATTTCTTGAATAGAAAAGGGTTGTGGAGCACTGAGAAATAAAGGGCTCCTTTGAGATACGGCGGCCACCTGATATCTCGTTAACATGCATCAATAATGACCCAATCCCAAGAGCATCATCCCCTGCCTCCGTTTCCGTTCCCGTCCCCTAGCCCCTTGGCGCTAAAGAAGTTACTCGCAGATAGAAACTTTAGAAACACGCTCCGCCGAGCCACTGGCAACGGACAGAAGACAACGGACGGCGGCCAACTTGTGAGCTCTTAATTAGTAAATGCTGGCCATTATGGCGGCTCCAGCGCTGCTTCCTCCGCACTCTATAGTCCGCCCCCAGCACCGCCCACGCCCTCCACAGAACATCTCGAGTGGCAAACAGACCAGAAAGCTTCTTCGCTTGGCGGGACTCGTATATAACCCATACAAAGGGAATTTCATACATTTCATAATTATCAGGCGAGTCAAGAACCCCTTTATCACAAGCAGGCGCACCTACAAGCGATACGCGCTCGTTGCCCCCGCCATCCGCCATCCACCACACCCCCAAGTGCCTCCCACGACAAACCCTCTCTATGTGCTCGGACGGCCAAAGGATAACGAAGGAGAGAAGAGTGGACTGAGAGAGAGAAAGGGCGCATCTCCTCCCCCTGCCACTGCAACGCTCTTCTCAAGCGCGCTCATTTTCGCGAGCGTGAAAAATTGAGCAACCAAGGAAAATACGGGAAAAAAAAGAAAATATAGCTGCGTCCTGGGCCGGAGACATGCGCACGTGTGCCGCGGAAAACGCGCGCGGAAGGGGTGGGAGCGAAAAGTGGGAAACGCGAGCTCGGGCAATGAAAATGTAAATTTCCACTCGGTTCCTGCAGCCAGCCCCACACAGGCAGAGGTCCTGGCAGAGGCACAGACACGGACAGAGACGGAGGCAGAGGCAGAGCCGCAGCAGCCGCTGCTGCGAGCAGACCACGGCAGGCACGCGCTGCATATGGCGACTTGGATTTTGGAACAACAGGAACGGCAGGCACGGTGCTCTCCTCACTCGGATTGAAAATCGAAATAGTTGGGAACGCAATTTGCATAATTTCTAAATAAATCCCCTCGAACGAACGCAGCGAGGAGGTGCATCCGCTTGCCACCCCTTAAATCAGTTCCCTTTCTCTTTTTTTGTTGTAAGGTGTAAAAAATGTGTAAACGTATCCTTTATTTGTCCTTTGTCTGAACTGCATTTGCATATGAAACGCAGCACTTTCGTGCTTTGAATCCTGACATTTGCATAATCGATGCGCGCATGCGTGCAGTTTTGGTTTTTTTTGCCTCGCAATACGATATGATTTCTACCCCTGCTTAGATTGATCAGATCTAATTCCGTCATGGGTAGGTTAGCGACATATTGCTATCCGCATATATATTGATATCTGCGTAGAACTATGATCAGACTTCAATTTCCATAATTTTAACTGTCAATAGAGAGACTGAGATCTAGTTCTAGTTTACTGGAGAAGTAACCGCGAGGCATCTCCCATAACATTGTAACTGGCCTACTTGGGAAGCAGAAACAAAGGTGTGACTAGCTCAGAGCCTAGACCAAAAGTGGGCGCCACAGTAAGGGTGCCTCTGCCCCCAGGTCTCCACCAACGAAAAGCAGGCAAAAAAGGCGCAAAGTAAAAATCGAAGAAAGACAATTAAAATTTATGGCGAAAGCGGAGCGTTGGAAACAAAGGGCAGGCAAACAAATCATAAAATGCAAATGAACTACCAAAGAGGAAACCGAATTAAGTGCAAAGTAGACAAACAGAAAAGCGGTGAATAGGCTACACAAAAAGGAAAAAGGAAATGGGAATAAGGTAATACCCTACAAGGATTTCAAGTAGGACATCCCTTTGGGGAAGTGTAAGGTCTAGCCCCCATTCGATCTGTTCTGTAGGGATCGAATGTACAGCATTGGGTGCAGAGGTCCTGGTAATCCCTATGGAATATTCCCTCCATCTTTCCCATACGCCAGCAGTCATACGCTCTTCGGCCAATGCCTGGTCTCGGCTGACCCCGACTAATCCATCCGAGCACATATGTGGGCGTGTGCATATATACCGGGTGTCCTGTGTGAAGCCGTATCCTGTCCTGTGTCCTATGTACTGTGTGTATTGGTGAGCGAGGAGAGAAGATTTGCGCCAACAAATCGAAATGTTGCAAAAACGTGCTCATATGGCCCACACACATGCAAAGTCACCCTCCCTGCCGCCTGCCGCCGTTCGTTCGGAATTTTCCCGCAACCGCTTTTCCGATTTCCACAAAAATCGCCGTTCAGCCAGGGGTTGGTTTTTCCGAACTTCGCGATGTGCCCGTGTACATACGGACATTTTTTTGTTTTCCATTTCTCTTTCGCACACATGCCGGCGAGAGCGAGAGACACATGTACATATGTATGTATGTATGTACTGCGTGCGCTATTAGTGTGTGTAATATGTTGTGTATATGATTTTTTCTTTCCTGTGGCACTGCGCCAACGCCGAGGTCCTGGCGCTCCACCCTCCATTCCGAGCTCCTATGTAAAAGGCAGCTCGCATGCATGGCATGGAAATAGATAACATATTAAAAACTGAGCACATGCGACAAGGACGGCAACGGCGCTGCAACAGAGCAGCCGGCAGCGCTGCTGGAAAAGCCTGAAAAAGCTGCGCTGCGGCTTTCCCGGGGCAGATGAGCAGCAGCAGAAGAGTTGTCCATGTGTGGGTACAGAGATACACCCCCACGTACGTTGTTTAGGTCTCGTGCTCTCTCATTCTTTCTCCTGCTGACTTGTAGTCCGTCTCGCTCTCTGCCGCCTTCTTTCTCGCTCGTGCTCACTCGGTGGCTCAGTGTGCCACTTTCCCCATTCGACAGCGGGAAAAACTCAACTCGCAGCTTTGAAATTTCCATAAGCTGACAAAAAAGGGATATGTTGAAGGCGACGTTGACGTCGACGTCGACGTGGGCTGAGGAGCCGGCGTTTTCGGGGGCCCGTTAAAAAATGTTACACTCACGCGCAGTTTGGGGCCCAACGTGTGACAACTGTGAGCTGTGAGTGGGGAAGCGCGGAGTGGGCGTCCTTCCAAGTCCTAGCTGTTGTTGTTGTTGTCTGGTGGTGGCTATTACTCTTTACGGGCATTCCGGGCCTCCACATGAGTGTGTGTGTGTGTGTGCGCGAGGGGGACGACTTTGGTTGGTGTGCGTGTGTTTTCCGCTCTTTCGTGCTCTTTTTTGCTCCTTTCGTGTCGCTTCGTGTTGCCTCGTGTCGCTCGGCTCGTCCTCGTCTTCGGCTACGCATGTGTATGCAAATGTATTTCGTATACACATATACATAATAAATTTTTTTCGGTGTACGTGACGTGCGAGGACATCCTCGCCCGCTCCTTCTCCGCCTGCTGTTGTGATAAGGGAAAATATATATTTTATATGATGAAGGAGTAAGGACGTCGGCGTCTCTGCCAGCACCGCTGCTTCGGCGGGCTCCGCAGCCAGCTTCTGGCAAACCCGATCCGACCGAGCTTCGTCCTGCCGAGCACAGGAACACAGAGCATCAGCATCCTCCTCATGTGTTGCTCCGGCTGTTTGTGGCCCGCTGCTCATAAGTGTGCGCGTATGGGGGTGGCTACTGCCGGTGAGGTGTGGGCGGGCGGGTGGCCATGGGGGCAGCAGCGCGTGTGTGCCGTCGCTGCCGCCGGTGCTGCTGCTGCTGCTACCGTTGGCTGCGGCGCAGTTGCTGTGTTTTTTCGGCCGGGCCGACATCATTTGAATTAGTCGCTTCGTGACGTTTGAACGGTTCGAGACATACACGCGACCCACACACAAGCTCGGCATTACCCGTTACCCGTTAGCCTTTACGATGTTCAGCGGTCGTCTATAACGCCGTCGCCGATAAAACTTAATTTTAACCCGATCGAGAAGTATGTTAACCCATTAAAACCTCATATGTGAATGAAAGTCATAAGTAAAGAAATTAAGGAATACCTAGTGCTTAAAAAGGTCATTCAACCTGCACAAACATAGAATTAATTCGCGATTTTTAAAGGTTTTTGCTAATTTTTTGAGATTTAGTAAATTTCTGTAATAAAATTGGGATAGAGACTTGACTAAGCTTTTAAAGAATAATAGTATTAAAAAATTCTAACATTTTTAAGCGAATTATTCCAATGAAATCAAAGAAGATCGCACCCACTCTTAGCTTTCGGATTAATTCCCAAAGTATTTTAAACAGTTCCCATTCGAAATAACAAAATATTATTACCATTAACCAGTTAATAATGGTGAAATAAACTCTCCACCGTCTTATTTTGTCTGTTTCTGTGCTACGGGCATCGCGCCTATCATAAATAAACATGTGCAAAAACATTTTTAAATGAAACCCAAACCGAGTTCTACGAAAATTGCCAAATTAAAGGATCGGCGTAGCCATATAAACACACAAATGGGCCGCAAATTGACCTGTCAGCAGCCATTTACGAGGGAAATACTTGGCCCGTTGCGATCTACCTGTTTCTGGGCTGGCCTGCAGCACCTCACCTTGTTCTGTTTATTTGTTGTATGTGTGTGTCTGTCAACATACACGATCACGCACCTGATTATCACCTGCAAGGCCAACCAAGTCGGGAACTCTGGGTTCTGCCGAGGGCTGAGCACAGACCCTGTGAGAACGGTACGATACGAGCAGATCCTTTCGCTCCCACCCCGAAACACACACATGCACATGAGGGGTGAGTGAGTGTGTGTGTGTTGTGCGGGGTGTGTGGTGAGGGCAGCTCGCTCATAGGTGCATTTATTTGCATAGATCTGCTTCAGTTTGTTGCAAACCCTCGACAGGAACGTGTTACGCGGCAGTGACAACCCCGACTCGTTAGCAATTAAATTTCTAAAAAAAATGTTTTCTGTGCTCCTAGATTTTTGTGAAAAGGATTAAAGTGAAGACTGTAAGCACAAAGAAAAACTAAAGTGCGTGTGAAAACCGTATAATATATATAAAATTGCACGGATATCTGAGATAATTTGACATTTGGTGAGATCAAATGGTATGTAAGATTCAAAGTTGCTCAGGTATTAGAATTTCCTGTGGTTGTTACAGCCCGTGGCTATAGAATGCAAATTCTTTAAACTCATCCGGACGTAACAGCTTAATGTGCGATCCATAGCCACCTTGCAGTGACTTGACTGACTTGACTTACTTTGGCATTAATTAAAAAACTTGACAGTCTCTCTTCTCGGCGCTCCACTAACTTGCTTTTACCTGTCGCCACTCTAAAGCAAAATAAATAAATAAAAATGTTGTCTCAGCTGCCGCAAACCGCAAATGAGTTACGAGCAGAAAAAAGTAGCGAAAAGGAGTAAACCAAAGCCGAACGCCTAGCAGTTCCCTGCTAATTGCACATTGTTGCATTCGAGCGTGGTTATCCTTTGCCTCTCGTTTTGGTCTCGGTCCCGTCAGCAGCAGCAGCAGGTCCTGGCGTGGAGAAGCATGTGTTAATATGCGGTTTCCAGCCCCAGCTCCTGCCGCCAACCACTCGGCAGATAGCGGGCAGGACGATCCAAAGATGCAGCAAGTACGGCAAATAAAAATGTTTATTTTGCCAGCGCTCCTACCAAAGTTTTTTAATTTTGCCCCATGAAGTCAGGACGAGGGATTCAGAAGTTTCGTGGGCGGTAGACTACGTCTACAGTCAGGCAGCTGGTGACTCTTTTTAAAATTCACACACGCAGGAGTTTAAAGTGTATCAGAGCAGGGGTGCCCGACAGTGGGTGAATTAATTAGACGAGAACTGGAAATGGCACAGCTAAGAAAGAACCCCTTTGTTCTGAGAATTACACCATCAAAATGTTAGTTTAGTTTGTTTTATATTTTTAAGAAACAAGATCTAAGAAATGTCTGTCGAACCCGGTAATTAATAGCGATCTCGGAGCAGCAAAAGCTCTAGCCTTTTGCACCTTTATCTCCGCTTTCATCCCACAGTGCCATAGTTAAGCAAAGCAAGACAAAGCAAAAGCCGAGCCAGACGCATGCTGGGCCTGACGGGAGATGGGAATGAGCCATTATCACACATCACACATCTGCATGTGATATCCTCGAGGATATGCGACACGACACGTAGCAACTGTGATTGCTACACCTTGGCTTTGTTGTCCTTGCTCGTCGCCAGCTCCTTTCCAGCCGCCTTTTGTCTTTTTTTTTTGCAGCTATTCTCAGCCCCACAGCTGGAAAAATGATATATGCCGCGACTCATTAACATATTATCACACGGCACACACTTCAGATATGCCTCGCAGCATATGTCATGAATACGAATACATTATGCCCGGCATTATCCTTAAGCTCTGCTTATTCGTCTCCCGCCTAATATCCCCTCTTTCTCCCTCTGTCTGCCTCTTTCAGAGAACCGGAGCGCTCTGCACGTGACTGGAACAGGGCATGTTAAAGGACGCCGACCAGGAGCTGATTAAACGCCGCCCACTGACGACGCTCCCCATGACCGACTTCGCCCGTCAGGTGGCGCCCGCACAGCTGCCCCTGCCCCTGCCGCTCCAACTGCCGCTGCCGCTGCCTATGCACATGCCGCTGCCACTCCTGGCCAAGACTCCGGGCAGTGACCACGCCCCCATGCACTCCACGCCACCCACGACACCGCCCACGCCGCCGCCCCTGCCCCTGAATATGAGTCAGGCAGCAGCGGGAGCAGCGCCAGAAGCGGCGACTCCACCAGGTCACAGTCCACCAGCAACACCACCCACCGGAGGAGCTACTGGTAGTAACGTGGCGCCGCAGGATCACTACAGTCTGCGCTGGAACAACCACCAGAACCACATCCTGAGAGCCTTCGACGCCCTGCTGCAGACCAAGACGCTGGTGGACGTGACCCTGGTCTGCGCCGAAACATCGATCCGGGCTCACAAAATGGTCCTCTCCGCCTGCTCGCCCTTCTTCCAGCGCGTCTTTGCAGAGACTCCCTGCAAGCACCCCGTGATTGTTCTCAAGGACTTTCGCGGCTGGGTGGTGCAGGCTATCGTCGACTTCATGTACCGCGGCGAGATCAGTGTCCCTCAGCAGCGCCTCCAGACCCTCATCCAGGCCGGTGAGTCGCTGCAGGTGAGGGGACTTGTGGAGAGCTCAGTCCCGGAGCACACGCCCACTCCGGCAGCCTCGCCCGACGACTTCGCAATGCTGGACACCTCTATGCTGTCCTCCAGCTTCGAGGACGAGTCGCCTTCGATGGTTCGTCCAAGCAAGCTGATGATGTCCTCGGCTCGTCTCTTTGGCAACGCGTCAAATACCATGGCGGCGCTGAGTTTGCGCCGCAAGCGGGAACAGGAGTGCGACCGTGAGCTGGAGAGTGACCAGGAACTAGGAGGCAGTTCGCCAATGCCACGTCGCAAACAAGCCCGCCCACGCCGTCGCTCCGGCGATGTTCCCCACGATTTTGCCCTGAACAAGACCGATGCGGAGGCACTGCAAACTGTGATCAAGCATGAGCTCCTCGACCGGGCGGAAAGGGATCACGATGAGGAAAATGATCAGGAACAGGATCAGGATCAGAACCAGAGCCACAGTGAGGCGGAGAAGAACGAGGCCACGCCAACGGAAACGACGACAGAGCAAGCCAAGGAGAAGCACCCGCTAAAGCCAGAGGGACACGATCGGCCCAACGAGCTGGACGACGACGATGACGATGAACAGGATCAGGAGGAAGAGGAGGAGGAGCAAGACATTGAAGAGCTTATTCACACGACCAACGAGCTGAGGCGACAGGCTGCAGTGGCTGCTGCAAATGCGGCTGCCATGTCGCCCAGTCCCTCGCCCTGTCCCAGCGACGGACCCGAGGACCTGTGCACCACCAAAAAAGACAAGGACCGAAACAGTGCGAACGCCAGCGGGGCACACTCCTCCGACTGCGAGTCCAACAACAACAACAACAATAGCAGTAAGCTGCAGGACAACAACCAGCGCATTATGCTGTCCCTGAAGGACATCCGCCAACTGAATGCCAATCCTAACCCAACGGCCATTCACACGCCCACCAGCTGTTCCGGTGGCAACAACGGCCTTCTTAGCTTTCCGCCGCCCGGTATGCGGCCACCAGGACTGCCGGACAGCCCGCCCTGCCACATGGAAGCCCTGGAAGCGCAGATGCACGCCGCTGCCGCTGCAGCCGTAGCCGCTGCAGGAGCCGGCGAACATCCCTTCCACCACATGGAGCACCAGATGGAGATGTCCCTAGCAGCAGCGGCGGCAGCAGCTGCCATGCATCAGAGAGACCCGCGGGATCCCCGCGATCCCCGAGACCACAACGCATTTGCCAGCAACCTGCTGGGCCCAATGGGTATGCCCCCATTCGGAGGTCCCAACGGAGGACCTCCGGGCAGCAGTGGTCCAGGAAGCGGATGTCCTGGCCAGGCGGCGCACGAACGGCTCGAGGAGAGCATGAATCGACTGAGCAAGGAGCTCGGCAAGGAATTTGGAAAGGACTTCGGCAAGGAGTTTGGCAAGGAATTCGCCCCGGCGTCCCCGATGAGTCTGCCCGGACACTTCAATCCGCCGGATGGACCACAGCATCCGCCTTCGCCGCTGCCCTTCCCCGGCATGTCCTCGGCGATGACGTTGACGCCACCGCACAGTAAGTAGCCATAGCCGGTTTGAATCTAATTTCGTTTGGCTTCACCCAAGAGGTCACTGGGTTATTGGCCTGCCGAACCGTGCACTCGCTGTCACCGCCCAGCGGAAGTCTTTAATAACGCCAGTTTACTTCCAACTGCTCACGTACCAGAGTCCTCATGCCCATACTCATCCGGCATAACGAAGAGCCGCGTCCCTGTGACATGTTTGCTTGTCCCTCTTTCAAAAGCTGGCAACGAAATGCAACATGTGGCCTCTGTGCGACATCAAAGTGTCGTCAAGTATCCTTAGAGAAGGACTCTTGCATTTTTTCGCTTCCAAAGCTGTCGCAAAGCCCCTAAGCATATTAAGGCTCCTCTGGCTCTTATGCCCCCGCCTGGTGGTGAATTCCAAACCGCGTTTCAACCCGATTTAATGGTAGCTGGGACTGAGATTGAAATGCTTCCGAACCTGTCAATCCCCAGTGTTCATTCCTTCTACTAATTAAGTCATAAAAAGTTTGCGCTGCTGACAGCTCATAAGAAATATGGAAATGCAATCGCATAGGCAATGGGCCGACCTCCTAATAATTTGACAGTTTGGCAGGCCCCCACAGCTCGTTCTCCCTTCTTGGTGAAATCTGTCTCCGTCTGGGGCGGTCTTAGCAAGAGCAAGTTGCGGTTGGGTCCCAGGCTGGAACTGCAGTCGTAGTCGAAGTAAATTCAATTGCGTTTTATATGATTTTTTATATTCATGTCACCCGGAGTCAGGCGAAACAAACGCAAACACAAATTGAGGTGCAAAGGTCGGAAAGAGGGCGGTTGGTTGCTTCCGACGTTGCGTGCAGAAAGCGCAAGAAATTTATGTTGTGTCTCCTCGAACATGTGAGGAGAGAAGTTCCGGAGCGGGTTGAGTTCAAACTGTCAGCAGACGTTTAGCGAAATGACTTTTAAGTTGCCTGGCTGCGCAGCCAGGAACCCAGAACCCTCTGAGCCCGTCGTCTCCTTCGGCCATGTGTTGTGTTTAAAGTATGCCAAAGCGCGCACAACTTAAACCTTTTGGCAAACAACTTTGGCAGCGTCGGCGGCATAAATAAAAATACGAAGGCGACGTCTCGCGGCCGGGCTGCCCCTGCCACTGCCCCTGCCCTCACCTCAGTCTGTGCCCTCACCCAAGTTTTGCATATAAGTCGCGCGATATTCATATTAATAATATCCGTTTGGGGAGGCCCATGCCGAACAGAGGCACAGCCAAGGACCAGGACCTTCACCTGGAGAGGCAGGCGGGGCGGCCGAATGCAGGCGAGACGCGCGCACACAGGATATAAAATAAATTAAGGCACAAAAATATGAAAAATTGTACGAAAATGCCGAGTGGAAGTCAGGCAGGAAGCGCAATACCTTTTAATGCGACAAAAATTTCAGCCAACATATCAGAGCCAGGACTGCGACTGAGACAGCCCGAGCGGAATGGGTGAAGCGAGCAAAGCGCACCAAAGTCGCGTCGTATTCGAGCAAATCGCTAACTACTGCATAAACAGGCTGCAGGCAATGAAGGAGCTAGCTAAGGATACGATAGAGCAACAGCTATAGGTTTCGACTGACTATTACCCTAGAGATTTTATTCTTATAATTTAAAGTATAGTATACATAAATAGTGAAATTTCAAATCTATGTAGAAGTTTAGTAGATTTTTGGATAAGGGAATTTGCTTTTCATAGTTTACATTGAGTCCATTTAAATATAACATTAAAGAGATAGGTATAAAAGGGTCTGCTCAGACTTTTTCCCAAGCTACCCAGTGTGGCTTTCATGGAGCCACTCATCCCTGACCGGGAGCTTGGCAGACAGTCCTGGAAGAGATTTACCACCGTTTGTCGTTCGTCGTTCACCGGTTGGGGTCCGTATGAGGAATGTGATTTATTTTTTCTGCTGAAATATTTTCGGCGTGAAAATCATTGAACTAATAGCTTGTGACATGTGGTGGGGGGCGATGGAGTCTATCTCTGCTCAAGACCCTTCACGATTTTGAAAGAGAAATCCACTAATTTCGGGCGCCGTCAAAGGAAGTGGGGAGAAAAGAAAGCACATTACGTATACGCTGCGTGTTGTAATGTCTACTTCAGAACACAGAGTCAAACAATGTGCGCTCGTTATTTGTGTCATTATGCTGCAGATACAACACATCCTCGAGACACAGATACAGATACAGGAGACAAGGATACGGATATACGAGGACGTATCCGTGCCTTATTCATATGCTCGAGCATTGTCTTCGCCCCCCGACCGCTGTCTGTGTGTGAGCTTGTCTGTTGATGGGTTTGTTTGCATCTTGGAATCCGCGGCGCGACTTATGAAATCATTCAGCACAATGTCAATATTATGCGTTGGCTGAGGCTCCTTGGAGGACGGCCTGCTTGGGTTATCCCTCAGCTCGCCTCATCAGCAATCCAATTGTTTCACTCATGTGGAGAAGTGCACTCCAAGCGTAAAATATTAATAGAATAACGAGTTGCCATTGTTTACTATCCGGTCGGAGCCGTTTCTCGGAGTGTGCCCGCGTCTATTGTCTTGAAGGCTAATCAGCTTCAGTGGGCTGGAAAATGAGTCGCTTATGCTGATTTTCACGGCTGCACTGGCTCTTATGTAAGGCAGTGCATAGTGCAGTGTGTTTTAAAAATAAGTTATTCGCCCCGACTAATCGTAATGTCTTCTTTCTTCTGCAGTGTTTGGCCTGGACTCGCCACTAGGACTGTTTCCGCCCGGAATCGATCCCGGAAAGCTGTACAACCCCCTGATGGAAATGAGCGATCCGAGGGACATGCCCGGAGGACCACCGCCGTTTCTCAAAAAGAAAAGTAAGTACAAGTAGCCCCAGAAAAAAATCGTAATTGCTCAAGAACAAACTTTCGCCAAGCCGAGCAAACAACTAATTAACCCCAGAAACAATTGCGAACCCCGGGAACCAAGGGAACAGCCAACAGCCAGCAGCCAACACCTCCCCGCCTCCCAAGAAAAAAGGTTCGAAATCATTTCGACATGATTGGCGTCGATCACGTTGAGGCAGTCGAGCTTGTAGGCCGATCGATCGGTTCCGTGCTTGGCTGCAATACTTCACACCTGACTGATTGATCTCGCTGCAGAGAGTTCAGGCCGCGTCTTCTACCTTTGTGCCTTTCGCATTTGATCTGCTGCACTCTGGCTCACGTATTTGAGCCGGTGGGGGGCAGTTGGGAAAACACTTTGGGCTGTGGAATCCGGATCGATTGTGTGTAATTGAAGAGCAAATAGAAAGGGTCATAGCCAGGCAGGCCAGTAAGTGGCCGGGCTAAACTATAACTGATTGTATTACCCCGGGATCGGTTACGAAATCATATTTAGCTCAGGCAAATCTCATGTCTCATCCCTTTTTTTAAAGCGAGCATTTGCAGAAAAACTCAGACAATCAGGCAAGCTCGTTTAGCCGCATTCTATGCCAGCGCACCCCCTTCCACATCCTCCGATCCGTTCCAGATGCGATCACCGAACACTGATCACTCGTGCGATCATGTGAGGCGGCAAATTTGTTTCTGCGGTTTTCCTGTGCGCCGATGTAATCGCTGAATCGTTCGAGAAATGGTTTGTTTGTTTCTTTGCTGGTTTCTTCAATGGGGCAACATGTGCACCTATGCATATCGCAGCGTAAACGTCGCTTTTTCTGATTGACAAATGGGCGAGGCGGGGCGAGGCACTGGCAGGCTTATGTTTCTATTCGCTTTTTGCCGATTCACCTGCGGCAGCCAGTGAAACCTCAGAGTTAATGAAGTTTTTTGTTCGTACATATGTATGTCTCGTAAGGAAATCGTCATAATTTTAGATTTTGTGTAAATGTGGTTCAGAAATCCATTGTCTCCTATTGATCGATAAATGGGAAGTGAAGGAACCGAAGAGGGGTATAAGATAATCTACATGTGAGCCATTTGCTTTGACAGTTCACTTGACAGTCGAGCGGCGTTGATGGGTTAAGTGCTTGTCTGTTATTTATTAATGTTTTCAATAACCGATGCATGTAGGCTGGGTCCCGGGCTTTGCCAGATATATTGGAGAATTTGGAAATAGGGAAACTTGGAACTTTCAAGCGTTGAACTCTTTTCTTGTTCCAAGTTAATTGCTTAATTTTCTGCTGCTCAATAAACCATCAATCGAGACAATAACAATGCCCGCGTCGTGATCATATGTTGGCAATATCACCCAGGGCTCCAAGGGGGAAGAAGAATATCCAGGGAAGATCGACCAAGTGTTATCTAATCTGTATCTTCAAGCGTGCTGAGCGACGTCGATCGTCGGAATTACAAACACAATTACAACAATGTAAGCCGGCAAATAAAACGCAAATCTGGCGTATAGCACGATATTCTTTATTGCAAATCTGCAAAACCCGTTTGCCAACTGATACCAATCGGGAGCAGGAGTACCCTCTACGAGCCGGGAAGCTCTCTACACTCACAGCTTCGATGCGAATGCGATCCCTCTCGTGCTCCGTGGCCGCAATCGTGTGGGTGTGATTAACTGATTTGTTCACATTCATTTGTTCATTCGCGATTGTTTTTTGTTTTTTTGTTTTGAGCTCTGTCTGCGAAACGTGATTTGCGATTTGTACCAAATTCAAATTTCGTTTATGTGAAAGCCCGATGCGGCTAACTCGGCTAACAGTTTTGTCTGTTGGAACTTCATTAGCCTGGCTACATACTCCGAGCGACCAGGTATTTTCTGAATTTTTGAGCATTTTCCTTTTCGCCGGAATCGAAGGGTCAGACCTTGCTTGTGACCCAGCAACTGAAGGCGCAGGCCCCAGTTTCCAACCTCCCAAATAAAGGAAAATTCATATGATCAGGCCGAGGCAACCTCGGAATTAGTAGTTAGCCCAAGCCACACATTCACCAGCATTCTCTACCACTCTGCCTTCATTGTCGAGCAGCCAGGCAAAGGTTGAAAGGAACCTGTGGCTTTGCTGGCGCTGGTGCCAGTGCCAGTGCCGGTGCCGGGCGATATCTGAGGATCTAAATTGAGTTTTAGCGGCGCATGTGACGCCGCAGCCGCTGCACACTCGTAATTTGCATACAGAGGAGAGCCGGGGCCGGGGCCGGGTCAGGATGGGAACCTCCACAGCGTTTGCCTTTCTTCGTTGCCATTGCAGCGCCGAATGATCGCTCTACCCGGTGCCAAAGAATCGTAGCAGGGTGTGTACGAGCTGAAGGCAAGACGCTGCCCAGATCCCCAGACAATGGGTGACTTTTCAGCAAATTTGTCTAGGCAGCAGCAGCATATGAGGCCAGGAGAGATTGAAACATTAGCAGATGTAAGCGAGGCGATAAGCTCGTACTCGTGCTCGTGCTCTTGGCGCCCAAGTGCCCCCTCCTGTGTGCCCTTGCTGTCTCAAGTACTAATCTTCTTTGTCCCCGTTCTTTTCTTACAGTGCCAAGACCAAAGGGACAGCACTCGGCACCGCGCGGTGGGCCACCTCGCTCCTGGACCAACACAGAGCTAACGGAGGCACTGCAGCATGTGTGGAACAAGAAGATGACCACGTCGCAGGCCTCACGCATCTTCGGCATCCCATACAACTCCTTGCTCATGTACGTGCGCGGCAAGTACGGAAAGAGCCTAAAGCTGGAGCAACTGCGCAAGGACTGCATCAGCGGACCCCCCATCGAGATGCTCCAGATGGGCATCAGCGGTGGCAGCGGGGGCGGTGGCAGCGGGGGCGGTGGCAGCAGCTCCAGCAAGAGCGAGAAGAACAAGGAGCGCAAGGAAAAGGAAAAGGACAAGGGCTCGTCGGCCAACAATAGTTCCGGAGGAGCCTCGAATGCCCCTGGCGGTGGAGGTCAGTCATCTGGAACCGGTCCCTCCATGCCGCATCCCAGTGAAATGGGCTCCCTGGGACCACTGGATCTGGAGCTGGGACTACCACTGGGCCCGCCAGGTGGCCCGCGGAGCAACAGCTCAGAGCCCGATCTGCTGAGCGGACCGAATGCCCTCTTCAATCCCTTCAATCCGCAGGGCTTCTACCCTGACTTTGCGGGCGGTTTTCCCGGCCTCCCACTGAGCATGCTGAACCTGCTGCCGCCATCGGAGCGCCACCATGCGGCGGCTGCTATGCACCACCTGGGCGTCACCATGGATGAGGACTGCAAGTCGGTGGGATCGAAGCAGTCCTCCTCCCTAGACGACGACTACTCGGGTCCCGGGATGCCCATGTCGCTGGAACAGCGGCGAGAGATGAGCGCGACAGGACCTCCGCTGACACAGTCGAATGGGGGAGCTGGGCAGGATTGAAACTTGTGGCGGGATTGGGCAACCGGGGCTGCCAACGCCAATCCAATGTACTTTCCGGGCTTCGAGCTGGACCAGGAGCAGAACCCAACCCAGCGGACCCTGTCGTCGCGACCCGCCCTGCACCAGATGGCCTGCCGTGAACTGAGCTTCAAGCCCGACCTGTTCCTGGCCAGACGCAAGCTCAAGCGTTTCCGGGCTAAGCGCCAGCTCCAGGCGCAGATGGAGGCACTGGAGCCGGCACCCGGCGCTTCTCCTACCACTCGTCCCGCCGCCAGCCACGCGCTGCCTCCGCTGAGGACTTGAATGTGAACGTGAACTTAGATGCAATATGTCTACCCTTAGTTGTTTTTTTTTCCCTGTATGTTTTATATTTTGTTCTGAAGGACAATATTTGAGTTACGAGGATTACCCTTCCATTTGTTCGAACAAAGAAATTGTGTATATTTTGTGCTGGTGCTTTTAGTTCCTACTCCCAATTATATTTTGCTATTTTGCGATTAATTTTAGTTAAGTAATTGAATATGACAAAGCTTACAAAGCATTTGAGGCAATACACGAAACAGTATCTATTACACACTGTATTATTATATAATTTAAGTATTGAACGTAATATAATCAAAATGCAAGGGGGTTTCGATCGAGAAGAGGTCATGTTGTAAATACGCGAGACAGACAGCATTAATGCCGCCCAGTTCGGGTGGGAGTTAGTTCGTAATGCAAGACATTGCAATTAGTAGTATTGATATCGATATATATCGACCGATGCATTGCCGATGACTGTACCAAAATTTTTAATGTTATTTTATAAAAAAGAGAGAAAAACAAAAAGAATACAAAGTGGAAGATTAGCTGTAGTCGTAAGTGTTCTCGTAGGCAATTCGTATATTTGTATAGAAACATATGCACTGATATTCACTCATAGTTGTGCACATTCCCCAAACCCCAACTCCCAACATCCCCGACATCCGATGCAACATTCCTAGGTAAATGTAGACGCCGCTTTGTAAATCTCAGCCAACCTCAAGGAACCCTGCAAATCTATCCGTTTTGTAAACTAATTTGTAAAATAGAAAAACGCCACAAATAACCGATTATAACATGGTGACAAGGCGACATATTTCCCGCGCATAGTGTTAGTAATTTATAAGCTCAAATAAAATATTTTAATATTAAATATTACAACCCTAACTTGTGTAAGTAAAAGAAAAATCAAGTATATGCATTACAATAAATAGTAAAGGTTATTAAATAAAATGTTGGATTTTACTCTTTTGCAATAACTAGAACCCAAGGGGGGGTATATAAAATGTAAACTTAAAATATAACAAGAATAATAAAAACGCAGCGACGGGGACTGACAAAGAAAGAAAAAAAACAAAAAACAGAATAAAAAACCAAACAAAATATTTTGAACAAAATATATTTGTGAATTTTTCACAATTTTAATACATCTCCAGTAATTTATAAAATCGGGAAAACTGCAAGGGTATACAGCTCTTCCCCTACTTTTTATTTCCTAATGGAAATTTAAACTTCGCGCTCAAATAAAAGTGCTGTGTAACTTAAGTAACTTTTCAACACTGAAACATACATCGCCTCATTAAATTTCCGATAGAGGCCGCTTATCGTACGGTAAGTTGTATAGATGGCTCTATAAAGTTTCATAGCAGCCAGTAGTTTTCCATTATAATTTATAAAAATTTGTAGCCTTCAGTTACTTTCTGCAGGCAAATGGTCCAAATTCGGGTAAATTCAAATTCGTTTTTCTCCAGGGAAGAGTATATAAAAATAATAGGTACGTTCTGCCATATTACATGATTTGAATTCACAAAATGACAGGACATTCTTATCTCAAAACCAAAAGGTTCAGAGTCCGTTCAGTTCGCACTTTATCGCAACTTTTCGCATGCTAATGCACCCTCCAATCTTATTATTATTGCTGCTTCTCTATGGGGGATTGGTCATTGAACCCAAGACACTGCTGTCAATGGATCATTAAATCTCGCGCTTTGTTGCCAAAGCAATGGCCTGTTTGTTTAGCTTTACGACAATGCAGTGAGTTTTTGGGAATTAATGATAAATAATTTAAGAACCCTTTTCATTTTAAATATCAAATCAATTTTCAACTATAATTTATAATAAGTTCACTAATCTTTGCCTAAAAAAAAATTAATGAGACGTGAATCTCATTGCGTCACGCTGTGTTGTCTGACAATACTTGAACGAGACTCCTTATCACCACCAATGACTAAGATTATCTTCACGTGCTGACATCGCATTGTTTTGATTTCTGCTTGGATCTACCTGAGAGTCTTAGAGGGTTCAGCAGAGCAACCGGAGGCATATATGAGAAATATGAACAGTCGCTGAAGTCATTAACCAAATCCAAGTCGGCACCGTCTAACCTGAGACAATTAGGCGGCCAAATGACCCAGTGATGGTCACATTGCCGAATCAGGCGGTCAAGACGAGGAAAGTGCATGGACATAGGCGCGGGCATGTGACATGTGTCAGGCCGCCAAGGTCTAAAAATACCCGGCTAAGCCTTCAGTGGAAGTGTTCCTAGACGAGAAGACACATTCTAATACCCACTACGAGGCGGGTTTAAAGGGTATATTGAGTTGTGTCTTCTAAAAATCCAAAACTCTAAAACCCAGATTGTTTTTGCATTGGAAATAAATTCGATCTTTATACAGTTTTGTTTTGAAAGAGGGCCTGTCTCTGTCCTAAATCACTGAGTATCAATACTCCCTGACAATCCCAAAACGGCTTTGTTTTCTTGCCTTCACTGCACTCAGCTGGTGGTGGCTGTGACACAGCTCGCTCTTCGGAACTCTTCGCGGCGAAATACTCTCTGTATTTGCGCGTGCGTTGTGATACCCTAGCAGAGGGTATTATAATTTTAGTCTAAAGCCAGCAAAAATAATATATATAGGCATTTTTCTTTTACTATCATTTCAAATTAAGTAATCTACCTTTGAAAAACTAAATATGGCATTTTAAAAAGATCTTTTGTACATACCAATCGCTATAAATGTTGCTTTGTATTTTTGTCCTCCTGCACTCTACACCCTTGGGAGTCACTACAAGGACTGCTTTTCATAGTCATACAAACTATCGGAAATCTAAAAGGAAAATTAAAATAAATTCGTTATTCTTAAACATTGCTTAAAAAATGTATAAATATATATTACCATTTAAAAATCACGGTTTTTAATTTTATATAGCTGTCATAGGGAAATCAGGAAAATTCACAGTTTTCTTTTAATATAGCTGTCATGGGGCTATAGGAAAAATAAAAGAAAATCGTTATTATTATGTTACTTAGCATATATAAATATTTTTAGCATAGGGCATACTTATGATCAACTTTTATCCACTCTGTACAGCTTGAAGGGGTGTACAAAGGTCGACTACCCAAAATTAGTCGTATTTCTCGTTTCAAATGAGCGGCGGAACGGCTCCCAGTTTGAATTCTCTGTCCGGCTGAATCAGTCTTTTCTCGTACCTGCAGCGAGTTGGATATCTCCGTCGTCGGCCGGCAACCGCGCTCCGAGCGGCGCGTATCTGCGGATCTCTAATAATTGTTTTCGTTAATCAGTTTGTTTAGTGAATAAATAATAGTATCGGAACTAACAAACCCGCGACTGCTGCAGTTTGACTGAGGGAAATATATATCTATCTAGAGGAAACTGCACAGACAGCAAAGTATCTCGCGAAATACCTGCAAATATTCCAACAAATAGTAGATAAAAGAGCAACAGAAATTATTACGAAAATGCGCCTAGAAAATTAAGAAATAAAGAGGCACGAATATATATATATATATATTTCGATCGCAGCGTAGCGAAGAAAGTATTCGTTGTTTATTTATGTATGTTGTGCGTGTGTGAGTGGGGGGCACAAACAGCTGTGGGGGCAACAAAAGCAACAACCGCAGCGAATATCCCGAATATCTTCAGCAGCCGCCAGCGACAACTGTTTTGAAATTCCAAAAAATCTCCGTGTTCTCCTCCACAAGAACTGGGAATTTACTCGCCTTGACAGAGGTAAGCTAATTTTTGCTATTTCGCCAAGTGTTTCGTTCTGTTTATCTGGAAAAGATGGCAAGCCGAGGGGGCAGACTGATAACATTGAGCAACGCACTTTCAAGATTCGCACGCGAGTTCAATGCTTGGGAGCAGGCACCAAAAGCCAGGGAGAAATACAGATAGTGGTGGCAAATACCAAGGGAGTATTTATTTTGCGGAAATTAGATATCTTTAATAATTTATGCAACAGGTAAACAGACCAGAGATGTGGAGAATCTTCCCATCTCCCACCTCCATAAATTTATATCAAGTTAAAAGTACAAGTTCCAACCTAAACGCCATGTTGGACTCTTTTTTTATATGAGAGCGACACGAATAATTAGGTCTGGGAAAAGCAGCTGAGGAAATATACATTCTCCCGGTAATGGAACAACATTAATGCAGCCGTAGAGCAACCGAGCAGTGAGCAGGGAAAAAGACTCTGGGAAAAATCAATAAAAACGCACGCAAGCAGCGGCCCCAGTGCTGGTGCTGCCGCTCCTTCATCGCACTTCGTCGAATAAGGGCATAAGGGAGTCCATGTGGCAGCAAATCAGAAAAACTCCTTAAGCGACTCGAACTTGGTTCTAATTGGGAAGCAAAGGGGACCAGGCAGGTCTCGCTGAAATGCAGTCCATGGGGCCAGTCTCTCTTCCCGGTTGTTAATTCATTTCCCCGAGAGTCATTGCCATCTGGCGAAAAGGGAAATCGGCAACCAAGTCTGGAGGGCAGCAAATATTCCGCTGGATTTTCGCTAGGGCCTCCAACCTCTGGGATGTCAACGAAAACAAAAACAAGGCGATAGTTGTGGGAGAGAAAGAACGGATGGCTGGCGCAGGCGCAAGGACCTCCTGGGCTCTCTCTCTTCAACCATATTTAAGACTTCCATTTTGGCTGATGTTTGTTGTTCCTCTCACTGTTATTGTTATTGTTGCCACTGTCTATTGTTAATGCTGCATTTTTGGCAACGAACTGTGTCGCTTGTATGTATATCTGCGGACTTGGCTGCACCGCACCAACAGTCACCTCCCCGATAGCTCCTAAAAAGCCAAATGAAAAGCGACGGGGAAAACGAGTTTCTCATTTCAAAGAACAGCAAACAGCAATTGCATTGGGCACAGCTAGATTGGAGTTGAAACAAGCTCAATGATGATGAACTGAAGGGTGTCGAAATCCCTGTAGTTGCTTCTCGATATCAGTAAAAGTCTTGCAGTCTTGGCTCCCCTCCTCCCCCAACAGCCGCCTGCCTAAGTGGGTCACTTAGAAATAATGTTCTTGACCAACATCTCGAACGGATGCGTTTATTATAGGGAAAAACAGAAACTTGTTTGCTGTATGCAAGAGCCGGAGGGGGATCGAGATGAGGTACTCCCCGGTGCTGGGGGGAAAAGCGAAAGCCGTATGCGAAATGAAGGGAAATGTCGCAAGCCAAATATGCCTCGGAGCAGCGAGGAAAAGTGAAACGACAACGCTTCCGCATTGCGTTACCTGCAGATTGGGAAACCCTCTGCAAACATTTATCAACTCCCCCCTGTCTGTGTCGACATGGACCAAAACCATCATAAAAATTAATCTGTAATTTAACGTCGTACTCTCAATTAACCAACGCCAATATGTTGGGGGCAGCCGTTCCTTTGTCGCTGATATCTCGCTGTGTTTGTATACGAAGTTTTTCAATGTTTATCGCCCGTTGTTTTCCCATCATCCCCACAAAACTCATGCCACACAACCCGCTCCGCCTTGGTCTGGGTCTGCAAAGTGCATTGAACTTGGTGGCAATCATCCGGGGAATTAAGTGGAAAGTATTTAATCGTTCTCGAGTTTCGAATGGATTTTTGCAGACCAGTGAAGTTTGCTATTTAAGACAGGCAGAACTTTCTCTCTCATTGAAAAGATGGAAGCCTCGGCTGGTAATTACTCAGTCCAGCAAAATAAGAGAACAATCAATATAAATATCATTCTTCAGGCCATTTTACCACGATTCTTACATCAGTCCCGGCCACTACTTGCACTTGTCTCCCTTATCTGTTTGTCCACATCCCCGGGTTTGCGACTGTCCTGGGAAATCTGTTGAACATTTTTAATCGCTGCAAAGTGCTGGTGTTATCGCACTGCTCCAGCTTCAGCTACAGCATAGTGGGAAGAAGTTTCCACCCTGGTGCCTGCGGCGATACACATTACATCACACGTGCATATGTGAATTCTTAATTACATTAATCGCGATGTCCCTCGCAAGAGCTTGCATGTCCCGGTAATTGGTTTCATGTGGTCCCTTGCCGGGTCCCTGCCAGGGTAATTGCGTTTTCACATCGCTAAAAAAAAAAGACTTTAATCTGCACATGCCTGGGTAAAGTTATAAAATAAGTAGTAAGGTCAGGTTTAACAGCCACAACAAAACACAATTTAAAACTCGCAAACAGAGAGAGAGAGAGGGGAAGTGACTTGCCCAAAGAACACACAATATAAAGACTTCCGATTCGTGTATCCCTGACCCCCCGAGTGACTTTAATTGATACAGGAACTTTTTACTAGAATTCCGAATGCCGGGTGAAAGGCACAAGGCACGCGTCGAGCTGCTAGAGATCAGACCGGCTGAGAGAACTGGTAAGCAAGCAAGCTTCCTCATTGGAACCTGAAGTAGCCGGCGTCACCAGTCACGTTCTGGCTTATTAATGATTAAATAATACAGCTTTGTTGTCATCCAAGTTTTGGAGCGTGAAAATTTCCCAAAGCGAGACGAACAAAAAAATCAAGCTGCGACCGGTTTATTCTAATAAACTCTTAACAAACATAAATTGTTTATTGAATTAGTTCAATAACTGAGCGAAATTGAGTGGAATCAGCCTGGGACTTGCTGCTTGGCTTGGGCAGTCCCAGGCACTTACATCGTAGAAAAATCCCAAATAAATTTGTTAATTTCCTTAAAATAGTTTACCCAGCTGGTTTTGGGGACTGGCGCCAATCACAACACTCACATCTACATGGCCCTCAAGAGTGTGCTTACGATATCACTTAAGGCAACGCGTTTCTATTAGGCCAAAGTCTGCTTTGATTGTGGCTGAAGTTTGATTTATGATCGGTGGCTAAGGGCCCGTCGCCGCTGGCCCTGACGGAGGGTGCAAATGTCATTGAGCTGAGATTTTCCTCAACCAAAGTGCATTACATAACCGGTTAAAGCTAAGCTTTAAACACGTTTTACTTCGAGGGTAGAAGTTTTTGGGCACAAGTCAAGCATGTGGGCAGGGACAGCCGATGCCAGATTTCTCGCAGATCTCTTGTACTCCAGTTGGGAATAGGTAGAAGAGCAACCCTACTGAATACCAATTGCCAAAACATTCGGCCCACGGGTTCCTGACCCCTAGATCTCATCTTCTGTGGAACATTATCGAGCGGCAGGCACACAATTATCGAGCGAAATCGGCATTAATCGTCGACTTTCCTAACGGCACACTCTCCTGAGTGCTACATGTCACGAAAGAGAAATACAAAAATTACAGATTATGCTAATGAGTCATTAGGCCTCAACAAGCGTCTCGACGATGCAAAAATATGTGCCAAGTAAACAAATGCTTACCCCACAGTGAAATGAAGGTAATAGCAGTGATTTTTTACAGTCGTTACGCCAAAGTTTGGCTTTCAAAAGAGTTTACTCAGGATGTAGCCTTAATTGAACAATAACCAGGCCAGGTGAGTCACTCGGGGGCGGCAAAAAAAAGTGAGAAATTTTAGCTTGAGACTCCCACATGCCTGGTGAAGTGTAAATCATGTTAATTGGCAAACATTTATGGCATAATTGTCGAGCGATTGCTGTCACTCATTAAATAACCGTTTAGCCAACCTGCGCGCTTTCGTCAAATGAAAGTGAAAAGCAGCAAATCTCAAGGAGAATTTTAGAGAATTATTAAACCAATATGGGGAGAAAGTCAAGCTGAAACTGGGCCTCCAGCTTGGGGTCAAAATAAATTCCAAGTTCCGCATCAGGATAAATTTTTTGTTTGTATCTAACGCCACAATTCTTGGCAAGTCGATTTTAATGTGGCTTTGTGTGCAAACTATTTTCGAGGGGGGCACTAACCAGAGTAGAATCACTGAGGAGAAGCTGGCACGAACATGGACAGAGAACAAAGCTGAGAGGGAAAGCGTATTAACAATGAACTTTAGACAGAGAACGACAAAATGGGGGAAAATGGGAACGCGAATGTGAATGCGAATAAAGCATGGAAAGCGTTAAAAGTTCAAACGCCTCGAGCGACAAGTTAACAAGCCACAGCAGCCATATGTCTATGGCCTTCCATCGTATAACAACATTGGATGAGTATAAATAAAAGCTTTAAAAATATGTACATATAATACAACAGTAAATTCAGGTGACTAAAACCTGCTGCATGAATGTGTCCAGTCTGAAACGCGGACAAAGAATGTGGCCAAAATATATACTTGGCAGTAATCAAAGCTTCACACGACACAACGACGACAGTTTGGCCAGACAAATTATAAACGCGTGCTGGGGGGTAGGGAGCTGGCTCTCGACTCGTCAGCTTCTGAAATGAAATAAATATCAAGCGCCGTTGACGGGCGAAAAGTGTTAGCAAGTGAGTCGTCCAAAGACCTTTGTCTAACGCTGGCTGTCCCAGGCCAGTGACTCGGCCAAAGTCAGTTATCCCCGCATTTGCACAGCTAGTGCCAGTTTAGACTTGTTTCTATATATCGAACGTGTGTGGAGTGGAAATGATCCGAGGGAATCGCTTTTAATTGTCCCCTCGAGTTCTTAATTACTTTCAACGCTTTCATAAAGCTCTTGAGGTTATCAGCCAGCAATCAAATGGGTCCGAATAGTTACGTACAAACGGCTCTAGAGCCACAGGACAAAATGATTATGAAAAATATGTATTTGAAACACGAAAATGGAATCACCCCCGACACCCTTCACCATAAACAATACCTTTTGCTATGTCTGACAACCTGAACATGGGCATTGATAAGGAGATAAGAGTCAATTATGCCAATATCAATGGGACTACCTGCAGGTGTACCTGCTGTTCTGTCACAGAGGGCCAATATAAAATATTGCCTGCACAAATGAGAGCTCTATATGGCTTCCCCTACGCCTTAATAAGGATTCCGATTATACTTGATAAACAAAATGCGAATAACCATTTTATTCTTACTTACCTTGCTTAAAGGATGCGGATCAATCAACAAAATAGTCAGCGAAAGCTACAAACGAAAAAGAAAACAAAATGCGAATTAATTAAAACACAAAGTGCAAGCAGGAGGGAGAGAGAAAGATACATTTGTAGACACAAAGAAAGAGACACCAATAATACATATACAGCTGTGTTCACGGAAATAGCAGTGCGACAGAGGAACAACTTCAAAACGTTTTTTTGTACATATTCCTTTTTGCAAGCTGATCTATTGCACATTGTTTTTGTAAAATGGAACATAAAGATAAGAATCGAGAAAAAATTCCGTTAGATTTGCTCTACTTTTATGTTTTATTGATATTTTTTCACATATGCAGCTCGTTTTGGCCGATCACTGAAATAGCAGTTTTTAATTTTCTTTCGCAAAAAGTGCCGAAATTTCTTTTAATTTTGTAAAAAATGACTTTAATTAAGGTCGTTATTATAGTTTATACTATAATACACCTTTACAACGCAAAAAAAATTATTTTAGTGGGCGCAGGACCTCACTGCTCCATGAGAGAAAGATATCAGATAATTTAGCCTAGAAAGAAAGGCAAAACATGTAAAGAGTCTCTAAATCTTTCAAATTGTTCTTTTAAAATAGTTTATAAGTCATAAAATATGAACCGAACCCAAAAAAAACGGGGTACGATTCGCAAAACCCCAATTGTACAGGCTCGACGCGTACTTCGCTTCAGCAAAGCTCGTCCTTTTGCATCCTCTAGGGATATATGAGCGGGAATTGGCATGGGAATCAGTCATGGGACCATTCGCCGGGGACTTATTGAATAAATTTTAGATTCGCGAAGTCCATGGAAAATGTCACTGCTTGGTTATAGGCATATCAAGGCCAGATTGGAGTTCGCCAATAGCCCCTTGAACTCAAATGGCGTAATATCCTTTGGACAAATGACTCCAAACTGGTTTTATTTGGTGGAATAGGACAAGACAATATGTCCGTTGACCTCCAAAAACATAGTACCCCCCAAACCATACGCTGAAGACAGTAAAACACGGTGGCCTAAAAATCATGGTATGGGTATACTTTTCATACAACGTTGTAGGTCCCGTATATATGATCGGTGGGATCAAAGACCATTATGTTTATGTCTAAATATTAAAAACTGTCTTACAGTCGTATCCTGATGAAAATATGCCATTAATTTGGACATTTCAGCAGTACAGCGACCCTAATCATACCATCAAGGTGGCCAAGGAGTGGGTTCTTAATGAAAAAGTGGATGCAATGCCATTGCCTGCACAGTCCCCGGATATAAATCCGATCGAAAACTTATGGGGGACATCAAGGGCTACGTATTAAAGAAGTTTCCGACTTCTAAGCCGCAGCTTTGGCGATTTGTGCAGGAGGAATGAGACCATAATCCCCTCAAGCGTTGCTAAGACTTGGTGGACTCCTTGCCACCCAGGTATGAGGCTATGATAGCTTCTAAAGGCTATTTAACAAAAAATTAGATCATAGTCAATTGGAATTTAAGAAGAAATAGGTTTCTTATACGATATTTTTAAATTTATGAAGAATTTTAGTTTTTCACTGCTATTTCAATGATCGGCATAATATAGACCTTTTTTGTTGTTATTAGCTATATCTTCTAAAAGGTTTATGTTACCTAAATTAAATGATTGTGGTATTGTTAATAATTAAATATACTAAGCTTTTATGAAAAAAAAATTTATGAAAATAGTGTTTGTAACAGGATTTTCCGATCTTAAACGTGCAGGTCGTTGGGCACTGCTATTTCCGTGAACACAGCTGTACATAGCTTCCCTCTTGCTCCCATGCACGCACAACCCTGCAGTACATTTCATCAATAGGCCTTTTCATCAACAATTCATCAGCCTTTCATCAGTATTTCATCAACAATACATCGATGAAATGATGATGAATGTTGATGAATTTCTGTTGATGAAAGCCTATGACATGCCCATGTTAAAATCATCAATAGTTTGTACGGCGATTCATCGATGAATCATCAACAAAACGCTTCGGCTATTGATGAAACGTTGATGAATGGTACTGCAGGTTATTTAATAGGATTTGTGTGCCCGAGAATTAGAGTTTGGCGTACAGCAACAGCTAAAAAATGACGGAAGCTCTGGGAATGGGGGCACAGGGGAGGGGGAAGTAGGGAAGCAGACCAAATGGGGCTTCTTCTTGAGGATGTGACCTGTCCATTGCGTTAAATCAATACAGTTTAGCACTCCCGGCACACTTACGAAAACCACAAAACTTATTAACTTACCGAATAAACACAAGCTCTAAACAAATTTTTATCACAAAAGTTTTCACAAAAGACGCGTTTTTACAGGACCACAAACTTAGAGATGACAGAACTGTCATTGATGGCACTTGAAGACGATCGATGACTAGCTAAAACTATCGATAATTAAAAAGCTACTTTTAATCAGTGTTTCCACTATAATGATTTCGTGTCCCCACGCCTCAATTCAGATTTCCACTTCTCAGGACTTTTATCCCCTCAAAAATTATTTTGCTGTAGTTTTTTGTTTTGGCCTAGTATAGTAACTAAAAAAACGTCTTTTTTATACCCTTGCAGGGTATTATAATTTCAGTCAGAAGTTTGCAACGCAGTGAAGGAGACGTTTCCGACCCTATAAACCATATATATTCTTGATCAGCATCAACAGGGGAATCTTTCTATATATGTCAGGAAGAAATCGATTTTTTGGCCATTTTCGCAAAATTTGATAAGGGGTTACATCATTAAAATTAGCAAAAATGGCCAAAAATTTTGATTTCTTAAAATTTTAAATTTGGTATGCAGTTTTTTTAAATTAATAAAAACTAACACGAAACTGCTTTCCGAATCGAAATTAATGCATTTTTGGCTTAGTTATGATATATTTTAATTGTCACCTGCAAGGGTATACAAACTTTGGCTGGTCAAAGTTAGCTTTCTTTCTTGTTTCTACCTAATTTCTTCTTAAAAGGGGAATTTCCCCTCATTGTGGAATACGCCGCCTGGCAGGTGTTCCTTGGGGGCTCTCGTCGCATCTGCTTTGAGGAGGACTCTGTGTTCCTGTGGCGCCAGCAATCACAGCAGTCACTTGAACTTCGAAGAACATTCATTGTTTATAAGAATTAAAGTAACCAAGTAATATCTTAGCCAGACTAATAAGGTGAGGCGGAGGAAGGTGAGGAAACGACAACCAGACACATGTCTGGGATCAGTCACGGATAAATCTCGCCCAAGTGATGCTCTTCGGGGCCATTTGAAAATTCCAAAAATGAATCGAACACCAAATAACCGAAATCGGTCTAAACAATTATACTCGTACAGTGTTAGTGCTAGCAGCAAATAGCGGAAATCACGTTTTTACACTGCTGACGTTCAAGTGGCTAATGAATGGTTGAATGGGCCAACAGGATGGGGCTAAAGGGGGCTTGAAAAAAGCCGATCCAAGTCTGCTTCCGTCCGGCAGCAAACGAAAGGGGTGCATGTGGCCAAGAGGCCACGAGGCGGGTTGGTTGGTGGGTGGACAGTACGGCGAAGGTGTGTAAAGATTTATGACGTCGTTGCCGGCGCTGGCTTACACATGTTCTCTGTTCTCTGTTCCTCTGACCCCCCGACAAACACAACACAAGAAGAATATCAACTGGATAGTGCGCCGTAGCGGTATTTGTAGCTTTTCACCCATCCCAACGCCCAGAAACGTGACTGTGGGGAGAGCGTCGTGGCTCCCAAGTAGCGGGTGTTAATATTTTTATGGTCGTGTCTGCATTGCTACCTGCACTCTAGCAGCCAGCCAGCCAGATGCATTTTATTAGAGACATGTCTTTGGGAGAAGGTTTCCCCAGTCCTCGTCTCTGCTGCAGGGCTTTTATTGGTTTTGTCGCCGTGTCGTAAAGCAAAGTGCATCATAAATATTTACAAGTATGCACCGCATTATGGCAACAATTCGAAGAGAGTCCTTTTTGGACCCAGTCCAAAGCTATAGAGAATGCCAATAAGAGTAAAATGTAACACAAACGTTTCCCAGTCCAAGACGAATGAGTTGGCCAAGGCCTTACGAATTAGTCTTGAATTTCGCCTCCAAAATATATATCGGTCTCATTAACCCAAGTTATTTTTCGGGTGTCCTTGCTCTGAATAGCGGAGTGGAGCATGAGCCATGCCAGAATCCATTTTGAACCATTTATGGCTGCTATCGCCAGTAACAATGACAACGATGATGACATGGAAATAGCACAATGATAGTGGATAGTGGGGATTGTGGAGCCAGCCCTGATGAATGGCAGCAAGATAATTTGCAGCGAGAGTGACATTAAAATGCACTTGCCAAGTGGAAACGAGCACTGCGAATTGGGCAGACGGCCAAGAGACAAGAGAGCTGCTGCCCGTTCCCTCGGGGCAGAAACAATTGAAAGCAAAAGTGAGGAAATTGAGGGACCGGGGGAGGGGCTTCTTTAATGGCTAAATTCTCTCAACAGCTGGCAAGTAATTAGAAGCTGTGAGGCAATTCTATCGATGAAGTTTGCTTTGAACTTTTCTCTTTTCTGAACATGAATTGTAGCCATCATTCCCATACAGGCTCGATGAGCCAAGAAGTTCCAGCTTCCGAAGTTCGGAAAACTCAAGAGGAAGTCTCAACAGCTCCATTTGAACTTTTACTTTATTTGCTTTCCTCGGGGTACTCGAACTTGTGTCAAAATAAAACAAGCAATTTAAGACATTGCTTGCTGGTCGAGAGCTCTTAAAGTACTACATATTACGCTTAAATAATGACCTCTTTTTATCAGGGTCTAAACTTTTTATTTATATTTTTTATCCCCAATCTTTAGAGATTCTTTTTACCTTGCATTGCGTAAATTTCCTTAAAAAATATTACAAAAACAGAATTTTGAAAGAGTCCCAAATATTCGAGCAATTAGCCAGCACCAAGTGAGGTAAATAATTTATGTGCGGGAGCTCCGGGCATGACAAATTGAAGTTCAAGCATCGCGTCGAGGAGTCGAAACACCAAGTTGAAAAATGTGTGGCGGGTAATATTTTTAGAAGCGTATAAAACAGAGGACTGAGAGCTTCGTCGTGGTGTGCGTGGGTGGGTCCACGCACACACAGAGGCATATCACTTATTTATATATACATATATACGTACGTACGTATTCACAAAAGAATATCAGAATGTTTGTGGCAACATGTGCTGGCGTATGTTTTAAATTGCTCTCGCTTGCACAGATGTTGCAATATGCAAACAAGCGGGGGAGCAGCAGCCACCGCCAGCAACGTCACCGAGTACAAGGTGGCCCTGCTGGCTGGCCAGAGACCCACAGGAGGCGGGAGGAGTGAATTGGAGTGCTGCTCCGGACTCCGGACAGGCAGAATCATTTCCATTTCCAAGCAAATCAGAGAGACCACAGAGAGAGTAGATCGGGGAACTGCTCCGCTGTGATAAAGCAAATCAAGGCAAGCCATATTGAATACAATTTTTCAAGCTTAATATTTATATTTTTATCAAATTTAAGTACGTTTTTTCTGATTCTCGCCGTTTGGTTAGTTCCCAATTAGTTCTAAAATCCCTGGAATGCAGTGACAAACATATGTACATTTTTAGAATACCCTGTTTCCAGAACAGATCCATATTTCAATTGATAAGGACTGTACTCGAAAGGAATCAAGTTCCCTAGAAAAATTACATGAAAAACCTATATGTTAAAGTAAATCTGAAATGATCTGCTCCAGTTGCGAAGTTAAGTGACGCAAATTTAATTAAAACTCTGGATAATTCCGTCTGCTTTCCACATGCTAATTGCTGTTCCATTCCATTTTTCTTTTGGCTTTTGCATCTCTTGTTCGGCTGCAATAATAATTACAATCATTGCTGGCTTTTTGTAATAGTCATTGTGTTGTGCGCAACAATAAATACATACAGCTACAATATCGGGCTGAATAAATTAAGCTGATAATCGGTGTGCCATTACAGTTGTCCAAACAATTCCACGCACCTGTTGTAAGTTTCCATTGTGATGATCCCGACTGTATAAAGTCGGCTTGAAGTGTAGTGGAAATGCTTTAGGCCCAACAGAGCGCATTGAAATGCATCAAAGTCACTGACACGTTAAATCAAACGTTGTTTACATTCCAGGTAGATGCGCTAATGTGGAAAAAACTTCCGTTGTTGTTGTTGGTTTGAAATAAAAACAATAGGTAAGCCTTCTTGGGTTAAGCAGATCTCTGAATACCCTGTTAATCATTCATCGATTAATTTCAAAGAAATAAATTATTAATAACACAACAAACAATCAAAAATTGGAATTCAAGGAACTTAAATACTGTTATAATCGTATTGAAATGTTATACAGATTGCTGTATTCCGCTTCCGTTCTATTTTTTAGACCAATAAGTCAACTTTAGGATAAGAAAAACTACATAATAATTATGCAGATTTTGTTACTTTATTCTATCAGCCACATCCTTGTAAATTTATACAAAATTATAGTAAAATTTCCTAGTTTTCTGTTGGATATATTTCGTATTCCCTCAAGCCATAGCTTCTGGTCAGCCACTACTAATAAACATAAATAAATTATTGCTATGCGATTATCACTCGAGACACGTTTAAGCGAATCACGTTTCGCAAAGGAAACAAATAAAATATGCTAATCTCGATGTGTCTGCATATTATTTTTAGCTTTACCTTTTTTTTTTATTGATAGTTTTTTGTTTTCTATGTGCGGCATCTATTTCTTTGTGCTTTTCTACATATGTACATAAAATATAGAGAATAAAATATATATAAAATGTACTCTCAGACGATTTAACTGAGAACAAAGCCACCTGTGGATCTGCTTGAATGAAAGCAGTAAACAATGAAATTTATTAGAAATGGCTCAAGTCGCACAACAAAAGAAATAAACACCTCAAGTGTGTGGGTGTATATATTGTATATATATTATTTGTATGCAAAGCCGATTCGTTGGACGCTGGCAAATGGCCAAAATAATAAAAGCGGATTTTAAAAATAAACAGAAAGAAGTGCAATAGCCGCAACATGCGCCTCCGAATTGATTGTTCATTCAAAAGTAAACAAAATCACCTAAGCGCAAACCACTGACTTTATACAAATAAAATAAGAAATAAATTAAATAATGATGTTAATTTCACTGGATTCTTTCACCAAGGTCAGCACCGGGAATTTTAATTGCGAAATGCAAGCAAATGATTAAGCTGTTCCGATTACTGGACAATTCCCTCGACTGTCCCCCACATATTGGCTCCATATCTCGCCTAACGAGAGTGCAAAGCCGTTTCGGGCCGATTCCCCAGGGGCACACCCACGTTCGGTTCGGTCCACTCGTGAGTACAGTGGCTCGTTGCTGAAAATTCTACAAAAGGTCTGGAAATAATAACAAATTTTAGGAATTTATCTAAATAAAGCTTATTAAAAAACTACATTTACTAAGCAGTTTTATCTCTATAAAGCGTTCAGATATTGACTAGCAATAGGTATATATTGGTGCTGAATGCACACTTTTGGCAGATACTGTCAGGGTCATTACCCTAAATAAGCAACACGTTCTGTGGCTGCGGCGGCATTCTCTCGTATCTGCCACCACAGATTGTTAAAAATAACAAAACAAATGCATTACCACATAACGAGAAACCACTTTTTTCAAACTTAAATTTAATTCTGGCAAGGCACTTTCCTCTAGTTACGGATAACCCAACAGAATGTGCATAAAGTGTTATTTATGAGAGTACCTTGAAGAGCCAAAAGTGAAATCCGAGTAGGTGTCTTGGGCCATGTCTGGGCTTCAGCGAAAGACGACTATCCATATGCAAATTGTCCCTTTTGTATTCCGACTTGGGCCAGTTGCCGTCCGAACCAGATTCGCGTTTCATGTCCCACCGAACGAACCACTTTTCAATGTCAGTCGCTCGCCCACGCTCCATCCTGGCCTTCAGGTCGGTTTTGCGTACCTCTGAGAGCTCAAGAGCTGCATATGTGTGCTTGTGTTTGTATTTCTGGCTCTGGATATGGTTTTTACAATGAGTATTAATGTGGAAAACATATTTTAAATGCAATCTCATTCTGTACTAAGGAAAAGAGGTATCAGAGCTGGTGCGCAATACTGCTTATCGGGTTAGACAGCAGCCCCAATAAAACAGTATTAAAATAAACGCTAATAAATGACTACTGGGCTGGCTTTTCAATATTGGAACCGAAGCTTATCGGAACGCCGATAGCCACATCGCTCTAACACTCATATCTGGCCTTTTCGTTTCAGTTGCAAAAATACGCTCGCTCAGGCCAAGCGCCATTGTGATTGTGATTAGTTGGAATAAAGCCCATCCCCGCCCGCGTCATGTACTTACGGGAAATGCTATTGCTGGCCTGCCTGGTGCTGCTGTTTGGCGGGCTGCCGCATCTCACGTCCACCACCACAACCACCACTCTTGTGGCTGCCATGTCCATCGCCAACCAGGACTTGGAGCGCTACTTTAGGCCGGGGAACGGCACCCACAGCTTTGCCGGCATCGAGGACCGTATTGCAGTGGATGTCTACAACTATGCCTTCCTTAACTGGTCTTACGTGGATCACAGCAACATCTTGTGCAGCATGGACTTTCCGCAGGAGCAGGCTCGCTACGGGGAGGGGAAGGTGCTGAACATCACTGGGCATCTGGTGCACATCAGCGCCACGGACAATGTCAACGACGATTTTGCCTGCACGCCCTACATCAGGGGCACCATGGGAGCCGCCATACCCGTAAAGGGCGTGACCTGGATTGCTTTGGTTCGGCGTGGACGCTGCACCTTTGAGGAAAAGGTCAAGCATGTCTACCAGCAAAACGCCGCCGGAGTCATTATCTACAATGACAAGCAGGTGATGCAGCTGGAGAAGATGCAGATCAAGGGCAAGACAAGTAAGTTTGGTCGTTGTCAGGCTAGCTTAGCTGGGGCCTACTAATTAAGTGAATTGTTGTTCACGCAGGAAACATAGCTGCGGTCATAACATATCAGAATATTGGACAGGACCTGGCCATGACGCTTGATCAGGGCTACAACGTGACAATTTCCATTATCGAGGGTAGGCGGGGAGTTCGCACTGTCAGCAGCTTAAATCGGTGAGTTTCTAAAAAAAAAACAATCACTAAGACAATATTATCCTTAATTCCTCATATGACTTACACGCAGAGCCTGCGTGTGGTTAGCATTTCTTGCTTATCATTAGATATTTTTATTTTACTAGAGAAGAAAAATTATATTTTCCTTTTTTATAACAAAAGGCAAAAATCAATTAATCCTTATCGCGAACATGGAGACGCCGGGGTTTGAACCCGGGACTTCTCACATGCGAAGCGAGCGCTCTACCACTGAGCTACGTCCCCATGCACTCCGGTGGGTTTAACGTAATTGTTTAACATGGGTACTAAATTAGCAATCAATAAATGCAAATTTGAATTATCCAGACTCGAAATATTCTACAATCATTTTGGCTTACAAAATTAACATACATATTTTCTCATATAATGCTGTCAGGCAGAAAGAAGTCTTTTTCTTGTTTTAATCGTCACTGAAAAACAATGTTATATTAGGAAAATACTTGCAATAATCTTAAAATATTCAAAAAGTATAAACAGAAAAAAACAACCGTTTAAGCAATTGGAGACGCCGGGGTTTGAACCCGGGACTTCTCACATGCGAAGCGAGCGCTCTACCACTGAGCTACGTCCCCTTGTGCAAACGCAATGACAAAGTTCTAACTAGAGAGAACTAGATTTTTAAGCTAATCGTTATTTTCTTTTCGCCGAATCTTGTATGCTCTTTACTTATAAAGAGAAATGTTGGAAATATTGGATAATAATAATTAGAAAAAAAAATGTTTTTTTGGTACAACAAATTTTATAATTTTGTTTTTTAAAAGTTTGGCATTTTAAATTAGATTAGAAATTAATTTTGTTAAGGACAAATAAAAAAAAATTCTTGCTCAAATGGAGACGCCGGGGTTTGAACCCGGGACTTCTCACATGCGAAGCGAGCGCTCTACCACTGAGCTACGTCCCCTGGCGGCAGCATTCCGGCCAAAGGCCTTACTTGACTATATGTCGGTAAAGCAGTGTCGCACTATGACGTCGATAGCAAGCAGTTTAGTCCAAGCAGTTTCCTTAAAGCAGTGTTACACTGGAAAAAAACGTTGATTTTAATACAAAAAAAAATAATAATTTTCTTCTTAAAATCTTCTTCTTGATTCAGAGACTTATTTTTCTATTGCAGCAAATTTATCTAATACCATTCTTGTTTTTTCTGTTTAGAACGTCAGTGCTATTCGTGTCCATATCCTTCATTGTGCTGATGATTATCTCGCTGGTCTGGCTCATCTTCTACTATATTCAGCGGTTCCGGTACATGCAGGCGAAGGACCAACAATCGGTAAGTGAGCTGACTAATAATTCCTTCAAATAGACTAATGCATCCTTTTTTTTCGCAGCGCAATCTTTGCTCTGTCACCAAAAAGGCCATCATGAAGATACCAACGAAGACGGGGAAGATCAGCGACGAGAAGGACTTGGACAGCGACTGCTGTGCTATATGCATTGAGGCCTACAAGCCGACGGACACCATTCGGATATTGCCTTGCAAGTAAGGACTAGCTCCAAAGGGTTCCATAGAAGAAGACTAATCATATACATCCTTTCAGGCACGAGTTCCACAAAAACTGCATCGATCCGTGGCTAATCGAGCACCGAACCTGTCCCATGTGCAAGCTCGACGTGCTCAAGTTCTACGGATATGTGGTGGGTGACCAAATCTATCAAACACCCAGCCCGCAACACACAGCCCCCATTGCCGCCGTGGCTGTTGCCCAGCAGCAGCAGCAGCAGCCCTCCATCGAGGAGGTGGTGCCCGTCATTGTAGTGGCCTTGCCGCAGGGCCAGGGGCAGCAGCCCCTTCAGCAGCTGCAGGCCAGCACCATCAGTAGCCTTGCTCCTAGTCATTACCTTCCGCGTAGTCGTAGTCCTAGCAGTAGTAACCAGCAGCAGCTACAGCCGCTCCCGTATCAGCATCAGCAGCATCAGCATAACCAGCAGCAGGTGGCGGTGGATCGGGGCCGACGCAACTCCGCTCCCGCCACAATGCCGCACGCTATTATTTGTACTGCCAGCCATCAGGTGACTGATGTTTAAGATATCTGAAGCCACCCAAGTACGTCTAAGTCTAAGGTACGACATTCTAACAGCTGTATTCCTAAGGGAGCAGCATAGTAGGTTATAGCTCCCAGTTAGATCTGAGAACCCAGCAACCAGACCAATGTTCACCTTGCTCCGGCAAGGCCCTGCATCGAAGCCAGTCGAGGATCCCTATCAGCCTGATCCACGAATTAATATTTTTTGAATTGTGTTCCCAACTGTGAGAGATACTCTATTGTGAATTAAGGTAATGCTTACGTTCGTAGATTCAATATCCCGTTATATCCTGGAATGACTTAACAGAGACAGCAATGACTGGTTTAAGGACGAAAGATTCCGAGAATGTGCTCCGATATAGATGAATGATAACGTAAAGGCTTTTGGGAATATGGTGCATTCACTCATTTGTAAATAAACTCAGAAATTTGAGAACCGTGTACTTAAAAGTGCTGATAAGAAGACTTCAATTTTAGTTTTACAAGACCCCACGCACATTTATACGTATGTATGTAAGCAACCGCTAGAAGTTTAACTTGAAGACGGAATTATGAATTAACTTGAATCGCTTAGGATTTAAGGTAAATGTAAGTTTTATATAAGCGTTCGGATTGTCGATAAACACGTAGACGAGAGAAATTACTTGAGAGTACTACAATAACTATGCCTACCTAAAATACTATACCAATACCAATAATTATAAACAATGACTATATCATATAGCTGTAGCAGAGGTGTAATGTTGAATGCAATAATTTTTAGCAAAATCCGCGACTGTTTTGCTAGTCAAAGGTCGGAAACTCTGCCGATTACACACACACACACATAACATAAGTAGATATGCAAACCGATCGCACACTCAGCGCACTTTATGCATTAGTGTTTACTGTAATATCAAAGGTGCCAAAGTATTTGCTTTTAGTTGTTCAAATTGAATAAAGCGAGAGAGAATTCAGTTTAAATTGAGTTGTAATGCCTTATGTTTTCTGTGTTTATTTGTATTTTTATATCTATAGCCTTTGGTTTATTTTTGTAATTTAATCTGTGTTCGTGTATCGTTTGCTTAGTTAATCACCAACCTCAAAACAAGACCATGTTGATCGGCTAGAATAACCGAAAATACATAGATTATCTTTGCTAAGCCCCTTCAACAAATTGTGGACTCAAAAATTTATAAGAACCAAACCAAAATAAACATACTGAATTTTGAAAATTTAAAACGCCCAAGAGTCGCCGCTTCCTTGCCTCCTAGAGCTGCTTGTGATCGTATCACCGTTTTTCCTGCTGCCGAATCAGAACTAGAAGGACATTTCTTATTGCAGTTTCTAGGCAGCGAGGAGAGCATCCTGGAATATCAGCCAGACCCGCCAGAGCGGGTGGCAATAGTGGAAGCAGGCGGCGCCTCTGTCCTCGAGCCCGTGGCCGCACAAGCCCCAGCTCGGCCCAGCGCTCTGGCAGATCTCATTCGCAGCCGCGACTTCGTGATTGACTTTCCTCGGGTATTTGTGTTGGAAAGCGGCAGTGTGGTGGGAGCTCGTGAAGTGCTCTTCCCCAGCCGATTGCCCGAGCGATCTCAGAGCTCCTTGTCGCTGAGGCAAGCCCGCGACTGGATGAGCCTGATGAGCAACAAGCTGGAGGAACAGCAGGGTCTGCGACGTCTGCGCAAGGACGAGATGCAGCAGGTACGCTTTGCCCCTTTAGTAAATGGCTCAGATTTGTAAGTCCTTGAGGTATTTCCTTTCCAGCAACTTCTTAGTGCGCGGGAATCGGCCCGCCACCGGCGCTCTAGATCTGCAGATGGGCGGTACTCAACCGGATGCTTTGGTGGCCGCCAACGCCAGCCCTCTGTGCAGGGGTCGGCAGTCCAAGGACAGCCGCAACTCCAGGCGGTGGTGGATGTCCCCCAGATGCGGCGCACCAGCTCCTCGCAGACCCTGCAGCAGCTGACGGACGCTTCCTACGCCCAGTCCCGGCAGAGGCAGCGCGAGGCCTTTGACTTTGCCAGGACTCGGCGTCGCTTCATGAGGCGCGAGAGCGACGAGATATCCTTGCGCTCCCTGGCCAGGCATCCTGCTGCACCTCAGCCGCCCCACCGGGCGAGAGAGGCCGATGGAAGCGGCCACAGTGACCAGATCACCATTCAAGTGAATGGCGAAGGTGTCCACCTCAACGAGTGATTGTAATTGCTTACGCTTATTTGGTGAACAAATTGTTTAAAATAAAATGTATCTATATCTTAGAAAGTGTTTTTAAGTGGTGTTAATTACACTCTATGTCGAATGGACTGGGCTTTCATGGTGGGGGAGAGGAGTCTCCGGGCCCCGCCTCACATGTCCAACTTGGGGCGAATTCCATTAGGGATTTGCGCGTGCCCTCGGCCAGGTGAAGGAACACGAAACATGGCCTGATCCAAGCCAACTGATACGTGGCTGGGCATCGACCAGGCAGACAGCGAGGCAGCAAAAACAGACAACGGACCGCAGACAAGCCGCTGCGATTCCACAGCTTTGGGGAGATCCAGATTCTGATCCCACCGAAGGCATGCAGAGCAAAAAGTGGAGAAATAGAGCACAAGTTATGAGGAAGCCGAGCGGTTGAAGTTGCCGCGGCCAACGACAGCTAATAAGAATTCATCATGTGCCGCAGCAGCGGCCAGAGAGCTGCGAACGGCGATCAGCAGGGGGAAGCTGTGCCAGGGGTAACTCTCCCAGGTGGACGCTGGACGAGGACGGACCAGGATAAAGGGCAGAAGGGTGGACAAGCGTCGCCTGCACGCGCCGTAATTGCAACGCAACAGGAGGGCCGCGGATGCCTGGACCAGGAGCAAACCGAAGCAGCCCCAGCTCCACTCGATGTTTATAAACTTAAAGTCTGTAATCACATTAGGGCATGTAGTCGGGGGGATCGAGAACTCGGGCTTCGGCTGTGGCTCTGGCTATGGCTCTTTTCCCCAAACTGTTGCAGCTCTATCACCTGACGGAGCTTTGATTCTCTGGCTCCGCGCTGGCTCCTTTGACTCCGCTAAATCCTCTTCTCCCTTCGATCTCCGATGCCCCTTGGCAATCGATGACAGCACGTACGAGTTGGGCTCCCCCTCTCGAAGATTGGAGGAGCAGCCGCGCTCTTTGTTATGCTCATGCAGGGTATCTTAATTTCAGTCAGAAGTTTGCAACGCAGTGAAGGAGAAGCATCAACAGCAAACTGCAAGGGTATACAAACATTGCTGTGCCCAAGTTAGTTTCCTTTCTTGTTTTTTTGTTTAATATTTTTATTTTTATTATTTTCTTCTGGGCTTTGGGCACAAGGGGCGTGTCGCTGGTGGGCGTTGCACAGAGCATTCATGATAAAATTATTATATTGTCCGAGGGCCGCTGTTTTAAGGAAGCCGTGGCCAGAGCCAGCCTAAAAGAATGGATGAGGTCATCAACATAAACATACCATCATTTTTGGGCCAGAATATTGAATTCCCAATTTGATTTCAAAAAGGAACAGGAAGTTGCTGAAAAGTGCTACCCATAAGAGGTCCTTTTGCAGCTTCAGGCACTAGATGTCGCCAAAAACGATGTGAATACGATGTATCGTGTAAAGTTAAATCAATGGAAGTCCTACTTATCTTTGGTAAATGTAAACACGGCGATTTACTAGATTAATTGCCAAGATAGAGTCAAAACCTCAGAGTAATTAGTTCACTTTTTCTATTTTAATTGATTCATTTCTTCATATGCCTCAAAAAACAACATATTTTATTTTTTAAGTAACTTGAAATAGATTCTTCGACTTTGGTTTGATTTAGCCTATAAAATCGACTCCTTATACACAAGATTTATTACTCAAACTCATTTATTGTTCCCGCCCCGCATCAGCCAGCCAGCCGAGGATTTTCTCCTGGTCAGGCGGCTCTGCGCCATAAATAATTAGGCGCACGACAAAAAACAATGCACCGTGCTAATGTGGCAAGTAGGAGGCGATGCCATTGAGCCGCATCCAATTGCCCATGCAGCAGATGTGGCTACGTTCTCGGTGCTTAGATCGCTGATGGCTGTCGGCTCAGCCAGGTCAGTTCAGGCCACAATGCGATCACCAGAGCCGTCGCTAATCTGCTGTAAATAAGTAACACGATGCAATCCATTGCATTGCATTGCAGCTATTGAGGACTCTGATCCTCCATATGCTCCAAGAACACCGCCAGTCCTGGCTCTCCCAATCGGAACGAATTGGGGAAACAATAAAACCGATCTTTGCAACCCTCCTCCTCCTCCGAAGTGTGAAGTTAAATCCAATCAAGGATCTGGAAAGAGTAGCAGGACAGCGAAAAATTGAAGATTTCCTTGCCAATATATATTATCTGTTTTAGTTTACTTCAACAGCATCCTTCTGCTTCCGTATCCAGTGATCGCGGGACAGGAAGATTGCCACAAGGATCAGGCAGAGCACAGCGCAAAAATGGCGATTCGATACGCTGAGTCATGAGTCATGTCTGCCGATCATCCCCCGAATGCCCGACAACAGCTCTCGGCACGGGCCCAAACTGGATCCGGCTCGGCCAGTGGGTGTGGTGTGTGTCACCATTGCCTACCTATTGCTGTACTGTTCAGATCACCATTGAATACCATTTCGAATTTTATACGAAACTATCTATATATTGAGCATTGCAATAATGTATGATAATTATGCCGAAAAGATGTATTAAATCATTTGAGAAACTTTCAATAATAGCCATTCGGAAGTCAGTTTGCGCCACAGGCCTTCCTAACAATGTAGTTCCATGGATAGATTCGATATCTGTTCCCCCTTGACCTGCTCCCATCTAGCAAAGTGCTTCATTCTGTGGGGGATCAGCAGTGTAATCCCACGGATAATTCGACGCTGCCTGTGTTGGCCTTAGGGAGGCTGCGGCTACATGCCAGTCCTGGGCTCATGAATATGTTATTTGGTCCGAATTGCTGGAGAGAGAGAGAGTGATTCATAGGCCAGTGTTCTCTCGGGGCGATCTTTTCCTGCTGCACTTTTCTGGGCTGTTGATGGCGATGGCGATCATGTCGATTGCTCGCTGATATAAATATAAATGGGCGCGCATTGCGCTGATTTGTCGGCTCGACTACAAAGCGAAGACTAACGGCAATTTAGTTTGGCCTTTTGGTTTCTCCGCAGCCTGGTCAGCGATCTACTCGATCACCGCGATCGCCGCCGCAATCTTGATCTAGTAAATCAGTTCGCTAAGCGATCTTTTTATGGCCTCTATAGTGATTCCAGATTCATTGAAGCAGGAGGCCTCAGAAAAGGTAGAGTTGGTCAGTTGGACTGGTCTAGTTCATTCACAAGCAGAAAGAGACCTCAAGCCGATCACAAAGTTAATCCATAAATTGTCACAAAATCAAAAATCAACCAAAATATTTTCTAGGCCTGCCTAAGCCACTTCCCCCGCCGGGCAGTGTCTTTGGAAGTCTCTGTGGAATTCTGCCGAAATCGGTATATCCGAATATCCGCTTATATAGATCAGCGCGATCAGCGGACAAAAACAAGCGGGCGAAAAAAGACAAGAAAACGGCATGTTGTCAAACGTTGAGTTGGCTCAGCCGCAGGCCGAGATTAAGTTTGGGACTTCGCACCCGACTCCGACTCCAAGGCCAGAGATGAGCTGAAGGAACCAAGACAACGGGGGCGTGGCTGCATTTTGATTGAAATCAAACACAAAGGCAGATTACAATTTATTTATTTGGCCAAGCGGCGTGTGGGAAAGATGGAAAAGGAGTCCGAGTTCGAGGCAGGAGGAGGATGCGTCGAAGAGGTGCGCGTGTGCACCGGATTATCCTGTGCACTTGTTACACATACTCGCAGGAGACCGTCGACAGCAACCGCAGGCCGCAGACCGACAAAAGCAAGGGAATTTAAAGACGTCCAAGTTCAAGGGCCGCAGGAGGACCACGACGAGATGAACTCATCAGACTCAGACATCAGACGGACCCAAAAACCGAACAGGAACTGAACTGATCCCGTTCGCCTGCCGCAGGCCGAACGAAAGCGGATTAGTTGGCCGAGAGGGTGCTAAGTCGGGTAAACGCCTACTCGGCCAAAAGTCATGTCATGTTGTGCCAGAAAGGATTTGCCGAGCGAGCCACTGACACAATTTCTTGCACCTTCATCTCCGCAGGATAACGTCAAGATCATGCTTTGATCCTGCCCTGCACGGTTTGGCAATATTTATTAGGTTTTATTGGATTTTCAGCTTAGGCTGCGGGCACTGCGCAATCTTAGATGTGAATCTGCCAGGACATAATGTAAGGCCCTCCCCCCAGGACCTTTGGCCGGTCACCTCCTTGGGCGAAACCAATTCCACTTGGTCATGGGGCATTACTCTGGGCCTTTTTATTACTGCCACCTTGCAGATCATCTTGTAGTCGCATTTTTTGGTCATTGTCAAATTATCAATGATCAGCCATCCAATCCGGCCAGGATAAGCCCAGTAAGGGTCTCCAGTTAGCAGTGAGCCCTGTGCCGAATTGTAATTACTGATTTCCTTATTAGTGACGATGATCTGGTTACGGAATTAAGTCTATATATTCCTTAAAACCCCGTTTTTGAAACCCGTTGCGTTAACTTGTGGGTTTCCAAAAATAAAGTAAAACGCATTTAAGAGACGACGCCAGGGTTAGTGGCAATGGCTGCCGTCCTCCGGACTTCCCTTTTTGGCAAGGATTGTTGCAATTCATAATGGCTGCCACGGGGAGCAGAGGATGTACGATTTTTTCAACCACCAAATGGAAGGACCCTTCCAACGGGGAACAACTTCAGCCTGGGCTCGGTCACACCAAGCGTTTATAACCGCCAAAAGCAAACATCCACCGAGCAGATCGAAGCGTAATAAGCGTAAAAATAATCCATCTTTCCGCTAAGCAAGCTGCAGTCGTCCATTCCCCCGTCACCTCGTCCTGTTCTGACACTTGGGCGCACGGCCTGCCAGGACCTCCCCTTGGCGGGATCAGGGTAGGGCTAGGCAGCTCGGGCAGCTGGCAGCTAGCAGCACAGAAAGTGTCAAAAAATGTTTCATTTTAGATCTGTTGAAAAATAATGCTCCCGTCTTTGTCCTTTTCCCCGTGATTTCTGCACGCTTCACGCCAATTTGCGCGCCTATCAGCTAGGTGATGGCAGTATGGCAGTGGTGGTGCTGGCTATGTTGTCCTGAAACCCACTTCCCTCTTCCAGCGTTCTGATGGCCATTGGCCTCAACTGCCACATCCTTTCGCACATTGTTCCTGGCCCTCCCCTGGCATGGGAATCACTTTCCGTGGCGCGAAATATAATTCATTTAAATGATTGGGTTGTTTGTATAGGGGGAAGTCGTGGAAATTCGTTTTTCCACTCGTTCACAGAGTCATGCATGCTCCGCATTTATTGGTGCTTGGGGGTGTTCCAAATGGAATGGAGTGGAAATGCGTCGTAGTTCCCACAAAAAGGTATTTTTAGGATCAAAGCTCCATGTTTTTAAGGCATAACACTTTTTACAATCATTTATCGTAGCAAATTGGGGAATTCCAGACTGCAAACGTGTTCGGCGAGAGCGAGAGCTTTTGAATTTTAGAAATTACCAACAATTGACATAATAACAAACGCTTGTCTCGCTTTTTGTTCCAATAGAAAAGCAGCCGAAGACAACTGTAAGCGAATCAGCTCGAAAGTACGAGTACGAGCACAATACGGGGCTACAATTACAATTACTAATGCCAGTTGGCCGGGTCGGCATCGGAATCGGCATTGGCTTTGGCTTTGGCTTCGGCGAAAGATCAAAGCGAAGCACAAAGCTGTGCCTGGCTAGGAAATAACACAGAAAATAACGTTGCCAGCGTGCACAATAACAATGGCAATAAAGATAAAAATAAAAATAATAAAATATAAGCCAAGGCAAAGTGATGTTCAGCAAAAATGGCACAGAGACAACGGGGCAACAAGAAGCATTGCAATGCCATCGCTAGCTCCAGCTTCAGCTCCAGGTCCAGCTCCATCATCAGCTCCAGCTCCGTCTCTACCCAAAACCAGAGCCAGGCCGGAGTTCACCTCGAACTGCTCTCGCCAACTTTCCCAAGCAATGCCAGTATGCAAATATATCATAGCCGGCTAGTTACCCTGATGGATGGTACAGCCGAATGGTTCATGACTCATCCGCACTGGTGGCCCCCACTGGCCACTTCCCGATCCCCTCCCAGTGCCGTCCTGCCGAGCAGGTACGACACCAAAGTTACGGTTTGATCACAAGTTGAGCGTAAAATATGCTAAAGATCATCGGGTGTCAGTGGCTGTGCCAGTGTGTGTGTGTGTGCCGGCAAATGAGCGTAAAATGATCAAAGAATCTTCGCGCGCCATGCCACTCCACGGAGTCGCCTCCGAACCCATCGGTTCACCTGGACAGGACTCGGAATTGGTCATATCTTCTGCCAGTCGCCATCGCAAACGGCACGTATACTAACTACGTGAGCGCATTTTGTAAAATAACATTCAATTTGTGCAACCTGATCAAGCTGGGCTCAGATTTAGACTCAGGCTCAGACCGATCGCCGATCGCCCTTCGACGATCACTCGAATGCACTGGCATTGCTTAATAAATAATCAATGCACTCCGTTGTAATCACATTTTTCTGCGATCCACATTTTCGAATCTTGCGGCTGACGCTTGTGCATATTTTTACGCTTGCTTAAAATGGCCAAGTGGCGGCTGCCCAGCTCAGAGCTCAAAGAAACGCCGACGGGCATCCCGCTCCGACACTTGCAACAGTGCAACTGCCACCATCGGAGATGGAAATTACATGTTGCAGGCCGCTCTGATGATTTCTGCAATTGCTGGCCAGCATCAGCGGCAATAACAACAATTTGTTCGCATTGCCGGTGCAGACAGGCTGGCTGCTGCCGCTTCAACGCTACACAGCAAGAAAAGATGTGTGTGGAGAGGAATTTTAACAATTTGTATATTAAAAGTATGTCTTAACATGAAAGGAATCCAACCTGGGGAAGCCAAAGTCTATGGAATTCGAACATAACTAAGCCAAATCTGCATGTTATATAGAAACAATCTTCTCTATTTTTTGGATATTACTTAAAACCTTAAAAAAATAGTTTATAATATATATATAAATTCAATAATGAGCACTAGTTTTTTCCTGTGCATTCCAATTGGCCCCAGTCTGCATCGCAATCGACTCGCAGCTGCATTGCCATTACTCAGTCGATCTTCTGGGCCCAGTCGAGGGCTCCTCCCGGTCTGGGGGTTTCTTATTGAATTATAATGTTATTTAGTTGCGGCTGCCGCAGCGGCATCTCCATCGACGTCATTGATTGTGGCTTGCAGGCAGAGACTGCAGACTTTGTGGAATCGATCGTTGTGGGGCTTTTAGTGGCATATAAAGACATTGGCGGAGACTATGATTAGATGGTTTGAAGGAGCCGGGCTCAAGTTCATAACCAGGCTTCAGAACCCGTTAGAAAGGAAACGATTTCGGGGAGACACCTGCCGAAAAAGTGAACCCTTTCATAATAAAGACATCGTAGCAGCTCAGGCTGCGGGTTGATTAAAAGCTCACATGCGTAACTCAAACACTCGACTTATCAAATTTTCAACGCGAATCGATCAAAATTCACGCGTAATTGCCCTGCAGCGGTTTCCGAGCAGCGGGAACCCTCCTCCCAAAAAGAAGACGAACCGCATCCAAAGTCAGAATCAGCCCTCGCGATGCCACACAGCGATCCAGAAACAACACACCGAGAGATATGCTCTAAATTTGCGTTACGTAACGGAATTTAAAGCGTTCCTTATCAGATTGGTTTTGATGTTTTATCAACGCTCGCTGCTCATGGCTCTCATGGAAGTGAATACTCGCACATGCACATACTATGTATAGCTGCCGCTTTCGGCACGGTTGTTGTTGCTTTCCGGCTGCGCCATTTAATACGTAAATAATTTTTAATGAATATATGATAAATATTTTTCGGCGTGCGGCTCGAAACAAGCAAATGAGTGTGTGAAAAATTGGCGGAAAATTCCGAAAACGTCAACACTTGAAAATTGTATTATAATTTATCAGTGGACGAACGGTGGCTTTTAACGGATCGTTGCATTAACGCTGCAGATCGGTGGCAATTAACGGTTGCAATTTCGATTTGTTACTTATAATAAGGAGGTTAGAACCATGATCATAGCTCCATGGTGAGAACATCAGCAGCTCGGCAGATCATCAATCATAACCAGGATTCAGTCTCAAAGTGATTCCAGCTACCGGAGCTACACATTTAAGCCAAAACGACCGCACAGGAAGTCTGGCTTAAGGCAACCAAATTCGCATGCTCCCAACTCCGGGGCCCCGTCTATCGAAAACGCATAAATCACGGCTTTCATCTCGGTGTGTCGGGAGGGCCTTTCAACAGCTCTGTCAAAGTGCCGCTACAGAACTCGCATCGCATCGCCCTCGACTGGCCGCACAAATTTAATTTGTGTATAAAAATATCCAAGTTGGTGGGCCTGAGACCCAGTCCAGGATAAGAGTCGTCGTCGGGACAAACGAAGCCGCAGGCTACTGTATGGCATGGGAATGACAAAGTGGAAACAGGCCGGGAGAGGCAGGATGGAACTCCCCAGGACGAGATGTGCGATCAATTATGATTGTCACAGCCTTGCCCTAGCACTGTGTGCGGAAGGGAGACAGAGTATCACGAACCTGTCGTCGTGGCTGGACCAGGACTCTACCGATCCTCGGGACCCGAGATATGAACTAATTGATGTTTTCATTTCGGGCTCTCTGACGGCCGGAGAACGTATTCATTCTAGGTGGTAAGTGCGACGCCCGCTGAGCACACATAATTGAGAGCAGCGGGAAGGTCCTGAAGAAAGGGCACCGAGGCCCAAGAGTCGAGATGCGAGATCTTCCTACCTACGGCTATGGCTAGCACCATCCAAAGGACGTAACTAGTGCAGCGTGCATGGGGAAGGACTAGTTGAACGTACAAGTAGGTCCTGCCCTCCCTCGCTGTCATTTTGTCAATGGCTTTGTTCACTCCCGTGTGCACTTTGCCGGTTTTTCGGGTCCTCTCATCTTCGGCCAGGCCCACATTTTGGCGGCATCTTTAAAGTCCTGACGTTGGTGGTCGCCCGAGTCCAGTGCTCATATTTTGCGCATCCCATTGTCAATTGCTCTATTTGGCTGCCAGCGATGTGTGTGGCTCCCAGGACAATGCCCAGGTCCCAAATTATTCTCGTATTATCGAATCCAGCACTGAATGTGTTTGCCGTTTTTGTCTCTAATTGTTTAATTGTCAGATCATGAGTCGGCTTGTTGTCTGGCCATGTCAGAGGAGAGTGCCCCCGCCCTCGCCCAGGATCCGCCGCCATCTAGTCACGACGAGGGATAGATGGGCGATCGACATGTTAGTACATTGTCCTCCTGTCATTTTAGGGACAATTTCCTAAACTATTTTGAGGGATTATAGTTGCTTGTGCTTGCTTGTGTGAACCTGTCAGGGCCCTGCCGCATGTACATGGCCACAAGAGGTCCTGTGTGTGGTCCAGGATCTTTGGAGACAATGTCATTAGACTCTAATGGAGTGTGAGAGGTTTGTCTCTGTTGTGTCTCAATGCAATAATGGGATCAATTTAATGTCACAAAGGCTACGAAATCCTATTTAAAACTGAAACCCACGTTTTTACACGGGGATATTCTAAGATGCCGTTTTATAAATCTTTAAAAATTTATTAAATCTAGCATGCGTGGTCGATCATGGAGCTAAAGATTTAAATATATGTATTATAAAAGGTTTTTATTCCAGAAGAGAATATAAATAAAGTTCTTATTAAACTTGGTTGTTGTCTTCTTGGTTTCTGTTTCAAATTTATTAAGACCTGTTCCTACCTATAGAATATAGAATATTTTTGTATAGAATACTTTATTTCCCAGTTTATCAAGTAATTTGTTTCCCCCAAATTATAAAAAAATAATGATTGTTTTTTAAATTTTTAATTTCAATTTTTATTCTTTTGATTATCGGCTCCTCTTAAATCTACAAAAACATGATCCTTAAAGTAATATTCGAAATAGGTTTAAACAGTCTTCGGGTCTTTAGATGACAACTTATTGCTAGGCTTAAAGTACTATATAAAGAGAGTGAAGCGCTTAGAATCCAAAGTAGGGATAGGTGGGGGCGGCAGGCATCATGGAGCTCTTCTGGTCGACCTGGTGGTGGTATCCGCCCATGTGGTTGGGTGCCGCTGCCGAGGGCGGGAAGAAGGAGCCGGCAAAGTTGTAGCTATCCCACGACGAGGGATGGTGAGAGCCAGAAGCGGCAGCGGAAGCGAACTGGGAACGAAGCTGCTCGGCGGATGTGGCAGCTGTGGCGGCACTGGGCATGGAATAGGCAGAGGCGCTGGCGGCAGAGTAAGCGGCACTGCCTGATCCCATGCCGTAGGTGGGGTTCATAAAGTCGCCGCTGGCACCTGGCTGCTGAGCCTGGGACTGCACCGGACTGTGGGCGGCGGAACTGCTGCCAGAGGTGCTGCTGGCGGGGGACATGGAGGCAACCGAGCCTCCATAGCCGGGATGGGTCTCATAGGCAGCTCCCGAAGTCGGCCAGGACTGGGAACTGTACAGACCCATGTTGGGAGCGGTGGCAGCGGCAGAGGCGGCGGATGAAGTGGCTCCGTATGAAGCGGCTGTGGGAGCGAATCCAGGGACTTGCTGGGTGTTTAGCTGCTTGCGCAGACGAGCACGACGGTTGGAGAACCACACTTGGACGCGGGCCTCGGTGAGTCCAGTGCCCTGAGCCAGCTCCTCGCGAGTGTATACGTCGGGATACTGTGTGCGGGCGAAGATGCGCTCCAGGGCGTCGATCTGGTCGTTGGAGAAGGTGGTACGCGAACGCCTCTGCTTCCGCTTTAGCTGCACACTGGGCTCGGCATCGTCCTCGCTCTCGTCCTCGCTACCAGCTGATCCAGCACCTCCGCCAAGGATGCCATCAATGCTGTGAGAGGTTCCCGATCCGGAGGATCCGCGCAGCAGACGTGAAATGGAACTCACTGAAGGGGCGCTTTGCTTATCGCAGACTCCGGCCTCGATCAGCTTGGCGCGGATCTCCCAGCTGAAGATGCCGGGCTGCGACTGCTTAAGCTCCTCGATCCTGGCCTCGATGTCGGGAGTGGCCACGCGCGGCTTGCTGCCGCCGATCACACCCGGGCGGATGGAGCCTGTCTCCTGGAAGCGGTTGAGGATCTTCGAGACGCAGCCATGGGACACGCGCAGCTGGCGGGAGATGACGCAGGGCCGAACTCCGGCGGCTGCCATCTCCACGATTTGGCGGCGGATGTGATTGGGCAGTGGACGCCCGTTGATGAAGACGCCGCCAAGCTGGTTGACGCGACCTTGTCCTAGAAGCAAAAGAGAAGCAGAAATTGAGATAAGTAAATGTGCGCCATCGGAGATCTCTGGTAATCCCTCTTTCCATGATAATCTTACTACGGCTCAAGTGCGCTTGCTGGTGGCCTTATTTTCGGGCCCAAGATCTTTCAATTAACTTTTTTTTCGTGCCCAATTGAGCGGCAGTGACCACTTCACTGCCTTGCGTTCGGATCGCTCTAAGCAGGATAAGCCCGAGGATCACTTGGCACGATCTTTTGTTGCGTACGGACACAAACGATTCGTTGGCCATTTGTAGACACAACAAAACGCAAATTGGCAATTTGCGTAGGCCTTTTTTTTTTATGTGAAGAGAATAGAAAGCCGATCTGGCCGGGAATGCAGCTGCATCCCAGGCCGGCTCATGCAATGAAATCAAACTAATAATCCATAAGCGTTGCAGAGACGCCCAGCTGTGCCGGCTAATATGAGCACAAGTGTGTGTGTGCCTGCCCCAAAAAACACCAAACACAACACGGCCAAAAGCCGAAAGCCGAAAGCCGAAAAGAGAAATAAAATCCCAGACCATGTGCAGACAGGGACTGGTGTTTGGGGCGCTGACGTTGCCAGCTACGTGATACCAGGTCTCGGGTCCCGGGATCGGAGTCGATCCAAGATCAAAGCCCAGCGCCCAAAGCCGCCGGGGCAAGAGAGACGAGCCATGAGCTGGCCGCGCCAAAAAGTCTGCAAAGTCCGGGCTTGAGTCTGGGGCTGGGACTGGGACTGGGACAGGGTCTGGGCCTGGCCCGATCACAATCAATAAAAGCTGATCATGCTGCCGGACGGGTAATGATCTCTCGTTTGAAAACAGCGGGCGAAAGCGCTGGCCGAATGATGAGCCAGCACTTTTCCAGCTTGGCCTGACGTTTTGTACTCGTAATTGTGGTAATTGGTAATGCTCGTTGTGATCTATGGATCTGCGATCTGTGCCCTACGATCTGCCTTCGATATCGATTTATGTGCTTACCTTGGAAGGGATATCCGGCAAAGTAGGGTGTCATGTTGATAGCCGAAACAGCCATGTCTTCTTCTGTCGACTTGGGATAATCCGTGGTTCGTTTTGGGTAGCACTTGCTATAGTTTTTCTGTACGATCTTCACACACAGTTGCCCGAAATGCACGCAGGTTAGAATATTTTCGAAGGCGCTGTGAGAGGTGATGCTGCTCGTTTGCTTGACAGCTCGAAACTGATTTTGAGACGGTCAGCCGCAAGACTAAAACGAATTCGTGAGATTCTCCGGGCCTGGGAAAACGAGTTTTCGGTCAGCCGGGAGAACCGGTGCGGCGAGGGTGGAAGTGCGAGCAGTTGTGCCGAGAGCTGCTGCAGCAACGGCGAGAGCGAGAGATGGCGATCTGTCGGTTGGCCAGAGCAGAGCAGCATTGTCCCGGCTCCGTGTGTGTGCCAGAGCAGCTCAGTCGAAACAGAGTGACAGAGAACGAGAGTGAGGTTTTCATAGCATGGCTGCAATTTCGTTAGCTCCGCCTTCGGAAAACCGAGCTGAATTTCGACTCGTATTCCTCCCTGCCCTGACTCTGGCTCTGTGGAGTGGGTTAGAGCTGCTGATTATTTATTTTATTCTTCACTAATTTGGAGTTATGCGAGTCTCCTGGATTTTCTATGTTTCATACTCACTGCCCGAGTTGATTGCGCATATCGTAATCACATTACTAGCACAATTTCCACTGCCACCTTCGCAAACAAACAGTTTTTCCCCTCGTGCCGGCACAGAAATAGATTTCTATTATGGAATCCGTAGAGCAGCAAATACTGTGGCTCAATTCAAGGCTCTGAGTGATTGTGGGGCGGCAGGAAAAGAGGAATGCAAAAAGTTCTAAGCCCAAAGAGCTCTTTGCCATACCTCGCCCAGACAGGCCATGAAACGCATTTCGTTTGCATTCCATGCCCCAGTGGCCTTGGGAACTGGGTGGGAGTTCCTGGGGGGCTCTGGTACACGTGTCTGGGCCCCTCCCATGAGGGATTTTCCCGTTCAGTTGGCAAACGAGTCCGTTCAATTGATTCGAAGGCACAAGTGCCTTAAAGCCAGTTACAAAGGACTCTATTCCGGCACTATGTTTTATGGTTAAACTCGGCAACACGCTTCATTAAAAGTTCATTTCGCAGCTGTGATTCAATTACCGAGCCAAGCAGAGTCGTTGCTGTTAGCCTACATTAATTAGAGGCAGCCAGGGGCCACCCAGACCCATACCCCCAGCCGAAACAAAAGCCAAAATTAATATTCATGAGAAAGAGACTCGGAACGGCCACTAATATGTGTGAACGGACGAGTGGGAAGCTGACAAAAACATTTTCGCACGAGCAAAAAGGAAGAGGAAAAAGAAAAAGTAAACTCCATTTCCGAGTGCATGACTTTTGCTTGATTTCCAGCGAGTGCGAGTGCGAGTGCTCTTGGCCACGAGTGTCGGCCAAAATCAAAGAAGTTTCGGCCATGTTGCGTATACGCCGCGTGTGCGAGCATTGAAATTATGCGGCATCATAGCCAAGGCAAGGCTGGGGACCTGAACAATGTGTGGAGATACGGACTGAGTTGTTGCCACTGTTGTTTGGGGCGAGGTGTCTCTGTGTCTGTTTCTGTATCTGTAAATGTATCTGTATCTGTATCTGTAAGATGCTTTCGGCGTGGGTGCGACGCTGAGCGCTGAATATGTGCCATTTGGCAATAATTGCGGGACTATTGTTCGCCCGGTCGCCACGCTCGGTGTGTGGCTTCGCCTCGAGGCAATCGCTCAAATCGTTTGACAACTGAAACTGCTACTGTGCGATTGCCAAAGTCGCCGCAGATTCGGTTTCGGATTCAGTTCAGATACGGACCGTGTGTGTCAGCGGGAATGATGAATCTGTGCCCGTCTCGAACATTGGAATTCAAATGGCAAGTGTTCGCTCGGAGTCTCTATTATCTGCAGCTATATATTGCTGTACAGCTCTGTTCACTTTCGCATTGACCTGGACCACAAAGCCGCCAGCTTTTCGATATACATTATTTGTTTGAAATAAATGGCCCCCGCCTCAGACCCAGACTCAGCTCCAGTCGAGGACGAAATACTTTTCTCCCATTTGACTTTGGCATTTTTGTGGGAATTTTTTAATATTTTTCTTTAGCCAGAAGCAGACAGGAGGCCAGGGGGGGCAGTCAATGTATTTGCCTAGCTGTCGAGTATCAGTTCGAACTGGAAAATTCATTTGCGGAAAAGGCAGACAAACGGCTGACTGCGGCCGAAGGAATTGACTTGAGTGATGGCCCTAAAATGCTGTGGAATTCAATTTTTACAGGCATTTCTTTCTTTTCCCCACTCGAAAGACGTCTCGATTGAAGCCACTAACCAAAAGGCGGGCATAATTTTTCATAAGCATCGTGTATTAGTGTGTAATGAAGACCCCGTCCGAAACACTCGGCTAATGACTCCCAAAACGCTCCCAATAAATTCCGCTGAGAAATTACCACTAACGCCCATATGTCAGCTTAGGCCAAAGCTGGAGCTGGAGCCCAGGGCAACAACAACAGCTGTGGCAGCGAAACAAGAAAACTAAATTAAAACTCAACCGCAACTGTTTACACAGCAAATGTTACCACAAAGGGGCGGCTTGGCCTGGCTTCAGCGGGCTCCAGGCTGAAAGCCAAATCCCAGAAACAGAAACGGAGATGATTAATTAAGGCGGCTACTTGGCAGCGGAGGATCGGAATCGGGATCGGGGCCAGTTGGCCGCCGCCGCAGAGGTGAGAAGAGTAATATGTACAAATATATCACTCCTTCGGAACGGTTAAAAACGAATTAATAATGTGTGATCGGTGGCCGCCCCCAGAAATGCAGAGTGTCAGTTGGCAAGGAGTCCAGGAGAGAGAGAGAGAGAGTCACTGAAGGACCCCATAGCCAGCCAATCAGGAGTGCTGTGCGGGATGACGCGGCAAAAGGATATCGCCCGAGGACCGCTTGACTCTGGTTGGACGCACAAAGAATGCCATTATGAGCATGATCTGTGGTTTCCCCCTCCACTTTCCATGCAGCTTCGTTTGCGGCGCTTTGTCGGCAAAAGTGTGAACAGATCCGAGCAGGGGAGTGGAGTTGAGTGGTGTGAGGAAGTTAGGGGAGGATTCGGACACCCAAGCCGCCGCCACCGCCACCATCGAAGTGTGAATTCTAACAGCCCGCGTCGGCGGTGCAGTCGTAAATAATGCATTCGGGACTCGGTCACAGTCGCTGAAATGTACGGATTCCTTGAATCCATTGAATCCGAGGGAGCGAATGCTGATCGCGATGAAGATGAAGAGGAATATCCAGCCTAATTGCCCACGGCGAAGCGCCTTCGTTTATCGCATTCCTGTTAATTCCGAATCGATCCCGACTCACACACACTGATCGCCTTCTGATATGGCTTCGATTTCTTTGCCTTGATTCCTTAGCCTCGATTCCTTTGCTCCGATTCCTCCAGATCTTAGATGGGGCAGCCAGCGCTTGGCTTGGCGTTAAGCCATAAACCCGTTTAGCACCTGCCGCGGCGGCCCTGAGAGGTGCGATGTCAATGATTGTAATTATGACGCCTGCACATATTGCCCAATAAAAGGGTTTCGCCGACTCAGTTCGACACGGCCAAATCGATCGTCATGATCGGATCGGATCCCTCTCCACGAGCAAGAGAGCGCTATCTGGATCCTGAGTGAGTTTAGACTGCGACTCGACCTGCTAAGCTTTTCGGAATAAATGCCTTTTCGATGCAGCTCGGTTGCGTCCTACCTCATCCGTGGCAGGAAATAATTCATGTTTTATCACATTACGATTACAACTAATTTGACATTGAAATATTAGCATGTCCAGCCCCTAACCAGATACCGCTCCAATATGCAGTCATAGATGAAATAATCACGAAACGCCATCAATCCTTTGAGGATGATGCAGCTCAGGGCATACTTATGTACTCCAACCTCAAAAAACATATAAATAATCTACATGCATTCGTGCAAGAGAGCAGGAATTTTCCCTCTGGCTTCGGTGGTTTTGATTTATTTACCATAGTAAATATAAATGCATTCGAAATGCATTTTAGCTATGCACTTCGGCCTCGCCACCGATCTTCGAAATTATCGTCTGTTGGGCCATGTGAAAATGGAAATGGAAAATAAATAAAAAATAATTATTCAAAGGCTTACTACGCCAAACGCTACCATCGTGGTTCTACCTTTAATTAAAAACGCATTTCCCCGATGTTCAGCCATGCCTCAGTTTCAGTTGCATCTCCAAATCGATTTGATACCATTTCGATTTTGTTGATTTTTCCCAAAAGTGACAATTGGCCAGCGTGATTCTCCATTATTCCCAGGTGGAGCCCCTTCGTCGGCACATGTCAAAGTGCTGGGTCTCATGGCTTCCAACTTGCCGCGATTATGATTGTGGCCTCAAGTCCAATTCCCGTTAAGGGGGCTAGGGTAAGGTCTCGTGCCGACTTTTCCAAATCAAATTGCAGCTTTCTTGGCTCTGCTCTTTTCCCTCGGTTTCGGCGAGTGTGGAAAATTGAGCTGCATGTTATCTTCTGTTGATTTAATTAGATTTCGATTTGTTGCGCCATTTTGCGCATTTAATTGATGTTAGGTTCCTGGAATCGAAGATTATTATTGAGCTGGTTTTGAAGATGCCGCCGCCGCCGCCCTGGTCCACCATGTTGTACAACTTTCTGAAATCGTTACAGATACTTTTCACTTATTAGTCATCGAAAGGCAAGACAGCCAGTTCTGCAAAGAGGTTTTACTGCTATTTAAATTACCATCCATATCTGCGTCTCTGGATATAACTCACTGCCTTTAGTGGGCGTCCAAATCAATTTGCAATAAGCATCTAAGCGTCATTAGGTCGATTAACACGTTAGGCATCGGCATCGGCATCTTCATTATCATTATTGCCGCTCTATGCTAATTTCCCGGCTCGGTGGCTAAAAACCCACAAAATGCCAAGTATCTAATTTAATTAGCATAATTTGGCAACACCTTTTCGGGTGTCGACGCCTACCAACAACCTGGCAGATGCATATCTTCCGGATCGCCCCGCTCGCAGATACCAGACAGCTGTATTTGCTGTTTGGTGCGTTTAGGCTAAAAAGCGCTGCTAAAGCGATTGGCAACGCAGTGGCAGTGGCAGTGGCACGCAGGATGTAGGCCGTATCCAGAAGTTGACTAAGTTGGCGTGTCAAATCGATCATCGGCACAGTTTGACAAGTCTATTTGGCCGACAGAGAGACAGGTCCGTGAAGCAGGAAACAAAACCGAGCCAAACAAAGTCTCTGGACCACCGGCAGTTTCGGTCTGGCCAAGTCCAGACTCAGAGTCGCCCGGTGTAGGGACAGGGACGGAGCGTAACACTTACGATTTGTAATGGCCTCTAATCATGCGACAAAAAAAAAAGAGGAAGAGGTCCTCTTGCCAGGACCTACCGCCGCGGCAGCAAAACAGGTAGCCGATTGGGAAAATTTAGCATCTCTGCGCACCGTCAGTCTGCGGTTCGAGTGTTAATGGTTTGTTAGTACGCGGCGGTGTCCTTGTCCTTGTCCGCCTTGTTCCACCCAATACCCTATTCGATACTCCGCCCACCGCAATTATGACTCCTGTGGTCGTTGTGTTGCCGGTAATTTAGTCATCTCCCAAAACTGCACGCGATTTTCGCCGGAAATTGACGCTCGGCGGTCGAGGGCCACAGATATCTTTGATTTAGCATGCACTGTTTAAAAACGCATTCGGCAGCCTATAAGCCGGCTTTACAGCCAATGCCCGGCGATAAACACCGCAGACAATACAATACGCTTGGCTCATAAATCTGCGAAAATCTGGCCGGCCCTGCTCCATCAATTGGCGGGTAGGGAGGGGGCCGCATGTTTAGCAAATTACTCAACAGCTGGCCAGCTGGAGGAGAGGGGCCACCTAGCCATTAAATAAATTATAACGAACCCAGCCCCTCGTAGGACGATGAGCGGAATGGACTCCGCCGCCAACAAATCACTCCCTTCCCGCCCGCCGTCGATGAGCTTGCGCCCTCTCCATGTGGGAGACGACACGCAGTCTGCAGTTTCCGCGGATGAGGATCCCAAGGAGGAGGTGTGCATGTGTCAGCAGCTTGCTCAAAGCAAATGCCGCTGGGAGTTGGCTTTTTGGCTGCGTTTTTAATTTATGTTATTGATGCGAAAGAAATATGAAAGGCACTGAGAGAAATGGGGGACTCGGCTATGCAGGCACAAAACAAATTATCAAGTGTGCAGTTTAGACCTTAAATATTTTCCCCAAAAGCAAAGCCGTTAAAGCCCAAGGCAAAAGGTGTGTGGGAAAAATGTGCAGATGCAAATGCGAAATTTCGGTGAAGGTTGCACTTCAAGATTCTGCGTGAGCAGTTAACGGACAAGCCAAAACGAGGAACACAGACGAAATGAGTTACGGATTTGCCATCGCTTAAGTTGAGTGCCAATCTGAGCCGGCTCCAAAACCCCAGTCATATAAACAAATGAACATATGTAAAATTCATGCTCGACAGCGGGCCGAGACTGAGACTGAGACTGAGACTGAGGCTGAGGCCTGATGCTGATGTGTTTTACGACTTGACACAGAGCCTCAGAGGATGGGTTGGGCTGGGATGAGGATGAGGCCTCCGCAGTGACTGGACAAAGTGGCCGACAAAAGTCGGTCGGAGATCCGTGCGCTTCAGCTTGGAGTTCGGAGTTCGGAACTGACTGAAATGGCTTTGAAGCGCACATTTGCCAAAGTGATCGTAAAAATGCCAAGCCAAATACCTTGAGCACGTCAAGCGCGGCAATTAAAATTGAACTTTTATGTTACAATGACATATAGCCCAGTCCCAGTCGCAGTCGCAGTCGCAGAGCGCCTTAGAGCTCTCAAATGAGATGGTGATGGGTGGCGAGGAGTGGAGGCCATCCGTGTGAACGGTGCAAGATCAAAGCCAGCGCCGCAGCCACGCACTTGCAACTGGGAAAAGGACGCAGATAGTGTGCGAGAGGGTCCGAGCTGGACAATGCAAATTCCCCGTCCGTCCCCATCGACCCGTGCCCCGTGCAGTTTTGTTTCACAATTTAATTGCAAATAAATTGAGTTTTTGGTACTTCATTTAAGCGAAACACGCTAAACTTTCCTGGACCGGCGGCGGTTTCATTAAAGTCGTCGTCGTCGCCGGCTATCTCAGGATGTCTCTCTTGCACAGCTGGCTTTTACGAGACGCTGAAAGTTTCGAAACTAATTCTTTGCATGAAATTAAAATTGTTTCCTACCAAGTGAGCTCTGAAAATAATTCCTTTCAGCAGGACCCTACCCTTTGAGTTCTCCTATTCCTTCCTAGAAGACATCTCCCACTTGCATCCTCCTGACTCATAATGAGGTTCCGCTAACTGATCCATCAAAACTCCGTTAGAAAACTGTCAACAGATGCTCGGGAACTCTAAGATTGGGCACACACAGTAGTCTCGGTCTGGGCTCCTGAAAGTAGTAGTTGTTGACCAAACGGAAGGCAAAACAAACAGCCTGGCGGACCGACAAATATTGAACAATCACATATGACAGATCGCTCGTCCATCTGGACTAGGACAAGTGAAAATTAGGCACACACACGCGCACAGCGCCCAGCTCACACTCACACCAGCACACCCAGCGAGGACAGTTGTCAAACAGTTTTCACTCCTTCATGCTAAATTTGCAAGGCAAACAAACGCTGTCGTTGGTCCCGCCGGACCTGCCAGATTCAACCAGCCCAGACCCAGTGGCAGTGGCAAGGACAACGGAGATGTCACAACGGCGGGGTGCCAGGAGCTGCTGTGGAATTCGGATTTGGATTCGGTAGTCCTCAGCCCCAGTCCTTATGCCCAGATGCCCGAGGTCCATTCTAAGAAGCCTTCAGCTATTCATGAGGCAGATAATAATAATTTTTGAAGACCACTTCGCACTCCCATTCGAAAGAGGTTTACGATCTCGTGAGTTTGAATGAATTTGACTGTATCCACACGGGCCCTTTACGGCCCCTCGTAATGATCTATAGAGCAAGTTTTATGTCTGCTCTTCTTGGCGACAAAATTTACAGCCGTCAGTAAATCACCACTGTAGTGTGCAGTGTGGCCAACATGTGCTCCTCCGATTCAGGATAAGTCGGTGGTGCCATAAAACCGTATCAGTGGTGTGGCTCAGGGACCTCGTCGAAGCCTGTTCAAGGACTCGATGCTACTTTACGGCCGTAGCTATCGAGTCTTGAATTCCGTTTATGAGACGCTAATTGGGGGCTTTGTTGACGAAATATTAACTGGAAAGTGTCCCAAAGAGTGTGAACTGTAACACGTTTTGCTTTCATTGTTTGTGAAATTTGTCTGGTCTTTTTTAAGAAATCAAATTCTAAAAGGAATAGATGTTATCTTCGGGAAAACGAAATTTGTATACTGTTGCAATTTGAAAATTGTTATAACTTAGCCAAAACGAGCTTAATTACAATCCGGAAAGTTTTTCTATGCTAGTTTTTTAAGGTTAACAAATCTGCATATTAACTTTATATTTAAAACAAGAAAGAAAGCTAACTTTGGCCAGCCAAGTTTGTATACCCTTGCAGGTAACAATTAAAATAGATCATAACTAAGCCAAAAATGCATTAATTTCGATTCGGAAAGCAGTTTTGTGTTAGTTTTTATTAATTTAAAAAAACTGCATACCAAATTTAAAATTTTAAGAAATCAAAATTTTTGGCCATTTTTGCTAATTTTAATGATGTAACCCCTTATCAAATTTCGCAAAAATGGCCAAAAAAATCGATTTCTTCCGGACATGTCTAGAAAGATTCCCCTGTTGATGCTGATCAAGAATATATATGGTTTATGGGGTCGGAAATGATTCCTTGACTTAGAAAAATATTGTTTTGTATTATAAAATCTGATTTTTTATATTAAAAAACTTCTTGATTTTTTTTTTAAATTAAAAATGTCATAACTCGGCCAAAAGAGCATTAATTTTAAATCGGAAAACTGTTCTGTGCAAGATTTTCTACAGTTAATAAATCTGCATACCTTATTTAATTTTTGAAAATTCAATTTTTTATCAAAATCAAAAATTTTAATGATGTAACCCCTTATCAAATTTCGCAAAAATGGCCAAAAAATCGATTCCTTCCTGACATATCTAGAAAGATTCCCCTGTTGATGCTGATCAAGAATATATATGACTTATAGGGTCGGAAATGACTCCTTCAATGCATTGCAGGCTTCTGACTGAAATTAAAGTATCCTGAAAGGATATGGAAATTTGAGCAATTTCATTTAAAACATCTATACCTCTATTTTTTCACTGATTTGTCATTCTTACGATTCTTGGCATATTTAATTTGATTTAGAAGTCCTGCCCTTCCTAAACACATTTCCATGTTCTCGCCTAGGACTCCCAGGCAGGAAGTTAATATGCCACAACCACATTTATGGACGAATTTCCGTTTCACGAGGCACTAAAAGGACGTCTCGGCTCCTTATCAAAAGTTGGAGATTCTGGCGCTGCCACGCATGAGGAGCTCCGATAATTGAAAACTGTCAATACGCAAATTAGGGAATTTGTCATGTTATCGTGACCAAGTGCCTGTGGTCTCGGCCTGAGCACGGAAATGGGCGGGGACGCAATCAATTAATGCCCTGGCCAGGCGGGCATGTCCTGCTTGGCTCATTTGCATTGCTGCGCAGACGAATGCCTCGGCATTCCAGTGCACTCAAGTGCTCGGCAGTGCGGGGTTCTTGCATAACGCTTCATTAGCATCCAGTTTAATGCTGATTACCGCACAAGGACTCCCGGGGCAGCTTATTAGAACGATCATAGGGCATAGTCCCGAGTACCTAGAGCTAGTGTTGCCTCAGCCTGCCAGCTCATTCCGCTCGAATCAGCTCAGGAGTTCGAAAGATGTTTGAATATTTTTATAGCTTAGAGATTTGCATGCGGCCTGCTGCCAGGAGCCGACTCCCTCCCGGACTACCTCACACAATGGGCTACAGGAGCAGCCATTTTGGCTCCGAAGCCATCTACCGCTCCCTACCCTGTCCCTTTCCAGGTCCTGTGTGGAAGCCAGATGCAGGCGGCATGTGCGTATCCTTAATATGCGTAAACTTCACGCTTAATTCCTTATATTATGATGATGTCCTTTCGCTGTTTTCGCTTTTGTTCGTTGGTTTTTCAATTTTTCAATTTTTCAAAAACTGCAGACCGTCCGAACTGTACCAGGTGTGACTTTCGTTTGCCATTAATGGCTGTTGATAGATTTTTATGTTTGTATATCGGCAAATGACTTTTCCAGTTCGGGGTAGAAGTTTCTTTGGGGGGAGTCTTGGGTCTGGCATTCCCGTGTTGACTTTTTGACGCCTCCTGCCAGCTTGTTAATAATTTCCCGAACATGTAATCCTTCAGTCCTTCAGAGACCAGGCAGTCAGCTAATGAGCTTGAAGCTAATCCCCATACGGCGTCATTATTACATTAAATTTCATAAATCAAATGCAGCTTCCTGGGCTAACCCCAGGCCAGCCATGGTTCCATCGAAGCAAACAAGCATGAGCTGGCTAAGCCAAGAAGCTAAAGGAAGCCCGTCCACAACCCATAAACCTTGCTGACAAAGACTTGGCCTAACTAGCCGGGATGGAAGGATGCGGCGACAGGGAGCGGAAGAATGGGATAAACACACATTTGGGACACACGACACACGCAACTGTGGGTGCTAAAAATGCCAAAACCGGAACGATTGATAATGCGTCCTGGCCTGGGTAATGGGTAGCGGTGTTGAGCCTGGTCCTGTGCCCTGTGCCGGCGGCAGCCTTCACGCTTTAATTGGCTGCTGGCGACAAAATAAAAGCCATACAATTCAGGACGGGACAGCTGCACACAGCACACTCACACACACCCAGAGTGATCGGGCGAATTTCGACGGGGGGTTGATGTGCGGACGGATTATGGATGCGGATTCGGAATCTGATGCGGATGCGCTTCACTATCAAACATCCAGGCAGAGAACCGCCCCGAACTGGCTCGGCCAATCAGAGCTCTCCTCGGGCGTGGCATTAGCTCGATTAAAGCGCGGAGAAAGACCGATTCTCTCCGGGACTCTCTCGCGGAGCTCTTGCATCTCAGTCGCGCAGCGAAGTTTGATCGGTGCCATATTGTATCTGGGTATCCGAGTATCCGAGTATCTGTACCTGGAGCGGCGTGGCGCTATCAACCACCGAGGGGCGGGCGCGAAAGCTGCTCTCGCTCTCCTCATCCGCAGCCAGCATCTACGACTCCAGCTTGACGCTGGTGGTGGTGGTGGGTCGCCGCGGAAACCAGTTTATGGAGCGATCTCATTGTGGAGTAGTCGTCGACATAGCCCGGGCCCGGCCGGCCTTCGTTAATTTATGCTCGCGCTTCTCTTTAGTTGCTTTGCAAGTCTCGTGCTGTTTGATCGCCGAAGCGCGCGTAATTCCAAGAAAAAATCCCGCTGCGTCCGAGTTCGATTGTCGCCGCTGCCTATCGGGTTGGGTTCGGAATTGCGAGCTTCCGTCGGGATCGTGATGGAGTGGAGCCTTTGGGCCAGCTTCCGAGTGAATAACTGCAGAGAATACCAAGCATCTCTTGTGCAATTGTGACTTTGAGGCACTACTTCAAAGCCAAAACCAAAGCCAGTTCGTACTGCAGTGAGGCATCAGTTTAGTTTTTAAGTTATCAGTACGCAGATTGGATCGGGACAATGGATATGTCCAGCGCCAACTCGTTGCGACCGCTTTTCGCGGGTTATCCCTTTCAAGGTGAGCTTTACTTCCTTCTTGAAATGTCAGGACAATGGTTTGGTAGTTAAATTTTGGGCAGGATTCCTTTGCAGTCTTTTATTTCATTAATTTTTGTTATATCCAGCTTCAAAATTGTATGCCATTCGATTTCATTTCGTCTCCACAGGACAAGGTCGCGTCAACCAGCTAGGGGGCGTCTTCATCAATGGTCGCCCGCTGCCCAATCACATTCGCCTGAAGATCGTGGAAATGGCGGCCAGTGGCGTTCGTCCCTGTGTGATTTCCCGCCAGCTGCGGGTCTCCCACGGCTGTGTATCGAAGATCCTGAACCGATACCAGGAGACGGGCTCCATTAGGCCGGGCGTGATAGGTGGATCCAAGCCGAAGGTTACTTCGCCGGAGATCGAGACGCGGATCGATGAGCTGCGAAAGGAAAACGCCGGAATATTCAGTTGGGAGATACGCGAGAAGCTGATCAAGGTGAGTACCAAGTTGCAGTCGCAGCCGCACCTGCAGAGCTGCAGGAAGCAATAAATGTGCCAAAACAAAGGATGCAAGGACTTTGTCCTAGAGACCGCATGCCATTATTTGCAGACACAGAAAAAGGCGATGCAAACGGGAACTCCCGTTCGCCGGCAGCCTACTTCCGTTTTCCGAAAAGTCACGTGGCAGACTCGGGCCGCCCGCTGGCTTTGTTATGGCACGTTGCCGACTCCTCCGCTTCCGACACTGACACCTCCCGGTCCTTTTTGCATACATATGCCGGCTGGCCAGATGGCCCAAGGACCGATTTTGAACTTGGCCGCTCTCATTCATTGACAAATTTGTTGTACAACGGCGACGACAAATTTTGCTTGCCACCCAAACCGTTGAGAAATCGATTAAACCATAAAGAGTCGTCGTTGTTGTCGTCTTCCCTGTGTCGGCGTCGGCATCGATTGTGTTTTATCCTTGAGGCGGCGACAAGGTGCAAAAAGAGAATATGTGTTTATGTGCCCCTGGGACACAGCTCCAAACTTCCTGTTTAACATGCAGTTTAAAGGCAAGAGCAAATATTACAATGTGTGGTGGCAGTAAGATTGGGAAACATTGCCCACACCTCAAGCTTTGCTCAGTGAGCTTCCCACCAGATGCACTTAATTCATGTCACGTTTTAATAGACGATTTGTGAGTCGCACAAAGCCAGCTGAACGACATCCATCCTCCGTTTTAATATGTCACCTAAGAGACAAGGCAAAAACCTGGTCACAAAGCTCATCACCTTTGCTAATACCGACCTAATATTAGCTGTAAAGTGGAGGGAAGATGAGCACTCACAAACACCTCGATCAGTGGGAAAAACAAAGTCCAAAGTTGAGATGGGGTTCGAGCTTATTTCTGAACCTACGCCAACACCGACAGGCCAGTATATGGATGGATGAGGGCCGTCTTGGAGTGCTGTTTAGCCTTTCGGCGAGATTGGAGGAGGCGGGAGATCCCTGCAAGTACGAGAACAAGAGATCGTGTATTCATGCGCCAGCCTCTTTTGGCGGCTCTCGTCTCGCTCTTTATTTGAAGCCGCAATTAGCCACAGTTTATGTGGCGATACGATTCGGGCGACCATCGATACGATCGGCCAGATCTCGCACACGCACATGAATATAGTATAAGTATATTTATCATAGCCGGGAGATGCGCACTCTGTGAGAGAGGTGCTTGCTCCTCGCGATGTTCAAGCAGTAGGCGTCCACTCGAATACTGGCCCCAGGTGCGCTTCACGCTTAATTAGAATACGCTGTGGGCATCAGGCGTCGTCCTCCTTCCTCCCATTCCATTCTAGCCGTGTTGGCCATGGCCCCTCCCAATCGATGCAGATACATCTTGTTCGACGATCGTGATTGATTTCAGGGGCTGCTATTGCACTTTAGCTGATCCTAAGGCTGATCTTAAGTCCTCAAATATTTATGACCCGCTGACAAACTGTTTATTTCCAGGAAACTCAATTATTAAAACACACAACGCACCTGTCACTCATACCAAATAAAACAACAAAAAAAAAGCTAGCAGAGGCCCGAAAGAGGTCGACATTTTGGAGGCAAAGACCACAGCGATTTGGTCAAGTATAAGCGCAGTCAAGTGTCAATCCGACTGTCAACTAATTAATTAAATTTCAATTGAAATTGTTAAGCCAGAACTCGCAGGCAGAAAACGTACCTCGCAGTCGGGGGCTCGCCTCGGATCGAGATCAGTTTGGGTCGGGATTGAAATTGGTATCCAGTTGTCAGTTGCCCCAAGATTAGCCGTCACACATTCCAGCAGCCGAGCAGCAACCGGTCTCCGGCTCAGTCCCAACTCCAGCTCCAGCTCTGCGGTCATAAATAACCCAACAAAGTCCAGTTGAAAATCAAAACACATTTCTGTTGTTGTTCCCGTGACACATTCAATAGAAATAGGAGCCAGTAGCCAGTAGAAGACCAACCAGACAGCGCACCCAGTCAGCCAGCATCCATTCCAATCCAAATCCATACTGGACAAAATGTCAGTTTCGGTTTCCGTGGCCGGCGTCTCGGCCTGTCTGGTCTCGCTGTCTTGTCTATGAGGTGCCAGTTATGCCACCTTTGTTCGCCGGGGAATTAGCCACAGCCCCTTGCCCGTCGCTCCACGATAATTTCGTTAGTGGAAAAATAATTTTTTATTAATCATGAAAATGTTTGCGGCACATGCCACTCCATTTGAGCAACGCCTGACACTCTGGGTCACTGTCTGGCACTGCATCCAGTGCCCAGCACTCACTCCCAGAGAGATGACTCCGCGTCGCACGGTTTCTGGAAGCCGACATGTCGCTCTAATGAAATCTGACAGTTTTCGGTTTCCTAGGAGAGGATTTCCATGAGGAATCGCTTGGGGGATTGATTTGGTGATCGGACTTAACCGTGTCTTTAATTTCTAGTGCTGCCCGGCAAGCGCCATTAGGTGATGATGAGCTTTTGTATTAAAAAAAAAAAGGGCTTGAACTGTGTCACAGTCAGGGGAAAGAGCTTAACTTTGCATGTGGAAGCTTAACTTCACGCCGTGCCATTTCTCGCAATTTGTTTTCCATTCCCGCTGCGGATTCTTCGGCATCTCAGCACTTGTCCCGCCTCTTGACACAACACGCGACAAGGGCCCAACGCCAGATAGAGATAAATCTCATGCCTGGCCTAACTCTCGGCTTGACATTTCCCTAATTGGATTACAAACCAAAGAGGGCAGGGGAAGCGCTACATGGAAATTGTCCAAACACAAACAGCTGCCCAGCCTCTGTGGCATTAATGTCAGAGCTTTCCAAGTGCATTGTCCCCTGAGGGAACAGTAGCTACTGAAGAGGCCTTCGGGGCCTCCGCCTTATCTTAATTGGACTTGCTTCTTGTTAGAATAGGAATCGATTTAAGATAAAACCAAATTATAAACCCATTTCTAATCGTAAAACTTTCTCTCTCTTAGGAGGGCTTCGCGGATCCCCCTTCGACGTCGTCTATCAGCCGCTTGTTGCGGGGAAACGATCGCGGCAGCGAAGATGGTCGCAAGGACTACACCATACACGGAATACTTGGAGGTAAGCAAAACCCATTTCAAAATAGTCGGGAAGGGGAGGGGACCGGGATCGGGACCGGGGCCGGGGGAATCTATCTCGCTGTGAAAATCACCGATCATTTATTTGATAATTTCGGAAAATCATCATCAAATCATTTGTAGCTCAAATCAACAAACTGAACTGGTGGCGGCGGCAACATGGCTTTGATCGTCTTAGAACCAGCGACTTAAACTTAAATAAAAGCCGCTCGGAATGGAAAACGAGGGGAGAGAGAGAAGAAGACTACAATGGATCTCTCTGGCCGATACGATAACGATCTCGATCGCTTGTTGGCTATACAACACGGCCGAAATAGGTGTAGATGATGACACCTGAGAATCAAAAGTACACCAGGCGAGACTCGGCGGTTCGAGATTCTTTTGCCCAGTCCCCAGTACCAGCTAATAACCCTGCTTTCCTCTGCCGTGCGTGAGACCTCGTACTGACCGCTCCTCTGTCCCATGATCGGAGCCAATAATCGGACTGAATATGCATAGTCATTCGATAAACGACCGGCGGGGTCAAAGCCAGAGAGCTTGGTATTCGGCATTCGGTATTGGGTATTGGGTATTTGGCATTTGGAAAATTGGTTAGAAAATTGTTTTGTATGATCCCTCGCACTGTACTTGGCTTTTTCAATTAGGGTCGGCCGTCGAGCTACTTGCCATGCCCTCCTTTTTGGCAATTGTCAGTTTTTGCCGACATCCTCTGATATTTTGCCGACCTCGGACTGTCACAACACAGATCCCGCCTTACAATGGCCCGCAGGGGGATTCCCATAGACGTCACCTTGACTTTGTCTCTCTGTGTGTGACTACAAGCCGACAATGACTCTGGCTTGCATTCGATCAATGAATGCTGTACGAATATTCGGGTCTTCCATCCTTGAAGGGAAGTCATGTGCCCTGTTGTTCCTTTCTCTTTTATTTTTTTACTCAAAATTGTTGTGAGAAAATGGCTCTTACAGGTGAAAATCCTAAAGGATTGCAGGAGTGGAGTAAAAGCAGGACATTTGACCTCCCCAAGTGAGGCACCTGTATGCTCGGGCTACTTAACTCCAATCTGAAATCGTACAAAAATAAAATGCATATGCCCCAAGTAAGGGTAGTCATTATGTTGTCGAAGCATATAATAAGCACACGCCCTCCCATCATCATTGAATCCCCCGTGCTCGCAGACAGAGGGACCCATCCCGCTCCATCATTATGATGGCCTTGTGGCTGGGCCAGAGGTGGCGGCCAGCTCGCAATCACAACCCCAAACGGAAAGGTTGCGCAGAGACACATCCGAAGAGACCCCAGCTGTGCTGGAATCTTTGGGATCTGAGTTCTGGGATCTGTGACTGAGCGGCCTGGGTCCCGGGATAACAAAGTCGGTGTCCGTTGCCTGTAATCAACGCCTTCTTTACCGGCGACCAAGGGACTCCTGCCCCTCCTCACCTGCGGAGGCCGAAAATGAAATTATGCATTATTAAATATGTTTCTCCATCTTATATTTCGCGTATAATTTCGTTTGATTTGGATTTTGTACAATTTATACAACCGACCAGCCTCCACGTCCACGTCCAACTCGGAGACGGAGACGGAGACTCTTTCCCAGCTTCCCCAACTACAAAGCCCCCACTGTCGCTGGCTGTGTTTATCGGCGGCTCGCTTTGATCTCGCGAATACCGAAAAAACGCTGGAAAAATATGAAATACCCAATAATAGCTGAATATACACCGATGAAAAAGAAAGAGAAAATTGTGTGGGGGCTACCGAAATAACGAAATAAGTTAGGTGACAATAATGCTGTTATAATTTGAGTCCGCCAAAGCCGTTATTAAGAGCATTGATAGCATCCGACAGATGCCTGCCCCTGCCCTAGCCCCGATAGAGATCCTCACCTAAAAATACCAATTTAAACTGTATTATATAGGAATAATTAAAGGTGTTTTTGGTGGGGAGAAGGTGAGGCATCAGAGCCATGTAATTATAATTTAAATCTGGCAATATCTGAGCGGCTTTCTGGTCATGGGTCGAAGGCAATTATTTGGAATCCAATGCGGCTTCTTAGCCACTTCTTCGAAATTTGCAGCTGATAAATACTGATACTGATAAATACTGGTCACCACGCCCCCGTCGGAGACACAACAAACACACCGCTAAACGCTGACAACGCCTCCACCGAGACGCCCGACAATAGCCAAGCTGTCTGACTCGGATCCCGAGACCATGACTGATAAATACGCGTGCGATTTGTTTTATTTAGTGCGATCCCAGGCCGGTCCAAGTCCGGCCCACACTTAGAGAGCGAAGAAAGTGACGCAACACAAAGAAATCAAATGCCAAAACACCGACACCGAGAAGTCAAAGTCAACGAGGGACCTAACCAGACCCGATGAAAAAGAAAAGCCGAGCAGAACACTTGTGGCAATTAGTGGCCGGAACAATGGCATCAAGAGAGGCCGCCGTGGGAATGGCCAGGCTATTTACAAAATACTCTCCCCGATCAGAAGGGCCCAAGGACCAGACAATGCGGCAGCAGTGCCCAGGATCAGGCAGGATCCTGTCAAACTCTGCTGAGCCCAAAAACAGGTTCAATTATTTGCAAAAAATACAGTACAGACAGAGAAAAAAAGAGAATTACAAAATGCTAGGGTATACAATTTCGGCTTTCCGAAGTTAGTTTCCTTTTTACTTTTTTATTAAACATTATTTTATATATTTTACAAATGAGATTCATCGTTTTATTGGTCAGAACCCAACCCGATTTAACATATAAAAACGAAACACCTAAGAAAACAAGTTCTATGTCCATAAATATTCAAAGGAAATTTTTAAAAATAGTTTAAAGTTCAAAAGAAAATTTAAATCAATGTTATTTTTACCAGCTTCTTTTACATTAAATTTTTTGAGTGCACAAACCCAAAAAATGCAATGGCCGAAGGACGAAGGCAACTGATCCTGTTTTGGGAGTTCACACCTCTAATGATTCGCAACGGGATGTCGAAGAGAGGCAGCTAGAAAGAGGAAGCGAGAAGCTGATAGGCCGAGAGAAGCATTCCTGCAGTGTCACATGACAAATGACTGCTGAAGGCAAAGGAGCAGCAGAGCTCGACGGCGGTGATTGCGCAAAAATATAGTGTGCTATCCTTGTGCATGTGCGTGCGGTGGTCTCTAACCTCGCCAGCATCAGCAGCGACTCTGAGGCCCGAAGACCGAACCCGCACCCGAGCTGACCCTATCTCACACATATGGCCCAATGATCCAGTGGCTGGCTCATTTGTTCGACTCGAAAACCCATTAAAATCGTTCATGCCCGAAAAAAGTGTCAACGTAACAAAAGCATCGCCTCGACTTCAAATGCACCGATCCGGGGCGGCGTCTTTAATGCCCACCAGGGTGTCCTGGAGCGTTCCGTTTGATCTCATTGTGGCTCGGCCCGACTCTCCACCGCCCTCGATGCACTGCCGCAGCGCCCCCTCCTGCGCCTGGGTCTGGGTCTGAGTCTGAGTCGGAGTCTGAGTCCGTTCGTGTTGATGAGTTACAAAATATTTTATTAACGTATTATCACACTTTAACCGACGCTCTGTCTCGTTCCCTCTGGGTTCTTTCCTTTCTCTCGTTCCTGCCCTCCCTGTCGTTCTGTTCCTCTGGGATTTGTTTTGATCAAGTGTTTGTATGCATTGTTATTTAAATTAGTTTCATTTCATTCTGGCCAGACCTCGGGGACTCCTCCGATTCCTTCTCGATTCCGATGATTACGTTTCTTCTGCCGCCGGATTATGATTATAACTAATTTCGAGACAACATGAAAGCCTTGGCGACTTTTGTAAATTAGTTTAAATGGACCTCAGCGGGAAATTTGATTTGAATTTAAACATGGTATTTAGTGGGCTACTCATTTGAATTTTCCCTTTGACTTTTCCATTGCGAGGGCGTTTCTGAATACTTTATCGGTGAAATTATACGATTTCCTGAAATATATTTGCTTCCAAAATTGGAATATTAAATACTATGAGAAGCAGCCTCGGAATCGTAATGAAAGGCCCTCAAAAGTGGAAGATAGATAATAAAATCAATAAGATAAATATTCAAGTATTTCTTTATACAAAGCAACATTACTTTTTCTAACTTATAGATACTTTTATTTGTATATTTTTATAAATTTCCCCCAACTTGTATTGCCCACAAATAATATATTTTTTGGCCAAATTGTTAAGACGCTGGCAGCATTCCATGCCATTCCTTCGCACTCAAACCTAACCCATGTGAGCGGCATTACTTTTAAAGCTCCTGTAATCCTTATGCTGACATGTATCTTAAGACTTAAGAAGAAATAACATACGGCGGAGTCGCGCCAAACAGAAATGAGCCGCGCTGAGCTGGGCTTGGGTTTGGGCTTGGGCCTGGAACTGGTACTGGTACTGGGGTTACCCCTTCGGTCAGGTCCATGTCATTGGGGCCCTGAGACATGTCAAATCCCGAATATGCGGCTCGGAGACAGGGAGCGCGTTCCCCAAACTGACATCTGACAGGCGGTCGGTCCCGCGTTCTCCCGCGGAGCAGGCCTGCCCCCTGTCCCCTCTGCCGCGCTCTGCTCGAGAATGGGTTTTCAATTGCAGGTCGCCTTGCATTAGATGCACCAATTTAAGTCGTAGATTCGGTGTCAGGACTGTTGATTGATGACAGTGCTGGGGTTTCTAGCCCCGAATAATATAATGGACAGGGTACCGATTGATTTTTGTGCAGCAATTGTCCATCAAAAGTGATTGGACTCTAAAAATAAGCACTCCTCACACTCAGGGAACGGCATGGAAAATGACCGCTTGCCTTTTGCACTTTGCCACCATTGGGGCCAGGGCCGGGGCCACACAAGGCAGCGCAGGGCTACCTGCTGTTCGGGAACACAACTTGAACGTCGTCAGAGATGATGGAATACCTGCCCAGATTACGAAACCGCAGTAATTTATCAAAGCTTAGGGCCTCAAACGGTTTTCCACCAGGTCACCGGTTACCGAAAAGAAAGCCCAGCAATTCAAAGACCCAGCGCTGCTCCACAGTAGCCAAAGTGGTGCCCTGTCGGTCGGAGAGTTGGTGCCAAAATAAAAAGGCTTTTGTCTGGGTCGCCGCTGGATTGTTTTCGTTCGCGCCTGCTCCCGCTCCCTTGGCATGGATGGGCAAGTAGCAACAAATTAATAAAATGTTTAACATTTAAAAACTAATTGATTTTTCTGCCTTCCACCTTTTCTTTTGTCGTTTCCCTGGCCCGCTGCATCGCTTTGTCTTCTTGACTCAGCTCTCGGATCTCGGGCCGGCTCCACTGGGTCTTCGCAGCTCCAGGAACCCGATCCGAACCGACCCCCTTATATCGTATAATTAAGTTTTATTGTTTCGTGTGTTGAAAGATTAATAGTCCGACTTCTGTATTTTATCATTCATATCCATCCATTTCGTTTCCATTTAATACGCATGTGAACTTTTCGACTTCTTTATTGGACCACAGGCCGAACTAAGCAGTGGGCGTTCCGAGCGAGGTTTCGCTTAAGGGGATTTTGGGTGTGGCCTGTGGGTCGTCGCCGAATCTCATAAGCGTGCCAAAAGATTGTTTTACAGTTTCGGGGTTTGTCCCCAACGCAAATCCCAATTCGACAATTTGCATGAGGGGCAGGTTGATATTGATGATAGCTCTAGGATTAGACCAGTACCAGTACCCATTAATCACACTGGAACAGGTAGCCGGAAATCATACAATTCCTTGTGTCAATTAATAATATCGCCTGGAAGACCGGAAAGGATTAGAAGGCCACCAAACTGACCGCAATATCGGTTCCCAAGTAGGAGAGCCTTAGCCACACACATACCCACGAAGGGACGATAAATTTAATCGAGTGCCAAGGTATTTCCGCTTCGCCGGCAGGCACACAAATAGTGGTCACAGCGGGTCCTAATCCTAAACGAAGTCCTTTGAAAAACGAGCTTGTGATCTTGTTGAATAATTCCCGCAAAGGCGATCGCTGCTCCGCTTTGATCCCAAGCCGTTAAGGGTTGCGACTCCTCCGCTCCGCCCCCGAACACGCGGGTTATTGTGTAATGAGCTCTCCAAATAATTTGGCATGGCTGTTCCTCCACCGCCGCCACACGCCGCGCTTCAAGCCCGATTGCCAATGACGGCGGCTTTTCCCGGCTTCCCTTTCGTAAACAGATGCCGAAGTTAATTGGCGCACTCCTCCATGGCCGCTGACAACTTGCCGATCATCTTCTTGTGTAACGTGATATATTGTGTCACTTGTCAATGCTGTGACTTTTACGAGCTGCCTGCGGCAACGCCCCCTCTCTCCTGCTCTGCTCGGAGTCCCTGGCGTGGTAGAGCCTTTTGTGGGATCGTCGGTGGCTTTGACAGATTTGCTGCGCTCCCTGACGTTTCAATTAATATGCAATGGCGCGCATTGAACGTCGACTCCTATTCCCATTCCCATTCCCGTTCACATAAAGATGGAGCTGGAACTATGATCGGGGGGTCACATGATCGCCGGCGATCCACGTCGGTGGCCCCTATTCATTGAATCCGAAGATCAAGCCGCCGAATATGATTCATTTTCAAGGGGTGTGGAGAATTTTATGGCCTCTTACAAGGCGTTAATAATTTTAGAATTCCCCTCAATGCCTTTATTCTAACCCCAATCGCTTTCCCATTGTTGCAGGCCGCGACTCGGACATCAGTGACACAGAGTCGGAGCCTGGGATTCCGCTGAAGCGCAAACAGCGCCGTTCCCGCACAACCTTCACCGCCGAGCAGCTGGAGGCTCTAGAGAGGGCCTTTGCCCGCACCCAGTACCCGGATGTCTATACCCGGGAAGAGCTGGCCCAGACCACGGGCCTAACCGAGGCTCGTATTCAGGTGTGGTTCTCCAATCGCCGGGCCCGTCTTCGCAAGCACTCGGGTGGCTCAAGCTCCGGCCTCTCTCCCATGAACAGTGGCGGCAGCTCCAGCGTGGGCGTGGGCGTGGGACCAAGTGGGGCCACTGCTCCTCTGGGCTTTGGCCCCCTTGGAGTAGGTTCTATGGCGGGCTACAGCCCGGCACCAGGAACTACCGCCAACGGAGCAGGCATGAACGAGGCAGTGCATCATACGGCTCACGCCCCCAGCTCCCACCACAGTGCAGCAGCGGCTGCTGCGGCGGCGCACCACCACACGCAAATGGGAGGCTACGACTTGGTCCAGAGTGCGGCCCAGCACGGATTCCCCGGCGGCTTTGCTCAGCCCGGACACTTTGGCAGTCAAAACTACTATCATCAAGGTGGGTGAGCCATATTCGGTGAAGGAGCTCCTTCCGTTGGAATTCCCCTGTCTAAGAGACCTGTTTTTTATTAACCTTGACGTCCATCTCGTCCATCCCTTTGCAGACTACTCCAAGCTGTCCATTGATGACTTCTCCAAGCTGACCGCCGACAGTGTTTCCAAGATCTCGCCCTCGCTGCACCTGAGTGACTACTCCAAGCTGGAGTCCCAGTCGCCCTCGAACTGGTCGCAGGCCGCCTACCATCTCAACCAGACGGCGGTGGCCGCGGCCAACTACAATGCCCACGTGGCCCAGCACCAGCTCAACGACTATGCCGCTGCAGCGGCTCACGGGAACGCGGCAGCGGCGGCTGCCTACAACCACAACCACCCCTTGCCGGCACAGGGCCAGGCCAAGTACTGGTCATGAGTCGGAGGAGGAGGAGTCACCTCTCGACTTTCGCGTTAGTTTTATGCATTTCAATTATCAGCAGAGTGTTAGGCAACTATTTATACCCCTGGAACGTGAATATGGAAAGTATCGGCTTGGCTATAATTTAAGATTACTTCGCTTACTGCCTGGGCATTACATGGCTTTTAAAGGCGCATTAGGCTGGCAGCACTTTGAACCGATATAGTATGTACATTAATTTATATTTATTTTATTAAGGCGATATTGTTAAATAAAAACACTAGGTACATGAATTCATTCTTAATCAAAGATAATAAAAACATTGAAAGCAAGAGTCGGTGCATCCATCCTTTGTAGAAGCCCTTGGAAAACCCCCCAAATTAAAGTCCTGCGTTGTATTGTAGGAACAAACCAGTAATATTTGTATATATTTGCAATAGTTTTATATGATATACATAGTGTGTATACAGATACATATAACGTTGATAATTGGTGGATACATCCGCAGCGAGTTCTTGCTCCCTTCGTGTCTCTTCGGAGCTCAACCTCATGCACGCGTGCGGAGATAGGTTTCATATATATAATTCGAAGTAAATACTTTGTAGTAAATAATTTAATTCTTTAGCATTTGGAATACTTGTAGTTTGATTTGAAAATACATAATCGTTTAAGTTAATTATTGACAACATCAGACTTATTATTACACACAGTGAATATGTTTATTTAAGATTCTTTCGTATTTCCAGGACTTTCTCTACTAATTTCAAAGGGTTAAAATCAATCCAAATAGGCCTTGTAATGAAATACGAATACCCTTTTATATATACTTTATTGTCAGTATTTATTGTTTATTGTCGGAAATACATATTATTTGTATATATATATAGTATAATTATGTATATGTAAATCGATATTTATTTCGTTATTTCTCACCAAGTTTTATTGTCTTTGACGCAGTTTGTTAACACTCTCATATTTTCTCATGATCGTTGGTGGCAATACACTTAGCTTTGGACTAGGGGGTTAGTACATATTTATTGTCATATACACATAAAAGACTTTGAGGAAGAGGAACCTAAGCTGGTATCAGTATACTATTAGCGTCGAAGGAAAGGTAGGGGTTCGGTTCTCGTTCTCCGAGCAAGGTACAGCATTAGCACTAACTTGAGTTCCTTCGGGTGTTTAAATTATAGAGACGATATGACTGGCATTGATATTAATCGTTTACGTTAATCGCTCCTATGCTTTGCACTGACATCAGTTACTTCAGTTTTTGGTAAATATAGTTTATACATTGAGAGTTACGGCGATACAGAGTGGCACCTCCGACTGCGGCCCTCGATTGCTCCTCGCTCTCTAGGGCCATAAGGCGGTCGGGGGTGCAGCAGGTGTTGTGTGTGACTTCGATAACTTCGATAACGCGGGATCTACGTTTAATAAGTTTAGTGGTACTGCATAGTAGTCCTACATTCCGGTAACGGATACTGATACCGTGTAATCGGTACCGCATATTTTTGCATAAAGAGTATATTGTCGATATTTAGTATTCGTAATTGTCCATGTTGCGTCGAAATTCGCGTCGGTGCAGGGCTGTGATACGCGGCGGAGTGCCCCAGGAGTGGAAGGGCGGATAGGCGGGGGCCCCTGATCGCAGGAAGGACCGAGCGGACGAGGAGCTCCGCGCGTTTCCCGTGGGCAGCGAGTTACTGGTCACTCCCTCCGGGTCCACGTAATACTTGGACAGACGGCCGCGTATGCCAGCTCCGCTCCAGTTGATCATCGGTTGGTTGGGGATGAAACACTGCTTACAAACGGCTGCGGTGGGTTGACGCAGTCGCTCGTGTTGGGGGAAGTACCCGACCTGTGGATAGGAGAGCGCCATGGTTATTTCACCTAATCGCCAGCTAGCATTTCACACGAGTTCTCTACTGCTAGACAGAATGGAAAACGAATGGACCCTCAGTCAACACTATATAGTAGTAGGTGCAGGCTGGAATCGATTCTTGCGAAAGACCCACCAGAGCTAAACTACGGAAAATAGGCGTAAGTAAAACAAATAACCAAATAGAATAAAGTTAAAGCTTCCAAGGTAGGACCAGATCATGCCAATGAGCTTAAACATGCCAATGCAAACTGATTATAAGTAGTAACACCGCAAACAAAAGGAATTTTAAAAAATTATTCTAAATGAATTTATATACAAATGAGTATAGCTATCATTTATCCAGCCTTGGGGGTTTACCATATAAGATGTTATTGATATATTTATACCCTTCCCGGGCATTATAATTTTGTAAAGAGATTTCCCTGAGTATTTTTTTTACATATTAAATTTACATCGCTTTTATGGAGCCACCTAGCGGCAACAAAGCCAGAGTATTGCATTATTTTCGGCTGCTTTAAAATATATACCGGATATAGTAGACTCTTAAATGAGAAATGCTGAAAAGGCAGACAAAGTGCCGGAAATTAGCCGATTATCGCAACGAGACTCGTGCAGAATGGCGACGGAAAACCCCGGGCAAACGACACAATTTTGGAAAATGCACGGAAATCAAATATCCGAGAACAGTTTCAATGAAAGAAAACTTCATTCAAATGCTGACGGAAATGTGTGTGAGCAATTTTCCTGATTGTCGCCGGGATAATTCAGTTAGAGGAGGCCGAACAACCCCACTTTCCCACCTGGAATAGCACAAATTCAACATCATTCAGCAATTCGCAACTTTGAAATGAACATCGAGGACTACCATGCTACTTTCGAACCCAAATCCATTGACTACCACTGAAGGGTCACACAGAGAAGGCCTCCGAAGCCACTATAACTATAACTAGAACTCCAACTCAGGCCAAGAACACATTCATACGAGTAAGTAATTTCCACAACAGAGAAACGAAGAAATAGAGATACAGAGAACACAGAGGAAGGAAATGAGAAAAAAGAAAAGTAAGTAGTGCATCACACATCGAACCATCGCCATTTACTCATACAAATTGCCTGGCGTCACGTCCCGAGCGACTGAAACGCCCCCCGGCCCCGCCATAGCCACCGCCGCCTCCTACGGTTGGGCTGCGCAGGTAGCGGTAGCTGGGCAGGAATCCGGAGCGGTACACGGCACCAATGTGGCGCTTCTGCGGTGCTGGCAACTGCTCCTCCGTCTGCAAATCCTCCTCCTCCTCCTCGGCGACAGCGGCTGCGGCATTGGCGTCGTTGCCATGCTCGATGCCGAACAACTCGGGATCCTTGGAGGTGTCTTTTGTGGAATAATATATGTATATGTAAACGTATGTACAGAACTGTGCTAAAAAAAGGTGCCGCATGGCCGCTAGCTAAGGTGCAGGTGCTGAGTAAAGTTGTTCAAGTGAAGTTCGTGTCCGGGAATCAAAATCATATCCTCGGCCAGCCGAGGTCTCTGCAGTCTTGCGGGGACGAGAGGATGAACTCATCCCGTTCATCCAGCTTGCCGCCATCGAATACTCACCCAAGAAACGCTTCTCTGCCCGACGATAGTCGTTCCAGTCCAGGTCGGCGTAGCCAGCATAGCTGGGGTACCACCAGTAGCTCTGCATGGGATCGGCGTAGTCGGGAGCGGCGGCGGGCAGGAGCATCTCCTCGTCCTCACGCTTCTGCTGGACTCCGTGCACTGGGGAGGATTTCAGGGCGCCCAAGTTTCTCTTCTCGGCGCTGGCTCGTTGGTTGTGATGCTGCTGGGAGTTGTACCTGGCGACGGCGGCCACATTCCGCTTGGGCTGCTCGCGGTGGGTGGAGGGAGCACTCTGAAGCCGGGCCAGAGTGGCCAGGTTGCGCTTTCCATTGGGTATCGGGAGCTGGAAGTCGCGAGCCAGGGTGCCCACATTTCGCTTGCCGTAGGTCATCAGTCCACCAGCCCTGGCCAGGGAGCCGATGTAGCGCTTCTGCTCACTCGGTTCTCCAGAGTCCGCATCGGCATAGTCCTCACCCGGCTCCGCAGTGGGCAGCTGTCCGTTCTTGGCCAGGGTGGCGAGACTCCTCTTCGGCGCATTCAGGAGCCCCTGGGCGGCCAATGCGGCCACCGAGCGCTTGTCCTCCTCCACATAGTCGGAGTACTCACCGAGCGGCTGCTCCTCGCCCACGGCCAGCTGGCGTTCCCGGAGTAGGTTCTTCAACTGATTGCGCAATGCGGAGGCCTAAGGACAAGGGGATTTGCGGAAATGCGAAGCAGAAAGCAATTTAAATTCAAAGCTCGGGCAGATGTTGCCCTCCAACATTGGCAGAAGAAATAAATCCTTTCACGTCAGGGATAAATACGGATGCTGCAGCAGCAGGTGACTTACGTGTAGCTGGTACTCAGGACTGGGGTTCATCAGTTGATTTATAATGGACTCCATCTCGCAGGGCGACACGTTGGCAACATCCTCGGTGGCGCTCACGGCAAAGGAGCGTGGCTGGATGGCCTGAAAGAAGAAGGGAATTGCGGAGTGATGTGAGAAAGCCGGAAGGGATATATTTCAATCATCCTTCGGATCAATGAATTGTATTTGCATTAAGACATTCTCCTAGAGTGATGGCGCCCACGCTCCTTCAGCTATTCCAAGGGAAATGTCTCTGTTCATTGTTCTCCACTTAATTGCCGCAATCATTTACACTAAATTGAGTTTGAAATGTGTTGACACTTGGCGCCTTCTCGCTTCTTCGCCCCTTCAAAGTTTTCTGCCATGGAACCCACGTATCTTTGGGGCTTTTGAGGTCATAAATTTTCCGATTTTCAGTCGAACTTATTTACTTAGTTACTTTATTGTTGCCTACTTATGGGCGTCCATTAGGAATTGAAGTGTGTTGAGAAATAGAGGACCCACTAATTCTAAGCGACTGGCCAGCAACACGTTTAAGGACCTCTCGCTCACTTTCATACCTTTCAAGTCTACGTCAAAGAAGTGTTCAACAAGAAAAACAACCAAACAGGCAACAGAATTAAGTCCTTACAAGGCACAGCTCGTATGTGTAGTACGTGTGTGTAGCTGGGCAACCAGAATACTAAGCCGAACTCATAATATTTTGCTGTCAGGCAGACAGGTCGAAGCAGTTTGCTCAAGCGAAAGGATGATTCCAGTTCCAGGAGCTCTGAGCTCGTGGTTATCTCGGGAGTTCGAGGGCATGTGTGCTCAGATGCCTTCCTTCCGCCCCAGCATCTGAGTGCCTAGGGTGGCCAGGAGACAATGCTTCCGCTTTTAATAACTGGCCTGCAGAGGGAGAATGGCACGAATGGCGGAAGGAAGAGCGCACAGGATGTGTCGCAGGACGTGCTGGCTGGAGCCCGTAAATCTCGCATAGAAATTGACAATCTCTTGGTTGCTTCACTTCATACCAGAGTGGCTTTCTGCCTTATTAGCACTTGAAATAACAACCTGAAGGTGTTTGCCAAGTCAACTACTGCTTGTTTGAACATTTCGTATTGGCTTCCCAGACAGTAATTCACAATTCGTAGTTCGGATGCCTTACATGGCGTGTGCAACTTATCCCCAAATTGTTTTGGGCCATAAATTTGCCCCTGAACCAACATTCCGTTCAATAACAAAGCTTAAAATGGTGAAAAATGTTATTTGTTTTGGGAAAACAGAACAAGTAAACAAAAGCTTATCAATTACAATGGAAACAGTACACTCGTGTTTCCGTGTCCCTGTAAATAATTTCGAAATAGCAGCTCGTGACGTACCCCAAATGATATTAAATTATGCCACGGAGGCTTTAAGAATTTGTTGTCCGGAAACTGCGCTCTTGTCACCAGCATTTCCTAAACAAACAGGCGAAAAAAAACGCTAAATGCTGGGGCGGATGTACTGCTGCTGTGTGGGCAGGGCCTGTGACTAAGACTAGGAGCTGCAGGGACGAGCTTTCCATTCAGAAAGCAGCAGCGGCAGCAGCCTTGTGGGTTGCGCAACACTTTGTGTGGTTGCTTTCCCATTTCGTTAATTTTTCGTCACGACAGAGAGCTTAAAATACTTGAAATTTATGGGCTATTAAAATTATGAAACTTTCGCAGTATAATCCTTTTTATAATTCACCCTTCTTCTGGAACCGGTGCACATTCCACGGGTAATTAGGATTCCCTGGCCATTGTAAGCCATAATTAAATTACCTTAGCTCAGGTCCAGGGAGCACTCAGCACTTCTGTAGTTAATATCTGCGTCTGACAACAAAACACTCGTTCGGCCGGGAATGCGGTTAATGAAATTCAGCCGTAACACTGCCGCAATTAAAAAGCAAGTCCAATTAAAGTTTAAGCCACGCAGGACGGGAAAAAATCAATAAGCAAATAAAGGGAACCTAATTAAACTTTCCCTGTTTTCCTTTGAGTGGACAGAGCAGTCAGGACATGGCCAATAATCGAGTAGATGGCCATCGAATTGAATTCGAATCTCGCCTGGCTAATTGGGCGTGAGATTATGCAGTATCTGCAATGGCCAGGAGCGGATTCTGGTCCTGTGGACTCTCTCCTATCCTCCTGCTCCAGCCTCTCTGTGCCCCAGGCCACCAGCAACCACTGATTCGGTTTGGCTCTCTCTCTCTCTGCTTGGCCGTTGAGCCGCTTATGTCGCCTGAGCCCGCCGCAAGCAAATTTTATTATCGCAGACGCTTGGCCTCGTCCTCCCCCACGTTGAGCGGATACTTTCCCTACGGCTTCGAGGCAATTTAATGGCGCACATTGTTGCTTTTTCCCTTAACTTGAATAAATACTCTGTGCGTAATATTAAAACTTAAGTGCTCTGACCTTCCCAGGGCTGGAATTCCGAGAGTCTGAGACCTGGAGACGAGGCATCTTAAGCCGTTGGTATGCCTGGTGCGGAAGGTAAGGAAAGGTACAAAATTCCAGCTGTTAAACGAACTTTTAAAAGGAAACTTTTAAAAGGGTTCCCGAGAGGCAAAGCTTGAATTTTCCGCATACACTTCTACAAATACAGGGAACAGCAGGGATTATAAAGGAATGTGTACTAATTTGTTAAGTTGCATCAATCCAATTGCCAGCTCTTAATTCCATGCCAGCTGGTTGCATCCTGTCCACATGTTCTTGGCCATTACACTAAAGTTCCATGGCCCATAATGTCCAACTGGCATTCAGATTCAAATGTGTCCATTGCAGATTTCCGGTTGAAATGCCTCTATTAAGTGTAATTGTCCATTTGCGCAATGAAACCCACATGTAAGTCTCTTTTGTACTCCACTTTGTGGCAAGTTTACCAGGAACAGGCGTAGGAGCAGGGGAAGAAGCAGAAGCAGCAATGGCCTAATGTTTTTCGGTTTGGAACTACTGACACACGAGTAAAAATAGACAACGCCCACCACATATGCAAAGTGTAAGCATTTTTCTTCACTTTTCCTGATTAATTGGAGGGATTATAATGCTTGACAGGTACTGGAATTTTATCAAGAGACTAATCTGTTTATTAGAGCTCTAAATTGCGAAATCAGTCATTAAACTAAGTTAAGTTATCAATTTTGGTTAGCTATAACATTAAAAGCCAAAGACAACCAGAAACTTTAAACTTGCAAACTATTTTTAAATGCAAATCTCATGGACAGTAGAGGGAAACTTTTGGCAGGCAGCTTCTGAAAGGATCTTCTCATCAAGCATGTAAACAGCATAACTTTTTTGATATATCATAGAAATGGTTGGTTGCCAGCCACCCTCCTTCCTTTCCATTTATGGCACCGCATACAAAAAAGGAACGAGGGGAAGAGGAAGGCAAACAAGTGAACAGAACAGAAACAGCGAGGGGTAATGGCATACCGACCCGCCTTTATGCGTGGGGCTGAGAATTGATTACCATTGTGCCCCCGTTGAAATCAATTTGACTTGCTGGCATTTTAATGAAAATGTACGCTTCCAACTGGCGTATCAATGGAAACAAGGCACACGCCATTAAAATATATCTGAGTTATGCTCGTGTTCATATGTTCCTATTTGCATATTACTTGTACTCGGTTATTGGCAGCATCTTTGGCATAATAAATTCTGCATACCCAATGTATTCGCTCAGGATTCCATTCAAAGATGTATTAAGTAGGAGGGGACTTGCAAGAATTGGAAACTCATTTACCAGAGAAAATGATAAGAAGGTTGAAGACAAACCTATTTACTTAATCAATGTCCAGGGCTTGGAACATTCCCAAAAGTTTTCAGACATTTGCAAAACAATTCCCAACCTCAAGTCATGGACCCTGAAAATTTTCGAAAAAAGCCCAGGCGCCGACCGTAATTGTTAAGTCCCGAAACTTTGCTTAAGAAAATTAATATTTACATTTTATCCCATTCAAATTGGTGCGGTGCGTATACGCAATATTCTGGCTGCTACGTATACTTAATATTGATTGCGTGGAGTATTTATTGATCTCTGGCTCATTAAACAGCTCTGACAATGACGGGCCTTATCTCTCATGCTGTCAGCAAAAGGCAAACTCACGCGCTTCTGTCATTCCAATATCGGCATCCATTTCGCTTCGATTGTTTGCACCGTCACGCTCCTCTGAAAGCTGACTCACTATATTGCACTATTTCGAAGCCAAACAGAGCAGCGATTGTGTAGTTGTCACTCTGCCGATGCAGTTTCCTCTGACGTTGCTCTAATATACTCGCAACCTGGGAAATGTCAAAGGAAGAGCTGCAGGAAATAAGATCGATGCCATCAGTATTTTAATTGGACAGAAATCAAGAACCCTCAAGACAATGGAAATTTCACTTTTGCAATTCCTTAAGTTAGCTGTCAAGTTAATGGCAAGCATGTTCGTTGTCCTTTCAAAGTAACCGTTGGGCGGTTTCTTATTTCAAGGATTATCAGTTCTTTTCCTTAATTTCTTTGTGGCGTTGAAAGCTGATTAGAATCTGCGAAACTTGAGACTTTCTCAGCCTCTGAAATCTGTTTTTACAATGTTTGCTGAAGCCTTTTCAACTTTTAATTAATGCTTGCTGCAAATTTTATTGCGGAGCTGGAAAAAGATGCTCCTGCTGAGCATATGAAACCACAATTTGACAAAGTGGTTTTAGTGCGCCGGCCGACAGCTATGATGAACAGCTGTCAGGGGAGTGAAAGGTGCACACCAGTATGTGAAAATGTCAGAGAATGTCAGCAAAGGACAATACAACGGTCATAAAAGAGCGAAAAAAGAGTGAAAAATAAGTGAAAAACAAGCTGAAAACTGCACTTTTTCCGCATGTGCTTTCGTCCTGTTTGCAAGTGGTCAGCCTTTGGCCTGATGATGTTGCAACCGCAGCGCAACTGTTGCAGCAGTCAGCCGCAGAAGGATACTGCTGGTGGAATGGGCGTGGCTGGCCAAGCGGGGGCCAGTTGAAAAATGAAAGATAATTTAGCGGCAGCTGGCGACAATTTTGTCCTTTGTGACAACCTAATTTATGGAGAGTACAAGACGCAAGACTCTACTCGCAATGGCTGGAGTAAATGGACTAGATATCGCACTGACAGGGACTTAAAGCCAAGGTCTATAATTAGCTTTTTTTTTCTAAATAGAGAAAATCTTCTTAGCTCTGCCGCAGGATTATATTCCGTTTCCCAGGACCTCTCTCACAAGCGAATTTCACCGAAATTCATGCCCCGCCGCACACGTCAACACATAAAAAGATAAATTTAGGTGCAGGCAGCGGACTGGAATCGGGCAATCGGTCCGGAGGGAGTAGCAAGCAGCACACACAAAGACCGAATGCTGCTGATGGCGCTAGAAAAATTTCAAAATTGAAAAATATAATCCTCGGGACTTACCGCATTCAGCAGCATCGAGAGCAACAGCATCAGCCGCCTGCTGCTGAGTGCAGATTTGTGCACGGCCTGCATGGTGGACGTGGACGTGGACGCGGATGTGGCTGGAAGGGCCTCCTTGGAGCGAGTCAACTGCAAAGTCCCAGTTAATTGAGTTTTCCCTCTTGCTGCTCCTTCAGCTGTCAAACGCGGTGACGCGACAACGAGATCGACCCACAAATCGAGCGGCTTTGCACCCGAAAGTATGCAAAGGATGATTCAAACTGTAACGGAAACGCCAACGCGACGCGGCTGTGACACCCAGAAAGCTTTGACAGGAAACGTTCGGCACGAAGTCGTTTGCTCGACTGCTTGCCACTAGCCAGGACCTCCGACTTTTATACCCAGAGCGGCCCCACGGATAAGCTCTCTCTCTCGGGAACGAAAGCGAATCCGATGCCGAGCAAGCTCGGATAACGGCCAATGGCCATGTGTCAACTGTTGCTCTTGCGGGCGGCATACTTTCGGGCTCTCTGTTGCGCGTGCAGTGTCCTGTTTTTTCGGGCCGCTTATGTAGGTGATGACGTCATAGCGGCTGCAGGACACAGCCACTATAACTTGTTGGCAGGCCAAAATGGATTCAGGCCAAGCGGGCGCAGGCGAACAGTGGCTGGAATCTTTGATAAGATTAAAATTATTATTATTATTCATCTGACATTCCTGTAAAATTAATATTTGAATTTTTTAATTTTGAAATTAATATTTGATAAAAACAATCAAGGAACTTAATCTTTGTAATTTTTCTTGCTTATTAATTATTAATTGATTCCCGTTTATAAGGTTCTGAGCCCACTGTTGACGCGTCGCTTAGCTCTCTTAGGGACCAATCAAAGAGAGTCTGGTTTCAGCTCTTCTGCGCTCTTGGCCATATGCCGCCGCTCTCAGCGGAGCTGTTAGCCAGGCTCTAATTGTAGGCGAACCGGAGACGGAAATGCGAGTTGCCCATACGCACTGTGGCCGGCTGCCAGAGTGCTAGGCAGCAGCATGAGTGGGATGGGAATTGCAGGCGTTTGGGGCATTATAAACTTGAAAAAGTTTTGAAATATGCGACACTTGATATTTACAGAAGGACAGAACTGTTTTCAATTAAATTTCCTGTCTTCTGATGCATTTGGGAAAGATATTGTTCTGCAAGGACACAAATACACGGTAAGAAATCTAATTTTTAAATATATACTTTATTTGGAGTGAATTACAATGGTAATAATTAAATACATTTAGGCGTTGTTCAAATATTTTTCCTAATATTCGTAATACAATTATCGAGAGATGAGTAATCTTCAGTTTGGTTATCGCATATCAATGGGCTGGCATTACATTATCAATCACATAAAATCGTCCATTATTCCAAGTGAATATTTGTATCATTTACCAATAAAAGTCCTGCAGCTGAATGAAATTCCATAAATTAAGAATTCAGTCCTGTGTGTGCAGGAGAGCGGAAGAGTTGTGACCCGCTTAGCTTGGCTCTCGCTGTCAACGAAGTTCCCGAAAATAATAAATAACCAAATAGACGGGAAGGTGGCTCAAACTCGAACCCACCCGTCGAGAGGGGCGACTGGCGACTGTCGACTGCCGGTGTAAGCTAAATTTATGCAAATTCCGAGCGCCGTGCACTGGAAATTATGAAGCGTAAAGGCTAAACGTAACCACCACACGCAACAGATCCGCTAATGCAGCAGGAGCAATGGACAAAAAATGCAGAGGCGTCCGCCGCCACATCATATGCCTACGTCAGTGGACGCTGCCGTGCAGTGTGTGGGGTTGACGTTGACCCACGTCACGCCTCAATGCAGGAGGAGTGCGGATACGGAGGACGGACGGTAGATTCTAGCTGGCGGATAGATTGCACGCCGATATAGACGGCAAAAAAAACCTGCATCGAAAGGGGTTGCAGCGGCTGCCCATGCATAAAATTCTGGTCAGCAGACCAGAGCCACAATCGAGGATGAGACGGTGGAAGGTGGAACGCTGGCAAACATCCCTAAGGGCATCTGCATGCCATATTTATGCCGATTTTTGTAATCCCCCTTCTGTCCGAGAGGTGCTAAATCATTCAATAATCGCATGGTGATATTGGAAACATTTCATATTGGACTTTAAGGGGTTAACAACCCCGTTATAGCTGGCTTTTAAATATATAAAAATTAATATTACCCAAAAATAAAGAATAATTTGTAAACTTAAAATGATTAATTATGCCTTAAAAGAGACTTTACCAATTCCTTTAAGCTTCAGGCATATTCATTTAGACATTTCCATCCTTATAAGATTAAAACCAGACTACTTTATTCTATATTTGCCACTGGCATAGCCTGACAAAATATATGGATACATTATTGAAACTTTCGTTAGAAAAGTAGCCGTCATGTGGTCACGCTTTAAAAATATCGCAAACTGAACAACAATGTCAGGCTGAGAGCTCCAAAGCGAAACAACTTTTCGTTCTGGTTTTTATAAAAAACCGCCTTGGGGTCTGTGGCCCAGCAGCGCAGAACGAGTGGAGGAATTGATGTGTACCAAAACTGGGCATATATTTCATTATCACAGCGGCTCGACGCTTCGTGCTTTGCATTTTAATCGGCAGCCCGGCAGACAGCCTGGCATTTCCATATGCTAATTGGTTATTTAAATTGACGAGACATAACAACATAAACAAAAATCAAATGAGAATACAAATAACATGGCCCCTACTGGCTAATCATCAGCTGTTTAAACTTAAAACCAGTCAGCGGCTCCCGAACAGGCTGGGGACTGGCTTTCTTGATTTACTTGTGGGTAACTATCACCTCGCTAGGTAAATGAAATAAAAGGTAGGTGCAGGTGTCACCTGTAGTGCAAATTTGGTTGTAGAAATCTGTGTGCCTAGAATACATCATGAGATTGACTGAACTTCAGTTCGAAGCCCCCCACTGAGCTGCACGTTTGATTGTAAAGATTCATAAATTGGTCGTTAGAAGGTTTTAGGCTACAAATTAAAAACTACTAAAAAGCTATTCTAACCATGGCTAGGTTTGGGATAATAACTTATAAATATAATTCCAATTTAGCAACTAAAGAAAACCAATTGGGTTGTCTGTCAGTTTATAATTTACAAGCTTTATTTTTATATTTTATACGAAATGGGAGGAGATTCATTGCTCATTCGAAGTTATTCAATTCAAATTGAAGCCGATTGGGTCAGCAAACGGCCAAAAAGAAAAAAAAGCTCACAAAGCAAATGATATTTAAATTCAAGGGGTTTTCTAATGTACATATTTGGAGTGTTTCACTTACACAATAGCATACATACATACATACTCGTACTTATGTTTTACATAGGTTTACATTTTAGACATATACATACATCGTATTATAGAGCGCGATTTATAATATCATCCCTAAATCAATGGTCAATTCAATTTTAGTACCTTTCCTACTTGTTACGAATTACGGCTCTTATCAACTAACAGAATGAGAAGCCATTGGAAATCATAGAACATTATTACTTGCAATGCAAATTAAAGTGTTTAAAATATTTCTACACGAATGCAGTATACATATATTGTATATAATTGTTTCTTTAACTTATACTTTTGATTCATTTCCGTTTGTGAGGGATTCTGTTTAGGAATGTATTACGTTCATCTTCTTGATCGTTTCGTTTCCTTCGCTAACTGCATGCGTGTTATAGAAGAAGCCTGGGGACAAGTATAAAAAATATCAACTTTCGATTTCCGCTCTCACGCCAAAATTTTCCCAGTTCTAGGGGTTCCCTATTTCCTATATGCCTAACTCCTTTCCTCTGCTTATCTGCGCTTTCCTTCGCTTCTCTTCGCTCTCAAAGACGGGTACAACAGGTACAACAACAACAATTAAACGCTATGCTAAGCCCGGAGCTCGATTCCCTCTACAGACTCAGGAGGACCGACAGAAATAGCGCCATGAAAGCCGTGCCAGCAGCGGCGATCGAGCCAGCTGCGTTCACCCCGAATCCTGCCAGTGCCACGTCCTTGCCAGGATTCGAGGACATGTTCTCGGGCGCATCGTGCGAGTTGACTTCGTTGCTGGAGGGAGAGTCGTGCAGGGTTTTCTCCAGCGTGTCGGGACCCGAGTGCTGCACTCCCTGATCCTTCATATGCACCAGCGGGGGCTCGTGGATGGGCGTGGGCTCGTTGGTGCTGGTCGTGGTGGCGTGCGTCGTGGTCGATGTGGATGTTGTCGTTGTGGTTGTCGTTGTTGGTACAAGAGTTCCGTTCTCAATCCAGTAGACGGGACTGAACTCCAGCTTCACATCCTTCAAGTAGCTCTTGCTGACCTGTAAATGGTGGAAATACGTTAGAACTCGACTTTGCCAAGGGGCCCAAGTACTTGCCTCAGCGCTGATCTTTCGGGAAACACTCTCATCGCTGCCGTAGTAAAAAGCAAAAAGCTTGCCACTGTACGGTGCCTCCAGGGTCACATAGTTGCCGCGCAGCGTAACATTGATGGCCGTTCCTGGCCAGAGTTTTGTATGAACAGCCTTGTTCTCTGATCGTTTCTCGGCATGCTTTAGTCCCCAGTTGATCTCGGCTGGGACGGACACATCTTTCTCGAAGATCTTGGTGGGCAGACCCCGGGCCACGCCCTCGTGGTTTCCCCAATTCTGTTTGTAGTCAAAGGTGTAGCTAAGAACGGTCTCCACGGTGCTGTACTTGTCTCCCAGATTTTCCAGCCTCCTGGTGGCTGTGAAGTAAATGCAGTCTCAATTAGTTTGCTCAAATCCAAAAACAGATTACAACTTACCCAATTCCGTGAGGTTCTCTCGCCTTTCGGTGCGCAAGCGGTCCAGCTTTATGTCCTTCAGTTCGTAGCGGAAGGGCTCCGTCTCGACCAGAACTTCGCCATCGACGTAGTATTTCTCGCGCTCATTCTCAATTACTCGGATTTTTCCAAGACCCTCGGGCTCCAAGTGACCCAAGTTGAAGTCCGCTCCCCAGTGGGTGACTATGCCATCCTTATTCGGCTCATGCGAGGCCCTGTGGCGTCCGATGTAGGAGTCGTCTCCGATGCGGATCGCGCCTACCGGCACTCCGGCATCAAACTTGCGCCAGTGTCGCCAGCCAACCTTGCCCAGGTGTCCTTTATTCATGAGTACGTCGAAGTTGTCGTACTTGCCGTGCTTATAGTGAGCCGCCACACAGACGTGCCTCTGCAGGATCTTCTCGGTGTGGCCAGAGACCTGGAAGCCATCGATGGGCACACGACACACGTAGATGGGATAGTGCTCATCCTCGGTGACGTACTTTCCGCCCTCCACGGCAAACTGCAACTGCGTGGCGTCCTTGGGGTCGTAGCTCTCCCAGACCAGGGTGCTCGAGGTAACCAACTGGCCCAAGGACGAGGAGGCGTTCTTGTGGGTGAACACCGAGTGCACGGCAGCGTGCGCGGGAACCAATGCCTGGATGAGGACCAGGAGGCAGCTGAAGCCTATTAAATAACTTGTTGAGGCCATTCTGCTGATTGTACTTCGTTGTAGTGGGACTGGGACTCTCGTCATTCCAGTTTGTGCCCAGATGAGGTGGGAAAAGATCTGCAAATGGAAATAGAGAGAGGGATTACTTTGGTATATGGCCTCGACCACTTGACTAAGTGTAAATCCGGAAATTAAGCTGCCGCTCATCCCACAAAAAGTTCTCTAAGTGACTTTCAACCAACTTCCCCGTCGACAATGCAAACAGTCTGTTTCCAAAATGTCCTTCCTCTCCCGAATGGGCTGTGTGCCAGCCAGACAAGGCGGAAGTTCACATGGTCGCCTCTCGAGTCTCCTACACCCCGGGCGTCCCATTAAAAGCTTAAAGGGCTATAAACAATCTGTTGTTTATTCTCGGACAAGTGGGCGTGTCTGCGCCAAACAGCTTTTCCGGCTTCGGTGGAAACTCCACTCTTCCCCCCAGTCATTAGCGGCATCAATGTCGCCGACACCATCACAACACAGACCTGTCGTCCATCCGGGGAAGGGGGCATAAACACGCTTTTCGTCTGCTTGCTGTCCCCTGGAGAGGAGAGTATTCCCAATAAATTTGTCGCTTGTTTGCTCAACTTTCGTACGGGCGCACGGCGTATACGTAACTTTATAACTTCATTGTGGGGTGACGCAAGCGGGAGCAGCGGGACGGCGGGACACAAAGGCTGGTGCAGCGACGGACGCCATGTTTATTCATTAGCAAGCATTGTGAACAGGACACGGGCATGCAGGACTTGCGGCTACGAGTGCAAAGGACATCTACTACGGCAGCATGTCGGCAATGTGTCTTCGTCTACGCTATGCTCTATTGTGTCTCCCAGCTCCCCAGCTTTCCCCGAGGTGATTCGTTTGACCCTAGGTGTCCGGCATTCAAGCCACTGTGTCTGCAACGGATATGAGATGATAAGGTTACATGCAACATCATTTGTTTGCCCTGACAAATGATGTGTTATTGTGATAGTGTTTCAAAAGCCGAGCCCGGGAGAAGTTGCGCCAAGCGACGGAGCGACCGACCGTTGGCCGGGGCCAAGTAACTTTCGAGTGTCAGGAGTTTAAGTGCCGTGAGTCAAAATTTAAATAATGCATGAGAGCAGCAGCTCTGGAGCGGTGAAAGGAGGAACGGTGGCAGCAAGCTCTTGGCTTTGTGCTCGCGCGGTTTCTTCGCTCCGACGACTCTTGACTGATGGACCAGGTGGCTAGCATTGACACTGAGGCATTGCACCGGCCAGAGCATGTTAGCATTAAGAGATTACAAGAACTCTTTAGATCTTCAGCGGGTCTGATGAAATTCTGCACTATTTTTAACGACTTGGGGTTCGTTCCTTCCGGATGAACTTGGTGAGTAACCAGTTAAGTTAAGCTATTCTGCGGTGACGCACAGCTCTTGCCACTTGAGGCGGCAGCGAGGAATGGCTCTTGGCATTCCACCGGCCAACGCCGGAAGCAACTGTCATAAAAACACTGCCTCGCCGGGGGAGGAGGAGGAGGCAGCAGTTTATGGAGATCCACATTTCGAGGCATAAATTGACCTCTGGTCACCCAACGACCGACCGCATTGTTGGCCTGTTTTTGCGCATGCAATAAATATGCTAAAAATAGCCGGGCGAAGACCCGGCAAATTGGCGAAGGCAAAGCCAGCGGCGGGGAAAAATAATTTATTTAAGGCCCAGCATAGTTGCAGCTCCTTCCCTGCACCCTGCATTAATTCAATTGAGCTCTCTGCCAGCGCGGAATCCGATCCAGCCGGGAGAGGAGTCGCGAGGAGAAAAGAGAGAGAGAGCCAGAGCCGGTGAAAGTTCACGTGGCCTTTTATTAAATCACATGGCTTGCAACTTTGTCTTGGGCTTTCTAGTTTTCAGTTGCCTCTGCAGGTTGCAGGTTTATTTGGATTTACGAGCTGCAGGGCCGGCGAAAGGTCTGCGGGTTCTGCGGCACTTTAATTGGATTTTATTGAACTTTGACTCTGACCCTCATGGTCACGAGAGTTGCAACAAGTTGTTGCCGCCGCTGCCGCAATGCTCGCCTGCCCATGTGCAACGCGAGGTTGCACACAATTGTTTCAGCTGCTAGTGGCTATGAATTATATGAATTATAGTTGCTGCACCGAGCCAGGCCACTCCCATTCCCATATCCATAATATTCCCATTCTCAATCCCATTACGAGGGCCCGACCCGCGCTTCAATCAGCTCAATTGGGCACCACCGTGCTTTATGACTTTGACATTACAATGATCCGGCGTCCGGCCGTTTCCACACTTGATTTCTCACTTCGCCAGCTTTTGATTATCGCCAGGCAAGTGTCGAGAGTTCAGTGCACTCGCCTTGAAATACTTGTAAACAGAAATTAATTAGAAAACCATTAAAAGGCCGTAATGGCCTGCAAACTTTTCCCGGCAAACGCCGGTACGTGATGCTGCCTTGAAATGAGCATGGGAATGCAGCCGAAATAAGTGAATAAAAGCTAAGCCCATTCCCTGATTTTTCGGGTAATTGATGTGGACTTGGGGTCGGGAAAATTCAATTACTTGCGAGGCCTTAAAGTTTCATTTCTCCAGAATCTAGGCAATAAATCAGAGATTCTTGTAAGGCTCGTTCAGAGCAATTGCCTCGCGGTTCATGGGTCAACTGTGAAGGAATTAGACTGACCTAAAATCTCAGCTATTCACAGTAGTGGAATTTACAGACTGATGGAGCTAACATAAGCTTACAAAATCAATTCACATTGATTAAGCAATTATCCACAAGTCGGAGATAGTTAGCGATGCATTCGAAGTCATGTATACTGTCTTATACAACTACCCAGTACACTCTCTTTCTCTTGGCCTAATTAAAAGCTGATTGAATAATGGTATTACTCCAGTTCGATAAATATTTGCAGCTTGCATGCCAGGGTAAAAATGTACGTCCGCAATCTCGCCTGAAGTTATTTCAGCTCAATTGCAGCTTTTCAATTTCCCTGGTGACTTAATTGATAGTTCGGCTTGCGTGCGGCTCTTTCTGGCATTTCCTCACTCGGTGACTGACTGACTGACCCCCGTCCAGCAGAGAAGCTTTAATCTATACTGAAATCTGATCGCTACAGCTCAATGCAAATCTTATTTCCCGCTTATAATTGCTTATAAGATTTTTCTATAGCAACTGATCTGGCAGGTGACGCCGCAGCCATGTTCCTCCCACGCCGCGCCATCGACTGTTCGTGTTCTGTGCTAAATCCCAGCCAAGCACGGCCCAAAGCAAGTTAACAGATCCAAGCCAGGCATGTCGGTCTTTTTCAAGTCTTTTTCGTGTCCGAAAAGCAACAAACGAGACTGGCTGAGGGAAATTACTATGCGGCTGCGGCTGCATTACAAAAACAGTTGTTAACTTAATTAAAGAGCCCGGCCAGAGCTAAGCTGACGCTCTAGAACACGTGCTCCGTCAGGGTATGCCCTACGGGGATCGTACTTAGTGATTACGAGATCGTTGAGGGAATATGTAATTCCAAAAAATGGCTTTTACAAAATAATAAATTCTTTAAAATATATTTTGATATAAATGGTCTATGAAATTCTACCCCAAAATAATCAAACTGTGGATCATCCCCAAGGGTATAAAGAAATCGGCTCGATTATCGACAGGCTGTGACTTCACAGATTCATTCCACGGCCAGTATTTGAGCAGCTGCGTATGACGCAAACCCTGCCCAAAGATTTCACACCCCAGCCCCGGGCCAACCCAATCCTCATGCAGGCGACCCGTCGCCTGCCCATTTACATGTTGCATCAATTAGGGCGTCTGGAGCTGGTCGGCTACCGAGCTACCGGCTGGTGAGGCCATTAAATCGAATGCAGTCGGCACGGGAGGCACGTGACAATGGACAGCAAAGGTAGAGGCAGTTTGCCCCGTCTCCAGAGCCCTTCGTCGGCTCGAATTTACAATGTTTGCAAAGCGTTTTCACTACACTCAATTAATTTAATGGACCAATCGATCGATCGACTCGTTAGTCTAACAGGTAGAGGGTGTCGTTCCCTCGCCCAGCCAGCCACTAATTACCACCTGACGGTGACCGGGTCTGAGGCTGTCCAAAGTGTTATTGTTTCCCATAATGCTGGGAAACTGGGCTCAAGTCGAGGCTTAAAACTGGTCGCTTATACAATATTAAACTGGTTTATGTTTAATCAAACCCTGGTTTCAATTGGTTTTCAGAAGTTATCAAGTATTCCGTATTCGAGATGCAAATTTCGAGCTCATAAATTTTCATTTAGAAATTAAACCAGTTTTCGTTTTTGAAAAGTAAACAAATGTTGAAATATCAAAAATACGCATACTAAAAAGGCTAAAAAATGCATGAGAAAATTAGGGAAATATTTAATTAAATCCAAATTAGGCAAACGAATGAGCGGCTAATTAATTAATTCGTAATGCTTAATAAATTTGTCATCAATTTTAATTCAGAGCTCTCTCTCAGTGGCGTCATTCAAGGCAATTAAGCGTGAAAAATGTTTTTAAAAAGGCATTTTGTGCACCGCAATAATTGATCAAAAGCCTCATAAAAAAATTAAATACTATTACGGAATGCGATTCCAAATTAAAGTAGTATCTGTTGTAAGAAAAAACTTGTAAAAGTCTAAATCTATTCCCAATTACATGTGTTGCAATGCTAAATGTAACATAGAAGATCCTATTCGTTGATGGACCGAATGGAAAACCAATCCCCGCACAAGGCCAGGCCAAAGGAGAGGCCAGGCCACATCTGACAGTAATTCATTATAATTGGTTTTTAATTATGCACGAAGCGGCGACCCAAGTAGGGGCACTAGATAAAAGCCACTCGAAGCTCTTGAAGACAAACTAATTGAATTCAATAATTTAATGCGCGATGCTCCCTCACAGGCTCCGCCGCAGTTTCAATCTCCAGGCAAAGCAATTTCGGCTCTCTGTTTGGTGCTATTTCAGATTCTTTGCGGTGGAAACATTGACCCCACTTTGGATTGCGCAGTTTCCCCGATTGGTCATGGGCCGTTTGAGAGCAGACCACATGTGCTTCGGGCGCTTGGAGCTACGTCATCGTCGCAGCACCACAGAACTGGCCAGAGCAAAAAATAATACAAAATGGAAAAACAGTTCAAAACCGGTACTGCTGAGCGTTATGAAAGCCAGCCAGCCACGTGCTGATCCCAAATTGTTACCGCCAAAAAATACAAGAGCTATGAAGTGAAAACTTAGCTTGAACTGGTTTTGCAGCTCGGCTGAAGCTGTGGATTCTTCTGCCTAGTGATTTGATCTGATTGATCTTGGGCTCTGTATTCAAATAATCCTCCCCAAGTCTAGCGTCTAGTATGTAAATCACAGTCCATCAAATATGATGAATATCAAGGTCACTTGTGGGGCGCTCTGTCCGCTTTTAGATTTATCTTCATGGCGTCATTTTGCCGGCTGTATATCCAGATACACTTTTTGCCCCGCTCCTAAGCTGGAATATATACGGCATCTGTCAGCATTTGTTCATAAATCGAGATTGGGGGCCAGAAACGGAGCCAAAGAACGTAATTACCGCACACAATGTATCTCCAAATTGTGTATACATGAAGTATTGTTCTTCCAGCAGTTCGAGTTGCGTGAGCGGGGCTTATCTGTATCTATTGTTAAGCACGACAGCCAGTCAGCCAGCTAGCTTTGGCTCAGACCTTGGCAATTGCCGGCACTTTTTGTCGTTTATTTTGCAATTTGGTTAATTAATTATTAAAATTGGGGTTAGATATGGAATATGTTGGGGACGTGTTGCAGATCTAGCCGGGGAAACTTGTCGACCCTTTCTGGCATGTAAATGTTTTCTCACGTATCAGTGCCCACCGCACTACATCTTCGCCAGCTCCAGCGTAGAGATGTGCGTTTCCTCAGATTACGACCAAAACAAGAGCACAGAAGGAAGTGGTTGCAATTGTTTACCATAATAACTCATAATGCGGCGACTGTGGCTAGCACTCCAACTAGTAACTGTACATCTAAGCCCCAGTGGAGAGCTGAGGCTGAGGCAGTGGAGCATGGAACGCAGCATGCCGCAACGGCACGCGGAGGAGCCTCCATTAGCACCTCATTGACAGGAGGAGAGGCATCAGGTTACGCACATCCCAGGGACTAGCAATGCACCAGTGACCGCCAGACCTGTCTAACTGCCATATCGCGTGCCCCACTCATTATGGATGGAATGTACACACTGTATGGATGTTGTAGTGGCAGCGGCAGCAGCAGCTCATCCGCATCCACAGTCGTCGTCTCCCACAAGTGTGTTTGCCTAGCTCTTGGCAATGACTTCTGACAGGGGCCATCAATAATCGTCGAACATCGCTCAAAAACGCCCAGTGATGACACGACGATGCCTTCGACACAAATTCCGCACTCGAATACAAACACAGGCCATGGAAGTGGGCTGCACGAGGTTCGTTTCTCAATCAGGGCTGCCCGCCGTCATTGAATTCCAATTTGTAAATTAATTAAAATGGCTATAAGAACAGGCACTTCACTCATAAGGGCTCCCTTGAAGTGTTGTCGCCTTGAGCACTAACTCTGCACATTTGTCACTTGATACTTTCGGCTTAAGGAGACCTGCCTGCCTCACTGCCTGTCCGTTCCCTTTCAGTAATTAGCTGGCAATTTGCATTTCGTTATGGCTTAACTCCCTCCCAGTTTGCTTTGGTAATTTGCCATCGCTGGCCCCTCTCCGCTTTCAGTCTTCTTTTGCTCCAATTTTACGCTGTATATCTGTCGCAATTTATTATAATAGAAGAACGTTTCCATTTTTAGGTTTTAAATGGCCTGCAGCGGAATTCAAGCTCGCAGTGTCACTTTCAATTTCTAGCAATTTAATTCGCGTTTGCAGTTAGTTTAATGTGCGTCTCTGTGCTCCGTGTCTCTCGTGTTTGTGGGGTTTATGGAGCATATCCGTCAGTGAGGTCACTCACTATTAAAATTTGCCTATCTATCATCGAAGCTGAAAAAGGTGGAATATATATAATATTCCTAATAATATATGGCAAGCCTGGGGGTAGGGCTTGCAGTAGCTCAGCAAATGCAAATGAAAAGTGCTCTGACCCCGACCAAGTCGAAAGCAATTTGCCTTACCCCGTTGCACAATGGGAATTTAGAGCACGATTAGCGCAAATATGGAAGCAATTGAAGTGGTAGCGTCACGCCGACTTAGACCATTAATGGCCTGGCCAGCAGGTGCTCCTTCGGGCCACGCCCAAGCATTCGTAGTGCCCGGTGCAGTTGCAGATCGCCCCGCCCGCCCGCCGGGTGTAATTATATAATTGGGTCTGAGTGAAGTCACTGCATTTCTAATTAAGGTTCGCCAGCGCAATAATCGCCGATGATCTGCCAGATACGAGCTACGAGGGCAAAAATGTGTGTCAGACACTTGACATTAAATGAAATGAAATTGCCGACGCTCCATGTTTGGCATCGACATCCACAGCTAGCTGCTGATGACATCGTTTGACAACATCCCATGGATGCGACCGAGCACCTAATGGCCTGTAACATCTCCTCCTCCACTGGAGTGGAGGCTTCTTGCGCTAGAAGTCGTGGGTGGTGCGAGGGTGCACTCTGCTGGGGTGATACGGGGCGTTAAACGCGATAAGCGGTGTTCCCTGCTCCACTTTAGAGGGCACAACTTTGGTTGCTTGCAGTGGGTCAGAGCCACTACTTCCCGATGCCAAGAAGCTAGCGACTGAGAGACAACATCGTCTTATTCGGCAATTGACATAATGCCTTTATTGAGATTTAAAGCACACAAAAACGGACCGTATATCTGAATAAATAAATGCATAGCGACACCCCGAGTAAATTAATCACAAGCCCAGCTGCCGTCATGTTTGGGGTTCACCTCACTATCCAATTTATTCGACCAATTTGAATTATTTTCGCACACAAAAAGCAGCAAAACAAATAGCCATAAATGAAAGCAATAAAAGTTGTAGCGACCGGGACAGGCACTCAAAACAAATGCACGAATAAGTAAACGCCAAAAGCAGACGCACAAAAAATACAAATTTGTGTGCCTACAAAATAAACGTAATAAAATAAGTAAAAAGCCCGAACTGAAAGCGGAGAGAGGAGCAAGGGCTCGCCAATTCGCAGACAAGGTAAACAAACCCAACACGACCCCCGGAGCAACGGAGCAACCCAGCCCGGGCTGATCTCACAGCTCGGATAAGTGTCCCACAAAAAAGAGGAAAGCAGCGACGACGTCGTCATGCCAGAGCCAGTAGTAGCCGACGACGACGTCGCCACCGCTTGTAGTTGTAGTTCAAGGTGCGCTGGATATGACTGACATGCGGGTGCAGTGGGGCCTGGCTGCCGGCAACACTGCTCCGCTGTGCCGGGTGGAGTTTATCCTCACAGAGTGCGCACTGCCGCCAGGGGCCAAGTCATTCTGCCATGTGCACTGTAAATTGACAATGATTGCCCACAATTTGCTCGGCACAAAACGCGACAGAAACGAGCCAGAGAGAGGCTGAGAAAGCCAGTCAAACGGAGATGCAAATGCAGAACCAGAACAAGATACAGATGCAGATGCAGATGCAGATATCCCGCCACAGATAGAGATGCAAAGGCAGGGGCAGATACAAGCGCTGGATCGCAGCCACTTTATGGGCAGCATGTCTCTATCCGCGACTTGTTTGCTGGCAGCCTGTCCCATAACTTTGGCCACTTAAATTGTGGCGCAGCCATGGAGCATCGCAAATCATCGCCGGAGACGACGCTGGAAGGGCATCTTCTCGCTGAATTTATAAGCAGTTCCGATGATTTTTCAATTAAGATTGATGGTAATGAAGTCGTTTTAAGCCCATACCCGGCACTGCCTAATTGACTGCTCAAGTTATGTAAGCAGCACACCGTCCGTCCACGCACATCTCACTCCCGGGCCCTATAAGGAGCCGCCGCAGTCACAGATCCCCCGGATGGTGTTTACTCAAAAACGGCGCGAATAGGTGCCGTAGCAGCAGGTCCACCTCCAGGAGGAGTATTGGAAACCAGCCGTAAATGGATTTGCAATGCACTTATGGCATTGCACATATAAGTTGGGCAACAAATCAAAAGACAAGTTCCGATGGGAGGGAGTTCGAGGGAGTCAGCGGGATGGCCATTTCCTAACGCAGGTGGAGTAAGGTTTCATAAACTCACCAGTCAGTTGTGTGTGCACTCCAAAAGCCAATTAATCTGCAAATGGACAGTGAAGTGTATTATTAGTATTTTTATTATTTTGGAATTCAATGTGATGATGTTAATTAACAAACAGGCGAAACATTGAAAAGCCATTAAAGGCGAGATTCCCTCCCCAAGCCCAGGTAAACAGCCACAGCACAAAACGATGAAAAATCCATTGAGGGGCCAAAGCTGCTTCCACATGGTAATCTATCACTTGAGCCGACACTATCGACGCCAAATCTCACGAGCTTGATGCGATTAGAGATTGGAGTACAACAAACTGATAGTTATGAGGGAGCGGGACATGGAAAGTGGGTTACCGTTAGACACGACTTGAGCCAGACTAATTGCAGCGGCTCTCCGGCAGTCCCTCCTCCGGTCCGTGAGCTTGCCTTTGTGGCATATGTGGTGGCACTGTCCATTGCTTCCCAGAGGTAAGACGAAACCAGTTTGCCGCTAAAAGTCAACAAGCGTAATCTTCGCTGCACGTGGGGCCACTCAGAAGAGGCAGAGTTCCGCAAAGTTGCTAGAACAAAGAGGCCGCCTCGAGGAAATCGGGGCTTATGGAAGGGAAATGCAACTGCCGGCTTGATCAACGATGCGAAGATAGGAAGCCCTTTGGATAGGCCCCCTTAATCAATGATAGGAGCATGGATTGTGACGTGACCCATATCCCCTAATGAATGACTATGGCCGTCGAATTACAGGACTATAAAATATATATATTTGCTAATTAATTATGGAAACACAGGAATATTTAATGGCCAGGCCATAAAACGCCATAATGTTGCAGGTAAACGATGAAATGCCACGAGTCGTGAACCGTTAGACTTTTAGGCCTCACAGCGGGCCTTTTAAGGTGTGAAGAGTTCACATTTTTTGAGGTCGGCTCTTTCCCACCGCCAACTGATTGACAGGGACTGGACTTTCGCCGTGGTGACGCACCTTAAAGGCTGCCGATGGAACTCTCCAAAGACGTTTTCCCATATAGTATAATGAGACCCAACCCCTGATGCCGATAATTGGTTTAGGCCGCCTCGCCGTAAGTATAATTACAGATGGCAGATACGCCCCCGTATCGCATATCGGGCAGAGATGCAGATGTTTGGCTTGATTGTTTGGCGCCATACTTTTTACTTGCACTGCTCGGGGGAGGTCAGAGGAAGTCCATTATTACGCTGCACCGCTGCTCAGCGATTCAGACATCCAGACCGGACAAACAAACCCCGGAATCAGACAAACGGCATTTTAATTGGAGCCGACAAACGACAGTCGTGTGTGTTGCTCCAGCTTCTGTTTTTGCTGGAATTCCAAATCGCACCGCAAGCTCTCCGAAAGCAGCCCTCGATCCGATGTAAATGTCCGCAGCAGACGCTTAGAAATGTGGCACACCACATGTGACACGACACCGGGAGCGGGAGCCAGAGGTGGAGTGGAGCTGACAAAAGCAGCTGAGCAGGCAGAATGACAAAGTGCAAGATAAGATTCTCGTTGTGTGCAGTGTTGATGGTCCGAACGTCCTCGTAGAATTAGTAGATTCAAGAGAATTCTCTACTCTGATTTGTGGTTTCTGCCGTCGACCTCGCCATCAATTCAATCAGCTCGCCTTCCCCCTTTCCTAGAGTGCTTTCCATAAATCAATACCACACAATTGCAGTGACCCAGTCCATTAGCCAGGAGAGACCCCAAAGTTACGGCTGGCAACCCGGCCAATTACACTGGCAGGCAGGCAGGACTCTTGGCGCTGCCTAGTTTTCGTAGAGCAACAATTGGTGGCCAGCCGCATGGAAAATTGGTACGGTCAGAGCGACTCCTCTATTACAGGGAGAGAGCGAGCGGTCTGTATAACAGAGTTATGTAACCTGTGCCTTTAATTTGCAACAACGACGTACCCGACAGCCAGTACACCGTGTCAAGTGGCAGGCCAGGAGCCCAAACATAGGACAGTTGCTGACATGACATGGCGCCGACATCGGCCAGCAGGGGACTCGTGCCCGGGCTGGGGACACTCCTCCATCCAAACTGCGTGTAGTGCCAGCTATTGGAGACCGTCTATTGATTTTCCATTGTGCCCGGGACATTCTCCTTGGCCATGTTGTGCTGTCACTCTGGCATTTGTTGTTGTCAAGCACTTATCGCTAATACCCAGTATGTTCTCCTGCTCGTTATGCCTCTCCCTGGGTTGTGTGGGATCTGGAAGGCGTGTTCCAGCCCCAGAGCTCCTTTTCGGGGTAGCTTTAAGCTGGTTCTCTTATCAGCAGCTGCCGCAGCTCAAATCGAATCGTGGGGCTCACCTTGGCCGCGGCTTCATAAATTCCATCTGCAAAATGCAATTCAGCAAGGATGGAAGGTCGGATTGGAGCCAGAGGAGGCTGAGTCTGGGGTCGGGCATATCGAATTCGCTGCCTCGGGCTCTTGTTGTTCGCTTGTGTGGGTGAGTTAAGACGCGCAGGAGTTCGGTCTGCTCCAGGTTGAGTCTGGGTCTGGACTTGAACCTGAATCTGGAATCGCACTCCCACTCCGACGGGCAAGAGGGAAGCTTTTGTGTATTTTAAATTTAGCGTTAACTTTTCTGGCTGACGATTCCTTTCTACTTTCCGCCTTCCTTGCAGGATTCACCCTCGAAGGAAAGTGAAAAGTCGGCCTCTGAATGACGTCTTTGAATTGCGCAGCCACACAAAGCCGGCAGGGTTTTCATTGCCGATGGTGGAAGTAATAGTCGAGTTGAATGTGCCGAAAGGAGAAAGGTATCTTTAAACTTCACGCACTGCGATTTGTCAAAAGTTGATGGGAAACTTAAGGTTTCGGGACTCTCTAACCAGCCCTCGCTTCCCCCGGGCCTCAACACTTGAAGTTATGCGAAAGCTAAATTGTTTGCACTTGGAAAAAACCCATAAACTCTTCAGAATCAGCAACAAGCGGCATAGAGAGCTATTTCAAAGGCACGCAAGCCACCTCAGAGAAGGAAGTGTGAGAGTGTCGAGTATGTTAATGGCCAGGATGCAGGCCATGTGACTGACTTCTCCCCTAATCGAAGAAGGGTGACTTGCAGCCAAGCCGCCCCCGAAGCGCAGCCAATAAGTCCGACAACAATGTGGGCAATTTCAAAATTTATCGCAACAGAGAGCCGAGCCGGGAAGGTCCTTTGCGGGGTGGTTTCCACATTACCAGCGCCGCAGGATAAGCGTGGAGAAATGCCGGCCCAAATAACCATTTCTCTGTGGAAATTAATTTTTATTTTATGTGCCTCGCTTTGTTTGCTTTGTTTGTTTACAGAAAAGTTGAAATAATTGGCGGCGGGCGCCGCGCAACGGGTGTACCGGCACCAATATCATCAGATCGGGATCAGGACCAGCGCCAGGACCAGGATCTGGAACGGGACACGTGCGGTTTACGAATTTAACGGCAACTGAGTGCCTGCGGCGCTTTATTGTGGTTGCATTATTTTTGTGGCATTTGGGGGGGCAGGGAAAGGCAAACACCAGAAAATTCACTGAACGCCTGGGATAATTTCCGTTTTGGGACTTGTCTCCCATCCAGAGGAAATGCAGATGAAATTCCCATGGAGCCGCCGGGAAAGTCGTTTCAATTGGCAGCCACAAAACAAAGTAAATATATTCAATATTATGGCCATTACTGTGCCAAAGGACTCTGCTCAATCCGAGGACCGTTTTCACTCAACTTTTCCACTCACGCTCACCAAACAACATTACAGAGGTCGACGACGACGAGCAACAAAGGCGTAGTAGGGAATGAAATAGAAATAGAAAAATAATAAAATAACGAAATAAGCGCATGCCAGGGCCAACCCCCTGTCTGCCAGCTCGCCCGTTTGCCGTCTGCAGGATGTGCAGGATGTGCGCTGCCCGAAAAATAGAAGCCTCGATTCACGATTTGCGAGTGGCAACAGGCACGGGCACGGGCACGAGAACGTGTAATGCTGTAAGCAGGGCCAGACACCGAGCCGAGAACTGAGCCAAACCACCCCTCCGTGGCACCGCAGCAGCACACAAGGATGCCTCGGAGGACAATGCCACAAGAAGAAGCAGCTGCCGCTGCTAGTTGGCTCGCAGGCATCATCCTCGTATTTTTCCCTAGCTTCTTTTTTGCGTACTTGTCTCGGCGCGTCATCGTCGTCCCTGTCCCTGTCCCCGTCCTCGTCCTTGGGCTCATATCTGGATCTCCTTCACAGGGCCGTGCTCACGCTCGGCTCATTCCAATGCACTTCACAGAAGTTAAGGGAGAAAAGTCGGAGTCGTCAACGAAATCCCAGCGAACGTGATTCATTCACGGAATTCTCCAAAGGTGTCTGTTTTGGCTGGCGTTATGGCGTTTAGAGCCATCAGGTGCAGGAGCCTGCCAGTCGCTCTAGATTGTGTCCGCCCATCCCAGTCCCAGGGTGACAGCGAGGTGAGTCAACAGACCGGTGAATGAGGCAGCATCAGCGCAGAAATTAACCTTCAATACTTGACTTCTAGCCGCTTTCCTAATGATTAAGGGATTTCAAACTATTTGTCACTTCCTGTGGGCTTTAGCTATGAGGAAGTTCTACGAATAACAAGATTCGGATTCGCTACCTTCGCCCCAGTCCCAATCATCATCCAATATCCACCAATTTAATCCAATCAAGATGCCACCTCTCAAGAGCAGGCCGGAGAATAAACGCCATAAAAGGAGGCGGTTCTAGCTTTTCTACATACACGAGCATAGCGAAATAATCAATGAGCGACTGACTCATAATCACTAGGCGCCGCTGGAAGCGGGGAGGTGGGAACCGGTTCAAGGTCCCGCACACATTTCAATATCAATCTTCGATTTGATGACATCACACACGCTGACACGCTGCTCCTCTCCGCCAAAGAGAATTGTGTGCAAAATTTCCAATTACGTTGAGTTTAGGCTGATGGCTGATAGCTGAACGGAGGAGCGCAGCAATGAATGGAATTGAATAAATTGAGAAATTCTCAGCTGGGATGTGGGAGGAAGAATATCACACGAAAAATCCAATAAGCAATTGTTCCAACCCTTTGCCACGGCAACCCCCAACAAAACTAGAAGCTCATCAACACCACTGGAGTTGACCTCTGACAGCGAGTGCACGACCTTTCCCGCCCTCATGCCTGCCTGGTGTCCATCAAAGCCAAATCGATTTTCATTTTCGGGAGTGATTGAAGGTCTTCCCAGCCAGCCCATGCGAGGACTAAATGCACCATTCTTGGTCGAAGTCAACCTACCGCAATCTGAAAGCCAGCTGGGCGACATACTATCTGCATAAACGAGTGAGTAGTAGTATCTCCGAGAGCCTCGTTTTGCCGCCTTTGTGGGCCATCGCGTGCTCGGCGAGAGTTAATTGGGCGGGCGAATAAAATTTCATAATCAACAACTGCTGGCAATGGGAAATTTACGATGTTCCCCCGGGTTGCTGCTGCTGCCAGGGCCTCCTTTTGTCTTTTATTTTTTCGGGGCCATAAAGAGCTGACACAACAAATGGAAAGCAAGGATGACTCATCGTGCACCGCCTCAAGTCCTGCGACCTTCAGCGGGATCCGCGTTCGGGCAACGACATCGGAGCAGGAATTAACTGTCGACTTTTGTTCACAATCTACTCCTTCGTCCTCCTTTCTCACTGAGCTTTCATTATCCCCTTTGGCAGCCTTAGCAGACAATTGCCTGCCTGCCAGCCCCATTCTCATCTCGTCCTGCCCTTCGCTCTACTGCTCCTTAAGCATTTGTTTGTTTTCGTGCGGGTGTCCTTTGCCCTCTGGCCCAGCTGTTTGCGTGCGTCAAATACGTTTCCCACCCGTTCTGCGCCAACACAGGAGCAGGAAGGCGGCGACGAGGACGAGGAAGAGGCCAGGAGGCGTTAGCCAAGCCAACGCCAAGTTGGCGCCATTTCAATGCCAGTTCGGGCTGGAGTATCCGCCGCCGTGGTGCCTGTGAGTGTGACGACGACTGTCAGATGTTTTGGGGACACTCGAAATAGCGATGGGTATTTACATTTACTGCCGCGGCGCAGAAATTTTTAATATCAAAAGTCCCCAGGCGGAAATTCGAATGAATTCCACATGTTCCCGAACTAAATTCATAGCTTTGTCCCGGTAATGAGGTGCGATTATTAAGAGGCTGGCAGGGGAAGACCAAATATTAGCACAGAGGTGCTGATTGGAAGATGATATCACATAGCATTTAACCAAGAGCGACCAAAATCGACTTCAAATGCCATCTGAATGCGCAAAAATAAATAAACACAAGAAGCTAGCTTCGGCACGCCGAAGTTTGTATACCTTCGAAGTTTGCAATTGGATCAGCAAAATTTTAGAAAAATTGCTATTTTTTAGATGGACATTTAATGCTGATCAAGAATATGTATGATTTAAATATAAAAAACTTCTTTACTGCTACAAGCTAGAGGTTTACGCCGATGGTTAAAGGCATCGGCGGCGGCGTAGAGGTCAAAATGACTCGGCGGCGGCGGCGTAGTAGTCAGAAAGAACCGGCGGCGGCGGCGCGTCAAATAAGGCAAAAAGGCCATTTTAATGAGTTATTTATTTTTTTTTAAGTTTTATAAAGAACAATGACACTGAAGGCCGCGCTGAAGCTGCGCCGATGCCGCACCAGCGGCGCGCCGCGGCGCGCCGTTATTTTCATAATTTGGCGGCGGCGCGTCAAATAAGGCAAAAATCGGCGGCGGCGGCGGCGTGGCGCGGCGGCGTATATGTCTACTACAAGCTTATAACTAAAATTATAATACCCTGATACGGCTAGGGAAGAGCAATCACTAGGCAATCAAAGCAAAGTCCCAACATCTGAAATGTGTAAATAAAACAAGTTTTTATGGCAGACAACCGAACCGAGACGAAAGAAAGGTTCAAGTCCCCTGGCAACTGCCCGAAAAAAGAAGGAATGGAATAGAAACGCTCGAAAGCTTATCCAGAACTCATCTTGGAGTTTGTTTTCAAACGGAGTTTGTGGGTCTCAAAGTGCGGACTTGGCGCAGTGCTCCCCTTCCTGCCGGATTTCGCAGGGTATTCAACTCGATTAACATCGAAAATCGATTCTTTCCCCTTCGAAAGCAACACGGAAGCACTTGCCGCCCTCCGGAGTCATAAAGGCCCCGGAACGTATGGTTATTAGGTCGAACGTGCCCGTCACGAGACTCCCGGAGCAGGAAAAGTGTCTGTGCCAGAGTTTCCGGCCGGTTTGCCCCCCTTCCAACCTATCCAAACCCAGGCTAACCCACCCCGGGCCGCCACTTGGGCCGGCGTCCTCGCAATAAAAGCCTTTGATTATGTCCTCTCGTATTCCTGGGAGAGCCAGACAGAGAACTAAAGGAGAGAAAGGTGAGTCCGAGCCCTGTTGTGTCTGCTGCCCGTCTGCTCCTTTATTATTTACAGCCTCCCAAAAAATGGTTGCCTTTGAAGAATTTCCCAATGTAATTTATGTGCGTTTTCCTGGCAAGGAGGCGCTTCTGGCTCGGCGCTTCTTAGCACACATTAAAAATTCATTATTTGGCCCGAAGACAGCCAGAGGAACCCCCAGTTTCGGAACACTTTTTGCGGAATTTAAAGCCGGCTCAGTTTACCCTCAATTCGAGAGCCGGAGACCCTGATTCTGTGGAAAATGGAGCGGGGCGGAGTGGATCCGCTTTCTGACCCAGTTGTGGCGAGGGCAAGGGAGATGCAGCTGCTTACCTGAGCCAATAGTTCCTGGTGCACCGTGCACCTCTCTGTCTCCAGGCGGCCGTCGACACTCGAGATCCTGGAATCGAGAAATGATAAAGCAAACATAAGACTATATAGCGATATATAGCATGTCAATTCCCGCGAATGTTAATCCAAAATCCAAAGCAAAGTTTGCTGCCGTTCTAATTTCAACACATACACACACGCATACGAATTCGCACACACACACACACACACACACGCAAAACTGGTCAGCCAGCGAATGACGTCATTGCCAAGGATGCTGCGCGCGTCCTGAGCCCTCACTATTTGTTGCTATTTTAACGGCAAAACAAACTGTTTTCCCAGAAAGGCGCCAGCAATAATTGCGAGTTAATTAAGCGATTTAGACTGGCGCCAGGCACACACACTGTTTTTTTCGGTCTTCTGGCCCAAAAATGCCGTATAAATAACGGGAAACGCGCGCGCAGAGGCAGAGTCACTTAATAGGAATTGAAAAATAATAACTAACTTGGCTCGCTCGCTCGTATTGCTTCACAATATTCGCCTTAAACGCTCGAATTTTACCGCGAACCTGCGTTTATCCGCAACACACCGTTCCGTTGAACAATTTTTTTCAAACTAACGACTAACGATGACTTCCACAGTGTCAATATATCGATATTTTCTTATCGCGATATCTGTTTGCCCAAAAATCGAAATCGAAACGAAAAGTCTGGCAACACCGCGCCACGGGCTGAGCGAGCGACCAGCGTTGCCAGACGTTTCAAAAAATCGATATTATATTATCGATATTATGTTCTGGTCTCCGATAAGATGTGGTTTCAGTCTCAAATATGGTTCGAACATCAGGTGTGGATTTTTTAGGCGCAAATGCAACCTTTGGGATTTTTTAGGGGAAGCACACCCGGCAACACTGCACTACCAATATCAACAAATTTAAACAATTAAATTCAAAAAAAAAGTTGCAGCGAGCGGACGTGTTTCGACAGAGTCTCTGTGAGTGAGTGTGTGTGTGCGTTGGTGTGAGCTGGGGCTGCAGCTGTCGCCTAAAACAAATAATAGCAGCACGGTTTGCACGCAAATGCGCCGATCGGCGGCGATTCGGGCAGCGTTGGTGCGGAAAAGGGCCAGGAAAAACGGCGAAAACAACGGGATGCATGCGAATTATTTCCCAGACCCAGACCCAACGCCCAAAAGTCGCCGGCGACATGACGCCGCCGCCGGCAGAGACGCCGCAGCCGCTCCCCGCAGCAAATGCAGTTCGAAATACGGGCGTTCGCGGCGGATACGGCTGAATTTGCACAAACGCGGTGCTGACGCGGTGAAATGGGAGCATAAAAAACTACATTTATGTGCGAAATGCGAAAACTTCGTCCACATTGCGCGTGTGTGTGTGGGGCTTGCCTGTGTGTGAGAGAGAGAAGACGGCGAAGAGAGAGCGAGAGAAGGAAAGGATGATGGCCGCGCTTATACCTGCTCCGAAAACTGAGCGGAGCCGAAATTAGAGTATCCAGAAAAGAGGCTTCCAAGCGGCGTTTGTGGCCGCCGACTGCATCTTTGGAAATGCAAACTGGTTAACTCGCAACGTAACGTAACGCTATTTTCCGCTAAATCACCTCCTGCTCCTCCTTTTGTTACCCCTCCCCCCTGCCAGTTGCCCGTAACCGAGCGACGTTGGCTTAAGAAAATGTGTGGCCATATTTTTTTCTTCTCTCCGTCTCCGTCTTTCTTTGCGCTCTCCCTTTTGGAACTCTCGCCGCGCCGCTGTTCTCGCCGCCTCCGTTTTGTGCCGCACTTCCAAGATAAAGAACGCGCGTCTCCCGAGATAAATGCGAAATATTGTATCTGAATGGCCGCCGTTCGCGTTCGTAGTGGAATAACCGAATTGAGTTGGAAACAGCGCACTCATTGTTCTCATCGATTTGTTTTGTCCGACAGAAAAGTGTGTGAAGCCTCCGTAGCGCCGATTACAAGCCGCAAACTAACAAGAAACAACCACGCTACGGAAAGGAACGAGCAGAAAGACTAATTAAACCGCGCCACAGGTCCAACCGCCGCCAAAATGTCGGAAGAAGTCGATCGCAACGATCCGGAGCTCAAGTACCTCTCGGTGGAGCGCAACCAGTTCAACGATCCGGCCACACAGGCCGAGTGGACACAGAAGCGTCTGGTGTGGGTGCCGCACGAGAATCAGGTGAGTTAACCCATGCCCTTGCCTCCCCCTCCCCCGTTCCTAGGGACCTGTAGATCTGCCAGCCAGGCAGGCTCTGATCCTCGCCTGGTTTTTCCACCCCGGCCCATAATGGCTGATTCAGTGCGGGAACCACGCCCGAACCCTAAATTACCTGACATAAAGCAAATTGATAGCTCTGTACGTGAGCGCAAAGGCTACACACAGTGGAACCTCTGCAGGGCGATTTCAAATAGTTTACGAGGTTATTAGGCGTGATTTTACAGACTTAAAGTTTTCGATTCAAAAGCTTTCCTCAGTGTCTGTTATTATTCCAATTAATACCAGCCAGACATAAGTAATCTATTCTGGCAGGTTCCAGCTAAAGAAGTTCCCCCGTAACTCTAATCAGCTTGCGCATTGTTTGTCCCCTGTTTCGAGCTCTTATCGCAGGGGCTGCTCATTCATCGATTGGGGCATGAGTCACGATTGCAATGGCGTTTATTTTTATAAAATTCGGTTAACTAAAACAACTTCTTCGAATTTTTCATTACCTTCACACCGCGGTGATAAAATTGAGTAAACATCTGACGACCGACGCTCGGCTGATTCATGCGTGGATGCTGAAATCATCACATTAGTTGGCCAGCGGGGATTTAACGGTTGAATTGGTCAAATCCGCGATGGTTTGCCGCCAAGAGGCTCTGCGCCATACTCCCAATTTGCATGCAGACCAAAGGCAAGACCCGGCCCAGAGCAGCGACTCACTGACTCACTCCTCGCAAGAGATAGGGAGAGCCAGAGAGTGGGAACCGGGAACGGGCCAAACAAGTTTTTAATCTCTGGCCGGGTATTTGTGTGTTCGATCTGCGTGTGTGTGGCAGCGTTCCGAGCGTGGAAGCAAACAGAGATTGGCCCAAAGAGGCTTCAGCGCCCACTGCTGCTGCTGCTGCTGCTGGCACTCGGTCGGCAGAGAGATGATAACAAAGCTGGCCATTTGTTTTGCTAATTTTGATTGTTTCCCTCTCTGCTCAGCCTTTCCTCTTTGATGAAGATGATTTCTTTCAGGTGTCATTCAACTGCATTCCTCTCGCTCAGGCCTAATTCTAAGGCCATAAAGCTAAACAGATAAAATTAGCGGCCACGGCTGGGGCCTGCCCCCTTCCTCCGACTCCGACTCCGGCACTTGGGTAATTGCTTTATTTGCCAGAGATAATAGCATGGTAGCACTTTTGGGTGACTTCACATAATACATAATAAAAAGAACGACGAAAACAAAGCCAACAACTTCACATTTTTGTGTAATTACGCGATCATTTAAACAGACATTTACTTTACAATGGAATCTCACAGAAAGGCAGCAGCAGCAGCAGCAGCGGCACCAGAGATAAAGTCAAGAAATAAAAACACAAAATACGAAACGGCACGGCTTCGCAAACGCTCTCGATTGTCATGAGTTGTCAGTCGGCGGGTCGGTTGGTCGGTTGGTGGTACCGCCAGCCAGACGAAAAGGCTGAGGGACTGACACATGAGACAGGCAGAAATGTAAAGAAATTTGCATATAGCACACAAACTGTTGCTCCACTGGAATGCCCAGCAGATACAGATACAGAGGCAGATACAGCCACAGCCACAGCTATAGTTTAACGGGAACGGACCCGAACTCGAACCCGGCCAAAAGGGTATTCGCCAATTGTGTCAACACTCCGTTCGTCGCTTCCAGCAACTGTTCCAACTTGCACAATGCAAGGGGAATTTGCTGGATGTCAGTCTGGCGTACGTGTCACTATCCAAATTTATCTATTTACCTGGGAAGTGAGAGCCAACAAGGGACTCTTTGTTGGTGACCAAATTTTGTTTACTGATCACCCAGCGATACTTTCCTCAGTCATGTGGGCTTGATATTTCAGGCCCATGACTCATGTATTTGCACAGAGAGTCGAGTCGAGTCAAAGCGATTTATGTACAACATTCGAGTTGAATTCGACGCCGTTATATCATATTCATTTCTTCGGGCTTTTCCCAAAATCCCTTCTTATCTTGGGGGTTGATTCTTCGGACGTTCCCCCAGCTCCTGATCTGATCCCCTTAAGCAGCATCGAAACTTTTCGTATTGTTAGCCAAATTGAAGTCGGCTTAACCTTCGTCATGCCCAGGGAATCGAATCGATTGTAACGACCGGCGATCATTAAGGGTCTCCGTCGCTCAGTCCGCTTCCCCGCACACCCACACTGGCGCACGATATCGCTTGTTGATATATCCGAGCGTGTCTGTGTCTTACTTGTATTTATAACCAACAGAAACCACTTTGGACTTTGTTTGTGACCACTGCCACTCCCACTCTCCCTGCTCTGTTCCTCCTGCTTCTTGGTCTCGGTTCTGGCAATGTGTGTGTGTGTCTTTTCGGTTACGACGACGACAAACGTAGCCAGCTTTCGACTCTCCACCGTCCGGTTTACGGTCAACGAACCTGCGCCTCGTATCTCGTATCACGTATGTCGAATGTGTAATATACATTTCTTACCCTCTCCTCCGCGGCGAGAGTGTGTGGGTACACACATGAATATGCGTTGATCGATTAAGCGAAGGAATAAAATAAAAGAGTAACAAATTGTTATGGGCCTCATACATACCATACATCTCGTTCGCTTCTGGATTACGTCAGGAGATGGGGCAGGAGGAGCGTATTCATTATTCATTTATTTCAGTTGTTCATTTTCGGTTAAATGTAAACAAACCGAGTTGGCGAAAACCATTCGCTAGCCAGAGTAAATAATGAGTGCAAATATAGATCGCTGTCGTTGGAGGAACCCTGGGCAGGTTCAAGGTTCCAAATTAGTTGAACAGGGATTGCAAGGGCTTCTACACTTGACTCTGTTCCTTGGGTCTCTTATTCCCCATCCCTAACCCCACCATCAATTGCTCTCGTAGGTGTTGCTTTGTGTTTTCTTTGGTTTCGCTCCACCGATTGCCCGGAATGCTCGATGCTCGCGAGAGAATCCGAGACTGATGACCTCATATGCCCCAGCTCTCCTCCTCGCTGCCATGCTGCCGCTTGACTTGGCTGACTGACTCTTGCTAATTTCCTTGGCTCAATAACTCCAATTCATCTCTTGTGGGCATTCCGAGATCGTGATTCATGGACCGATCCGCGCGAAGCAGTTACACTATTTTCCTACTCATCGTTTCCACGTATTTTTTGCCGTCGTAAAGTCTTGTATGTGGTGTGTCCAAACTGTCAAACGTTTTTATGTGCAAATGTTTACGGGGCTGACAGCGGCAGTTCGCAAACTGGGAACTGGTGGAAGGTGGAGGCGGAACAGCCCCAGAAATAAGTCTTGGCACAGTGAAAGTAAATGCGAAAAGGCACTCGAATATTGGTAAATCACTGCTGAATGGCTCCCCTAATGCCGATCAAATGGTTAAAGTTTTCCAAGGAAATTCGCTATGGCCAGATGATGAGGGATAAGGCTGTTTAATAGTGTTGATTTCACGCCTAATTGCTTGGCATTTAAATGCACTCGTTACATGGTCTAAATGGCTTCACATCCGTCATATCCGCCCCGAGAATAACGACTTTCTTATGACTGTTTATCTCTGGTACCGGAAAAGCGCCAAGATAACAAAACACAACACACAGTCGATCCTCAGGCCAAGCAGCCGTCGAGGAAAGAGCACGTCGCGGCTTTTCCGAATCTGATCGCTGGGGCGTGTGCGTGTTTAACTTAATGGACCCGGTCTGGGCTGGGATGCGTTACAGATGCTCCTCCTGCTGCTGCTGCTGCTGCTGCTGCTGGCCCCGTTCCCTGCTCTCCAGTACAGTTGTTGGTTTTAATGCATTTCTGGTTTGCAGCGGCGGCACTTCACTCTCTACCCTTTAATGACTGAATTACGGGTTGCCCCTGATTTGATTAATGTCAATGTGCTGCTTGCACCGGGCTGCCTGCTGCATGCTGCACGCGGCATGCTCCCTACTCCCCATTGTTGTTGTTGCCGTTTCACTTGACTTCTAATTGAAGGCACAGCACAGCTTCCAATGTTGACGCAGCTTTCCCAAGACGTGTGTTTGTGTTCCGTTGAATTTGGTGGAGTGCAGTGCAGATTTTTGGGCAGGGGAAATTCCCAAGAAGCCTAACCGGTGACTCACTAGCTGAATTATTTATTGCTTAATTATAGGCTTATAAGCTTAGTACGAAAAACCTTGTTTTAAGCACCTTAAAGTCAAATTCAGCGCCTTGAACTTGCTGCGGATTGTAGACACCAGCTGGGGCCAGGGGAACACATAGGCAGATGAGCAGGCGACAGGCTGCCAGACAAGCAGACAGACAGTTGCATCTGCCTCCCGTTGTTCTGTTGGCTCGGTGCTTCTGTCTGCCTTGGCCACTTGACTTGGCGCAGTTGTGGTGCCCTCGGAGAGCGTGAGGCTGAGTGGCTCTTCTTCTGGCGCTTGTCTCATGCAGCGCATGCAACGGGAACAGAATCGGAATCTGAATCTGAAACTCTGGTGTTGCACTTGTTGTGTTTATCGCCTACCCGCTGAGCTGAACAAATGGCACACAGGCGAACTGTTTATCTACCTCTCCCTCTCCAGACCCCAACCCCGGATCCCAGATCCCAGCGAATGTGAATATACAACTAACCAATTCCTTTTTGTTTTCTCTACTTTCTTTGCAGGGCTTCGTGGCTGCCAGCATTAAGCGGGAGCATGGCGACGAGGTCGAGGTGGAACTGGCCGAGACCGGCAAGCGGGTGATGATCCTACGCGACGACATACAGAAGATGAATCCGCCAAAGTTCGACAAAGTCGAGGACATGGCCGAGCTGACGTGCCTGAACGAGGCCTCCGTGCTGCACAACATCAAGGACAGATATTACTCTGGCCTGATCTATGTAAGTAACTTGAATTTGTAGGCGTAAGTTGGAATGTTTGTCTTGGCCGCCGGAAAAGTTTCCGCTGTGCCAGCTGCCGGCAATGTGACGCGGCTAGCGTAATAATAATGATGATGATGATGGCGCTGAGTAAACAGCTGGCTTCCCTTTGAAAATTCGGCGGAGGAGAGTATTCCTCATACGAATGTATATTTATTCAAAAAGCTACGCAAATATTTGACACTCTGAAGCCAATCACTCAGGTCTTTTTTGGTTGCATTTTTTGTATGGGATTTATGGCCGTCCACTGGACTCCCTTTCCCCTCCTTTGATTCCGCTGCTGCTAATTGGCATGCCAAAAGCGTTTCCTCTCAACAAATCCACACAATTCGCCAAAAACCTAAAAGCCAGCCAACGAGTTAATTTCGGATCCAATGAGAAACCGATTTCATGCGGCGCATTTGAATTCGGATCCATAAATTCCATCCACTGCTGCTCCTTGTTTTCTTTCACACTTTGTGTATAAATCATTAAGTTAGCGTATTCAATTGCAGTTCCAATTGAATTCGATTTATCTGGTCACATAACTTATGTATTTCCCCCAAAAGGGTAATAAATTCCCTGCCTTAACTCGTCAGAATGAGCATTCTGGGTGAAACTTCAATAAATTTAGAGTCATCTTTGGGGAACGATTAATTCTGATAACACAAAATTTAATTAAAAAAAAGAACAAACACAAAATAAGCTTACAATTGCAAGAATATACAAATTTGGGCTTTCCCATATTATTTTCCTCTTGGGTAAAATAATATCTAAATTCCTTATTTTGTAATTAAGAAAACCATAATTTTTATTTATTCGTGATCGTAGTTAGTTAGCAGCGCGTTATGAGATCCGTTTTGTATTTCCTCATCCCAAAGATACATTGCTGGCAACATGTTGCTGAGCGAATATGTTGCCAAACTACTTGGCTTCAGCTGGTGCTGCTTGCTTGCTTGCTGGGCCCGTGGGTGTTTGTTGCTCCCCTTTGCGCCCATGCGCCTTCTTTCTTCATTTGCTTCTTCTGTCATTCGCCGCCGCCATGTGGCAGGTTCGTTTGCGGCTTGTTTTCCTTTTTCTTTTCCTTCTCTTTTATTGTTTTTTAACAAATTATGTGCCGCTTTTTTACATATTTTATGTACTGCGCCTGCTACTTATCCGCGGCCCCTCTTGCTCGCTCGCTCCTCTCGCTCTCTCGACGCTTTCGGAGTTTTAATTTAATACCCAAACGGCTGTTGTTGTTGTTGTTGCTGTTGCTTTTTAATGTGGGCGCAAACTGCTTTAAATTTGTTTACATTGTTGTTGGCCGTTATGCTCCAGCGCACTTAGCATTGTCTTTTGGCCTGTTGCTCTTCTTGCTTGTTGTTGTCGGCCAATTTTGTGCGCCAGTTTACAATTTACACAATCATGCCACGCACTCTGTTTGCCCTCTTTTCCTACCTCCGCTTGCCCTTGCTCTCCCTTCTCTCCCGATGCCCCACTTAATTCGCTTGCCAATTGTTGCTGACGCGCTCTCGGCCAAACCGCTAACTTGTTGCACGACCCGCTTGGAAGTGGGCGAAGCAAAGGGGGCGGGAGCGGGAGCGAGACGGCGTCAGAGCTGTGGGCGCGCTGCGTTTAACGGCATAATTATTATAATTTGTTGACATCTAATTCGACTTTTAAATTTCATTTAAATTAATTCGCACGGCAGCTGCCGACTGCCGGTAGCATGTAGCTTAATTAATATGCGTCGTCGGCAAGAAGAATGATTATTGCACCGGGACGCACACACGCACACCCTTGAGCACACAGTGGGTACTCGGTATGGAAAACTGAAGGAAATCTCTAGTATTGGTTGAGGATTCTAGCCAACGACATAAGTTTTTGCTTGTGCTACCTAGAATTATTTGCAATTGAATAGACTTTAATTAACAATCGTAGCACCGAGAGTTTACTGCTCAAAACGAGCATTGTCTTTAAGCAAATCAAATTGTCAACACCTTTTGGAAACCACAGCAAATATGGCCAATATGTTTGACACGAAAAATATATAGCAAATTGATTTGGACGGAAAATTGTGTTCCCAGTCGTGGACTAGTGTCCTCATCCCCCTGCTCACTTCCAGATCTCTTCGATTGCCAGCGTAATTGGGGTTGAAATATGTATATTTCACAAAACATTTGCAACTTGTTGGCCGTTGTTGGTGCAATTAATTGATTTATGTCCCACGGGTGACTAAGTGCAATTGCTCAAGTGCAGCCAAGTCGCAAAATATCGAAATTCTGCTTTCAACCAACAGAAAATACGTGAAATGAGACATTTATATTTTTGTTAATATTAAATCCAAGACCTTTAAAGGTTTGTAAATATCTCAGATTAAAAGAAAATTATAATGGTAAAATCAGTTTACTGAACTTCACGTCTCAACGACCTTAGTTCTCGTTTAATAAACAGTTTAAAAATTCACGTATCTCGGCTGCTGATGACTAAGTTGAAGATTATGAAGCGTTTATATATCGAAACGTGCTTTTCCTCATATAATTTCTTATAAGAAAATGATATAACCTAGATGTTTAATATTTATTTTCGATGCCAAAAGAACGGCGGCGACAAGCGGATGACGTTTGCGACTTGGCAGCTGCCGGGAGCTCTGGCTGGTGCTATCTTAATTCGCTTAATTCTAACTGCCACTGGGATTCGCTAATTGAACTGGCAAGGGAATCGATGCGGACGGCATCTCGGGTGGCAGATTAGTGCGGGATTTTGCTGTGGCACTCGAGCTAGTAGAGTCGGCCAGATTCGAATGTCGGCCACGGGCGGGTGCCAATGTGCCGCCTGCCACATGGTGCGTGCACTGTGTGGCAGATAAATTATATTCCCGCATATCAGCCGGGCAATTTGCTCACAAATATTGGCACTAATAGCCGGCGCCAAAGGGGCTGCCGGGCAGCGGAGCGGACCGGACAGCAGAGGTGTCTTTGGGCACGACGTAATTAACATAAAAGGCGCCGCCTTTGCTTTTTCGTTTTTTCGTCGCGTTTGCCCTTGTTTGCTTTGCTCCGCTTGCAACGCGTTCTGCTGACCACATAAGGCCCGAAAGCCGAGTCCGAAAGCGGATCCACTAAATGCCCAAGATTTCAGGCGTCTTATTTGGCTAGAATGGCTGTCCATCTAATGGACTTTCTGAATTTCTCCCCAAACACCTAGAGATGGGTAGTTCTCCGTATGTTCTACAATTGGGAAAAAGTTTAATGAATTTAAGGCATTTTATATCAAATTCGCTTAGTTTAGTACCTTTCTATATGTAAGGACGAATTACACTTGCTTTGCTGGTACATTTTTCGCAGTTAAAAATGTATATAAGTAGGGGATTACATTGATAAACATTTCACGTTTGCCGTAAGACTCACCCCTGCTCTTCCAAGCGAATTCATTTTGCTGTTCAATTAATTGCTCTGCCACTGTCGTTAAATTTGTATACATTTCACAATCTGGCCATATAGGGCTCAAGATCAGGGCAGGCCGTCGTGATTGATGATATGCAGCGGGCACAGATGCACCACTCGCCAGGATAATGACTCAGAGCAGCATAGATTCAGAGATTTAGAGGGCCGTGAGTCAGGAGCGAGCGGAGCAAATGGCGTCACGAGTGACGGCCACTTCTAAACGAATGCCAAAAACAGCAAAGAAACAACAGAGACCGAAACAAAAAACATTTTCTTATACCATTTTTGGATGCCTGACACACGCACACAGTCATACACACAACGTAGCTGATTGGCAAGACGTGATTTTGTTGTGGATTTTCGGGGCGAAAGAGCCGGGCCTGAGTCACTTCCCCTCCTCCCCGGCTGGCTGGAGTTGAAGAGTTGAAGAGGGTAGAGAAACCCTGTTTACTTTCCATTTCGATGATCTGTGTGGGTTGAGCTCCTCCGAGGCTCTCTGGCAAGTCTGCAGCATTCGCATTTAATGCTCGCTTGAATATTTAAATGGTACAACAAACAGCCAAGCCGCATACTTAGTGCCCACGCCGCAGCCCCAGCTCCAATCGCAATCGCAGTTATGTAGGCTGCCGCTCGATAGATACCTTACCACCAACGGATTCGGATACAGATTCAGCAGCGGATACAGCTACATGCGTTCGCTGTTTATGGTGCTGGCCAACTTAAAAGCACATGTCTTGTTAGCCAGATAGCCGGGCGCGAGCCGAGTGTGTGTGTGTGTGTTTGGGCCACACTAACTAGGCCACTGAACATCAGCAGTCGCCGGTCGGAGGCAGTCGTTATCCCAAGCCTTACACAATGGCCAGCATATGCCCCCTGATCATGATCTACCTGGCAAGGGGATTTCCTTTAAAGTAAGACCACCAATGACACTATCCTTGATCTTTTGACTCTACTATTTACCATCACCTTTAGCGAACCATAATCCAAATATATGTTTCATATATTTATTATATTCATTTAAGATCTTTTTACCAATTTAATAACATTAGTCTTAATACCAAGTAAAAACTGATTACTAAACGTATGCCTTTTCTTTCAGACATATTCCGGTCTCTTCTGCGTTGTGGTTAATCCCTACAAGAAGCTGCCCATTTACACCGAAAAGATAATGGAGCGGTACAAGGGCATAAAGCGACATGAAGTGCCTCCGCATGTATTTGCAATAACGGATAGTGCCTATAGAAACATGTTGGGTGGTGAGTAATATCCTCTTTTACTTTCCCTTTTCTCTTTGGAGCCAACTGCAGGGCCCCGATATCGGTGCAGTATCTGCTCTTTTGCTCCTCCGCCTCTTGTTTGCCCCGCGTTGCGATTTCTCTGCGTTATCGAAAATTCCATTCCGCATAAACAAGCGAAAATGCTACTCAACCCCCGAGAGGGCGAACTGCTGCAGATAAGATAAGGTTTGGCCAAGTTTGCTTTCAGGTCGAGTATTTCCAGGAATTACGTAAATTTTTCAATGCTTTCTTAAAAAAAAGAATGAAGAAAACATATGAAAGAACTCCTGGAATTTCAGCTGAACAAATCCGGTGAATGAATCACCTGGAAATGTGTTCCTGGGACTGAGTAGACGCTCCTAATCAGAGTATCAGCCCCATAAACTGGTTTCCTCTTTCAGCGCTTGCATTTGCTTGCAAATGGCAATTTTTTCCGTTTTCATTTTCGTTTTCATAGCTGTTGTTGGCTTCAGTGAATTTCGATGGTTTGCATGTCCGTTCCAAGCGTAACGTCGCACCGGGAGATGACTCACCCTGCGGAGCAACTCCAGTCCCGAGGCCAGGCACATCTTGCTGTTGTTGTCTATAGGTGTTCCCCTGCTCGAGACTTGAGGCTTGAGTTTGGCTAACTAATACTGCGTGTACGTGTGATGGCCATATATGGATGCAAAACTCAAGCCGGCTATGCTTGGACAGCAAGCATTTTGTTTGCCCCATCATCATCATCATCATCTGGGCTTGAAAAGTTTAAACAAATCGTCACCTCACTCAGTCCCCGCTGGCTCGCCATATTTGACGCTTAATAAATTTCTGTTTATGCACATTTGCCCGATTGTATTTCCCTTGAATATTTGTTGTGAGCAAAGGCAGCACCAGCACCCCCTCCCTTTGGGGAGTGGCCGCAGTTTCATTGATTTATGGCGCTGCGAGCAGCCTTAAGCCTTAAGTCACCTCTGACTCCATTGCCCTGGAACACGCACCACAATCCAATCCAATCTGCGACTGGACAACACCTTTATCTGTTTGAAGCTCCGGCAAATCTTGCGATTCCGGCAAACTGCATTTTTTATGGCATTCCATTTCCATTCCATGGCATATTTTGAACATAATAATGTGCCAATGTCATAAGAGATATAGTGACACGCCTTGACTTTGACTGTGGTTTTGCAGTATATATATATAACTTGCATATGTTTATATATATATATTTGAATACGGGTACCATTGAACAGATGTTTTTGCTTTTATTTAATTTTTGGCAGTTGTTTGCTGTACAGAAATTTATTTTGGGAGTGTCACTTTTTTATTATCTTTCAGGGTATTAAAATTTCAGTCAGAAGCTATTAATGCAATGAAAAAAGACATTTCCGATCCTATAAATCATATATATTCTTGATCAGCATTTACAGGCGCTTCTTTCTAGTCATCTTGGGAAGAAATAAGAAATTTTAAATTTTTTCAAAATTTTTTAAGGGGTTACATCGTTAAAATTCTCAAAAACTCGCAAAAATCTTCATATCTTAAAATTTAAAATTCAGTATGCAGATTTTTTAACCTAGAAAAAAATAGAATAGAATAGCTTTCCGAATTGAAATTAATGAATTTTTGCCTTAGTTATGACTCGTTTCAAATGGGCAAGGGTATACAAACTTTGGCTTCTCTATGTTGGGTTTCTTTCTATAAAATTGCTTGGAAAAGATAAGTTCATTTATTAGATTCTCAGCTTTTATCTATTACGACTTTTAATAGTGTAGGTGTGATAATTCTAATTGTGTTTTATTTGTTTGTTTTTCCACAAGAGTAAAACCATTTCCAGGGTTTAGATGAAGTCTTTAAATGTTCCTTTAACTCTATGCAGCATTATACATACAGGAAATGCTTTTATGTTGAAATAATTTTTATTAATGATCAATTTAAGATTTAATTGCTACTTGAAATGATCATGTGTTTATTGCATAAAACTATTCAAAAAAAAAATTAGCAAAAAAATACACAAAAAAGCGTTCAATTAATACCCATAAAATGACGTGTCAAGATATATTCGCTAGATATTTCAGCCCATTTATGGTTGGATATTGAATGTAGTATGTATAAATATGCGACCGGCTTTAGCCATAATAATAAATAAGTACGGGGTCGTGATGTTGCTCCATGCCTCCAAATCTATTGGCAATCAGTGGGGATATATCTACTGGCTGCTGCCCGAGTTTGTGGTTAGCTCAATGCTGGGATCGGATGACGAGGCTGCCGGGTGCCGGGTGGCTGCAGTGCAAATCTAGTTCGCCGTATTCTAGATGGGATCATTGGCGCCATATCAATAGCTACAGCAATTTACTGCCGCTGCCAGCCGTCGTTTCTGTGTATCTCTTAGATACGCAGACACACTGAAATCAACAGTTTTTGTTTTCATTTTCAATTGATGTATGCCTCATTTTTCCCCTCCACCTCTCTCTTATTTTATTTCGCTTTTTGTTTTTGCTCGCTCGAATTTGGGTCAACAGAAACTTCAAGCTGAGCTTGGCTTTTTACATTTTAATTTCATTTTTGGATGGCTCAGCCGAATTGTTGCGCTGCAGAAGTGTGTCACTGGCCCCCTCATTATCCCCTCTTACCGACTCTCACTCACACTCTTTTCCCCCCTCTTCCTTTGCAGATCGCGAAGACCAATCGATCTTGTGTACTGGCGAGTCGGGTGCTGGCAAAACGGAGAACACCAAGAAGGTCATCCAGTTTCTGGCCTATGTGGCAGCCTCCAAGCCCAAGGGCTCGGGTGCGGTAAGTAGTAGTGGGCAAGGGCAGTGGGGCGAAATGCGTCCATATCCCTCAGAAGGTATTGAGGCAAATGCAAAGCTATAGCCACCAGTTTGTGGGTGAGTGCGTCGGAGGCACTCAGTTGGGGCTTTGTGTCCGTACATTGCTTATTAAATTCACATTATTGGCACGCAAGCCTCTGGCAATCGGTTTATATTGTAATTAATTAGACAAACGAGCTACGACGATGCTTTTATAAAATCGAATGTGTTTATCGTCGGCGGCGGCGAATTGCCTTTAATACGCCTGCAAGCCGTTGACTTCTTTAGTAGGAGTGCTGAGCAAATGTTCTCTCTCCTCCTACCATTATTTTGGATTCACTGATCGGGTGATCACAATGCCATTCGCCATGTAGAACTAGATATAAAAGAGCAGCAAGCTCTCCCCATATGGCGGAGGGTTACGCTTTAATATCTGGCAGCTGGTTTATGTAGGGTGAGTCCCCACCACAACCACAGCCAGCACCAAGAGCACACTTCATTAATCAAGAGCCATAAGTTGCTGACAAATTTTTGTCATTTACAGCAATAAAATAAACACCATAAAAAAAGAGAAATTGAAATTGAACTGCTGCTGCTGACAAAAAGGCAATTGATAAAACAAAAAATTGAAATTGAAATTAAATCGCAAAGCTTGCGACATTTTCGATGATTTTCTTGGGAACAGCTCCCTGTTCGCTACTGTGCTGGGATTGCCATAACCATAATTGGGGTTGATACAAAAAAAACCAAGCAGTGTGTATATTTTGGACATGCACAGTCGATCCTTGTGAGCGCAAACAAGCTGCTCTTGAGCTCCAAACACACTTTGTGTTATGTTTTATGCGTTTACTGCCATATATGAGCCTGATGCTGACTTTAGTTAGCTGACTTGGCAGCTGTGAACGTGATAAGCTGCAAATATATACTCGGGGAGTTAGTCTTATGCTAAATTTAAGTGCTTGAATCTTTTGTTTTTGCAAAGATAAAGGCACAGTAAAAATTCTAGCTCAGTTAGCCCATTAGTTAGTCTATCAAGAACTTGAGGTAAATGGAAACTACTGATTACAAGTGCTTGGGCTCAGCACTTGTGTGATTCCAACTCCCATAAATAGACGCTGATGATAGGTGATACTATATGGCAAAGGCAAACAACAGCAACGACCATCACTGAATCATCGGAAGTTGTTGCTACGAAGGGAATTGATTTCGGTGTGATTAGAAATTAGTTTGTGTTGAGCGAGAGACACTTTTTATCAGTTTAGATAGCAGAAGCAATGGGGAAAAAGGCAGCGATATAACTTTGCATTTGTCTGAGAGAGTTTTTTTCGACTTTTTCTTAGTTGTTTTTTCCATTTTCTTCTGTTTTTGCTTCAAGCTGAGAGGTGATTAGCCAAAAGATTTGCCTCCAATATACATATGTATTTTTATTTATTGATCGATCTTCTTTATTTTCATGTCCTACTACACAAAAACACCACCCAACTATGCCACACCTATAAATAAACGCACACACGCCACACCATAACACACCACACACACACACTTGGTTGTTGTCTCCACTTCTCAACTGAATTCTGCTACAAAATATCCTTAAATGCAAACGTTTTGTACATTTTCCACGGTGTATATACATGTGTAATCTACAACCAAACCGATTTGAACCTCAACACCACCTCCAACACTCCAATTGACTACAAACCACCAACTCCGACAGGTGCCGAATCCCGCCGTGCTCATTGTAAGTATTCGAGGAATGACCCTCTGACAATGTTATCCCGTTTTATGTTTCCAAATTAATTTAAATTATGTTTGTAAAAGAAAATGCCCATCTTTTCTTTAACTCCTACCTTCCTTCCTTGTCTCTAACATCTATACCCTTGCAGGATATTGTAATTTCAATTTGAAGCTTGCCAATCAGTGAAGGAGTCATTTCCGAATTGATTTTAATATATTTTTTAATTAGTTATGCTATTTTTAGGCTTTGATTTGTCCGAAATATTTATATATAAAAACAATGATAAATGTCCATTTACAGAATTCAAATATTTTCGTCAGCATAGAAAAGAAAAGCTTTCTGAACTGAAATTTAAAGCATTTTTGGCTGAGCTAGGATCGATTTTTAATGGCTAACTGCAAGGGTATACAAATTTCGGCTTGCCGAAGTTAGTTTCCTTTCTTGCTCCCTTATGATATAATAAACAAGATGCGTAACGCCACTTGAATTTTTCGAGCTGACGTCAGGAGCTACAGAAAAATGTGTAGCGCGTTATGCATATTATTCATTATATTATCTTTGGCTCTACGCTTTCCCATTTCATCAACTCTTTGACCTGAATCTAAGTATTAACCCACTCCAAATGAACTCTCCCCCTCTTCGTTTTGTGTCTCCCTTGTTTGTCGCCCCACCACCCAAGCCAACATCTACTCAATCTCATCTCTCTGCTCTGATCCGATCTGCTCTGCTCTGCCCCCTTCTTGTACTCCATATGCCAACGCCATTTTAGAGTAGTCATCAAGAGACATTTGCGGTAATGTATGCGTCTTGCCAAAAACCAAAACGAACCATGTGTAGTATAGCCCCTGTATATGATGGTTGCGTATGCGGCGTATGCCTTTATGTTTTCGTCGTTGAGCTGATTTTATTTTGTTGCGGAATGTAGCCACAATTTCTTTGTACATATGTATATTATTTCAAGACTGGAGATAAAGATCTGCCCGAGAAAAGCTCGAAAAGCCCCATTCCGCATCCCGTAATCCCGTTCCCAACTAATTGCAGAACTTCTCCGTGAACACAAACAAGTACATAAGGGTAAGGATTGTGACCCAGGGTCAGAGTGAGTCGTCCATCGAGGTAACCAATGGAGTGAAGATGCTGGAAGTGGGTAATTCCAGCGGTGGTCCAGAGGTAAACTCCAGATGACCACCGACCGTGACAAGCTTTAGGAGATCGTCCAGTGTTTAGAGTTGAGATTCCCGCTTTTGTTTGCATGGCTTTGCTTTCTCCTTTTGCATGTTTCTGTAGACTAAAATGTAATCTAAGCACCGCTTGTGATGTCATCCACCGTGTCCTTGTCTGTTTGTGTGTAGATCGCTTTGTGTATGTTTGTTTGTTGCTAACCCGTAACCTATATTTCATGTAATGCAATTGTTCTCACACACATTCCTCCCATCTCCACACACACAGGGCGAGCTGGAGCAACAGCTGCTGCAGGCGAATCCCATTCTGGAGGCCTTCGGCAACGCCAAGACCGTCAAGAACGACAACTCGTCGCGTTTCGTAAGTGCTGAATCGAAGTGGCTCCAAACAGGAGGAGAGAATGCATCACTCATTAATCGCATTGCAGGGCAAGTTCATCCGGATCAACTTTGATGCCTCCGGCTTCATCTCGGGGGCCAACATTGAGACCTATCTGCTGGAGAAGTCGCGTGCCATTCGTCAAGCGAAGGACGAACGAACATTCCATATTTTCTACCAACTGCTGGCGGGCGCCTCGCCGGAGCAGCGCGAAAAGTTCATACTCGATGACGTCAAGTCGTATGCATTCCTGTCCAACGGCAGCTTGCCCGTGCCCGGCGTGGACGACTATGCCGAGTTCCAGGCCACGGTCAAGTCGATGAACATCATGGGCATGACATCCGAGGACTTCAACTCGATATTCCGCATCGTGAGCGCCGTCCTCCTGTTCGGCAGCATGAAGTTCCGACAGGAGCGCAACAACGACCAGGCCACGCTCCCAGACAACACGGTGGCCCAGAAGATCGCCCACCTGCTCGGCCTCAGTGTGACGGACATGACGCGAGCCTTCCTGACGCCACGCATCAAGGTGGGCCGCGACTTTGTCACCAAGGCCCAGACCAAGGAGCAGGTGGAGTTTGCCGTGGAGGCCATTGCCAAGGCGTGCTACGAGCGCATGTTCAAGTGGCTGGTGAACCGCATCAACCGCTCCCTGGACCGCACCAAGCGGCAGGGCGCCTCCTTCATCGGCATCCTCGATATGGCCGGTTTCGAGATCTTCGAGCTCAACTCGTTCGAGCAGCTGTGCATCAACTACACCAACGAGAAGCTGCAGCAGCTCTTCAACCACACCATGTTCATCCTGGAGCAGGAGGAGTACCAGCGCGAGGGCATCGAGTGGAAGTTCATCGACTTCGGGCTGGACCTGCAGCCCACAATCGACCTGATCGACAAACCCGGCGGCATCATGGCCCTGCTGGACGAGGAGTGCTGGTTCCCCAAGGCCACCGACAAGACGTTCGTCGACAAGCTCGTCTCGGCCCACTCCATGCACCCCAAGTTCATGAAGACGGACTTCCGCGGCGTGGCGGACTTCGCCATCGTCCACTATGCCGGCCGCGTGGACTACTCGGCCGCCAAGTGGCTGATGAAGAACATGGACCCGCTGAACGAGAACATCGTGTCGCTGCTGCAGGGCTCGCAGGATCCGTTCGTGGTGAACATCTGGAAGGATGCGGAGATCGTTGGCATGGCACAGCAGGCCCTGACCGACACCCAGTTCGGGGCCCGCACGCGCAAGGGCATGTTCCGCACCGTGTCGCATCTGTACAAGGAGCAGCTGGCCAAGCTGATGGACACGCTGCGCAACACGAACCCCAACTTTGTGCGCTGTATCATACCGAACCACGAGAAGCGCGCCGGCAAGATCGATGCCCCCCTGGTGCTCGACCAGTTGCGTTGCAACGGCGTCCTCGAGGGCATCCGCATCTGCCGCCAGGGCTTCCCCAATCGCATACCCTTCCAGGAGTTCCGCCAGCGTTACGAACTGCTCACGCCCAACGTCATTCCCAAGGGCTTCATGGACGGCAAGAAGGCCTGCGAGAAGATGATCCAGGCGCTGGAGCTCGACTCGAACCTTTATCGAGTGGGCCAGTCGAAGATCTTCTTCCGCGCCGGCGTCCTCGCCCACCTGGAGGAGGAGCGTGACTTCAAGATCTCCGACCTGATTGTCAACTTCCAGGCCTTCTGCCGTGGCTTCCTGGCCCGCCGCAACTACCAGAAGCGGCTGCAGCAGCTCAACGCCATCCGGATCATCCAGCGCAACTGCGCCGCCTATCTCAAGCTCCGCAACTGGCAGTGGTGGCGTCTCTACACGAAGGTCAAGCCCCTGCTGGAGGTGACCAAGCAGGAGGAGAAGCTTGTCCAAAAGGAGGACGAGCTGAAGCAGGTGCGCGAGAAGCTGGACACGCTGGCGAAGAACACACAGGAGTACGAGCGCAAGTATCAGCAGGCTCTAGTGGAGAAGACCACGCTGGCGGAGCAGCTGCAGGCCGAGATCGAGCTGTGCGCCGAGGCTGAGGAGTCGCGTTCGCGTCTGATGGCTCGCAAGCAGGAGCTGGAGGACATGATGCAGGAGCTGGAGACCCGCATCGAAGAGGAGGAGGAGCGCGTTCTGGCCCTTGGCGGCGAGAAAAAGAAGCTCGAGCTGCATATCCAGGATCTGGAGGAGCAGCTGGAGGAGGAGGAGGCCGCTCGCCAGAAGCTGCAGCTGGAGAAGGTGCAGCTCGACGCCAAGATTAAGAAGCACGAGGAAGACCATGCCATCACCGACGATCAGAACCAGAAGCTGCTCAAGGAGAAGAAGCTGCTGGAGGAGCGCGCCAACGATCTCTCCCAGACGCTGGCCGAGGAGGAGGAGAAGGCCAAGCACCTGGCCAAGCTCAAGGCCAAGCACGAGGCCACCATTGCAGAGCTGGAGGAGCGCATGCACAAGGATCAGCAGGTGCGACAGGAGTCCGATCGCACCAAGCGGAAGATTGAGACCGAGGTCGCCGACCTCAAAGAACAGCTCAACGAGCGTCGCGTCCAGGTGGAGGAGATGCAGGCCCAGCTGGCCAAGCGCGAGGAGGAGCTCACCCAGACCCTGATGCGGATAGACGAGGAGTCGGCCACCAAGGCCACTGCCCAGAAGGCGCAGCGCGAGCTTGAGTCGCAGCTGGCCGAAATACAGGAGGATCTCGAGGCCGAGAAGCTGGCCCGTGCCAAGGCCGAAAAGGTGCGTCGCGACCTCAGCGAGGAGCTCGAGGCGCTGAAGAACGAGTTGCTGGACTCCCTGGACACCACAGCCGGTAGGTTTTCGAGTCTCTCCCAGTGGAATCACAAATAATAATTTTCTCAAATATAACAGCCCAGCAGGAGCTGCGTTCTAAGCGCGAGCAAGAGCTGGCCACCCTGAAGAAGTCGCTGGAGGAGGAGACGGTCAACCACGAGGGCGTCTTGGCCGACATGCGGCACAAGCACTCCCAGGAGCTGAACAGCATCAATGACCAGCTGGAGAACCTGCGCAAGGCTAAGGCTGGTCTCGAGAAGGCCAAGGGCACCCTGGAGGCGGAGAATGCAGACCTGGCTACCGAGCTGCGTAGCGTTAATAGCTCGCGGCAGGAGAACGATCGCCGGCGGAAGCAGGCCGAGTCTCAGATAGCCGAGTTGCAGGTAAGACCGCATTACACATCCCAGTGACACAATTCCTTCACCAATTCTGTCCACTTAATCCTCAGGTTAAGCTGGCCGAGATCGAACGCGCCCGCTCGGAGCTGCAGGAGAAGTGCACAAAGCTGCAGCAGGAGGCAGAGAACATCACCAATCAGCTGGAGGAAGCGGAACTAAAGGCCTCCGCTGCCGTCAAATCGGCCAGCAACATGGAGTCGCAGCTCACTGAGGCTCAGCAGTTGCTGGAGGAGGAGACGCGCCAGAAGCTGGGCCTCAGCTCCAAGCTGCGTCAGATCGAGTCCGAAAAGGAGGCGTTGCAGGAACAGCTCGAGGAGGATGAGGAGGCCAAGCGGAACTTTGAACGCAAACTGGCCGAGGTCACCGCCCAAATGCAGGAGATCAAGAAGAAGGCCGAGGAGGACGCCGATCTGGCCAAGGAGCTGGAGGAGGGCAAGAAGCGGCTCAACAAGGACATCGAGGCCCTGGAGCGGCAGGTCAAGGAGCTCATCGCCCAGAACGACCGGCTGGACAAGAGCAAAAAGAAGATTCAGTCGGAGCTGGAGGACGCCACCATCGAGCTGGAAGCGCAGCGCACGAAGGTGCTCGAGCTGGAGAAGAAGCAGAAGAACTTCGACAAAATCCTCGCCGAGGAGAAAGCCATATCAGAGCAGATCGCCCAGGAGCGCGACACTGCCGAGCGGGAGGCGCGCGAGAAGGAGACCAAGGTGCTGTCGGTGTCCCGCGAGCTGGACGAGGCCTTTGACAAGATCGAGGACCTCGAGAACAAGCGGAAGCAGCTCCAGAACGAGCTCGACGACCTGGCCAACACGCAGGGCACCGCCGACAAGAACGTCCACGAGCTGGAGAAGGCGAAGCGGGCGCTGGAGTCGCAGCTGGCGGAGTTGAAAGCACAAAACGAGGAGCTCGAGGACGATCTGCAGCTGACGGAGGATGCCAAGCTGCGCCTGGAGGTCAACATGCAGGCCCTGCGCTCCCAGTTCGACCGCGATCTGCAGGCCAAGGAGGAGGGCGCCGAGGAGAAGCGCCGCGGCCTGGTCAAGCAGCTGCGCGATCTCGAGGCCGAGCTTGACGAGGAGCGAAAGCAGCGCACCGCCGCTGTGGCGGCTAAGAAGAAGCTGGAGGGCGATTTGAAGGAGATCGAAACCACCATGGAGATGCATAACAAGGTGAAGGACGATGCCCTGAAGCACGCCAAGAAGCTGCAGCTGCAGGTCAAGGATGCGCTGCGCGATGCCGAGGAGGCCAAGGCGGCCAAGGAGGAGCTGCAGGCGCTGAGCAAGGAGGCCGAACGCAAGGTCAAGGCCCTGGAGGCGGAAGTATTGCAGCTGACCGAGGATCTGGCCAGCTCGGAGAGGGCTCGCCGCGCCGCCGAAACGGAACGCGACGAACTGGCAGAGGAGATCGCCAACAATGCCAACAAGGGATCCCTGATGATCGACGAGAAGCGCCGCCTGGAGACCCGCATTGCCACTCTCGAGGAGGAGCTGGAGGAGGAGCAGTCCAACTCGGAGGTGCTGTTGGACCGCAGCCGCAAGGCGCAGCTGCAGATCGAGCAGCTGACCACCGAACTGGCCAACGAGAAGTCCAACTCGCAGAAGAACGAGAACGGTCGCGCCCTTCTTGAGCGCCAGAACAAGGAGCTGAAGGCCAAGCTGGCCGAGATCGAGACGGCGCAGCGCACAAAGGTGAAGGCCACCATTGCCACGCTCGAGGCCAAGATTGCCAACCTGGAGGAGCAGCTGGAGAACGAGGGCAAGGAGCGGCTGCTGCAGCAGAAGGCCAACCGTAAGATGGACAAAAAGATCAAGGAGCTGACAATGAACATCGAGGACGAGAGGCGCCACGTCGACCAGCACAAGGAGCAAATGGATAAGGTGAGCCGTGAAAAATCTGGCTCCTGGCAAAATTTATATATTACTTAAATTTTTTTTCGTTCTTACAGCTGAATAGCCGCATCAAGCTACTCAAGCGCAATCTGGACGAGACCGAGGAGGAGCTGCAGAAGGAGAAGACGCAGAAGCGCAAGTACCAGCGGGAGTGCGAGGACATGATTGAATCGCAGGAGGCCATGAACCGTGAGATTAACTCACTCAAAACGAAATTACGGTGAGTGAAGCCCCTTGTCAGGCAATGCATTCGTTAGAGCTGGACCTGGATGGGGGTGGGGGGAGTCTTCTCCTTGGGCCTTTTTTCTGGGTTGCATTTTGATTATTTTGTTTTGAAATTTGTCTTTGGTTCAAGCTCCATACAAGTGGCCGAGACTGAAAAGGCCAAGGCCTACTCGCCCAAAAAGGATGCCGCACTCATTATGAATTGTGAGGGTCTGCATTAGGTTTCCTTTCGCTTCGATTCGCTTCGTTTTCTTCTCGTAGGCTGTAAGTGCTGCCGCAGAGTCCGCAGAATCCGCAGAATCCAGTGAATGTCAACCGAACCCTTCCATCGTCTTTTCTCTGCATGTTAGGACAGACAGAACACCACACCAAACCAATCCAAAATGTGCGATTTAATGCCGCTCCTTCAACTTCCCTCCAAAATAGATCATAGAACGTTTTCCTATCTGTTTTTATTTTATCTGTTGCCCCTGCACTCTGCACGTTCACCCAGAAGTCCAGGCCAATACATGTACTAATCCTCCGTCTCGATCTTTCCCTTCCCAGACGCACCGGCGGTATGGGCCTCAGCTCCAGCCGGCTCACGGGCACACCTTCATCAAAGCGCACCGGCGGCGGCGGCGGCGGTGGAGACGACAGCTCATCGGTGCAGGATGAATCCCTAGATGGAGAGGACTCTGGCAATTGACGCGTTAATTATTAGGTGAAGCAGAAGCGAAATTGGAAGAGAATAAGGAAGTGAAGAAGGCGGAGGAAGGTGAAGATGATGAGCGAAATAAACGATTATCTTTAATGTTTCTTTTATATAATTTCTCTGTTATTTTTTATATAAACTATTATACATACTTAAATTAAAACGTAAACAAACAAAACCAACATTTTTATAACGAAAAAACGTAAACATACAAAAAAAAAAAACAATGTTGTAAAACACTCCCACTTTATACAAAACCATAAACACATAAGATACTTTCCCCATCCCTCGAATGGCTGCAGTTTTGTGGGCAGCCAACGAAAATAAACGTAAAATTATACAACACAAACCAACCAAGAAACGTATTAACTTTGAGCTCCTCCTCCGAATCCGAAGTCCATATAACAAACAGTCCAATGACTCAATGCTTGCAGAGAGCCAGCAAGAGCCTCAAAAGGACACTCATTGCCACATCAATTAATTACCTAACATAGAACACATAGAGTACTACTCGATGCAATATGTAATTCATGCATTTAACAACTAAAAAAAACGGTTTTCAAACAGAAATCGAGATCTGAACAGACCAGAAAATCAAATGTTGAACACGCAGCTAATATACGAATTTCGTTTTTGTTTAGAACTAAACAATAAAATATTTGCTACATGAACTGGATTTTTCTTTGGGTAGTTCAAAGCAATTAGGTAGTGGTTCGTCTTTTATATACCATTCATTTTTTTTTAATGAGGTTTATAAATCTACTCAAAGATTATAGAAGGCTCCGCTACAAGTCATAAACAGTTTATTGAACATTTTGTTTTTACAACATATATACAGCTGATAACTACAGACTAAAGGTAACTGGCGACTCTTTGTAGACTAAAGCTTACTCTTATTCGGTAAGAACTATTCTAGGATAAGCGCAGACAAATTCGAAAATCTCATCAAGTTGAAAAAACAACAACTTTCCCCCGTACCCGCCCCTAACTAAATAACTAATGGCACTGTTCGATCACACGGATGGATGGCTAGCTACACCGACACCGGCATGTTGACGTGCTGCACCACGACGATTCCGCTGTTCAACGCCTCCAGCTCGGCGGATGACTTACTCTCCTGGAGCTGCTCCTCACGCCGGCTGTTCAGGAAGTAGACCCCGGCGATGATAAGGCTGAACGATGTCACCGATATGAGAAGGGTGCCGTACTTGAGAGCGAGCTGTATGGCGTCCAGGCCATAGGTGGTCATGAAGAGTGTGTGAAGCACATCTTCACCGAAGTCACCCGCGGTGATCTCGATCCAGATCAGCGGAAGTATGGTGGCATTAGCTATGCGCTCGGCCTTATCTGGAATAGATAGGATCGTGAGTAAAGGGGAAAGGATGTCCTCTAAGCCCTACTTACTTTCCAGTAATGGCGTCTTGTCAAGCATGATGTTGATCTGGACGCGTGAGGCTCCGCCGATGGGAAAGCCAAAGCGCGGATGGATATCGGCGTACGTCTGGTGCAGTTCCGCCACGGGTTTAATTCCATCAAAGAGATCGTAGTACGTCTTATTGCCGGTGAAAAAGTGCGGAAATGAGGGAAAGATGGGCGAGTCCCCGTAGCACTTGGTGGCGTTGATCACCCCGCTCTCGAAGCACATCTCCGTGTTCTTGCAGTAGCACGCGTTCGCTGGATTAAATTCGGGTTTGGCAAACACATTCATGGGCGTCTTGTAGCGAATCGCATCAATGTTGTTCAAGATGGTAACCTCCTTCTCGAAATGGAGCGGCACTTTCCGGCACAGGACCTGAAGGAACACATTTATGATGCTTCGATTCTGTAGCAGGTTCGGCGAGAACATTGAGGGCTCTGAGCCGTCAATGCGATTGCACTCGTCGCCATCCCAGTAGTCCAGCTGCGGCATCCCATTGAACTGGGTGATAATGCTGAATTTCCTGATGTCGTCCTCGCCTGTGTTTAGCTGCACCGAATCCACGCTGGTTCCGTTGCGCTAAGGAAAGATACCTATTAGAAAGCCGGGCAATGAACGCTTCAGAGGCTGGCACTTACGTTCATCAGGAGGCCAAAGCGCCTCTTCCCCATGCCCAGACTCTTCAGCTTGATGATCTTGTCCTCGTAACCCCAGAGAAAATCGGAGGCCGTTAGATTTTTGAAGAGCGGCTCCTTGTACTGTTTGATGAAGAAGCCGGCGAGTAATCGATCGCCGTACGCCATGCGTTTTACGTGTCCAGCTGCTGAGATAAGTGGCACATTTGGAACCATCAGCACCTCGTCCTCCCCAACAGACGACTTTTCCGGCAGAAACTTGTACGATTTGCGATCCTGAAATGGAATCACATGGTTGAGCCCAGGCAACACTCGTGAATGTCGGCATGATCCTTACCCTGAAGGTGACCGTAAAGTTATTGTTGAAGGAAACTTCATCTTTGACAGTGTGTTCTTGGTAAGTGAGCGGACCCACGTCCACGACTTTTATCTTGTCCGCCCGCCCCGCCAAGTAGTCATCGATATTGGGATAATGGAATATGTGCGCCTTCAGTAAGGTGTCGAATTTGGGGTCTGGGTTGAGCCAGTCTCTGGCCGTTTCCGAATTCTCGGCCAGAATCAGATTCTGTGGGTTAGTTCGATTTAGCTGGAAAGTAGTATTAAAGACTGCATAGTAGCATTTCTCACCTCCAGCATTGTGTTGTTGTAGAACTCGGTGAACCACATCACGAAGAATCCAGTGACGCCGATCACGAACAGCAGAAACATTACGCCCAGCACTGGGGGAAACGAAGGACGCGGATTAATCGAGCTGCCCGGCTTATCAACGGCGCTCTACTCACTTATCAGGGTTCCAATATCCTTGGACGTTGGCTCGTGGCTCTGCGCCTGATTTCGCAGTCCCAAGGCCTCCAGTATCATCTGCGGCACCGGCTTTGGCTTCGCGGCCCCATTCGCCATGGCGTAGCCCCCGAAGGTTCCCGTGCCCACCCTGTTCAGCTGGGAGTTGAGTGTGTTGGATTTGGACCTGATGGCGGCCACTGTGAGATCGCAGTCTTGGTGAGCAACCTCAGGGTTGCTGGTGGCTGCACGTGGCATTGTGGGTGTATCTGGGGCAGAGCTGAAAGTATTGTAAATGGAAGAGTTCTTATCGGGGGCTTATGTAAATCCCAATATTACGCCACAGCCTCCACGATATGTGCTTATTCCCTCCCATAAGCTATCTGTAGAAAGGCAAACACGTGGCGCCTCAAAGGGATAGCTTTGGCAGTAGATTACTAGCTTATCAGGCTGATTCTGGGACTTAAACTCGGGTTCAATGAACACATAGGCACAACTACAACAACTAGATTGTATCACTATTTTAGAGTCTCTGCGACGTACCTATAACACCTCTAGGAGCAATAGTATTTGTTGGATTTAATTGGTGCTAGGATCGATTATAATTAGTCAGTGGTTCGTTGTTCTCGATTCTCGGAGCAATCTTCCGCGGCTCGAGGATTCTTAACCATGCGATTACAGATGTTTTCACAAACTAATCGGTGCTTATATTCCCAGAGCCTTCGCATGCTGCTCGGCGATCGCTGCTTCTGCCCGTGCTGAAATCAAAGTTCAGCTCTATATACTCTCGTTCTTATCAGCAGCTTCTAGGAACACATATGTATATTCGTGGTCCCAGTAGTATGTGCTAGGCATTAATTCATAAATTAATCGAGACAACAAGTATCAGGGTGTGCTATTAAGTGTATGTGCATAGAGTTGAGCTTTGGCAACCATGGGGTAAGTTCTGATTTGCCAACTTTGAAAGCGGGTCGGTCAACGGCTCTGATAAGGCGCAACCTGAGCGTAGTAATTTTCCAATATTAACGATCGTTCTTGGGCTATACATGAATGTGACACGAACGCTAGGAGGGGGTTCTATTGATTATAATGTGACTACAATCTAATAGATAGTTGGTGGAACTGATGAGCTTTGGGAGGTAACCCGATGCAATTATTTGTCCCTGTATAAATTTATTAAACTAATGGTAAACATTTTGTATAATCCTCTTGAAATTCAAACAGATTGTAGGAGCTGGGACTTAACCCACTATTGGTAGATATAATAGTTTCGAATTTAACTACTTAGCTTATGAGGATTTGTGGCCAACCTGGTAGTGATTACCTTATGAACTAATCTGACCAAGAACTATGTTTTCTTTCCTACATATGCATAACATTACCAAACCTTTAGCATTAACTTATTTAGCCTAGTCTGTTTCCGGACACCTAAAGTCAAGTCTGATGGGAACTAGGGAAAAAATTCCGCTATCACCAAATACCACTGCACTTGACACCAACACTTACCGCCTGGAAGACTCCAATGGCAAGGTGCTAGACTTGTCGAGACGAAGGTTCCCGGTTTCCACCGCAGCCGCCCCCCTTTTCATCCGCTCGCCGGAATCAGTTGCAGAAAAGTGCCATTGACTGATAACGTGATGCGGGTGTGTGAGAGAGGCCCCGAGAGCGAAGAGCGGAGATCGGCGGCATGCACTTGTCGTGAGCTTTGCGGTACAGCTGTTTGGTGTTTTTTTTTTTGAGGTGGTGGGCAAACGTGCTCGCAACGAAATGGAAACGAAACCCCACTCACAGACACACGGGCACTAGTGGAGAGTGCACCCACACTCCCAGACACACACACCTCTTATCTGGCGCTCTCTCGCTGTTTTGCTGCTTTGCTTTGCACTTTCGACGACTGCCAAACATTTGGCGTCTTAATTAACAATTTCGTCGTGTTTACGCTGTGTGCACAGCACAAAAAACACTGCTGAGCTGGCTGATGAATATTATTACTCCCCCTCCTCCCCCGCAGAGTGGTGATGATTCTCCTCCTAGTGGATGCTGCGAGTGGATGCAGCGGCTGTATCCGTATCTGTATCTATGCTGCGACTGCGACCGACTTGTTTTGTATCCGTGCCTCGCTTCTTCTCGTTTTCTTTCTCTCCACTTCTCCACACTTGGGGCTCTGTTCTTTTTGTTGCTCTGTGTGCCTTTGTTCGCCTGCTTCTTTGTTTTGTCGCCGTTCTCTTTTGTCAGCTCGATCGTTGTTATTGTTTTTTGTTGTTGTTGTTGTTTTTTCTTCTCTTGCTTCGATTAACTGGAGCTGCAGCTGGAGTTGGAGCTGGTTTTCCAGTGTTGTTTTCTCCCCCCCCCTTCCAGTCGAGGCTTAGTTTTCCCAGCTGAACAGCGACAATTAAATCCGGAGTATTTACGGGTAATTTGCGAGGAATTCGGTCGGTTATCGCTGTTCTATATAGCCACCGCTTGATCCACTTGCCCGCGGATTTTGATTAAGGTTTGATTGCACCTCGAAGCACTCGGTCCCGACCCACGCACTATCTACTGCTCCGATTAGATCTTCGCGGGGATTTGGGGCTTCCACTGGAGCACTGGTTCTCCGCTAGACTGGAATGGTGCGTACTGCCCACCAAACAAGTTATTACTACGACGCTCGGAATCAGTTCGCCCTGGCAGTCAGCAGCAGCAGCTGGGGCAGCAGCGCGACGCAGTCGCTCCTCTTTCCTCATTCCTCGCAGTCGCCGTCGACGTTGCCCCAGCGTCGCAGTCGGCGTCTCTGCCACTGGCACGGGCAGCAAGTGATAAGAGCGGGCGGTCAGCTACGATTGCTGATTACCGCTGCTGGACGAGCGACTGGCGGCGACAGCGCTGCCGGGAATCGGGATCTCTTGTTTACTACGTAGCAGCTTTGGCTTTTGTGCGTGCGCCGCGAGACAAAGTGCAAATTTAATCGTAGCGAACACACAAAGAACCCACTGATGGCGACCACTCTCGGCGGAGACGAGAGATGGCAGAACCAGATGGATGCAGCCTCCCAGCTGTTTCGTTCCGCTCCAGCCTCGTCATTATAGCCGGGCTAGGAGATGGAGCGGAAGAGAGAGCCTCAAACTGGATCGCGAACTGGCTTATTGTTTCCCCAGAGAACCACACTGTGAGAATAATAAGGAGAGAGTTTTTGACACTTATTAATAATCTTAAATAATATATTTTGTTTTTGTTTTGAAGATCTATTAAGTAAATGTAGAAAAGGAAGAGCCCATGATCGTTGAGGGTTTCTATTTTATTGTATCATTAATAATAAATCTATTCTGATTACCATCAGTATAATCTTGTCTAAGCCATGTTCCTTAATCGATTTTGTTGGATCTGATAGGGTATATAAACCTCAGCTTGCCAGAGGCAGCTAACAGCTTCTCATTTTTTTTAATTTTTAACAAGTCCACAGTCCAACCGAAGAAGCGCTCGAGCAGTTAGTAAACGTTTTAATAGCAGTATTACCTAGTGCCACGATCTCCTCTATAGTACTTTTATCGCCTACTCCACAGCTCTGGGTCTATTCATAGGTGTGTGCGCACGCTTTGCTCAAGGGAATTGAAAAAACAGTTTAATTAGCACTTGAGCACTTAAGACGTTCTGGAACCCTTGACTTGGAGAATTGCATATTGTTTGCTCGAGCGGTTAACAAAGGCGGCGGGAAGTGCAGACGGAGCTCATCGGGATAGGTGCTCCCATCTCTCCCACTCTCAGTGCTCATTTCTCTGTTTCAATTTCGCAACTCTTGGATATATTTAGATTGGCTTATCATCGGGCTCTCGGACTGTCGGGACCGACTCCCGGCACGATCGCTGTGCGCGGCTAGAAGAACCCCCACCGAAGCCGAGTTATTGAACCCCACGGCCAGGCCACGATTGTGTGCCCAGGCATTTATCAGCTTAGTCAAGAGTTTACAACTCATCTGCCGTTCCCCGGCCGCACCGGAATCCGAATCCCTGCTCGGAGCCAGTGCCTCGGTGTGTTTTGTTCGACTGAGCGACTGATAGCCCCGCTGAACCTTTTGTTTTGCTCGCGGGCCGATGACGCGGTTGGGTTTTCAATAACTCAATAGCTCAATCCTAATCTGTTCGTGCTAGTTAATGGCCCTGTCCAAACCGCCGCGCTGACTGCAATATATTTACCTGTTCAGCCACCCTCCCATCCTCTCCAGACCCTAGCTTAGGTGGGCTTTTAAGTTCAGGTGACAGCCTAAGTGGCTCTAAGTCATCAGTCGCTAAGCTAGCGCAGTGTGTCCGAGGCCCAGTCCGGAATCTCTATCTATATAGTGACCACTTCCTCAACGGCCGCTTAGAGGAGAATCTTATCAGTCGTAGGAGAACGGGCCGGCTTATCAACCTGGTTGCCGGGTCGTCAAGTGCCAAGTAATTTCCATCACACTCACCTACACGAAAAAATTCCGAAATTATTAGCAAAAGAGACGAATTTTGAAGCCGAGAAGGAAGGAAGCCCTTCCGGAACGCATCTCCTTGATGGAAATATGGGACATTGTGTTTAGTGAGTAGAGCTTGACCCTAAGTTCGGACGGGAGTAGGGGTGAAGGTCATCTGTCGCAATTGATGACACGCCACGCCACGACAGTTGAGTTAACATATATGATGCGTAGTGGGCTTGCTATTATTTATCATTATTGCATCACTTACGGCCACAAATGCGCCATTTTGTACGACAGTTTACATAAACAGAAAGGTCGCATGCAACCCGGTTAGCCTTATTGGCATGCAAAGTCGCCGTGGAGTCGAGCTTCGGATACGGGTCGAGTCGGCTACGGTGCGGCGGTGTGTGGGGTGGGGTGTGGTGGGTAGTTGTGGTTGGACTTGACGAGGAATGTCGAAAATTACTGGGCGATAATGTCTTGGTTCGCCTTCTACATAGCTAGAGCATTTGCTATTGCCAGTCCAGAATGTGAATTACTTTACAGTGCAGCCGTGATAGGGCAGATGAGCCTCGCTATAGTGCACAAAATAGTGTCTTGAAATTATTGAGCTCATGAATATTAATATAATCAGGGAAGTAAGCTTAATGCCGAAAATTACTTTTTCTGTGTCAAATATTTTCATCTTCTTGAAGGATCTTATGATTTTATTTAGTTAAGCAATCATTTCCGACCCCACAAATCATATATATTCTTGATCAGCATTGACAGGCGCTTCTTTCTAGCCATCTCGGAAAGAAATCAAAAATTTTCAATTTTTTTAAAAATTTGATAAGGGGTTACATCATTAAAATTCTCAAAAATGACCAAAAATTTTGATTTCTAAAAATTTAAGATTCTGTATGCAGATTTGTTAACCTGGAAAAAACTAGCATAGAAACGCTTTCCGAATGGAATTTGCTTCATTTTTGACTTAGTTATGATATTTTTAGGGCCTTGATTTGTCCAAAAAAACTATCATAAAAATAATGATAAAGAATTCCAATATTTCCGTCTTCTTCAAGAGTCTTATGATTTTATTTAGTGAAGCAGTCATTTCCGACCCCACAAATCATATATATTCTTGATCAGCATTGTCAGGCGCATCTTTCTAGCCATCTCGGAAAGAAATCAAAAATTTTCATTTTTTTTACAAATTTCAGAAGGGGTTACATCATTAAAATTGTCGAAAATGACCAAAAATTTTGATTTCAAAAAATTTTAAATTCTGTATGCAGATTTGTTAACCTGGAAAAAACTAACATAGAAACGCTTTCCGAATGGAATTTGCTTCATTTTTGACTTAGTTATGATATTTTTAGGACCTTGAATTGTCCAAAAAAATTATCATATAAAAATAATGATAAAGAATTCTAATATTTCCGTCTTCTTGAAGGGTCTTATGAGTGAAGCAGTCATTTCCGAGCCTATACATCATATATATTCTTGATTTGCATTAATTAATGATTTTTTGACTGAGTTAGGATTGATTTTAGACTCGATGTCATGATCCTATGGTAAACTGCAAGGGTAGGGAATTTCTAAACATTCTTTATTACGTTTTGGCTCATTATCTTATACTACCAATTAGTCTTTTAAATTTTATTATTTAAAAACTATTACCTTCAACTACTCTAGTAAAGACATTATATTTGTTGAAATCAAAGGGGATTATTGGAACTTTCCTTGTGTTTTCCAGTTCTTTGGGAACTATTTAGATATACAGAAGTTTGCCCCTGATTCATGGCTGGGAAATTGTTATCATTAGCCAGAACTTTCTCGAGTAAAATTTCCAATTCATATTTCTCCGTAATGTCGATTGGTTTATGCAAATGCAGCAAGCTGCCATTTTTGTATTTCCACAGCTGGATTCGCTCATTTCCCAGTAGAACCAGCCCCAAGAGGGGGGAACTTGCACAATAACCATCAACCATTCGCCGCTGGATCGTTGAATCGTCGCTGGAACTCCCAACTTTATTTACATTCTTTGACTGCAACCTGTCGTCGCTGGGGTTTGGCAACAATTGCATGAGTCACATGCAACTCCATGGCGGCCACTAGCAGCAGCTATCATAATCGGCCCGGGTGCAGCGCAATCAATGAGATATTTTGGCTTCGGTTCGGGTTCAAAACGGAACGCGCCATGCAACGCAATGAAACGAAAGACTTCAATGCAAGCAACAAACTTGTTTATCAGCCTGCCAACGGGGCTCCGGCTCACCTCTGTCCACCTCTGGCCACCGCTGTCCACCTCGGCTCACCCGATCTCGATCGGACCGAGCTTTTATCGCATGCGTTGCAGTGGAAAGCTCTCCTCGTTCGTTTACTCTCGCTTTTGCAGCGCCACAGACACAATCGCACACTAGAGCTACCGGCCAATCGTCGCCGCTCGCCTCTACCTGTTTATCAGGTTTTCCAGTTTTCGCTTTGTCGCAACGCCGAGCAGCAAGCCAAGCTTCTGGCTGGGAGCTTTCGCCGCCTGAACATCTTACGTTGGGGCTTCACTCGAAGACGGCGACTTCAGTTACTCGGCGGCACTGCGAGCGTTCGAGTCGTTGACGTTTTTTGCCGGCGGTCACCCCCAATTGAGACGTTCCACCTGTCGTGAGTTCCTCGTACCGCCGCTCCAAGTTCCCAGTTCCCTAGTTGCCAGTTCCAGTCCGGGCGCAAGAATCTAAGCGGCAAGACCGTGCCAAGTCCCCCCCAGTGTGAGTGAGCTGTCCGCGTTGTCCCGGTGTGTGAGTGCCCCGGCGTGTGTGTGTGTGTACTCGTACTCGTATTAGTGGCCATTTGGAAATGCCTGTGGTTTGTGGCTACTCCAGCTCCAGCTACCGTCCGGCTCGTCCAGCCTGTCCAGCCAGCGACTGGTCGCATTCCAGGGAGCTGCAAGAGAGTCCGATTGCTGCAGTTCGATCAATGGACCACCGACCCTTGGCTCCAAGTGTACCCATTCGGATTCGGATTCGAATCCGAAGCCGAATCCAACTCCATCTCCGTCTGCGTCTCCGCTCTGATCATGGCTCTTGGTTGAGCAAGACCTTGCCCAGTCAGCCAAAATGAAACCACTTCGCCAGCGACTTTGCCTCGCTACAAAAGCGGAAAATCATTGAATTATGCTTTAGGGGCTCTGGGGGGGGCTTTGATTTTGTTTTGTTTGTGTTGGAGTCTTGGGTCTGGAGGCTTGAGGCTTGAGGCAGCCGCTAAACGCTGTCTGCGGCCCTGCCAAAAGCGCATTTGATGTACGTGCATAGTTTTATGATTACTTGTGTGGAAAAAGTGAAATTTTGCTCTGCACTCGAGCCGAGCGGAGTCGAGCTGGGCTGAGCAGAGCTGCCACGAAGCAGCCAGCCAGCCAGCGGCACACAGCGAAATCAAATAAAAAGTCTACCGAAAACACACAAGATACAAGATCCGAAGCTAAGCGTGCGCTGGCAAGAAACCTCAGATAAATAAATAAATAAATACATAAATAAATAGAGGGGCCTGCTGCTGCAAGCTTTATTTTTCTCTTTTTTGACCACATAACTATGACGATTATGCGAAGGTTGCACCAGAGCTGGGGCCGAGAGGGCTGCCCAGCAACCCAGCAAACCTCCGAAGCTTTGAATCATCTTCATCATGGCATTAGTAGCAGCAGCAGCAGCAGCAGCGGTAGGTCTAGGGCTCGGGGCCGTTCCCCGTTGATCGTAAATTGAGGTGACAATTGCCTGGTTTTGTTTCTGTTGACACATTTCACTGCGAAAGCAGCCCCAGCCCCACACTCCTCGACGGTCGCTGGTGTAACTGCGGCGAAACTGACCTACTGACAGCCCAAGATGAGCCACTCGCGAGTCCGCCGCACATGTCAGTCACGCCATTGACGGCGACATCTACCTTGTTTAAGGCACAAATTTAAAAGCCATTTCGTTTTGTATTATCAAATGCAGGTGAATTTCGGTCGAAGACTGAGCAGCGACTCCTGCAATACCCTTTCGCACAGAAAAACCCTGTAAGATTCGTTACTTCTATCACAAAGCAGTAAATTTCTACTTAATGTCCAGCTTAACAAGGTTTCTCTATTAGCCAAAGGCACTTAACCGATCGTAATGTATTGCCTTGGCAGTATTTATTGCATTTCGAAGTCGATTAACTTTGGAACAGACTTAAAGTCGAGCACCTTTGAGTTTCACTCCGCTCGCAGGGCTTTCTCGAGTCGTTTCGAGTGGAAAATCTTAACCCAACGAATACCCTCTGTAGCGTAGTGCAGGGTATGCCCGGGTCGACGCCAGTGGCAACCGCCCCGAAATTGGGTCAGGGTAATTGCTCACACTAAATAGCTGCTACCGCTTGTATTTATTTGTGCAACACTTAAACGCAGTGAAATTATGAGACATGGCTCCTCGGCTCGACTGGATCTCTACGCCTCCCAGAGCCGCGGCGGATGTACTGGCCGTGATTCCGCTTTCGGTTCAATCCGCGCACAAAACGTGTGTTTTTAGAAAGTAAATTTCTATTGAAGCTTGCTGATTCTGGCCAGGCAGCTGGAGCTGCTAATTGAAAAGCCACAACAAGTGAAACCAAAATAAAATAAGACCATTACATCAGCTGTGCCGCATTTCATTGGAATGCCAAGAGCCGCTGCTGGTAATGCTGAGACCGAGGCGGCTAGGGTTTCCCCATTCCTTTCAAGCTGATAAGAGGAAACCAAAACAATCAACAAAGCTGTGGTTCTAACTTCGAATCTGAGCCTGAGTCTGAGTCAGAGCCACTCGGCTCTGCAAAAGCAAGGCTCAGCGGGCCAATGGGCCGTGAATACAGACCCCCAATTAGCAGGCAAACCAAAACAACTGATATTTAAACAGAAAAATATGGTTAACTGAATGCAAATCCTAATCAAAATCCCAATCCCGAGCTGAAGTCATTGATTAATGGCCCAAATGCTGGGCCCGATCGAGTGTCACCGAAAATTCATTTGAGGTGAAATAATTATGGGCTAATTAGTATTCGATGGGCATCGTCGTCGACAACTGCCCAATGGTGGTGGATCGCAGCCTAATGCCTGAGTACGAATATTTAAGCCCGGCCCAGTGTGCGTTCGAGCGACGGCGACAGAGCCTCCGAGAGGCGGAGACGGAGACGGAGGAGTGCGACCTTGTGGCGTTCGGAAAGCGCAGTAAACTTGGCAAATAATAAACTCGTAGCTGTGGTCGAGTGTGTGTGCGCTGATAGGGTAGAGCGAACTCAAAGTACAAAGTTTAATGCTTTTTAGCCGAATCTCTCGTTGGAGAAATCATAAAAGCGCTTCTATTGCTTCCGCCAGACTCCAAGAACAGCACAGACCAGTCCGAGGTGCGAACGTGCTCCATCTGGAGTTGGCTGCGATAAGGCGTTGTAAGTCCGTTTGTATGCAGCTAGGCGGGACAGTATCGGTTCGGATCGGACGTCAGGGGATCAATTAAAATGTTTCTATTGTCTCCAGCCGTGCGGGGCCTGCAAATGGCCAGCCATTAGCCGAATCCGTCTCCGAATCCGAATCCGAATCTGCTTAGCTTTGTTTTATGAATATGAATAATGGCCTGCCTGGAATCGTCAATAGTAAACGTTTCGGTTTACGCACGAATCCGCACCTGAGAGATACATGTTTCTGGCGTAGCCCTGGCCCCGGTCAAGGTCCCAGCGGTAGCAGCAGAGCCGAGCGAAGCTGAGCAGAGCCTGCCGACCCATTAAAGAGCGTTTAATTGCCCAAGCAGAGCTCCAAGGTAAACCCTGCCAGGAAGGGAGCAACAGGTACAGCTGGCAATTAGCAGCAGTACCAGGTTGTGCTGACTTGAAGGTTCTGCCGGAGTCAGTCCCCCCAAATCGGTTTCTCTCGCTGCTGTGCTCTGCGATAAATCAGCTTTTGGGCGAAACCGCACATCGACAGAGCGACAAAGCGACAGCGACATCGACATCGACGAGCGAAGCGATGTCAAAACAGCACAAGGCCAACACGCCCCAAAAACGTGTCTGAGGTCGAGGCATCGGCAGCGGCATTTCTGTCACTCTTCCGCTGTCATCTCCCCGAGATCTACCTGTGGGAGAATTGGGGGACCATGATCGGGGCCCCCAAGATCATGAACATCGAGCGATGGCCGCGACCCGCCAGCGATATGAGCGATTGCATTCCAGTTTATCTGGCTTCGTTCTTAATTGTAGATTAACAATGCAAAACAACCACTTAACCAGTATCTCTAGGTCTCTTTACGAATGCTTTTGTTTTGCTCTTCCAGAACTAGCACAACCAGCCACAGCACCCCAAACCCAGCCACACCATGAACGGGCCCAAGCACAAGCTGTGCACCAAACTGTCCAGCACATACCTGAGGAAGTGGTGTAAGTATGATGATGCCGATCCGGGAGACATTAACATCTGATTGTATAACTACATTTTTGCCGTGCAAGAAATTTCCATTTGGATATTTCCGACTTAATTTCTGTAATAAATTATTACTAATAATCCCGTCCAGCAAATTATGCACAACGCAATGGGAGGTGGAATCACAAGTACGCTCGGCGGCCCAGTCAATGCGATTCGCCTGGCTTTGGATTATAACTCCACGTGCCCGATTCTTGTTTTTGTTATTGTTTGCGCTCTCAGGCTATATATACACTTGTATATCGTAGTTTCTGCCCTGGCGACTGGTTAGACTGGTCTTCGGATGGGGATTACTTTACGTTAAAGCCGCTCAAAGTGCGCCGGATAGGATAAACTGGCCATTTTATGGAGCTTCCTACTATTCCGACCTTTCCCCATAGCCCACTCCCTGAGTTGGAGCTATTGCGTAGTAGAACTGTTTCAGAGGTCGTCTTCTTCGGCCAGGGTTCTCGGAATCCGGTTATAACCCATTCTATTTTAAGTAGACTTTCCAGTTCTCTGATCGAATTGTAATTATTCAATCACAAATAATTGCTGGATATTTATAAGACAAGTCACTGGCTCTGGAAGGTTTTATAACCCGGAATAAAGGTCAGAGGGGCAGTGATTCACCCTAGGTGGACTCATCCTGGGCCGTATAAATATTTATAGCGTTCTTCCTAAATATTTGCCTCGATCAAGTCCACGTTTCCACGTCCCCGCCCAATGACAACACCAGATCGATCCCCCTCCCGGCTGACTCATCCCAGAGGCCGCGTTAATTTATGCATTCGGTGAACACAATTGTTCAACAATCGCTTTGGTTTTCCAGGGATTACGATCGTCATTGCCGCGGCACTGATAATCGGCGGCATTGTGGTGGCCTGTGAATTCTCCGTGCTGATCAATGCCGTTGTGGACCGCATGGTGGCCCTGCGCCCCGGCGCCAAGACCTTCGGCTGGTGGGCCAAACCCCCAGTGGAGCCCAGGATCAGCCTGTACATCTACAATGTGACCAATGCCGACGATTTCCTCAGCAACGGCTCCAAGGCCATTGTCGACGAGGTGGGACCCTATGTCTACAGGTAAGTGGTATCTTTAGCTGATGCCGGCCTCGATCTGAAACCCCATCCCGATCTGCAGCGAGACCTGGGAAAAGGTAAACATCGTGGAGAATGACAATGGCACGCTGAGCTACAACCTGCGCAAGATCTACTCGTTCCGCGAAGACCTCTCCGTGGGCCCCGAAGACGATGTCGTGATTGTGCCCAACATTCCCATGCTGAGCGCCACCTCCCAGAGCAAGCACGCGGCCAGGTAAGTGCTCCTCCACCGTGACCCTGACCGCCACTAACTTTGAGCTTGCAATGCGCAGGTTCCTGCGACTGGCCATGGCCAGCATCATGGACATCCTGAAGATCAAGCCGTTCGTCCAGGTTTCCGTCGGACAGCTGCTGTGGGGCTACGAGGATCCGCTCCTCAAACTGGCCAAGGACGTGGTACCCAAGGAGCAGAAGTTACCCTACGAAGAGTTTGGCCTGCTGTACGGCAAGAATGGCACCTCCTCCGACCGCATCACCGTGAACACGGGCGTTGATGACATCACAAAATACGGCATCATCGACAACTACAACGGCCGCACCCACCTGCCCCACTGGACCACCGATGCGTGCAACAGTCTGGCGGGCACCGACGGCTCCATCTTCCCGCCGCACATCGAAAAGGACCGCATCCTGCACGTGTACGACAAGGACCTGTGCCGCCTACTGCCCCTGGTCTTCGAAAAGGAGGTGGAGACCTCGAACGAGGTGCCCGGCTACCGCTTCACCCCGCCCGAGTGGGTCTTCGCCGACGTGGACAGCCATCCGGACAACATGTGCTTCTGCCCCGCCGGCAAACCCTCGTGCTCACCCAACGGCCTCTTCAACGTTTCCCTGTGCCAATATGGTGAGCGGGATTCCCCTGTTACTCCTAATTCAGAAGAAGGGTTTATCTAATTTCACTCTCCTTTAGATTCCCCCATTATGCTGAGCTTCCCGCATTTCTACCTGGCCGATGAGAGCCTGAGGACGCAAGTGGACGGCATCTCCCCGCCCCAGAAGGAATTGCACCAGTTCTTCTTCGACGTCCAGCCGGTAAGACTTCAGGCTCCAAGCGGACGCCCCTTCTCTTGACCTCTCTTCCTTTCTCTCCCCCTACAGAAATTGGGAACTACGCTGCGCGTGCGTGGCCGCGTCCAGATCAATCTGGCGGTAAGCCAGGTGTTCGACATCAAGCAGGTGGCCAACTTCCCAGACATCATCTTCCCCATCCTGTGGTTCGAGGAGGGCATCGACAACCTGCCCGACGAGGTAACCGACCTGATGCGTTTCGCCGAACAGGTGCCGCCCAAGATCCGCCTGGGTCTCATTCTGGGCCTATGCGCCCTGGGCGTCATCCTGCTGCTGCTCGCCACCTTCTGCCTCATCCGCAACTCGCACCGGCAGAGCACCCTGCACCTGGAGGGCTCCAACTACCTGGCCACCGCCCAGGTGGACATGAACAAGAAGCAAAACAAGGAGAACCAACCCGCCGCCAGATACTAGGCGCTCTAGTCGGAGTCTGGTCGCAGTTCGAGGGGTCTCTGGGTGTCTTATAGTGTAGTGTAAGCCTTTAGCTAGGAACTGGGACTAGCCCAAGCCCATCCGCATTCCCAATTCCGTTTCCCTGTCCCCTATTCCCGTTCCCCCCCCTCCCATTCGAATCCGTAGTCTAGAAGAAATGGAGCTGGGAAGACTTGTATGTATTTGTATGTGTATCTGTATCTGTATCTGTATCTATTGTATTGTATGTAGGTTATCGTTTTAAGTAATCGTTATGAAAATTTGGATGTGTAGTCTTACAAAACCGTCGTGATCGCTTTAAGGCTCAAAGCTTCGACTCAAACTTTGATTTGTTATACCAAAACAGAAGCCTTCCCTGTCCTAGCAGATTAAACCCCTCGTTTAAATTGGATATCCGGACGGGCGAGAGAGCCGTCACAAGTCAAGTCACAAAACACTGGAAACGTTTCTCAAATAAAACAAAAGGTTCCGTCCTCTCGAATACAAATGTGCCTCATTAGGCCGAAAATGCCGGACAAGCTCCGCATCGGAAATTTCTATTCAATAAATACATAATTCTATCGATTGAGTGTACAATTTATATTCATTAATGTGTGTACAATAAACTACGATATTATTTTAATGAGACAATTGGCCAAAATCTATTTCTGACTCCATACAAGCTAGAGCTAAAGCCTCCCATTTAGGGAGAGATTATTAATTTGTTTGGGGTCCCTACAATGGCTTGCCAAAGGAAACATACAATGCTAATGGTAGCAGCAGAATTTTTATTGTTTAGCTATTAAAAAACACAATTATATATATCTAAGTCTTTATACGATTTAGAAAGATTCAGAATTCCATTGATAATTCCATATAATTTTAAACTGCACATAATTCAATGGGTGTTCAATATTTCTACATATGTAAATATCCTTGCAGGGTATTTTAAATTCAGTCAGAAGCTTACAAAGCAGAGAAGGAGTCATTTCCGACCCTACAAATCATATATATTCTTGATCAGCATAAACAGGCGCGCCTTTCTAGCCATCTCGGAAGGAAATCAAAAATTTTCAATTTTTTTACAAATTTGATAAGGGGTTACATCATTAAAATTCTCAAAAATGACCAAAAATTTTGATTTCTTAAAATTTAAGATTCTGTATGCAGATTTGTTAACCTGGAAAAAACTAGCATAGAAACCCTTTCCGAATGGAATTTGCTGCATTTTTGACTTAGTTATGATATTTTTAGGGCCTTGATTTGTCCAAAAAAAATTATCATATAGAAATAATGATAATGAATTCAAATATTTCCATCTTTTTGAAGGGTATTATGATTTTATTTAGTGAAGCAGTCATTTCCGACCCTATAAATCATATATATTCTTGATCAGCATTGACAGGCGCATCTTTCTAGCCATCTCAGAAAGAAATCAAAAATTTTCAATTTTTTTACAAATTTGATAAGGGGTTACATCATTAAAATTCTCAAAAATGACTAAAAATTTTGATTTCTAAAAATTTAAGATTCTGTATACAGATTTGTTAACCTGAAAAAAACTAGCATAGAAACGCTTTCCGAATGGAATTAGCTGCATTTTTGACTTAGTTATGATATTTTTAGGGCCTTGATTTGTCCAAAAAAAATTATCATATAGAAATAATGATAATGAATTCAAATATTTCCATCTTTTTGAAGGGTCTTATGATTTTATTTAGTGAAGCACTCATTTCCGACCCCACAAATCATATATATTCTTGATCAGCATTAACAGGCGCGTCTTTCTAGCCATCTAGGAAGGAAATCAAAAATTTTCAATTTTTTTAAAAATTTGATAAGGGGTTACATCATTAAAATTCTCAAAAATGACCAAAAATTTTGATTTCTTAAAATTTAAGAGTCTGTATGCAGATTTGTTAACCTGAAAAAAACTAGCATAGAAACGCTTTCCGAATGGAATTAGCTGCATTTTTGACTTAGTTATGATATTTTTAGGGCCTTGATTTGTCCAAAAAAAATTATCATATAAAAATAATGATAACGAATTCTAATATTTCCGTCTTCTTGAAGAGTCTTATGATTTTATTTAGTGAAGCAGTCATTTCCGACCCTATAAATCATATATATTCTTGATCAGCATTAACAGGCGCGTTTTTCTAGCCATCTAGGAAGGAAATCAAAAATTTTCAATTTTTTTTACAAATTTGATAAGGGGTTACATCATTAAAATTCTCAAAAATGATCAAAAATTTTGATTTCCTAAAATTAAAAATTTGGTATGCAGATTTGTAAACCTGAAGAAAACTAGCATAGAAACGCTTTCCGAACTGAAATTATCCATTTTTGGCTGAGTTAGGATTGATTTTTGATTCGATGCAATGATCCAATGGCAAACTTCAAGGGTATACAAATTTGGCTTCCCGTATTTAGTCTAGTTTATAAATCTAATTTATAATCTAATTAAATTTTGCAATTGGTTTCCATGCTAAACTAAGTTGTGGCTTTAGTACGGATCCCAAAAGTATGCTATGTAGGGAACATCTACACATTCATAACTTTTATCGGCTCCGAGCTACGGATTTCCCAGGCCTCCACAGGTGTCATAAGCCATAAAAAGTACGAGAGTGATTAGGGTAATAATAAATAAAAAAGTAATAAAATTCTAGTTAATACCAACAATGCCGGTGGGCGTTATCAGTAGCCCTAATATTCATTGTGAAAATTTAAATGTTTATAGTTATTCTATTGCCCAATTTCGAACTAAGGCCAGACCGGATTTCAGCAGCATAGCCATTAAGCTGTCTATTGATACGCCGGGACTCCAGGCTGCATATCAGTGCGCTGGACGCCCTGCTGAAGCCAGAGCCAGACTTTTTATGGCGAGTCATTTGTTTCATTGCACGGTCAACTGACCGCGTCAGTGATAAGCCCCGCTGGACCGGACCGTCTGTGCCTGATAAGGCACAACCTCTGGGACCACAAGACCAGGGACCAGGCCATCCACACCTGCTCTCGTCCAAGGCTGGCCTGGCCCCACCCGAGGGGGTCTGCTGATCGAATACTCTGTAGTGAGTTCCCGAGGGAGCGATGCCTGGAATCCTCTGAAGTAATCCTAAGCCCGCCGAGGCCATTCTGGAAAAATGGTAGCATATATTTGGACCAAGATTAGCGTTAATTCTATGCTCGGGTCAGAGGTGCGTCATTATCTCCGCTATTCACGCAGACGGCCCGAGGGGGAACCAGAATTTGCTCTCGGTCCAGCTAACTGATAGCCTTTCCGCTATTTGATTTTATACACTTTGTTTTCATTCCGTTCCGATCCCGAGACCAGGCCGAGCAGGAGGAGGAGGAGCTGGGGGAAGGCTGGATGCTGGTGGTGATAAGTGACTGTAAAACAATTGCCGAAAGCATTTGGAATTCGACTTAAACGGATCGCGTGTTTTCCCCCGATCGGACGCGTTTCAGTCTTGGCTGCGTCCAGTTCCCAGCTTCCGTCCCAGTTCATCCGTCCCAAGCCTAAGCCATGACGCTTCTCCAGTACGTAAAGATTGTGCTCTGCTTGCTCCTAGGAGCCGGCAGCATCTACCTGTTTGTGGCGTCACTGAGCGTGGACTACCGCGTGCTGGTGGCCAGGGAGCATGTCCGCTTCCGCCAGGAAATGCCCACTATGGACAGCTGGATCAACTCCCCGTTCGGCAAGCTCAAGAATTACGTCTTCAACGTTACCAACGCCGAGGCATTCCTCGCCGGCAACGACACTCGGCTGAAAGTGCAGGAGATCGGTCCCATTACCTACAATATAGTGGGCTACAATGACATCCTGGAGCGCAACGCGACACACGTGAAGTACAGCAAGCACCGCTATCGCATCGTGGAGTTTCTGCCGGAGGAGAGCGTGGCTCCCGATGTGCTCAACTGGACCATTACGTCCACCAACAACGTTCTCCTGGGGGCCGCAGCGAAACTAAAGCACCAGGCACCGTTTTCGGCTCTCGGTTTTGACGCCATTTTTGCAAGCGAGGACGAGTTCGTGACCAACTCCATTTACTACTTTCTCTGGGAGTTCACCCGACCTTTGCTCCAAGGACTCTCAAGGTTTTCCAACTTGGCCTCCAATGTCGCGGTCCTGCACAACGTAAGTGTTCCGGGCAAGCCCTTCCCCAGCAGTGTTTTCTCATCGCTAAGCTATTCCCGCAGGCTCTCAAGGACAAGAGGGAGGAATACACGGTAAATATCGGCCCTGAGCGCGGTATTGAGAACTTTTTTCGCATCGAGGCCCTGAACGACGAAGTCGTCATCCAGGAGCAGTCCTCGAACAGTTACCGTTACGAAAGTGAGGAGTGTCCGTACAACGTGACTGGCGCCCTCGACAACTCCCTCTACCCGCCCTTCGTCCAGCCGAACACGCCGCTCGACGTCGTCGCCATCGAGTCCTGCCGAGTGCTCCCGCTCAACTACCACGGCCAGGAGGTCTACAACGGTGTCAACACCTACCGCTACACGCTGCTTGAGGCCCTCCAGAAGCCACCGAAGTGCCTGGACACCACCTACGCGTACAAGCTGTACGACGGCATGTTTGACGTCTCCAAGTGTGTGATAAGTACGTGTCCTGCGGATATTCCAGACGCAAGGATATAACCTGACCCTCTTATCCTCACAGACGATGCCCCATCTGCGTTCTCAATGCCGCACTTCTACGGCACCAGCTACAACTGGAGCGAGCATTACGAGGGATACACGCCCAACGCCGAGGACCACCAACCCTTCATCCTCCTGGAGCCGATCACGGGTATACCGGTCACGGAGAAGTACCGCTTCCAGTCGAACATTCCCATCCCAGACCTGAGCAGCTTCAGCCGGCGCCTGAAGAGGTACAGCAATATGATGGTGCCCAGTTTTTGGTACGAGTTTGTAAGTACCTCCGCTTCCACAGAGATTCCTCCGAGATCCTGACCCTTTCTCTCTCCAGGAAATGGGTGAGCTACCCTTCTTGGTAGTGGCCCTGATGTGGTTCAACGTGAACGTGGTGCAGCACATGCAACCCTACTGCATGGGCTTCTTCCTGCTGCTGGCCGTGTGGAGCCTCCTAAAGGCCATCAGAGTGGCCTGCGGCGACCTGGGTTACGTGGACCTCTATCGCAAGGCGTGCGGCGGCGGAACGCGGAACATCATGCTGGAGACAAGGTTCGTGCCGACCTCAGCCCTTGCGCAACATACCCTCCCCGGCCAGCTCTCCGACCTGGCTGTCAAGTAGTGTCTACTCCCGGACTAGACCCGCGTGTATATATGTTTGTACCAGACTTAGGCTAGGCTAGAGGTGCCACTCTGATGCACTTATCAGTAGTTGGCCGTTACGTAATATAACGATTAAGTTGAAAATTGAATGTGCCTCATTTCACCTTATCTGTCAGCCGTCCCAGCTTCCAGCCAGGTCGGCTGCCCTCCGCCGGCTCGCTTAGCTGCCCCAGCTTCTCCTCCCTTTGTTGACAATTCGGCTTTGGTTTGAGGTCGCGGCTCTCGTTTGATTTGCCTCGCTCTGAGGCTTGACAATGAAAACTTGGGCACGTACTGGCCGAAGATTTATTTGTGTTTTGCGTTTTTTTTTAAATCTGTACATTAATTTTTTATTGTTAGTATTTCTTGAGCCGCAGCCGCCGCCACCGCCGCCGTTGTGTACTTTGCGGTTTGTTTACTTTATTTCGCCTTGCTCGCCTCTCCTTCCTGAACCTGAACCTGCACATGTCGCATGATCTTTTCTCGCAGCCCGAGCTGGAGCTGATGCCCTGGCCGGCTTCAAGGTAAGCAACCCTTCCTCTCCTCCTTCGCTCCTCCCCCGTCAGTGAGTAGGGAGTTTTTTTCCTTTCCAGCAACTCGGAGCAGTCTCGATTTGCATAAATCGATGCGATACCTGGGGGCTAAGGATGCCCCAATTCGCATGTTAATCACCGGGGACGGACGGACCGAAAGCTGTTTGTATAATTGGCACGAGTGTTATGTCACAGCGCAGGTGATTTATTGACCCCTTCCTAGACCTCCGAGACCCCCCAGGTCCAAGATGCGACCGCGCGATGATCCGTAGAATCGCCCGCGTCAAGAGACAGTCGTTAAGGCGCGACTGCTCATAATTATACGAGGGAATAAAGTGTATTTTTGTATTTTTGGTTTTATGGCCACTTATTGTTGGCCCCACCAGAGCCAGCTAGAATTATCAGTGCGAACTGGGGCTGGCTCCATTAGCGCAGAATAGCGATGGCTCTGCTTTGGCTGCCTTGCTGGCTGTCTGGCCGAAAAACCCAGAGTCACGCTGCGCTGTCCACCTGGCCAAAGACCGGGGGGAGTGCGGTGCCGGGCTCGGGTAAATCCCCATGGCTCAGACCCAAGCCGAAGCCCAGACCAGTTGAAATCGATCAGGCTACGACTGCACTGAAACCAAAACAAAACACATCGAGCCAAGCCGAGCCACGCCGAAAGAGCTTTCGAAATCTGGTCTAGACTGGTGCGTGCGATTCCAAGAGCCAGCGAGATAGATAATTAAAAGGGAAATGAAAATGCATAAAAGTGATTACAACACAGCGGCAGCAACCAAGACACAACAAGTCGCCACAAATGCGATCGTTAAAGAGTAGGAAACCGAGCTTCAAGCTTTATCCCGTCCCAGTCCCACTCCCCAACTGGCCAAAATCAACATGTAAATTTCAATTTTCACGTACGTCAATGGCTTTTCCTACGAATTCCGTACGTGAGCGGGTAAACAAACCTGCCGGCTTGCGGGGTGAGCGCAGAGATGGATCTGTGATATCGTAAAACTCCCATTCCGTCCATTTCCATTCCACCCTTTGAACCGCTGGCCCGCCTTTGGACTTGCCGAAATTCGGCAGAAACAAAAAAAATACACAAAACCTTAAGTCAGTCACCGAAATCCGACATCCGAAATCCGGTTCGGCGTCGAGGCTTCGGCCGCCGCCGCTGCCCGCCTGCGAAAGCTTCCCGAAGAGCTGGGGAGCTGGGAATTGCGCTCAGTGTAAGCGCCGCTAAAGCTCCTGGTATATAAGCCAGGCGACCAGGCTAACTGCTCGCAATCCAAGCTGTGCCTCCATCGATAGCGTTAGCCCGAAAAGGTCCGGAAAAGAAGTGAGTAGACAAAGCCGAAAGGAAATCCAAAACAAGCCAGGAATCCCGCTGGGAGCTCTCCGCGCTGATTGCGTAAATTCGGGGCGAGCTGGCAAAGCAACAGAGCTCAACATAGAAGTCGAAAGCGGATAGGGCGACGTGGTCGTGGACTCCGGAATGGGAATTGTGAAATCTTCTTTGTAAAATATTGAATCCAAACGAACGCCAATTAGTATGCATATGCGATATATATGCCAAGGGCCATTAATAATGCATGACGACAAAGCGGGCAGCGCAGCACTCACCTCGGATGATTTTGCTCGTCGAAGCCGAGACGCAGCGACGCCTGCTGCCGCATCCCAGCATTCTTCTCGGCGTCACCATTTCTAACTCTCTCCTCTCTCTCTTTGCAGCTACACGTCAAGATGAAAGCTTCCCTAGCCATCGTATTCTGCGTGATTGCCGGTCTGGCGGCCGCCGCTCCCGAGAAGCAGTACACCAACAAGTTCGACAACGTCAACGTGGACGAGGTGCTGGGCAACGACCGGGTCCTGAACAACTACCTCAAGTGCCTGATGGATAAGGGCCCGTGCACGCCCGAGGGCCGCGAACTGAAGCGCCTGCTGCCCGACGCCCTGCAATCGGACTGCTCCAAGTGCACCCCCATCCAGCGCCGCAACTCCGAGAAGGTGATCAACTTCCTGCGCGCTCGCAGGGCCGGCGAGTGGAATCTTCTGCTCGAGAAGTACGATCCCAAGGGCATCTACAGGTCCAAGCACGAGGCCGCGGCGAAGAAGCAGCACTAAGCACCAAGCACATACCGCTCCAAGCACTCATTCCACCATGAACCTAATTTAAATCCGAGATTCACAGTAAAGTTCATCGTTTTTTATACCTAAATGCGGCAACGAAACTTTTATTCCAACGAAGGCGGTGGCGGGATGACCATCTAATATCTAGGGCTAGGGTGGCGGGAGCATGTGCTATTTGGTCTCATTGATCAGGTCGATGGCCCGGAACTGGTTGGCCACGTTGATGGTCCAGTCCGACTGCTGCCCAGCGGTGAATTCCTTAATGAAGCGGTAGTTGCAGATGAACACCTTGTCCTGGTACTCGGGCAGCGTGCTACAGGAGAGCAGAGGTAAGCCGGGATTTTGCAAGACAAGTTGGGTGTTCAACTCACCCCATGTTCCAGGGAATCTCCTCGCCGCGCTCCCGCATCTCGGACAGGCCGCGCATCACGTGGAAGACCATGGTGATCTCGACGAAGCGCTTCTGCAGCTTGTCGTTGGCCTCGTCGAACATGATGCCCACCTGGTAGGGGAAGCTGAGGTAGATGTCGCTCTCCCTTATCTCCAGCTGCCGCCGCTGGGTCATCGAGAGCTTCTGTATCACGGGTCGCAGCTCCGCAATTGCCTCCGGCGAGACCAGCTTGTCCAGCGAGTCCAGGTCGCCGCCCATCAGTCTTGAGGACACCACCTGCAGGGCCTGCTTGGCGCCGTATATGAAATCCTTAAGCTGGAACTCGCTGTCAAAGTAGGGCCGGATGATAAACTGGATGGTGATCCAGTTCTTGAGCGAGTTCAGGGCCGAGGGCCACACGATTTCGGGAAAGTCCATGAGCCGGGGCAGGCGGTTGGGGCTCTCCCTCGCGTCCGGTTCCTTTTTGTTCTGTTCCTGCGGCACCGAGGCGAGGTTGCGCCTGGGGATCCCCGCCGGTTCCCGGTTGCAGGTGGCGACGACTGTGGCACTGGGGTGGAGGCGGAGCAGGGGCGCCCGGGCCATGCCCAGGCAGCGTCTGAGCGTGTGCTGCATTGCGTAAATTGCACTTTTTGCAGCGCGAAATTAGCTTAAAAATATTATGTTGTTATTGCAGGCAGTGCAGTGTGACCGCCGTTCGATTTTTCAAAAATACGGTCTGCTTGCAAAAGTTTAACTAAATGTTTAAATTGTTTATAACACAAGAGGAAAATTGTGAAAACCCCACGAATTTCCCTTCTTTCTTTACTTTTTAAGTAACAATTTAAATAAATAAAAAAAGTTTTTAAAAACACCGATAGTATCGATAGAAACATCGTTGTTTTTGCAGCTCTTTTAAATGGTAGAAAGTGGGGAAAGGGGAAGGTGTTCCAATTTTGGGAGAAGTTATAATTCATTGCAAGCGTAGAAAACCATAATTATTTTTAATTCCCAGCGCAATAGTTTGAAAACAATCGATATTGCGGGCTAGAGCCGAGCCGTCAGCCCTATCGATAGCTCAATCGATAGTTTGACAGCCCCCTCACTTCCGGCTGTCAAATTTTTCTTTCTTTCCACGACGAGGATTCCGACAGCATGAGGTATATTTGAGTTTAGTAAATATGCGCGAAATGGCGCCTTTGCGGCCTTAAAACGTGTGCGGAGTGTGCGGGCACACACCCGCGACGTTGTGTGCGATGATGGGACTTTGGATAATTCAGTTTCGCCGTGGGAATTGTGAAATAGCCAAACGTGCGCCGCACACCTACACGCACACAGATACGGCCGCTGGCACCCAGCACGCTGCTATAGCGACTTGCGACTAACCCATTCCCTGTGTCTTGTAGTTCTCTTAAACTCCAGAAGAGGCTCGCAGCCTCCGTACTGCGATGCGGCAAGAAGAAGGTCTGGTTGGACCCCAATGAGATCAACGAGATCGCCAACACAAACTCGCGTAAGTAAACCCTCCGCCGCTGTTCGTGTGTGCAGAGCTGTGAACTGACCTCTACTTCCGTGTTTAATTTGCAGGCCAGAACATTCGCAAGCTGATCAAGGATGGTCTGATCATCAAGAAGCCCGTCGTGGTCCACTCCCGCTACAGGGTGCGCAAGAACACCGAGGCGCGCCGGAAGGGACGCCACTGCGGATTCGGCAAGCGCAAGGGTACAGCGAACGCCCGTATGCCCACCAAGCTGCTGTGGATGCAGCGCCAGCGTGTGCTGCGACGTCTGCTGAAGAAGTACCGCGACAGCAAGAAGATCGACCGGCACTTGTACCATGACCTGTACATGAAGTGCAAGGGTAATGTGTTCAAGAACAAGCGTGTCCTGATGGAGTACATCCACAAGAAGAAGGCCGAGAAGCAGCGCAGCAAGCTGTTGGCTGACCAGGCCGAGGCCCGCCGACAGAAGGTGCGCGAAGCCCGCAAGCGCCGCGAGGAGCGTATTGCCACCAAGAAGCAGGAGCTCATTGCTCTGCATGCCAAGGAGGACGAGATCGCTGCCAAGGCTGCTACCGCGGGTCACTAAGTAGTCCAGGCCTCGCTGGTCGGGCGGGGCACACAACAATATTGATAGTACTTGGTTATCAACTGAATAAAACAAAACTTTAGTTTGGCCGAAATGATTTTGTACAAACGTGAAACGATCATTGTTCCGTTTCTTAATGCTGCTCGCTAGAGGGTAAGTTTAGCTTGAAAGACAATTTGTTGATCAACTTTTAGGGGTTTAAGCTTGCTTATATTATTTATAATATGGGTCTGCCGGGCAGTCTCTTGGCTTAAGTAATATCGAAGCTGTAAGTGGACTTAAATAGCCAAGCAAAACGTGTGGACTTGTGGATAACTAATTGAAGCGATGCATAAGACCAGGAGGGGGTCAGTTTTTGGTAACAACAGATCGGGTTAAACCCCAGCTTTCAACTAAAATTGGTTTGCTGAAAGTAGGGCTAAAATGTGAGTTGGGCTCCTTTATCTACCTATGTAAATCTATCTACAAAGCAGATAATGTATCTCTCACTCGTTTATCTAAAGAATTTGAATTTTATTTAATTAAAATCTCGTATCTTTAAAAAATACCATTTTAAATGTTGCTGCCATAACTAAAAATGCTTTGCGGCTCCAGCTGTTCCATAATCTGGAAAAGCTTTCTCAGACGGTCATACTGCCTGCAAGCTCTCAGATATATTCTTTTTGTCCCAACGATCAGTTGCAATTTTTCAACCTATTAAACAGCACAATGCCAATGCGTAAGGTAATTAAAAACCCAAAATTGAGTTCTCAGGACTTGATTCAGACTGTATTAAGTAAGTATATCGCCATCCCGAGACGGGAATCCGAGATATATGGTAAGCACTTCGAAGAGCTGACTTCTACAATATTCAAAGAATTGAGACAATGTCCCCAGCTGAACAGCCTCATTGTGGAACTAAGTTTGGAAGGTATGTGCCTGCTGTCCAGGCTCCAGTGAATACGCCTCAAAACCTTATTCCTTTTCCCTAACCCGCCAGTTCATCCACATGAGTCATTCTGTAATAAAACCATAACCGATAAAATTCTTGTTAATAAAACACTCGTAAATTCGCGTCGTAATCATGTAGCCGCGTCTAATGTCGTTTCTAACAATCTGGCAGATAACGATGAATAACCGAAAGGAAAAGACAAGGTCTTCAAAGTATGTACATATGTATAGTATAGTATATTTTAGACCCTAACTTTAATGTTATTTGATTTGAATATTAAAGGATTCTGTAAGCATTTTGAAAACTTCGTACGTTTTGATATTTTTTACTTTTTAAGCCTTGCTGACTTTATTTTTATTTTAGTTAACAGTTTACAAAGCAGTAAAGAAGACATTTCTGATAAAGTACTATCAGTATCACCAGGAGAGTCTGACTAATCATGTCCGTTTAGAACAACTATAGCTTTTAAAACTGCTTAATATCCTGCTATTAAATTTACTTATAAACTTAATCGTTTAAAACCAAGTAAAACTGAATAATACAACGTAAATACATATATTAAAATAAATATATAAAAACGTATATATACTTTATCTGCCAGATTGGCAGAAGCACTTAACCGTGTCCGTGCCGTGTAATCATATCCGTTCTTATCGCGTAACTCGATATCCTGCCCCGCGCCGTTCCCTATCCGTTCGATATCCGTTGCAACCGCGTCGCGTTTTCCGTTACTTATCGCGTAGTTTACTCGTCTATATTCGCAGGTAGTTCGGGAGATTTATTAAAGATCGCGAAACCCAATGAATTCGATTTAGTTTTCAAACTGGAAATACCGTACTATGAGAGTATCGTCGTGACGCGAGATTCGACTAGGCCGGGAAACGTTTTACTCGATATGACGCGCGTGCTAGAACTACTTAAGGACGATCCCCGCGCGGATCGCCAGAGCATCCGGAAACTGCTCCTTTCTCTCGTTTTGAATAACTATCTCGCCGTGGACCTGTTGCAGGGATGGCTGCAGAGCCACTTTAGTCGTGCCCTCGATCGGATCGCGAATCGCGTGGAGCTGGACGGTACAAAACTGAAGTACAAGACCTGTGGGCCGGCCCACACCATCGTCGTGGAGGGGCGGGATCTCGAATACTCGGTGGACTATGTGCCCGCCATCCGCCTGGGCGCCGAACAGAACGTATTAGCCGCCGAACAGCTTACCTACTTTAGGCGCGCCAATCTCTCGCACTGGGATGCGATTCCCAAGCCCCTGAAAATGGCCACAGATCAGGTCTCGTTCCGGTCGTCCTTTTACGAGGCTGAGAAGGTCATGCTTCGCGGCGAGAACATGAACCATTGCTTGGACGGAATCAGGCTGATTAAGAAATTTCGCGATGTAAAGACCAATTTAAGTAACCTTAAGAGCTACTACATTAAAACTTTATTTCTTTGGAAGATTAGGCAAGAACAACCCCACTACTGGCTCCAACCACTCACAGTGATTTTGAGCGATGTAAGTATGGCGAAATTGGATCACAAACTCGGGCTCTTAACTCCTAACTGCATCATCTATACTCCCCAGATGTTTGAAGAACTCACAGAGTGTTTGCTCCAGGGCTGGCTCCCCTTCTACTGGGACCCCGAGCTGAACATGCTAGATCTGCTGACGCGAGACCAGGTGACTGAGATGTACCGATGTGTCAAAAGTTTCTCGGCAATGCTGGGAGGAGAGGTTGGATATGATTCACCCCGCCGGACGGGCGGCTCCCCGCTTGTCGTTTTGCGGGCCTTCAGTAAGTGCTGCCTTTACCTCTAGTCTGAGCACATGTCTTAAGTAATCCTTCCCTTTCGTGTGCAGGCCACAAGGAGGAGCGAACTCCGCTACGTGCCTCCCAGCGGCTAGCTAAACGAAAGGACATCAAAAGACTACAGCTCCGCTAGGAAAATGGACGTAGGGAACTCTTTAGTAAGTCCTTCACTTTGGAGTACGTTGTCCTTGCTTTAATTAATCCATTTCTGCATAGGCTTCAAGGAGGAGCAAGCTCTGCACCATCAAAGGCTACAGCTCCGATAGGAAAATTCACCGAAGGAAAGCCCTGGCCAACAGGCCAGTTGGGAAGGAGTCCGGGACTAGAGCATAACAAGCTACCCCAAAAATTCCAATTTTATTTAAAAATTGTAAATTGCAAACAGGAAATGTTTATTTCAAGAGCTTGTTAAAATCTGTATTGGTTGATTGTAAAAATTGCCTTTGATTACACTCTTTGTTCTTTAAAGAATATATTGTATATTTCGTAAGTGCGAGAATATGGATATACAGATAATTATACATGAAGATTTTTAAGATTTTTAAAAAAGCTTTAAAAAGAATAAGTAAACATTGGACAAATTGCAAACAAATATACTCGTTGAAGCATTATTTCTTCTTAAATCATAATTACCCTGTGTTTAAAATTATATGGGCTATATTATTATACTGACTTTATGATTTCTTGATAATTATATACCTAAATAGTTCATCCAAAGATATGTTAAAAGCAATTCTTTTTATAACGGCCAAATTTCAAATTTCCGTTCTCCGTCTGGCAACACCAATGTCACGAAAGATCTGCTATCGATTTAAGTGTGACCAGCAGCCGAACATCGATACGCACCAATCGATGTGCCTTTTCTCAAAACATCGATAGCGATAACCCGAAGCAGCTATTTAAGCAACTCGCTCTCCGAAATTTTGAATAAAATCTCTTTGGTCGTGTCGTCGTGCAATTAAAATTGTAAATCGGCTGCGGACGCGCACAGACTGTTTAGAATTCCACATATATTTCAATTGGACCGAGCTCGCAACGGGCCCAGTGCGTGCATGCAAATTTTTGGCATAAAACGACCGCGACTTCTTGGAGGCATCGCACTTAGCACAGCCATTCCGCCGGGGCAGCAGCTAATCCGACATAGAAACCCAAGCCGAGTCCAAAGCCAGTCCAATCCAATCCACCTGTGACTGCAGCCAGATTTCGTAATCCCGCAAGAACCCACCAGTCGCCAGTAGCCAGTCGCCAGTCAGTGAAAGTGCGCGTGTGTTGGTCACCCAAGGAAAATCTCTCATATCAATTATAACCTGCGGTGTCAGCAGGCAGTAGCAGCAGCAGCAGCAGCGAATCATCGCCACAAATACACAGCCGGAGACCCAGACTCGGCCACCATGAGCGGATACACAGACCTCACCAAGCTGGAGACAAGTCGGTAAGCCTCGAGTCCGAATCCAGTTCGCTAGTTGAAGCGTTTAAGTTTAATTTGATCAAAACGATGCTAAATTGGACGGGGCACACTCACCCCATCCCTCCCTCTCGCCCTGGTGGGCTCTCTTTCGATTTCGGCTCTCCGAGCTCTCTCAAACGCCAGCCAACCGCACCCCTCTTACGTTTTCTCTTTCGTTTCATTTCGACAAAAAAAACAAGATACAAGAAATTTATCGTACGATTTTCGGCGGCCATTCAAACACGAAAGAAACAGCCAAGCCGTCCCGTCCGTCCCGCTGATATGACACAATCGGCTATACATTGTGCACCTGTGTGTGTACGCTGTCTGTTTGTTTGCCTAAATGCTTCGCCTGAGCCCAACAGAGGCTAAAAATCACAGTCGGCTCTCGGATGAGGGCGATAAGGAGCGATTTTGTCGCTATCGCCCAGTTATCAGTCACTATTACTCATCGCCAGATATGGATTTATGCTGTCTCGTTTAATATGTGACCAATAACTATTCATTCGGCCTCCTTGGGGCTGCTAAATCTTGGAAATTCTCTGATTCACCCAAGTTGGCGGCGCACACACAACGCTTGGAGGTGTCGCAGGTGTCGCCTTGAACGGGGCGAACGGCGAACGACGCGATATTCAGGTGGCCGCCAATGGCCAGCGACCAACAAACCAAACAAACCCGGTTAAAGAGTAGGTAGAATATCAAATTTGCGGGCGTATCAAATATCGATTAGGCTGGGGACGCTATGGAGGTCAGGCGGGGACACAGTTAAAGGCAGAAACACAAACCAAATATTGGTCAATTCGGTTCAAAAAATATACATGGGTATGGTTGGTGTGTATATGTTGATATGTATATGCGCCATTGCCCAACATTGCAAATACGAGAAATACCACAAAACATAGCGGACAGACAGCCACGGAGCACCGCCAGAGCATCGTTTTCATTCATCATGCTCAGCTGGTTGTCGTTAGCGGAGGATGGGGGGAGGCGTCTCTTGCTCTGTACAGTTCGCTCAGAAAACATCACGCCACACGGCGGCAGCGAAAGAGAAAATATAAAGAGAGAGCGGCCAGCGAAAGAGAGAGTTACGAGTTACGCTTGCCACATGAGCCACCCACCCACCCCTTGCCTGCTGTTCGCCAGCTGCCGCTGAATGAAAATAATCGCCTGATTTTGGCGTTGTATACGGTACATCACCTTTCTCCCGACGCCGCTGCCGCTTTTGCCTCTTCTTCTTGCCGCGCATGTCGCGTGACGCTGGCAAAGCTTAGCCCAATTCTCACACAGCTGCGAGTGGGAGGGAGCGGCTGGGCAGGCAGTCAGGCAGGTGTGCTATAGTCAGGCCCTCCAATTGGCTAGCAACGTGTGGCGTGTTATCCCAGCCGGCGTCGTTTAGATTCTTGGGAGCGGAGATGGGGAAGCGGGATCAATAGGAAGAAAGAACTGGTGACAATGGTGACTCTTTTGTGTGTTTTCCCGCATCACAAAAGGTCAATAGCAATGGTGGACACTCTGGCGCGTGGCCAACATTCGGGCGTCGCCTGATTATACCCATCTAAGCAAGCACTGGCCAGCGGATTAAAGCAGCGCAATTAATGAAATATAATTGAAAGTAAAGTGTGGCGATTGAGTGTCTAGAATTCCGTGGGACAGCAATCTCTGGCAATCTCTACTATGTGCCATTATGCGCCAGTGTCGAGAGTCGAGTGTCGAGCGTCGATTGGCGAGTGCCCGAGCGAATATAGTTGATAAGATGGTAATTGCTTTTGCATTCCTACGTTCTCCCCCCAGAGCCCGTGATTTCCACGATTGGAATTCAACGCCACAATTAGCGTAATTAGTCAATGGGAATAACTCTGAGGCGACAAACCGACGTCCACGACGTCTGGCCGTGGGCTAGAGAGCCTTGACACCCGTCCACCGCGTACAAAGTAGACGGCCGCCCCACTGGCCGCCCTCGCTCTAGATCCCCATCTAGTTCTGGTTCTCAACGATGTCGGTCATCGGAGCAGCCAGTGGTAGGCAGTCCACGGAGCACGCGGCACTCGCGTGGCCACCCCTACCCGACTGGCCCCTTCCTTAGACTTCAGCCATCGATATCTAGATTGTCTAAGTGTGTTTGCCGCGGGGTGCGAGGCAGGGGGTGGCGAGCTCCCTAGGCTAGAGGTCTTTAAATGGCGCAGTCACTAAAACTAAATTTATCAGTGCGCTCGGCACTCGGTTGTGTCAACTAGCTGCGATCACGCGGGTCCGCACTGGCTGGCTGGCTACGTAGATTCGGCTGCGCTGGCCAATCTGGGCGCACTGAATGGGGGGCGGAGGCAACTCCACCGATCCGTTCGTCTGGGAGCCGTCTGGCGGCGATAAGCCAAGACTGGCTCTCTAGACTTTGGCCGCGCCAGTTCCAGATACCAACCTAGGTCCCCTGCTCGAATGAGATGCTTTCGCTCCGGGGGGTTAATGGCTGTCAATTGTTGATGTTTATGGGGCTTGACCGGGGTGATGTTACGCGATCTCATCGTGAAATTAACGTTAATGAGACCGGCAAGGATTGTATAACGGTTATTACTTGGGACGCTCGCCTGCCTGCCTGCCCGCCTGCCCTGGCACCTGGAGGCGTCCAGCACGTGGCCGGGGTTAAATTGGCTTTCGAGACCAAAATAGAAATCTTTAACAGCCACACGAGCACTGTCAGGTACAAAAGAAGGCACCACCAACAGGTTTTTTGTTTTATACAAAATCCAAAAATACAAATTCAATTTGCGACAACGGCGGCGAATCGCTGATTTGCATAGAAACCAATTCATATCTATCATACGCCACGTTGACCAGCCAGCCCGGCAGCCAGCGGCGCACCCAGCCCAGAAAGAAGACTTCGGGTAGCGGAAGTCTGAACGCGGTAGACTTAACGACGCTGGAGAACGAACGGCTAGTGTCTGGTCCGGTCTGGTCTGGCCTAGCGTTATGTGATGTGGCACGGTCCCCAATCATGTGTCTATTGTCCCAAACTGGTTTCCCTATGCACACGCTCCACTGGTTTACTATTCGCTAGCTAGCCCAAGCCCAAGCCAAAGCCCAAGCTCATCTTTTGATTGTGTTCTGCTTTCAGGAACTGCCTGCGCCGCATCGCCCGTCACGATGAACAGCAGTTTTCCAAAGACAGCATCGTCAACGTGATGGAGAAGTTTGTGAAGACTGTCAACATTATGGACGACACCATACTCGTGCCATGCAGGCTCATGGATCGACAGGTTGGTAGAGCAACGCCCCCACCCCTAGGAACCCTTAAAACCCATTAAATCAGCCTGCAACTCGTACTCATCTCCGGCCATTCCCATTTGCTTATTCTCCGGCAGATCGGCGACAGCACTGACATCATCCCGGCCACCACCGGCAAGGACACAACCGCCAACCAGCTGACACAGAATTCCAGCGCCCAGGGCAAGCGGGGAGCGGCGCACTCGAAGAACGTGCAAGACTTCCTCAGCGCCTCCGAGCTGTTCAATCTCTACAACATGCTCAACTCGCTGAAAAAGGATCTGCTCTGGACCGCCAACCAGGAGGACGACGAGCAGCACCAACAGCAGAGTGAGCAACAGCTCAATAGCAGTCCCAATTCCACTTCGAATTGCAATCCCAGCGAGAGCAAGACTGAGTCCAGCACAAGCACCGCCGCAGCCACAGGCAATGGCTCTTCGAGCGGCGGTGTAAAGGGCCATGTGCGCCGCACCTCCACCGCCTCCATGATGTCCACCAATTCGGTGAGCAACATGAGCGACTCTGACTCGGACATCTCGCAGGAGAACGACTCGGGCCTGGAGTCTGACGGCAACAAGAGCGACCATGCGCAGAGCACCGACGGCAGCGACATCGTGGATGTGGCCAAATCGAAACAGGCCTCCGGAGACAAGGCCACGGAGCTGGCACAGCGCTGCCGGAGACATCTGAACGGTCTGTACCAGTGCCTGGAACAAATGACAGAGGCGGCCAACTACCTGACCGCCAGATACCAAAGTGATATTGGGCCCGTCTAGGACGTCCCTCTCCTCCTATACTCTTCTCCTATTCTTCAAACCCTAACCCTACACCTGCTCAAAGTCGGGGCAGCCACCTTCATACCATAGTCGCGGGCGGGTCTTTACTCTCATTAGTATCAAGTAAACCAAGTGTGAGGTCTTTCTTTAACTGTAACTGTAACTGTAACTATATCCGTATCCGTATCTGTATCTACTATGTATATGCTTATGTATATGTAACTCGTGGGGGTGCTAAAAGTAAGACAGACGATGAGGATCGATTGTATAAATGTATAACTGAGGATGATGAGGAGTAATTGGTAGTCTAGTAGTGGATGGAGCAGCCCAAGCCGAAAGCAACAAATTAACAAGTCAACAATATGTTCGTTCTAGTGTATAGATTGGTAGCCTCTTCGTTTAATCTCTCTTATGGGTTTTAAGGGGAATCAAAATCGAAGTGACTAAGCAGACAGACTAAATCACAGCCCACAGTCCCTCGTATATATTGTTTATTGGATAGAGAAGCTAGCTACGGGAACTGCAAGCAAACACACTGTTCAACAAGTACAAGAAATCTAATTTCTAACTAAATTACACACACACACACACACAGGGGGAGTGGGGGGGTCAGCGGCAACGGTATGGGGCGACGGGCGGATCAGGCGCCGCCCCCACTCTCCTCTTAGTCCGTAATGCAAAATATATATATACATATTCCACAATTGTTATTGTAATTGTTTAAGCCAACTATTTGTGCCGTTATGTTTCGTTTGATTTCCTCCACCAGCGTCACTCGGTGGGTGGCTTGATCCTTCGGAGGCGGGGCAGGGCGGAGATCCCCGCCGACAGTCAACCCGCATCCGAGAGACGAGAGATCCCACCGCGTGTCGCTGTCGCAGAGCAAACTGTAAATTACTAACGTTAATAGCGCTTGTGCGAGAGCTAAGAAAGAGAATTATTTATACACAATAAATAAATTTTACTTAGAAAATACCAATGTATATATTATTCCACCTGCTCGTGTTTCCTCTCTTCTGGTCGCCGGGCTTTTGGGGCTTGGCAACGACACAAAGAAAGAAAGTGCCGACGGAGCTGAATTTGTCGACTTGCGACTTTTTGTGGGGCTCGTGCGATGGGTACAAAGGCCAGTTGCTGGTTGAAAGGTGGCTATGGCAATGGCCATTGTAAATGCGCTATATAGATTACAGTGAAGACGCGCTAACCGAACCCCGGCACATTCCTATAAAATTTTACTGGCCTGGCCCCTTTATTTATCGTATCTTGTTTTCAATAAAGTAGTAGTCTTGGAAAGTACCTTCAATCTAATCTCTCCTAGATAAACTCTTCGATTCCTGCTCCTCTATCTTGAACTTGGCAAACAAACAAAGAATTGACGTACTTGGATAAATATATATTTCTGTTATCTGATCGTTCCCTTCCTTTACCGTATCTTAGATGCCCATTTGAACATTCCCCGTAAATCCAAGTCGGAAACTGCCCTATCTTATCGCGTTTCCCGGCCTATTAATTTTGGCAAACGCGTGCCGCGGCATCTGGAGAGTCACTGGTTTTATTCCTCTGCTGATTTTCATTCGGAATAAACACTGAGGGAGAGGCAGACTCAGGGGAAACTTTCCCCACTCGGGCTGAGAGGTGTGAGGCAACCTTATCGGGGCGTACTACTGATAATGTGTGCCTAAGACCTGGAGGAGTGCTGCAATTACAAAATAATTCCCCGACCGGCCGATTCATAGCCTGTGTCCGTGAATAAACTATCGATCATGCGTCTGACTCATGGGGTTATATATTCCCTGCTCAAGTTCAGGGCGGCGGCGTAAGACTCTTCAGCTCTTGGAGAGCTGTACTTGCCACAGTATTACGTCTTCTGGGAGCTGCGATGTGGTAAGCGGTTATGGGGAATGGGGTAATCTGCTTCAGAATGTCAGGCCATTCCGGTGAGTACATGTATCTGGGCCAAGTTAATTGTGCTTTTCGCCGCGGCCACTTGAGCTGCTAGTTAGTGTTTATTTCTGTTTCTATTTTGGCTATTTGTGTGCTCTTGGACGTGGCCTTATCTTGGCGGTGACGACGAGAATCGCGAGCACTCTGAATGGAAGCCATGAACTTGTTTCGTGCTTATCGGCAGACTCCACTTGAGCGGTTTCCAGGGTCTTCCTTCAGCGCCATGCCATGGCCCACTGTAGAGAATCCGCCTCCGAGTCCGGCTGGGATTTCTACGGAGTTCTTCTTCTCATCAATCAATTAGCGCTCTGCTAAGGCTTCCGCATCGCGGGAGGGGTTTGGGGATGGTGAATCAAGTCGATGGCGAACTGCGCCAGCCTCAGCCTCAGTTTCAGTTTCAGTTTATTTTTTCGTACATTTATTTTGGCCCGGTGGATTGGCTGCTGTGAGCCAAAAAAAAAAACTTGTTTACGGTTCTAGCTCGCTTTTGGCTTCCGCTTGTTGTTGGCGCTCGCCTTAACCCCGGACAGAGGCGGAGCAGATAGACGGAAGTATCATAACTTGGCGAAGATCGATACTCTAACAGCGCCGCTCATTGTATTCGCTTCCGTTTATTGACCCCACCTGAACCTTGAGCAAAAGAAGAAGAATCTGATTCGGCATTAGCATAAACCCAGCAGAGCCGAGATCAAAAGAAAGTCGCTGTCGTCGGCGTGAGTCAGCGGTTTAAGCCCTCTGTGTAACTGGTCAAGCGCTGCCAAGCTGCCCAAGGTCCGAATTCTCCCAGCCCCGAGCTCCGAGCTCTCTAAGCCTCGGTCTCCAAGGCTGGTGCTGCGGTTCTGCAGCATTGAGCTGCTGCAGCCAAAGAAACCGCCAAGTCGGAATCAAATTCTGTCACGTGCCGCTGCCGCGATCCGAAAATAACTCGGCGGCATGCAAATCGAAACGAGAAATTAATTAATAACGGCACTCGGAGCAGCTTCAGCTTCAGAGATTAGCATGTGGGGTCGGGTCCGAAAATATCGTGAAGCACTTCCGTTTGACCCCAGATCGGAGGCGGAAGCCGAGGCGAGCCTAATCGATCTCGTAGTTCGCATAATTTCCGTTAGGGCCGCGAGGTGCTCCCCCAGTAACCGACTTCCTGGTTCCAGTTCCATTCTCGGACGCCGTCCGTCCGATTTGGCTGGGGTTCTGGGACCAAATCGGGGCCCGTTAATTCCGCATTATGCTGGACAATTACGGCCCATCTGCGATGCCGCGATAGATGGAACACAGCCAGCACAAACAGCTCATAAGCGATACCTCACGATTTTACGGGTGATGCGGGGAGCGGCCTGTGTTGGCGGCCAGCTCGGCGACGCGTCGGTTCATGGCTAGCAGCCACTGGTACAAAGTCCAAAAACTCGAAATTCCACACTCACACACACAGACTGGCGGAGCGGGAGCCGAGAGCTTGGACACATTACACGGAGCGCTAAATCATGCCAAAAGAGATTCATTCACGAACATTCTGCGGAGGTAAGTCCCCTTCGCTGTGCGATCCCCTGCTGCTCCGGGTTGCAGCCAGGCTTGCGACAACCTCTCAACCCAATCTCCGGCTGAAAGGGGAGTAAGCGCTAATTGAGCACCCTCAAAGTTAATTAGCTTGGCCCACTCCAAGCTTCACACACCTGTAAAAGGGGAGCACACACACGCACTCCCAGAAAGGTGGGCCAAGTTCAGAGAGCTGTTGTGACGTCGGCGGGAAGGCTTTCCAAAACAGCCAGCTCCAATGATACAGAGGCACTGGATGGTGAGCGATTGTACACAGAAAGAAACAGAGAAATTTAATTGTAGTTTAGGTTCATCTGTTTTAATTGTTCCCAAAGCAGCTTTAAGGTATTGTGTGTCTTTTAATACATATATTTTTTAGCCAACTTGTCCACTAAGTTGCAATAACCTAATTGAATTTATAAAAATATATAAAATACAAAAATAAATATAAATAAATGTATTACAAAGCAGTTTATTATTTATAAAATTCCCTTTTTCAGTGTAAAGAGAACGGGTTCTTGGAGCTCTGTGGAAGTTCGGGTTGTAGCAATGTGTAGCGGCTACCGTTGGGTGACCACAGGCAACTGTGACCTGTTTAGACGGAAGAAGCAGCCGAAGGGCAGAAGGGTGATCACCTATCATTCGGACGCTGAGCCGTCGTCAGAACCGGACAATCAGCTACGCAGCAGACTGAGCCAATTTTTGCACACTGCCGCATGACGGAGCTGTTTTCCTTTGTCAACTCCGGGCCTGGGCTTGCCCCGCTCCGAGGGAGGCGTCAATTGTTTTGGTATTGCGCACATTTCAGCTCGCGTTGCGAAACTCTGGAGTGGTGGTGGCTGACGCAACGCTGAGAACTGGCCAAGAGGAACGAACGAAACGAAACGAGATGCATTTGGCCCACAAGTTTCCCCCAAACAGAAGAGATCACTCATACGCCCGGTGTGCGCTGTGTGTGCGCGTGCTTACATGCTTACAAGAAGAGGCGGCAAAAGCTCACACATTGAAGCGAGTCATTGGACTAGTTTCATAACTGCCAAAACAACAACGTGCCTCCACAATCCCTCCCCCCTCCCCTCCTCGCACCTGCCCGCACCTGTTTTGCGCTGAGCGCAAGCGCAGCCGCAGTTCGGCTCGCCGCCGAGTCGGTTTCAGTTTCGGTTTCTACTTCGGACGCGGGCTCTCGGTCCGGGCTCAGGTGAATCTGAATGCCACACACCTGGGCATGACCTTCATGGCTAAAAACAGCGACTGCGCTGCCCGCTGCGACGATGCGGCGCCTGCCGAGACTGCGGCAGAGGACAGAGACGGTGGCGAGCCAACACTAAAGTAACATTTTATGACTAAAAAGCCAGCAAGCCGACGACAACAACAAGAATCTCGATAATAATAACAATAATCGACAAAGACGTTAAAAAGCAGCAACAACAAGTCAACAGACAACATGACGGCTAACAAAAACGACAACAACCCCTTTTGTGCCCCCGCTTCCTCTCCCACCTCTGCCAAAAGTTCCAAAGCTTTTAAGACGAGATCGAAAGCTAAACTGCAGCCTTAGATGGGCCCGGAATTGCTGTGCCTTCGGGGAACGGGATAGGGCCTTGGCCCCTACGCAGTGGGCAATACCCGAACAGGAAATACCTACCCAGGCCAAATAAAAGTTTAAAAAATCTGTAACTAACCCAAAAATGCATTAATTTCAATTTGGAAAGCTTTTCTGTGGTAGTTTTTAGAAGATTAATAAATCTGCATACTAAATTTAACATTGTAAGAAATCAAAAATTTTATCAATTTTTGAAAATTTTAATGATGTAACCCCTTATATTTTTTTAAAAAAATCGAAAAAATTTTTATTTCTTCCCCGATGGCTAGAAAGACGCGCCTGTTAATGCTGATCAAGAATATATATGATTTATAGGGTCGGAAATGACTTATTCACTGCGTTACTGGCTTCGGACTGAAGTTATAATGCCCTGAAAATAGTTTCATTTTTTTTTTTATGCTGTATTTTCCCACTGAAATATCTGAAATATCTTGTGTGGCACCTCCACTACACCCTTCTCCAGTCAATTTGGGACCGGCCCCTGCCAGTGGTCACCGCCTTGTGGAAGCCGAACCTGTTCTTGCCATATATAGGACGAGTGGCATCTCCGGTCCAGCGGTCGTGCCTCCTTTAGTGGGCCACCAGCAGCAACCATTTTGTGGACTCTGGCACTCTGCCCGTGCCATGCTTCGGACCCCACTTAATGCTGATTTTATGTTTTAAGCGTGGCCTGGCCAATTGGTATTCCGCCGGGCAGTTCCTCGCCTCGCTGCTTACCCGCTCCCGTGCCACCCATTTGCATAATTAGCAGCTGAGACGGAGACGTAGCAAGTCCATGATCTGTCTGCTAATTTTCCATTGTTGATGCTTTTCTGGGGATTTTTAGAACACTGCCTGTCTGACGTTTATTTTTACCCCCGGCCAGACGCAATATAACGAACGAGATGACAAGAAACGGGGATCAGCGGCGGCGGCGTCTCTGGAAATTCCACAATGACGGGGCCAGAAAAAACCCCATCAAGATCAGGCAGGCATTTCAAAATATTGGTCCTTTATTGACGTCTTAAGTACATGGGTTCGGTAATTCAATAATTATATATGCTGTGATAGGATAATGGGTTCACAACAACAACGAATATCACTCATACCACGCGTGGTACCGTCGTGGATCTGGCTGCAGTCTCATCCCAGGTTGCGGAGTGTGTGTAAAGTGTGGTAAGTCATCGTATCAAAAAGCTCGTTGGATTGTCTTAAGGTCGCGGCTGCCTCAAATCGGAAAACCAATTGAGTATTTGGAATCTAGGGCGCATAAATTACTGCCAGGCAGGCTGGAGGGGAACTACGCGTTAGCAGTGGATCGAGCCCGACTTCTTGATTCCACGGCGTGCGTCTTTCGCGACAGCGGTCACTGCTCGCTCGGTGCGCCCCGATGTCCGATGTTCAAGTGTCGCTTCGCGGGTGAAACTAATTAAGTAAATTTAACACGGCAGCACACCGGAGCACTCCACTACGCCGCCTCCTGCTCCCCTAATGGCAGGCACTAGTACGCAAACGCAAGTACGTAAGCGAAAATGAAAACTAATTGCAATTTCAATTTCAATGGAGAACACAAGTGGGCAAAGCTACAAAGGTATAACTGTTTGGCTATATACGTATATATGGCAACTAATATACTTACTACTCGGCCAATGGCTTGGTGTTTGGTCTTGGGGTTTTCATTAAGTTTATTATCACGTTACAGTATTGACTTAGATTATGTATGTATGTATGCTCTGTGTGGGTTCTATAGCGTCTATATGCATATTAATTGGACACAACACAATACATAACTCTATAAATCCAAATTACAACCAATTACAATCATTATAAGCCAACGCCAGCTTCAACCAATGTCTGGCATTGGGAACAGAATCAACCTTCATTTACTTAACTAAGGAAACAGAACAGTGGAACAATGTCTTTTCTTCTCCATTAAACTACGTACAAACAATTTGGCTAAACAATTTTCAGTTTGGATGGATAATATATGCTTTACTTAAAGGACTACACGGCCGAATGTTCGACGATAATGCTGATAATGGTTAAGTGTGAGAGGTTCTACCATAAGTTAAGTTAAGTTCTCTAAGTGTACGCGTAGATATGCATCGAAAAAGAGAGGAATTTCGACGTGGAACTAAGGAGTATTACGAGTTATTGACTAAGAGCAACGTATTCAAGCTAGGGCTGGTTAGTATGTTGAGATAGTTACGCCGGACAACCAGGGAGTCGGTGTTCTAAACACATTCTCCGCTTGGTACATCCGTTCTAAGTGAAAAAAGAAAAGTTATATTATATACGATATAGAAAAACAATAGAAAATTAATAATATGAATGAATCAAGCAACAAAAAGGTTAAAATAAACAAACATTACAAACAATTCACTACAAATTCTACAGATATTTGATAATAAGTAATAACTTTCTGCTACAGTCCATAGTTCCTGTTACTTGGCACTCGCCGAGTGTTTCCATCAATGTAAATAGTCGTCTTCTCTTATCAGCTAGAAAGTTATTGCGCTCAGTTGCCGTGTCTAGTCTGAGGGATTCGGTTGGACTTGGTTTAACTTAGTTATCATTACGGTCTAGATTATGCGTGATGGTTACGTGCGATGATGACGATCTTAGCCCTAGTAGTCAGTTCACTCAGTTCTATTCACCGTTCAGGCCACTCAGCTGATGGCTCTGGTGCTCCAAGCTCCGCTTCAGATCCACAATCGTGTTCAGTATGAGCTGCTGTTTGCTGCCGCCTCCCATTGCCACCTGTCGTCCCTTGGCCTCGTCCAGTGTCACGTCTTGCATGGAGCTTTTTGCCGACACAGAAGCGGAGAGCTTAAGCTGCGAGCGCTCGTGTGACTTGCTCCGCCCGTTTGCCTCTGCAATTTCTGTCGTTAGAAAGAGGGATCATTACCATCATCCATCTACTCACCCAACTCCAAGTCAAAGTTCTTCTTGATCCGCTCGAACGAGGAGCTACCCTTGTAGACCTTGCGCTTCAGTGGCTCGCTGTGCGGGCAATAGAAATTGTTGTTGATCAGGGACTCGGCCTGCAGCTGACTCTGGGCTTGGGTATCCAGCTTGACTTTCGGCTTCGGCTGATCCTGCAAGTAGTTGTGATTGCCCACATCTTCCACAGCCACGCAGCACTCCATCTCCGAGTCGCTGCCGTTGAAGCTGATCACTGTAGTCGTGGTGGTCGATGTCACCATCATGGTTCGCCGCTTGCCCTTGGGACTCTCCTGGAGACGCCTGCCATTCAGCTGCAACTGAGGCGAGAGCGGCGCCTTGGGGGCATTGCCGTTGTTCGCCTTGCGCGGCGGCAGCTCCGGTGGAGCGTTCTGGTTCATGAAGTTGGTCAGATGCGTCTTGCGAGGACTGCAGCGCCCCGGCTTGGGGCTGTTGGGTGGCGAGGCAGCAGCACCCGAGGTCTCAAACTTGAGCATCTCGATGCGCTTATTGATCGCGGCGGCCAGTTCATGCTCCAGCGGGGTGCTGTTGGGGGGCGGAGCCTGCTTCTTTGAGTCCACCTCACTGTGCTTAAGCATCTCGACGCGCTTGTTAGCCAAGGGGTTCAAGCGCCGTGGACTGGCAACGGGTGTGTCTCTGGGAATGCTAAAAAGGAAAGCCTAAGTTACGATGTTTTTCTCCAAGTTGAATATTCCTACCTTTGCAAGCTGTTCTTCATGGACTCCAGCAACGACTCGGCCTCCATGATGAGCTGCTTGTACTTCATGTCAGCCTCCAGGTCGGCTTTGAGCAGGGCCTTCTCGCTCTCTGCGATGGTGAGCGAGTTCTTTTCATTAACGCTACCAAAGATAAGCGAATTGGAGCGATTCGACAACGGCGAAGTCTTGTAGATCCTGCAAATAAACAAGGTTTTAATAGAAAACAATTTTGGATTAGGAAAAGGATCTACCTCTCCCTGGGACCCAGGAGATTGCGGCGCAAGCAGACGGGCGTGCCTCCCACGCTGCGAGTTCCACGAGGCTCACTCAGTGGCGAGAACGGTAGCTTCTCGCGGTTCTCGCAGCTCTTCTTGCGCGTCTTTAGGAACCGCTTGCGTCGCCGCTGCTGAGAGCCATCGACCGTCTCCTGGCCGCTCTTGCGCCTCGAACGCGTTGACGACTTCCGCTTCAGCATGGGGCTCATGGGCTGGTGGGGGTAATAGTGACAGCTTCCCAGATTACGTGCCAGATCCTGCCGATCCAGGACCACTTCTTGCATGGATGATGTGTCTATAAAGTCGATGTCCAACAGCTCGTCCGTGTCGCACTCATCGCCCGCATCCTGTCCAGTATCCAACTCCGAGGCACAGCAGTCAGTGGGATCCGAGTCACTGCTGCAAACGGAGGGGAAAATTGGGGGGAAAGTGGAAAGTGAGCAAGCCACTGAAGTTGGCCTCACTGCAACGCTCACCTGAGTATGTCAGTCTCCTTCTCGTAGATGTAGCTCTCGTCAAACTTCCCAATCATCTCGTTGAGGGTGGCCTCGTCGTCGCTGAGCACAAAGGAGGTGGTGGTGGCACCCGTCCCCCCGCCAGCTGCCACAGGAGCCGAAGTGGTTGTCGTCTCCACTTGCTCCAAGTGACGTCGCTTTATGGTGTGCGGGGCATGCAGATTTTCCACTTCAGTCGACGACGAAGAGCCCTCGGACTCGTAAGCGACTCCTGTTCCAGGTGCAACCACACCACCAGCACCAGCACCACAAACCCCACCGCCAGCAATGTCCACACCCACTCGGGGCGACTTGCTGGGAGTGCCCCTGCCGCTGGGGGTGGCTTTGTTTGCTGTTGTTTTGGCCGCCGCAGTCGGAACTTCCAGCTCATTGCTCGACTTAATGCCCGACGAGGTGGTGGAGGTGGTGCTGGTGGCATCCAGCTCCATGCGCGCGGGGCCCGACAGGGCTGGTAAGTGCTCTCCTGTGTTATACCAGGGATTGGTCCTTATGCGACAGCGCTGTCTCGGCGAGGGAGCTGCAATAAAGGGGAGAGGGCAAAGCGAAGTGGGGCGTTATTCCAGTCAAGTCGGGACTCGAAATGGGGTTAATTGCTCAGTTGGCGGCACCACTCCACGCCCACAACTCACACTCAAAGAGCTTCGGCTGCTGGCGAAGGGCCAGCGGACTGGGCGATGCCTCCAGGCCGAAGCTGCTCTTGGGCAACGGATCCATCGGCGACATCTCCTCGATGCGGTTCAGGCCGAACTTGTAGCGCTGCGCCTCGATGGCCAGCGAGTTGACGCTCTTGGGGAAGTAGTGGGTGCCGGAACGCATGTTGATGTAGTACTCTGGCGGGTTGTTGGTGCTGGCCGCGCACGGCGAGGTGCCGTCGGTGGAGTAGCCCGTGGAGTAGGCGCTCTCCGGCGAGGGCAGGCTGTGGGGCCGTGGTCCTGGCATGAAGTTGCTGCGCTGCACCCCCCGCGGAGTCCGCATCCGTGACCCTGCGGGCGGAGCAGGTGGTATGGGCGGCGTACTGGTCAAGTTGTCCAGAGATTCGCTGCCCAGCTGCGCTGGCGCCAGCTTTGAGGGCAAAAGACGGCCATAGCGCACATGGTTGCTGCTCTGCCTGACTGGCTCATCCTCGTAGATGAGTCGCATGGCGCCTAGGTTCTCGGATTGTGGCCGCTGATGATCCGCTATGGGAGGCGGAGGGCGGAGCAGCAGAGCGCCCACCTCTTCGTACTCCACCTCCTCCTCGGGTGGGATGTGATAATCCCCATTGGAAGGCTGCTCCCTAAAGGTGGCCTGCCTCCCAGAAGAGGGCTCCTTGGAGCCGGTAGACCAAGACAACGACGATATGGATGACGAGGAGCAGTTGACCCGGATGGGCGACTTGTCGGCGCCAAAGCTGTCCTTGCTGTTCGGCACGCTCAGGTGATGTGTTGGCTGCTGGGCCTGCAGGGGCTGCTGATAGCAGTTGGGGGCGTACAGCAAGTTGTCCGACTTGGGCGAAGTAATGGCGAACGAGTCGTCATCCGGGGATTGCCAGCCATAGCGACGATTCGGGGGCTGTGGAAGTGAGGGTATCAGAATTGAACGTTTTCATGGACGACTCCCGCTTACGTGAAACTGAATAGGCGACACTTCGCGCCTCCGCACCGGGCTGGCGATGCTGTGGCTGCCGCTGCTGGTCAGCACCGGACTGGTGAGATTGCTTCCTTGCGGGGGCAGGGTGCCCGCCTTCTTTCCGTTCCCATGGCCGGAACTGGAGCTGCCCGCCTCTGCGGCGGCTTGCTTATGCTTGCTGCCCTTCTTGCGGGGACGCACGATGTGCGTCTCCATCCAGGAGCGCAGCTTGGACCCGAACATCCTTCAGTTCCGTTAGTCTTAGTCGAAATGGACGGATTCTAGTTGCTGGCGTAACTGAAAGGAAGGATGGAGGGTAAAAGCTAACTGGCAAATGCAATTCGCTGCAACAATGGAGCAAAAACGGACTCCTGGGACCACTTTGCGCTGATAAGGAAATCCATTTAATCCGGCACAAAAGCAGGGTCACATTTTCTATAGTTTCCTCCTGTGTCTGTGTGAGCGAGAGTGGGGGATGTGTGTGTGTTGGCATTTTATGCGAAATTACCTTATTCGCAAATGCGGCCGACGTTGTCTGCCGCCTCATAATATCCTTCCTTTACGCCTCCTTTTATTGTGCGAGCGAGATGAAAGGCGGACCCAACGGTAAACCTATACGGCGCACACATACACGGATACGAACACGGACACACACCCACACGCAGGCACACTTCCTGGGCCTCTGTGTTTGTTTGTTTTTTGTTGACGGTTATTTTTTGCCGTTCAGTTCAGTTCCGTTCAGGCCGAGTTGGGGGTTGTTTGTAAGCCTGCCCAACGATGGATGCTAGCCTCAAGGACTCCACTCCCACCCCCAAAACGAACTCAAGCTGTGCGATGAAGTAACTGTGTTTGTGTGTGTGTGTGTGCGTGTGGGAGTGGGTCTTTGGCTGTGTGGGTTGTCTGTGTGCGTCTCATCCTCGGTTGTAAATCCCACGTAACTGTAAATTTTATGTCAAGCTATTTTCCCTTTTCGGCTGCAGACTCGAATGTTTTACGATGCTTTGGCACTTTGCGAATATTGTTATTGTTGATTGGCAATAGTCGAACTGCGATTCGATTCTTGTTTCATGCAAATTATTCGAAAATGTTTTCGGCGAAATTATAAAGAAAAAAGCAGAGGGGCTTTTCGAAGAAGAACGGCAAGTCCCGTTAGCTGCCGGTGCTCTTACGTAGAAATGCTACGTTTCACTTTTTATTCCTTTTGTTTTATATTTTTATGTATTGGTATGTGATGTATAAACTTTTCGGTGGTTGCGAGAAAAGCGTGCGGCAGAATTTCAACTAATGATGCGCGGACCGGCGCGAAAGGAAAGCGTCCGCCGCCGTCGAAAGAAAAAAAGCTAATGACGGAATGCGCAGCCAGGATGTGCACACGAGCCGTTACGAATTCGAAGCTGTCTGTCGCTGCAGGCAGTCCTTGTAAAATTATTCAGATAGAGGCAGTTTATATTTTCGCAACAAGTTTTCCACGTAAAAAAACCGTTAAATTTCCGAGTTCAGCCTAAAAGTAAACTATTTATTCGTAAATTTTGCCGAAGCCCGCGGCGTTGTGCAGCACTGCGCCAAAGCAGCAGCCGGAACGCCAGCTGACTGGTGGCGTTGTCCAACACTGCATAGTAAAATTTATCGTTGGGAAAACATGCGCTGCTATTACGAGGAGCTGGGACTCCAAAGAGACGCCAACGATGGCGACATCAAGACCGCCTACCGCAAGCTGGCCCTGCGCTGGCACCCGGACAAAAACCCAGACAGCTTGGCGGAGGCCAAGGAGCGATTCCAGCTTATCCAGCAGGCGTACGAGGTTCTGTCGGACCCGCAGGAGCGCTCTTGGTACGACAACCACCGTGAGCAGATTCTGCGCGGCAAGAACTCGGAGTACGCAGAGAACTGCCTGGATGTGTTCCAGTACTTCACCAGCAGCTGCTACAAGGGCTTCGGCGACGACGCGCAGGGATTCTACCGCGTCTACGGCGACGTCTTTGTCCAGATCGCCTCGGAGGACATCGAGTTCATGGACGGCGACGACCACCTTGGTCTGGCGCCCGAGTTCGGCAATGCGGATAGCAGCTACGAGGAGGTTGTGGGTCCCTTCTACGCCTTCTGGCAGGCCTACAGCACAAAGAAGACCTACGAGTGGCTCTGCCCGTACGACGTCCGCGAGATCAAGGAGCGCTTCATCCTGCGCAAGGTGGAGAAGGAGATGAAGAAGATCGTCCAGGCGGCCCGCAAGGAACGGAACGAGGAGGTGACCACGGTGCTCAAACTAAAAGTCTCTGTTTTCTGACCTTTTTTCCCACTTTCTCCGCAGGTGCGCAACCTAGTAAACTTTGTTCGCAAGCGGGATCGCCGAGTGCAGGCCTACAGACGCGTGCTGGAGGAGCGGGCCGAGGCCAATCGCGTAAAGCAGGAGGAGAAGCGCAGGGAGCAGCTGCGGAAGCGGCAGGCGGAACTCGCGGCCGCCAGGGAGAATCAGGTCTACAACGAGGGCTACGAGGAGCAGCTGAAACAGCTGGCCCAGCAGTATGGCAGTGACTCGGACGAGTACACGGATGACGAGGACGAAGAGAACGATGAAGGCGACGTGGACTCTGAAGACGAAAGCGATCCAGACGCCGATCCCTTGGAAGTGGAATACGTAGACGATCTCTACTGCGTGGCGTGCAACAAAACGTTCAAGAACGCCAAGGCGCGGGCCAATCACGAGGAGAGCAAGAAGCACCGGGAGAACGTGGAACGGATGCGTCAGGAGATGGAGGCCGAGGAGGAGGCCTTCAAGGGCGATGACTCCCACGAAGACAGTTTAAACGGAGTGGAAGAGGCTCTGGATGAATTAGAAATCGCCGATGATCACCTATCCGGCGACGAGGCGCTCAGCGAAGAGGAATCCACGCAGACCAAGCGCAGCAAAAAGAATAAAAAGTCCAAGAAAGCGGCTGCCAAGCAAGTGCCGGAGGAAGCCAGCGATGGTCCAGACGAGCCCATAGACCTGAAGGCCGCGACGAAGAGCGAATCCGAAGATGACGACTGGAGCAGCAAGAAGGCCTCCAAGAAGACAAAGAGCAAAAAGACAACTTCAACGAACAAGGTGAAGCCAGCAGAGCAAGCAGCTCCAGAACCAGCACCCAAGGAGGCCAGGGCGGCACCAGGCGGCGATGAGGATCTCGAGGCGACAACGCCGCAACACACCTGCGTCACCTGCCGGCTCGTCTTCGACTCGAAGAACAAGCTGTTTGCGCACCTGAAGAAGACCAACCACGGCGTCTACATACCCAAGGCCAAGCCAGATGTCGAGGGCAAGCCGCCCGGCAAGGCCAAGGGCAGGCGCAACAAGTAACCCTGGAGGGAAAGCCTCGTATCCTTACAATAGAAAAGTTAGACGTTTATTTATGCTAATGTTAAAGATAATTCGAGAATGAAGTTAAGTATGCTCGCTCTAAGCCAGAGATTGTGCTCCTTATTTGCGGAGGCAGCTACGGAATGCAGACCAGCTTGCTGCCGGACTCCACGCTCCGGCGGACACGGGAACGCATGTTGGAAGACTCCGCTTTCAGGCTCAGGCCGGCGGCCGCAAAGGTGAGTACCACGCCGATAACTGCGCAGTAAAAGGAGATTCCTGCAACGGGATTCAGGTTTAAGTTAGGTCAGCGGGGAATTTAATAGAATTACCTATGCTGCAATCGGCGGGATAAAACGGTTCCGCCTCCGGGCCGCACAGGCGTTGGACCCGAGTCGCTCGCCAGCCCAGCGGGTGCAGGAAGAGGGCCAGCATCACGCTTATTCCTAGAAAACGGGCATTACGTCATTGTGTTGAAGCTGGTGGGCACCGGAGCACTTGGTTTCTCACCTGACACCACCTGGGCGCAGGCGGTCATATTGTGGATGCTCTTGCCGAAGGCCGACTGGCGACAACAGGTGAGCAGGGTCAGCAGCACCGTCAGCGACAGAAGGGTAAAGCCCAGCGAGACGAAGAACATGGCAGCCTTCCATTCGCCGGGATAGACGCTGCTGTCCGTGGCCAGTCCGTCTAGGTCGAAGCGACCGCAGTGAAAGCCCCCCTCCTGCATCACCTTGCAGCGTGTGTAGATGCCCACCGATGATTGGCGCCGAGGATTTGCGGCTTGGGCGGGGCCCAGCAGCCACTTGGGCGTGACCAGGGCCACGGCGAAAAGCATGTCGGCCACCAAACTGCAGAGGAACCACACCAGGCTGGCGCTGGTGATAATAACGTAGCACATGTTGGCAGATTCTCCGAGATTCCGATTTTAGCAAGTTCACAGATCGCCAGCGACGTCAGCACTGGCCGGATAGATAATAGACTCTAAGCGTTTGGCTCTCGCTCGGTCTGAGCACGCACATCCCACACCCACCCACAGCTATGGCACCACAACCGCGTCACCCACCACCGCCGCCACGCCAGTCGCCACCACCAGCAGCGCCGGGGCTAGAACTTCCTCCCAGCTGACCAGCCCAAAATGGAATTGTTTATTTTATGCTTTCGCCGTTCGCTGTTATGCGCTCGCCTTTTGCGTCTGTTGTCTGTTTTATGTTATTCACCCCGCACACACACGCTCACTGCTGGAGGAGGGGGTGGGGCTGAAGATGGGCTATGGTGGGGGGTGGGCAGTCCAGCGGTCGCGTCAAGTACTCAATTTGTAGTTGCAATCGAAGCGGAGAAAGAAAGAATGAAAGAGCACATGAAAGAACTTTGCTGCCTCGATGGCGTTTTCGCTAATCCCCCCCAGCGGCGGTGGCTATTTGGCAAACTCTGTGCCACACTCTTCTGGACTTCCGTTCGCGCAGGCGTCGCCTATTCCGTTGCCGTTGCTGCTGCTCCACTGCGTCATCGCTCGCCGACACCAACCGACTGAATGAATGGGGCGCATTAAAGCCAGCTGCAGTCCCCCGGTTCCCAGACAGAGACGAAAACGGCGACGGAGCCAGGCCCCAATTGCAGCACTGCGAGAAATGCTTTGTGATGATAGAGCATTGATCCCTCGTTCTCAAGGTATGTAAGTGGAGTGCACTGATTATAGATAACAATATTTAATGGGGACTTTTATGTATTGTCTGATTTGTAAAGACAAAGAACTCTTACTAATATTAATTAATGATTAAAAATACCATAAATTGACCGAACTACAAAGTAAGTCTTACTTCAATTAAGGCAACACGCAGCGGTGGGGCAGCTGGAAATTTATATTAACCAATTAGGTGCATGTGTTTTTTGAGAAAATAAGTTAAAAAGTTTTTTAAAAGAATCAAAATCAATCATAAAATTCCCTTATTTTCTCCAAGTGCCGACATGCAGATGTGGGCGCCGTTGCCGCAACATCGAGAGCGCGGAAATCCAGACATTCCAGAATCGGGCCGCTAAAGTGCTCTCCCTGGTTATATTTCGCTCTCCGCGCACACACACATGATCGAGTTGGATCCGATTCGACAACTCCACCAGCGGCAGCCCCACTCCCCCACTCCCTGGCCGAGCGGGTGAGTGAGTAATGCGGCGTCGGCGTCTGCTCGACTCGATTCGATCGATGCAAATGGCTCTGCTGTAATTCCGATCGGGGCAATCTCCGGTCGAGCGGTTATCAGTTGACCGCGGCCACTGGGGGCCATTGCGTCATCTGGCTGGGCGCACTCTGTTTGCGTACAACGATCGTGACCGAGTCCGTAATGAGATCCGCACACAAATTGCGCCGCCTGAGGAAATCACTTTCACTCTCGTTTTCGTCGCCGGAACATAATCCGCCAGGTAGATCACTCTCAGTTGACCAAGATGTCGCGTCGGATCGCTTTCCTGCTGCTGCTCCTGGGAGGCACCCTGGTGCAGGCTCACTATTATTACGACTACGGCTACTGGGAGATCAACGAGCCACCACCGCTCTGCTCCGACTATGAGATGCTGGTGGTTAATACCCACCAGTGCGTGAGACGCTGCAACATTGTTTGCCGGAACGGCATCTGCTTTGAGGACGGACCCTGCCCGTGTGCCGACCAGTATATGGGGGCGAATCCGGACGGACTGGTCTGTGCCGCCGAGTGCTTGCCCGGTTGCCAGGCGGCCGGTGGCTACTGTGCCGCCCCGGATCTTTGCGTGTGCCGCAAGGACAGGCACTACTACTTCGATCCTCTGTTTCAAAAGTGCCGGCATAGGGCTGCCCGTCTTCTGGATCCCTGCCTGGGGTAAGTGAGCTATCTATGAGTGGAGTGGAGTAACAGGAAGATGTCCTTTGCAGGCGCTGTACTCATGGCACCTGCTCCACCGACGGCCAGTGCACCTGTGCCCAGGGCTACGAGTTGCGGGCCACCCTGCTCCACGGGCAACAGTGCATGCCCATCTGTGATCAGTGAGTTTTAAGTTCTGACAAACTGTAGCCTCTACTTATTCTCGCTCATCTCTTCCAGTGACTGTGGACCCCATGCCTACTGCTTCGCGCCCAACTTGTGTGCCTGCCGGCACAAGCACCTCCATTATGCTCGCAACGGCATCTGCTCCAGGGACTATTGACTCTGGGATCAAGTCAGCTGCAACAGCCGGGGGCTGTTTTAGGTTCCCGTTAACGTCTTCCAGCCGAAATTGCTGCATTTCCGCGGTTTGTAAATATATAGTTCTGATTTCTTATTTATTTAAATTAAATTAGTTATCTTTTAATTAAATAATTTGTCCCCAAACCGATATACCCCACCTTTGCTGGGTACTAGTTGAGAGAGAGAGCCCCAAGCTCCCCAAAAAAAGACTTCGAGAGCGGAAGACAAAGCTTGGCCAACAAGTTTTGTTGTTGCCGCTCCCTCCAAGCCAAATTACATAGCGATTTTGTTATTGTTTATAACAGATCAGACACATGGAACGGGCCTTCCTAAAAATTTGAATTAATTACATAAATACTATGTGTATATATCCGATAGCCAGGCAGATCGGCGGAGAATCAAGAGCGAAGCTAGGCAGAGGCATGCGTACGTGTTCTCCATAGGCGTCGCCATCGAAAGTGAAAATGTCAAGGGGAAGGGTAAAAAATTTAAAAATAATAAGAATAATATTTTTAAAATTTTATTTTATTGTTATTACTGTTATTATTATTGACCCAAGAGGGATGAATGTTTGTATACAAGAGCTGCTTCTATTTGCGATAAGAACTGAGTTTTAAAATCCCCATGTTTGCCTTTCCAAATTGGGGTGTTCCAGCACAGGGTGCTCCAAGTGCAGGGTATTCAGGTTCTTAGATAAAGCCACAGCAAGCAAGCCCAAGAAAGCAGCGCAGTTGACGTCGGCGGCGGCGTCATTTTTAGCTTTGCGCGTGTGGCGTGTTTTTATTTTGTTGTTGTTCCATTGGAGGCGGGCCTCTTGTTGTTGGCGACATCGCATAGTGGGAAATTAGTATCCAGTTTATTAAATACTAAAATAAATCTATATATATATATATTAAACAAATTAAATATTAAATTATTTAGGTTATTTGTTAGAGAAAAGAAAAGTAAGACTTAAAACCCGTTAACATATGGATATTTATTTTGATATAAAATGGAATGTAGTTTATTAAATACTAAATTAAATATTTATTAAAATTTTTTAAAATTTAAAAAATAAAATGTAATAAAATATAAAGTTCGGGCATATTTCTTTTCAATATTTTTTTAAGTTTTATAGTAAAAAAATATCTGTACCAAATAGTAGATATAAAATTTTATAAAAATATATATTCCTTAACATTATTAATCATTTAAAAATTTTAAAATTTCCACATTTATTTCCACTGTTCCCACCACCACCACCACCACCACCAGCAGAGGCATCAACAGCAGCAGCGACAGCGGCACTCGTGTTCCGATTGTTCTCCATCGCGTTTCAGTTGGAGTTTTGCTGTCCATCGGCGCGGTTCAATCTTTGGCTGGAAGCTCCTGCGCTCCTCGTCCCGATCCCCAAGAGCTCTTTCTCTTTTGCAACTGCAGCACTTTGCAATTTTAATTACCTGCAAGGCGGTTCGACCAGAAAACAAAAAAACAGGAAAAATATGGGACAAGTCAAGGTACGTGGACTCGGGGAAGAAGCATTCAATGTGTGTGTGTACACACCTCTTGTGTATACCGGTATATGTACGCATCCTTTTCGTCCTGCGGGGCGGCTTGCTTGGCAAGTGGGCAGCCCTCTACGTTGCGAAAGCGTGGGAAAATCCAAGTTGACAGTAGATTATAGCAAACAGGAAGTGCTCTCCAGGCTATAGATTTCTCCAAGAACTATTTTATTTCGTGTCATGACCATATACATATGTGTGCTTGCTCGGCGGGTTATGTAAGCAACTCGGCGAGATGCGGCTGCGGCGGTGGCGATGCAATGCTTCATAGTAATGACATTGATTGGAGGCCGCCTGGCGGGTTGCGTGTGCTCTCCACTTACAACATTGATTAGCCCGATTTAGCAATTATCCCTCCTGCCCCTAATCACGCGCATATATAGAGATATCTGGAGATATGTTAAGTACATACCCGACGGAGGCGTAGCTGCTGCGCAGTTTGCCAGGCACGCACACCAAAAAAAAGCCCCAAAAACAGAACATTTTATGAGTGTTAATGAGTGTTAAATGCACCAAACCGGTTAGGGCCATCCCGGCCAGCTCATCTGAGCGAGCAGCGCTTGCTTTTCGATTCTATTATTAAACACCCAACTAGAGGCACCGCTATAATCGCAGGGAGGCAGGAGGAGGAGGAGCAGACGGCGGCGACGCGTGTGCGTCCGTCTTATCAGGGAACTTGGCGGGGGGGCTTCGCCGGGCTTGGGCGAGTGGAAAATATTCTGATCTCCGATAAGCCAGCATTGATTGATATTAATAGGTGAGGTGGGAAACTCTTCCACCCGATACCAGATACCCAATTACCACCTGTTTATCGAGCGGATCATTAACCTAACCCCACTTCTCTGCTCTCTGCCACTCCATGGCCACACCCACTCTGCAGAAAGCCACCTCTGCGCTGAGCAAGCTCTTCGTTTACGGAGCCCTCAAGTACGGACAGCCAAGCAACTCGATCCTCGCCAGCACTGGCAACGGACATGCCAAGTTCTGGTGCAAGGCCACCACCACCCAGAAGCTTCCGCTGGTGATCGCCACCCGGTACAACATTCCCTTCCTGCTGAACAAGCCCGGCGTGGGGTATTACGTAACCGGCGAGATCTACGAGGTGGACGATCGCATGCTCAACTCCCTGGACAACCTGGAGGACTGCGAGGATATCTACACGCGCGAGAAGCAGGACATGAACATTGGCGTGGGCGAGGGGTATGTGCTGACGTCGGCTCCGACGTAGAAACCGATCTGACCATCTGTTTCTATATTTACACTCATTTCAGCACCGTTCCCTGCTGGGTTTACCTGCTGCAGAAGTACCCGGAGAAGCTGCTTAACCTGCCGTACCTGTCCAGCTACGAGAACTCTACCACGCATCCGTACATCATGCGCCACCGCCGCACCCACAAGCACCCGGCGCAGGACGACCTTAGCTACGAGGCCCAGAACTAAGCATCTGAGCTCCCTCGAGGGGAGTGGCCACTATTCTTATGTTACCGGTAGTTGCATTTCTAGACCGTACACGCCCAGGTGTACGGATCTTTATATACGCGCTTATATTGGCAATTGATATACACACTGATATCCGATGTACCATATGCATTATTTAGATTTTAGCGAACTTAGTTTGTAATTAAAAAGAATAAAAATAAACTGAAGCAATTCAAGGGAAAACCGTCTGGCTGTCACTTATATAAGCTACTTTAATCGAGGTACTTTTCCACTGGCCCCGCATCCGGCTCCCCACCCGATTTCTCGCGGTGTAGCCAACCAGTTGCGCTGCGAATGGCAGGAAGAAGAAGAAAGCGGGCGGGTTACGTCGACTGAGCAATCTCCGAGGCAGATCTGTGGCCCCGATAGACCGAGCAACCGATAAGCTTCGCGGCGAAGAGGAAGCGCCGCACGCGGCAGTGGCTCCATGAGAAGAATGGCGGCGAGGGTCTTTGTGTACGGCACGCTGAAGCGCGGCGAGCCCAACCACTATTGGCTGACGAAAAAGGAGAACGGGCAGTCCCGGTTCCTCGGCAAAGGCACCACAGAGGTGCGCTTTCCCCTGGTGGTGGGCACCCGGTACAACATTCCATTCCTGCTGGCCAGGCCCGGCCAGGGGAAGCACATACAAGGCGAGATCTACGAGGTGGACCAGGCCATGTTCGGCAAACTGGACGAGCTGGAGGATTACCCCAACTACTATGACCGCGAGGAACAGCCGATCCGGACCGAGCAGGATGAGTAGGTGGCACAGCAGGAGCTTGTAGTCTGGCTGAAGACTACACCCGCTTTCCCCGTTGCAGGACCGTCCAGTGCTGGCTGTACCTGATTCGCAACTTCCCGGAGAAGCTGCTGGCCAAGGAGCAGCTCGAGTCGTACCACAACACGCCGGAGCAGCCGTACAGCGAGAAGTTAGCACGCACTGTGCCGGCCCGAGACGATCTTTCCTACTGACTGACGCCACCCTTTCTTGCAGCTACTTGGACAGCCAGCCAGAGGACCTCAACACGGACGACGAGTGAGACAAGGACACGAGGAGGCGCTTATAAAAAAGTAACGTTTATAAACGGATTTCAACGCATGGCTATTATTCGTATTCTATTACATTGATTCCATACTTCAAAAAATGCAAAACGAAATGAACAATAGTAGTTTGTGGCTGTGGTGGCATAGGGTATAGTAGCAGTGGGGGGAGAAATATAGATGAATCAAGAAGCCTAGAAGGAGCGCATGAGCTGGCCCAGAACCCCTGGAACTGGATGACTTGAGCTCGGCAGCGGTTGACACTGTGACGGTTGACGACGGCTCCCGCGGCCAGCATCATCAGTAGCAGTAGCTGAAACCTAGCTGGCTTCATCATCGAGCGACTGGAATCGGTTGGCGGCCGCCACCGGGGCACTCGTGGCCTCCTGCACACGCTGAAAGCGGCCACCGTGGCGTACTTCTTCGAAGGCGGGTTCGTTTTTCTTCTTGCGCTGTTCCTCCGGGCGCGCTGCACTCAGCGTTGGGAAGAACTCGGTGTTGGTTATGTCCGGGGCGGCGCGTCGAGGACGCAGGCCACCGCCGACGGAGCCGCCGCCCAGTGCGCTCCCCAAGCCAGCTTGCTGCTGCAAATACAAAAGAGAGTTACGGTAAGTTAATGGTTCGGATCGGGCAGCTGCCATCTCTACTCACGCTGTAACGTAACGCGGGTGAAACGTAGGCCTTGGACGATGGCTTTTCCACCTCCACCGGCACCGGGATCTGCATTACTTCCTCGGCGGGAATCACCTTCTTCCAGGGTCCGTGGCCGACGCGCTTCTCACCGGACTCGGCGTTGTCATAGCCGTTGCTGTCCTCCTCCTCCTCGTCGTAGCCGCCGCCATCGGGAGCGGTGGGGACACGGGCTGCCCGCGCTTCGGCGGATTCAGTGGCGGTTCTGCGATGAGGCGAGTTGCTTTAGAGAAGGCGAGTTTTGTGCAATGGTGCGATATTGATGGGTTAAACGGAAAGTGAAATGAAAGCCTCGAGCTCAGATTCGAGTGAAATAATCGTGATTTTGATACACACGCAAACGGGGGCAGGGGCAGAAACTCACATGGTGCTCAGCTGGCCTATCTTCAGGCCGCTGTAGTCCTTGCGCTGCTCCTCCTCGAACTCTTTCCACTCCTCCTCCACGGGCTGTCAGGCGGATATAACAAGGGGGTTATGGTTATCCATTAGCTCTTACTTCATCATACCACAGAGAACACACTCACCGCAACGGACTCTGGCACCTTGGCGCTAGTCTCGTTTTCGCCTGCTGCTGCTGCTGCCACGCCGCCAGCGACCGCTTCCGGTTTTTTGGGCTTGACGACCTCGCGCTTGCTGCCATCCTCCAGGCTCTTCACCAGCTCATCGGCAGTCACAAACTTGGTCGCCTTCTTGCCCTTCTTCTTGTCCTTTTTCGCAAAGAAATCGTCCAGCTCGGCCATGTTGCAGTTTATTTTAGGCGAATAAAATTTGCGACTTTTTCGACGGGAAATTTGGCGGTGTGACCAGACCACTGCAGTGGTGACACACTCTAAGCTATCAATATATCGATTTTTGGTTATCGTTGAGCTACAAGTTGACGTCCGACTGGTTGTGAGCTCGACTGTCGATAAATCATATCCGGCGGTGGCGGTTAAATTCAAACAGGCACAATACTAACGGGCATTCAATTTTTTGCAACAATATTGGCAATATGCATAATTTAATGTGTGCAAAAATCACAGGAAAGACTAAGCACTGATTACCCATATTCGCGGCATTGGGCAACACGCGCCATTTGCATAGGAGATTGATAACCACCTAATTAAGTCGAACAAAGTGGAAATCAGCAACAACCGCCGTGGTGGCTGCGAATGCAAAGCTGGGCCATTGGCTATTGTGTAATGGACACCGCCGACTTCATCCGATCCGATCCGTGGCCAAAGCTAATTTTGCATCCCTAATGCATATTCATGCCCAATATATCTAGAGCCCTGACGTCTCCTCCGCCAGAGCAAAAACCAATAGCCAAAGAGAGTTAAACTGTGGCCAAATATGTTTGTCTGGGTTTGTCTATAGGGAGGGACTCTCCTCCCCACCCAAGTGCTTGGCCAGGGGACAACTAAGTACGAGTTCCGCCCAGATTAGCCAAGCTAATAGATATTTATGTCTGTGCCAACAACACCAACCTGGTCAATGTTTTTGCTTCGTTTCGGCTGCGTTTTAGCTTTAGTTTTGGGTTTGCCACATCCCGGAGCCACGGAGCCACAGAGCGCTCCAAACCCGAAACCGAAACCCATTCATATTGACAAGCAGCAGGCTGGCCGCGATCAGTCTTCTTTCGAGCGTCGCAGCGTGCACATCGAGCCGTTCCTCCTCCACAACCGCCGCTCAACACGTTCAGATACCGATTCAGATTCCGACTCCGATCCAATCCAGTTCGACTTAGTCTCGCATCGTTAAGCGTGCGCGAGTGACGTGTTTGATTTAAAAATATTGCAAGCGTTTTAATTGAGGAGCATCCGAAGCACCCGAGGTAATTGAAACACTTGACTGGTGGTCTCCATCCAACCACACTGACTTCATCTGGCCAAAGATCAACTGCCCAACTCCTTGACGGTTTCTCATTGTTTTTTCGGGGCAATTTGGTTGCAACTCGAGGCGTTTAGCTGCCCAGCGAAGCGTTTAATTGCGACGAATGCCTCTCTAGATGCCAATCTGACCACAATTAAGTGGATAACCCACTGCTGAGATCGCCCGTCTGTGTCTGTGTCAGGGTCGTGTCGTGAACTGCCGCCGTCTGATATTTGGATACTTCCAAGTTCCGTGAGCCCTTTTTAGTCTCAGTTTTCGTTTCAGTTTCTTCTTCTGCTAATTTTATGTGTATCTCGACTTCCATCTCATTTTTGTATCAATAGATATTTACATATTGAGGGGGGTTTTTTGTATATATATTTTTTTGTGAGACTGAAACTGAGGCTAAGGCTGTCCACCTAAGGCCAAATGGGCAATGGAATGGAAGAATTGCCAAACATTTAAAATTTGTTCGATTTCATGGTTTAATGTCTCAGCCACAAGTGGCTTCTTAATGATCCTCCACGCTCACACGGGCTCAGCTTCAGCTTCAGCTTGAGCTCTTCCTCTGCTTACATCAGCACTCTGCAACCTTTGGAAAGGGGTCACCCAGCAAGTCAATCAGTCAATCAGTCAGTCTTATTAACTGCAGACAGATTGGGGCCTGCACTTTGCATTGGAAAATTTTAATGGCCCCCCATCATCGTCAACATCGTTAGCTTAGATATTAGCCTAGACGAAGTTCTGAGGTTGCAGCCGACTTTGCAAAAGCGCTACGTACGTTCATCGAGGTTGCCGTCTGTAAACAAGAGGAACACACCATCAATAAACACAGTTACACTGCTGGCTAATTAAAGATTCGAAAATGTGACTTTACTTAGGCACGAAAGCCATACCGGTTTGGTCTCTAATAAAAATATGACAAAACGGAGGAGGGGCAGCAACAAAAATAGCTTTAATTTATCAACAGATTTTGCAAAACGTTTTGAATAGGGTCAGTTTTTTTTTTTCTTTTTGAGGCCCGAAGGCAGAGATCTTAAGGGGCCTTAAAAAATTAAATTTAAAAAGAAATATAAATGCACTTCAATGAAGTACGTCAATCACAGGGGCAGTTTTAGTGATATATTAAGGTTAAATTTAAAACTTTTTTGATCTGTTAGAGAGAGAGAGAGAGAGAGTTATGGCTGCATTTTTATCACGTTTACTTAGGATAAGTATATTTCGTATATTAAAAAGGAAGCTTACTTAAGAAATATATTTTTTATAGCTTTGCAATTTTTTCATTCTCTTTTATTTGCATAAGCTGTCTCTCTTTATGAGTTTTAATATTAATATAATTTAAGCCAGTACTATTAACAGAATTCCCCTTAGTTATTTTTAGATTTCTTATCAAATGTTTATAGTAACTGCTTTCTCCTTGGCGTCGCTTATATGGATCAAGTTCGTTGCCTAAGTCTTTCGTTTGCAGTCAACCAAATGAAGCTTCGTTGTTTTAGGCTCAGCTTCGGTCTCAGTTTCAGTTTCAGCTTCAGTTGGAGCTCCAGCCCAAGCTAGGCTCTGTGTTTATGTGTGTTATGCTTATGACTTCGGGTTTGACAACTTGGCCAGGTCGGCGGCGGCGGCGGTGGCTCTCAAAACTCGAGGCTTGCATAAGTGCAAGCGATCTGAGGTTGTTTCTCGACTTGGCTCGGCGGCGGCTCTACTGCTCTTGCTGTGTTTTCACACATTCGGCGGTCGCGTTTTAATTGGCAATAAAGCCCCAAAAACTGACGGCAAAGTAACAAGCGCCAAGCGATGAAGGAGAACCGCCCCATCGAGCTGGCGAGCTCTTCTCCGGCCCAGATTACAGCAGGTGGTTGTAGTTCAAGGTGCAGGCGGAGCAGCTGCGTCATGCTCCCTTGCAATTTCCATTTTTGCCTGGTTCGCTGGAGAAGGTAAACACTCTCCGGCGGATTAAGATACAGACACAGTTGGCCAGGCCGCAGAATCAACAGGTAAACCAACACACTCGGTCTTGCGTGAAATGTCATGACATGGCCAAAGTGCAAGGCACAGTCCGAGATTGTTTCAAGCGAAGATCTGGTCATGCCGTAGATCTGGCCAAGTGTAACGCAGCTGCAATCGAAGCCAGGCCAAGCCGGGCCAGGCCAGGCCACGCCGCATGCAGATTGGGCAACCTTACTTGCCACAATCCCCGCTCCGAGTGGACGCGGGAGTGGGGACGATATAAAAAGCAGTCGAGGTAGCTACCCGACGTTGCATAAGGCGGAGCAAAGAAATGCGAATCCGCAGGCGCAATCGAAAATCCAAATACTCGATGGAAACCGAAAGTCCAAATGGAAACCCGTTTGCGGCAGGTTGCTTGTGACTCCGACTGTCTGAGTCTGGATGTGGCAAGAGGGGCACGCGTGGCCAGAATCGCGAGCCCCAGTTTGTGTAGCGGCGGGCCGCTTGCGCCACTTGCGGCTTGCCAATCGCCAGTGTTTTTTTCCTTTGACTGGTTTTCGCTTTCCCGGAATGCTTCTTGCGCCACTCCATTGCACTCCAGTCCAGTCCAGTCCACTAATTGAACCCCATTCCTGTCTCTTTTGCAGCAAGATGACGGTGGATCTATCGCCCGTACAGGAGTACTACAAGGACAAGACGATCTTCATCACTGGAGCGTCTGGGTTCATGGGCAAGGTGCTGCTGGAGAAGCTTCTCTACTCATGTCACTCGCTCAAGGAGGTGATCATCATTTGCCGCCCCAAGCGCGGCAAGACCCCGGAGACGCGCCTGGAGGAGATGTTCAAGCTGCCCATCTTCCAACGCATCAAGGACGAGCGCCCGCACATGCTCAAGAAGGTGACCATCTATCAGGGCGACGTGACCTTCGATTGTGAGTGTTTTCCAGATCTCCCTAAAAAACGAAGACTCTAGCTCTCCTCCCTTTTCCAGTGCTGGGTCTGAGCGGTGACAGCCTAAAGCACGTGACCGAGAACACCAACATCGTCTTTCATATGGCGGCCACTCTCAAGCTGGAGGGTAATCTGCGCGACGCCGTCGACATGAACCTGCTGGGCACTCGGCGCGCCCTCAATGTGGCCAAGCAAATGAAGCAACTGGAGGCTTTCATCCACCTGTCGACGGCATTTTGCAACTGCGACCAAGAGGTGATGTACGAGAAGGTGTACGATTTCCCGCACAAGCCCGAGGACCTCATGCGCCTGGCCGAGTGGATGGACGTGAAGACCCTTGATGCCATCACGCCCGATCTGCTGAAGCCGCACCCCAACACCTACACCTACTCGAAGCGGCTGGCGGAGCTGCTGGTGCGCGACCACTACGAGTCCATGCCGGTGATCATCGCCCGCCCCAGCATCGGTAAGTGACCTCTTGACTAAGGAGCTCCGGCTCCAGCTGCCTCTCGCCTCTCTGTGTGGTGCTTTCCGTGTGCTTTGGCTTTTGCAGCAATTCGATTTATTTGCGCCATTAATTCCCCATGTCCAATGCCTTTGGCTGGGGGCTTTGCTTGCTTGGCGCTGGCGATGGAAATTCCATCGGATTGGAGACTGCTATAGCCTCCGGGAGTGAGTTAGGTTCCCCTCTGCAAACTAATCATGCGCCTTCGCTTATCTCTCGGCTTAAGTCTGTGGCTTGTGTATTATTTATTTCTTTTTTGGCCACCTGGCCAGGCTTTTTTAGTGTCTCTGCGGGAATGCACGATCTGTCCGAACTCTTGGCAGTCAATTAAACTTTTCTATTACCAATTTTTGGCCAAACCTGAAAGGTCGTTATTTATACAGTTTTATGTAGGGGAAATAGAGGTGGGGAGACTGACTGACGTATGGACTGAAACCCGTTTGTCTGACTTGATGCAAATCTGAAGAAAATAACACTATTATATTAAGGCTTGGGGGTAATTTATAAGTGGGCGGGTTGGTGTTTCAGGAGCTCTTGTGATATATGGCCTAGGAAATATAGTCTCTAGTTGCAAATATATATTTTTTGCAGTTTCTTTTTGCATATTAACGTTTAATTCCTGTTTCAATAGAAAAATTTACCTATTTTACTTTGTTTTATATATAATATATAAATATAGTTACAATGTGGAATAGTTAGAGCCATTTATACCATAGAAAAAATAAATTCCATTAGGCCTTATTATATATTATTAAAATCTATTAGTTCAAAACCCCTTTAAGGGAAAAAACGGGACGTAAACAAATATTTCCTCGTTATCGCTCCCCTTAATGATAGGTTCGAGGAGGAGCACACACTTGCCTCTCTCGCTAGCTTCTGGGGGCGGGTTCAAGGCGGCGCTGACCCGCTTAGCTGGGCAAATAACCCCATAAACAGAGTCAATATCGAAGCGTTGCGTCTCCATTTGCTAACTGGCGAGCAAAGGTCCGCAGAGTTTGCGGATTTTTTCGATTTAGCAGCCAGGGGTGTGGTGCTTAGTTTTAAGTCGCTTCTTGCCGCCCTCCGCTAATTTGTCCCGTGTATTTGCGCTTTCCGTGTGTTTTTTATGCGACATCGTTGCCACTACCGTTCAATTGGCCGCGTGCTCCTCCAAGTGGGGTGCTCCCATGTGCTTACCCTGCTCGCACACACTGCCCACCGCACAGCTCAGTTCCAGCCACAGCTCCCACAACAGTGCAAACAACAACAGACCACAACATGAGCTTGTAAAAATAAAAACACAAAACAAAAAGAAAAAGTCGAATTACATGGCGAGCGGCCCAAGACATTGCTTAAACACACACTGCCCCGCCACTGGCGTCGTCATTGACCAAAAAGTTCAATGAGCATGCAATGAAAACAGAAGAAACAGCCCTCGCTTAGCCCCTGCCCTCGCTCACGCTGCGCCCTGTCACTACCAATGGCTTCGCCACGCCACGCATCCGCGCATCCACCTCCACCACGCTTCCGATCTCCCGGAAGAGAGTCTGAACTCCACCATTGTCCGACCAGTGTCGCCGTCGGCCTACGAGCCCGTTCCGGGTTGGGTGGACAACCTGAACGGACCCACCGGCCTGATGGTGGGCGCCGGCAAGGGCGTCATCCGCTCCATGCTGATCGACACGCGCTACCTGTCCGAGGTGATCCCAGTGGACTATGCTATCAACGGACTGTGCGTGATCCCGTACCAGTTCGCACAGCTTAGGGAGCGACCGGCGGAGGTACCGGTGTACAACATCACGTGCGCCGACCACCGAAAGATGCAGTGGGGCGAGGTGATCGAGATGAGCAAGGAGATCGGCTATCGCTACCCAATGGAGGCAGGCCTGTGGTATCCGGACGGGTGCATAACGACCAACAAGCTCCACCACAACATCAACGTTGCACTCTTCCACTGGCTGCCCGCCTACTTCATTGACTTCATCCTGCTGTTGCTCGGCCAGAAGCGATTGTAAGTGGCGGCAAAGGTGGCTCCTGGATGGAGATCCTGACCTGACCTCCTCTTCCGTTTCTTTCTCGCGCCTAGCATGGTCCGTGTCCAGAACCGCATCTCGGTGGGGCTCGAGGTGCTGCAGTTCTTCACGATGCGTGCTTGGTACTTCAAGTCGGAGGCCTACTCCTCGCTCTGGGACATGCTCAACGAGGCGGACAGGAAAAAGTACGTAACGTAGCGTAAAGTGAGAGAAGAAGGGCCTGAGATTACTAATTTTCCGCTCGAAGCTTCAATATGGACATGGATCCCGAGGAAACCGTCCCCATGTACATTGAGTCGTGCGTCCAGGGCGGTCGGCAGTACCTGATGAAGGAGTCGCCCGACAGCCTGCCGCGAGCCAGGCTCCAGCTGAAGCTGTAAGCGAGCCCAACCCCGAGAGTCCTTCATCTCTGAGCACCCCACTCCCGTTCCTTTCCATTTCTAGAATGTACATCTTGGACCGCACCTGCAAGACGCTTATCGTGGGCTCGCTGTGCTACTGGACCTATGGTCTGGTGGCCCGTCTCCTGGGCGTCTGAGAGGTGCTGACTGGAGGGAGGTTCAGGTGCAGACCGAGCCCAATTCCCATTCATATTGCGCGCATTTCCAATCAATCTCCGCTTAGGTTCGCTTTGGGGCACAACTCCGGGGATTCCGGATCTGGTTTTCATTTCTACTTTAAGTGAATATCTATGTTTCATGTGAAATAAACGAGAAATCGAGCTAAAAGAAACCCAAGGTGCGATGTGTCTGTGTACTGTAGTCTATGTGTCTGTGCTTAAAGTGTCCAAGTGTGTTGATTCAGTGCTGAGGACCATCCGCTCCAGAGACAACACGAACCACACAAACAGAAACACAACCCCTACACGAACACGATCCACCCCTACAGACCAATTAGAGTCGGAGACTTCCCTCACAAACTCTCCTGTCCCCTTTCCAAAATTATTCCTATTCGCACACTCATCCCACACACTCAAAACCACACACATTCTAACACACTTAACACGGCTTCGGTGACCATCATCCTGGGCTTCGTGGTATGTAGCGTTTATCAGAGGAGTTAGTCGCCTTTAATTAACTCCCGCCTTGCTCCACAGTCTCTCCAGCTGCTTACGAGCCGCTGCCCGGATGGGTGGACAACCTGAACGGACCCACCGGCCTCATGATCGGCTGCGGCAAGGGCGTCATCCGCTCCGTGTTGGTCAACCAAAAGAACAAGGCTGAAGTGATACCCGTGGACTATGCCATCAATGGACTGATCGTCATCCCCTACGAGTTCAACAAGCAGGCCAAGCGACCGGCCAACGTGCCCGTTTACAATATAACCAATGCCGATCACCGGAAGATGTGCATGGGAACAGTGGTGGAAATGAGCAAGCGAATCAACAAGCAGATCCCCTTCAACGCGGGTCTCTGGTACCCGGATCCCTGCGTGACCACCAACACCTTTTACCACAACTTCAATGTGGCCCTGTTCCACTGGCTGCCCGCTTACTTCCTCGACTTCCTGATGCTGCTTCTTGGCCAGAAGAGATTGTGAGTAGCCTTTGGTAGTCCTCTTAGCCTGAATGTGAAACTGAATGCTGTTTTTTTACCTGCAGCATGCTGAGGGTACAGGAGAAGATCTCCACGGGTCTGGGTGTCCTTCAGTTCTTCACGCTCAATGCCTGGTGCTTCCGCTCCGATAACTACGCCTCGCTGTGGAACAAGCTCAACGAGGAGGACAAGGCCATGTAAGTGTTTGGAATTCTTTGGGTTTGTTCCTGGGCTCATGTATCTTCCCTTTCAGCTTCAACATGAACATGGATGTTAAGGAGACCGAGGAGGAGTACATGATCGAGTGTGCGAAAGGAGCCCGCAAGTTCATACTCAAGGAGAAGGAGGAGGACATCCCCAAGGCCCGCCTGCACATGAAGATGTGAGTAGCTCAGAGGACTTTCCTTAGAAGCCAAATAATGGGAATTGCTTCTTGTTTTTTTCAGCCAATATGTCGTGGATGTCGTGTGCAAGACCCTCATCGTGGGATTCTTTTTCTACTACCTCCTGAAGTGGACGGGGGTGCTCGCTTTGTTCTGAGTCTAGAGCTCGCTTTGTTTGGTGGTCACAGGCATTTACTTAGTCATTTAGCTTAGTCTTAGTTACGCATATTCGAGGTTTCGATTCCAAATAAACATGATCCTAGGTTGTTGAGTATACACACACATATACATAGCCCACGGGCCACTTTGTTTCTCTTCGGCGTCGTTCTTGTACCTTATCGCGACTCGTTACAAGTGGGCCTAGCTTACGTCTTCTCTGTGTTCTCCGGCAGTAACGCCAGCGATTTTTGAACCCCTGCCTGGCTGGGTGGACAACATGAACGGGCCAACGGGCGTATTGATTGGCGCCGGCAAGGGAGTCATCCGATCCATGATCTGCAATGGCGAACTCAAGTCCGAGGTCATTCCGGTGGACATTGCCATCAACGGCCTGATTTTGCTGCCCTACCACAGCAGTCTCTCGGAAAAGAGGTAAATTTTGAAGATGCTTCTCCAGCCAATCAAATGATGAACCTTCGTCTTCGTCGCAGACCTCTGCAGATCCCGGTGTACAACCTGACCGTGGAGGATGAAAAGAAGCGCACTTGGAAGTGGATCATGGAAGTGGGCCGCGACCTGGGTCTGAAGTATCCCTTCGAAGTCGGACTCTGGTATCCCGACGGCAACATAACCACTAGCAAGTTTTACCACACCCTTTGCAGCATTTTGTTTATGTGGCTGCCGGCCTACCTCATCGACTTCCTGCTGCTGATCTTCGGACAGCGTCGCTTGTATGACTTCTATGAGATCGTGGGCCAGGAGCTGGGTTGATGATGCCTTCTTCTCTCCTCTCGTTCCAGCATGATCCGGGTGCAGACGAAGATAGCGGTGGGTCTGGAGGTGCTGCAGTTCTTCACGACTCGCAACTGGGATTTCAAGTCCACGCACTTTGAGCAGATATACAAGGAACTAGGCGCCGCCGATCGGAAGATGTGAGTTTTCACTTTGAGAATTAAAAGCTCAGTCTAACCAGAAACCTCCCTGAATAGTTTCCGGATCAACACGGACGACGTCGATGACTATGAGTACATGAAAGGTAGCATTCTGGGGGGACGCCAGTACGTAATGAAGGAACCGCTGACCTCCCTGCCCAAGTCCCGCATCCAGTTAAGATTGTAGGTGTTTTCAGTAATCATCTTGCCAAGATTTTGCTCACTTGTTTTGGTCTTTTTTTGCAGCATGTATGTCCTGGATCGCATCTGCAAGACCTGCATCCTCTCGGGTCTAGCCTATTGGGTCTGCCTCAAACTGGGGATAGTGGATCTTGTGCGGAACGGATTCTTGGCCAGCAAATGAGATCCCAATCAGTCTTATTCGTAAATCAGGGCAAATGTTTACAGGTGTTTTGTATACGAAATCATACATTGTACTCTAGCATACGTACTTATATATAAACACAATTCATGTTAATTTCCAAAATGTAATTTTTTCAAGCATTTTTACATAACAATAAATAAATCTCAGATAAACACAATATGCATTTGTGTTACCATAAATAATGTTTTGATTTCTTAAAGTAATAAATAGCATTTATACATATCTATTGAAAGTTTCTGGACTTATAAAAATATTTTTAAAACTAAGAAAAATGTTTTAAGATAAAGAAAATGTTGAAAGGTACGGGAAAATTAAGACCAATTTTCTAATTTTTTTATTTTTTCATATTCAGGGCGAGTTATATTTAATTTCTTTCTTAATAAGGGCGAATTGTACTCGTTTTGCTGGTCCATAAATTTAGAAAAAAATTCTCATGGCCCTAAAAATAAGTGAAAATTTCTTAATTTAAGAAAAATAGACATTTCTTTTAGAAAAGCATTTTTAGGGATATTTTAGTTAAACGATTCTATGGGGTTAGCTAAATTATAGAAGAAAAGTGTGGATTGCAGATACAGGTGAGAAATAATTTAAAAATATTTTTAACGATTTTCCCTAGGTATTAAGTTTTAAACTTCTCGACCAGTATTTAGTATTTAGTGGGGCCTTATTACATAAACTTTAACAGTTTCTCCTAAAAGTTGCCTAACATTGCGATATATCGATAGTCGCAAGCTCTGTTAAGCTTCGTGATATCGATTTTATTTGAAAAGCCCCAACAACGCGCCAAGCCCCAACATCGCTGACACCGATCGCGGACTCACTTGCAGTTTGAATATCCACGAAGAAGGTAATGATCGCGGAAAGTGCTTGTGTTTCGTGAAACAAAAAAACTCTACAAAAAAGTGTTTTCAAAAAAGGTGGTTTTAGAAAATCCCAGCAATATTTCCAAAAACCAAACGATGAATCACCGCCAAAATCATTATGCAAATCTCTTAGATGCTGTGACAAAACCAAGCTCAAGATGACTGGGGAAGAAATTAAAGCGTGTATTATTAGTAAATGTGAATGAATCATGTGTAATGCAGATATGTGTGGGATATAAGAGGAATGAGTAAACGTAAACCGCAGTTGCAAAGATCACCTCTCCTCCAACCCACTCTACAACAAAAACGGCGTCAGTGAAAACAAGTTTCTTAAAACATTTAACGTTCCGAGCCAAGGTTAAAAAACTGCAGAAAACGGCGCCCACGGCGAAAATATAAAAAAAACTCAATAAAAATGACGTCGCGAGCAGCTAATTAATCAATTTGGAAAGAATTGCATTTTGATAAATGATTAATTCCTAATTAATTCTTGGTCCGTGACATCATCCGAGTTTAAACCAAATGCTTTTCTAATGCCTGGTGGGCACTGATCACGACCTGGTGGGTTGATGCCCTAAAAGGCGGTGGCCAGTTCTCTGAAGTGCCTTGTCAAGAGTTTACTCTGGAAACCCGAGTGGCTTCAAAGTCAACAAAAAAATATGTTCTTGCTGACCAGGCAGGCTTGGGGCTGCGTCGTGGAAGAGCCGTAATTGAACCCATGTTTACTTAACTGGGTTGGGGACAATCCAAGCCCCGTCATTTGCATGGAACTAAGGCGTCCAGCGCTTCCGTTCTACTCTGGGTTCTCCTCCTCCTGCACATGTACTGAATTTGCATTTTTTATTGTCCATTACAATTAGATAATCCATCGATTAGGCCTGTTAGGGATCCCTCTCCCTCTTGGAATATACAATCGTCGTATATATGAACCTCTGGAGAATTGTTTCATTCGCTCGTCTACTTGGCTCCGCCCCTGAGGCCTTTGGTTATTCGTGTTTGCTACTCTTCGTACAGCACAGCGGCGTAGATTCAGAGGGGTCAGAGCTTATTAGTTATTTGATTAGGATTTAATGGTTGCTGTTCTCCTCATCGGGCAATCTGTTAACACTCTTTCCCCAATTCTCCATACCAATTAACTCTCCGAGAGAGAGAGCGTGTGTTGGAATTTAATTAAATTATTTGAAATTACTGAATCGTGCGGAGAGCTCTGTTTCTGGATCCACATCCCTCCCCCAGATCTTTTGTTGTGTTTCCATGACGTTGGCCAGACAATTGTTTATGAAGTGCACAGCGGGTCGGTCGGGAGAATATATAGAGCACATGAATAGGAGGGCTATCCACTTATTTAACAATTTCCATGTGTGTCTGTTGTAGTTTTTTTTTTTTTTTGACGTATAAACATTGCTTTTTCTGTACAACAAAATTTAGCTGCCTGTTGCTTTTCGGTTTTTTTTTTGCGGATGCTTCACAAGCTCACTTCAGCATGAAGTCAGCCCATCCGCATCTGTATCTGTATCTGTATCTACATCTATATCCACACGCATCCATCTTAATTATGAAGTTTTTATGACAATTTCGGAGCTGCGAGGCGGTTCAAGTCTCGCTTTGGCTGATGAACTGGCCTGGTTCACGATCGCTGTTTTTGTGCCACTCCTAGACTCTATTTTAGTTTTTAAAATTTCTCGGTACGTGTTCCTCTTTTTTTTAGCAATAAATCCAAGTGTAAACAAACAGGCGAGCATTACTTTTCATTAAATGCAGTAAAAGCGCACTAAATAAAGTAAACAAAATGTTTAGTTTGCTAATAAACACAGACTTTATAGACTTTTTATGGAAAAGCTAATTAAATTATTTTCGCCATGGAACGGGGTCTCCCGAGTTCTAGATTCCAGCAACACGATGTTCGATTTATCGACACTCGTGAAGTATTAATGAGGGCGCAGTTCATGGTCCCCGATCCTCCTTCCAAATAGCAATCTGCGGATGTACTTACACATATCGCCCTTTTGGCTGACACATTTCCAGACTTTCACATATATCAACTCCTTCCCCCTTTCTTTTTCCTGTCTGCTTAAAGTTTTTTCTTATTTCTTTGTGCTTTTCTTTATTCTGTTTCTTGGGACTGATTATAGGATTGAGATTTAGCAGCGAGTGCAGAGTCCAAATCTGGAGCCAAGAATAAACCATAAGACTGTACACAGCAGGTTTTTGCTTTCTTATATTTGAAATATAATTTCATTCAGAAGCTAATAACGCAGTGATAGAGTCATTTCCGACCCTACAAATCATATATATTCTTGATCAGCATCAACAGGCGAAACTTTCTAGCCATCTCGGAAGGAAATCAAAAATTTTCAAAATTTTTACAAATTTGACAATTCTCAAAAATGACCAAAAATTTTGATTTCTTAAAAATTAAAATGCTGTATGCAGATTTGTTAACCTGAAGAAAACTAGCATAGAAACGCTTTCCGAATTGAATTTAATGAATTTTTGGCTTAGTTAATGAATTTTTAAATTTTGATTTTCCCAAAAAATTATGAAATACAGATTTGGATAAGTGTTTAAAATTGGAAATGACATTTAGTTTGTCGTAAATCTGTGTTAACTTTCACACTTTTCTTTGTGGGAATCTATTTAAAATGTATCGTTTTAACCTGGCTTTAACTACGCTTAACTTCGATCACTACAAAGACAGGCTTTTCAGCATTCTTTTTTTTTCTCTGCAGCTGAGAGTTGTGCAAAACTTCCGTTAAGTGCAATTATTTGTTGGCCTCCTTTTGTGCTTTTCCTGTTGCCAAAACCTGATCGACGGGGACAGGTTTTCTTTTAGTGCATTCCAGGTGTTAGTGACTCGTCCGGATGCTGGAGCGGAGAATTTGGCTTTTAGCTTTCCGGCAATTACTGAATATTACGCCATTCTTTCTGTCAACTGTCGTCCACAGCTTTTTTGGACTGGGCTGGTTAGACAATGAAGCTGTTTGTCCATAATTGCTTGTACAAATAAAAGTTCTAGTGGACAAATAGTATGACACAAAAAAAAAAAAACAAACACACTGGAGCCAATTACGGAAGGTGATTGTGCGATTCTGTTTATCTTATCAGGCTTTTTGGGGGACCACCCCTCGGGGCATCGTCTTACAATATCCAATTTGCTAAGCCAAATAACATCCATAAGCCCTCTCATCGTTTCCTGATTACCAATTCTTTGGCTATTGATACATAATCAGCGGTGGCTGATATTCAAATTAGCCAGGTCTGTCTCGAGTGTGATTAGCCGATTTCTCACACATTTCAAGCCTCAAAGCAGAGACTCGAGAACTGTGTGGATCCCACAGAAGAAGCCGCCTTGAAATTTAGCCCAAAAGCCGCCGATAAATCGTGCGATTTCAGCACCCCAGGGCTCCCCCTCCATCTCCTCCCCCCATCTTCGGAAGCCCCGAGTTCCAGAAGAGTTATCAAAGCGTAAAGCGCAACAAATTGATGGCTAATTGATACTGATGTGTCGATTATTTTATGATTATTCTTTACGATCGTTAGGTTTTGATGGCCCCCAAGACCAAAACCTGATTGCGGATTGTGGATCACTCCCCTACCCAAGACAGCGGTCAATACGTATGTATCCGTATGAGGCCAATCAAGTACTCCCCGACCTCGGTTGTCTTTTCTGGCATTGTTATAATTTAATAACTACATGGGGAGCAAATTAAGACCGAAGTTCGTACCACGAAAACCACTTACAGACGCTTTCTTTAATTGCCGCCTCCGAAGCGAAGATTATGCTTGTCCAGAAACCAGTAGGGCAGCTTTCGGCTCCATCTCCGGCCACAGCTGCTGGCTGCTGGCCGGGCTGGCCGGCTTGTGTGAAAATCATCGTAGCATGAAGCTTTGTCAAGTCCAGCTATTGTCTTAGCATTCCAAGGTTTTAGGCTGCCAAATAGCTGGTCAGGTCAGAAGTTGACTGAGCAATGCGGGCTCTTGCCCCATTAATTTGGTAACCATGGCTCATCCGCCCTCACTCACTCTTTGCAGAATACACAAATGGACTTGAACAACTGCGGCTTCGTCGATCCGCAGGCCCAGCTGAGCGACGCTCTGGCCAAGCGGGACATCGGAAGATTCAAGGCGGCCTTGGACAGCGGTGCCCAGGCCGATCTCCAGGATGAGCGACACACCAGCATCTACGAGAAGGCGCTCTCCACAAAAGGATGCCGGGAATTCATAGAGGCTTGCATTGCCCACGGTAGTCAAGTGAACTATGTGAGTAGTCCACATATCCTGTGTCCGCATTAGATTATCATTCTCTTCCTTTTATCCTCCTGCAGATCAACCAAATGCTAAACAAAGCTGCTATTAATTTTGCCGCCGACTCGAGAGATCCCGGCAACCTGGCCGCCCTACTCCAGAACCGTCCCGGCCTAAAGGTCCATGTTGACCGCAAGTATGGCCAGCTGGCGCCCCTCCACTCGCTGGCTAAGAATCTCAGCGAGGAAAACGCCGTGGATGTCCGGCAGTGCATGCAGCTCCTGCTGGACTACGGCGCCTCGCCAAATATTGTCGACCAGTCGGACTTTACGCCCCTGCATCACGTGCTGCGCAAGAACAAGGTGAAGGCGGGCAAGCTGGAGCTGGTGGAGCTGCTCCTCAGCCAGCCGATGGTGGACATTGATAGCTATCGCAATGGAGAGGTCCGCCAGCTCCTGCAGGCGCAATTTCCGCAGCTGCAACTCCCTCAGCAGCTGGAGAAGGGACCAGAGCTTGACTTACAGGCCCTGGAGCGCATTCTGCGGGACGGCGATGAGGCCCAGTTCGAACAGCAGTTTGCCGAGTATCACCAGAACCTCAAGGGCCTGGCAGATAACCAGCTCAATGCCCACCAAGAGGAGTATCTGCCCCTGCTGAAGGAAAGCATCCAGAGGGGCAAGCAGAAAGCCTTTGAAGCCATCCTCGCCACCGGCATCAACGTCAACTCAAAGCCCAGCAAGGCCAACAGTGCAAGTCTCGTCGAGATTGCCGCCATTTGTGGCAACTGGAGAGCACTTTCTCGTCTGCTGGAAGACCCGCAGCTACGGATCAGCTCCGACTCCAGGCTGCTGAACGCAGTGATCAGCCACTTGGAGGAGGCGCCGTACGACAACTTTAATTACCAGCAGTGCTTCGAGGTGCTTCTGGCCAGCGATCGCGTAGACATCAACGAGGCGGACCGCGCGGGTCTGGTGCCGCTCTTCTACGCGGTGAAGTATCGCAATACCCGGGCCATGCAGGAATTGCTGCAGCGTGGAGCTTACATAGGTGCCAAGAGCGCCCTGGGAGACCTGCCGATCGAAGATATGCCACCGGATCTGCTCGAGGAACACCTGGATTCTTGCATCACCACGAACGGAGAGAAACCCGGCGAACAGGGCTTCGAGATCATCTTCAACTACAAGAACCTGATCCGCCAGGAGAGGGACCCAGCCGCCGGCCAGGCGGGCAATCCGCGCGCTCTTTCCCATCGGCTTCACGACGAGATGATCCCCATCGCCTATATTGCCGAGGCCAAGGAGCTGCGCCACCTGCTCCAGCACCCGCTGATCTCGAGTTTCCTCTTCCTAAAGTGGCACCGCCTGTCCGTAATGTTCTACCTGAACTTCCTGCTTTACTCGCTCTTCACCGCCTCCATCATCACACACACTCTGCTGAAATTCCACGAAAGCGAGCACACGGCCCTCACCCATCTGTTTGGCGCCCTGTCCTGGCTGGGAATCGCCTATCTAATTGTCCGGGAGGTCATTCAGTGGCTGATGTCGCCGGTGCTATACTTCTGGTCCATCACCAATCTCATGGAACTTGTCCTGATCTGCCTGTCGATCCTCACCTGCATCGAGTCCAGCTATGATCAGGAGACCAAACGCGTCCTGGCCGTGTTCACCATCCTGCTGGTCTCCGTGGAGTTCTGCCTGCTGGTTGGCTCCCTGCCCGTGCTTTCCATATCGACGCACATGCTCATGCTGCGAGCCGTCTCGAGCAGCTTCGTCAAGAGCTTCGCCCTCTACTCGATCTTCGTCCTAACCTTCAGTCTGTGCTTCTACATCCTGTTCGGCAAGCCGGCAGTGGTGGATCAGATGAACAGCACCACTCCAGATCCCACCAAGGAGCCGGAGGCGGAGGCTGACGGGGACTTCAACACGTTCACCAAGCCTATCGAGGCCCTGATCAAGACGATCGTGATGCTGACGGGAGAGTTCGATGCGGGGGACATCAAGTTCACCAGCATCTACACCTACCTGATATTCCTGCTTTTCGTGTTCTTCATGACCATTGTCCTGTTCAACCTGCTCAACGGTCTGGCCGTGAGCGATACTCAGGTGAGATCTGGCTTAATTTCCCCCGGGGTTCCATAACTAATGAATTTCCCCCTCCAATCCTTACCAGGCCATCAAGGCACAGGCGGAGCTGAACGGCGCCATCTGTCGCACGAACATGCTGAGTCGCTACGAGCAGGTCCTCACTGGCCACGGAAGCGCCGGCTTCCTGGTGAGCAACCAGCCCTTCAGAAGCATCTACGAGAGGCTGATGAACATCTATCCGAACTACCTGAGCCTGCGCCAGATATCCGTGCTGCCCAACGACGGCAACAAGGTTCTTATTCCCATGCAGGATCCCTACGAGATGAAGACGCTGAACAGCAAGCTGCAGGGCAGCTTCCAGCAAGTGCCCACCTCCAGTGCCTCACAGCCGCAGAAGAAGCTGCTGGATCCGCCGCTCAAGCTGCTGCTACTGCCCTGCTGCTGCTCCATGCTCACGGGCAAGTGTTCCCAGATCGATGGACGCACGGTCAAGCTATCCCTCGCTCTTATTGACCAGAAGAACACGGCGGAGCAGCGGCGCAAGCGGGAGCAGGTCAACGACCGACGACTCCAGCTCATCGAGCACAAGCTGGAGAGTCTGCTGCAGCTGCTGCAGGAGCGCCACTGAGTGTCCACCGAGAATAAGTATTTATTCCGTGCTTGCATTTAACAGAGAGCCTGGATAGGAATAGAAGTTGCCTTTCCAGAAGAGGAGCCAACCCGAATTAGTCGGAAATTGTTTTTATTAACATACGAATAATGAAATTGAACAAAACCCTTAATAATTGTCAGTAAGTAAGTTAGTATATAATGGTTATATAGACAGTAAATATTGTATAAACGAATAATCTTTACTGTACGTTCTCTTGTACCCAAGTAAATATATATTTAATTTCAAATGTTAGATGTATTTCTTTATCTTTTTTCGATTTTCGCTTAGTTATTCCCTTTACTTTGGTTTTGTTTCGTTTTGTTTTTTGATTTGATATGATTCGGTTCAAAATGTGAGTGTGAGTGTGCGTTAGTCACACACCAATTATGGTTAATGGATTCTTAATCGTATCTCCCCGTGCGTCGTCGTTAATAAGTATCGATTTTATTTAAGTCAGAGCTGAGGAAACTGAGCCCGAAATAAAAAACTTCACGCACCTAAGACCGAGCGAGGCAATAGAAATCCAAGTGGAAAATTATGCAAATCAAGCGTTCATAATTTGTTTATAAAATTGTTCTGCCTAATTATGGCCTCAAACAGCAACGGAAATCGAAGGGAAAACAATGAAAAGAACCAGCTTGGAGCGTGTGTTTGGAGCGAGTGGAGTGCAGGCAATGAGTTAAGCTAGGCTAGTTACGAATTATTAATATTAAGCTTTAGTTCCACACAAATTTACTTGACTTGATTACGCATTAGCTACAGGACTAGGACTAGGACTATGACCTTAAAAGCGGCAAATCAAAATAATTGACTTAGTTCTCAGAGCATATTTTTTCAACAACTGCTACAACTTGTAATCTGTTTCTGTTTCCGGTTCCGCTTTCGGTTCTGAGTCTGTTTCTGTTTCTGATCCTTTGCTATTACTCGTATTATCGTATTTCTGGTATTTCTTCTGTTTGTCCAATGAAACGTTAACCCTGCTTATATACTTTAATCTCAACAATAAATACGCTTATATAAATAAAATCGTGTATTCTGTAAGGCATGCCTAATCAAAACCTAGCAATATTGCTAACTTTAGGTATATGTATCTGTATATCTCTGTGTCCCAGCCCCATTGTCCTTGAGATCCCGAGGGTCCCGAAAAGCCTTTAAATGCACAGGACTCGGTTCTGTACGCTCCTGTTTCGTTTACGATGCTTTCGCTTGGTTCGTTTCGCCATTTTGAGCTGACTTTCGGGAGCAAAGCGTCGGCATCTACGATTACGATTCGATAATATAATATCTAAAGAGCTAAAATTGTTGCTAATTACTGGCCTGCGGTGTCTGTTATTCTGTCTGTCTGTCTGCGCTGTTGATTTGAGTTGGTTTCTGGGATGTTCTCGGTAACGTCTATATAATTGAATATATGCCTCATTCGTTTTATTGTCGTTATACTCTATGACTAAATTAAACACATCCCGTAGAGCTGTCAAAACATCGATATATTTGAGTTTTATTACAGGCCACTGATCCTAACGCGATAGTATACTAATTTTTAAATTAATTTGTTATTTATTAAATAAAAGAGTTTAAAAGAAATGGGTTTCATTAACGATTTGATAGAAATTTTCTTTAAAAAAATGTTAATAAATAAAAAGTATTAATAAGAAATTTTATAAAAATGTTCCAGTCTTTGTATTTTGTGTTTTATTGTTTTCCTTATTTTTCTATGGCTTTTCTTTAAACATGTAATTTAAAATATATAAAAAAACAAAGAATAAATGACAAACAAGAAGATATTATCGCGATAGTTTAAAAACCAGTCCAATCTGAATCCGAATCCCGTAGTACCATCGATGGCTTGACAGCTTTAATCCCGTTTCTGCAGCATCATTGCATCGCTCCAACTAGTCTCGCATCGCTCTCTAATCTTTTATATATATCTTTCTTTTTTTTTGAAGATAACTAAAATTAAAGCTTTTCTTTGCATTTTTTTTTTTGTTTTCTTTTGGTTTTAGTATTTTTTTTTTAAGGTTTTCTTCTTTTTTAATGGCTGAGGATGAGAGATTCTATTGCTATTTCGTTATCTTCATTATCATAATCGTTAGTTCGTTTATGTACAATCGAATACGAGTACGTACCAATATTAAATATCACTTAATTGACGAGTGTTTTGGTTTCTGTCTGTTGTTGTTGTTGTTGTTGGTTTTTGTTAACAATTCTAATTTAAAATTATGTTTCATTTTTCTGTGTAAAAATTGCAGTTAAAATCACAATAAGTTGTTGTGTGTACGTTTTTGGTTTCATTTTGGTTTGCTTTGTTCTTGTTTTTGGAGAAAACGATTTAATTGGTACCATAGAGTTTACTATATCAATTTACTATATCAATCGCTGTCTGATTGTCTGTTGTTAAGTTATGAATGTGGAGTTGGAACTGGAGTAAGCACTTGATCCTTTATAGAGTAAAGAGTTCGATGTGTGTAAACTTAATGCGATCACAATGGAGACTTAAGAGAGAACAACACTTAAAAACGTTAACACAAACGAAAGGCGAGTTTCTTGGAAACGTGGCCCGACCTTAACCATTATCGTAGAGAGAGAGTCGTACAAAGAGTCGTTAAAGTGAAAATCATTTTGATTTCAATAAAATATATATAGAGTTCTCGTGGAAGCTTGTCGGTTGCTTTTTGTATAGGAGTTGCTTATCCTGCTTTTGATTAACTTTGGAATCGAACTAAACTAAACTAAACTGATCAAAAAAGATCTTCCTTCTCGCGGGTACTTGACTTAGGTAGGACTGCTGATTGATTTCGGGTTTCTCTGGATTGGTTTCTTGGTAACGATATCGATTCTAGTGCAGTGTTTAGTGGCTAGATCCCGATTGGGACTTTAGATTGATTCAAATATGTGTGTTAGTTAGTGAGTAGTGATCACTTGACCTTGTTTTTTTTTGGCTTAGTTTCTTACTGTTGAAGGATGTCGAAGAAGGAGAGCGAGCTTGGGGCGGGGGCGGAGACGGGGGCATAAGATATGTACAATAATAAATAGTCAAATCTACTAATAATACTTCGCTTTTTGTACTTCGAACAATCGGTAATGGATAATATTCGCTATCGGTAATCATCGATCATCATCGGCAATTGTCTGCGCTACGCAACGAAAATCCCTTTATAAATATTTCAATAAATTGTTTCTAACTAATGTCATATGTCCCCGCTATATATGTATATGCTATATGTCTCTATATGTATGTACGTAGTAATAGCTCTTTAGTTTAAAATACTTCCTTTGGCATATGTACAAAATGTATTTAGATACTATATCCACATATACCCTCCGTTGTAGAGCTGGCAGAAAATCCATTATATTTTTAAGGATTAAACTAATGAGATCAACTCACATATTGAGATCATTTTCGTATATAAAAAAACAAGACAAATCGATTCTTTGCCAGCTCTACTCCGTTCCGTATATGCAGGATAACTTATAATCAATAATCGCAAAAGAAACACTACGAGTAATGAGCCTAGACCTAACCGCGATAGTTGGTTAGTTTTACATTAAGTAATGCCAATCTCTCTCTAGGTATTGTATAGTTCAAAAACAACCTTCGAAAATGTGTACTGGGAGAGGGGAACTCCCTGTGTGTTCGTTCCCCTCCTCCCATTCGATCTCATCTACAGCTACATACGTCGGTCAATCGGTCAGTAAACTACCGATCATCATCATCTCTGATTGTGACAACATGGCGATGGCGACTCTTGACTTTTTGATTTGACTTCGCGAGTTCTACAACGGTTTTTAATGCACGTTCTTGTTAACATAGAGTTAATATTGATTTCTCCTTAGATCGATCTATATATGGTATGTATAAATTTGGATAGTTCCGTATCTGTATCTGTATCTGTAACCGTACTAATATGTATGTATATCGTATAAAGCGACTAGCATATATAATTATATAGGTAATCGTAATCGACTATGATAACAAAGGGGCGTGCCCCGCGCCTAAGCCTATTCCTAAGCCTAAGAAACTACGAGTCGCGACACTCGGCACAAATGCACACAGGAATCGGCATTGGATACGCACTCAGTTTGGAGCTTGTCAACTTGGACGCCTCGGAGCCGAAGGGCCAGCTCCTGATGCCGCCGACGACGATGAGGACGAGCTATTCCTGGCACTACTGCTGCTGCTGCTGCTTGTGCTGGAGCACTGCTGCTGCTCCCGATCCCGTTGCGGAGTGTTGACCGAAGGTCATCTCTGTCTGTCCGCTAGAGATGCCTCTTCCGTCTGCTGCTCCTCCTCCTCCTCCTCCTCGTCCAGTTGGCCGCCAGTGCACCTCTCCGGATTGTAGTCGTAGAACACCTGCGATGTGTCGCCCTGCACATTTACATCGATGGGCGCATCCACGTCCACAATGGCTGGTGCTGGTGCTGGTGCAAACTCGGCGCTAAAGTCGCCGCGCGGCGGATCCTTGGGGCTGTCCACCATTATCTGTACCGTGGGCACCGGACACGTGTCCATGCTGCCCTCCACGGAGCCCGTGCTGATGCGTATCTGGGGCGGCGGCTGCTTGCCCTTTCCATTACCGTTGCCACTTGCCGAGGACGGCGAGGACGGGCTGCTCTCATCCTCCTCCTTGTACTCCTCGCTCTCGCGATGCACCAGCACGTGGACCAGCGTGGCGTTGTCCGGCCGCAGGCCCAGCGAGTGCGAGTGCGGATGCGTCTGTTGGTCCGGCGAGGGCTTCGTGACGATCACCTCGGGGGCTGGGGCCTCGGCTGGAAGGGAAAGGGGGGAGTCTTACTTTACGGCACAAGGGGAGAATCTCACGGACATTTAACACATACAGACAAAAGCGTTCTTGTTAACTCTTAAAGCGCTTTGTGCTGACAAACCTCTTTCTAGGGGCGGTTTCTTGCGTATGAAACTAGAGGCGCGCTTACGTGAGGGAGCCGCAGACGCAGCTGGAGCCGAAGCCGGAGCCGAGCCACTGTCGGAGGTGGCTGCCGCACCAGAGGCTGGGGCGGTGGCGGTGCCAGAGGTGGAGGCGGAGGTTGAGGTGGTGTTGGTCGTGTTGTTGTTGTTGTTCATAGCGGCTGTCGTGGGTGAAAGGCACGCATTAGTGTCGGGCACAACGCACAAGTACGAGGGTTGTGTGGACAGACAGGTAGGTCAAGAGACAGATAGATAGACTGATAGAGATCGTAGCGAGTAACAACAGTAGATATGATGAGTCAAGAACAGAGGCTTAATAACTAGGATTCGATTCGATGAAGTGCGTTCTCGATGGAGGCGGCAGAGCCGCCGATGAGAGGTCAGACTGTGGTGCAAGGTGCTGCCTCCAGGTGGCTATGTACACACAGAGAGTTGGAGTAGGGGGAGCGTATTTACAGGGGGCAAAGTGCACTGGGTGAGGTGAATGGAGTGAATGGAGATGGGTTACGGTTACGGTTACGGTTACGTGGATTAGGTGAGAGAGTTGAGGCTTTAGGCACTTGTCAATAATTACTTTTTCTATGTACTGAAGGTGAGGTTAAGCTGTCATCGACAGCATCCTGATGACGCAAAAAGAAATTATAAAAGCTTCGGCGACGACTTGCTCTAGGCGCTTCCACAAATATGCTACCGCTAATAATAGTTAATAGTTTAGTAATAGTTGGAATAATAACAGTAACAATCATAAGCATAACTTGTCATCTTTGTCATCGGGGGATGTAGAATGTCTTCGGGTATATATAGGTTCGATAGGTCGGGCATTGTTTCGTTTCAACGTTAGCTGCAATTTTTTGACGAACTTACAAACGAAAGAAGGCTAAGAAGCTGTACATGGCAATGGACGATCGATTCGGTATGAGATTTAGACGGCTAACTCCAATTTACCTGGGTGACACAGCAAGCTACGCGCTAAAACTAATATTATATTATAGGTTATTACATGATCTAGGAGAGGGCAGGCAACCAATATGAACGAAAAGTAACTCAAACAGCGCATTCACAGAGGCTCATCTGAGGTGAAGTCGGAGTGTGGGAGTGGTCTACGGATTGGTATTGATACTAGAGTTCAGAGAGGCTTCTTTGGATAGGCCGCTACTTACAAATGATCTTAACATGGGCATATATTACTCGAATTATCTGTGATAGGTAGTTGAATTGTTGGAGATTTGTTGAATAGAGAGTTGCTGTAGAGTTTAGTCAGACTTTCGCTTAAATGAGTTGGGATGGAGTTACTAGATAGAATACGACTGGAGCGAGTACTAGATAACAAATTACTCGAAATTTATCTGTGTTTCTTGTTCTGATAGGTAGTTGTTGAATAATTATAGAATTGTTTTTGAATTGAATGTTGAGTAGAGGTAGTTTTTGCTTGCTTTCGCTTAAATGAGTTGAGTTGGAATGGAGTTTCTAGATCTTATACGTATACAGTGATCGACTGGGGCGAGTTCTAGATAGTTGTTTTTGAGTTTTATTACAAAAAATAGCTAGCTGAATATACACAACGAGAGAGAGAGAGAGAGTATGTATGAGGTACAGTCGATAACTAAAAAAGAAGTTGGTTTTTGGTAAATTGCTTGTTGCATTTTGATACTGATTATTGAATTCTGATTGTCTGTTGTTAGATTTAAAATTGTACATAAATTGTTGGTTATATAAAGTAGTTAGCCTGAGCTGATGATGGGGATGGGAGTTTGCCTTTACCTAGGTAATTCAAGCCACTAGGCTGGGAGCCACTCCTGAGAACGGCAGTGACCATGTCTGCGAGCAGGGACTCATAGTTTAGGGAGATACAAGAGGATATGCTAGAAATAGGGCTCAAGTTCATATACACACTGTGGACACACAAAACGTTAATTTATCTGAGGTTCGATATTCGATGTTCGGATGTTCTTGTATGTGGGCATGGGCATGGAAAGCTTTCGTTTTCGTCTAAAAATTGCATTTCAAATTTCATCGCAGCCATGAAACACAAACATACATGGAATGTGTCTGTGTCTGGTGTGAGTTTGTAGTGTGTAAAGTGTACGGTATTGGGTGTAAATGGAACCAGAGATATCTACCGTTTGCCCAGCTCGTCGCTCTGCTGCTTGATGTCCTTGACCACATCATCGGCCCCCGAGACGAGCATCAGGGGCAAGTTGAGCCAGGGTCCGGCCAGCTCGCTAAGATCAGAGGCATCCGAGGCGCGAGAGGATTTCCTTGAAGAGGCGCGACTGCTGCAGGCAGTGCCACGGCGACTGACCTATAAAAGCCATCAAAGTAATAGAGTGAGAGCTTACCTTTGCTGGTCTTAATAGACTTCCTCTCACCTGCAGGTGGAAGAAATTCAAAGCCGAGAGCTTCGATTGCCATCCGCCAGGGCTGGAGTTCTGGGTGGCACTGTCTCCCGAGTTGGAGCGCTCCTTCTCCCGCTTCCGCCTGCGAAGAGACATGCACCATAGACAAGTGAGTAAAATAGAGTAAGGAAAGATTATCGATTGGGGAAAAGGCTGTCTCGTAGGTACCGCAAATACTCCTTCCAGCCCGTCTGTATGGTCTTGGCCGCCTTCTCCTGGCGCTTCCAGATCCGCGTCGACGAAACAATTTCCAATTCTTTGCGCGTTGGAAACTGTTTCTTGAACTTGACATCCATTTGTTCCTGCAACTGTTTGAAGTTATCGGTCTCCTCGACATGACCTAGCACGTGCTTCACGAGCGCGTGCAAAATGTCGAGGCAGTGTATTTTATTGCCCTTCGAGATGGGCAGATTAAATGACACTAGCGCGACATTATTGGGCTTCGAGATGCCCAATGGTGGATCGAGAGAGGCAATAAAATCGGACAGTTGCGAGAAGTGTATAAATTGGGTGGCATGTGGATCATATCTGCAAGTAAATCAATTGTTCAACCATGTAGTATCGGCTCTTCGTGGACTACAACTCGGACTATAACTAGGCTTCAGAAGACACATACTTGGACCAGCGAATGTAGAACATCTCCAGATCGTCCTCGACAATACCGATCTCCTCCTCCTGGTGCGCCTGATTAAAGTTCTCCAGGATAATGGCAATGTACATGTTGATCACGATCATGTAGCTGATGATGATGAAGCTCGTAAAGTAGGTGATGGCCAGCAGCGGGTGGCCGCAGTCCCCGTTCGTCTGGCCAAAGATGAAGGGATCGCAGTCGGGCGGCTGGATCATCAGCGACTCCAGCACGTCGTTCCAGCCGGCCGAGGTCATCAGCCGGAACAGCAGCTGCATGCTGCGCCCGAACGTCTGGAAGTTGACCATGTCATCGAGGGCGCCTTGCAGCTTCACGTGCCCGAACAGCGACATGCCCAGGATGGCGTAAATGAAGGTGATCAGGCCCAGCAGGGCTCCGATGTTAAAGAGGGCTGGCAGCGACACTACCAAAGCGAACAGCAGCTTCCTGATGCCCTTGGCGGCCTTGATCAGGCGCAGTATGCGTCCGATTCGAAACACCCGGACCACGCGCAGCAGCGTCGGGCTGATGGGCAAATCAATCATGATGTCCTCCATCAGGATGCCGAATATGGAGGCCAGCACCAGGAGAAAGTCGAACACGTTCCAGGGCACCGTGAAGTAGTGATAGCGCAGGCCCACAATTTTCACAATGGCCTCTGTTTTGGGAAAGGGATATCCAGGCAGTAGAATAAGGATATCCAGGGGGAGATCGAATCCTCTTACCTAGACCAAAGACCGTGGTAAAGAAGGCATTGCTCACTTCCAGGATGAAGAAGACGGCGTGCGGCTGATCATAGTGCTCGATGCCCATGGTAAGCATGTTGAGAAAAATCAGTACAAAGATCGCGATCTCGAACCTGCGCATCACAAAAGTTGATTAGATCCCAGTGGACACACTCGTAGACTAGCTTCGGGCTTCAGGCCGAAGAGGAGGTGCTCCCCAGGAAGGGGTGTCATATGTACAGGCAGCGGGGAGCACCCTACTACAGAGAGAGAGATTAAAACTAGGTCTAAGTCTAACTATACATGCTGGTTGGGGGAGGGTATTTCCGAGACAGGTGGGCCTTTCGGCCAAAGGGAGGCATCTAATTATCCTAGATAGAACATGCTACTCATTCAGAGTGCGGTAAGTCCGACATGTCTCTTAGGTGAAGGGGATAAAAGTGGCATCAAAGACAACATAAGTTATTGTATGCCTTATGTTGTCTTTGGTCGCATCATAGCAAGTAAAAGGTGCTCTACAGAACGTTGAGAAGTATGCAAAATTACATAGAATAGTTTACAGATTATAGATTACAGATTACAGAAGAGAGGCATTTTTGACGGTGTTTGTTGCTGGTGGGACAAGCACCGGAGTTCTGACCAAAAATGCCGGGGAATCGCCAAGTGTTCAAATAAGTTTTATCACCAAATCAGAAACAGTCTATATAGAGCGAGAGAGATTTGTGTTCAGATCGTGGGCCTAACAACTACGAGTGGGTAGAGACAGAGCTGGACTAAGATAGGCTAGGATAGTATAGGTAAAAACTATAAGTAGATATACGTAATTTTCTGGAGCTTAGATTGGTTTTCGGGGTTTCAGGGTTTGATTGGGCGGGGCTTGTTTACCTTCTCGAATTGGATAAATCATAAAACATAGCTAAAAAATGATTTATAGGTCGCTTAATAACTTTCTGTGGTTTCTTTCGTCCCAATTTTTTCATGGCCGTGTAATAGTGTTTTTGAGATTCGGTGAGAAACATTTCCAACACTCCTCCTTCATACTATATAAGAGTGATGAGAACAGAATGAACATTTATAATTATATCTCAAATATATGTACAGTCCACACACAGGTAAGAGTAACGCACAATCATATGAAAGAACACAGCAACACAGTAACACGGTTAAGGTTAGAGGTTAACGGTTATCGGTTAATGGTAAATGGTTAATGATTAACGTTAAGAGCGATCACAGGATCACAGAGATGGTTCGATCGATGATGGTGTAGCGTATGTACAGATGACGGTTCAGGTGGTCCTGGAACACAGCGGCATAGGCCAGAGGACTTACCTTCTTCTTGAGCATGTTAAAGTTATCAATGATAACTCCAATGAACAGATTCAGTGTGAAGAACGAGCCGCACACGATAAATATAACAAAATAAATATACGCATACAGGTTCGCCTCTCGCTGCGGCTGCAGGTCCACGCCACGGGCATCCACGGCATCGGCCATCACCTCCATCCAGCCCTCGAAGGTGGCCACTTGCAGCAGGGCCAGGTAGCCCATGCCCACATGGTCGAAGGTGATCTTCGAGTTGATCCACGTGTAGTTCTGCTCGATGCAGTCCCACTTGTCGTTCACCTCCTGCCAAGCCAAGCAAGCAGGTATAAGTAAAGGCAGGAAAGTAACCAAGAATCCAATCCTTCCAGAATACTCACAGTAATTGGCAGCAACTCGCCCAGCTCGTTGACGCACTTGAAAAATTTACCACCAAAGAACTGAACACCCATTATGGAGAAGATCAACCAAAAAACTAAACAAACCAAAAGGACATTGAAAATTGATGGTATTGCATACATGAGAGCGTTTACTACAATCCGCATTCCTTGCCACCTGGAATAGAAATGGGCGGTGAGAAGATACGGGAAGATGGACGCTGGCCGGAGGCAGTGCTAGGTGGGATTCAGAGTGGGTCGATCTCGTCTGCCAACTATTCTAGCTTAGCTAATATCTAAACGTATGTACACATCTACAATATACAGATTATACAGATACAGATACAGAGATACAGAGGCGGAGGAGAAGGCTTTAGCTACGGGCTACACAGATTCGAGCACGAGGACAGAGGACAGGAGGCGAGGACGATGCAATGCGTGTTCTACGAGTACGTATTTCTATTCGAAATCCATAAAGAAGACGGAATTGTATTAAACACTGCTCCATACTATAAGTTTACTATATCGAGAGATAAAGTCTTGTTTGATATATCGACCAAAATATCAGGCTCAATATACATATATAAATATTGACAATGTCGTAAGGCTTGATATATCGAATTTCGAAATATAACTAACTTTGCAAAGCCCTTGCAGTTTGCCATGGGATCATGGCATCGAATTTAAAATCTATCATAACTTGGCCAAAATTGCATTAATTTCAATTCGGGTAGCTTTTCTGTGTTAGTCTTTAGCAGGTTAATAAATCAGCATACTACATTTAAAATTTTAAGAAATCAAAATTTTTGGTCATTTTTGAGAATTTTAATGATGTAACCCCTTATCAAATTTGTAAAAAAATTGAAAATTTTGGATTTCTTCCCGAGATGGCTAGAAAGAAGCGCCTGTTGATCCTGATCAAGAATATATATGATTTATAGGGTCGAAAATGGCTCCTTCATGGCTTGGCAAGCTTCTGATTAAAATTATCCTAGCCTGCAAGGTCCTAATAAAACGAAAATTGCTTGTATATTTTGTACTTTTACCAATTATAATGTAATCTTTAAAATTAAAAACCTAAAACTTTTAACAGTGGGAAAGTAGTTCGATATATCAAACAGAATATTGAGTTATAGCAACGTCATTATATCGCTTCATAGATCAGTTTCTGCGGCAATTACCGATACAGTACGATTATCGGTATCTTTGCCACTCCTACTCAACACAGCTTGATCGCCTCGCTCGGTCTGATCCCATCTTCTCTCCGGAAATGCCAAGAGAGACGTTAAAGAGTAAACAGTAGTAGTAGTTATAGAAGTTGAGAATAGCAAAAGTTCCTAGGCTGAGAAACAGAGAGAGCCTTCTTCCACGGATGTCTGAGGTGGTGGTGCAACCTATCGAAAGAGAAGCCCGACTCTGGACGCAGCAACTTACCGAGAGATGGCTCTCAGTGGGCGCAGGGCTCGCAGGGTGCGCAGCGAGCGCAACACCTTCAAGTTCTCATTCTCCTCGATGAGCAGCGAAAATACCGACACCTGGAAAAGGTAGAATCTTTATATAAGGTTCCTTTCCAAGAGGACTCTCCAAGACCACTTACAAACACTATGATAAAGTCGAGTATGGTCCAGAAGCTGGTAAAGTACTTGGAGAAGCCCAGCGCCAGCCACTTGAGGATCATCTCCACGACGAATATCAGGCAGAAGGAGAAGTTGATCCAGTAGAGCACCCGCTTGAGCGTCTTGTTCTTGTCCAGGTTGATGTCCTCGAAGCAGAGCGTGATACTCGACGCAAAGATCAACACTAGCACAAACCACTCAAAGGCCGGAGTATCGACAACCGTCAAGACAGCCGTCCTCACGCGCGTCCAGTGCTTGGCGCTCTGCGTGTCCATGCAGCTCATGAACCAGGGGCAGCGGAAATAGAAGCTAAAAGGGGAGTCAAGATGAGACATCAGTGTGGGAATAACCCCCAGGATACTCACTGATCGTAGCACTTCTGTGGAAAACAGTCGTCGGGCACCTTGGGCGCCTTCGTGGCCCCGAAGCTCGGAAAAGTCATGGGATCATTGTAAGCTCCCTGCGAGTTACGTCTCCCACCGACAGTGAGATCGTCTACGTAGGAAACCAAACAATGCCATGGTTTTTCTGTCAGTCGCGTAAATGTCGACGGCTTCTGCGTGGCCTCTGGCGCCGCCTGCGCCGACTCCTGGTCAGTCTTGTGGCTCAGGGCCAGGGCCAGGGCCGAGGAGCTCGTGTCGGCCGCCCCCGAGCTGTGCGACTCGGTGCGCGCGGACTGGAAGGATGCGGCTTTGTCTAGCGTCGATTGTGGATGCTCCGGGCGTCGCCGATGCCCGGCCGCAGGACCATGACTACCATGTGCCGTCGGTCCGTGGGTGCGTGCGGTATGGGCGTGGCCGGGACCGTGAGTGGGATCTGCTTGGATGCTCGTGGCATGAAAGTGCTGCTGATGCTCGGTGAGAGCAGCCAGCGGCGGGGTGGCCTTTAGCGATGAAATTTGCGCCAGTGTCGGTGGCTCGATGCTCGACTTCAGGGAGGTGGGCGGCGTGGCGGGCACGGCCGGTGGCGTGGCCATGCCCAGCTTCTGCTTCTGGATCAGCAGGTTCTCGTACGAGCTGGTGCTCTTCAGCGAGAGGCTGTCCAGGCGCAGCTGGTCGCGCATGGGATTATGGAGAAACTTGCGCGGCATCTTCTCCGACTCAATCCGCAGCGTCGAGATGGGCTTCTCCTCCTCTGGCAGCTCCTCCACGCGCTCGATGAGGGACAGCCGCTTGAAGCGATCGAACTGCACGGTGAAGGGGTCGATCTTGCGCCGGAGGAAGGGCGACTGGGTAGTCGGTTGGCTTGAGCCGGTGGCCTGGCTGGCGCTGGTGGCTGCCACTGCCATGGCCTCCATCGCCACAAATGGCGCGTGGATTTGATCACAGATTTTTCGTATCTCGTTCGAGATGCTGAAGTCTTCGTCGATCTTGCGCTGCTTCTCCAGGCTGCGCCGCTTCAGCTTCACGGACTGGCGCTGGGCCGCGGCACTGACGGACTGCGAGCGCCGCGGCACCGTGGACAGGTCGTAGCTGTCGTAGGGGTTTAGCGGATGCACCACCTCGTCGGCGGCCGAGCGCTCCGAGGCTCCGGTAATTATGGCAATGTGGTCCATTATGGCCTTGGTGGCCTCATCGGCCGCCGGCGAGGGCTCCGAGAGCGTGGACAGCTTGCGCTCCAGCGAGGTGGTCGAGCGCTTGATCTCCTCCAGCTCCTTCTCAAAGCTCTGGATAATGTTGTCGAACTCGGAGTGCTCCACCAGCGGCTCGCTCTCCGACTGTCCCAGCTGGCCGCTGGAAGGGCGCCGCGATCGAATGGCCTGCGAGATGCAGCTGACGTTCTTGCCATCCTCCTCCTGCAGAAACTGGAAGAGCTCCTTCTGGTCGCAGTTGAGCAGCTCCTCTCGAAGATTGCCCTGCTGCGACAGCAACTCGTCCTGCTCGATCGATATGGAGGTGAGGGACTGGCCGCTCGAGTGCCGCCGCATCTCGGCCTCCTCCGACTTGAGCAGCGATCGCTGCGACTGGCCGCTGGACTGCGAGAGGCGATCCAGCGACTTGCGGTAGCTGGGCGACCGCGTCAGCAGCGACTTTTGGTACTTGAGGTAGGCCTCGTCGTGGTCCTCGCTCCCGTAGCGCCGCGACGAGTTGTCCTGCAGCGAGTCGCCGCGATTGAAGGAGCCGCAGCCGCTGCGCTGGTCGTTGACATACGGATCCGTGTCCGTGGAGTTGTACTGGCCCAGCAGGCGCAGCTCTATGGACTCCGTGTAGGTGGCCTCGTCGCGCGAGTCGTTCTGCTGCGTGCTCACGCCCGAGGAGATTTGGTGGTGCAGCCGCCGCTCCGCCTGCAAGAAGGGCGTCAAATTCTGGCCGTTCCCATTCCCATTGGCGCCGCCGGTGGCCATCATGGCGCTCTCATAGGTGGGGGGCAGCGAGTCTGCGTTGTGTGGCAGTGGATGGGCCGGCAGCTGGATCTGCTCGGGCAGATCCACGACTTCGTCGTACTCCATTCCGTCGACGATCGTGTGCAGGCCGTCGTGCAAGGGTATCTGGAAGCCAAAGTCTGAGCCGGACACGGGTCGATTCATGGACTCCTGAAAGCCACATAGTTTAGATATTGGAGCAACAGAGCCTGGGGAATCATTTACCTGATAGCTCAGTCTGTGGAACTTGGTCTCTGCCAGCACACCCGCCTTGTCTCCCCGCTCCAGACCCACCACAGCCTGCTGGGAGTGAGCCTGTGCCTGAGCCTGCTGCTGAGCGTCCAGCACGATCTGCTGGAACTTCTCGGCAAACTGCCGCTCCTTGCGGTCCTTGCGCTCCTGCCGCTTCTTGCGGATGAGGTCGCGCACGCGCTCAATGCTCCGCGCCAGCTTGGACTCCTCGCCCACTTCCTATTCGGGGTACAGGAGACATGGAGACACATTAGAACGCAGTGGGACACAGGGTGTGGGGTGAGTGTTTACTCAACTGAAGAGATCGCTACAACAAGTTTCTTTTTGAATAGACATCGATATATATGGTTACATAGATTACGATTTACGGTTAATTGGGGATCCAATGCATATACAGAACTGAACACGGTTTACGCTAAGGGCAGGCAACACAAAAGATTATACTATATAGTCTGATCTCTATATTTACACATACAGTTTGTCTGGATTTAGATACGTTTTGTTTTTTTTTGGGTTAACGCAAACGAGGCAAGCAGTTTAAAGCAAGTTTAAAAACGGTTTAGTTTATAAAAAATTACCTTCTTCTTGAAAATCTGTTTAACGGTTTTCAGTGTGTATTTAAGAGGTTTTAGTTTTTCGGTTTATCAGTTTGGGGGTTTTTTCAGTGTAAGGTGTTGAGAGTTGAGAGTTCAGTGTTCAGAGTTCGGTGTTTCGTGTGTGTGTTTTGTGTGTCAAGTTTAGATTTAAACGCATTGTGCAAAGTTGACAACAGAAATTGGTTAATTGGAGTACGCTTAAGTGCATGTAGATATTGTTTTTACACATTAAGACCTACATATAGACTTAAACGAGAGATTTGTTCTGGAGACAGATATTGTTATTAGATATATTATTGTATCAAGGATTTTTGCCTTAAATATCAGAATTTATTTTGTAAATTTTCAGGATTTATGGCCTTGTCAGCAAGGCAGTTACAGCTAATTTTCAGTGAGTCAATAGACTCTAATTAAAAAAAGCCCAAACACCGAAAATAAACGAAGTATTTTATTCAAATTCCAAGCGAAAAAAGACAATTTACGATAATTTCTTAGTAAGTCTGATTGTCCTTTAAAAATAGTTATTGAAAAAGACCTGCATGCTCTCAGAACAAACCCTATGGAAACACAATTCGGGAATGGCCGAACTGAGAAACCCAGCAAAGAGACGTAATCCCTGTGTTGGGTGGGGTTTTATTAGTCTTTAATTAATTAGTAACAGTTTAGTAACACAATGCAGAGGAGCGATGGTGACAGAGAATTTAGCTAGAGTGAATTTGAAATACATGAAAATCATAATGGAATTTGCTCGTTTTGAAAACAGAACATAGTGCCACAGATCGTATGGTGTATAATTCAAATGGCAATTCGATCCAGGGGGTTGTGTGTGTTACCATCGCACACTCGGAGACACACACACAAATACGCAAATACATGGAAATACGAGTACCGAAAACCACATCAAGAGTGCAAGGCAAATTCAAGTCAAACATGGGGAATCGATCTAACCATCGATCGTCTTAACCAGTCAGTTTATGGGGATCGTTTAGGACACGGGGCGAGGGGTGAGCCTCCGGTTCCCGTGCCGATTTCGAGCGTTTTTTTGAGTTTAGTTTAGTTGTTCGGTTGTTTAAGTAACATTGCTGGCACACACATAGACATAGACATTTATAGACACATTCACGAACGTAAGGATCAACTGGTGGGATCTGGACTTGCCTCTTTCTTCGACTTGAGCTCCTCGGAGTTGAAACTGTTGAGCAGCAGGGCCAAGAACAAGTTGAGCACCATGAAGTTGCCCATGACGAGCGTCGGCAGGAATATGGCAAAGCAGGTGGAGGCTCCTTGCTGGAATTGCACAGGGATTAAAGCTAAACTGGGGGGGTGTGCGTGAGCCAAGTCATACCTCCTCCTCGGCACGCATGCAGTCCCAGAGCGGCTCGATCCATTCGCCGCACAGAATGCGAAAGATCATCATGAACGAGTGGAAAAAGTCGTTGAAATTCCATCTGAGAAAGGATAAAAGGAACTTAAAAAGCCCGAATGGCAGACGACTCTTTCTCCAGCCTCACCTGGGCACTGGATCCGGGTCAAACTTCTCGGGCGTGTAGTCTTTGGAGAACAATTGCATGCCGATGACGGCGAATATGTAGATGACAATGACCAGAATCAGCGTGAGGTTACCCAGGGCGCCGATCGTTGAGATGATAATGCTGAGCAGCACCTTCATTGTGGTCCACGACTGGGCCAGCTTCAGCACTCTCAGCTGGAGGACATAAATCGAAATTTATAGAAGCTACTCTAAGCGGCACCCACTTCCTCCCTGCTCTTACCAATCGCAGCCCACGCAGCACACTCAGGCCATCCACCAGCTCGAAGATGATGTCCAGCAGACTGGCCGTCACAATGAGCAGATCAAAGATGTTCCAGCCGCACAGGAAGAAGTCCTTGGACAGAGCCATCAGCTTCACAATGCACTCGAAGGTGAAAATGGATGTAAAGACCTGCAAGAGCACGGGGAACTGTAGATCTTTTCAGGGAACCAAGTTTTTCAACTCCAACCCACCTTGTTGCCCACGTCCAGGGCGTTGCGAAAGCTCTCACTCATGCCGTGGTGCTCCATGGCCAGGAAGGCGGTGTTTAGGACGATGCACAGGGTGATGGCCAGTTCGAAGAGCGGATCGCGCACCACCTTGTATAGACAGTTCTGGAACTGCAGCCAGCTCTCGTAGTCAGTGCACCAGTGGACGCAGCGATCGCAGTTCCGGTCGGGCAGATCATCTACGAGGGATTATTAAACCTATCCTGTAAGAGAGACCACCCCAAACTTACCGATAACGACCACCTCTGAGGAGAACTCCTGGTGCAAGGCGTACACGTTGTGGTTCTTGATGCGGGCTATGTTCCCGTTGCACTTGATCAGCCGCACTTCGCGCGGCGATAGGGCCAGCTCCACAGTAGAGACGTGGCCCAGCTCGTTGACCGTGTCCTGCTCCTCGTGATCGTCCACCACGCCGGAGTCGTCCTGCGAGGACTCGCGATTGACGCCGCTGGAATTGGAGCTGGTCTGGCGACTGCTGGCTATGAGCTGGCCCTTGTAGTCCGAGGGATACAGCATGTTGGGATTCTTCACGCCCACGCCGCTGTCCTGGAAGCTGATGCGCGCCTTGGGCGGCAGCGGGGGAGCGGTGGCAGTGGCAGTGTCTGAGCTAGGGGCAGTAACGGTGCCGCTTGCCTTGGCCAGCTGGCTCTGCTGCTCCATCTGCTGGTACTGCTTCTGGGCCTGCAAAGTCAGCGCCGATGGACGTTCCGGTGTGGTGGCGCTGTGGCGTGGACTCCGCCCGGGACTGGGCGTGGCCGAGGGGGACTTGGGATCGGTGCCGTTGCTGCCATTGCCGTTCCCGTTCCCGTTGCCATTGCCACTGCCCTCCTTCCCGCCCTTTGCCTTTTTTCGCCGCGTCTTTTTCTTGCTGTAGGAGGCCAGGAGCACGCCCTTCCGCGAATCAATCTTCTTCTTGTTGTTCTTGTTCAGCTTCTTCACATTCAGCACCGAGGGATCGAAGCTGAATGTGGAGTCGTCGCGGTGATCCAGCAGGTCCTTCTTGCGCTCCTCGTTCGTAATCTCGGCCTCCTCCTCGTAGCTCAGCGCCACTACGGCCAGCATCAGGTTGATCAGGTAGAACGAGCCGAAGAACACAACCACCGTGAAGAAGGAGACACTCATGGGGCCGCAAGTGGCTAGCACCTGCGAGAATCCAGGAATGAGCAGAAGAAAAGAGCGGAAGGGACAAACACTCACCATGTTGTAGACATTCTCCCAGTAGTCCAGCGTAATCAGCTGGAACGTCGTCAGCATGGACCACATGAAGTTGTCAAAGTTGGTGTACCCGTGGTTCGGGTTCTCGCCCACGCAGAGGCACACGTACTCGAAGGGGCAGTGGCGGGCGCCGGTCAGGTTGCCGCACAGCACGGGCAGCTCCTCCTCGTCATACAGCCAGTTGTCCGTGTCGTTGACCCAGCTGCAGGGAACACAGACCCAGATTAGCCGCTGTCTCTCACCTCAACTACACTCACTCACATCTGCCAGTCTGCATGCGAGACGTTCGTCCAGTCGGGGGGCACCTGGCGCACACACTTGTTGCGCAACTCGCCCATGTACACCTGGAGGGCAAAGAGCGCGAAGACCATCAGGCAGAAGATGGTCAGCGTCATGACCTCCGCCAATTGACGGAAGGAGTGCAGCAGCGCGTTGATGATCGTCTTCAATCCGGGCATAATGGACACCGTCTTGAGGGCGCGCAGCACGCGAAAGGTACGCAGCCCCGCCAGGTTGCCCACCTCCATGCCGATGGTGGCGTAGCCGCTCGTGATGACCACAAAGTCCAGCCAATTCCACGGGTTTCGCAGATACGTGTACTTGTTGAGCAGAAATCCCTTGGCAATGATCTTGATGACCATTTCGATGGAGTAAATTGCCAGAAAGATGTACCTGTGGGGGAGTGGGTGGCATTTAATTTTGGACATTTGGACAGGCACCATCTATACTCACTCAGCCTCCTCCACCGTCTCGGTCATGGCCAGGAAAATGCAGTTGAACAGAATGGTGGCCATGACGCAGTAGTCGAAGAACTGGTTGGTGGCGATGTACACGCACACGCGCCGCGCCGGGCTCCATGGGTGGAAGAGGAACAGGCTCTTGGTGCCCGTGAAGCGATGGATGTAGTTCTTGCGAAACCGCTTGGACACCACGCAGAACGTCTGTAATTCGAAAGCATTAATTTTGTTTTAAATTTTAACAACCCTTTTAAAATTTTGTTCTTTGCCGACATGGCTAAATTAATTCAATCAACAAGATGTCAAGAATATATAATTTATAGCGTCGGAAATGACCCCTTATGACCCCTAGCTTCTGAAAGAAATTATAATATAAAATTTTAACATTTATCCATATTTTTAATAGATAATTTTTGGGGAACTTAAAGCTAAAAAAGAAAGAAAGCTAACTTTGGCCAGCCAAAGTTTGTATACCCTTGCAGGTAACAATTAAAATATATCATAAATAAGCCAAAAATGCATTAATTTTGATTCGGTAAGCAGTTTTGTGTTAGTTTTTATTAATTTAAAAAAAACTGCATACCAAATTTAAAATTTTAAGAAATCAAAATTTTTGGCCATTTTTGCTCATTTTAATGATGTAACCCCTTATCAAATTTCTCAAAAATGACCAATGTTGATGCTGATCAAGAATATATATGGTTTATGGGGTCGGAAATGATTCCTTGACTTAGAAAAATATTATTTTGTATTATAAAATCGGATTTTTTATATTAAAAAACTTCTTAATTTTGTTTAAATTAAAAATATCATACCTTTGCCAAAAGAGCATTAATTTTAAATCGGAAAACTGTTCTGTGCAAGATTTTCTACAGTTAATATATCTGCATACTTCATTTAAAAATTTTGAAAATTCAATTTTTTATCAAAATCAAAAATTTTAATGATGTAACCCCTTATCAAATTTCGCAAAAATCGCCAAAAAATCGATTTCTTTCTGACATGTCTAGAAAGATTCCCCTGTTGATGCTGATCAAGAATATATATACTTTATAGGGTCGGAAACGTCTCCTTCACTGCGTTGCGAACTTCTGACTGAAATTATAATACCCTGCAAGGGTATAAAAACAGAATAATTATACACAAAAAAAGCATTACATTTAATTAAAATTTTTATAAGTTTAATAAATCTGTATACTAAATTTAATACTATTTTTAAATTAAAATTGTTGCGTTTTCCGCGTTCACAGTTCTTTAATTTTTTTAACAATGATATTTAAACATTTACCCCCCGCTTCTCCATGAAAAAAAGAATTACTCCGGCGCCGAAAGTACAAATTTAATGTTTAATAACTTTAATTAAAATAATTTTAAATTTTTTTCAGGATCCCAAATTATTTTGAAAAGGGTACATATTCTTAAGTCCCTCTAATTTTCTGACAGTGTATGAAGTTCGAAAATATTGTTGTCTTATCAGAAGTGGTTAGAGTCTTCGCTCGAGCAACCAGGTAATTTTACACTGTTTTCTGTAAGCCTGTAAAACTTGTTTTGACACTTTACGTTTAGCTTCGAAATTCAGAGTGACCAGGGAAACAAAATTTCACATTCAAACACGTTCGTCGAACACATTCTCCCTCGGTTCGGTTGCAACGGACCCGAAGTTCGGTTGCAACGGAGCCGAAGGTGCTGCCGAAGGCTGCCGAAGCAGCGTTCGGTTCGCTCTCGAACACTCTACATTCTACACGAGAATTCGACCAAAAACGAGAATTCTACCCCAAGCGTGTAAAGCTTTGTTTTGACATTTTACTTTGAAATTCAGAGTGACCAGGGAGAAAATACCAAATATCGAGATTTCGGTATTTTGATATACTTCCTTTTTTACACTCTACACGAGAATTCTACCCCAAAACGAGAATTCGACCCCAAGCATGTAAATTGACATTTTGCTTTGATTCAGAGTGACCAAGGGGGAAAAATCCAAGAATATCAAATATTGAAAATTGATATTTGGTATAACACCCAAAAAGCAACCCTGACTCTGCGCTGTCAACGAGGCCGACTTCCGCTTTTCGTTCTTTCTTTCGTTCTCAAATCGTCGTTCCGACCAGACCAGAAGGAAAATGAGAGCTAAGGTAATTTAGAAAACTGAAAGTGGAGAAAACTAAACTCGAGTGACTACGGGCACAACATCAATTCAATTAACCGTGCGCTTTCTATTGTTTCAGTGGCGTAAGAAGCGTATGCGTAGGTTGAAGCGTAAGCGCAGGAAGATGCGTGCAAGGTCCAAGTAATCGCAGCGCCATCGCCCACTAAATGGTGAGTAGCAGCCCCCGGGAGCACCCCTGCCAGATGCTAATCCCGATTTTCCGCCTTCTGTGCTTGCAGGAACTTTTGACCGCAGCCGACACACCGAAACACGCCGTCTGGGCGACCCGCCTGCGGGGCCCACATGTAATTTTGCAAGACCAGTTTTCACACAAACGAACATGTGCATTTAAAATTCACTTTGAAATTTCACGTAAAAATTGTTTCCAATAAATTACTGGATTTTCGCAAAAGTTCCACAAATGAAGGAAAAGCCTGCGTTATTAATGAGAGTGAGCGAGAGGGAGGAGAGGTAAGCGTGCTCTTTCGACATAACCACATTCGCGCGAATCATGTGTCTATATGTGAATGTGTGTGCAAGTGTGCGTGCGTGAGCACGTTTTTATCAGAATTGCTACATATTTTCTCGGCATTTGGATGAGCCGGCAGCAGTGCGGATTGGAGCCCTAGAATCTGGAGACGGCATTAAACATTGATCATCTCGAGCATGGCCCGAGGCCCGTAATCGGCTAATGCCATTATTCAGGCCGCAATCGGACCAGCTCCCTACACTACTCTTGGCCTCCAGGGAGCGCGTGTCGTGCGCTCGTCATGCCGTTCCGCTCAGCTCTGCGCTGCCCTGCCCTGCCCTGCTCCTTGGGCCACATTCGGAAATATCGATTTGTTTGCCGCCGGAGGGGAGAACCTGAACCTGAACGCGCAGAGAAAGCTGCTCCCGCCCGGGCCAGGTTGTTCATTAGCGCCCTGATTTCCTCAATTATATATGCAGATGATGTGCGCCTCTGACGAGGATGATGCCTCGGCCGGCCAGCCCCCCGCCCCCCTGGAAGCCCACTTGTCTGAAGGTCGTTTGTCACTGTAATACACACATAAACGTCGCTCAGCCGAGTAAGCAGAAATTTTAATGTAACAAGCAAAAATTACGATTGGGCGGCAGTTTGCCATTTACCATTTTGTGGGCCGAGTGCTGGAGCTGGAAATTTGCATGAGCGAGGGCACTTGTGCTTGGTTGGTTGGGGCTTGCGGCGAGGCGGGGAGAGCTTAAGGATAAGCGTGTGTACTTTTAAGTGCCCGAAATGAAAAGTTGTGTTAGAGGCCCTTGTTCGGCATTTGAGGAAAACATGCGGCGACGCCAGCAGCAGAGTCGTCTGTGGCTGTGGCTGTGTCTTATCGCGTACAGAGAGACTACGTGTTTGCCAGGAGTGAGTGCCATTAAATGCAATTAAGCACTTTGATTCCTCCACCTGGCAGTGCCAGCAAATGGGCAGGGATTCTTGGGCTTGCTTTGCCACTTTGTTTGACTTGTTTTCAGTTGCTTGCTCGGCCTCGATTCGAGAGGATTTACTCTGGTCTTTTTAGGGGAAAACTCGGCGATACCTAGTGACTATAACTTGACCAAAATGAATAGGTATTTAATTTGGCATTTATTGAAGGGTCTTGGCTATGATTTAGTAAGATTTAATTAAGATATCTCGGAGAGATTTTTTAGTAAATAAAACTGAGATATTTAAGTTGGGGAATTTTTGAGCTTGTCATTGATATTTGGTCAAGCAACTTTGGTTGAATCCACAGCTAGGATTTAATTACAGAATATGGAACACAGGCTCTGGTCGCCGTCGTCGTGGGAGATGTGACCCATTAGCCAGAAGCCAGCAGCCAGCTTATATTTGCCTTTTGCTTCGGGCTTCGGCCGGACGACTCTAAGCCTCCGGCCAATAAGATTTAATTATAGATTGCCCTGGACTGTGTTTGTCTTGGACTTTGGAGGCAGAGCCAGCGGCACCGGAGGGATGTATGTCCGGTCGGTCGATAAACACATCACTAGATGTCGCAGGTACGCTCATCTCATGGCTCTATGGCTCCGCCCCCCCACTAAAGTCCATTTCCACCTCCCATTATATATTGCAGCCGTTGCCGTACCCTGGTCACTTGCATGTTTATTCTGCCCAGTCGCGCTATGCTATCCTGTGAATTATTTTGCCACGACACGTGGTTGCCTGGCGGAGAGCCGGGGCCCGAAAGCTGAAAACTGAAACCTGAAAGCCGCCAAGTCTTGAGTACACTTGCATGTTCGCCTATAATTTGTCCGCTGCGGCTGCTGCGGCAGCGGAGTACGGGCCAGTTTTGTTTGAGTCACGTAAATACGGTTGTCAACTTTGCTGCCCGGAGCAGAAAGCAGGGAGCAGGGAGCGGAGGACTGTGCTGTGCATGACATGACCCATATTCCCACACAGTGGCCAAGCCGTATTGTGTGTGTCCTTTGTTTGATGTAGCTCCAAAAATTTATTCCCGCCTTTGAAATTTAACGAGCGCTCTCGCTCTCGCGGCATTTACGCTGATTTCCTTTTCGGCTCTCGAAAAGGGCCCCACGAGGGCCGTTCTAGGCGTTTCCATTAACCCCGGTAACCCCGTATCCGTATCCGGACTCTTTGGCCACGGAAAGTGCATATCCACTTGTGCCCACAATGCTCGGCAAAATGCAACAGAAGGCAAAAAACTTGAAAAAAAAAGGTATCAAAACAAAAGCAAAGCAAGGCAAGGCAGCAGGCCGCGTCGCGTTCCATTTCCGCTGTGCCACTTGCACTTGCTACCGCCTCCGGAATCCTCCGTACCCTGCCCTACCCCACGGATCCACGGGCACTGGGTCGCGTCCGTGTGACTTTTTAATTAGAGCCAATGGGGCGGCCAACTGGGGTGAGGCGGGCAAGGCAGCGGCGGGTCTGCGGATAATGAGCGCAGTGCGCCATGGCAGAGAGTCAGTCACACACTCACCTCCTCGTAGATGAAGGTGTCAATCTCCTCGAGCGGCTTGCCGTACATGTGCTCCGGAAAGGGCTCGAACTTGCGGGGCAGCACGTCGCCATCCTCCACGGAGGCCTTGGTGCGCGGATGGAAGCCGTATTCCCGCACCAGCTGGATGTGCCGGTTCTCATGCTTGACCTGGGACTTTTGCGTGTACGCGACGACCTGGTGCTTGGCGATAGCTGCAACAAAAGTTCGAAAGGAAACTCTAATCAGTAAAGGGAGAATCAGTTGTTAACAAAATAATATGCAAAAGGTAATGTTCATTTAGATATTTTGATATCTTCTATAATATCACAATATTTTTAGACAGCACGCCATGAGAGAACTATTTCCCATGCCATACATAACCCAACCCATGATAGAATTAATTCTATCATGACCCAACCCAAGCGTAGAAGAGAGAGAGCAACCAAGACAGAGAGTGGGATCTTTCTGAAATGACTTGACTTGACTGTTTTTAAATTTTTGATCTTAGTTGGCTGCAAGGCAGCGTAAATTTATAAATGATGTGCTTTCAAAGTACTAGTATCTAGAGTCTGGCCGCACTCATACAGCATACGGTTTAATGGAGCGGGATCGTGATAAATACCCGTTGCAGATTCAAGTGATGCAGGCTGTTGCTGGGGCCATGACCGGAGCCATGACGCGGGTTGTTACGCATCCGTTTGACGTTCTGAAAATCCTCTTCCAGGTCCAGGTTGAGCCACTCAGCGACAGGAGCAAGTGGAAGTACCGCGGCATCTTGCAGGGCTTTCGCAAGCTATACGCCGAGGAGGGAGCCCGGGGCCTGATGCGCGGCCATTCCTCCGGCCAGTTTATGAGCATCTCCTACGCCATTGTCCAGTACTGGTCCTACGAGCGATTTCGGAACTTGACGCGCACGGTGACTTACCTGGAGGATCGTCCCTCGCTGCGTCACTTCCTCTGCGGCGGCTTTTCGGGTTGCATGGGCGCCATGGCATCCCAGCCCTTCGACGTTGTCCGAACATTGGTGGTGGTAGTGGATCCGAACTCCAAGCGCAGTCGCATGAATCCGCTGGAGGGAGTTCGGATGGTGTATCGCAAGTTCGGCTTGAGGGGCGTGATGACGGGGCTGCCCTTTACCATGGCCGAGACGTTTCCACTGGTGGGCTTTAACTTTCTCATCTACAAGTACCTCAACTCGTGGGTGCTGGCGGGGAAGGAACACCAAGAATGCCGGGTTCATTCGGCCCGGACAGGGCTGTGCACAGATATCCACGGCGGATATCTGTTCGTGAATGGCGCCCTGGCCGGAGTGGTGGCAAAGACGCTGATCTATCCGGTGGACCTGCTCAGGAAGCGCATCCAATTGGTGAGCCTCAACCAGGATCCCCATGGCTCACGAAGCAACCCCGACTGCCCCACGGTGCTGCAATGCATTTGGGCCACATTTCGGACGGAGGGCTTGCACGGATTCTACAAGGGAATAATACCGACTTTAATCAAGTCGGCACTGACCAGCGCCTTCTACTTCACCATCTATGATCTGGTCAACCGTCGGTTCATCGAGCCGCGCAATGAGTAGCCGCAGACGGGACAAAGAGACTCCCCAGTTATATGGAATCTGATCTTGAGTTATGCCTTAATTTTTTTTTTTACAAATAATGATCTAAAATATCGGAGTTTATATTAGGTGGTTGTGTTTTGGGGAGGAGCATACGGGGCTTTTTTCAGCAAACGTAGAATATTATTCCCAACTATTTATAAAACCTAACAATGAAGAGCTTTAGCTGAGATCAAAGGCGGATTTAAATTATTACACTAACATGGTTTATTTTGTACATCGGCATTGCGTGAGGATGTATGGAATATATGGATGAGCCGTATATAAGTTAAGTTCCGTGCGGATGGAGTGAACTGGAGGACATGAGGGCGCTATAGAATAGACTAGACGACCAGATGATGGCCAGGGTCGAACTTTGCTGTCTAAGACCAGCTGGATCCAGCGCCAGATCCTGACCAGCCGCCGGCAGCTGGTGCCGAGTAGCTGTATCCGTCACCACCGCCAGAGGATCCACCGTAGGAACCACCGCTGCCGGAAGCAGCAGCAGCAGCCACCACCTGTGTGTCGTAGCTGGAGCCACCTCCGCTGCTGTAGCCGCCTCCATGTCCACCGCTGTAGCCACCACCATGTCCACCGCTGTATCCTCCGCTGCTGTAGGACGAGCCACCGCTGCTGTAAGAGGAGCCGCTGCTGTAGGAGGAGCCGCCGCTGTAGGACGAGCCACCTCCATAGCCGCCAGAGGAGCCAGCGTCGTATCCACCAGAGGAGCCGTGTCCGTCACTGGAAGCAGCCACGGCAGCAACCAGCTGCGCGTCGTGTCCGCCGCCTCCTCCGCTGTAGCCTCCGTAGCCTCCACTGCTGCCTCCGTATCCACCACTGCTGCCTCCGTGGGAAGAGGAGTCCGAGCTGGCGGCGATGGCTGCAATATTGGCAATGGCGTGGCCACCATAGTCTCCACCGTGACCGCTGCCTCCGTGTCCGTGTCCATGTCCATGGTCGGAAGAGGAGGAACCTGCAGCAGCGGCTATGGCAGCAATCTTGGCGTCGTCGTGGCCAGATCCTCCGTGTCCACCGCCGTAGCTATATCCACCGGAGCTGTGACCTCCGTGACCGCCACCGCCGCCCCCGGCGCTGTAACCGTGATTCTCCGTGATGACAGCATATGTGGCCACATGACCACCGCCGCCGCCGCCGCCTCCTCCTCCACTGTAACCGCCATCGTGGGAGTGGACCTCATAGCCACCGCCTCCATGCCCTCCAAAGTCACCACCTCCGTGTCCACCGAAATCACCACCTCCGTGGCCTCCATGATCCCCACCGCTTTCCGGAAGATGGATGCGGATGTGGACGTGCTCGCGTCCGAATGTGGGCTTGCCCCATACAACCGGACTGGCCAGCAGGAGCGCACTGATCTAAGGAGGGGAGAGGGAAGGTTAGGGTCCAACGTTACGAGAAGATGTTCAGCCGGAAACTCACAATAAAACGGGCCGCCATGTGGTTGGATTCGTTGCCAAGGACTCTCGGATGATAACTCGCCTCTGAACTGACTGGAAATGATTCGGCAATCGTGGCCGCGCGCCGTTTTATAGTCTGGAGCTGGGAGCTGGGAGCTGGGTTATGTAAGAGACGAGACGCGACGGCCACCGAGCCACCGAGCAAGTGCAGAGATAATCTCTTTCGACGACAAGAGATGAATGGAGCCACGACCGCGACCCATTGAAGGCCACATTGTTTCGTCTTCGCTGTGCTTTATGCTGGAGCTTCGCTCCACTCTCCCTTTCCGCGGGGATTGCGATCGCGAGAGTGTTGACCTTTCACATCATATCCAGCATGTGCCCTTTGCAAATATACCAAACTCTCGCTCTCACTCAGTTTACACGGTAAGAAAGATTCGTATACTAATCATACTATACTTTTTGCTTGTATTGTTTCTATATATTATAAATATTGAACCAAAGAATTATATTTTTTGGACATATCAAAGTTTAAAAAATCCATAACTATGTTAAAAAAGTGTCAAATTCAATTCGGAAAGCTTTTCTATGCTAGTTTTTAGAAGGTTAACAAATCTGCACTTTAATTTTAATATTTTAAGAAATTAAAATTTTTGGTCATTTTTGAGAATTTTAATGACCCCTTTCATTTTTTTTTCAAAAATTGCTCAAAATTAAATTTCTTCCGGACATGGCTAGAAAGAAGCGCCTGTCGATGCTGGTCAAGTATATATATGATTTGTGGGGTCGGAAATGTCTGCTTCACAAAATAAAATCATAAGACCCTTTAAGAAGACGGAAATATTAGAATTCTTTATCATTATTTTTATATGATAATTTTTTTGGACAAATCAAGGCCCTAAAAATATCATAACTAAGTCAAAAAAGCAGCAAATTCCATTCGGAAAGCGTTTCTATGCTAGTTTTTTCCAGGTTAACAAATCTGCATACAGAATTTTAAATTTTAAGAAATCCAAATTTTTGGTCATTTTTGAGAATTTTAATGATGTAACCCCTTTCATTTTTTTGCAAAAATGGCTCAAAATTAAATTTCTTCCGGAAATGGCTAGAAAGATTCGCCTGTCGATGCTGATCAAGAATATATATGATTTGTGGGGTCGGAAATGTCTGCTTCACAAAATTAACTCATAAGACCCTTAAGGAAGGCTGAAATATTTCAGTTCTTTAAATGGGAATTTATCCATATTTTTATATGATAATCAAATCAAATGCTAAAGTGCTTAGTAGTAAGCCATTTCTCTCCGTGTGCTCCACACTCTCTCTCTCTTTCTCCGTTGTGGAGCAGTGGCTTCTGGTGCTCCACTTTCGTTTGAGAGAAAATCTGAGTGGCCCTAAGCTTTTGTGGGCTGGCTGGAATGGCCGAAAATAGCCGAAAATGGTTAAAATCGAAATTCAAACTGTAGTAATATGCAACTTGACCAGTTTTAGTTTTTTCTTTTTTGGCCCAGAGCTCTTTGTTATTGTTGTGCGCGATCCAAACGCTAACCGTTAGGTATTTTGTTTACTACGTTCATGTTTATGGATGTTTATGCAGATACGGACTTCCTATTGGCAATTCCTTATTGTGGCCCGGACTTGCATAACGGATTGGCCAAGGGTTTGGCTGCTGGCCAGGTCGTTTGTCATTAACCCATTGATGACAAGATGATGAAGGGGGGAACCAAGCTGCTGCCGGAAATTAGACCGATAATGTTGTTTGCTTGGCGGGCGAAACGGGTTCTGTTCTGGGCCCTTACTCCTTCGGCTTCCCGCGATGGGGGCTCTTGGAGCAGCAGCGAGCTGCGAAAGTGGCTCTCGAGCCGTTATTGGGTTAAGCCTCGCCTGCAGCGCAGCATCAAAATATCTCGTCATGCTCTGGGTTTTGTTTCAGCATCAGCAGAGACGACTGACGAACTGCCAGCGGAGGAGAGGTCATGGCCACTGGCCACCACCCATTGCCCAGTCCTCCCGCTCAGTGCCTCCCCATCTGTTATGCATTCGTCGTTGATTAGCTACAGTTTTCATTAGCATTGAGTGACTGAGCGCCGCAATTTTCATCCGAATCCGAATACGAAGCCAAGTCCAAGTCCAAATTGGAATGGGACTGGGAATCGGGGCCATGCGGCAATTTCGATTACGTCGCTGATTATCATCTTGGCAGCTCGTCAGCGGCGCTTGCCAGCTGGTAGCTCGACTCGGCAGATTCCATCGTTGCCGAATAATTAATACACATTTAACCGACTCGACTCGGATTGTAAACAAAGGGGGGACCTTACATAAGGAACTAGCCGCGCTGAGAGCGGGACACCAACGCAACAATCTGTTGCCAATCAAACCATAATGACGATCATAATCACGATGCTGTGGCGAACGGAGTTCGAATTGGGAGCGCAGAGCAGGGGCACTCGAGTTGCATTTCATTAACAGCGGACTGGAGAGTCATCTCTCGATTGGGATTACATCTTTCACTGGAGCCACGAGGGCCAATGCTGATGCTGCTGAGCTGTTGCTGCTGATCATCATCATGATCATGGTGATGCTGCTGCTACTAAGATGACTGTGACGACGCTGGGCAACCGGTTGGCGGTCGCACATTAACATCAGATGCAACAGCAACGCACATCTTCCCCGTATTGCATAATCCCCGAGATGCCAGGCCCGGGACTCGCTCTCTTCGCCACTCAAAGCATCTTCACGCGGAAGCAAAGTCATTCTCAAAGCGCCCAAAAACAAAAAGGAAATTGCACACAGACACAGAAAACTTAAAAGCCACTAGCCTCTTGCAACTAGCAACTAGCAACTAGCAACGTGCAATGTCGTGGTTTTCCCCCGAAAAAAACCAGTTGCAACCCATCACGCGAAGAAATATTGCTGTTTTATTGAAGGTAGAAAAATAGGTCAATAAAAGCACCTTAATAAATATATATAATAATACAAATAAATATATTTAAGCGCTGCTTAAATACATATTTTAAGGCATGAAAAGAGTCTCGAGGCCTCAAAGAAATGAGCACCTTTAAGCTCCTCTGAGTTATTGCATATTTACTGGGCTAATTATCATTATTTTCTCCAAGTGCAGCCATTGTTGCAGTTGCAGTGGCAATTCCCATTGCCGCGGCTGCTTCAGTTGCAGTTGCAGCTGCGCAGACCTTTGCACAAGTTCAATGGTGACGGGAATGGAAATGGAAATGGGATTGGGATTGGGACTCGTACTCGTACTTGGACTCGGCGAGCTCCTCGCAGGGGGTGGCAGCACTTTCTATGTGCCCCATTCGCTTCCTGGCCCTGGGCAAAACCAAATCCAATTTGGAGGAGACGCAGCAGCAGGATGAGAACGAGGAACAGAAGCAGCAGTGAGGCGAAGCGGACCGGACAAACAGAAAGTGGAAAAAGTGAATCGGGTGAAGAGGATAAAGCGAGATGCAGCCCAGCAATTGCTCTACATATTTAATTAGTTTCCGTTTCCGTTCATATTCGTAATCCGCAGCTGGCTGGCGGCAGCGCCCGTTGCACATGGCCTTTGTGCATTGTTCACCTCCCCAATGAATATCCTCCGCTGACAATGGCGCCCACCATTGCCCCAGACCTACTCGTTTTCCGCCTCCTCCTCCTCCGCCTCCTCCAGCGACAGAGAGGACAAATTGCGCTCTCTATCGGCGCCTGCAAAACGGTTGCGTAACTTATGGCCAGTCATCAGCCGAAAACTTTTGCTGGACGCTTCCCGTTTTTCGATTTGTTTATCATTTATTTAAATGGCCTTAGGGTCGGGTCGGCCTGTCCCGCCATTAAGCCGCTTCGATTCCCTTCTCGTTTTATTGGCCAAGACCAAGACCAAGACCCAGACCCAGACTGGGGCCGAGGCCGAGAGACCCAGACCCAGCACACAATGAGCAATGCTATTTAATTATGTTGATGAGCACGACCGGACAGGAGGAGGACAGGATTCCGGGACAGGAAGTGGCAAGGAAAACGCACAACACGCACAAAAAGCACAAATGCCTTCCCGCTCCGCCACTCCCTCCGTCGACATTCCGTATCCTGCACAGTGGGTGGTGGCTTCACTGCACGAGAGGATTCAAGCCGAAACAAGAAGCTGATGTCGAATCCACTATTTACCATTTGGTTGTTGCTTTGTTTACTTGGCCATCAGAAAGAACGATGTATGCCAAAAATGTGTTCATTTCTAGACAACCATAATTCAAAATAATCGTTTTGAAAACGGAATGCAATCATGTTTTTTGTATTATTTAAATGGGGAATAATATATTTGGCTTAATTTGTTAAAGGGCCAAGTTTTAGGAATCCGATGAAATCTTGGAATCCTTAAACATCTCACATATTATATATGCCCTATAAAATAGCTCCTGATAGCCTGCTACCAAGGTATCAATCAAGAAAGATTAACTAAATGTTCTTAACTCTCTGGTAAACAAGTCACAGTAACTTGCTGAACTTATAAGTTAATAGACATTCTCCTAGCACGTTTGGCAAATGATGATTACTTTTCCTTACTTCGATGAAGCCCATTTATTCATAGCTTTGAATCCGCGTGCTGTCTATTACCACATAAAAATGAGTAAATAAGTCCCTTTTGGGTTTAAAATCACAAATGGCACCTTGTCGCCTGCTCTTGGCGTGGATTATCCACCAAGGACATGCCACAAGATCCCAAGGAGCCAAGGAGCGAACGTGCCACCACATCTGTGTGCGGTGGCGCCCACTGTGCACGTGTTTCGCTTAGTTGGCGTGCAGGTGTCGCTGTCATGGAGCATGGGCCCAAGAAGCAGGTGGAGCCAGAGCAGGTAACCCCTGACACCTGCCCTCTAGTTGCTCCGGCACTGGCTTTCAATGCATATGCCCTCGTATACAGATTTGATGGCCTGGCCCCATTAGCCCCGCCGCTCCCCCTGGACACCTCAAGAATAATATTTATGAGGTCGGGCCGAGGGGCTGCAGCAGCTTGGGCTTGGGAAAACTATCAATAGCGGGTATCGGGGCTTAGTAGTTGGGACTGAGAACTGGGAACTGGGACTCACCTTTCTCATCGTTGGACGCCGTTTGATCATCACTCATCTTGACTGATTGTCGTCGTTTGGTTGGTTGTTGCTGCTCTTTCCTCCTCGTCCTTTGCTGCTACTGTTGCTAGCTCGCTCTTGCTTTAGCTGGGGGGTCCTTAGGGCAGTTGCTGCAGCATGTCTCTCTGGCGCTCTTCCTGGCACTCACGCCAGCAAGGCTTGTCACTCGATTTTCGAACACTGTGCATACGTATGTCTGTCTCTGTCTCACACTATATCAGGCGACCGGATCGCTCAGTTTACCGTTAATATTGTCACGCTTATCACGCTTGGGCCTTTCATTATGCCGACTATTGCTTGTGCTATGCAAATCTTATGACTACGACAGTTTCCAATAATGGCATTTGGCATCGCCGACGCCTCAGCTCGTGCCGCCTCCTCCTCCTCCTTTGTCGCTTTATCTTCTCCTTCTACTTCTATTGTGAGAGCTTTGGCTGGCTTTGTTGTGTTGATTATTGCTTTACATTTTGTGATGCGTCTGTTTGGTAAATGGAAGAAATAGAGGAAAAGAAATGTGTGTGAGAGTGGAGAGATTTAAGCTTATGTAAGACTGCCGGGGTGAAGACTTGGGCTAAATTAAATCCGTTCTCTCGGCAATTGCTATGCGTCGTGTCATGTAACGGTAATTGGCAAAGCGCTAATCCCCGTTAGCTCAGGACGCCGCACACACGGGCATACAGTACGTATACGTAACGACTCACTCGCCTTACGTATGTGTAATGTGCGTAACGGAAGAAGAGATAAACACCTGGGCAAGAAGGGACAGGGACAGATTGAGCGCCGCTTTAAGACTTAAAGCTTACAGGAGATAAAGTTAATTAACATTATGGCACACACACACACACACACACACCCTCTCAGACAATCTAGCAAAACACATACACACACTAACACTAGCCCAGCGCGCACAAAGTGAGATACCAAGAATTGATAAATGGCGCCCAACAAAAAGCAATGAGGTTGCGTGGGCGATGGTGTGGGAGGGAGGACCGACATGCTTGGATGCTGCTCATTGCTCAGCGCTTTGTTGCTGCTCCCCGGCATTGTGGTATGTGTGAGTATCGTATCTGTAGGCCTGCTTCCTGTGTTGGGTTTGTGTTTTTGTGTTTTTCGCCAACTTCTTGACACGTCTGCAAGCGAGCAACTGACGCGAAAATGGAAAAGCGTTAGATGAAGGCGCCCATAAAATATTCAATATCAAGTTTCCACCGGTCCCGTGCCGTCCCCTCGTTATGGCAGTTGATGTTTGCTGGCGGAAATTTGCTCGCAGCAAGAAAAGGCAGGTAGGCAGGGAGCAGGAGATGCCATTAGGCCAGGTGAGGAGAGTCAGACGCAGCGCCATAGGAGATCCGAAAAAGAGATCCACCTGCAGCTGGTCCGTCCGTACACACAAATCGTGAAAAATACTTTTATTACAAACAATAAGAGCGGCGCACGAGGCATTAAACAATGTGTTGTTTGTTGGCTTACAATTTTACGGCGGGTCTTCCCCTTGGGCTTGCTGCTGGCTGCTTGCTTTGCTTACTTTGCTTGCCCCCTGCTCGCTTTTCGGTTTTGCTGTTTTCTGGGCGTGACCAGCACAGCACAGCAGAGCAGCACTGCTCTGCTGGTTTTAAAGTTGGCCCATAAAAGTGCGGCGGAGGCAAGCAGCAGAGCTTTGCCAGTTGGCCCCTAAAGTTGTGCTACAAATTTGGTATGACTCCGGACTCCTGCTACATTCCCGCCTTGCCAACCTCCACTCTCCGCACGAAACGAAACAAAAAGTGTGGCCGCCTAGTTAAGTGCACATCAAGAGCTAATTTATGGCCCCAATCCTCATGCCACCATTGCCTCCGCGGCCGCCGCCGCCACACTGCGGTTGTAGTTGTGGGCGGCCACCGCACACACACACACACACACTGAACATACAGTCATACAGGACTCTCGCACATTTGAATGTTCGATTTTACCTTTAAACATTTGCGTTTAATTGTTGTTTACTCTCCGTTTGTTGCAGTTGTAGCAGTGTATGGATGTTGTTGTCGGGATGATAGCGGGGCTTTATGTAATCGCTGGTGTGTGCTTGCACTACTTGGTATACGTATACGGTGCGCTATTCTATTTCTATTTTCGTATTTCACTTTCTTGGGCCTGCAATACACACACACACACACATACGGCTTACACACTTATACCTTTGCACTTCACTTTCCATTCGCGTTCGCGTTCCATTTTCCACTCACTAACTCCCGTTAGTTTTGCTGCTCCGCTGCTCCTGCTCCTGCTCCTACTGCTGCTGTGTTTTATTTGATTTTATTTTACATTAATAACATTTTTATTTAGTCGCAACTGTGCAACAATGCGGGGGGGTGGGAATGAAACGGAACCAGCAACAAAAACAGAAACAAAGCAAGGAAAAAACTTTGGGCACGCACATTGTTTGACAAACACACACGCACACACAGCAGAAGCAGACTGAGAAGTGTTATTACAATTTACTGTTGATTTCTTTTGCCAACCAACTGGCGAGTGCGAGCGAGTTAGCACAATACAATGGCCCCTTCGCCTCTGCGTATGGCTGTGTGTGTGTGAGCGAAGCGTGCGAAAGAGCGCGAAAATGTAGGTTAGTTTCCGTTGTATCCCGATGGCCCCTCCCCCCATCCCTAGCAGTAGCAGCAGCAGCAGCAGCAGTAGCAGTAACAGCAGCAACAACAACGTGCAGCACACATTTCACTCTATTTTTGGGCGCTGAAGAATTTTTTGCCCGCTGCCTCCGCCGAAATGCACTTATGTGGCTGTACTAGTGAGTGTAGTAACTGTAAACTGTAACTGTATTCGCACACGTGTGCGTGAGCGAGTGACTCTGTGTATTTCCTTTTTCAGGCTTTTCACTGCTTTTCACCATATATTCCTTGGCCGTGTCCCACTCTACGTAAGTGCGCTCGCATGGCGACTGCTCGGCTCTAAGGTTCGTCGGCGACTGAGCTCGGCTAACGGGTTTTCCTTTCCGTTTGACGTAATCTGCAGGGCGACCGCGATGCAGAGCGATGAAAAAACACACTCGAACTTCCCTGTATTTTCGCCTAAAAAAGGACTCGTCGGGAAATGCTCTCCCTCGCTGTTTGCCTTCGTCGCTCGCGCTCTCTCCTCTCTTCCAGGTCAGCCGGCATAAACAAATGCCGTGCCACATGCCACACTCACACACTGGCACGCTCATGCCACACGACCATAACTTCCCCATATTCCTGGTCGTATTCCTTGGCTGTTGCTGCACCGCAGGCTTCCTTCCCTCGCCGCTTTTCCCTGCTGCGGGGTAAAATGTCAAAATGATTAAGCTTGAATATGGGCCACTGGCTAACAAAGCCAGCACCAGCGGCATGCGGACGGACGCTGTTCATCAGTCCAAGTGCGGCGGCCCCCTTTTCCAGCCCGCCTTCGATTTCCGCCTCAGGTCGCTCGGCACACGCCGCGTATACGTAATGTGCAGCACGTGACGCATACGCAACGTTGGCCGGGGCGTAGATCCGCGGATCAAGCCGCCGCTCCCTTTCGTAATGCCAGATAAGCCGAGCCACTGATAAGCTGGCAGAGTCCGAGTGGCAGCCCATTTGGAAGCTCAGTTCTCGTCGAGATTCCGCCAGAGACGAAAGAACGCGGAAAGCAAAGTTCCCCCGCTACGATCGCAGTTGCAAGTGTCCCAGATAAAGCTTATCGGGAAACGGGAAACGGAAGCCAGCCTAGGCCAAAATGCGTATTTTTTGGCTGTGGTTGCCCCTTCTGGTCCTCGTCCTACTGACGATGGTGGCAGGAGAGGGTAACTCTACCCAATCTACTTCAGCTCCTCCCCGCAGTACTACTACTCCCACCACCAGAGCACCCACTAGGGCTTCCAATCACACCGCTGGCTATGAGCAGGCCACCCAGCAGATCCTGAAAAAGGCCACCGACCGCATGCACTTGATCTGGCACATGAAGCGGCGCATCTTCCTGCAGCTTACGGCCAAGGGCAAGTCGCCGCTGACAGGCGGCCAGGCCTTGAGCGGCAAGATGGAAGTGGAGGCGGACACCTACCGACTAATGTACGACCTGGCGGCCAATCTGAGCAGGGTTCCAGTGGCTTTGTTGGGCGATCCTTTGCTCCGCAGGCGAGTGCAGCGCCTGGCCAAGCTACAGCTGCAGGGACTGAAGCCCAAGGACTACGAGCAGGCCAAGGATCTGCTGAGAACGACGCACAACTTTGTAAGTGGGCAGATAGTCTGTCCGCAGGAGGATTGCTCTGTCCGCGGACCGCTGGCCATGTACCCGCAGATAGTGAACAAGAATATGCGCAGCAAGCTGTACGAGGAACTGCTGGTGAGCTGGTTCAGCTGGCGCAAGACCATCAACGAAAAGGAGCTGGCCAAGTCCACGTTCATCGACTATGTGCGCCTGCTGCGAATCGCTGCCACCTACAATGGCCACGTGACGCCCTCGCGCACCTGGTACCTCTATTACGACACGGAGAACTTCCAGGCCGAGCTGGAAGCGGTCGTCTGGGAGATTATGCCCCTCTACCGGGAGCTGCATGCCTATCTGCGACACGAGGTCCAGGTCTTCTACCCCAAGGCGGACACCAAGAGCGACGGCGCCATCTCCGCTCCAGTGATGGACCAGATCCTGTCCCAGGACTGGTATCCCCATCAGTTCTTCCGCACGCCGCATCACAGTCGGCAGCACCAGCTGCCCTCGGTCCACCGTCGCCTCGAAGAGGTCTTGGTGACGCCCGTTAAGATTAACCGCAAGGCTGCCGAGTTCTTCGAGTCGTTGGGACTCAACAACCAGTCCGCGTAAGTTGATCCCCTAATCCCATAGGATTAAACTTACTCTGGAAATCATCCAACTTTCCCTATTCCCTAATCCAGTACTTTCTGGGATCGCTGGTCCCGCCGGATGAACGACGACGATGGCGGGCTGGAATGCAAGTCCCAGGTGTACTACTTTCCGCCGGACGTGGCCTTGCGCTACTGCCCCAAGCTGGACTACAAGAAGATGATGCAGATCCACGGTACGATGTCGGAACTGCAGTACAATATCTACAAGCTGTCGCAGCCTTTCGGACTGGACACGGAGCCATGTCCTGGCTTTGGCGCCGCCATAGCAGAAACGGCGATCCTGGCCTCCGGCACACCGCGTCACCTCGAGAGGCTGCACATCCTGCTGAACAAGAGCCTGTCCGAGGAGCAGTCGCTCAACCGGCTGTTTCGCATGGGCGTGCACACGCTGATCGCCGTGCCCCAGTATTTTATCAACGACAAGTTCCTCGTGGACGTGATGGACGGCCGCATTGGGGTTAAGGACTATAACTGTGCCTACTGGAATCTCCAGGACAAGTTCGCTGGCGTTCAGCCACCAAAGCAGCGCAACAACAAGGACTTTGATCTGGATTTTAAGTTCTATCGCGGCTTGAATCCGGAAACCTCCAACACCAAGTCAGCCCCTGTAAAGAATATCTGGAAACCCTTTTATTAGCTACTCTCTGCCCACAGAAAATTCCTGGCCGAGATTCTGGGCTTCCAGTTCTACCGCTCCTTCTGCCTGGCTAGCGGCCAGTACAGGCCCGGTGATCCGGAGTATCCGCTGCACAACTGCGACTTTTACGGCAGCAAGGAGGCGGGCAAGAAGATGCGGGACATGATGAAGCTGGGCTCCAGTCGTCACTGGCGTGATGTGATGGAGATAGCCACCGGAGAGCGCAAGCTGAGTGGCCGCGGCATCCTGGAGTACTTTGCTCCTTTGTTCACCTGGCTGAAGGAGCGGAACAAACAGCTGGAAATTGAGCCGGGCTGGGATGCCGATGAGTGTGAGTACATAAAGCAGGAGATGAGTTCTTGCAGTTTTTACTGAAATTTTGTGCTTCTCTTTGTGATTTTGCAGTGTGCCGCAGGGATTAGACCCAACATAAAATAATCCTTACTTACACCTTTTGGTACCTTATTTTTTAACCTCTGAATAAAATATTTGAACATATTTTATGGTGATTTCAAGTAGGTATATTCAGGGATTCTTAAAAAAAAGATCTTGACAGAAGGGGTTCAGATTTACTTGAAGACAACAAAGCCCGGTTGTCCTGGTGCAAGGACTCTGCTAATGTAGAGCGCCTGTTTCACTTAATAGAAAAAAGAACAATAAGCTCAACGACTTTGTCCCCATCCTGACTTTTGCCAGGATCCCTGCGGGAGGTATTCGTCTCTCTAAAACGAAAGAGTACACCTTTTGCGAAGAAATTTCCACAATGGTTTTACAATGTAACAAAGCTGAGTTCAATTCATTCGCGCATACATATTTTAAATGTTTATTTACAAAGGCACTTTGGTAAAACGACAGAATCTTACGTCTACTCTAGGCACTACACATATCGTTAGCTTACGGATCGAGTGGACAGTTTCCATGTGGTTAAAGCGCAGAGTGGGTATGAACATGGCTTGTTGCACAAGAATATAAATAGCAATGACAGCACTGGCCGTGATGATGATGATTGTTTGGGTGGTGTTCCGAGATCCATTTTGGATGAGGGCGAGACAGAGGACGGACTGGGCGAGATTGCCACCGAACGCTTCTACATGGTCGTCTCCGAGTCGGGCGGCGTGTGGTAATTCAGATTGTAGGCGGGCGGGCCGTTGTTAAGGAAAGCCATCGAGCGGATGCTCTCCCGCGACGCTGTCCGCTTGGAGAAGCTCATGGCGCTGACGTAGGCAGGCGCCGGGTCCATGGGCGGCGGCGGAAGATAGTGTTGCTGCTGCTGCTGCATGTGCATGGGATGCTGCTGGTAGAGGGGCGGCGTACAGGGAGCCTGCGGCGGACTGGCACTGGCCCCGTTCAGTCCGGCGAAAACGTTCTCCCCGGCGGCATTCCCGTAGGCGGTGGACAATGGCCGGGAACCGTGAAAATTGGAGTAACTGGAACGCACTGAGGGCGGCCGATTGTTGTACATCTCGTCGGGCGCGTGGCCCACGTCGTTTAGGTGGGTGGTGGAGTGCTGGTAACTGGGATTGTAGTGTCCTCCGCCCGACTGCAGAATAGATGATGATGATGCAGGCGCTGGGAGCGGCAAAGGCGGCGGTGGTGGCAGGGTCGGCGAGCCTGGCTCCTCGAGCACTGCCCCCTGGCCGTTGGTGTTGTAGTAGATGGGGTCAAGCGGAATGTTCTTGCGATAGCTGTGGTAGTAGTGCCGGTTGCTCTTGCCCAGGCTGCCCAGCTGACTGCCGGACACGTTGGTGTTGTTCACGATGTCGTCGTTGAGGGACTGCAGGTTGGAGGCGGTCAGCGAGAGCTTGTCCTGCTGCTGCTGCTGGCGGTGGAAGGAACCCAGGTGCGGCTGCTGCTGCAGCTGCTGATGCTGCTGGAGCTGCTGGTCAATGATCTTGGTCACCGGGTTCTGGTGATACTTTCTTCGCGAGCTGCGCGTACTGCTTCTCACATAGCTGCCGCTGCTGCTGTCCGCCCCGCCGCCGCCGTGACCCGAGTGGCCATGCTTGGATCTCAAGGTGCCGCTGGAGCCGTGATGCGAGCGCCTGCTGCTGCTGCCGCCGCCACTCGACTGGCGTCCTTGCGTGCCGCGTGCCATCACCGAGCGCCGCTTGACGCGACGTGGCGTCATGGGCTTGGGACTCAGCTCGCCACCGCCGTCCTGGTCGCCACGCGGATCGCCCAGTCCCAGGGCCATGGAGTGGCCGCCGTGCCGGATGGTGTCGCTGCTGCTGCCGCCAAACTCGATGGAATACAGAGACTGGCGGTGCTTGGACTGCTTGCTAATATGCTTCACTGCGTCGGGTGGGGGGGAGGAGAACGAGATTGGATCAGTCAGAGATCAGCAGAGCTGGAGCGTTATTTCCAAGAGATACGAGAGTTACCTGGGGGTTAGCTTGAGTGTGTGCTTTTATGATTGTAGGAGGAGGAGCTGTTGTTAAACAAGTTGGATTAGCTACGATCGGAGGAGAGTCGAGAGAGTTAGCGTTGGGTTAGAGCCACAAGTATGCTACGGAAAGCCAGCTACCGGTGAGAAAGAGGACAAACTACAGAGGAGGAGCAAGAGTCAGTTCTTTTGTTTTCTTCTTTTATTGGAAACGCTTCGAATCTCGCAAAGATCAAGGTCTAAACAGGGGAGTCTATCTAAACAGTAAATGGTAAATAGAGTCTAGGCTACGTAGGTTTGGATCTGCTCCGCGGTAATGCCTCAAGCTTAATACTTAGTACTAGGACTTAACAGTTCTATAAACCTTTGTTTCGTATAGCGAATCTCGCACTTAACCCAATAGGCAACGTTTGCATCGTAGTACAGTTTGTAATTTATCGTAAATATGTGTATATAGCATATATATGTATATTATTAGTTAAACAACAAAAGGCAGCGGCTGTTGCGGGGAGGCTGCGCTCTCCCTCGCATAACACATCAATATATGTATGTCTAATCTCTACTACAATCCGTCATTCTCATCCAAGGCATCTCTGTTTGCAATTGGCATTCTCATCATCGACAAATCTCTTCGTCCATCATCCCTCCGTCGGGATGATAGCGATAGTTTGTGACATTCTCATTCGCTTTGTGAAATAATCGTTCGTTTGTTTGTCGTTCATGTTCATGTTTTTGTTTATAGTTTATCACAGATCAACATAAAATTTGTTAGCGACTTTTCCTCCTTCTCCCTCCGACTTTTCTATCACAGCTCGGGCCGGGTCCGGGGAAGAGCCCCTAAATGTATGCACGCGCGTGTGAATATGGTACTTAGACTTAAACTAAAGACAGCAGCTCGTCCGAAGCTAGATCTGGGCATGGTAGCCGGCTGGTTAGGCACAACAAAGAAACAGTAACACGCAAATAGGTGTGTCCAAAGACAGCATAAACTGCAAGATGCTTAACGCAGAGCCAAATGCATGCGCGTTACGCATCTTGAACACTATAAGGTCTTTGGTATGTCTGAATGGGTAGTGTGAGGGTGTGTGTGGGGGAGTTAGTAACATCCTGCTCCTTAGAGAGCGTGATCAAAAGAGAGTCAGAGATGGAGAGACGTACTCTAGGCCTGGACGCCCACTATGGAGTTGCAAAAGGAGCGGGGACGGGACTTTTGGCCATTGCCATTGCGTCCACTTCGCCGGTTTACGTGCGGAGCTGCCTCCGCCTCCCCCTGCGTCTGCTCCACCAGCCGGTCGTCGCTCTGGGCCCGCACCACATACCCCGGAGGAGGGGCGCGTATCTGGTCGCAAAAGTTCACCGGAATCGGTGGCCTTGGCCGGCGATTACTGCGACGCACCATGGGCGAACCGTGGGGCACGGGCAGGTGTCCGTGTGCCGGACCCAACTGGGTGGGCATGGCATAGCGCTCGGCCACCTCCGGCGAGAGATCGGGATAGGGCGCTTGGCCCAGGCGCTGGTGGAAGATGTGCGGCCTTGGAACCGGAGGTGGTGGTGGCGTTAGGACGCCGTCCTCGCCCTCGCCATCCGCCTCCTCCTCGTCGTCGTCAGGCTCCATCTCTAGGCAACTGTGCATGGGCACCGTGGGCAGCGGAATCTGCGTGGGCCGACGGGCCATGCGAAGGGGCGAGGGCAGGCCGTTCTGCTCATAGGGATAGGCATTGTTGTTGGAACTGGAGCGAGAGTTCAAGTGGAAGACGGCAGACTGGGCATTGTTGTTCTCGCCGAGGAACAGGCCATTGGGCGTGGGACTCTGAAAGGGCACGTAGGTGACGCCATGGTCGCCGGGGGCGAATTGCTGCAGCGAGAAGTTGTCCTCGTCTTCCTCGAGGTTGCGCGACAGGCGCTCGAGCGGACGGACAGGCGAGGCCAGCTTGGAATCAATTCCTCCCTGAACAGGAAGCCCCGACTTGGGTGGCTTTGGCTTGTGGTGGATGCGGGCAAAGTGGGAGAAGCTGCTGCTGCCCTGGATCGAGTCAGGACTCTGGAAGATGCTGTAGTTGCTGTTGCTCAGCGAGGTGTTGCCACCGCCGGCCAGGTAGGGATTGGAGTTCTGCAGCGAGGCGTACGACAGCGAAGGCGTGGTCTGGGCGGACATGGGACTGGGGCTGATGGGGGCGCCCTTGTTGGCAAAGTGGTATGGGTTGTTATGGTGGTGGCGTGGGCGGCGCAGGCTGCTGCTGTTGCTGGGTGTTAGGTGTGGGTGCTTGTTGGCTTGTTGTTGTTGTTGTTGGAATGATGCGCTCTGGTTATTTGTTGTGTCTGGCGACAGCGGCAGCAGCGAGTTGGCGCGCTGCCGGAGATTATGGTTAAGTAGGGTATTATTGTTGCTGCCACTGCTGCCGCTGCTCAGCAGGTAGTTCTGGCTGTTGTTGTTGTTGTTGTGGCTACTGTTGTTGGTGTGGAATTGGTGTAGTTTTGGTTGCTGCTGCTGCAACTGCTCGGAAGCAGCATGATGAGGGTGGTAGAGTTTCAGTGAGTTTTGCTGCAGCTGCAGATGCTTGTTTGATTGCATGGTGGCGCTGGCAGATGTTGTGGGAATACTTGTATAGCTCACGTACATGGGATGCACCACGGTGTGCTGTGGACTCTTGGCGTCGCCGTTCATGAAATCGACTGTAAACCAGAAATTGATTAAGATGCTTTAACGTAGAAGAGAACAAACATCCGACGACGGCACTGTGCAGGAGTCAGTCTTCGCCCGAGTTTCCCTTCCAAAATTTCCATCCATTTTCGCTGCACAGTGTCGTTGTTTGGGATTTTCTTGATTGTTATGAGAGTGAATGACTTGGACTTGGACATAACATGGATTACAATACGAGTATATGTATATAATGGCGAGCTCTCGCGCACACAGTTCACAATGTGTTGGTTAATGTTGGGTATACACTATATATATATATATATGTATGTATAAATATGTGTTTAAATCAAAATAGTCGCATTCCAGGGTGCGGGTTTATGGGTGGGGGCTAGAGCCATATTATAGCTTACACATCGACAACACTGATATAACAATAAACAATCGTTTGCTGGCTCGGTGACGCTTCTCCTCGCCACTATTTCGCTTGGTACAAACATTCGCTTCACATTTCGGGGCGGGTAATCAGGGGAGTAATGCAGGTTAAGTGACATAGAGGGGAAATATACACACACAGATACCACATAAACCCACAGTGCACAGAGATAATAATGGGATTATAGTAAGTGAGAGTGAGGAGGGGTTAGACCATGACCAGTTTCGGGTGTTAATGGAGTCGAGCATGAAGTAGAGAGCGAGCGAACGCCACTTACATCTGTCGTCCTCATCGAGAAATATGCAACTGATCAGAATGGCACCCAGTATGCCCAGCAGCTGTGGAAGCAGAGCAGTGATTTAGCCAATTTACATAATTCCGGCCACTTGAGCGGCACCAACTCACCGCCAAAGCGCATTGCACGCCCGCCTGCACCGTCTCCACCAGCGGATAGTCCAGCAGGCAGTCCTCCACACGCTCCGGTCGCTGCGGCCGAAACGGATCGTCAGAGGTCATGTTGTAGGTGGGCCGGCAGCCATAGCCGTTCGCCTCGAACCAGGAGACGCTGCCGGTGCCCAGGTTGAGCAGGTCACTATCCTACAAGGCCCCCGAAAAATGGATAATTAGCAAAGAAAGTGGAATCTAGAGCAGGCGCAACTCACCCTGTCCAACTGCCCCACATTCAAATAGAAGCAAATGAGAAAGGCGTTCCAGCCGATCCACAGGAAATTCCAAATTAGATACTGCAAAGGAAATTGGGGTTATCTGTTATCGTCGATGGCGATATGATAATGCGTTTTAGGGGCACTCACCGTAATGATGTACTTGACGCGAAAGTGATAGGCGCCGTAGAACCCGAATATGATGAACAGAATGTGGAAGAAGTTCACCAGTATCGGAGCCCACATGTACCCGAGGAAGTCGAATACCTGCCGCTCCACGATCGTTATCTGCGGCACACAGAGCGATTACAGATTACGATACAGAGCTCTTTCAAATAATCCCCGGAAGGCGGCATACTCACCACTTGCAGGAAGCATATCGACAGCAAAAAGTGCCGCCGCGTACAAGAGCACGAGCCCATCACAACATCATCATTCCATCCAGAAGTCTATGCAAATAATCTCTACGCCGCGCTCTCGCTGGCTATCTCTCTGTTTGGTCCCGTCCTGGCCTTATCGGGCCTGGAACTGGAACTGGCTGTCGGAGTGGAGTGTTGCCGTCCCCGTCGCCTTCAATGGCATTTCCGCGTCGCCTGCAGACAGCCCTGCTGCAAGTCAAGCGTGGCAAGTGCACTCACACACACACACACTAGCTAGCCGTCGAGAACGCACAGGTGCAGGAGTAGGAGCCAGGGGGCGAGAGAGCGAGAAGGAATGCAGCTGCCTGCGCTGCACCGAACAACAAAAAACCTGATCTGTGTGAACCGGAGAGTAAATAAAAAGAAATTAAATGAGTTGAGCTACCGAGAGAAACTCTACACACAGGCAGGCACACACACACACACTGGAAGCATATCTACCAACACACGCGGACGGTCCCTAGCTCACGTAACGTAAACTAAACACGCACTATTTTCGCCCATTTCATCTCGGAGTACACATATTTCTGGCGCTGGTGCTTCTGTTCAGTGTCCAGGTCAAGTATGAGCAATTAATTAATTAGCACACAGCAGCCAGCGAGCAGAGCGAGCTGAGAGCAGCGATCTCAATTACGCCATTGTCTATATTTGTTGGGGTTTCGCCTGGCGACTCACTGCGATCCAATCAGGGCGACTTCGCGGTAATCGAATTAAGAATTACTTTAATGGACAGCACATTCATAAGCATGCATATGACTCAAACGCAAAACCCATCAATTTCATTTGTTTTCCGCTTGCGACACGGAAGCCCCACTCACACACACACACACACACACACGTACAGAGTCACTGACCACACACAAACACTGGGACACGGGAAGCACTTTCCATATGTTTGGAAAGGCTCCAGCTCCAGTTCAGCGCTATCTGTCCCCTCCCGCCCACTTTACATAATACGAGGCACCGAGCAGGCCGATTTATTATCACGGGAAATTAATAGTTTACGGACTTACGTCAAGAACAAGTGCGCGACACGGTTTTTTTAAAACTAATGTGCCCGCAGATTGTTTGCTTGGAATAACCACCGTACTTTTTGGGGGAACACTGAAAGTATTTCTGACTTGCCGAGCGTTTGGTCACACTTATAATATAAAGGTAAAGGTGTAAAACTTCGCTTAAATGGGATCAAAAAATGGTCCCCATCTTGAATTTAAAAATTTCCCTGACCGTTACTTTTCTAATTAATTCAAGTTAACTGGCTTTACCAAAACCACCAGAATAAATAAAAACACTCGACATATTTTGGGTTAGTTTAGTTTATTCTGTATGCATATTGTATAATTTGTGTCGTTACCGGTTATCATACATAAATAAATTAAATTTTGCTCGTTTTCTTCTCTCGCCTTGAGTTCGGATTATTTTGTCGTGTTTGAGGGGGACCCCCCCAAACACCATAAAATATATATTTCAAACTCAACGTATGCTGCTTGCATGTCTCCTTTCACTTTTTATTGTGGCTAAGTCAGTTTTCGATTAAGATTTCTCGAAATTCTCAATTTTCAATGCTCCAAGATGCTTTGCATATTTCCACTAGTCAACATATAGTATTAATATTATTATTCATGGTGTGTTTTGTTTTTAGGTTGTAGTGTTTAGCTAGTTTTTGAACTCACAAGTTCTTCAATTCAGTTGTTCTCAGTGTATTGTTTTCGGCCGCAATGGTTCCTACGTTTCGTCCTCGTCTCTCTCGTCTAAAGTTCATGTACATGTCCTATATATCCATGTTTATTTACAGTTTTACAGCAATTGAGAATACAATAGTAAAATGTTCGCTTTCTTTTTTGGGGCTGGGAATCGTTTCCGCTGATAGTTTGTTTCCTCTTTTTTTTTTTGGGTTTTGTTTTGCTAATCTTTCTCCCTAATCGGTAAATAAATTGTTTCCTTCATTCGATTTCATTATCATTTTCGATTCGTTTCTTTTTGTACAAATAGACGCGCGCGTGTTATCTTTGTGTGTGGTGTTATCAGTCGTTTTTCATTTACTTTACATGAATGTGTGCGGGGGAAATTATTGTTAAGTTTTACTTGTAAATAATCCTCTTCTCCTCGCTCCCATATAATATGTTTTTGCATGCATACAGGTTGTATTTACCAGAATTGTATTTCTAAATTGACACAGATAATTTAGGATCGATCACAAAGCGTAGTAAAAATGAGAAAAAGATAGTTACAGCACACGCCGGGGGCCAGGGACAGACGGGGTAAGTAAAAAGGTGTCCGCCCTCGTGTGTATAATATATATATATATATATATATATATGATACAATAATTACATGAATATATATCTATATGTGTGTGTGTGTATACATATATTTATAATAATATAATATGTTAGTTAGCTTCCCACCGCGCTCCTTCTGCGCTCTCCAAAAAAGTTTGATATACAAATAATTCGACGTAATTCCACCTGTCTGCCGCACATCCTGTCACATCAGCAGCGAGTTGTGCAACTGACAGCGGATGGAAAGTTCCTGGGGGGTCCTTGGGGGCGTGCTGGGGGGGGCCTAGTCTTACTGCATAGCAATGCGATTACGTTACAGGACTTATGCGTTAACGGGAAGAGATTACACAGACAGAGACTGTTGCGTGGCCTCTGGACTGCGCTAGTGTGTGTGGGTTGTGGCTGCTCCTGGAATTAGATTCCCCGGACTGTTTGTTAGGAATGCATCTACACCTGCTCGGATCCTGTCTCCGAATCCCTCTCCGTGCCTCGTGTGTTCTTGGCTGACAATGGATCAGTCAAACTTTACCCATCGCCGCAGCTCCTGGGTTAAACAAGCTTCGCCTGGCTCCTCCTTACTTCTTGCTCTTGCGCTTCTGCTTCGGCTCCTCAGCTCCGGCCGCTCCAGCTCCGCCTGCCGATGCAGAGGCGGCGGCCGCTGCTGCAGCTGTGGCGGCGGCATTCAACAGATTCATGTTCGGCTTTACCGTTCCCTTCTTCTGCGTGGCCGGTTGCTGTGGAGTGGCCTGCGTGATGTTGTTATTGGTGGCACCTGCCCCAGCTGCTGCTGCTCCACCTGTCGACAGATTGTTGGCCGGCGTGGCCGGCGTCTCGTCCAGGAAGAGCGGATTCTTTACCTCCATTTCGCCGGTGGGCGCCAGGCCGGGGCACTCGTACACGGTGTAGTCGCCCTCCTCGTTGTCATCGTCGCTCTCCACGTCCGAGAGGCTGCAGCTGCCATCGGTGGCCTGGCAGTTCTCCATGGCGATGATCTGCTGCTTCTGGTGCTGATAGTGGTACATCTGGGCGCTCTGGGCCAGCTTCCGGTCGCCGGATGGCGAGACATCCTTGTTGGGACCCGTTACCCCGTAGGCGGGATACTCCACATCCGCAGCCGCTTTGTGGCGATTGTGGAACCTGTTGAAGATTCAGAGATTATCGTCTGAAATATGTAGCCCAAGGATCTGGGGGATACTTACCAAGTCACGCCCAGGGCCAGCAGCCCCACGGTCACCGCCGCACTCACGCCCGCTATCAGGGCCACGATGTACACTCCCATTTCGCTGTTCATTCCCAGGTGCTGGCGCAGCACGATCTGCTCTTGGCTGGCCACGCCATCGTTGACTAGGGTCAGGTGCGGGGACTTGCTCTGCTTCTGCAGTTTGTTGATCAGGGCATTCAGCTCGTGCGGCGATACGTCCTTGCCCTGCGGTAGATTCACTCCGGCCACGGCCGCAGCAGCTGCGGACTGGGGATTGATGCGATGGAAGTTGGCGCTGGCCGCGTCCAGCAGCTTCGGCGGCTCCACGGGCACGGGAGCCGGTACTGGGGCCTCAATCTTGGTCTTGCTGGAGGCGGTGGCCACCTCGGGAGTGGGCTCTATCGGAGCATACTCCTCGTAGTCTTCCAGGGCGCGTGAATCGAGCTCGCCCGAGGGGTCGTTCGGGTTGTCGAAAAACCGGGCATCATTGGGACCCACGGCAAAGGGAATCCGATCCCTAAGCACACTATTCCGGCCGGGCGACGACTTGGGCAAACTGGGCAGCGGTGGCAGGTTGGGCAGGCGAGGCAGGTACAGCGGCGGGGGTTGCTGGACATCCGGCACCGCCTCCAACGGACTGCCATAGCTGGCCTCCGCCTCTGCGTTGTCGTACTGATCGTACTGCTGCTCCAGATTGTTGCCCCCATTGGCCTCGTAGTCCTCCTCCTGCTCGCGCCGCACCTCCAGCTCCTGCTGCCGTTGGCGGTATCGTTCCCGCTCAAGCAGCTGCCGCTGGCGGTCCATCTTTAGGTTGATCTCGTGCAGCTGCTGGTCGAACTGCTGCTGCAGCCGTCGACGGGCGTATTGCTCCATCATCTGGGCCAAGAAGGCATACTCCTGCTCGCTCTGTGGATCCATCACCGGTGCCTGGATGGGTCTTCGGCGTAGTCCTGCGAAGGAAAGCGGATTCATTAGTGGGCGCGGCGGGCAAGGTGATTATGTTAATGTTAATGAGCCTGCGGCCGCCGCCGGTGGCCTGCGTGTCAGCGCAAGGCTCGGAAAATATTAAGAATATAGAAGGCAAGGACCGAAAGGTCGAAAATAGCGCAGCACGAAGGTCTGACCCTACCTCCTTGACCCCCCCCCACCAATGCGAGTTCCAGAAAGGATTCGATTCGAAATAGACAAACAAAAGTCCGTTTTTATTGCCGGAGAGGTTAAAAATAGACCAATTACACACGCGCCCAGCGAGGGATCCTTGGTGTGAGGGAGACCACCATACAGACGGGGGCCGAAGCCTGTGACGTGCTTCCGAAACTTTATTGCCATCGGTTGTTGTTGTTTTTGTTGGTTTTATTTTTGGTCTCCATTGTTGCGCTCAAATCAAGAAAGTTATGTGGTGCAGGGGTCTAATACGCACTAATAGTGATTGGAAATCAACCTGGGCAGGTGTCGAAAAGTATGCTATAAAAAGCGAAGACTATAAATAGTTCTTAGGAGGTCCTTTTAGGGAGTTTTTAAAGCATTTCGCTTTGTTAAAGTAACTGAAAACTATGCAATAGACTATGAAATTAAAAATATTTAAGGTTTTAAATAACCAAAGATTGACTGATAGACTTTATTTGCAAGTTTTCCTGCCGGATTTCCGCCTTGCAAATTTCCAGCTGCTAGGGGGGTGGTGTGTTTGTGTGTATTTCCTGTCTCTGTATGTGTTTGTGACGCTGCATTTCACTTGAATTTTCGCCGAAGTGAAAGAGCGTGGGTGTTTTGGTTTGATTCGTGAATACCCCGCACTCACACCGACACCGACACACGAAGGCAGGACATACCCTCGCTCAAGTATATACTATACAAGTATCTAGTGCAGGGGATACACAAAACGAGGTGGTAAACTCAGGCCTGCCCCCTTCGCCTCCTCCTGCTCCTCGCACTGCTGCTTACTTCCTGCGCCATTCACCACGCACCCAAACTTAAAACTAACGCTGGCTATATGTGTGTTGGGTGGTTGGGGGGCGACTGAAGTGTGATATTTTTAGGCTCACCTGGGTAAACGGACATTTCGCAGTGACCCACTATGCAGCAGAGCAGCGTTGCAGCCAGGGCGAAGCTAACGGTGATTTCCAGGCGAGCCGCCATCTTGCACTTGCAAAATTCGATTTTCTCCTCAGTTCTTCGGTCCTCTAGTGTCTCTTGTGTGTTCTTTTTTTCTTCTGTAGTTCGAAATTGGCTAACAATAATGCAGTGCCTCTGCCATATGGCCGGTTAATGGGGCTGCTACACTTGGCTGATGCTTTTGGCCAAAACGACTACGTCGTCGACGGGGCTTATTGATTTTCGACACCCCCTCACACTTGCACACACTCGGGTAGTCACACACACACACACTCTTGGTGGCAGCTGCTGGTGGTTGCTCCCCAAACTTTTCGCGGCGTGGGCGTGCAATATTTCGAGCAATTACCGTTGCTTAACGCCACTTTTTCGACACTTTTCGAGCGTTGACCGTTAGACGGATGCACTTGGCACTGCCACCGGCTGGCGGAAAGGTCAAATGTTGCACTTTTCTTTTAGATTGCAGGCGAAAAGACTGCGGACATATGGACATATGGAGCTGGGGATTTTGGGGGACTCGACCTCCTGATTCCTGGGCCTGCGTTGCTGTGCCGTCGACGTATACCGTTATACTGAAGAAACTGAATGAGCCTGGCGGCGGCAACCCGAACGACACGACGCGACAAGACACGACACCGAGTGGAGTGCTCCGAGAAGAAGCAGAAGCTGTGACGCAAATGTTAGGTCCGCCCCCGCGCTGTTAAATGTTGCGGGCAGCTTTTGGGGGCAGAGCAACGGGCACCGTGGTGGAGCCCGAGGAGGCGCCTGCGCTCACGGGTCGTGGAAAGCTCAGCACGTCCCATGGTTCTTTGAGTAAACACTGGCGCATTCATAAAGAGCCGAAGCGAACTCGACTCTCGACAGCTAGCAGGTGGCTGCCACTCACAAGTCCCCGACCCCAAGGATCTCGTCCCACTCCTTCCCTTTCCCGCAGCTTTTTCGCTTGGGATAGGGCGCGCTTTATTTTTATCAATGAATTTGCAGCAGTAGAGCTTTTTTCCCCAGTGAAAGATGGAAGATAGGGTGGAGGTGGAGAGTCCTTAAGTGCAGATTATTGGATTATTATGATTCGGTCATTCATCAAAAGACTACAGGTTACAAATATTAAACGATTGGTCCTTAATCAATGGACGTAGCCTGTATATAAGGTTTTAAATTATAGAAATAGCTCAAATTAGAGGGTATAAAAAATAAAACCAGCTAGGGCTATCCCATTTCTCTTTCAGTTTTTACCCATTCATGAAAAGCCTGTCATTAATAACGAAAGCTTGAGGGGACTTAAAGGAACTTTAAGGACCTTATCTGAGTCCCAAACCAAAAAGATGTATCTACTAATTTAGACTCTTTGGTATTTTTCTGGTATATACTTATACACAATTTTGGTATTTCAGCTGGCCATTTGCAGTCACACTGAAAAACCAAACGAACTACACTCTGTGAGTGTGCTGTGAGGCGACAAAGGAGAAATAAACAAACACAATGGCCACTTTAAAGGGTAAGGGTAATTATGCAAAGACCTCTAAGGCCCAATTAACACTGAGTTTTCCATCTATTCTCTGCACTCACCTCTGATCCGCCACCTGTCCCGGGATGGACCTGCAGCGTAAGTCTGGGCCCACCCCCGCCTCTGAACGATTAGTTATGAGTTTTCCCTTTGCAGCCTCATCATCTGCGCATTCCTCACTTGCATGGGCCTGACCTTCCTGATCCTGGCTTGCGCGGTGCCCACGCCCAAGATCTTCTATCCCTTCTTCGTGCTGCTCTTCTACGCACTGTCCGTGCTGCCGGTGTTCATAGCCAAGCGAACCGTTCCAAATGGGGAGACCAACCCCAAGACGGAGTTCGCACTCTTCCTCACCGCCGGCATGGTGCTGAGCGCCTTCGCCCTGCCCATCGTCCTCGCCCACGCCTCAGTGGTGAGTACCCCTGTGTCTTGAATGGGGTAAACCGCTTCTGATACGTTGAATCTCCTTCCCAGATCACCTGGACAGCGTGCACTCTGACGATAATCAGCAACCTCATTAATTACGGCACCATATTCGGCTACGCCATGCGCGACGAAGAGCCCTACGGCAGCATGTTCTAGGGAGGATCGCTTTAAGTCCAGCCATCGCGCAGTGGAAAGTCTCCGGCAGTCATTCAACCAATCTCATATAATCAGTGTATCCAGATAACATAACGCAAACGAAATAAACACAGTAGTAAATATTAATTCGGGTTATCTAGGGGGTTTTACGCATTATTGAATCCTAGATATTTTCGATGTTTTCAACACAAATATTCGAAAAATATAATAAAAATTAAATAAAAATACAAAATAATTATAAATTAATTTTATTAATAATATTATATATTACAAAAAAACGGAATATTTCATTAAAAAATACCAACTTTTTGAGATTTTTTAGGTGGAGAGTCAAATTTTCATCTGGCAACGCCGTCATGAGAGCCTCTATTTACAATGCGAATTAAGAAATATAGTTAAATGTGATGAATTATCACCGAAGAACATCTTTTAATTTGTTAATTTAACAGTCTTGAACATTTATATACAAGTTAAAACAGTATTTCAAGTGTTTCCTCTTCCACTAACTTGTTTTTTGTTGGTCTGGCTACGCCCATTTCCGGGTGTCCTTTGACAGATCAGTTGGTAGAATTAAGTCATTAAATTGTAATTAAAAATGGATAAGATTGTAAAAAAGGAGGAGATAAAAGCGGAGGACTTTACGGGGATTCCCTCGCTGAGCCTGCATGGCATCGAAGGCGACCCACAGGAGCACAAGGACTACGGCGATTCGCTTATAGAGGAGGAGCTAACCGAGGAGGACATAGAACTTGAGGATTGGAGTGACCAGGAATCCGTGGAATCTGCCGACACCGAGTTGACCCTGACGCAGGCAAACGCTACACATTACCAGCCCTTCAGCGATGAGCCGATGCGCAAGTATCCCTTCAAGCTGAAGCACAATGAGTCCGGGTGAGTCTGCTCCCTTTGAGGCATCGGAACTCTTCACTAACTCTTCACTGTTTCGCCCAGGAACATCCTCACCGTGCACCATACGGTCAAGGAAGAGGGTCAGCAGATGCGCATCCAGATCGGCGCCTGCTGCTTCAACGAGCTGAGCAACAAACTGGTGGTCATTGACAAGCGGTAAGAATATCCCCGAAAACTTGGAGTCCTTCTAAATCTGTATCTCTATCCCAGTGGCAACGTCTTTGTTTTTGACTTTGTGAGTAAACGCTACTGGCGCCTGGGCTTCCGGATCCCTAAGGCCAGGCTTATTCGTCCGTCGCCGCGTCACAGGAGCGACTACATCGTGGGCAACAAGGAGGGCCACATTTTCATCATTGATGTGGACAACTCGATTCTGGGCAGCCAAGGCGAGGTGGGCAGCTCGCCGCCCGACGAGATCACGTTCAGCAATCGCCTGAGAAATCCCCGTGCCGCCAACGTCCTGATGCGCTTCGGGCGCGAGGCTCTCCTAGTCAATCTGCAGTCTCTTCAGGTCTCCCACCAGCTGGACTTTGACGAGTCGCGCTACACGCTGAAGTTCGCCGCCTTCTTGCCCAACTCGGACCAGTTCTTCATCGGCTTCTCCAACGACTCGCTGCACGTTTGGTCCTCGCTTACGCTGAGCACCCTCCGGATGGCCCAGCCCATTAAGGCCAGGAACCGCAAGCTGCGACTGCTGCCGGCAGGGGAATCGATTCCTGAGATCTCTCTGCGTGGCTCCGATGATAGTGATCTGGAGGATGACCTTACGTTCGCTTGCCAGGACCACGACTTTGCCGATGGCCAGCTGCTGAGCTACTGCTTCACGCCGGACGGCAACAAAATGTGCCTGAGCACCGTGGACGGCTACCTGCTACTGCTGAGCACGGCGTCCTTCGACCTGGAGAAGCTCTACCGCCTGACCGATCTGGAACTCCGCCAATTGGCCTTTCTCAGCCAGCCCAAGGAGCGTGTGGTGTTCGGGATCACGAGACGTAACCAGGCCGTCATGCTGGACCTGGCCAATACAGACCACAAGCTGATTGTCCAGCCCTCGAAGGCCATTAGCCTGAGTCTGAGCAGGGATGGCAAGCTCCTGAGCATAACCTCCGCTGGCGGGGAGGTCAATGTGTGGTCCACATGCCGCCTGTTCAACGGTCTGCAGGTGCAGACCCGTTGCCTCGACCACATCAAGACCAAGATCCTAAAGAATCCAGCACCGCTGCCCCTTCCGCTGGTCTCCTCCAGGGCCAGCGGCTGCATGAACCCGGAGCTGCGCCATCTCCTCAAGCCGGAACGGCTGCGGGGCATGCTCAAGGAGTACGGTTGCTACCCGGAGAAGTACAGGTTCCTGATCTGGACGTCCCTCATGGATCTGCCCTGCAATGGTTCGCAATTCCAGGCGCTCTTGAAGCTGGGCTCGCCGCTGGTGCTCCGGAACCAGGCCAAGAAACTGAAGATTCGCAATGACGCTCAGCGGCGATCTGTGATCAAGATCTGGAGCTGCCTCTCCCAGTGGTGCAAGGTCCTGGCCCACGCCGAATTCATGCCGCACCTGATCTATCCCTTTGTAAAGCAGCTGCCCAAGAACGGTCTCGTCTCGTTCGAGGTGTTGGCCACCCTCATCTTGAACCACTTCCAGCTGTGGTTCGAGTTTCATCCCCTGCCGCCCGCCAACTACCTGGCCATGTGCGAGAATCTCCTGCAGCATCTGGACGAGGGCCTGTGCAAGTTCTACAAGGCCCAGGAGGTGCTGCCCAAGGACTACGCCTGGCCGCTGCTAAGCAGTGCCTTTGCCGAGGTCCTGGAGGAGCAACAGTGGCTGGTGCTGTGGGACAACATCGTCTCGGAGCCGCCCTGGTTTCCCATCTTTCTGGTGGTAGCCTACAACCTGATCAATCGCGAGATTATCATCCGGCTGCCTGACCAACGATCCGTGCTTTCGTTTTTCCACGACCAGAACCCGCTGGACATCGGGAAGCTGCTCTCCAAGGCCCGCAGGCTGATGGCCAGGTGCCAGCTGGCGCTGCATCCGCAGCGCTTTATGCAGCCCTTCGAGGCCATTCCGAAGGGCGTCTATCCAAAGTTCCTCAAGTACCCCAGCGAGTGGATTGATCAGCAGGAGGAGCAGGCCGTCTCTTTGCTGAAGCACAACCAGGAGATGGACGCCCGCATTCGGCACCTCGAGCTGGAGGAGGTGCACATCATGGAGCGGCTGGAGAACGGCCTCAAGCAGGAGGAGCATACACGGCGCATCAAGGAGATGGAGAAGCTCTACCAGGACACCATACACCGCGAGGAGGAGCGCATCACGTGCCAGCGGAAGATGCTGCTCACCTACCAAATGGAGGTGCGTCACCGCAAGAGCGAGGTCATCAGCAAGCTGCAAGAGTCCGAGCAGCGGCGCAAGGTGATAGAGATGGAGAAGGACATCGATCTGCTCATGCACAGCATCGAGCGGGAGCGTCGCCGCAACAACCAGCAGATGCAGCTGGCCGAGGACGAGATACGCAATCAGGAGATGGAGCTCCTGGCCCAGCGCTACTATTCCGAGTCGGCCGGCGCTCCGTTGGCTCGCAAGTACTACGACAACATCCAGCAGCTGTGCCGGCAACGGAATCAGTTGCAGCAGGATCTGAGAGAGGTGAGCGCGGTGCAGGAGGTTCCTGCTCTCTAGGAGTGAATATAACTTCTCTTTCTCCCTCATATGCAGATGACTATGGAACAGCTTCGCTCGCCCAAGACCTCTTCTGGCCCGTTTCGTTCCCCGCTGGCGGACATTGAGAGCTCCATCCTGGACATCCAGCGCGAGTTCACCGACATTGTAAGCTCAGAGACCACACTGACGGCCAAGTGACGTGGAGACAATGTCTCGTAATCTTAATTAGCATAACAAATGGCGGCCTTAAGGTACAAATAAATTCTAGGCTAGGAATATTTACATGGCATCGTGAAAATAAAATAAATAAAGGCATCTTCTGGGTCCTACTTCCTGTCCGCAGGCGAAGGCACTAGCACATTGGGCATATTGATGAGCAAATGGATGCTGGAGGGTGGAATCTGGAGCTGGTTGGCCATTACTAAAAGATTTACCAGCGATTAACCAGGAATTGAGATACTCTACTAAAAAAAGTCTTCTATCTTACCATCTGCCAAGCTATTCTGGCTCTTGTGCTGCTGCAGCTCCCTCTCCAGGCGGGCGATCCTCTCCAGCAGCTCCCGGTTCTCCTGCTGCAGCTGGGCATTCTGCTGACGCAGATCCTTGTGCTCGTTCCGCATCTTGTTGCGGTAGCGACTGGCGGCTGCCCGTCGCCTCTCCATGCAGTCCTCGTCCCGACTCCTGTCCTTGGGCTTCGTCGGCTTCGAGGGGGCAGAGAAGTGGCGTCTGTTGCTGCTGTTATTGCTGTGCAGGATGGCCTTGAGCCGCTCCTTGATGGGCAGCTGGGAGGTGGGGGTCAGGCTGGCGCTGCTCGGCTCCGGAGCTGGTTGCGGTGGATTGCAGGACACCAAAATGGGATCTGGTCGCCTGCTGGCACTCCCAGATGACCTTGAACTGGGCTTGGGGAGGATATAGGGGCGACTGGTGCTGCTGACTGAGGTCTTGCTGCGCTGGGAATCCGCTGGCGGCAGGGCATTGATTGACTGCGCTGGCAGCACCCAGGTGATGACCTGTGGCTGGATTAGCTGGAGCGGCGGTGGCCCTGCCTCTGCCTCTGCCTGCTGCTCGCTGGTGACTCCCGTGCTGGCCAGCAGCTGCTCGACGTCCACGTTGCTGCAGCTGTCGCTGCGCGTGACCCCGGAGTTACCAGGCGCTGGCGCCTCCATGGGGTATACCTGGGGCGTGTGCAGCGATTCACCTTCGATTGGCGGCGCCTCCGGGCGACTGGGAGTGCTGCCACTGACATTCTGCTCCGCCGCCCGCTGGAACCCGATGTCAAAGGGATTCACGTGCTGCAGGTCCTCGAACAGACCCACCTCATCGCAGTTCTTGATCAGGCGCGTGGGCGTGGGGGTCTGGTCGGCGGCGAAGAGGTTCTCCGACGACTTCTGGCCCAGCGAGAGGTCCAGCGAGTGCTTCACCTGTTGCCGGAAGCTCGGGAAGCAGGACACTTCGCCCTCGGCAAAGGAGACGCTGGCCAGGTCCGGCATGCCGGCGGGGTCGTCCATGGCCAGCCAGTTACATCAAAAACAATGTAAACAATGTAAACGAAGTTTTAAAGTTTTCCCACCTCTAGCAACGAACAGGCAAAATGACGTAACGAGTTGCCACTGCGTTGCAAAAACGAACAGGCAAAATGACGTAACGAGTTGCCACTGCGTTGCAAAAACGAACAGGCAAAATGACGTAACGAGTTGCCACTGCGTTGCAAAAACGAACAGGCAAAATGACGTAACGAGTTGCCACTGCGTTGCAAAAACGAACAGGCAAAATGACGTAACAAAAACAATGTCCAGTGTGGCTGCAAACTTTTAGAATGGCAGAGCTGCACCAGCACCTATCGATACCGATATTCAGATATCAACGGTTATCGCCCGCCAAGCTTTCAAATTTAAAAGTTGGCTTTCAGCTTTTTCATGACGCTGAAGAGCCTCGCGTTCTGAGCCATGTTTACGTATTGTGTTATGTAACCACACTATAAGGCAGCTGAGCCCCACTTTTGACATTTCCGCCACAAAATTGCGTATCGCCGAGTCGCAGCATGGCATCCGTCGCATCCGCATCCCAAAAAAGCCCCAGACTCTGCGTTCGCAGCACGTAGAAGCAATCATATATGGGCATGTGGGAAGGGCAGGAGAAACGAGAAACATTTTTGGCAGCCAAGAAAACCCCATAATTTAAAATTTTGTATCTTTTAAATTAGATTTCTCATTGAAGGAAGCGACGGACAACACAAAATACAACACGCAAAATGTTTTCAAGTCGCTCGCTCGCCGCTCGCATGCACGCAACGAGCGACGACGACGAAACGAGCAATTTTCTAAAACTCAGCCGCAAACTCGTCTTGTGGGTCAAGTTCAGTGCCCAAATACGTTGGCAACTCCACTTCCCAGCGACAAAAAGATGGCCACCATTCTCGCCGGCGACGAGGAGGAGGCAGAGCCACAAGATGCTGCATGAAAATTAAGAAAAAGTGATGCGTAATTACAGTCATTCTCTTTCACTGCAGCCCAAGCGGGCACATAGCCTTACCCCAGACCCGGGTACCCATGGCCAGAGCTATCCCGATCTCGGCATCCCTCGGCCACGTTGCATGCAGCAGCAGTCGCGCGTTTTTCGGACAGCGCGGCGGCCCGGTTGGTCCATGGATCTCCTGAGTCTGAGCCTGAGTCTGAGTCGGTTTTGGGTTCTCAGTTCCTCGGCAGTTCCCAGTTCTCGGTGCTGCCGGTAGAAACAATCAGTTTGAAGTTCGTTCGCATAATTATGGGCAATTTTCAAAGAACATGCGTTCCGATGAACATCTCTCTCCTGCTCGCATTCAAAGTATCATCCCCACACCCCATCCTGGGCCTCGTCTCCTGCTCCTTCCTCTTGGCTTTCCCCTCTTCAAGGCGAGGCTGCAGCATCGCCATCTTTTCCCATTGTCCGTCGGCCTTTTGTAGTTGGGTTTTGGGTGGATCTAGGAGCGGAGTTCGTTAGGAGCTTTATCTTTAATATAAAACAATGGAAAATACATTAAACTATATTATTTTGAATATCTATTAATAATATTATATCTATTTAAGTTTAGATTAATTCTATTTAGTAATATGAATACTGTTACGACTCTAGTAATATCCATTTAACTTACTCTTTTGTTATGTTTTTGGAAATCTTTTATTGAAAATGAAACAAAACTCTGATAATCTTGTAAACATCAAACAAATTATATCAAAGTATCTCTCTCTATTTTAAATTATTATTTAATTATTCTATTCTATGATTTATGATCCCCAACACGGATTTTATATTTATTTGAGTGCAATTTATACGTACAATTTCTTTGTACCATAAATACTCTTTATAAAATTATAAATTTTCACCAAACTAATAGATATTATAGACAACACTTGACCCTTAATGTTTTAATTATTTTTATGGCAGCTCTTCTCAAGAAACAAATTAACATTCCAAACAGGTTGCAGTTCTGCCTGCCGCAGGACATTCTCGGTTAAGAACCCTCATAACGGCATGTGCAGGACCCAGGATCTGCTGTGGCAGATGAAACAGAGGACCCTAATAAATATCCAACTTAGGCTCCTAGAACGCCCCACGTCTGCCCCGAAATTTTTCATATTTCCCGCTTGCATTTTTGGACACTTTGTTTGCTTTTCCCCGCGGCAGTTTTGCATATAAAATTTATTATTAAAAACCAAATGAGGGAGGACTTAAGCAGCAAGTAGTACGTTTTTTTTTTGGAAATTTATTCTCCGCTGGTATCTCAATTTCTTCATCGAACGACACAAAATTTTAAGGTGGTCTCGGCTGCTTTTGTTGTTACATTTTTTTTGTGCAACTTCCAGGGCCCGGGGGCTTTGTATAAAAAAACAAGAAAACTTCCTGTGCCGCCGCGACGCCAAATGGTTTCTGCTTTTCCGACGGCACCAGAGATACATTTCGCTTTGGCGGAGACTGGTGGGTCTTGGCTCTGGGTCTCAGTCTCAGTCTCGGTCTCGATCTCGAGCTTGGCTTGGCTTGGCGCTCCAATAATAATTTCATAATTATGGGTTATCTGGCAAGTGGCATTCGTAAATAATAAAAAGTAAAAGAGAGGAAACTACGCGATTCGCGCCGCAAAGTATAAAACCGAAAAAAGACGCAGCGACTTGCTGAGTTTTGGGGAAGTGGAAGTGGAGCTTTGGCCGAGATTGATTGTCGCTAATGGGCGTGCGGTTCCAGCGAAGAGCTATCCCCCCTAGCTCGGTTCCTCTCCGGGCCAGACAGAGTCCCTGTAATTGTTTTAATTGCTGCCCCTTGCTCGTTCCTCGTCTGCGCCGAAAGTAGATCAGGCGGCGGAATTAGAAAGAGTCTTCATATCTGCTGTGACCAATTAATTGTGACCTTGAGGTAGCAAGCTCCAAGCGAGCTCTGTGATCCCCCCTCCCTTCCCTGGACTATCTAACGGCAAAAGGAACCCCTGTAGCTCGTGCTGCGAACGCGCCACTCTCCTGGTCATCATCATAAGCCATGGCCGTCATAAGGATGGAGCTGGGAGCTGGGGGAAGTTGTCGGCGCTGCTCTCATCACGCCGTGATTCGCCAGATGATGGATTGCGTTCACTTTTGATGTATCTGGCACTTTCGGCTCGCTCACGTCCGCGAAGGCGCTGCCTAATTGCCTGGTCCAGGGGTCCAAAGAGAGATCCCCCCGAGATCTCCCTTGGTCCTGCCTGGCTGCGATCATTTCCATTTCCGTTAAGGCCGCCGCCAGAGGGCAGAGTGGTCCCAACTTTCGCTGGCCAAGACTCTTTGCCTGCCGACGATTTCTAACACATCCTGTCCAGAAGGCGCATCCTTGACTGGCTTTGCCGCCTAATTGGAGCCGCGTCTGGAGGCGGGTCCCCGCGGTCCAGGGCTTGTGTCCAACATGTGCCAAAGGGGAGGCGTGTTTTGGGTTAAGAAAAACCCAAGAAGAAGCCTTTGAAGAGGGCCCCGAATCGTAGGTAGAATTACCTCGAGGGCACACTACTCCTAAACTTCCAAAACTAAGCTCCTTGGAGACCTCGTCATCTAACGGTAAACGTTCTTAGACATTTGTGGCATTTAATTGCATGTTTCGGGGAGCAACTTCATTGGAATTTCAGACTAGAATTAAACAATAAAAAAAAAAAAACCAAAACAAAACATGCAACATGAATCAGAAAAAAGAGAGAAAAAACCGATGATTCGGAACCGAGAGCCCGCGGATCCATTAACTTAAATTGAGGCTCGGCTTCAAAATTCATCAATGAATTTCTACACTGCTCTTTACTTGCCATTAAATGTGGATTACTCAATGGGGGGGGGGCAACTAGAAAAAAGACTGGGAAAATTTGGATTGTCCTTATTATTCTCTAGATTTCAGAAACCAAAAGTGCTTGAATTACCCATATTTGGTGGCAAGATTCTTAAAGCTTGACTTGAATTTGAATCTTTATTTTTGATAGGTAGGATCTATGATCGTTTTCTTTTAATTAAACTTTAATTAAATTGATGAACTTACATATATCAATTAAAATATACCATAACTAAGCCAAAAATGCATTAATTTCGATTCGGAAAGCAGTTTTGTGTTAGTTTTTATTAATTTAAAAAAACTGCATACCAAATTTAAAATTTTAACAAATCAAAATTTTTGGCCATTTTTGCTAATTTTAATGATGTAACCCCTTATCAAATTTCTCAAAAATGGGCAAAAAATCGATTTCTTCCGGACATGTCTAGAAAGATTCCCCTGTTGATGTTGATCAAGAATATATATGGTTTATAGGGTCGGAAATGATTCCTTGACTTAGAAAAATATTATTTTGTATTATAAAATCGGATTTTTTATATTAAAAAACTTCTTGATTTTTTTCTAAAATTAAAAATATCATAACTCGGCCAAAAGAGCATTAATTTTAAATCGGAAAACAGTTCTGTGCAAGATTTTCTACAGTTTATAAATCTGCATACTTCATTTAAAAATTTTGAAAATTCAATTTTTTTATCAAAATCAAAAATTTTAATGATGTAACCCCTTATAAAATTTTCCAAAAATGGCCAAAAAATCGATTTCTTCCTGGAATATCTAGAATGATTCCCCTGTTGATGCTGATCAAGAATATATATACTTTATAGGGTCGGAAACGTCTCCTTCACTGCGTTGCAAACTTCTGACTGAAATTATAATACCCTGCAAGGGTATAAAAATTATTACCTTCTGGTACACGGAGATACAGAGTTACCACCAGGAAACTCCTTTCAATAGATGATATTTTTCCTTATAATTTCCTGAGAAACTGAAAATAATATTATTATTGTGTGACAATTAAAAAATAAATTAAAAGCCATATTGATCACTGTGGGCCCAAAGACTTTGCTGAAAATGAAGTTACGATAGTTGTGCTTATTTCTGGATACTCTTTTTGGTTAAAAAACTATTGACTATTTTGGACAACTCCATCACATTCACCCCATTCATTGTTTTTTAACCAAAAGCGGACTTTGGGCACTCCGGCGGCAAAAGAAGACGACCACCTAAGTTTTTACAGTCTCTACTTGGCTGACCCTGCGGCCATTTTCGATGTTCTCGACTCCGTCGGGCTTTTTGCCATTTGACAAATGATTGGCAACCGGGTTTTGGATGGATATTGGGATCTGGGGATTGGGATCTGAGGAGCTGAGGAGCAGGCAGCAGTGGCAGCGGCAGCAGCAGCAGCAAAAACTCATCAATTAAAAGTGCTAATGGCTATCATAATGATATGTTAATATCACTCGCAGCTATGGCCATTCTGCTTTTGTTTTTGCGCTTTTGCTGCTGCTGCTGCTAACTGCGTTTTCAGTTCAGTTAGCTCGGTGGTCCGGTTCGGCGGCGAAAAAAGGTAACATAACACAGCGGAACTCTAGGCCAGAAAGCCAGAAAAGAATGTTGTTGCATGATTAATTATGGCCTGGCGACGACTGTTTTTGGCGGTCTCTCAACGGACCTTTTAGGGTCTAAGAAACGGCGAGTCAAACACACATTTCCCAGCTTTGGCTTCATTAGCGCATTTCTTCCTTTTATTTTTTGGTGGCAAAAACCACAAATATTCATGTGCTATAGCTGCCTCTCGTCTCCCTTGATATGTGTCAAATTAATTAAGTTTTCTGGCACAACCGTTCTCCGCTGATCCCAAGGGGTCAACGGAGCAGGTGAAGCTCCACACAGTCCACACACTCCAGCTGCCAGATCCGACTTACCCGACTTCACAAGCTCGCTAAAGGTCCCATAGGTTTGGCTCTGATTTATGGGTTCAATCAAACTCATGAATATGCACATCATGGTGCCCAGCGGCACTAGGATCAACTGATTTATGGCAGGGATCGGTGGAGCAGGGATCGGTGTCTAGAGATCCAGAAACAGATCGAGTATATAGGTATGCAAAAGGTTGCACATTTTTCAACATTTTTCAGATTGATACGTGCTGGAATTCCGCGGCCATAACTCTCGATTGTGATATATGCGTCTGCCTCGGATCCGATCAGGATCAGGGGTCGTCTTCGTGCGTAGGCCTAATGATCGGTTTGGGGTTAAGAATTATGGTTGAACTCCAACTCCCTGCCTGGCGGATGTAGTGCATCATCCCGGGCCCGAGCATAATGATAGGTCAGCTGGGCACTGGGAAAGCGTCAAGCTTAGATTTAAAATTTTAATTGTTGCGCTTCTTCAAAATTGATGCATCCTTTTTCGGCCAGAATTGGGTGGGTTTCTTTTCGGGTGGTTTTTCGGGGTTGGGCAGGACAGTGCAGGCATTGCGTGCCAGGAGGCCATCACTGAAACTAACGGCGGCAGCGCCGGCGATGGCCAATTGTAATGCAAAAGTTCGCCATGCCGACTTGCCAAACGCCAACGCAGTGCGCCCTGGGCCAAAAATTTCCAATTTAACTTCTTTTTTTTTTGTAGTTTTTGTTGCAGTTAACTCGGAACTCCGAACTCTGCGGCTTGATATTTGGCCAAAAGTTGCTGTTGTGGCAGAGCCGGAGCGCTGAGGTAACAAGTTTGGAAAATTTGCGTTTCCGGCATTTGCAAATTTACAATTCGCGCCTTGCATTTTGACAGAGATGCATGCCCCGTGCGAGTGCTGCCAAAGAAGGGAGGAAGTCGAGATTGGAGGTGGACTGGGAAAGGGACTGGGACAGGGACTGGGTGTGGGAGTTGAGCAAGGGCTGCCAGTGATGGCCAGGTGATGAAGAGAAAATGTATCAAAAAGAAGGGGATATTTAGAGGAGGAAATAGTATTAATATTTTAACGTGAAGTTTTAGTAGTTTAAATTTCTGAAAATATATTTTTTTCTAGACCCTTTACTGCTTTCATTTCTCTACAATTCCCACTACTAAGTAACCTCTTTGCTCATCTCTGGCGGGGATCAGGGCAGTGTTAGGTGTTTAGGGTGTTTTATTTCGGGACCTGTCTGCGGTTGACTGGTTGTGTGCTTATTTCGGTTGCAGTTGGAAGAGGAAGCAGAGGTGGATGTGCCACCGGTGAAGGTAGCAGTGGCAGTGGGGGTGGACTGGGAGACTAGTTGGTGAGTTGCCCCAGCTAACCCGTTATGTAAACGTCTTTGCGCGCCTTCATTTTGTGGTTTCAGCAGCTCAGAGCTCAGCTCAGGAAAGCAAATGTTTATGGGCTGTGGGCTAACTTCCTCTTAACATGCAACAATTTATGCCGCCGTGTGGCTCAAATTGCATGCGTCTGTGACCCCAAACCAGGAGCTGCTCCATGGTACTCCGAGCTACTCCTCCCGAGCTGCACTCCCCGTTTCAGGTGGCGCCCGAATTGCGAGCGGAAATGCTGACAGCTCATGGCATTGCAGCTGCTTTAAGCTCTGCACAAAAAAAGCAATAGAGTTACTAGTTAGACCAGATTATATTAGCCAGAGATATCTTGGGCTATATAGCGGCTGATCGGCTTGATCGGCTTGATCGTAACCCCGCCACAAGATCAACCGCTTTTTTTGCCCCGATCCGCTCCCATATAAATCAACTTCAGAGCCAAACAAAACGAAACGTCAAATTAAAATGCAAATTTAATTGATGTATCGGCGAAGTAACTAGTTTCCAGGCCGCCGTTGTGTGCATTAGAGACACCGCCAGACCGATCATTAGATGCAAAAACGCTGAAACTTAAGCTAAAGTGCACCGCACACACTGCACACACCACACACACCACACACACACCTTCAACTAAGCCAGGCCAGCGGAAATTATACGAGTGCGAGCAAAGGCAATCTGGTTGCAACTCAGTTGCCGGCGCTGCAAGTTTGCAATTTGAAATGCTTCGGCTAATTACACGCATTTCGCATGTGGCCAGGTCCAGGCTTAGGCCAAGCCCATCCTCGGACCCCCAGGTCCAGGCCCATTCGCAGGATACGTGCCCATTAAGTAATGGTAACGAACCCTGCTAATAGATACGACTGGCAGTGGCACTTGGATCAAACATCAAAGGAAGCTGGAGTAACTGTTGTTCACTCCTCGGATGACATTACCATTAGGAAAAGCAAAGGGTCTATCTTTGAGTTGCTTTGATTGAAAATCAAAGGTACAATTGATTATTGAGGGAACTAAGTCAAGAAAAATGCTTCATGAAGGTCTGAAATGTGCTTATTTTAGGGAGTTGGAACTGATATTTATTTAAGCCATGGGTTCTCCCTATTTTACTTGCTTTGATATAACCTTTTATTCTTTTAAAACCAAAAACCCCTCAGCAAACGCAGATTCGGTGAGGTAACCAAGCAGGGCATGACCAGTGCCCTTTTTTCCTGGTCTCCTCTGCCTTCTTCGAAACCAAGAACGAGAACTGCCAGTCGAGATGTCAAAGTTCAAGCAGAAAAGTCGAAAGGTGTCGGTGTCTCTCAATGTCAAACGAGGAGCGGGAGGAGATGCAAGCTTCCTCCGACTCCAAGACAAACATTGATCGATGCGAGTTGCATTCCGTACTCTGCAGATGCGGCACAGCCATCTGACAGATACTTCTCCGACGAACCGAGTATCTGTATCTGCATCTGTCTGTCCGTCTGTCTTGGTGTTCTTGAAAAAAGAAGAAAAACAAAAAAGAAGTACCAAATTGGCCGCGCTGTTGCTTTGCATGCGAGTGGCTTTAGCTTTTGGCTTTAACTTTTGGCTTTAACTCTGCAGTTGCTGCAGCTGCAGAAGGCCAAAGAAAAATATAAAAAACGTGGCAAGACGTCGGATAAAATGGCCGCCGCATGGAGGAGCAGCCATGGATGCGAGCTGCGATCCTGTCCCCGCTTATTTTTCATCTTATTTCGCTGGCCTGCCTCTGCCTCGTTGTGCTTTATCGTCTGCTGGAAATCTGCGCACGTTTCGGTTTCTTCGGCCGGGTTATTATGCTGCAGGGGGGCCCTTGAAGACTGGAAGAGACCGAAGACTTGGAGACCGAAGAAGCCTCCATCTTTGGCTGCAACCTCGAGCACTCCCCCACTCTCTCGCTATCGCTCTCCCTGTCCCTCTTCCCGGCCAGAGCTGTCAGCCACTTGGCAGCGTGTTTGTTAACATATAGTATTTTGAAGGCGTGGGAGCCGCAATGCAGCCAGACTCGGGGCCCAGACCCAGACTCTGAAGAAGAGGCCCAGCGGAGGCACCGCGAGGAGGAGAAGAAACGTTTTTAGTCTTTCTACCTTTTGTTTTGTTTTTTTTCTGCGGCAAACGCCATTTTTCCCCTTGACTTCGTTATGGCCAAACACTTGGGCTCTTGGCAGAGAAGCTCTCCGGCTCTTGGCTGCTCCGTCTCTATTTTTCTAAGCCTTGCTCTGGCTGGCTGGCCATGTTATTTGTCAATGCATGACAATTTTATTGGCTTACCTTAGCCTGCCCTTCTGCCTGCCACCTTTGATGGACGTTTTGCGGTCTGCAGACACTTTAATTTGGGCAAGGCCCGGGCCCAGGGATGCCAGCTTCTTTGCCATCCTGCGTGCACAGTCCTAGGGCCACGGCTTGGGTTTGGACTTGGGCACGAAGTAAATCACATCACGACAACGGCAACCCAATCCAATCGCATTCAATCCAATCCAATCCAATCCATGGGCATTGCAGTTCCATCTAGGGGCAATCGAAGCCGCCGCCGCTTTGCATCGACTAATTGCGGAGCCTCGATTCGATTCGTTTTTGTCGATATTTTCGGCGATTTGGCGCTAAGCGGCGAATCATGACCAACGGGGTGTCGGAAAATGTAGGGAAACTAGCCTAGGGGAAAGACTGGGCAGCTTAACCCGCTGAGAATATTGGTAAAGAGGAGGGAAACTTGAAAGATACTACTCATTTCAATTCACTGAAAGCCAGGTTTTAGTTTAAATAATTTTGGTTTATAAAATATTATTTTAAATGTTATATTTTTTGGAGAACTGTATCATTATAATACAAGTGTATGACTGCGGGTGGAAGAATATTGATATTTCTTAATGAAACTTCAATATTCTTTAATGGGTTTTATAGAAATGTAGTTCCTAAATATTTATTCCCCTTTTCTGGGGTTACTTCCCTTCATTGTTCTTAGTAAATTAATCAATTTATTAAAATTCCATGTTTAGAGAAAATTTCTTAATTCAGAGGGTTAAGAGCTGCTCAGATGACGTTGGCATCTTGGTTTGTGCTTGAGGAAAGAAATCACACGGAATCGTGCCAGGGTTTTCCATTTCCCCCGCGTTTTCCGGGGTGCACAGAGTACCTTACCTCCTCCCCCTACTTTATTTTTCACTTTCGGTTGGCTAACTGCGCCGCTAGAGAACACTCTGCTGGTTTCCTTCTATCCAGTGACCAATGGAGCCACCTCCATCCACTATCCCAGTACTCTCTGCCCCGAGGTTGCGATTCAATTTGCGCTGCGCTGCCTTTGTGGCCGCCATTTGCCGTTGATTCTCGCGGCGGCAACGGCGGCGTGTATTTTGCATATTGACGCGCGGCATTTTGCAAGGCAACATTTCACATTGCAATTGGCATCGACAGAGCCCCTTCTATATACGTACATATATACGTTCATGTGGCATGGGTAGGGGCCACGTTTCGTGCCAAGATAACCAACTATACCATGGCACATGTGACGGAGCTCCTTTGGCAAAAAAAAAATAAAAAATAACTCACGACATCTCGACACAAGCCGCAGAGCTCCATGAGTCATGCGAATGCAAAGTCCCGCAGCTCGGAGCACGACCCAGAGTCAGTCCGCAAATCAACGCCAGCTTAGCCCAGCTCTATGGCCATATAGCCAATGTATCTGAATGCTAGCATGGTGGGTATTGCTATGAAAAAACAACACATAATAACAGTAACAATAACAACTTCTGACATTTTTATTGAGTGTCTGTTTGACGAGTTGTTCCTCACGACAGGTTTCGGTTTCTGTTTCTGATGCTGATTCCGTCTGTGATTCGATTCTAGGTTTGATTCCTAGAGGCCCCGCGATCGGATGTGGGATGAGAGCGGCTTGGGTTAATCACAGGCCAGCCAGGTATGACAGAAGCTCGGGGCATCTCCCCCATCTCCATCTCAAGCTCATTACACATGTCATAATCAGGGGCAAATGCACACGGTATTCAAATGCTGAATTCCTTTCAATTAGCTTGGGTTTGTTGGGTCCGAAAGTAGCAATTAATTAAGCACCTTGGTAATAGTTTTGGCACATTCAGGGGACTTTAATCAAGCTTGACAGATCATAGGTAATATAATGTACGTATTTTAAAAGTAATAATTAAGAAAATGTGAGTTATCTAGGGAGAGCATGAGTACTGATGGAGTTTTCAGTAGAGTTTCCTATCGATCTAAAATCTTCTATTGAAGTTGAAGCATTGATTCTTATTAGTTTCGATTTTGAATCTTTTTTAAAAATTTAAAACCCTCCATCATCTCTTTTCTAGACTCTCTTTAAGCCAACTTTTTTGGACATGGCCCACCTACGACTGCTGAGAGCCTTACAAAACGTTGATCTACTTAATGTCCAGTTGTGGCTCAGAAAAAAAACCCAGGGCAGGGGGCACCTTCGATTCCCTCGAATCAATAACCATTCATCATGTGGGGGTTGGGTCTGCGAGCAGCTCGGGATCCATAGCCCCGGCTGTGGGATACAGGGCGCTGCAAATTTCTTCATTGGCAAACCTCCGCCACCGCATGGCCCCCAACCCAACCCTTTGCAGGCCTCGCGGATCCGTTTTTGATAGGACTTTTGATTTATTACAAATTGAAGTTGATTTTAATCGAGTGTTTGCCAAAGTCCGCACGCTCCACGAGGAGACCGGGCCTGGACTGCGGCTGATTGATGAGTCCGAGCAGCTGTCGAGCGCGTTTGAAATTTATGACAAAATATATGAGCCGCACTTTATCAGCTCGCGGTGATCGCGGCACGCTGCGAATATTAATTGGAGCGATCTCCGGCTGGGAGGAAAGTGTTTTCCATTTAAATTGAATCTGGAGTTGGAGCCTGCGCTGGAGAAGCCTTCTTTCTGCTCCTCCTGCGACGAGGGCATTGCATTATTTTATTATAATGTGATTATTTATGCTCCGGCTCTCTGGCTTGACACCCGAGCGATCTCCATGGATTCATGCAACGAATTGATTTCCAAATTACTGTAATTTTGCACAATTTTCTAATTATTTAATCGATTATTGATTTTTGATGTGCGCTAAGTGGCTCACTTAGTGCGTGAGAAATTGATGTGTGAGAAATCATTTGGTTGCGCCTCCACCTGATCTCCATTCCGAACCCGAGCCCGATCCCGATGAGGTGTTGATTTGCCAAGTCATCTTCGCCAGGCAGAGCAAAGCAGCTGCAGATGGCTCACTAGATGGATGGCTGGCTGGCTTGCTGGGGGAGCATGTGTGTGGGTGTAGCCAATGGAGTGGCAAGAGGTCACCAGCGAGCTAATGACTCAATTAGGCCTGGTCGAGAGCAAAAGTTTGGGGCCCACGCAAGAGATTCTTTAGATTAAATTAGAAATCAAGAAAACTATTAAAAATATAGGCAGAAAGGTGTAAAAATGAACTTAAATAGGCTCAAAATATTAATTACTTAAAGGTTTAATTAGGTTACTATCTCCAAAATCTTGTTTTCGAACAATAAATGATTTAATTTAATATATTCTCCCCTTCATGACCAGGTCTTTCTCCCAGTGCACCTATAAGCCTACGAAAATTGAAGGCAATTGAAAGGAAAGTGAAATTCGAATCAAATTTGGCGCCAAGTGCCAATTGAGAGGCTTCCCTCGGTATGAAAAAAAACGACCAAAAAACAGGCCGAAAACCAGGCCAAGAGTAATTTAAATGCTGCTTCCTCTCCCTCTCCCACTGGTCTCTATTGGTGTTACAAATCTTTCGGGACGAGGAGCTCCTGCTCTCCTGCTCCTGCCAACAGACACCGCTTAGGATCGAATAAGATATAATGATAATGCTCTGACGACGATGACGATCGTAATGAGCTGCAATTGCTGCGCTTTGGAGTGTGCCACACGACTCCTCGTCCGGATCCCCGACTCTGGACTCTGATTACACTTAAGTGGAGTTTGGCCAATGTGATTGGGATTGGCCCAAAGTGGCCTGTGGTTGCCGTGGCAGTGGCTGATCTTCAAGATCGCTTTAGCTCGTTCGATGCGCTGCAATCATTTCATGGTTGGCTTTTTTGCATACGCATCATCCCCCCTGAAAGCCCGAGCCAAAACGAGTTCAAAAACAAAAACCAGAAAGAGCTGAAATTGCTGAAATTATTTCGGTACAAGAAAAAATAAAGAAAAACTATGAAACTGTCACAGAAAAGCCGTCAGCGAATCGAATCGGAATCGGTTTCGGTGACGACGACGACTCATTAGAATGTCAACGAAAATTTCGCCTGACGACGATTTAGTAAATTGCCTTGACTTGGTTCGCAATCGAATGAATATGCATATGGGATCCAACTCGACATTTGTGGATATAATTACTCGTCGTGCTCTGGTCCGCAGTTGGGACGACAGGTGTCCCAGCGAGTTCTGGCGGATTTTGAATAATTCAGATCGAAAGACCGCTTGACATAAGTCCAGAAATGCACGCTGAGAAAATGAGACCAAGGATTAGGAATTAATTTGATTAATTTAACCAGTGAATCCCTGAATAATGTTAAACTCCTTTAAAGAAATAATAAATTCTGGGGCTTAGCCTTATTCTAAGATTTTAAGAATATTTTTTAGAGTGCATACCTTTCCGGGGATCCTTGGACCCGGTGGTGCAGTTCCCGCGACGCGTTAGCCGCCGCAGTGCGTAGTCCTTTCAATCAGTCAGTCGGAATCGAATTCAATTTGCCTGAATTATTGAAACAATTGTGTGTACATGTCCCTCCCGTTCAAAGGAAGAAAGAAAGGAGGTGGGTAAAGGCAGTGGCATGGATTTCATAATACGGGGAAGTCATAAACTTGTTCAAATATTGACGCCCAATTATGGTAATTTGCATTGTCCTCCGAGTTTCCTCCCTTTGATAATTTTCATAATAAAAGTCACGTGCAAATACTTCCTATGGCTGCTCTTTTGTTTTTCTAGGAATTATAGGAAATTGCCTTCGGCTAGTATATACTCGATGCCGCTTTAAATTCCTACAGCCATATATTAGCTTAAAAGGATTCGATCGTAAAAAGTAATGGCAAAAAGCACAAGAAATTAATTTGATTAGAAAAACTCATAAAGATTTAAGTGTTATTTTGAAAACCTAAAATCAGTTGGCTTTACATTTCGGCCAAAAGGACAGAGGTAAAATATTTTCAGTTTTGAAATTGGCGCCTTTGCTGGCACTGCTTGTAGAGCGAGTCCTTATGTAAGCAGTATTCAAGCAGTTAACAAGCAGTTTTAAGCAGTGTGGATAGGCCCTAGGCACATTGAAGCAGTTTTTGTAGGACAAGGAAATATTCAGTGCAAAAATAGACACTTTTCAAAAAAATGTTGTGGCGAAACGGCTAAAGTTAGTCCAATGAATTAAATATCATAAAATAAGACAACATTTGGATGATTTTTAAAAAATTGTTGTATTAAAAAATATTTTTAATTTTACGAGGTATAAGGAATCTCCAGGGTCCCCTAGAAAAAGTTGGTTTTCGGTGTACTACATCCTAACTGTCCACCAAAACATCCGATTTCAAAAAACTATATTGCATTTGTTAAAGGATAAGTGGCCGGATGTACTCACGTAGCATTTTTATTTTTAAAATTTTTTCCCGATTTTTTATAAAAATTTGAAATCAAAACACCGATTGAAGAAAATAATTTCTCTTATATAATTATTTTATAATTAATTTGAATTACTTTTATTCTTAATGTACTTAAAAATTTTTAAAATTGTTAAGCTTCAAATCGTGTTTGTTATAAACTAAAAGCAACATAAAACATTTAAAACAAATCAGAGCATTGCCCTGTTGGATTATCTCTTTTAAGATCAACATTATTTTAGTGCGATTAATTGCTCTAATTTAATTTTATTTGCACCTCACCTGCCTGCCAATTGGCCAACTAAGTGGCCAGGCCACCAATATCTGTGGCCGACTTCTCGCCGCTCGGCTAATAAATTAATTATGCGCTTTAATTGATGCCGATGGCCTGCACTCGGCGCCGCTGCTTTTTGTTTTGGCGTGTGAACAAATTAGCCTCAAGGAGCGAGTCCGGTCAGGTGTTTGTGGCTAAGAACAGAGTCATTAGCTGGGCGGGAAGGGGATGGAGATGGAGGAGAGGCCCACGGCGATCAGGACGGCATGCAGTCGCAGCGAACTATGTGACATTTTTCAAATGTTGCCGCGGGAACAAAGACTCCGCTGGAGGAGCAGTGATGGGCAGGAGGAGCTCCGTTACAGCTAACCTTGTGTGCGTCGCCGCGGGAAATGTGCGGCGTGCAGAAATGCCAAAGCGTCAGCGTTGGAGTCCATTGAAGTTTCCAGCTAGCAGCTAGTCACTAGCCACTAGTCACTAGCCAACTTTAGAATTCGGCACTCCTCGAGTACCCCGTCAATGGTGTCACAATCCCGGCCGAAAGCCAACTCCACTCCGACGATGATCGGTCGTGTTCTGGCTCCCTGGCCCCCTCCCCCCTTCCCGGGCTGTTCCTGCTCGCATGTACTCACGCCTGTCGAAAGCTATTTAGCCAGCATTCATTCAAGGCTCAGGAGGAACAAGTTCGCATCTTCTCCAGCTGCCGCTCAACTTCAGCTTCAAATCCCAATCAAACGTACGGACTCCGGACGGAGGGGGGACTGGGTGTGTGGGAATGGGAATAGGAATTTCCTTTGTGGCCGACGGCGGACGACGTTTTGTTAACAACAAACAAGTGGAATGCAAACTTTCAGTTGCAGTTTTCAGGTGAAGGAAAAGAGGAGGGAATAGAATGCTATCGACTATAGAATACCTGGGTTTTCGAGGGGTCTTTCGATTGGGAGAGAGTGGGTCCGAATTTTTCCTGACCTCTTCTAGCTACATTTAATTTTAAGACATTGAAAAAGTATCTTTTCCCATTAATTTTTTTATTTTAAAACCCAATATACCCGTTTTCCTACTCCACAAAAAGAGGCACGATAATTTCGGGCCAGTCAGGCGAGTCGCGCTAGCCACGTTGACATCTCATCTCTCTGGGCCCGCTCCAGCTGCAGCTCCTGCCCCAGCAGCCCCACCAGCTCCTCTCCCTCCTTCTCCGGCGGCAGCAGATCAAAGCAGAGAACGCGAATGCGAATGCGAACGCTGACGATTCCGCCGGCGTTTCTCTCTGTGCCGCGGCATGATAAGAATTTCTCGTGCCTCCGCGCTTTGTTAGCGGTTCCTCAGTTCCTCAGTGTCTCGGTTCCTGGCTGCCTGCAGCTTGCAGAGGTCACACTGAGGTTCGCCTGCCAATTGGGTTATTAACCTTGTTTTTTGGCGACAAATATACTCCGATATAGGCATAGATAGAGCGGCCGGATTCTGGGTTCAGTGGCTATCACAGGCGGCATCTGGATCTCATGGGTCTGTGACCCACAGCCCGAGTTTTATCTTTTTTTTTGGGTCTCGGACCGCACTCGGCAATTAGACACAATGGCTGCGCTTAGCGACTAAGCCCACTTTCCTATCGCAGCGGATATATTTAGGAGCTATTTGAATATTATTAACGGCAGATAATTATAGGCACGCACACACCTAGCCCTTCTCCTACCCTAATCTCCCCTAGAGGCAGTGGGTCATGCGATGCGAAACGCAAAGTGCACGCAGGCAGACAGCGGGGGAGAGACAGAGAGAGAGGGAGAGGGCGGCTGCGTTGAGAGGGACAAAGGTCACAGCGACAGGAATGGACCTTTGTTTACATGCCGCCAAGGAACAGTGGTCAGAAATCAGATAAAATCTACAGGATATTCAGGATGTGTTCTCAAGATGAACTCAGGGAAGAGGAAACCCAACATGGGTTTATGCAATTTGGGTTTGGGAACTGATAAATTGCCTAAAAGGTAGATCATCTTATTGAAGAACAATAGAGGAAGTTTAGTTTTAGATCTGTGATATATTATATATATTTTTATTGTCTGTCAATTGATGAAAAGGTTTTAATACCACGAATATTAAATTAATACTTGGTCTGAAGTTAAGTTGAATTTATGTTACCTTTGAATTTAGTCATATTTTTATAATTTTGATCAGAAGTTTGTTTCGCAATGAAGGAGACATTTCCAACCCTTTAAATCATATATATTCTTGATCAGCATCAACAGGCGAGTATTTCTAGACATCTCGGAAAAAAAAACAAAAAATTTTATTTTTTTTCAAAATTTTAAATTTTGATAAGGGGTTACATCGTTAATTGCCCAAAAAATTAAATTTTTTTACATATTTTATTTAGTATGCAGATTTATTAACCTGATAAAAACTAGCACAGAACTGTTTTCCGATTCGAGATTAATGCTTTTTTGGCTTAGTTATGCTAAATTCAAATTTATGGTAAACTTCGTCTAAGATATCTTTCTTTCTTATTTTTATACAACGCAACGTTTTTTATACCCTTTTTAATATATTAAATAAAAATTAAGCAAAATAACACAATAACTTAGTCCCACTGTGCCCTGCTGCTGCTGCGGGAAATTTCTGTTTTCGTACATTTTTTGGTTCTTTTTCTCGTTTTTTGTTTTTTTGTCTATGGTAACCTACACTCACGCAGGTAATTATAATAATTATCTGGACGGATGCATGAATGAGCAGGGACCGAGAGCGGGGCCGGGGAAGGTCCTGCTCGCTTGTCCTTGCCACATCCCAGGCGTCCATCTTGTCCAGCCGGCCTTCCTTTTTGTGGGCGTTGCCCAAGTGCAGTAACAACCACAAGGGGCAGGGGCAGGGGCCGAGGAGGAAGCGACACAGGCAGAGGCACCCAAATGTGACTTCGCAACTGACACTAATTACACGGAGGCGGCGGCGAACGGCCACGTCGGTAACAGCCGGATTCCTGCTCATCCTGGCGCGCATCCTCGTCCGCTTGCCCGCTCATCCGGTAGGTGGCAACCTGTGCCGCCGGGCTAATTGCGCCTTCACCTCCGCCTCGAAGATCTAAGAGTTATGCGGGGGCGTCCCTTTAAAGTCGAAAGTCCAGAGCCAGGACTGCGTCTAACGTCTATCCGTCTATCGCATTTCGTGCTCCTTTGAGGCAGCCGCCGCGGCATCGCTGCGCACGTGCTGCAGATTACACGTTTCAATGACTTTTGGCGGCAGCGAAATAAAAGGAATTACAAATGTCTTGCCCTCTTGGAACCCTCCTCCTCATCCTGCTACCGCTCCTGCTGATCCTGGAACTTCAAATGCCCGACTGCTGTTTCAATTTGCTGCCCATTGTTGGTAGTTGGTCGCTTAATTAAGTTGACGCCGCAATCAAATCAAATAAAAATCAAAATCGCACGCATATGCCAGGAGCGAGAAGAGGGGAGAGTGGAGAGCGGGCAGAGTTTCGCCTCTCAAGGACCTTTGCCATATGCTCTCCTGCTGATTCCCTGACTCCCCCTTTGCGCTGCCCGCGAGGATGCTGCAATCAACAATTGCTCGTCAGTGGATGCCAAGGGGGTGGTCCAGGCACAGGGAGAAAAGTCAAGAGACTTGGATTTGGAAATATTAATTTGTAGCCTTTAATTAGGTTTCATTTTCCAACTAAAAGTATGATTTATTATTGGCGATTTGGTGTTTATTAGAAAATTATACAAATTAATAGCTAGGTTTTTCGTGTCAGTGATGAAATTATGCATTACAGAATTTAAGTTTATTACAAATTCTTTATAAATACTTACTTATAAATAATTTCTCCCAGTGTCTGCGAGTGAGTGGGCGGTCCAAAGGGGGGTTGGGCTGAGGCAGGCTGCCGCGTGTGGTCCGCTAATTCGCTTTAAAGCTTTTCAGGGTCGTTGGCTGGATGTCGCAATAATGCCTCCGTGTCGACATCCACACACAAGCAAGGGAATCATCGTCAATGCCATCGTTAAGTAATCCATTCAATTGATTTGCGAGGAATGTTTTTTGGAAATAACGATTATATTGTTCAACGCAGATGGATTTCAGATATATATATAACTATTACTTTGTACTCGAGGCTATTATTATTATTTTATGATTGTCAAAAGTGCATGATCCTTATTATTTACTTACTCTCTGTTTTCATATGAGTTTTCAGGGGAAAGCATTTTGATATTTAGACAAATTTGGGTTTTTGCATGATAATGTTTAGCGTTACCTTTATTTTGTTTTTGTATTTCTTCAGTATTTTCTTGCAGATATATCTTATTCATTTTTCAATCTATGTAGTTTTCTTTATTCTCCTGACTGTTTCCCCTTTTCCTATTTCCTCACCTATCTGAATCCCCATTAAAAACCTCCCAAAACACGACACCTAATCAACGCACTTGGCCTGGCATAATAACCAAATTTACAAATTAGAGGGAGTGCTGGAACTGGACTACAAATCCTGTTAATGGAAATGGTAAAAATATTGGGCATATGTGCAAACACCCCTCCACACACACACACACACACACACACACCAGACCCGATACTGGGGCTCCACCTCCCAGAGGCAACTGCTAATTTGAGTGCTCCACATTTGGACGCGGAGCAGAAAGGAGGAGGCGACGAAATTTGGATTTGGATTTGTAATTGGAATCAACGGACAACGGGTGATTGGATGATGGACTGGACTCCATCTCCTACTCGGGGCTGGGGGTTTAGGGTTTCTGCTGCCTGGCCTATAAGTAGGCTAGGATTGCCATTGATTTTAAAGGATCTACCCGACTCCATGCAAATTGAATGAACCAGAGGAGTAGGAGGAGGAGGAGCAGTCCTGGGCAAACGGATGCGTAATGTGCCGGCAGTCGCCAGGCGGCAGTGTAAATGAATGACTGCCGAACTCTACTCCACTCGAATGTGTCCAATGTGCTGTGTGTGCGTGCACTGAATGCGGCTTGTTTTACACTCGAACGCATTTGAATACGTTGCTAATGGGATTTTGATGATGACAATGTTGGACCCCCTCCCTGCCCTACGCTCCACTTTCAGTCGAATAGTCGCTCCGAAAAAGGCAGTCTCAGATGGAAACTTTAACCGCAGTGGAGAGTGCTTCAAGTTCTTCTTAAACAGAGTTTCTCGATGACGGCCGAGGCGGAGGATGTTCCTCGAGGAGAGAGCGCTCACATTATGTCGCTCTAATGCGTACAAGTACATAATGGCGAAGGTAGAGGAGGAAAGGGAGCCCTAGACGGAGCTCGAGCCCAACTCCCATCCAATTACAGCCCCGCAAAAAGCCATGTTGGGACGTCCTTTCGACCCCGGGCCGGATGACGACAGCAGTCCAACAGTGGCAACATAATGTGCCATTCACTTCCGTTCCGGCGGAGGTCCCCAAAGAACTGCTAAAGATTCCTGCCCCTGTGTGTGCGAGTGTGTGTGTGTGTATTTGGGTTCAAGCAAAGCAGAACTGTGGCATAAAGGACCCTTGCCAGGACATGGACACACACGGGACTAGGGACCAGAGAGACAGCGCCAGCGGCAACTACATAAGCAAACGCCTGTTCCTGTCACCGTTACACCTCGTCCCGGCAAACCGCTGCTCCTGCTTCCAGCCCAGCCACATTTGCGGTTACATTTTCATGCCACTGCGCCGCGCCATTTGCCGCACATACACACACACACCGCACACACAACCCTCCATCCTGGCCACCCCCGCCACTGCTGTTTACTTTTTACAGGTTGCGGCTGCGGTCGCTCGCTGTGCGCGGTGGTTGGTTTCCTCTAAGGGTTACAGCCAACTCCCTCCCGTAGCTTTGCCCGCTGCAGAGAGTGTGTGTGTGTGTGTCTTTTGCCAACACACACAAGTTGGACAATTTGGGCGTGTCGTTCAAATACCGCAGGCCGTGGGTGGCCCAACTCCCGGCCCAACTCCACAAGCAATCCCTGTTCCAGACGAACGAACTACTCACGCAAGCCTGAAAGGTCCCAAAAAGTCGGAGGGATACGACAGGCAGGGATGTCTGATATGGAAAATAGTTGGAAAAAAGGCTAGGACTCAGACTTAGTGATGAAATATTAAAGTATTTTCGACCTTAAACCATCAGTTAGCTATGGTTTTTGAAATAATACTAATAAGCCCTGATTAGACATTAAAAAAGTGAAATCCCCAGTACTATAGTTATCAAAAGTAAGCTTGCTGGCTAGAAAGAGATTCTTGGAGGCTCCAGGTTAAAGTTGAAGTTAAAGTTAACGTAAGGTTTAAGCTTTAACAAAAGAAATCCTACAAATTTAGGGAAACTATTGAATTGAATTTATAGAAAAGAAAAGAGAGTAAGAGTGGTGTCTAAACTCTTAAGTTTATGTTTTATTTTCTTCATTATCTTTATTCAAAACACTCGAGTTTATGTTTAACATAAGCTTAAACACAAGGTCTAAGATATAAGGAAATAATTTAAGCAAAAACTAGCTCTTCAAGCCAATTTCTCATCACCTTTCAAACTCCAGACGTTTGCATAGTCCTTTGTCGAGTTGCCCGAGTGTCCTTTCTGGTCGGGACAACTTTATTGGGCCGCCCCATTAGCAACCGCTGCCTGGCCTGGCCAGATCCACCCCGTTCTGTCCCCAGAAGCTCTGGCTCCCTTGAGCGGCAACCCCCTTGGCACACAATACGCCTTATTATTGGCTTTCAGTGTTGGCACGTTCGATTATTTGTGTCTTAATTAGCGTTTGTTGAGATTTGTTGTTGATGTAATAAACTAATAAGCAACCGCAGCCCCACCTGGGCCGCGGCTTAATTGCACTTCAATTGTCGATATGCCTGGTCGATGGCAAAGTTTTCGTTCAATCTTTTATTGGTTATGGGTTCTGTCTGTATTGGCCAGAAACCGTCAGAATGCTAATTGGCCGGCATGAGCGAACGAGTTTAATAATAATAATTTCGTTAGCTGATTAGCGGCCACGGCGGGCGGCAGTTTCCACCTCGGATAATTTGTGTATTTGTGGCTGTCAATCTGTCGATGGAAAAACCTTTTTGGCTGGCAAATTGGTCAAAGTTTTTCTATTGTCGCCTCAATTAGCACTTTATTTTTGGGCTTGGGCCGCATTTACTTAGCCAAATTGAATTGAATGACACAGCCAGGAACCCCGGTGCCTCCGCTTTAGAGGACAGTATTAATTCCGAAGCCATAAAGTGCTCAATCAAACGGCAGAGCTCATTACGGCTAAGAAATGCATTGGAAACTGCGTTTGATTGGCATTCCGTTATGGAAATCGCCTTCGACAACATTATAGCGCTATTAATTGCAGTTTTATCTTAAATGTATCCATATCAACGACCTCCTGGCAATTAAGCAAATGAGGCGAACCGCTGGATCCGCCGGGTCCCCGTTCGCTGTCACCGCGATCCGCGTCCAGCACGTGTTAAGTGGCGCTTTAACTGCACTTAATTTAGTTGAAATTAGCTGCAATCAGTTGGTGACTGCGACGGGATATGAAAGTTTACCTGGCTGACCCGTGCCACGGCGGTGGTCAATGATCACTGATCAGCGTGCAGCTTCCTTCCGCCGCACACAGGAAAGGTTCCTGGGCAGACCTTATACATAGTAATAGATGCAAATCAAGGCAGCAATCGCTTTTGGAATTAGCGCGCGACAACAAAGTCAACAATCGGAAGTGGCCACTCATCGATGGCCCAGGCCCTTGGCTGTTGTCTAAGGGGAACAGTGGTTAGAGTTGCATTTACTAGGGATGCTTATCTCATAGATACTTTTATGGTATGGATTTTATTTACCTATCCCTAACTACCAATATATCTTAACAACATTTTCTTAACAGCTTCCAGCCACAGTGCAGCCTGATATCTGATATCTCCATTCGCCCATCACTCATCCGGTTTGGGGCCGGGCCAAGGGCTTCCTGACCATCAACAGGCAGCACTTGATCTTAACGATTTTTAATTAATATTTTAACTAACTATTAATAGGCAGTGGGTAACAGCATCCGGCGGCCAGCTAGCTCACTTCTTCGACATGCAGCTGGTGATGAAGTTGCGCACCCGATGGACACTCGTGTACACCCCAGGATATTGGGCATTGGCGCAGCCCAGGCCCCAGGAGACAATGCCACAGAGCTGGCTCTTGTAGATGACACCGCCACCAGAGTCTCCAGTGCAGCTATCCTTGCCGGGGGATCTGGCACAGAAGGTGCTCGCGGTCAGAGTGTCTCGATAGCGGTAGGCATTCTGGCAGACCTTCTTGCGGATCAGTTGGATTTGCACAGTGCGCAGTTGGTTGGAGGGATTGGAGTTGCCATAACGTGTGACGCCCCAGCCAGAGACGCGCATATAGTCGCCGGGGTTCCACTGTACCGTGCACAGCGAGACTGTGGTGATCCCAGAGCCCGTGAGGGCACTCTGCAGGCGGATCACGCCCACGTCCCAGTTGAGGCTGGAGCTGCTGTAGCCGCTGTGTATCCAGTATTTGGCGACGCTCCGGACCACGCCCGTCTGACTGAGCTGACTGACGCCGCCCTGGACCGTTATCCTGCTGGCCTGGTTGCCACTCAGGCAGTGGGCTGCCGTCACCACGTACCTGCTGCTCACCAGGGAGCCGCCGCAGTAGAAGGTGCCATCGTAGCGGAGGTTCACCACGAAGCCACCCACATTGGAGAGCGAGGTGGTGGTGCCACCTACAATTTTGGGCTGGATGCGCTGTCCCTGGGTACCAAGGAAGGCTAGGTGGAGTAGCAGACCTAGGAAGTATCCGTATCTAAGTCGCTCCATGATTAACTAAGTTGGCCAGCTCTTGAGTCTGCTGCTTTTATCACCGGGAACTCAAAAGGCACGGCTGCTCCAGCTGTGCAAACAAGGATCAGGGTCACCTGCCATGACGCATGGATCCCACAGAGTGGGTCAAGTGTGCGGATTTTTCTCAAGGTGCCGAAGACATGTGGCCGAAGACCTTGCTCGGGTTCACAAAAATATTTATAGCAACTATTTGTCAATGTTTTTTGGAAGTTCTGAAGTTACCAAGTTAAGAAAATCCACGAGTTTGATCTTGGCCAGAGTGAGCATTCCTCACTGCCTGAATTTTGGCTCCTCTTAAACTGTGAGTCATAAAAGATGGGCGGTATTGGCTGGAGATCTCCGCTGGCAGATAAGCATTCCATGGTCGGAGGAGCCCGATGCCAGTGCCAGTGCCCTTTGGCTTTCGGTGCGCATTCCAAGGCGATGAAGGGAAAGCCCACTGCTCGGCTTATGCGGGCTACCATATTGAGCTGGAACTTGGATGCCTTTTGGCGTCTGGACTTGGGCCAGGGCTACACCTACCTACCAGCCGGCGACCTTATCGCGGCCATTAATCTGGCAGGCGGTCAGGCGGGGCCGGGGAAAGAAATGAGCAATAACGAACCAAATGAGGCGAGCCAAGATGGTGGATGTCCCCGCCGCCACGTCCAGCTCCAGCTCCTGCGACTCAGGCAGGCAGCCAGGCAACATGGCGGAGCTATGGAGAGGACCTAATGAAAAGCAACCCCGGGTGAGGCGAGGGGCAGAGTTAAATATTATGACCAGCGCTGGCTCGCCTCTCATACGCAGCCAACAAAAGCCAAACAAAAACAAAGGCAACAAAATAATAATAAAAAAACGAGAGAAAAGCTACAACACAAAGGAAAAATATGAATTTTACGATCTCAAGTCATGCAAAAAGCGAAACGAATCAAAACGCGGTGTGCGCATTGGACGTGAGTCGCGAATGTGCTTCGTGCGGGGCTGTGATGATGGCGGCCATGGTGGGTTAACGTCACTCCCGCACCCTCCCCTCCCCCCTCTCCACTGTGTTAACCCCCTGAAGCCCGGCACACCCCCTTTTGACCAGGTTTTTGGGTTTTGGCCCTGGGTTGGAAGTTTTTGCACTCCTTTTTCTTGTGTGTGCGCGCCTCTCGCGTCCGAGATAAGAACTTTTTGTACTCGTTTTAACTTTTTGTTCATTTTTGTACATTTTGTGCTTTTTAATGTCCTTCCAGAGGGTACTATTACTTTTTTAATGGATTTGAAATGTATTTTATATGATTCTATAAAGTGTATATATATTTGGGAGCTATGTAAAACGAGGTTTTCTTTAAGTCGATAAATGGTGATTTTTAAAGAATGAAAAGCTGAAAAATAAATTGTTTTTAATTTTCATTATTTTTATACCCTTGCAAGTATCATAATTTCAGTCAGCAGTTAGTAACGCACTGAAGGAGTCATTTCCGACCTTATAAACCATATATATTCTTGATCAGCATTCAAAGGCGAATCTTTCTAGCTATTTTACAAAGAAAAATAATTTTTGACATTTTTTCAAAATTTTATAAGGGGTTACATCGTTAAAATTGTGAAAAATTCTTAAAATTTTTAAATTAAAAAAAAGTATAATGCAGTAAGCAGATTTATTAACCTTATAAAAACTAACTGAGAACAGCTTTCCGAATTGAATTTGATGCATTATTGGCTTAGTTATATTTATTTGAAACTAATATTGATCTCAAGTCCCTAGAATACGAATATATATATATTTTTTTAGATGATGTAACTAAAGCCAGAGCATTTAAAGTTCGTCTTCTATAATTCAACCTTCCCTCTCGTTGTAATACGCTTTTGCTGTTGTATTTGGTTCGTATTTCGTGATGGCGAACATCATGGAGCAGGGAACCTCTGGCTCTGGCTGTGGCTCTGGCGGAAATGTTTGACAGACACGTAATGCCCTCGCCACAGTCATAAATTTTTCTATTCTTTGCATACGTTCTGTATGTGCAAACATACACATCGTACATCCCATATACATATGTACATACCTGCCATGCATCCCTCCGTGGCGGCACATATCGAACGTTACTAAAGTATTTTCTTCGTTTTGTGAGCTGGGGAAAAGCGACGACGACGAAGAAACTGGCGATGGAATTTTATAATGAACATTCAGTGGGCCTGACATTTTGTGCTGCTAAAGTGCAGTTAGGGAATAATTGTTACTCTAAAAAAAAAGGAAAGAAGAGCAGCGGCGAAACCCATAACTAAGGCCCCAGAGACGACGGGCAAAAAACTAGAGAGAAACAATGGGTTGGACCTCTCACAGGAGTAGGAGAAAGGGGAAAGCATTTGAAAACAAAGTGACGAGAAAGGTCGTAACATCCAAAAGGGAACAATCATCGCACATGGCACTGTGGGAGGAGCACCTGGGGAGGCGAAGAGGAGCACAGTTCATGGAAGACACCGGCTTCGAAGGTATGCAAAGTGCGATGCCCAGGAGAAAAGCAGTTACCAGGTAATATGAGCATTTTTTGCACTCTGCTGTGAGTGTGTGTCTGTTTCTTGGCAATTTGAAAAATAAATTGGCATAAAATATTAACAACAAGGGCCCCATGTGACTTGTCCACTCTAATTCGTTTTGTACCATCCGGATTGGTTATGAATTATCCGTTTTAATATTTCAAAGTAATAACAGACTGCCAGGTAAATCGATTTCGCATTTTCGGATGCCTCGAGTCTAGGCTAAGGATTGGGAAAATTACCTAAGGAAGGTATTGTAACTTTTGCCAGATGGTAAGTTCTTATTTCTTAATTGGTTTCTTATAACAATATACCTTTTAAAATATTAGAAAACCGCCTAAGATACCTTAAATCCATCTCGTAAAAATCTAGAAATACTTAGAATATTGTTTAAACTTTCTCAAGTATATAATTTATATTTTTTTTGCAAAAATTTTAATCTTTTAGATACATTTCAAGTCTTTTAATAAATTTTTAATAATTATAAGATTTTTACCAGAAGTTAAGAACTACACTAGCCTTCCTATAGACACCTCAACCCCCCATTAGAAATGATTCCGGCCAAACCCAAAAAAGAACCTAAATGGAATGCCATCAGGGGAAGATGCAGATGCTGCAGATGCAGAAATAGCACTCATACGCCCCGTTTTCGGCTGCGAACACTACAACAATGGCAGCCAAACGAGTGCAGCCTCGCCGCCAAACCAAGAGGAGGCAAGTAAGAAAAACAACAAACTCGGGCACCACCGACCAGCAACCATGACACCAAGGAGGGGGAGCTCCAGCCCCCTCCTCATACTCCTCCTCCTCCTCCTCCTCAGGAAAGAACCTGGAGGGGGTGCAGTCGGTGGCCCCGGCATATTCGTGCGCAATTTCGCGTTTGACGAAACATATAATCTTCGCACATTTCTATGGAAATGAATGGATTGGCGAATGCTTTTGCTTTTTCTGTTGCTGCTGCTGCCTTGTCCGATGCATTGATAGATGCAGAGGTCCGGATTGATGGTCGGATATGTGGCTGGTTTGGGCCAAATTGGATTGGTATTGGTTTTCCAACAAGAAGTGAAGAGAGCTGAGCTGAGCAACAACAAAAAAAAAGAGCACAAATAGGTGGCATATTTCCTTGGTTTTGCGCTGCAGTTTCGCTGCAGTTTCTCTGGCTTTTGGCTCTGGTGATGGAGAGCTGGGTGCTGGGTGCTGGGTACTGGTGCTGCATGCAAATTGGTTTCCCCACTTTTGTGCTCCACCTTCTCCCGCTCCCGCTCCCGCTCCCTGATGCAGCCACACCCTCGAAATCTGCCATTCCGTAAGAGGCAGGCGCCCGAGCGTCGCTGCCTTTTTTTTTGCTGTCGTGTTCTACTTACACCGGGAGTGTGTGTGCGGTGTGCAGTGTGTAGTGTGTGTGCCGGGCTGCATTTCGTGTGTTTTTCTGCTGTGCGCCTATGCAAATATGCAATTAAGTTGGCCTGCCATCGAGCGGCATGTTTGCTGCCATCTAACATGGCATTCCGTCGTCAGAATCGGAATCGGAATCAGAGTCACCAAAGCTGAAGCTGAATTTGAATCCGAGAGAGCGGCTGTCACTGCATCATCCAAACGCTCATCGTCGCCAACTTGGCCAGAGTTGGTTGTGGAAGTGGGAGGAGGAGGAGGCAGGTACTAACTGATGGCCACCAGGCGATAGTTGGCCTAATAGTTGGGTCATGTATGGTCGGTCTCTGGCGAATGGCAGATAAGAGAATAACGGGTTGATTATACGATATTCCGGGATAGGTGGAAAATTCCTATAATTTTGACTTCTTAAAGCAGACATTACACACCTGCGATTGGGGTTAAAGCATAGATGGGATTGGAGGTACCCCCAAGGCATCTAGAGTTCCTTAATGCTCAATTCTCTGATTATGTAAACCAATTAAGCTTAAAAGTATGGTTATAGCTTAGTTTCTTTGAATAAAAATAACTCAATTGCTTCAAGTTTTAAGTTTAATTTCATAAATGGCCGCCGTATATTTGATGTGCTCTCTGCGTATACTTAATATGCGTCAGCACACTCTCTAGGAATTTCAGCTTAATATAAAAAACATTTGCATTAGTTAAGCAAGCAAAAAATAAATATAAAACAATGTTGAGAGCTTACAAAACGTTAAACCGCAAAAAAACATTGGAAAAGATGCAAAAAAAGAGGCAAAGAAGATGCCGCAAACGAAAAAAATGCAGGCAACGAAATTCCGATGAAAGCATTGCATCCTCCTCTTTCTACCTCTCACTCTCTCTCTCTGTCTCTCTTTGGCTCAGGTGAGTGTGAGTGTGAGTGTGTGTGTGCTGTGGCGACGCCATGTTGCTGATGTTGCGTGCAGAAAGCGTGTGTGTGCCTGTCGAGTTACATATGTAGGCACGTAACGCATTCGCATTCGCATTCAACTTCCACAGCCACGCTCGCATTATGGCCGACGCGAACGCTTGTGGCTATAATGCTTTTTTTTTCTGGTGTTGCCTTTATGGCCAAAGCCACCCAAGCCAACAGCCGAAATCCAGCCACCGAGAGAGAGGGGCAAGACTGAAAGGCAACTTTGGCTGACTTTGCGGTTGAAATGCATGGAAAAACCCCCCACTTCTTGGTGCGGAGGAAGGGTGTAGCTGATCCCGGGGAGTCGCAGAGCTCTAAGTGCAACAAAGTCTCGCAAATTATATACACTGTATATAAGCTGCAGCGAGGTGCCGAGTTGCTGAGCTGCCGAGTTGCTGAGTTGCTAAGCGGCTGAGGCCTACGCAAAACTCCTCTAAAAGATTGTGATTTATAAAGATAATTTTGGGGCTAACAAATCGTTCGATTAACTATATTATATGTCGCTTAAGCTTATAAGAAAGCAGAAAGCCGAATTTCCACGAAAAAGTTTGAATTTAAAGTCAAACACTGCAGGTTTTTTGGGAAAATGGAGTTGGAATTACTTCCTAAAGCTAGATATTATTTTCTAAATTTAAACATCACAGATATTACCTCTAAATTCGTTACAAATTTGTATCTTTATTAACTTGTGAGATTCGCTCAGAAAATCTGGAGGCATCTTTTCTGACGATAGTTTTATAGAAAATTCTTAGAAGCTGTTTATATTTTAATGCCGCTTTTATAAAGACTTAATTAAAGTATATTCTTTAAAAACAAATGTCTTTTGGGGGAAGAATTAAGAGAATAGTATAGAGAGACTTCTTATACGTAATACTTATATTAAATTTTTGTAGCTAGGTAAATGTTTCTCTCGTTAAAACATTTCTTTTATACATTTTTAATTTTCCCAATTCCCCACTACCCCTTTTTTCCAGTGCAGTTGGCGGCAACAAAGTCTTAAAAAAGAATACAATGGATAATCTAAGCTACCAACTGGTAGTCTCTCGCTGCAGCCTACGCAAAGCTCCCAGAAAAGATAGTGATTATTAAAGCTAATTTCGAGGCTCTCAGGCTCTCTGAAACTATTTCAAATTAGCTGCCATGAAATTTTCAATTAATTTTCAAATTTCAATTTATAAATCGAGCAACTTGGGCTGGAGTTGGAGCTGGTGCCGCCATTGAAAGTGTGATGAGAAATTTCGTAATGACTTCTTAGCCCCAGTGAGTCCGTCGTGGCCATAATAAGTGCAATTAGGCCATTGATGGTCTTCTCGTCAGCTCCGACTCCGACTCCAACTCCGACTCCAAGTCCGTCACCGACTGCGATCCGCTTTTGAGGCGGATGTGGATGTGCAGAGGTGACGGCAGAGTCTCCGCTCTGGGAGCAGCACCACCGGCTCCTGCAATTGTCGCCGCGCCTCGTTAGCCTGGCCAGCAGCAAATTTGCAGCGTCTAACATGGCCGGTCGCCATGTTTAATCAAATACGTGACTTGATTTCGATTTGGGCGCCACAAGAGCTGCCGAGCGAGAGATGCAAACGGCTTTCCCGCATTTTAAGAGAATTTAAGAGTTTCTCAAAGTCTATTCTGCAGTGCGTAGCGAATGCAAAAGGAAAAATTACTCTAGTTTTTGGGGTAAACAATTTCCTATTCTTGAAAAATAAATAATTTTTTAGAAGTATACATAAAGTATACATAAGTAGCAGTATCTCTTATGATATTCATTTGTAATTAAATTTGTAAAATAACCCAATTTCTTTACAAGTCCCAAACAAGCCTTAAGGTATCTTCTGTAATGTGCCTACGACTTGTTTTTAAAACAAGTAAAGCACCTACATTTTAGCACCTGTTATTACATGATAAAAAGCTTAAGCTGATACTTAAAACTCGACCTATTTCAAGCACTGAATAATGGTAGATATATTACACAATTTAGCCGTTGCCAAGTTGGCCCAATGTTCAAGGCTAATTGCAATAGAAATTGACCGACAAGTGCTGGGTGTTGGCTAATTACAAGGTTAAGGTCTTCTCCGGTAACCGCTTAGTAATGGAACATGAATCCCTGAGACAAAAATGAGGCCCGGTTAACCTGTTCCGCATTTCAACAAGTCAATCAGAAGTCAATCACTTTTAGGGGCCTCTTCAGGTCTTCGGGTCTTCAACTCTTCAGCTCTTCGATGTGTTCCAAGTTCGATCGCCCTGCTAAAAAGTAATAATAATAATAATATACGCCATGCAACAGCAACAACATAATTGCAAATTGGCCAAAAAATAAAAACAAGACACAGCAACAAAAGGCGAGCCAACACGATAATTTAATGTTTGCCGAAATGGGTGAACGGGACACACACAAAAAAGGCAAATTATAGACTGTCTGGTGACCTTGAAAGTGAAATGCCTCCATCTAGGGGCAGGGGGGATCGGAGCGGAGCAGAGAGATCGGGGAAGGTGAGAAGAGTTGTGACCAGCCACCAGGAGGAATCCCGCTCTAATTGCGTAATTGACTGATCCGACACAGCGGCAACAGAGCGGCGAACAAAGCCAACAATTGCTGCGTATTGAGATGCAAAAACCCAGCTAAAAATAAATACTACATGCGACAGGAGACAGCAGAAATCCATCAGTTCATCACAGGATATAGAGGGATGCAGAGGGATGCGGAGGGAGCAGGGAGGCGGGTAGCTGGAACAAAGGGTCCTCGGCTTCTAGGGTTACTTACTGCGCATGTATCTTGCAGATACACACACATTTTCCTCTCCTGCGAGAGGCTGCACCTTCTCAGTGCTGTTTTTTATGCAATTGTTTTATCCGCCCGGGCTCAGTTTTTTTCCTTTCTTTCTTTTTGTTGTTCAAGAAACGCTCGAATGGGCGTGGACCAAAAATACAATTTCGTAGCCGCTTTCTTCTCCAGTTTTATATATATATATACATTTTTTTGCTGCTGCTGAGCTGAACTGATTTCCGGCGCGTTTTGGATTACACAATAAAGGCAGCCAGGCCAGCGAAAGGTGAGCGGATTTCTGGAGAGGAGTAGCCGCCGGACTAGCAGCAGGCGAGTGGCGAGTTCCGCCCAGCAGCAGCGGCAGTCGGGCTCTGTGGTGCACGATTCCGTCTTGAGAATCCAATTTGAATTGTCACCCGGAAGTCGGCGTGGAAACAAAGCCTTGAACTTGTGAACGCGCCACTGCCACATTTGTTGCGCCCTCTCAAGGGCCGCTTACTCAAGGGTGCTTGCTGGTTGCTGGTTGCTGGTTACTGGTTACCCCTTGCCGGGACTGAGCTCGAACCCCATCCCATCCTCCCTCGATCTCGATCAACTGCCAGCATTTGACAAAACCCACTCTCGCCCCGGGGTGTTGCTTACAATTGCTGGGCCATCCTGGAGTTTACTGTTGCTGGAACTCCTCTGGCATCTGGCGGAGGCACCTAACGGATGCAGGCAGCTGCAGGATATGGATACAGTTGGAAATCAGAGTCACCAGGAAACCAGTTGGTTTATGGAAGACTTTAAAGTCGGAGGAATAAAAACACTTGGAGACTATATATTTCATAAGATTACTTATACTATATCTACTATTTAGCAAGCTTCTAGGTCCCATGACAAGCTACCTAGTAATTCCTTCTTTCTAAAATTGTTATATTTAAGATATTTGATACTATATTTCATTAGAATTAAAGTCAAAACTGACCTTGCTTCTGAAAGAAACCCACACAAGTTTATAAATGCGATTCGTTTCCCTTTGAATTTCATACTTTTCATTATAGAATCTTCACAGCTTCACAGCTTTTGGTTGAAATCATAAAAAAATCCTATTAATATTTCCTGGAAGTTAGGGGCAAGCGCGGAGAATTCGATTAGAGCTCCTCCGACTGTCACAGATCCCCAAAGAGCAACAGCTAGACCCACATCAGCGTGGCCAAGCCATGGGGCCAGCGAGCAGTTCAGGTGAAATTAATCAAAACTGAGCCAAAGCTCAAAACCCATTCACACATCGGATCGGGAATCTGTTGGGGGCCACCGGCGGGTTAATCTGCGCTGAATCAATGAAATGCCCCGGCTCCCAGTGTGTGTGTGCCGCTGAACAATGAAAGTGGCAATTAACCAGAAGCCGAGCATTAAATTACAAAATGCGAGCGATCGCAGCAACAGGTTGCCCCGTCGGATCGCCCGATCCCCATCAATAGATAGTGGCAATAATAATAAAACAACGGCAACAACAGCGGCAACAGCTGAATGGGCTTGACTGGGACAGGTTCTGCTCCAGCTCCAGCTCCAGCTTGAGATACTAGCTGCCGCTCTCCTTCTGACCCTCCTAATCGATTTCTGGCCGCCGCAGCTTCTTCCAACTGCAATTAGACGGTTGCATTCGTCTCTCTCTCACGGCCACTGTCTCTGTGGGAGATTGCAGCTTGAGGGTTTCCTATAGGGAAAGGTGCTCTCTCCTCGTAACCCTCGAGAGTGCTGGCTTCCCGCTGCTTCCCTGCATATTGCATATTGATTGAAAATTGATCTATTACGAACCTGAAAGTGCGACATCGATAATCCGCAAAAAGTGCACATGGCCGGGGCCAAACAAAAGACGCTGCTCAAGTGGGCGTGGTCGGCTGCACTCAGTACCAAATACCCAAATCCAGATGCATTTGTATTATCGGATCTGTGTTTAGTGCTCCTGCCAGCAGGGGGGCACACTCACAGGGCTCACACCTCTCAGCCGAGAGCAGCCTCATCCTCTTCGGAGGCTGCATTCGAGGGCTCATCCTCATCTCCCGCTCCGAGTGATTGACAGGCGGCGACACCTTTTTATTTACTGCCGCCGCCTGTTTGTTGTTTGTTACTGCATTTTTAATGATATCACGTAGTTTAATTCACTCGCTTTCAGCCTTTTCAGTTTGCTATTTTTCTTTGTGGAAAATGCAAAAAGTTTTTCATTTCAAACACATCATCCATCCACATTACATGGCAAACGTTATTTCCTTCCTGTGTGTATGTCCGGGGGAGAGGGGATAGTAGATGATGCCTTTGCTCATTATTGTTTGCACAAACTTTTGTGGTCAACCCATGGCTGGGGAGGGGTGATGGCAGGTCGCAGGTCATTTGGGAAATGGAGTGTCATCGATAGTGCGAGTGCGGTTAGGCATTGCAATTTAATGAGGGATATCAAAGCCAATGGTTTGCCACTTAACTCGGCAGATTCTAAATTTCACGGGTTAATCAGAGAAGGGGAGGCAACTGGTTTAAAGGTTATTATATAAAACGATTTAATGGGTCAATCTATTAATACGTTTTAAGCAAGAAGCGGCAGGAAAATGAATATATTTAGAACGCAAAAGGATTAACACACATTTTTATTGCATGTAGCTTAACTTACAGTGTTATTTTCTAGTGTTTTTTAAATTAAAAAGTTTTCCATGATTTTCATAATATTCTTCATTGTTATCCCCCTCTCTCTCCCCAGTTTCATTGCCTAATAAAGTGGTTGAAGCTCATTCATTGATTGCCCAACGCAGAGAGTCAACCCCTGAGCTCGACGATATCCAAACACTTTGATTTGTCAACCCAATAAGCTCTGCCCGGACCGAGTGCTCCGAGTGTGAGTGTTCATGTGACCTTAGGTTCAAGTTGTTTGCATGAGCCACATCTTGATTAGCCCAAACACTCTCCACAGCGACGAATGCCTTCCTCAGTGGTTATTGTTGTTCTGGCTGTGTGTACCCCTTGTGGTAATCGAATTGTTTCAGCGCCGCTCGGCAGTTGTCCGCAAATCGAGTCAATTTAATTGACCTCCAGAGGTCAAGCTGTTCCCTTTTGTCGCTGCGGTTAGTCGGCGGGATTAATAATAACAATAATGCTGGAACTGAAACTGGAACCCCCATGGAACGTTTTCTTTCTCCCAGAGCCCGGGAATCTTTGTGGGGAGGCCCAGAGGTCCCCACTCGCTCTCCCCGTTAATGGATTTAATTGAATTTGGCTTGTTGCTGCGTTTTATTTGTCTTAATTGTCTGCGAAATAATCATAAATCAGTTTTCTGAGACGGAGACAATTCGAGCCCACAGCTCTCTATACCCACACCTTCCTCCCTCGCTGGTTGCTGGATTCTGGACCGGCACCGGCACTTGGGTCAATCAATTTATGACATATCCCCCCGCAGCTCAGAGGGAACTCGACCGATCTCAAGGCGGCTCTGGGATGATGCGGCACTTTCCAGAGCTTGGGAACTTGGGGAACCAGGGTGCTTCACCAGTCCACCAGCCAGACGTGGCATTGTTTTCGCTTATGCGTGCTTCAACCCTCTCTTGTAGTTGTTTCAAACTTTAAATTAGGGATGTACATATATCTGAGAGGATCGAAAATCTTGCAGATTGAAGTACTTAGGAATCGTTGAAATATCGTTAATATCTGTATATATATTTGAAGGCTAATATAACTTAGTATTTTAACAGAAATATTAATCAAAAGTATTTACCATTTCAATGCTACTATAATAATATATATTATAAAGTTCTGTCATCTCTAATCCAACTCCTTTTGTCTCCAGCTGAATGGACTCTGCGGGAACAGAGTCACCCACAATTGGCGAGAATTCCAGGCATTTCCATGCGGGCTGACTCCGAGATTTAGTCAATTTAGCAAGGCAGATCCGATGGGAAGTCAAAGTCCCCATTGTGGCCTTTCTCCCGCTAACCAGGCGGTGGAATCAAAGCCCAGCTGAGGCAGCTTCCTGACCATGTTGACAACTAAATAACACGTTAATGTGTTTATTGCGTATGCTACACAGGGTCCCCAGAGTCCAGGCATAAGTTTCAGCTGGGAGTTGGGAGTTGGGAGCTGGAAGCTGCGCAAGCTGGAACTCAAACCTGTGTTAGGTGTCGCGGCCAACACATTCGAACTGGCCTGCTCTTGATCCGATCGATCGGAGCAGCTCTCGCATTAAACATGAGGACAGAAAACGCGTTTCACGCCCTGACTTCTGGCCCGGCCTGGAAGCTTGGGAAAGACCGCAACTGGTTGCTCTTGGGCCGAGCTCCTTAAGATTTATTTATGTATTTATGGAACGTCATGCGATCACTCGGCTCAGCGGTAATCATATGCCGTGTAGCCCTCAATCCTCTCCCTCTCCTAATGTCAGCTCTATAAATAAAAGATTAGTTTTCATAGAATAAACATTTGGCCAGTTGCAGTGGCCAGCAGCACTTGGCTTTAAAAATGTGTCGCAATAAAAATTCTGAATTACCAGAGATTGGGGTGATGTTCGAGGGCAGCGGGGGAAGTGAAAGCTTGGGGAAAAAATGTGTTGAAATATGATTATAATATAAAATGTTGGTGTAAAAAGAGTGGTAAAGGAAACGATTTTTTATGGCCTTAATAAATGTGCATTTAATTCGGAAAAGATCTTGGTTGGTATGTCCTCTGACATAGATATATATCATATGCCAGAATATAGGCAACAGAAATCTGAGCAATTAGATCTGCATTAGGGGAGGTGTCCTTGCCTCCTACCCTTCCTATATAGTTTTATCCAACACCCCTGCTCTCCTCGAGGCAGCTGCGTTTCTCTTCCCCTGCCGCTTCCGCCGAGTTGGCCAGATCAAACGCCGCTTGTCACGTGCCTCACGTGCCACGCCCCCTCCAACTGATTAAATTAGCGGATTTATGTGCCGCGATAGAGACAGAGACAGAGAGAGAGAGCACGGAGCTATAGCTGAAGCTGAAGCCCGGCCGTAATTGCCAGTTTCGGATTTCGGCATTTCGGCATTTGGCTTTCTGTGTTCATAGAGCCGAGCTCAGCGCAGGCGCAGCTGAAATGAGGCTTCCCCCCCCTACCAATCCCCTCCAGACTGGACCGGGTCTCGTTACACAAGCCAACTCCGGCTCCGTTACAAATGTCAGGCGACCTTACACGCATTACGGCAACGGTCTGATGTTGCCGCCGAATGTCAGTCGGAGTTGGCGGAGAGCTGGCGAAAAATTAATTCATTTTCAACACCTATTTTGACAGTTCATAAAATACATTTGTCATAAAATCGGTCAGCGACAGCGACAGCACGACTACTACTGCTACTCCTCGGCCCGGGTCGCTGCCAAGAGATTTATGTGGCTCATTGGAAATGCAATTCAAGGGACGGGAACCCACCGACCCTTGAGCCCCCTGCCACATCAAATTTGTCGTCCCTTTTCGCTCTCCGGGAGCTGCTGGCTGCTCGCTGGAAGCCAGAATGGTCCCCAAAGCCAGTTGCAAAAATCTTAACAAAGTTATTTTAGCAAACGGTACGACAAAAAATGTCATGTCCCCGAAAACATTGCCTGGCCAGCGACGAGAGCGTCCTGCGACGCGACGCTGCGATGTCCCCTGGCGGACCAAGGAGCGCTCTGGAGTTGCTCTGCAATCGATATGCGTGCAGATGCTCCACTTTGATCAGGTCATCAGCGACACATCGTTCATCATTCCGAGCGGACGGTGCGCAGGAATGCAGCTCTCCTCCAGAGGGAGGCGGTGGAGGAGGAACAGCAGGGGGAGCTATGCATGACCAGTAGCCCGAGTTCAAAACAATGGGCCAAAGCCATGAAAGGAACGCTTTTCAAGTTTTACGCCAAAGACCCAATGTCTGCGACTGGGCTTTTGCCTTTTGCCTTATGTCTCTGCCTTTGCCTTGAGTTTTTGGCTTGGACTTGGGCTTTGGGCTGAGCCCGAAGCTGGAGCTGGAGCTGCGGATGAGGATCCCAGGACCGGCCGCGACTTTGACGGATGAATTTCACAAATAACTTCAACTGCGGCTGCAGTTCTGCTCTTTTTTATTTTCCAGCAGCTCCTGCCTGGCTGCGTTATTTATTGTACGAGTATTTGGCCGGGACTCATGGATGCACCAATACCAATTTCGTCGTTGACTGCCAGGTGAACCTAGAGAAAATCTTGCCAAGAATCGAGGGATAACGAATACCAAAAAATTTAAAGATTCTCTCTTTCTAAACCATATTTTCTTAATGTAGTTCTTATAATTCCCAAGTATCTACCTCCAAGTTTATTTCCTTTTTACCTCTAAAAAGTCCTATTTTATTTATAAACTTTATATTTTTCCCAGTGTCGTCTCGAATCCGAGTCGGAGGCTGAATCTGCTTTTGATTCTGAATCTGGTAGCTGGTGGCTGGTGGCTGGGAGTTGGCGTTGACACAAAACCTTGTTGAGTTTCGGAACGCGGGCCAACGAATACGAATGACAGCAGCAACAACGTTGGATGTCCCCGTTGTGTCTAAGTTTGGTATGCGTCATTTTTACAAGGAAATTCCTCAGACTTTGTGACTCCGAGTCTGGCCGGGCTTTTGGCTCTGACTTGTGACTGCGACTCCTTGGACCCTTGCCTTCGGGTTCGACTTGTCCTGCTGCTAATTTATGTAAACACGCTAAGTACAGTCCTAGCTGCGCACCTTCGATGGCCCCTCTCAATTAGAAGCCATTGAGAGCAGCGAGCCAGCGAGGACTCTGGGTTCGCTGAAATTTTAAATTGAAATCGCAAAAAAGAGCGCTCCTCGCTGCGCTCACAAATGCAAAATTCTCCGCAGGCTGGCATTCCAGCACTGGCCATTGTCTTCTCTTTGGGCGAAAAGGTGTTGATTTAATGAGGTTTGAGGAGCTCCGGTCCTTTAAGCAGAAGCCTGGACACAACCTGAGTGAATCTTCAGCCTTAAATCTAGAATCCCTGCGGTGATTGACATTCGAATGCCTCGAGAGGGGGTTTCTCATTTCTCTGTTTCATTTCCAGCTAATTAATTGGCTGCAAATGAGACACTCGCTCGCAGAACAGTCGAATTCGAGGCGAGTAAATCAGTGTTTTCCTCCACTTTTTCTCACTCAGTGAAACGATGTCGCTTCGAGGACATAATGGAACCATTCATTGCGCCTGTAAAAGCCTGTCGTCGTCGTCAGGCATATCCTGTTGCGTTCTTTCATGATTAATGGAACAGATTTTCCAGCTTCCTTCCGCCACTGCCACTTAACTTTTTCAAGTGTAATGCATTAATGTGCCGCAGACACACACCAGTCCTTTCCCTTATCCTTTTACCCCCCGCGCGGAGTCCTGGCGAAACCACAGCCAATGTCCCTGAAAGTGGCCCTCGACAGCCTCCACACACACACAGACAGTAGCCGCTTTTATATTTAAATTTTCTTTATTTTTTATTGAGTTTTTCTCGCTGTTTTTGTTGTTTTTTTTTTTCTCTTTTGTTTTGATTTGATTTAAAAATTACATTAATTACTAAAAATTAAAAGGGAAAGGGGAGTCGCTAGGCTTTGTTCTGTGATTTTTGTTTGTTTTGTTTTGTTTTTCTTCTGCCATTTTCTAGATTAAAACTAATTAATTAAATGCTAGCACATCTTCATGTTTTGTTTCTTATGTTTTTCGGGCTTTATAAATTTGATTTTGTGTTTATTGTTATTAAATAATTACACAGTCACACTCGCACACACACTCGCTGGCATTCATACGCACACTTGCACCCCGATTTGTGGTTGTTGTTAAACTATCAATTATTTCCTTTTAGCTGCTGTTGGTATAAATTAAACTAGAGTGAAACACACGCACTAATTACCGCTTAAACTAGATTTACGTTTAATCCATAATTACGCAGCGAATGTCGGCATTTCGCCTTTCGAATTGTGCCTTTTTCACCTGACATTTGATGTTCGATTCTTTCTTCTTCTGCGCGGGGAGTCCTACGATATATAATGTATTCTATATAAAATGCGGTCTATACAAAAATTTACAATTCAAGCAGGTAGATTCAACTGATTTTCTGTGGCGGAATAGGCGGAATTATATATATTGCACAATAAAAGAACGAAATGAACCTCCTCCTCCTCTTCTAGGTGCAAACAAAAAAAGAACAATAAAAACATTTAAAGAATCGGAAAGCATACATATTATTCTTTTTGCATTTTGAGATCGGATTTTACTGATTTTTCTGGGTTTCCTCGTTTCTACACAGAAGAACAAAAAACACGCGAAAGAGAAACTCTTTTAAGATCAACAGCTGATTTTCTTCTTTTTATTTTTACGATGTACTTTTACGCTTTTCATATATTTTGTTGTTGTTGCTCACTACATGTAGTTTATATATATATAGATAGATTTATACATAGTTAATTAGCTAAATTAAAAACAAAATTAAAGGACACGTTTCCATGTGATTTGAGGAATGTTTTCTGTTCTCGGTTTAAGTATTTTTTTCTTGTGTTTTTTTGTATCGTTTTGTTCTTAGCTAGACTACTGTTTTTTTTTTGTATTTAGAACGACTTTATTCACGCTGGTGTAATGGTATTTAGATTACGTTTAAAATGTACAAAATTTACGCTTAACTTGCCAGTTATCATGGATATTTTACAGGTTGCTATCATGGTTTGCTTGTTATATTGGCTAAGAAATTGTGTGCTGCACTGCCCCGCCCGCACCCAATGACGAGCTGCCGCCGGTGGCGAACTCCTGCTGCCGCTGCTGCTGGAGGAGATGCTGCGCCTGCGCTGCCCCCAGCGCCTGCTGCTCGAGCTGCAAATGCTGCTGCAGCCCCAGTTCCGGGCAGGAGTGATGATGGTGGTGGTGCTGCTGCTGCTGCTGCGGTGGCAGGGACTGGTGCTGCTGTTGCTCCCGCTCCCGCTCCAGATTCAGGTTCAGGTTCAGCTGGTGCTGCGTCCAGGCAGCCGCGGGCAGCTGGTTCGGATGCTGTTAGACCGCCGGCCAAACACTGGGGATTAGAGAGGGATTACAGGGTTAGTTTGGGATATATTTTATAAGGATTAAGGATGCAGTTTACAATAAAATTAATAAGCAAGTCATAAAATATAGCCACACTTACGTCACTAGTGATGGATTCGTCTCCGGCTGATACCAATACTGGGGCACATAGCCGCCCATCTGCGGCGGCGGGTTGTGGTGGTGCGTCTGCGGATGTAGCGCTGCCGCGGGATGAGGTGGCTGCGGCGTCATTTGTGGCGGCGGCTTGTGGTCGATCCAGTGCGGCTTCTGATCCCACGGCGCTTGCGTTGGCGGACTGAGACCCGTTGGTGGGAATTCTGTTGAAGAAAAAACAAAGCAAAAACCATAATGAAAAGATTACCTAAAATATAACCTCTCTTTAAGGCTACTTACCAGGTGATAGCTCGGACACGGGTGTACTCGATGGCGTTGGACTGTGTCCGGGAGGTAGATAATGTGAGGGTGAGCCGCTGTTCGAGCCACCGCCGTTATTACCGCCTGAAAAGTGAAATTAATATTTAGTTTATAGACCTATAAGGCGTCTGTAGTCAACCCAAAACTCACCACTGTGCATTTGATTGGGACTGTGCTGGCCGGGATTTGGTCCACCGCCGCCCAGAGGCATGCCGCTGTTGGTTCCCGGCCCCTGGGCCGCCTTCATCATCTTTTTGTACTTGGAGCGACGATTCTGGAACCAGATTTTCACCTGCAAGCACACAGATTAGCGTGTGAATTAGCATTGATTTTAGTTTTTTTTTTTGAAAACGGAGCGGGGTAATTCAAAGCGACAGAAGCCCGCTAACAGATGCATTTACGCCGCTGATACAGATACAGATACTAGGCAGCTTTTCAAACAGCCTTTCAGTTGAAATTAAGAGTGAGCGCTCGTGAAAAGCGGCTGGCAGGAAAATGGCTCTATAAACTATGGATTTTGGCAGCGTGTGACACATATTGGTGTCTCAATCGGGGCTGGCAAAGTGTTTTAGCCAAGAGATACTTTCGGTTTCCGTTCAGAACTAATTGTTCGCTGAGCTGTGAGCGGCGGTGAGTGGAGCACACTTCACTTTTGAGAGCTGACTCACCTCATTATTAATCGAAATGACCCGAAACTAGTCACAGAACCTGGCTAGTTGCTCTGTATCTCAACCTTTTCATTGCCGAACAACCCCAAAGATACGGGCTGTAACAGCGCGTATCTAATGCTGTCTATGCGCACTTTTCATCTGCAATCTTGCACCGTATCAAGCCAAACTGAAGCATATAGCTGGATGTATATATAAAGCTTTATAAACTTGTGCCGGGCCAGACTTGCTCAAGGTCGTTCTTCGCGGTTGGTTGGATTTTTGTAGCGCCGCTCGAGCGCTCGGCGAATTTCACTGACTTTGCTTGGGTCTTAGTTGCTGTTTTTTTTTTTTTTTTTTTTGCCCATAAAATCGGCTGTATTTTTTTTTTGTTGAGGAGATTCGGCTTTTATGTGCATTCCCCAGCGCCGAAACCATCGATTTCAATTAGCCGATAGCTACCGAGCTGAGCTAATAGCGCCCATTGTCGGATCATTGACATTGGGAGCCGTCGCCGGGCCACAGTAGCCGAAAATAGTAGAAACCGACGAGCGAATTTCCATTTCCATTTCATTTAAGTGCTCAATCAAGCGCGAATCGTTATGTCAGATATACTATAATATACATTTTTTCGGCTACTGAAAACTTGAATCAAGTCTGGCGGAAGGAAGGAAGCTTCCTTGGTAACTCTTTAGCTTTTATAAAGTACTACATATGCGATGTGTTACGCAAGGCAGGCCAAGCGCAAAATCTGCGCTCAATGATAAGACATTGTCGAGGTTCTTGTCTCAATATATAAATACGTAAATAGTTACGCTTTGGCAGCTTTTTATTTAAGAAACATTTGATGCAAAAGTGTGCTGGCTGAGCAAGTGTCAAAACTAATGGTCAGCAGCCTCTCAATTGTCAGCTTAGCAAAATAAAATAAGCGAAATATCAACTCAACAAGTTCCCCTCTAGAAAATATATAAAAAACCGCCTTGGTCGAGAGTAAAAGTGAAAAAAGAGACAGACTGTCAAGTGTCAATCAGCCTTATGCTGCTGTCCCCATGTTGTGCTGTCCCGTGTTGTGTCTCTGAATTTGTACCACTTTCGCATGGACAAATATGGCAAAAATACAGAAACACAAAGGAGAAACAAGAAATTAGCATGTCACTGTGTCGAAGCCTGTCTGCTCTGGCATTATCCTTTTAACCCACTTGGAGTCTAGAGCTCCCAGATGGCCAGCAGCAGCGGCAGTAACACTTGCTTGATCACTTCCGCAATATGTCACTTGCCATATAATTTATGCAGTCAGACGCAGAATTGATGACTGGCCAGGAGTCTGGATGGAGCTAGAGACGGAGGCAGATTACAGATGGGTTTTATGACGATGGCAGGCGCTTCTCCAGCTGACCGGGAGAGCTGAAGCTGAAGCTGAAGCTAGAGCTGCAGCTGGAGTTGGAGATGGAGATGCTTGCCTCTCGCTGTGGGCTTTCTAATTGCGAGCACTTGCCGTTGGAGCGATAAAACTTACTCGCCACAGGCACTGCCTCGGCCACAGAGAGCCGGCTCCTCTGGTAACTGGTTCCGCGGGGCATTGCCAAATGTGTCCCAAGCCTCGGGCGGCTTCCCCTACCCAAAGCCAGACCCAGAGCCAGACAGACTCTAATTCATTTGACAGTTGAGCATTTAAAACGTGGGAAAAGATAAGCCAATCGAACGGAGAACCGTAATAGCCACAGCTGGGCACTGGCTTCGTCCATCGATTGATTTGTGTGGGATCCCTGGCAGGGCAGCCTTGGGAGAGGCTATTTTCCGCGGAAAACACACTTCGCTTCGTAGGTATTTTCCCTGATAAATCATGGCGCAATTGGAGTCTCGCCCGCCCCACTGTTAAGTCATAAACCAGGAGGCACCTCCTTCGCCTGACCCTGCTACACCCGAAAAGCTTACAGCTTTATTAGCCAAGCGGCGGGCTGAGCTGAGTAAATACTGGAGACAGACACGGCTTGGACACGGATGCCTGGGCTTAATGACACCCACAACGCCCCCAAAGCGAACCACGAGATGATCTCCAGTGGGAGAGACTCCCCTCTGGGTTTTTACGAGGCTGAGGCACACTCTGTTCTAAGGAGCTGGTATATTTGTTTTCTTGATGGGAATTTGATAATATATATTTACACATGTCGTTTGGGAGTATCTAATTTACATTAGATCCCTAATTTAAATCAATTTCCCTAAAGACAAGTCGAAGATAAGACCCATTATTGTGCAGTGTATGCAAACTTCCTCCGCGGCGAAGGTTACCTTTGGCAAATGCATTTCCATTAAAAATACCAAAAAATGTTTATGGCTTTTTCCCAACCCAACGACTGGGGGCAACAACAAATGGCGAGGCCTGGAAATGGTCTCAGTTTTGTAGCTGCCACAAATTTATGGCTACCAGGCCGAGTTTTCCCCTCATTGTTCTCAGCTTGTTGCTTGTTATGTTCGCTGCTCCCGGCTGCCTGCTCCCTCCGTTTCCTCTGATCTTAAGCGGCTGCCTTGGTTTTCATTCATAAATTCCGTGCAACAAGATTTTAGCATTTTTGCAGCCACATTTTTGGTGCGAGAAATTTCAATTTGCTGGCCCCAAAAGCGGTTAACATGAAAAACACTTTTCGGGCGGCTTCTTTGCATTGCCTTTGAATTACGCGACATCCCTCGGGAGCATTGTCTTAGCCAGCCTGATTAATGGCTCGATCGAAGCGATTTGCAGGCGCCAAAAGCAGGCTCCTAACTCGATTAGGCCAAGATCTAAGCCATCACTTTCGTTTGATTTGATTTCCTACTCTTGGACAGTCTCTGCTGGCCACTAACTTTCCTCCTTTGAGCACGCGCCAGCGAACGACTTTAATCGCGCTGCAATCGCCAGCAAAACGCGTGCAAGCCGCGTTGCGCGAGCGCGCGGCAATTTTTAATTTATGCAAAAAAAAAAGTGAAGAAAAATCGTAAAAAAAAAAACACAAAGACCATAAAAATTTAAATAGACGATAGAGAGAGAGGCCAAGAGTCAGCGGAGGCAGAGGGACAGAGACGAGGGGGGCTAAAAATCTGAGCTGCTGCGCGAAATAAAATAAAATTTTGATTTATGATCTTGTCGCTGAAGTTGTTCGTCAACAGCCGCGCGACGGCAGGTAGCTAGGGTACACTGAGCGAAGTGGGGGCACTAAATATATTTATAAGAATATTTAAAAGTATCTAAACTTTAAAGGAAAATATATCTTATGACCGAGACCAATTTATATACGAAATTTATAATAAATTCCTATATAATATTTTTTAAATATTTTTTTTTATGTACAATTTACCCTGGCTCAAATCATTTTATAAGAAGACTTAAGACTTGTTCTATTATCCGTAAAAATGATTTTAAAAGGTTTATATAACACATTTTTTAGTACTCCCGGAACTGTGAAGACACTTTCTCAAAATCCCACCCTTTATTTCTCCCAGTGTCTGGCTGTGTGAAGCTGCTGTACAAGTTTGTTGGCGCAACAAGTGCTTTCGGCCAGTATAACTCACTCAGCGTCGGTCGGTCGATCGGTCAGTCAGTCATTCATAAAAGCAGCGGCCGCGTGGCACTTTTGATTTTGTTGCCGTTGCCGTTGTTGCTTTTCTGTATTTTTGGTAAGCCCATGTTCATGCCCGATCTTTATCTCTGAACAGTTAAAAAGCGAAAAAGTAAAAGCCAAACAAAAACGCATTTAATATATATGTAGATATATGGCTCGCTGTGGCCCAAAACGATTGCAAATTCGCGATTGTTGTGTGGGCTGTGATTGTTGCTGCAGCAGCTGTTGCGTGTGCTGAAAGGCAGTAGGATCCACCCCCAAAAGGCCAGAAGAAGCCTCAGTTTTCTTGCCAGCCAGCAGATCCTCCTTCCCACAGCAGCAGCAGCAGCAGCAGCAGCAGCTCGGCAACATCAGCATATTTCTTCTCCTCGCCCGACTCCATGCTCTTTTGACTGCCATGGTTGACGGATTACGCAACTTGCCGGCCGTAGCATTTTCATTTTATTATTGTTATTATAAACTCTTCGCATTGTTGTTGCTGTCGGCGTGGCGTTTTTGTTTTTTTTTTTTTCTCTCTTCTTTTTCATTGTGCTTGGAAAATTTGTACATTGCATGCGATTGTTTGTTGTTTATACGCTCCACGGCAACAGCAACAGCAACAGCAAAAAATTTGTTTATAATTTTGAATGCAACAGCAGCGGCAGCAGCAGCGCCGCGGGCAGGCAATGACTTCGAAACATATACAACAATGCCATGTCGTGGCAAAAAACACAGAAAAAAACGCTACAAAAAGTTTTCTTTCTGTTGTTTTCCGCGCAGCTCCCCCTCGGCCAGGGCCTGGAACTGCCCTAGAGTCAAGTGTCACGCACACTCCAAGCCGCATGGAGAGACTCGGTTCCATCCTCGGTCGCAGCCTCAGCAGCAGCTCATTAAAGCCAACGCCGCATTTCAAGTTCGCTGCCTAAGTCTTTCGTTCTTGTTAGCAACTCGCGCCAGAGCGAGACGGAGGACGCCCAGGAAAGGCCCAGCCAGAGAGAGAGAGAGAGAGAGCAGGCAGGAGACTTGCAAGCCAAAGTGATTTCCAAATAAAATCGTTGCGGGCTGTTTTGGGCAACGCCTTCCCGAAAACCCCAAAAACAAAAAATAAAACAAAAAAGCGAAAACAGTAGAAAGGAAAGCGGCAGCAGCAACAGAGTTTCAACAAAAAACGCTCCAAGGCTTCAAGGCCAACAACGCAACAACGCCTTGAATCCGCTCCCCAACTCCATCTGCAGCCAAAGCACCAGTCCCAGCTCCAGCTTCAGCTTCAGCTCCAGCTCCGGCTCCATCGCTGCTAGCAAATGAACGCAAGTTAACACCGACCGATCTGGCCGCCGATTCGGACCTGGGGTCCAGACCCCAGACCGGCTGGACGGGATGCCGCCAAACAGAAACACAAACAAATTGAAAGCAAATCGATGCTGAGATGCGGCTGGAGACCGTGCTGCAGCTTTGACCCCGTGGCTAACTTGTGAACTTGTGCCAGCAGCACGTGGACCTGCTACCGGGGAGCCAGAGCCCCAGTCTAGGATGCAAACAAATTAATTTCCTATTAATTTTCCACTCGTTTGGGGGTTTAGACATACACTGGGAAAATGTGACAAGAGAAAATGTGATTTGATCTCAAAGGAAAATTTATCTTTTTTGATCTAAGTCCACTTTGAGGTACCATTTCATAAAACACATTTATTTTTAAGCTTAGAAATACATTTAAAGTTTAGAAAAACATGAAATAGGTTTCGTTTTTTCCGCACAGTGTAAGTATCGGCTACATTTCAAAGTTCAGTGGGACTCATTGGGACTCAGTGGCCATTGGGATGCAAAGTATGCAGCCGAGTGACCATTTTTGGGTCACCGTCACCGTCCATCAGTTCCCCCGGGGGCCGCGCATGTCGTCCGCAGCTATGCCATTGATCTTTATCAATGGAGCCGGGACCGGGACCCGCCAGGGACATACATAGATAGAGTCGCCAGTTCGCCATGAATGAAGCTTGGAGCGATCGCGGCTAGATGCATTAATTTATGCATATGCAGGCAGTGTGCGTAAAAAGTGAGTGAAGAGTGGAGGACGAGGTGCTCTCCAGTTATGAGCTCCACTTTGCCGGCGGCAGCGGTGGAGAGAGACGCTGCTTAATAAACAATAAATATGCAATTAAGCAAGGCCAGACGATGGCCGCTGCCAAGTGCTGTTTATATAAGACACATATCTTCCCCCTTTGGAGATCGCTGATCGCGCAGCCCATCCTCGTTCTATAGCCACTCTAATAGCAATTAACTTGGACTGGACGGGACTGGGACTGGGACTGGGACTGGCACTGAAACGATGCCATCGGCGGCTGGCCGTTAATGAGAAACGCCGGAGCGACGAGTGAAACAATTTTACAGACGACGACCACGACGGCGATATGGTATATAAATAAAGATATCGATCTATTTTCTATATAGACATGGCTGCGATCCCCAACCGATGATTGCTCAATCGCCGGATGCTCATTTTACCAGCTTTCCTCGGCGCTAAAGAGAGCTTTCGAGTTGAACTTCAGCTTAAATATGATTTAATTATGTTGTTAACGGGGCAGAGTAGAGAACGGAGCCTGCAGTTGGAGCTGGAGATTCTGGCTAAGTTGGAGCAACAAGTGCAGCCGCATGCCAGCGGCCAAAGTTAGCCAGAGCCAAGGACAAATCGAGCATTATACTAACTCAATTAGTGCCTGCTTGGCCATTCGCTGGCCACTTTGCCATTTTGGGACCCGGCTTTCATGGAAGCAATTACCGAGGCCTGCTCTCTGGCTGGGAATCAGCTGGAATGACGCTCATCCGGCCGGATTCGGGTTGGGATTCCGATTCGGATTCGGACTTCTTAACGCGATCGGCCGGGCTGGCATTGTGCAACAAAGCTACTGCTGCTGCTGCTGCTGTACCGAGTTGTGTTGTCAATTCCGGAAACTGTTCCCATGTTTCGCAGCGAAACTATTGAAAAGCGAACAACGGGCGGACCGAAGCCAACTGATCGCTGAAAAAACGCCCCAAAGCAACGTTCAAAGTTGTTCTGACAGACTGGCATGCAATGCACTGAGAGAAACTGGGATTAAACTGGAAATCCTAAAGTCAAGAAGTCAAGAAAAATAGCTTTCAGACTATAATTTAAGTACTGTTCTGTATAATTTTTAAATTATATTTAAAATCATATTTATTTCTTTAAATATGCTTAATATACTCCCCTATTTTTCCCTCTGTGCCGTGGAATTGCGAATTGCCCGAGCGACTGCGAATGAGAATTTCTGTTGCTATTTTTTTGATTCACCTGCAAAGCCTTGAAATTTTGTAATTCTAATTCGCCGCTGAAACACTGACTCAGTTCAGCTTTTGTAATCCATCAGCCGGGGCAAAAATTATGATGAAAAAAAATAAATCAGCAGCAGCAGCAGCAACGTCGCAGTAGCAGCAGCAACAACGTCGCAGCGCAACTGACGTACAAAAATTGTTCAACAATAAATCGGCGGCAGCATTTGATCAGCAATTGTCAAGGTGAGATTCTAAGCAGATACAAAGGTAGAAGCCAGCAACAACAATGCCGAGTATTAGCGACTCATGACGACGAGCAAGTGCAGTTTCCCCCAGGGGGCGGTAGCGGAGGGGCGTGTTCGAAAATACGAGTATTGCTTTTTTTAAGCCAGTCTCTCCCCGCTCACTTAGTCAACTTTCTGAAGCCAAGTTTTTGCCCTACACTCCGCGGCAGGAACTTAGTCATGTCTAGATTAATTTTTTTTTTTGGCTGTGCAGCTGGTGACGCTCTTAGATAGTTGTGTCATTAATTCTACAAGACACAAGACAGCTGTTTAGAGTTTAGTGAGTTTAACTAACTACCCAGAGGGGGAAACCCCTTGCGGCTTGTTTAATATTAATGCGATTCCTCTGAAAGAAATATAAATATATTCGCAGCAACAATAGGCGTTTATAGCTAAGTGGGGGAGTCCCTCCTGGCGAGAGCTTGGGAAAGGAAACTTACTTCTAATGTGGGTGCACTTTCAATTACCATCGAGACTTCCATTCCCATCAAGCTCAATTAGATGGCCCAATTATAATGATCGTTGACCAAGCCGAAAGGCTGGTCCCCAACTGCAGCTGGAAGGAAGGCATTTTCCGCACGGATTCAGATTCAGTTTCAGAAAAATTAAACGAGGAGGTGACCCCTCTCTCTCTCTCGCTGTGGTCAGATCGACCAGATAATAAACAAAATAAAACTGAGCGAGGGGAGAGAAGAAAAACGTTAACAAAAAAGTGTGGCGGTTAATTGTGCAATTTATATAAGCGCATTCTTTTCACGGCGTTTGTTTTTGTTCGGTTTTTGTTCGGGGCTAGTAATTTAAATATTATGGTATTTGTTTCTCTTCCCCTGTCTCCCTGTCTCTCTGCTTTTTTTTTTGAGTCGGCAAAATGAAATCATGGTCAACTGACTATTATTTGTCGCTTACACACAGTTTTCAGTGTTCAGTTAGTTTTCCTATGCATTTTCACAGCGGCAAGATCATGATAGCGACTGAAAAACAACAAAAGAGTGGCGGAGGAAAAAAGAGCCCAGTCGGAGTTAACCAAGCGTTAAAAGTTCATTGTTAGTCGCTGGGGGGGAAACCCGCCAAGGAAAATCCAAGTTCCCATCTCCAGTCTCTGGCAGCTCTTGGAAATCCCGCTTTAATTGGTGTCAGAGTACCGAGCACAGGACATTCGAGTCCTGCTAATTGGCATCGCATTTACAAGGCCAAAAACAAGTGCAACGCAACCCTTGTTCGATATCTATAGAATTTGAGAGCCAATTATAACATGAGACCTTAAGGGAGAGCCACCCTCTGGACAGCCTAGGAAGGGCATGGAGGTCTCCTGGCAAACCAGTTGCAGCCACCGCATCATCTTGGCAATAAAATAATAATTATTATAATCTCGACGGAGAAATCTTGGCCAACCATGGGGCATCCTTGGCAGCGACTCTCTTGCCTTGTTTACCTTTCCGCCGTGTGTCAACAAATGAGACCGTAATTAACCCCACTCAGCCCCCCACGTTTCGTTGGTCAATACCGTGCGAGATATATACCCGCACTCGTGCCTAGCTATGCGCAATAGTCGTAAAATTTTATTTATTTGAATACTCTCACCTGGCTAATAACTGGCCTGCCGGCCTGCCTGCTAACCCCGTTCCTCGTGCCTTGCCCGGGCATTTTGTAATTTCCTCCGAGCGTTGCGTACGATTTTGATCGACAAAAAATACACTCTTGACGGATGGGGCAGCAACTGGAGCCGAGTCGAGGTGGAAGCCAGTTTTCGAGCGTTTTGAAAGCGCTGCCAATATTGTGAATGAAATGCGAAACTCGCTTTCAGCACAGGGACCTCCAGCTGGGTGGAAAAGAGAATGCTGATGGTCTCAGCCTGAGCACATGCTAATGGCCACAGGAGGCTGTAAACGGTGCCCAGGGATTGGAAATGGTCTTTTTCCAGCTTCAACTTGAGCTTTCCTTTCTTTTTGACTCTTTGGTTGTATTTTATTTATATGCAATTGTAAAATACTCTAGAAGTTACATTTAAGAACTACATAACATTATCTGTACCAAAGAACCTCCTATCCTTAAGAGTAGATTCTTTCACTGACCATCTCTAAGCTCAAGTTTTTGGCACGCTTTGTGGGTCAATTTGTGACTTGAATCGGATCTGAGATCTCTACCTGTTACGGGGAATTATGTCAACTGCAATCGAGATTGCACAAGCGGCACGTAAACACTCGAGTGTGTGTGTTGAGCTTCTCCTCATCCGCCTCATCTCCACATGAGTCCGTAGCCGTAGAGCTCTTGAATGGCGTTAGATTGAGCTCTTCTCCGCCCGAATGCAAATGCGGTCAGCGCAGAATCAGAGAAAAGGGGGGGAAAAGGGAGAATCCCAGCTGGAGAAGATCTCTGGTGAGAAATTGAGGAACGAGCCCGCTGCTGCTAATGTTCCGCGAGCGAGACTCGGCTCTCAGGCCATGCATCATTGTTAATGGCAACTTGTTTGTTGTCGTCGCTGAGCTCTTACACAGAGAGAAAAAATATAGTAAGTCAATGAAATATAATTTGAAGAGGAAATCATTAAAGGACTTGACACTTTTCCTATGATTTTGTGACTTTAAAGATGTGAAAAATATTATATTTTTAAATATATAATATTTCAGTTCACAGTTTTTTTCTCTGTGTAGTGTGGCTGGTACTAGCACTAGTGCTGGTGCTGTTGTAGTACCAGCATCACCACTGATCAAACTTAATTCAAAGTTCCTGTTGCGCGAATTTCGACATAGGGAGGGAGGTACCAGCAAGGAAGCTGTTGCTGCGGCACTTGATGTTGCTGCTGCTGCGGCTGCTGCTGCGACTGTTGCTGCAATATGCGTGTGCGTTCAAGACGTGAGCCTGGCTTGGTTACATTTACATTGTATTATGTGTATTATGTGCCATAATTTAATTGACATTGCTCGCGTAAATCAGGCAATCACTGATATACGATGTGTTGTGGCTGCTTGTAGTTGCTGCTGCTGCTGCTGCTGCGGTCAGCTTCGCACCAGCAACAGCAGCAGCATAAACGAACGTGAGCCGAGCGAGCATTTAAATGCGGTCAGCCAGTTTTTCATTTTTTCTCGCTTAGTCGCCGCTTAGTAGTTGATACTAACTAGACACTTGTATTATTTAAATCAAGTTGTGCTAGTTTTTTTCTTTAATACAATAAAAAACGCGCTGCGTGTGTGTGCGTTTGTGTGTGTGTAGTATTTGATGTGGAAATTAATTTTAATTCGGTTACAAGTATTTACTGGCTGAGGCTGGCCTGCTAAAAATTCCAGCGAAGTATCATTTTGGGTTTCTCTGCGGAGTCCATGACCTTTGGAGCAGTACCAGGCCAGAGTCGGAGCCTGGGCCACGTTTCACGTTAGGGGTGGAGCAGCTAAGCAGACTTATCTCCGCTGAGGAGCTCTGGAACCCTGGCCACAAAGCGAAGGTGTGCACCGTGGGCGATGCGTCTGCGTTTGCGTCTGCTGCTGCTGATGCTGATGCTGCTGCGTCGTCGTCATCCGACCAAGTCTGCATCTGTGTCTGCCAAGAACAACAACAATAACAGCAGCAGCAGCAGCCCAAAAACACACTGGCACACACACTAGCGAACGGGCGGACTCATAAAACAGGCGTTGTTGACTTTTGAAGACAGGCCAGGGCAGAGTGGCACAGCCACAGTGAAATATTGGTAGAACCAGCAGAAATTCAAGGAAATTTATAAATTTAAAAACCAAAATAATATTAACAAAATCACTTTAAAGTCAGCAGAATTTTTAAACAAAATATGGAAAATATTAATCTGAAAAATAAATTAGAGTCTCAAGAAATTAATTTATTTAATTTAAAGAGTATTAAGAAACACCTCTTTGATTTAATTATATAAAAAACCATCGAATTCCCTTACTACCAACATTTTTCTCCCAGCTTAAAGGCCAGTTTCTGCGATCTTTTGCTCCCACAAGCGCCGTTTTGGCAGTTCGTCTGCCAAATCCTTTGTCTTCAGCCAGCGTGGCCTCCTACAAAATATTTCGTGGCTTTTGTGGCCGCCCTTTCCTCGGAGTGCGGAGGAACCAGATCAAAATGTGCCGATATGAGCTCATAAACACGCAGTTTAAAAGTATTTTTATTATTTTATTTCAAGTTTGCCTTTGCTTTTTTGCCTTTTTTCGGGGTATAAAGATCGGCGCAGCCTGTTGAAAGGGGACTGTACATACACGTAAGTCGCTTAAAGTCGCTCTCGCTTTTTTTCCTTATTTTTTGGGGTATTGAAAACTTTCGGCAATCCAGTTTAACGTTCTATGTAATTATTCAATTAGTCGGCTGGCAAGATAGGGAGAAACAGTAGCCGGGATTTGCTCTAATTGAAACTTAATTATTCTCCGAATAAGCGGCTATAGCTTAGGTATATACGAGTCTCGGCTCGGACTCCAGCTCGAGCTCATTAACAGTCACCGGATGCACTTTCAAATCAACCGAACAGCAAGTGGCCGAGTGAAAGATGCAACTGGCAAACGAGTTTTTGCCGCTGAAGAAGAAGCAGCGGCTAAAAAATCATAATAAAATTACCATAATTATAAAAAAAAAAAGTACAAAAGTAAAAAAGTTGTAAAACAGCCAGAGCAGTATGTGCCACAGCAATATTTCCATACTATAACTATATACTACGTGCAGGCGCGGAGAGCTGGGATCGCAACGGAACAGATCGGCTCGGATCGGCAGGTGTTAGAACGTGTCTCCCGAGAGCCGGACAAGTTGCTGTCAAGACTCGAAGACCGAATTGTATAACACACGCCCCACAAAAAACAACACACACACACCGAAGGCCATTAAGTTGGCAAGAGTCTTTGGCTTGGTCTTGTCTTGGCCGCTAGGTGTTGGCTTTGTGCAACGCATAAATCTTAGGGCCCTAGCACCACAATGGTTTGTTTGCACGTCGCAAACATTGGCGTGTTCGGGGTACACCAAACTTGGACTAGGAGTTGACTTGGACTTGGACCTGGGACTAGCCCCTGGCCAGCAGGAGCTCCTGCTCCTGGCCAAATCAATAAAAAACTTCCGTTGCTCAAAACGACGAGGGCGGTTTTAATTAACACGCGGCCAAAGTTTCCTGCCCTCTGCGGAAAGCGAAAGCGGCCCAGGCTTACAGTTGCAGTGTTGTCCATGAAACAATGTTAATATATTGAAAAAGAAAACAGTAGGGAAATAGCGGGAAACATTTAATAAAACAAGAAACTTTCATAAGACATGTACAAGTTAGCTTTAATTCTTAAGTGTTTGTCTGAATTTCTTGGCATATTTTCAAGTTAATAAATCGATAAACAAATGTGTAATTTTATATTACACTCATTAACCCCTAATATATATTCCCATAAATTGAAACAGACACTAAAGTATAACTTGGGCTTTATATGCTAATTGACAGTAACTCAAATGGTTATTAAATAAAAGTAAACCAAGCCTCTGTTAAAATGCAAAACGGTTGGTAATAAAATCTGCATAAAAAGTGGTTCATTTCTAAAATAATAAAAAACAAGAAAGGAAGCTAACTTCGGCACGCCGAAGTTTGTATACCCTTGCAGATTGGTTTTGATGTTCATATTAAAGATATAAATGTTGAAAATACTCACAAAACAGAGTTTCATTACAGTTTACCTATACTTATTATGTTTACAGTTTGACAGTTACAGTTTTACATTCCCAGCTTTACATATTTTATACAATTACCGATCGCTTCTATGGCAGCTATATGATATATTTGTCCGATTTTTATGAAATTTATACCAAAATTCTAGAACAATAAAAAAAGCCTATATCTCAGAGTAGATAAAAATACGTTGAAAAACAACGAAGCTATAATTTTTTTCCTATTAATTTCCCAAACGTTCCTATGGCAGCTATATCATATAGTCGTCCGATTTTCATAAAATTTTTACCAAAATTTAGAAATAATATAAAATGGCCATATCTAAAAAATGGTGCAAAAATATTGAAAAACAACAATGTTATAATTTTTTTTCTAAAAATTTATCGAACATTTGTATGGCAGCTATATGATATAGTCGTCCGATCCGGCCCGTTCCGACATATATAGCAGTGAGAGTATATAGAAGACTATATGCAAAGTTTCATTCAGATAGCTTTAAAACTGAGGGACTAGTTTGCGTAGAAACGGACAGGTGGACAGACGGACAGACGGACAGACGGACAGACGGACAGACGGACAGACGGACAGACGGACATGGCTAGATCGACTCGGCTGTTGATGCTGATCAAGAATATATATACTTTATAGGGTCGGAAACGTCTCCTTCACAGCGTTGCAAACTTCTGACTGAAATTATAATACCCTGCAAGGGTATAATAAAATTCAAGGAAAATAGTAACTATAAAAGCCGCAAGCTTGACATATTTCTTAGCCAAAAAATAAGGACAAAAAGGCAGCACTGTTGCAGAGTCTTTCAAGTTGGTAGCACCCTCAAAGGGCAGTCATAAATTCGGGCTCTTTGGCCAAACGGTTTAACCCCTTAAAGCCGGCGGCGTCGGAGTACAGAGATAGACCAAATTGATTGTGTCGCTTGAGGGGCGCCGAGGGCGTGGCTATTTGCTTAGTTGCCTCGATTGACAGCTGCCAGCAGACTTTGGGAAATCAGGGTCTCTCTCCGCTGCTGCTCCTCCCTGGGCTTTTTTTTCGGGTGACTAACAATGGCCTGGCTCAGCAGGAGAATTTATTACACAGCCGCCGTGTGGCACGCCCGTTCTAGACTCAAGCCTCGACTCCTCCGCTGATATTCAAATACGAAAACGAATACGAGCACGATACTGGTACTCGTACTCGTATCTTGATAAACAACGTACCACCCACGCCACCAATACAGCGGCCTTTGGTGCAGGGTCTTCAACTTGTTTTACTAGTTTTCCTCACAAACTCACATATATAGAGGGGTCTCCGAGCTCTCCGTATTGTGTGCTTCTTGGTCCCTCTTTGCCTGTCTGGTGGTTGTCTCTCTGCGTTTTCTCTGGGCAAGCACATGAACTTTCGTGGCACACTAATTCAATTAGGAAGCCCACGCCCACTATCAATAAATTCTCGCCAGCACGAGACCAGCTACAGCTCTCCGGCTTTATGTTCCGGATCATCATCTGGAAAAGGCACTAACTGGAGCAGCAGCAGTCTAGAAACTAGAAGTACTCGATGCTGGGTATGACGCGAGTACTTGCCCCTCGTCGGGTGGGTGTTGCCTGTGACAATGGCAACCACCTCCTCCCTTTCGTGGGCAGCAGCGCGTGCAAAAAAAAGCGAAAAAAAAACCAAACACACAGCGAAAAATAGCAACTGAAAAACTTTTCACGAAATTGACATTGACACACGTGGAACGACGAACAACAACCACACACAAAAAGAACATTACAATATTGCACATACGCCCCAGTGGCGTGTGTGGTTGTGTCTGTCAAGTGAGAGGGTCACAGGCGTAGGAGGTCGCTATTGTTACGTCGTCGTTGTGGCTGTTGTCGTTGTCTCAGCGGCCGTTGTCTTTGCTCGTTTGTCAGTCAACATTAGAGACATGTCAACAATTCAATTTGCAAAATGCCAACTAACCGCGGGCGCAGCCCAGGAGAAGGACCAAAGGATCCTCTCGAGGGGTTAAAGTAGCCCAGGGAATCCTTTTCGGATTCCATTAATATATCTTTAGAAGGAGAAATTGTATTAATGTCGGTTAGATCTTTTCCATTTAGAATACTGCCTTAAAAATATATATATTCACTGCTTAAAATATTAAAAAATAAACAAACTCTTATAGCTTTAATAAATCAAGTTTAGACCCTTTTAAGCCCCAAGAATAAACCCAAAGTATATCCAAATAAATAATATAAATGCTCCCTTTGAACTCACCTGCGTCTGCGTGAGGCCCAGACTCGCCGCCAGCTCGGCCCGCTCGGGCAGGGCCAGGTATTGGGTGCGCTGGAAGCGGCGGTTCAACTGCTGCAGCTGCAGCGAGCTGTAGATGGTGCGGGGCTTGCGCATCTTCTTGCCCTTGCCGTTGACGCGGAGGCCGGAGTCCTCGCACTTGTCCGAGATTGAAAAGTCTGAAAGGAAGAGTCAACAGCAGCGGTGAGTCTCTGTAAATGGCAGGAACTGCTCTGCAGCACTGATGAATTTATAATCAGCTATGAAATTATGGCCGGCAGAACGCTTAACCCTTTTTTGCTTGCCTGGCTCCGAGTATGCATATTTATGAGCGAATTCCCGCCGCGGACCGCGCTGGAATGCATGAAACTGTTACATTTATGGACCTGGAGTTAATTGCAGCCGCATCGCTTAGAAATCGGGGGCAGCCGCAGAGCAGCGATATAGCCGATATATCGATTCGTTAAGTAACTTGTAAATGTCAGCGAATTAGTGTTAATTGTCGGAGCGAAAGTTCAAAGCACTCCACACCAACGGTCTCATAAAACTACGATATGATATGATGTGGCGATGATGATGATCATCGGCCCAAGTTCAATGGGCGACCGTTGACGCTGCTAATTGTTCGAAAACGAACTATTATTAAATGCCAAATATGGCCACAGGTGGAGGAGCCAACACTCCGTGTCCGTATCTCAATCTGTATCTGTATCTGTCGCTGTGTATTTTTTCTTTTTTTTTTTTTTTTTTGCGCCCAAACAGGGACAGCACGTGCTGCACTCGCTTAATGACAAAATGGCAAGTCGCGGCATTAGTCAGCCGGACACCCGCTCCCTGGAGTACCTCCTGACCATTTCGGCCATCGCCACACACACACAACAATCCATCCATCAGGCGGTGCAATTAATTACGGCAAACGAAAGCCTAATTACACTGCAATTATCGTTACAAACAACAACTGGCAACCGGCAAGAATTATCCGGGGATTTCTTTCTCGCCGAAGACCATTGCTGGCCCCTTCTAACGATTAACGATCAGCTGTTCTCCTGGATGATTTCAAGTGCAAGTGCATCAAGGTCAGTTGGGCCCACGTTGCGTATGAGCGACGAAAGTTAAAGATAGCAATTGAGGCTGCTGTGGCTGTGACTGTAGCTATGGCGTTGGCGTTTTTTGTTTGTTTTTTTTTTGTTCACAGCCAGCGACAATGGCTAAAAAATGAATTGCTTTTCACTCACTGCGAAAAAACCTGAAAACTGCTCAACCAAAACGCATCGAAATAGCAACAAAATTGTTCAACAAAATACGAGAGGCAGTCGCTGCTACAACAAAATTGTCACAGTCAAGCGCGCAATTATGCCAGAGACTGGGAAAAAAAATTACCAAAAAAAAAAAAAGATACAACACACAAAAAGAGTACAAAAACAAAAAGGAAAGACATAAAAAATAAATAAAATGGGAAAATTGCAAGTACGTGGATATGAAACAAAAAGATTGCACAGTTCTCCCACAGAAAACACAGAGTAAGTTGGATGGGCTTTACGGAAAGGGATAAGATTATGATAGATATATTAAAGAAAAGGGAAAATAAATATATGGAAGCTTAGTTCTGAGCTTAGTTTATCCTATAAAATAATATTCTTCATTGCAAACTTATCTTACAAGTGGATTTTATAACCGATGCGAGTCTAAACATTGAAATTGACATTTGATGAAAGTGAAAGACACCTCCAGACACAGTGTGCTCGTACTTGGCTGCAGGTGAAGCCTAATTGAGACAAGACCGAGAGGAGACTCGAAGTCAACGAGCAAACAACAAACCCGCAGAAGACGACAACAATGGCACTCGAGGAGCGAGCGAGCGCTGAGCTCTCGAGCTCAAGTGTCGCCAAAAAACATACTCGTAGATGAGGAAGTGGACCCTGGTCAGGGAGATCTTCAAGAGAGGTGCTTCCCCGGCTACAGAGACTACGGATTACTTACCATCCTTGGGCGGACTGGCGCAGGGCGGGGCATAGCTGCCCAGGTGATAGCCGGAGTAGGAGTTCTGGTGCATGGGCGGGAACGGATAGCCGAGGGCGCTGCGCGGACTCGGGAAGCCAGAGTCCTGGCCGCCCTGCGGCCCAAAGTGCTGGTAGGTGCTCCGGATGCCGCCGTACCTAGAAAATGCAAGGGAAATAATCAATATGTGTGGCAGTAAAAATAGAGGGAACCCTGAATGAATCGTGTGCCCGGTTCGGGGACACGAGTTCTCCTAGCTCCTTGCGTGTTTTGTCTACACTTTTCACTATTAAATTCAACGGAAGGAATACACAAAAAAATGGTCCCAAAATGTGTTTCATGTTTAATGCAAAAAGCGACGAAACGGAAACTTTTTCTCTCACAACAAAAAATTAGGCGCTGAGGCAGGAAAACTTTTGCCACGACTTCATTTACCCAGAAACCAGCCACAGAAACAGAACCCAAAGCCTAACTGGATGCGGCTTAATACATCAAAGGAAAATCAATACAAATGTCAGAGTTTAGTTTCAGTTTCGACTGTAGTCCTGGTAAATATTTTGTTAACACTTTGCCGGCGAAACAGTTGAGCAAGTTCCCATGCATTATGTTCGCTCCTGCCGGCCCGGCCAACTGCATGAAATATTCAATGCTCTCTCTGCCTGTGTCGCCCTCTTGGCCCGAACACGGAAACGGAAGCCCAGAGTCGTCAGGTGAAATGCAGCAGAAACCGCAATGGACAGCCAACGGACAGCGGGCAAGGGGTATGCATCGTATGATATATAGCAGATATGGCAATATGGCTGTCATTCCGTGGCCTGAGACTCTGACTCTGGGACCAAGACTGAAGCCCGGGACTCAGACAGAGACAACTCCCGAGGGCTGGGCCTGGCGCAGCCAAGCATTCCAAGCTCAAGGGCCCAACACGCACAAATGACAGAGAGAGATACGTGAGTAGAACGGGGAAAACCGCAAGAGCCGGGAATGCAATGAAATATGTATAATGAAAAATCGAATCGTGCGTCGGGAAAAACAATTTGCGGCTGCAAACAGTTGGCAGAGTCAACGGTAAATAGGACCGCCGTACCCGAACTCGGAACTTGAAAGCCGAATACGAACTCGAACCCCCGGCAAATGTCCGGAGACAGAGGCTTTATTTAGCACACGCGGACCGGCAGCAAACTATACTTAATTGAATTTATTTTTGGCTTCCGTTTGGCGAGCGCAGCGGAGGTACCACCAGCATGAACTGCCCAGCCGGAAAATGCAGCTGAAGTGATTTTCTTAATCAAAAATAATAATAATAAAGCGAGAGGCCCCAGGCGCGGGTTCGATCCCCAAAACTGTCGTAGAATCAAGCTTTCAATGGGCTTTAATTAATGCGAGGCGACTAAGGGGAAATTGTGAAGGCATCAGCAGATATTAATATTATATTCTGTATAGAATATATATTTTAGGGGAAAGAATTTGACTTTATATTCAGCAATTAATATATATTTTTGAGTTTTAAAATATATACTGAAGAACTTTAGCTGAAACTTAAGGAGTGTTTGATAAATATAATCTGATTTATTTAAGAATACAAACAGAACTATTCAATTTTCCATGGTTTGAAAAGAATATTTTTAGAACACACAAAGTTTATAATATTTTTCTAAAAGAGTTTAATATGACATTATAAATGCCATTACATATTATTTTAATTTAAAAATAATTCACAACATCTACACGTTTCTATTTTACTATTAAATACTTTGTTTATAAGCAACTTTGAGACCTATTTAATTTCTTTTAATTATTTTAAAGTAAAGACGTTTTCAAAATTTTTTAAATTCGATTATTTAATAAATCAATTTTTCAATATTTTATATTTTCTCTTTTAATGTGAAACATATAGTAACATTTAAAATATTATTAAAAAATTAATTCACCTTCCTCACTAAAAAGGTTTTCCTAAATTTTCTGCTAACACTATCTATAAATTGTTTGTAATTGACAAATATCTGTGACAAGATCCACATAAAGCGATCCGTATTACATTGTTAAAGGGAACGCCCTGGCTAGGAACTCCTGTGAATAACTCCACGGGAGTGGCAAATAAGCCACAAATTAGATTGAGTTTCGGATAACTCTGAGGCTGGCAAAATAAAATTGAAGTCTGCGCGGGAGTAGCTGGTTTCCTAGACCACTTTCCAAGATATTTTCCTGGTTGTTTCGGGCAGACTACGGGATCCCCTGATCTCGACACTCACCCGGCGGCGGCATGCTGCTGCAGCTCCACGAAAGCGGACTTGCCGGGCAGGTTGACGCCCGGCGTGACGCTGGCCGCCGTATTGCCGCCGTCCATGTACTTGGGCGTGTGCGGGGCATCGGGGGCGTCCATGCCGGACTGCGGTGTGCTGGGAGGCCCCTCGTAGGGGCTCCCGAGGTCCGTAAAGTTGAGCGTGTTGGCGCCTATCGAGGCCACTTTATCAAGAATTTTGAAGGCCGTTTGGGGGGATGCGCGCAGAGAGGAATTCAAGGACTTAAGGGTATATGATCCGCCTTAAAACTTGTGTCTGATGGCTGATGTTAAACTATAGTGTTTTATATTTTATATAGCTGAGTTGAGCACGTAAATCCTTGCTCAGCCTGGCGCGGGTCACTTTTATCGGCACTTGGGGGCACTCAACACTCTTGCAAACGCTTTCTCTGCATTGCAAATATTTGGTGAAACACGTATTTCCTTCGAACTGAATCGAATCAGATCAAAATCAAATGAAATCAAATCGAGTCGGATCGAATCACTGGCGAGGCTCGCGACGGATTTGACAGAGCGGTGCTGCGCGGAAACGACGACGGAATTCGGTTGGCAGCGGAAACGACAGCAACGGCAACGACGACGACGACGACGACGACTGCCCACGAACAAAGTGCGTATACGACTAGGTGAGGTTTTCGCTTCGCGGTTGCGCGAGACTGCCGCAGCCGCTGCCTCGGCGCTCAGTGTTGCTTTGCGGCTTTGCCGCTCTGTGGCCGTACTGTGCAAGCGGGATGGCTGCCGCCTGCTGAGCCTGCATCAGAGCGGCTCAACCCTAGCTCAGCGCGACTACTACAAGCCACTCTCCCTTCCCGGGACCAATCAGGGGGCTCGAAACTGGTTTTTCCAGTGGCTGAGTGTGCGTGCGGTTGGTGTTGAGACCGTACCAATACCATAAATCCCATCCGCAGGGGGGCTCTCGCTCTAGCTCACTCCTGCCTCTAGCCTGAAGTCTCTGTTTTTCTTTTTTTTGGTCTAGGTCTAGGGCGGCGGGCGGGGCGTGGCCTGGGATTTTCGGGGGACTCACAGCATTTTGTATGCAAATATCAGGAGAGTGTGAGGGAGCGGAAGAAGGGGTACTGCCCCTGGAAAGTGCAAATATTTTGACGTTTTAAATAATGTTGATTAAATGCAAAGGTCTCAATTATTAAATTGATTGTTGAACCTGTAATTTTTGGCTTCTTTCGGTTCCGCCGTCTCTGTTTATGTTATTTTTAGCTCAATCGAACGAGGCACGACGCCCCAACGAGAGCGGTAATCAACGGGTTAGTTAGGCTAATGATTTGTTTACGTTTTAGCTGGTCAGATTTATTTATAAGGCTTAAATTAGACTATTTATAATTACAACTTGGCTTGATATACAAGTTTAGTAAGTTTTTTTTACTTTTTACAGAGGCTTTAACTTTAAATTTCGAACACTTTGAGAGACTTTAAGGCTCCTTTTCGGGTATAGTACTAGTGGCGCCACCTAGTGTCCGCATTTGGCAGCAGCTAAACCAGTCTAACGGGCCAACCTGCTCACCTGTCAAGCCACACACACACTCTCTAGCTCACTCTCGCCAGAACCCTGCCCCCTGCTGAGCGAGGCTTGGCCACGCCCACTCTCCTTACTGCCTTCACGAGAGAGAGAGCAAGAGAGGCAGGGAGAGCGAGACCGGAAGAGCGCGCGCATAGGCAATTCAAAATGGCGTCCTTTCAAACAACAACCCTGTGTGTCGCTTTGTGGCTCTTGGCCGAAAAGCGACAACTCTTGGCCCGCTCGAGCGGAGTTTTTCTCATTCACAAGTTTTTCTCATTCATTCGCCCAGACGGAGAACAGCGGACTTTTCCGCGAGAGCCAAGAGCCAAGAATTGTCACCTGAGAAGGATTTCCGCTAAACGGAAAATGCATATTCATGAGGAGCAGAGACGACGGACGGATGGACTGGCGGAGCAATTAACCAGAGAGTGCCGCAAAAAGCGAACAAAAAGTTATTTACAAAAGTTAAACCCATGGATTTTATAGACCACAACCAATTGAAATGTTAATCCCTCGATCCGGAAAGCACTACCACCGGGCTTAAGCCACATTTTCTGCTGGCCTGACCTGGCTTTAATTTAAAGGGAACGCTGCCGCATGGAACGCGGGGAACACAGTTCAAATGCACGTAATTGTGGCAATTACTTAATGAAATATTTATTAAATGCAAATTATGATTAGACTACCAGCTAAGCGGCGGTGGCGGCCACCGTCACTGCCACTGCTACTGCTGCCACTCAAAATGTGTGTGTGCGTGTGTGTGTGACGGTGCTTGTGAGGAATATACAGGTGTATCTTGGGTGTGTGTGGTTGTGCCGAGCCGCTCTTGGGCCATGCGATTAATTGGCCATAAATCAAAATCAAATTACCGCCGCACGAGGCACGTGCAAATATGTCAAACAAACACGTTTGCAAGTCAATCAGACGCGGCGCGAATTAATTTATCTATCAACTTGTCGCAGATGAGCTAAAGATCAATGGGGTTACAGATCAATCAGATGGGAGAAGCTACTGCTTAAATGGGGGTTAAGTAATGCAGGTGTAGAGCAAAGTATACGGGAATACCGAGGTAGGGGGATTTCTTAACCAAGTAGCCTCTCTAGGCCTTAATTAACCTGATTAATAATGTTTTGATTAACAAACATTTATTGATTTGTAAAATTATCTTTAGTTACTTTATTTTAGCAACAACTAAAAAAGTATATAAGGCTCTTAAGCTCAAAAAACACCCAAATACATTTCATAGCCTCGATAAATGTTTATTAGTAGCCCAAAAATAAAATTACCTAATGAAAGAATTTCATTTGCTTGCTGACTTTTACCCATATTGACCCAGTCCTCCTAATACTCCCTTTGACCCTCTAAGACCTTACCATTTAGCTTTCTCTCCACTTTATTACATTTAATACACCTAAAGCCACAAGTCCACCGGAAAAGGAAGAGGCCAAAGCCAAGCTCCTAAGCTTTTCCCATTTTGATATCTCACTTTTCGGCCAAAAGAAATCACTGCCAGAAGCAAGCAAATACGGAAGCCAAATCGATTTTATTACCAAATAACATTAATTCCCGAATTAAAGCCAACAGCATGGGCATTTGGACAAATGAGACGATTAATTCTCAGGCGAGAAGACGAAAGACCTGCGCGCAAGGAAAATCTACGGAAAATTGGAAGGCCAAAAGATGGAGTCGAGGCAGGAGGCAGGGAAAAGCGCACGGAAACACCCACGAAAAGAACGAAAAACCCAAAGACCCAAGTACAATTTATCATTTAAATAATAATGTGCCACAAATGACGGGACGAACGGGACGAGAGTGAGCAAGCGAGAGGGCCAGCGCATAAATCAATCAAACGCTATGGAAAGACAGAGACGCCAGCAAAGGGCTAAAAAGAGCGAGGACTAGCTTCTGGGGGTTGCTAACTACCAACAACTGCTGTTGCGGTGCTCTTGGCTCAATGAAATGGAAACTGACTCCGCCGCCGAGCCGCATTTGATGGCCTGGCCTGCTCACTTGACCGCCGCCTCCGTACACTGGGAGAAAATCGGTCTTCAAATAGCGCAAGTTTCGTTGTTATTTACTATTTTTACATTCTGGTAAATGTACTTTCTTTTAATTTAGTTTTCTATAGGAAAAACTTTAGGAAATCATTTTAAATTAAGATTTGAGACTCGTAGTTTAGTAGCCCTTTTATATTGATATCCTTCCTTTAAACCATTTTAATACAATAAAAATATATAATAAATATAAAAATAAAATTTAAAGCGTTTTTCAATGAAAAATGTATTTATCCCAAATGGTTTTTGAAATTTTTCAAGTGCAACCAAATGAAATGCGAGGCAAGGCGCTCGCTCAAATTACATTTTAATGAGTCCCACAACCAAAGGGGATGAATGGCTAAGGGCCAGGGGAAAATGGCCAAAGGGGGGAGCACAGCCGAGTTCTCGGCTAGCAAAAATCAAACTACAGGCTGACCTCACCACGGAAACGGGAAACACTCGAACTTGGGACAGCCGAAGAGACGGCCATTCGATGCGCCTTTCAACGCCATAAACATAAACCGATCGTCCGAGAAGTGCAGTTTATGAATCTGTTTATGATGTACGAGGAGGCTAATGAAAGCGCCACAGCAGGCGCCAAATTGGGTCAGGACCGCCTGCGGTTCGGCTGCTCGGCGGCTCTGTAGATCCAGAGCTGGAGCTGTGGAGCCCCGTGAGCCTGTATTGACATTCAATTCGAAATAAATCAGAGTTTACGACTCCCAGCAGAGAGCCAACGACTTCATCGCAGTCACTTCCCACTTTAGTCTCGGCGGGCAAGGGCACTGAGGAAAAAACTTGGTTGATATAAGAGTGCTGTAGTGATATAAGATATAAATTAATATAAAATGTTTAAAATAAATATATTAAATTATCAAGAAAATTAAGAAGTTATGGAAAAGGAAGTGATAATTTTCAAGATCAAAACTTTAATTTGGTTAATAAAATAGTGATGTTGTGTGGTATTATTCCTTAAAACAAGGTGATATTTTTAGTCCAAATATTTGTTTCTCTGCACTGCCAGATGCAGGCGGCCTCCTTCAAAGATCAACGCTGGTGGCTACGGCACCAAGCTCTCGACAGTTGGCTCTCGCATCCCCGGCGTTAATTGGCAGCACCGGCATGGGCCGGGGCCAATAAATTTTCAAGCCATCACGGCTCCTCCAGTTTCTCACCTAACCCCGTGTTGATGTATTCATTGAATTCTAGGATCAAACGGTGGCTCCATCCGGCGCTGGGATCTCCGGGGCAGAAATGCCAACTGCGCCAATTAGCCACCGAAACACAAAGGCCGGAAAATGGCAGTAGTGGATGAGGGGAAGCGGGGGAAACTGGTTGGCGCGTTGGCCAGGAATTTCGATTGAGTTTTCAGCCATTGAATGTTGATGGCTTCATTGCTCTGAGATTGGTAAATTATTTTACTTAATTTTAGTTAATTTTGTTGAGTGGTTTTAATGAAATAAATGTTGGGTAAGTGAATTCTTACAAGGTAAAGGTAATTAAGAAATAAAAAAAAAAATATATTTCTTTAAACAAAAGACTCAAACAACGAACATGATCTAGAAGAAGGAGAAGGCTTGAGCTAAAATAAATTATAGAAAGAAGTGAAATTAATATACAAAATTCTATAGAGTTATAATACATATACTTTTTAAAGATTAGTATAGAAACAAGAAAGAAAGCTAACTTTGGCCAGCCAAAGTTTGTATACCCTTGCAGGTAACAATTAAAATATATCATAACTAAGCCAAAAATGCACTAATTTCGATTCGGAAAGCAGTTTTGTGTTAGTTTTTATTAATTTAAAAAAACTGCATACCAAATTTAAAATTTTAAGAAATCAAAATTTTTGGTCATTTTTGAGAATTTTAATGATGTAACCCCTTATCAAATTTCGCAAAAATGGCCAAAAAATCGATTTCTTCTGGACATGTCTAGAAAGATTCGCATGTTAATGCTGATCAAGAATATATATGGTTTATGGGGTCGGAAATGATTCCTTGACTTAGAAAAATATTATTTTGTATTATAAAATCGAATTTTTTATATTGAAAAAATCTTCTTAATTTTTTTTAAATTAAAAATATTATAACTCGGCCAAAAGAGCATTAATTTTAAATCGAAAAACTGTTCTGTGCAAGATTTTCTACAGTTAATAAATCAGCATACTTCATTTAAAAATTTTGAAAATTCAATTTTTTTATCAAAATCAAAAATTTTAATGATGTAACAACCCCTTATGAAATTTTGCAAAAATGGCCAAAAAATCGATTTCTTCCTGACATATTTAGAATGATTCCCCTGTTGATGTTGATCAAGAATATATATACTTTATAGGGTCGGAAAGGTCTCCTTCACTGCATTGCAAACTTCTGACTGAAATTATAATACCCTGCAAGTGTATAATAATTTGTTTATCTAACAAAATTTAATAGGAAATTTTCAAAAATAGGACTTTAATATATTTTGTATGATTTAATTTGTTTATAAAGCTTATAAATATATACCCCAGTAGTGCCTTTCTCTATATCAATATTTCAGCCACTTCAATGAGCTTTAAATCTTCTTCCCAATGGCCACCCCTTGGAAACTCCCCACCGATTGCTTCACCAATTTCACACTTTGGGAAACCTTTTAAGCAGCGTCACTCGAAAGGAACAACAAAACAATAACAACAAAAAACACCAACAAAAACCCCGAAAAAAACATCAAAAAACTTAAAACCGACGAAAAAAAACGACCGAAGAATGAAATGAAATGTTTGGAAATTTGAAAATAATTGTTGACACTTTATTATTGTTGTTGTTGCGACGTAACAAGTGTCTCTCTGCCCCCGCCCCCTTTGGCTGCACATGCGCAGGCCCGAAAAACTTCCGGCACAACAACAACAACAACATCAAGAGCCGCATGTAAATGGGGAAAAATTTAGTTGTGTCACATTAAAAAGCAATTATCACCTTAAATTAACCGACAGAGTTGCGCCCCGCCAGTCGCTCTGCCATCGAAATATTCAAATTGCCGACTCCGACATTTTTTCTAATGACTTTCCAAAAAAAAAAAAAAAAGGAGCCACAAAAACTGGAAGCTCAACAAATTAACTTGTTGCTATTTTCAATTGGGCGCCTTCGGTTCGGTGGAGTTTGGTTATATTTTTCTGAATTTTCGGGAGGTTTCAAACGGCTGCGCTTTTAATTCGTTTTAAATTATTTTCGAGGCTTCGGTAAAGGTACTTGGCTAGTGTCCTAAGGTAGGGTTTAATTTAGCATAGAATAGGGTGCCCAGGGGGTGAGGGTTTTTTGACCTGACCCTAGTACTTAAGGTACTTACCTGTACAGTGGTGAGAAAGTATTAAAATAATAAAATATATCTAGTTTTTCTAAGATAAAAGAGCCCTCTATTTCCATAAAAAGAATTGTATTTTTTACATTTTATATATTTTGTACCAAACATCTTCTTTCGCCCCACTGTGCCTGGATTTCGACACACAAAAACAAAATGAAAACTTTTACCCTGTTTTGACGGAAACATTTGTCAGCGATTTTCCACGCGCGCGCTTGGAAACATTCGAACAATTTAATTAGAATCACCTAAGCCCAACGCTATCCATCCGCTCATCCGCAGACCCGCGGCAAATTATCATGTGGGGGACAAAGAAAAAAACCGCATCCAGTGTGATTTTTAGGCTCAGCATGTGTGACATTTGTCGCCTCCATTGTCGGCCTTACATCACCATCAACAGCAGCAATTACAGAAAAGGTTTAGGCTACAACTGGATCAGCTTCACCAGCAGCAGCAGGAAGAGGCTCTCGGCAAGGGTGAACCACCAGGGTGGCTGCGTCTTCCTGGCGGTGACACTCTGCTGGGGTTGAGGCGATGGTTGCCAGGCTCGGGAGAAGATCTCCTCGTGAAGATGGCATTGCTGGTGCTGGAGCGAGAGTCCTGTCTGCCTGCCTTCATTCTCCTGCAGGGGCAGGCAGAGGAGCAGCAGGAGTATCCACCGAGGTCTTTGAGTGAGTGCTATGATCATGGATACCAGAGGAAAAGTTTCTCTATAAATTGGTCTTGTGGGTTCTGTATTTATTTTAAAATTTGGCAACTCCTCAAAAAAAAAGGCAAGGGTTGCTTTGATTTAAGGGGGGATATACATGTAAGCGGTCAAAATTTGGCCATTTTTCGTGAATTTTTTTTTATAAGAAATAGTCAAGCAATCGTCGTGAAACTTTGGATATAGTTAAAAGTAGATTCAGAGATGATAAAAAAAATTAGTTATAAACAATATTTTACAAAATGGCGGACTTATGGAACATATGCCGTAGCGCCTCGAGCTTTGAGTTGCCGTGCTATGGACACGATAGAGCTCGTAATTCCTGTCCGAAATCCGTAAACTAAATTTTTTTGTATTCATTACACCTTTATCTTCTATTTGAACCTAAAAAACCAAAAAGAAATCAAGACAAAAAAAAATAAATTTTGATTTGAAGGAAAAAATGTCATTTTCAGGTGATAAGTTTTCACGTCCCACCCTCTTAAAAAATAGTAATACTCCGTTTTATAACAACCATGTAGGTTCAAATAGAAGATAATTTTATGCTGATCATAATAATTTTTGATTCACTCCGATATGTTACATAGTTTTTTGTGAATCGTGTCCAGAGCATAGGTAGAAATGCAAAAATTAGGAGCTGAGAAAAAGACGTTTAAAGTTTTTGATGCGCCCACGTTAACACTTGTGAACCTTGCGTGCATACTTGATTTGAGGCACTTAGAGTTGGAATTCGATAATGAAACTTACACACTATATTCTTTAAATAATAAACTATTTTTTAAACCAAAAAAAAAATTTGCCCAAAAAATTTTGGTTTACATGTATATCCCCCCTTAAGATGTTTTTAAGGTGAGAAAACAAAAGACTTAGGCAACAAACTTGATCTGTAAAAAATACTTTGTGAATTTTAAATACAATACAAATTATTTAAAAAACATTTCTGTAAATATTATTATTTCTCTCTCCGAAAATGCAAAGTTTGGATTCTTTTTAAAGAAAATGTAAAGCCGAGAAAAGGTGTTCATATATCGGAGCAGCACAATTAATTAACAAAGGCTGCGGCCGAGAGATGAGGGGCTGTGCCAGCTTCCCCTCTCTCATCCTTTGGCCTTTTGTTTGCCAGTGATATGATTTATACTGTCTCCCTGGCCGGCGCCACAGACAGAATCCTCAGCAACGGGCGGTGTCTTTAATGTCTCGGAACTGGGAACGGGGAACTGGAAACTAAGAAACTAAGAACCCAGAACTCGGCTTAATTCCCTCTGTGCGTGAGAGGAGACTAAGGATGATGCTGATGATGATGAGAGGCGGCTGCGCTTTTAATTCCACAACTCACGGCTCAGTTTCAGTTTCAGTTTTTCGGAAATCTGCATCGACTTTGACTTTTCACACTTTTCGCCCTTCCTTCCGTCCGATACGCTCCAATTTGGAGAGCAACACCCCCGCTGATCTGGGCCTGCATTAAAAAGAGATTTGCCCGAGTTGGCTAATTATATTTTGGTAACACTTGCGAACCCTTGACTCGACTCGAGTCCCCGAGCCTGCCTACCTGGGTGGGTGGTGTCGTGGCCTAATGAGCTGTTCTGCCCGCTCTGCAGGAAGGAACGGATTACGGCGAACGGATTCTACGGATTTGGCTAATCCAAGGTCGATGCCTAGCGCCGGCTCAGAGCTCGCCTCGCCTCAATTGGATTCGCATTCGCAATGGGACTCCGCTGCTGCGGATGCGGATGCGAGTGCGGATTCGGGTTAGAGCGGCGAGAACTGGGCCACCGAGTTTATGGCCCGATGCAAATGAGGCCTAAGCTCACAAGTCAGCTAACGGTGCCGCCGCCGCTTCCCTCCATCTTGCAACTTCCATCTCCGATCTGCGCTGCCTGATCCCCGATGCACTGCAGCACGGCACCGCACAGCACAGCAGCAACGCCCCCTGGTAGATCGCTCCGGGTTGTCCGCGTCCAAGCATCTATCAAGCAAGTGGCGGAGGAGGGGCAGCAGCCGCCGCAGCCGAGATGCGAGCCATGTTCCCGGGTATTATAAAGTGCATTGTGGCTACCAGTTAAGTGCATGTTGCTGGCCAGAGGGTTCGGCAGACGGAGCACTGTAGCTGTAGCTGTAGCTGTAGCTCGAGCTGGAGTTGGAGGAGCCCAGCCTCGGTAGGTGTGTAAACTATGTTGCTGCTGCTGCCTCATATTGCTGCGGCTGTTGCTGTTTCCGCCGCTGCCAAGCAAGCAGTCAGCAGAGCCAACCCATCAACAGCCAAATCGCCACGGGGTAGGACCTTTTTCTTAGCTTTTTTCCAGAGTCAGATACCCTAAAGAGGGGTATGTGTGCTATAAGATATTTATATTTTAACTAATAGATATTTAATTTAAAAAAAGGGTAAACAACTCAGCGAATTAGTAAATTAAATAAGGGATATCTTTAAGTTTAAATAACTAAAAATATTCCCAAATAGGTCAAATAAAATAATATTTAATTAATTCTAATAATTTATATATTTAATAGAGTCCTCTTGGCTTCGACCATTAGGATCTCGCCTTCATCTTATTTTTGTTTGTTGGCCGTTTGGTGTGTTCTTGGTGGGATGGCGGACAAACCGAGTGGGCGCGTTCCCGTCCAAGTCCATGTCCGCGTCCACATTCACGTTCACCTGACGCTTGCTGATTCCGCGGCTGATGCTGTTCGCTGCTGCAGTAGAACAGCTTCTGTTTTAGCCTGGCAAACGGCAAACTGGCTCGGCTGGGGCTCCATTCATGAGGCCGCAGCCGAAGCTGGGCCTGGCTGGCAACAAGTTACCAAGCTATAATTACTGCATCCATGTCGCTGCGAGTTGCTACTTCATAAATTAGCATGCTGCTGGTGCCGCGTCGAGCCGAGCCTCTGATGTAGCTGCTGCTGCTGCAGTTGCTCCAGTCCAGAGCGGTCAGCGCTTTGTCATTGCCACAGAACTTAGGACTAGAATGGCGCGTTTTCCAAGGAAACCGCAGGCCCAAAAGCACAAATCACAAATCACACGGCAAGCATTAGGCTTCCGTGTGCTGTCTCTCCGGCCAGGAGTTGGAGATGGAGCTGGGCCCCAGACGAGGTCGTTCCCCGCCTCCGGGCAGGCTCCAGCCTCCTCATCCTCGTGCGCTCATCCTTTTTCTGTTTCTGCTTCTTCCCTTGGAGAATTCCTTGAAACAACGAAACGCCCTCCGCATCTCGCATCCTCTCCTGCCCCCTCCTCCTTTCCTCCTTGTTAGGCTCTTGCTTGACCCACAAACAATTTGTTTTTGCATTTCGCTGGCGGGGACGCGAACCTCGGAACCCCAGACCATGATAGCTGTAGCCACCACCCCAAATCCACAAAGAAAAAGAGGGGAAAAAACTGGCTCTCGACATCATTATCACTGCGATCACTGCGTGGCCCCTTGCGTGTCTCTCTGACTTTGCTCGTCTCAAGGTTTCGATTTCAGGAAATCAATCTTGTTTTGGCACACGAAATACGGAATACCAAAAAAATACCGAAATCATTAGCAGCCGACGAGGTCGGTCTCCCCATCTCCCAGAGAGACGGGAAGACAGGAGCTGCCCGATGACCCCAGGCGAGGATGGAGCCCGGCTTCTTCCGAATGAATGGTGGGGTCCCGGTCCGAGTCGGATGCTGATGATGTGGCTCTGACTCGGAGTCGGACTCCAGCTCGGACTGTGGCTGTAGCCTGGCCCCGGGGCAGCAACTCGTAAGCGTTTCTGAAGACCTCCAGTGCAGCACGCGATTTATATACGACACCCAGGAAACGGGGCCCGCCCTTCTTCGCCCATCGCCCATTGCCCCTCGTGAGTGCCCTATAAATCCCTGAAAACGAAAAACAAAAGGCCCCTAAAACGCAACTTCCACTCATTAATGGCCTCACTCGCAGTCTCTCCTATGGGATCGATGAAAAATGTGGTTTTAATTGGGATTAGGCCAGGCCAAAAACAACTTACTTGTGGCTGGAGTGTTTGAAATGCTAATAAAAGATAGATTTATCATCCTATTCCGGCTGCGACTGCGGCAGGCGCTACCAGAATGATTACAGCAAATACTCATAGTCAACGGCAGCTCGAGTCCATGGAGTCCCAGAAGGTAACATCTTCTTCACCAGCGTCCGCTGCAACTCCGAAAAAGCGCTGCATCATGACGAGGGTTCCTCAAGAACCCGGGGCAGAAGGAGCTGGAGGAGCCAGAGGAGGAGTTGTACACCAGCGACAGGCCAAGCACTTGCGTGTGTCACTGCGGTGACGCTCAAGTAGTCGACTGGCTCCGGCTCCAGCTCTAAATCCAGCTTCAGCTACAGCTCCAGCAGCAACGAGAGGCTGAAAGCCAAAGGCAGAGCCACCTGATCATGTTGGGTTAAAGGTGTCTCTAGGGCACTGTGAGAAAATAGGCTACTCTAGGCTAGGAAAATATATTTAGAAACATTTAAAAGATGGAAAATGGTATAAGTTACAGACTCGAATAAGACTTTTTCCTTCATGAGCTTGGCTAAAATATTTTATCTTAAATTAAACACCATTTTCTAGTAACTAGTAACTATCAATAAACTGAAATACAGAAATTTCCATCAGTGCTAGCTGAAATGAAAATTAAGTCATCAGGCCCCGGGTTTTGGAGTCGCTTTTGGTGTCTCGGCTAGGTGAAGTAGGTGCTGTAAGTTCCCCAAAATCAAAGCCGAGACAGAGATATATGTTTACGAACCGCCAGCCAGACACTTCTTGATGAGATTTGAGCTCATCAGCCAAGTGTCTGGCGACTGTTTGCTACCTCTGAGTCGCAAGTCGGAGTCGGAGTCGGAGTCAGAGTCTGGCTATGGGTCCGTCTCTCTCTCCAACTGGCAGATGATGATGAATGGGCCAAGTTGACATATGAGGGTTTTAATCGTCATAGAAAACCTACGCATGCGATGCGAGCATTAAAGTTAGAGACGGAGACAACGGACTGGAAATGGAAATAGAAATCACAGAACAAAAACAGAAACAGTAACAGAAACAGAAACAGACTTCCTTACTCATCAGCCAGGTGACTGGTGATGGGTAACTAGTTACTGCTGGTTACTGGTGACTCCCACGCCTTGTTATCCTGGTTTTTTTTATAGAGGGGAAAACCAGGGGAAAGGACAAATTGGCGGCATCCTTTCAAGCGGCTGAATAAACACTCGACTTTCAAGCCAAATCATCTTCGACGGGTAGGATCAATGGAGAGGAGAGCGCCTCTTTATAAGGATCAAACGGCTTTCAACAAGTTTCAGAGCCTTTTGTTAGGCTCACTTTTTTTGTTATTATTATTTCTGTTGCCGAAAAGAAACCAAAGTTGAGCGGCAGCAAATGTCAGTCAAGGGGCATTGATTATGATCATCAAATTATTGAGCGCCCATGGGCAGAGATCTGGAGACTGGAGAGGGGCTGGCCAAAACGCCCCCTTCCGCAACAAAATGCTTTGACCGATGGCGATGAAGACATGTACTATATAGATACATAAAACTGCTGACACAATCGAAGCAATTAAATCGTATGACGCTGCCCGAACGAGACCCAAAACTTAAGTCGATGCAATCGAAGTCCAATGGAAACGGACACGGAGATGGATTCCGAGACGGAGTCCGAGTCGGAGTCGGAGTTCCCCCAATCGAAGTGAAGCCCTCTCGAGGAGGAGCAAGGCAGGCGACGATCTCGACAGCGATAAATTGTTGTTTTCGAGTCTCTTTACAGCCCTAACAGGTGAGAAAATGGGTTCAGTGGTCTGCGCGGACTCTCGAACATGCTGATCTCATGGCCTGTCTTTGGTCTTGTCTCTCCCCTGCTCGGCCGGCCATTCATGAGTCCTGACCAGGCCCAGTCCCAGTCCCAGTCCCAGTCCCCCTGCTTCTAATTCAATTGGGCGATCGTAGGGAGACCTCTCTCCATTTATTTACACAGCTCAGCAAATCTTCTCAGTGGATAATTTCACCCATAAATTGAACGCCACTTCCGTTTCGATTGCCCGCTTGCGATAAAGGTTTTTCGATTCAGTTCGGTTTGGCTTTTTGGTCTGATTTTTGGTCGAGGTCATTCATGAATGGATTGCACGGATGGATGGGAATGGGAGTGGGACCCAAGTGCTCCACTTCGTTCAATCCGCTTAATCTCTAATCTTTGTTTGCACTTGAATAATATTTGGGGCTTCAACAAAAGCAGAGGAAATTTCCACGAAGATTCAAGAAAGATTGTGCTGTAATTTTCCTTATAAAATAAAAATATACAAGTATTCTGATGGGGAAAACTCATAATTAAACAACAAAGTCAATAATTTCCATGACTCAGAGAGACTTCCATCAACTGGCAGTACCCACTAACTACATATATCAATTTGAAAACAAGTTCCCGATCTATATCTGTTCGTACTGGACCCCCCAATCCATTCAGCAGAAAAGCAAAGATCAAAGCAAAATCAATTGCAAAAAAAGCAATTAAATGTAATTACTCTCGATTTGAAAAAAACGGAATGATAACCTGGATATTTAGGGATCTGTACCAGGTATATATGCTTTTTTACAGACAACGCAATAGAATTGTTTTCTGATATATTCTCCAGATCCGCGTTTGGGTCTGATTTTCCACGCTGGCAAGGCTAGCGGCAAATTGGCGGCAATTTATTAATTCAAAATGGAAAAAAAATACAACAAAAAATACAGAAAAAAATAACAAAAAATCGTAGAGAAACGCAAATCCTATTTGTCAATTTATTTGCGCAAGTATGCGTGCGCAATCGCCACAAACAACAAGCAACAAATGTCAATTGCTTGAGCAAAATTGCGCATAATTGACATTTTTCCAATTTGCCCCATTCCGTGAGTCCCAGGCAGTCGAGGGTTAAGCGGAGCCGGAGGCCCACAGGTCATTGTTAGAAACAACCTCCCTCGCTCCTCGATTCGGGCTGTCGTCACGCCCTCGGACTATAAAACTGTCCGCGGCAATGATTTAATTTCCCAAATATTGTCAGACATAAATTCAAAGGGAAAACCACAAGGAGTAGGAGGAGGAGTAGATCCTAGTCAAGTGTCAAGTGGGCCTTGAAAGAAGTTGCCGCCAAATCAGCGTGCCGGATGGCTGCGACTGCGACTGCGACTGCTTTATGGTTTGTTTAGCGGCCACTCATTAGCCATAGTCCCGACCCTCGTCCTGCGGCCTGGCCGAATGTGTCGCTTTGTGTGGCTGCCACAATTATGAGTCCTTTGTTGCTCAATCTGCCGCAACACTTGTTGCATTGTCCCAGTGCCGTGTGTGTGGGTTCCTTGGGCATTTCCGCCTAAAGGGATTTCACAGCTCATAGATAATCCCATTTGGCAGCGGCTCTGCGAGTAGGAATGGGTCCTCCTTTTGTCTAATCCCGGCCAGACAGAAGAGGCGTTGTTGGCTCCCTTGGCTGCTGCAAACGCTCCCCTCAGGGATTTCCCTTTATTTCGGGGTAAAACTTAAGACTATTTTGGGTTCTTTCCACAGTTTTCATTTATTTTAAAATAGCAGATGTGTGTTTACTTTATGTAAATTAAAAGCAATTTAAAAATTATATAGATTCTGTGGGAAATTACTTTTGTTATTCCCTCAAATATTTAGTTATGAAGCAAATAAATTGATATAAAATATTTGAAAAACCTTTTTGAATACTCCAAGTTAGCTTTTACCTCCATCTTTTTTTCTAATACCCCCCTCCTAGCAGCAATACTTCCCCAACTCCCCTTCCTTGGCTGCGTGAGATGTCGTCTCTTTGTGTTGTTTTGTTGCTGCCTCCGCCGCTGACATTGTCATGATGGCGTCTTGGTAGAAACATTGAAACGGAAACGTAGATGAAACACAAATACACAATGTCTGAGAGACTCTGACAAGTTGGCCCCTTCCGTTGCGAGGCCCGTCCTCCTCGCCCCCTTAGAGCACTGTTTTCTTCCCCCTTTTCCTGCGTCTGTTGGCCATAGCGTGCGTGGCTTCGACGGCGGCAAAAGTGGCCCCTATCATTATGGCTGTCGTCTTAGCCGAAATTGGTATAGGAGGCATCCATCGCGGATGGATATTTCTCTCTATCTCTCTTCCAGAATTGGGCGCCGCCGCCGCTGCCTAGATTTCTAGGCCTAACTCTTGGGCTTCTTTTCGGCAGAGGAAAAAATTGATTTACGACTTCCGCTGGCAATGAAAATTCACTTTGGTGGGTTTTTGGACAGAGCTACTGCTGCTGGAGAGTCTCCTCCTGGACTTGGGCTACGATCTCTAGTCACTGCTGCTCGGGTGTTCACTTTTATAGACTCATTTAAGGCGATTATTTAGCAATTTTTTAAGACATTTCTGTCGACGTTATTTTCGCGCACACACTGAGCTGGCTCTCTGGCTGTGGCTCTGGATCTGGCTCCTCGCCAGTTAGTGGCGAAATTTATGGCTCAGAAAGTGAATCATTTAAGTTAATGACTTTCAAACGTGTTTCACACTCAAGTGCGAGCGGGAGGGCAACAGCCAGAGCGAGAGCACCGATGCCTGATTGACTTGACTCACTGGCCAAGACAAGTAGCCGCCGTGATTGATAATGCGCTGATTGAATTATGGCCATAAGTGTAATTTGCCCAGTGGCGTAGCCAAAGACAATGTCTGCAGTGTGACTAAAAGGGGGTTTTGGGTCTATTTTTGGGGTTATTTTAAGGGGAAAATCTAGCAAGATCTCATTACAAGTTAGCTTAAATATTTCAAAGGTTTCTTTAGAAATGTATTCAGTAGGTTCAACTAATTTTTAAGTTGATTTTTAATAAGAAAAGGTTTTAAGTTGTAATCCCAGAATGGCTTTGGTATGTCCTTTATTTATTTATTAATTTATTTCATAGAAATATGCCATTAAACATTTTCATTTCAACCTAAAATGAATTTCTAATAAGAGAAGATTATTCTAAATATTTTGTAATAAGAAGTCTACGTTTTATTAATTCAATAAATATAATTATTTGTATTTCCATATCATACACAATTTTATAAACATTTTCCCTTGCATACCTACGCCCTTGGTTTCGGATGAAGGCTTTTTGATGAATACCTAAGCCAAGCTACCTTCCTAGGTCTAGGCCACCTTTTTCCGCCAAAACAACACACATCTCTCAAATGGAAGTAGTCGGAATTTGTCTGCCCGGCCTGGGGGCGTTTTTGGGGTTTTATTTTCAGTTTCCCTTTGCGGTTCTCCGTTTTGTCTTCTCAGTTTCTTTTATTTATGCTTTTTGGCGGCAAATCAAACCGAGTTTATGAAATTGGCAAATTGGCTTGGCGGCGGCAAACCAAAAAGAGTTTGATGGACGACCCAGCTCTGGACGGAGTCCCTGTCTCAATCCCAAACCCAAGCCCAGTCCAGTCCCATTTCCAAACTCAATCCTCGGTCTATGCGTGCCAAAGCGCCAATGGCGTTTTAATTTGAAGTTAAAGCCGAGACTACGGCGTTTATGAGCAGCTCTCTGGCGTTGACTTTTATTTATTTAATGTTTCGTCTCTCGTATTTAGTTCTTTATTATTTTATTTGGCTTTTCCTGTGTGCTGGCTGGGTCCGGGACCTGTTGCCTGCTACCTGCGAGGAGCAGAGAGAACGATGCAAAACTGGATTAAGTCCCTTTTACGCCCTAATCCCTGGACTTATTCTGCCAAGAGAGAGAGACGAGGCGAGAGCTGAGTCCTTGCTGAGACATGGCGCCAGTCAGTCAATCGTGGCCATTGTCCCTGGGCGAGCACTAATAGGATCAGCAATGCTGTCTGAGCCCTGGCGTGAAGTCAGCAAATGTTGTTTATTTTGGACAAAGCAAAAGGGGTTGACCCCTGACCTCTGCTAGGAGAAGTCCAGCCCATTTAGCAACTACACCTAGGGAAATTGGGGAAGAATTATTCAAGAATTATGTCAAGTTTGATTGAATTACTTATTTATTTGATGAAGTAGTCATTTGCGACCCTATAAATCATATATATTCTTGATCAGCATAAAAAGGAGAATCTTTCTAGCCATAATTGGAAAGAAGTATTGTTTTTAAATTTTTTTTCAAAATTTGATATGGGGTAACATTATTAAAATTCTAAAAAATTGACAAAAATTTTGATATCTTTAAATTTCAAATTAAGTAAGCAGTTTTTTTTTAACTAATAAAAACTAACACAAAACTTCTTTTCGAATTGAAATTAATGCATTTTTCGCTTTGTTATGATAGATATCAAATTCATTTTTACCAATTTCTTCAAGTGTATTGCTAATACCTACTCACAGCTCCTAACTGCATCCACTCCTCCTCGTAGGTGTCTCTGTGTTTATTTATTTTGAATGGAACTCAACGCAGACTCTCTGTTCTGGCTCTCCTCCTTTCTTTTGGCCCAAAAACACTGCCAAAAACAGAGTGTAAGTCACTGCCGCCTGATCTCTAACTGATGGATGATTCAACGAAAAAACAGAAAAACCTTAATGGTTACCAAAAAGTTCGCATCGATGCTGATGGGAAAAATGTGCAAACAATGAAAAAGCCGCCCAGAAAGGCACAAAAGCTCTCCAGAATCGAGCGGAGAAATCAAGACACACTCCGGCCGGCCTGTGCGAGTGTGTGTCTCTATCGAGTGTGTGTAAGTACTGATCTGGCCATCATTATGGCTTCGATAGCAATTATCCGCTACCGTTTAATTGCGAGCTGCGGCGATTTTGTGGGCCGTTGCTGGCTGATTTTTCACACGCATTCGCAGGTGGGCAGCTCCACCTGTGCCGCCGCCTCCCCCTCGCGGTGCCTTTGGCCTGTGGCCTGTGAATGCTGTCATGTGTCTAATGAGAGTCGCCCCGCGTTGGCCCAGTTCAGAACTTGGCCCGAAGTTCGCGTTCTCTTTGTGTAATTTGCACACTTGCATGGGCATTTTTCCTTGCACCGATTTTCCGCCGCCGCTTTTCCAGTGCACTCCGATGGACAGAGGGAAACTTTGGCTGTAATTTGCATATGGAACTTTTTAAATCATACTGCGCGAAAGTTCTGCCATCACACCTGTGCTTACGTCGGGAATTTGGTGGATGAGGAGGAGGAGGAGGAGCACCTGTCTTAATGGACACATTTATCAAGGTAATAGTTTGGGATGGTCAGGTAATTCTCAGGGAGATTCCTTACCTCAGGGAGAAGCCACAGAACAAGAATATTTTTAGAGCTTGCTGACTTTTTATTTATAGTACATTTTAAATTTAAATCTTATTTACCCAAAAATGAGATCATATTTCATGTATTCATCTTATGCTTTTCCAGGTAATAATTTGATCTTTTAGTGATATAGATTTATAGGTAAATGCGCTTTAAATGTGTTTAAATATGTAATCGTATTAATAGTTTGTAAGATGCATTAATAAAGCATTTATAATATCGCTACTTGCATCTTGAGTAGATAGAACATGCACTTAGATGATTTCCTTTAGATTTTCCTCTCATTTCAATCATTAATTCCAATGCAACTAAATGCTTAAATGCGAAATATTTTCCCTTAATAAGATGGGCGCCATGAAAATGAATTTGAAAAGAAATGCTTCCAGGCCAACAAGCAAACGAGGCAAGTCATCTCATCGAGTGGACAGACGCGATCACTTAATTACCTGTGCGAACTTTCCGGCGTAGGAAAGCTGAGATCACTCGGCCAACGGGGGGGAAACAGAATTAAACTGACATTTTCACCTTGTTAATTATGCGCACGGTCATGCAAAAATCGCGTAACGAGTGACGGCCATTGAGAGTTGCATTGTCAGCGAACGATGATAGTTTAATTGCAAGTGTCTGCTCCCTTCGGGGAACTCCAGGTGGACTCCGACTAGCACCAGTGCAGGCTGGTGGGCTTCAAGCGGCCGTACTCGCCGTTCGTGGTCTTTGGCACCGCTAGATTTAGGCAGCCATCGCTCTCAAGAGTCCGGCGTGTTTCCAATTCCTTCTCCACATCGGCCGCTGTGAGCCTGTGCTTCTTTGCCAGGCGCTGGCGGGTGGCGTAGCGCAGGAAGTGCTCATCGCCGTACATTTGACGACTCTCCAGGTAGATCTGGTCGATGCGACGGTAGAGGCACTCCTGCATCCGGGGATACCAGGGGAGGCGCTTCCACCAGGACAGCGCCAAATTGTTTATGTTGTCGATGAAGGCGCGCTGGTCGGCAACCTGCTGCGTAGTGACTATGTCCGCCGGCATCTTGGTGGGTTCAGCAGGATCTAAGCTTGTGTTTAGGTGAATTTTGTGTATTTATGGTTGTTTTTCTTGGGTGTGACTGCGATGAGTGTAGAGGTTGGAATACATTGAGCTGGGTGATTGGCAGCTGCTAGGTTCCTAGGTTCCAATTCCAAGACGAATCCCAATGCCGTTTTCGTTTCCCCTCCCTAATCGCATTAGCAGCCACTTGACAGGACAACAGGTGCAGGCCACAGCTCGGACAGCTGTGCAAAAAATAAGTCCATTCTGACACCTCTCTACCGTTGGTAGTGGCGATCGTTTGATCACTTTACAAGTTAAATATTAAAGCTGTTCCCCACAGATCTCCTAGAGTTTGGATTGTAAGAAATCTAAACCAATGAAACAATCTCTTCATATATATCTTTGCATAAATTAAATTAATAAACTGAATAGCGACTCTTCACAATCAACTCTTAGTGAAATAAACGACGATTTCGGCCCGCGGAATATTGTCAACCAGCCAGGTGCTGTTCATGTAGTATCTGCCATCGGGAATGACCGTCTGGACGAGCCTGTTCACGTGCTGCACCGGCAGCTTGTCCACCATGATGTCGTGCTGAAATCGGTCAGAATCATGTTTGAGGACATCCTATGTAGAGCCAGGACAACACTCACATTGTAGGGACAGGTGTGGTTGATGTTCGAGTAGGGCCCCCAGGTCTGGTATACGTAGTTGGCGAGGACGTTGCTGCGGTCCTTCATAAACTTGCAGCCATCCACCTTGAGGTCGAAGTTGTACAGGATCCGCTTGTTCTCCCGCTGCCTCACCTGGAACAGGGTCTAGGGGGGAGGGGGCATGAGGAGGATGTGTGCCCAGGAGGGATCGGGATGCCAGAAGCTTACCACGGTGTTAACGATGGGCAGTTGTAGCATCTTGCTCTTCAGCGAGGCGTACTTGTAGGTGCGATTGACGGACTTGAGGTAGCAGTATTCAAAGGTCAGAAAAAGCTTGTCCCGTTCCACGCAGCGCAGGTTGTTGAATTCCACGTGTCCATGGAGCTGGTGGGGTTACGGGGTCACTTTCCATCGTATTATATAATGCTGATTCTTACTGCGATCGGGAGTATGGAGATCAAGAGCAGCATTCGCTGGGCCTCCATTCTGGCAAGCGACTGCTGCTCCACTTTGATGAAAAGCCATTAAAAGCAGAGTTAATTTTTATATAAAAATATAGATATTAAATATTACGCGGTTCATTGCCGCTCTAAATCGCCTTATATTAATCGATCTATAGCTTTCCGGTAGGGGGTACAAATACAGGGTGCTTTGGGTATTAACTTTTTTTTTTGATGAGAATCATCACAACTTACCCAATTTTTTAAAAATTGGAGAGGGGGTAATATAAAAAAATTAATTTTTAAGATTTTAAATTTAAATTAATTTTAAATTTTTTTATATTTTAGAGAATAACTATATAGTAATTATATTTTAAAACAAATGCCGAACTTTGGCTATGACTTTGGAGATATAAATGTACTTTTAACGGTCTTAATTTTGAATTGGAATTCGGCAAGGCTGCCACCCTGCCAAAACATAACTAAGTGGCAGCTCCGCGCCCAGTGAAGTATAAGAGCAGTCTGGACGCGAACCCTTCTGTTGTATAAGAGTATAAGAGGAGCCAGCTGTTTTTAGCAAAGTGTGACCAGACGGTCAATAGGACGACTCTGGTCACACAGCCCCGGTCAGCGGAAAAAAATGTTGCAAAATTTAGAAAATTGATTAATTCTCGTAAACAAACAAAGCCAACAGCGCGAAAACTGTCGTAGCCCCCACCAGCGAGATCATGTTGCGCATCTATCAGCATACATCCCGGTAAGGAGGCGCCTCTCGAGCGCCGGCGAGGGCCAAAGGTTCGCCCCTGTCTCTCGGTCGATTTCGTCATCGTGCCGCATCTCTGAATCGCTGTGTTCTTCCCTTGCAGACGCACCGCGAGGAAGGCTGTTGTCTACGCCACCACCAAGGTTGCCTGCTGCAATCATTCCACGCTCTGCGCCATCACCAGCCATGCACGCCGAGGGCCGCCCCACGAGCAGCGGCAGCAGCCGAGGAATGGCCCCCACCACGAGGAGTTTCTGCTCGCCGGCAATCCGGCGCGGGGCTGGCAAATGCCTCCGCCCTCGCGCGGCTACGGCATGCTGGTGGTGCGCATCCTGCGGGGAGCGCTTAAGCTGCGCTACCTCGTCCTGGGCGGCGCCATTGGCGGGGGCGTGTCCCTGAGCAAAGTGAGTTGGCGGTGTTATATAACTTTTTGCAAAAACTGAGAGTTTGTGTTGCTTTTTATGGATAGAAATACGAGGACTGGAAGGACGGGCTGCCGGACATGAAGTGGCTGGAGGATGCCATGCCGCAGGGCGAGCGGTGGAACGCCTTCTCCCGCAACATAATGGAGGTGGGAGGCCTGGTGAAGAATGCCATCGATATAGGTGAGTTGAAACGGCGCCTAATCCCGGGCTCTACCGGGGAAGATCTCTCTCACTCTCTCACTTTAAATGACCATTTAGTTGCTTAGTTAATCCGTTATTAATCCTGGCCAGCATGGCACCGTTTTCGTTCTCTGACTCTCTCACTACTGCATCACTGAATGACGGCATTTGCTTGTGTTGTAGATCCGAAGCTCAAGCAGCTGGGCGAGGATAAGTTGTCGGAATGGCGCAGCTGGTTCGACAATCGCCTGGACGATGCCATCGAGGCGGCCGACTATCAAGGAGTTCAGATTGTCGAAAGTAGGTTGCCCTCCCAGCCCCCCAAAAAAAACCAAATTTAAAGTGAGAGAACCCTGCCCATCGTAATCGAGACTTATATTTCCCCCACACACTCCCCACTCTGTTGCAGCCAAGGAGGATCTAAAGGCCAAGACCACTGTGGCGGCTCTGGGCATCACCACCGACGAGAGCCGCAAGAAGTATGGTGAGTGCAGAACTCTCTTTTATCAAGGAAACTCCTCTTAACCCAACCCCTTTCACAGAGAAACTCCAGAGCCAGGTGGAGACCCTGCAAACAGAGATCATGAATGTGCAGATCAAGTACCAGAAGGAGTTGGAGAAGATGGAGAAGGAGAACCGCGACCTGCGCCAGCAGTTCCTCATCCTCAAGACCAACAAGAAGACCTCGGCCAAGAAGATCAAAAAGTCCCTCATCGACATGTACTCTGAGGTTTTGGATGAGCTCTCGGGCTACGATACGGGCTACACCATGGCCGATCATCTGCCGCGCGTGGTCGTGGTGGGAGATCAGAGCAGCGGCAAGACCTCGGTCCTCGAGTCCATTGCCAAGGCGCGCATCTTTCCCCGCGGCAGTGGCGAGATGATGACCCGGGCCCCCGTCAAGGTCACGCTGGCAGAAGGACCCTATCATGTGGCCCAGTTCAGGGACTCGGACAGGGAGTACGACCTCACCAAGGAGTCGGATCTGGCCGATCTGCGCAAGGAGGTGGAGTTCCGGATGCGGGCCTCCGTTCGCGGCGGGAAGACGGTGAGCAATGAAGTCATTTCCATGACGGTCAAGGGACCCGGGCTGCAGCGCATGGTTCTAGTCGATCTTCCCGGCATTATTTCGGTGAGTATTCTTAGGGGATCCTGTTTTCCATATACTAAAGCACCTCTCCCGCAGACTATGACCGTGGACATGGCCTCGGACACCAAGGATTCGATCCACCAGATGACCAAGCACTACATGAGCAACCCCAACGCCATTATACTGTGCATCCAAGACGGTTCCGTGGACGCGGAGCGCAGCAATGTCACGGATCTGGTCATGCAGTGCGATCCTCTGGGCCGGCGAACCATTTTCGTGCTGACGAAAGTGGATCTGGCCGAGGAGTTGGCCGACCCGGACAGGATAAGGAAGATTCTCTCCGGCAAGCTGTTCCCCATGAAGGCGCTGGGCTACTATGCTGTGGTGACGGGACGTGGGCGAAAGGACGACAGCATAGACGCCATCAGGCAGTACGAGGAGGACTTTTTCAAGAACTCGAAGCTGTTCCAGTGAGTAACGAGAAAGGGGAGTTGGAAGCCACATAAACTAACATGCATCCTTCGTAGTCGCCGAGGTGTGATCATGCCCCACCAGGTGACCAGCCGGAATCTCAGCCTGGCCGTCTCCGATCGCTTCTGGAAGATGGTGCGTGAGACCATTGAGCAGCAGGCGGATGCATTTAAGGCCACCAGATTCAATCTGGAGACCGAGTGGAAGAACAACTTCCCCAGGTGAGAACTGCCGAGAAATTAAGCCAATTAGCACTCCTTTTAGCAAGCTTTTCTCCCTGCAGGCTGCGCGAGTCCGGACGCGACGAGCTGTTCGACAAGGCCAAGGGCGAGATACTGGACGAGGTGGTGACGCTGTCGCAAATCTCGGCCAAGAAGTGGGACGACGCCCTCAACGCCAAGCTGTGGGAGAAGCTGTCCAACTATGTGTTCGAGAACATCTACCTGCCGGCGGCTCAGTCAGGTTCTCAAAGTAATATTTTGTAGTGCTAAGTTGTAGGTTTTAACGTCATCGTTGGAGGCACGTCCATCACCCGCCGCCGCCTTGTGCTTCGTCCAGTGTGCGTTGTTGTTGTTGTAGTTCTGGGTTTTATGGAGAAGGGAAAGCACACCTGGCTCACGTGTGCCTCTTGTTTGAGTTTGCAATTATCGTGGAAGCAAGGGAATCACATGCCCCGAACCGGTTTGAAAGCCTCCTCCTGGGAGTCCAACTCTTAGCCTGAATCATGCGTGTAAATTTACTGCGTACTCCTCCGATTTCGATGCCATTAAGAGCGTTTTATAAGTGACTAAGCAGACTGCGAGTCATGTGGGGGACTGCTGCCGGAAAGTATGGAGATTTACGAGCGCCCCTGTGTAACGTAACGAAACCAGATTTGTGCCTAAACAAGTTTGGAGCCGTGTTTGCTTACCATTTTATGACAGATCCGTTAATTTGGTCAATGAATTCGGGCTAAAATCAAAGGCTAATTGAATCAAATTGCTGCTATTATTGCGACTGTTTTGTGGCTTTGTTTACCATCATCATTACCCATACACACAAACCTGTGGTTCCATGTGCCAATTCTGCCAAACTAACCACTGGAATGATGCTCTCTTTATAGACTCCTTCAACACCATGGTGGACATCAAGCTAAGGCAGTGGGCCGAGCAGGCTCTGCCCGCCAAGTCCGTGGAGGCCGGCTGGGAGGCCCTTCAGCTGGAGTTCATCTCGCTGATGGAGCGCTCCAAGAAGTCCCAGGATCACGACGGCATATTCGATCAGCTTAAAGGCGCGGTGGTGGACGAGGCCATACGGCGGCACAGCTGGGAGGACAAGGCCATCGATATGCTGCGCGTTATCCAGCTGAACACACTGGAGGATCGGTTCGTGCACACCAAGTCCGAGTGGGATTCGGCGGTCAAGTTCCTAGAGACTTCTGTGAACGCCAAGCTTGTGCAAACGGAGGAGACGCTGGCACAAATGTTTGGCCCTGGACAGATGCGGCGGCTCACCCACTGGCAGTACCTCACCCAGGACCAGCAGAAGCGGCGATATGTCAAGGGGGAACTGGACAAGATACTCAAAACGGACTCGGTGAGTGTTTAATTCATTTGAAAATTATTTGGGAGGGTAATTGTGATTAAACTGAGTTTAATCTGAACTTTACGATTACTGCGGAAAGCCGAAATTGATATACCCTTTCAGATTGCCATAGGATCTTGGCACCGAATCAAAAATAGATCATAACTTAGCCAAAAAAGCCTCAAATTCAATTCGGAAAGCTTTTCTGTGTTAGTTTTCAGAGGGTTAACAAATCTGCTTACTAAATTTACAATTTTAAGAAATCAAACTTGTTTTTTGTTTTTTGAAAATCTTAATGATCAAATTTTAAATATAAAATTTAACAAAAAAATTAAAAAATTTTATTTTTCTTCTAACATGGCAAAAAAGTTTCGCCTGTTAATGCTGATCAAGAATATATATAGTTTATAGGGTCGGAAATGACTGCTTCTCTTAATATAACAATAAGACCCTTCAAGAAGACTGAAAATATTTGAATTCTTTATTTATCCACATTTTTTTAAAGTTTTTTGGACAAATCAAAGCTTAAAAATCTCATAACTAAGTCAAAAATGCATCAAATTCTATTCGGAAAGATTTTATATGCTAGTTTTTTCTATGTTAACCAATCTTTAAACTAAATTTAAAATTTAAAAAAATCAAAATTTTTGTTAATTTTAGTAAATTTAACGATGTAACCCCTTTAATTTTTTTTTTAAAATTCAAAAAAAAATTTTTGCTCTCAAACTTATCTAGAAAGATTCGCCTGTTAATTCTGATTAAGAATATATATGATTTATGGGGTTGGAAATGACTTCTTCAATACGTGGCTAGCTTCTGACTAAAATTTTAATACCCTGCAAGGGTATAATAATTCTACTTAAAACCACTCGTAAATCAGTTTAATTTTTTAATGATTTCCAAATAAAAATAGAAATAAGAAACTAGTTTAAGTGATTGAAATTTATAATACAATTAAAGCAATTCCAAGTAACAGAGATAATTCCTGAAATAAGCTGTGTTCTTTTCAATCTTAATTGACAATCGTGTTGCGAGTTAAGACGAGTAGTTCTCGAGAGTGATTGCTTGTTCTTTGGGTGATGATAACATTTCTCAATTATGATTGTAGAAACATTTGCCCACTCTGAGCTACGATGAGCTGACGACGGTGCGCAAGAACCTGCAGCGTGATAACGTGGACGTGGACACGGACTATATAAGGCAGACATGGTTCCCAGTCTACAGAAAGTGAGTGTTTGTAGCTCGCTAGAGTTGTTTTTAAAGAAATTCTTTTTATTTTGCAGACACTTCCTGCAGCAGGCGTTGCAGAGGGCAAAGGATTGTCGCAAGGCCTATTACCTGTACACCCAGCAGGGAGCCGAGTGCGAGGTGAGATGACCTTGGGAAGATGGTTTAACTCGAGCTCTAACTTATTTGAATTGCAGATTTCCTGCAGCGATGTGGTGCTCTTCTGGCGCATCCAGCAGGTGATAAAGATAACGGGCAATGCCCTGAGGCAGCAGGTAATCAATCGGGAGGCGCGGCGGCTTGACAAGGAGATCAAGGCAGTGCTGGACGAGTTCAGCGACGACGAAGAGAAGAAGGCGCACCTGCTCACCGGCAAGCGTGTGCTGCTGGCGGAGGAACTAAGTGAGTTTTGTCCAACTTTGAATTAGTTCCTTATAGTTACAAGTGTTTTCCCTCGTAGTCAAAGTGCGGATGATCCAGGAGAAGCTGGAGGAGTTCATCAATTCACTGAATCAGGAAAAGTAGTGAGTGGAGTGTGCCATGACCAAAGACACATCATCGAGAGGCGTTACTTATTCAAAAGTGTTTAAGTTTAAGTTTAAGCACACATTTAAAACATTTCAAATGTCTGTTCATAGTCACCGCCCAATCCCCCCACTTAGTTAAGCTTACTTTGTGCTCCGAAAGTAATAAACCGATAGCGATCGTTTAGTTTGTATTAATCGGAAATCGTCTTTATTGTGGGATGAAGTGATGTCATCATTGGTTGTAAATGTAAAACAAATCGTTCTCTTGCAGTGTAATAATTGTGTTGTTGAGTATGTGGCGGTCTCTGTTGTATCGTACAATATATATACTATATATAGAAACCAGATAGATGCCTCCATCGCCTGGCTGATTGTTTGTTTGCTTTTCTTTGCGTCGGGCGGGGGCACTGACCCGATCGATCGATTGATAAATCTATCTAAGCTATGTAACGAAGTGTCTTACAAAGGTAAACAAATGCGCTCAACTCCTGCCGCTATCTCCTCCTCCCTTCTCGTGATAAACAACTCAACAAAACGATTCTTGGCAGTCGACTTTTGGCCCAGCCATAGCCATGTGCACAGGAGCTGCTTACGGGCTACAAAGTAATAGTATTAATAATGTGTTCGGTTAACCTAAGCCTAGCTGCTCCTTAAAGCTTATAGAAACATCAATGTACACTCCTCTCTCCCTCCGAAGGCACAACATTACGCTTACGTCTAATCTTAACGTATCAAGTACTCCGGAACAGGCTTCCGCGCTCTCGCTAGCTAGCTTCCGCTCCTCGGGGCCAAGGACGCACCACCGGATATAGTTGACAAGGTGTTCAGGCTGTCTGGCAGGGGTTCTCTGCCTCTCCTAGGCGGCCGGCAGGGGGGTGTTCTTCTCGTTGCGACGCTGCTCCCACCGGCTGACGCAGGTCAGGGGGTAGCAGAGGAAGGCCGACAGCAGGATGAGGCCGCCAGCAAAGTAGAAGGCCATGTCGTAGCTCTTGGTCGTCTCGTAAAGGCTTCCTGCAAGTCGAGAAAAAAACCAAGTTAGTATAGCTTAAAAGCTCTCAGGGATTAAGATAACCCACCTGCTATGGGCGTGCCCACCGTGGCTGCCAGGCCCTGGAAGAGCATCAGGAATCCGTAGGCGTTTGTCAGCTTCTCCAGACCGATCAGCTCCACGGCGATCAGCGAGCGCAGCGCCGAGAAGCAGGCAATGCAGACGCCAAAGAACAAGGCAAAGGTCCACTGGGAGGCCGAGTTGATCACGACGCCGCTGAAGATGGTAGCGATGCCGCCGGCGGTCAGGGCAAAGTTGTTCAGCCAGAGCGGCTTGACGCTGGGGAACGAGCTAATCGATCCACACACGATCCTAGCCACGGTATTCACCAGTCCAATGCCACCGAGCACCCCGAGGGCCGATTCCTTGTCCATACCGCCGGCCACGGCGCGTTCCACCAGGAAGGAGAAGGGCACAAAGAAACCCATCATCGTCAGGAAGCCGCTGAAGGCCAGGCACATGAAGGCGGGCGACTTGAGCAGCTCGGTGTCCAGCATGGTGGACAGGGTGCGACGCACTGCCTCCGGGCAGATGCGGCAGCCCTTCTGGCGATCCTCCAGCATGTCCTGTTTGGTGGGCAGACGGGTCACGGACATGTGGTAGGCCAGGGAGGTCTGCGACTGGTACTGGGGAATCCTGGTCAGCGATCCGGTGAAGAAGATATCGTCACGGTACATGGGCCGCGAGGACGACTGCGACTGGCCGTGGTGGGCATCGTGGGCGGCTGCTGCGGATCGCTTGCCAATGTCCTGGGGCCGGCGGCCGGACACTGTGTGCCTGCGCGCCTGGATGGTCACCGGCTTGGCCTCCGTCTCCAACAGGTTATCGTTCTCCGCCTCCTCCTCGTTCTCGCCGACGGTCGTCAGCTCCTTGTGCAGGTTGAAGGTCAGCTGCTGGGGATCCCCGTTGGGCGTTGTGGGCTGCGACTTCCTCAGCTGCTTCAGCTCGGTGCCCTTGCTGCTCTGCGCCGCGGTGCCCGAGGGCCGGCGCTCCAGGTTCATGCCCTTGAAGATCTCCTGGGCGGTGGGGTAGTGGTGGCGCTGCGAGGCACCCATGTACGTGTTGTGGGCGGAGTTGGGCATCGAGTAGGCGAAGCGTCCCTCGGGCAGGGGCTTGGTGAAGGCCGCCTGATGGAGCTGAGGCGTGGGGGCCACCGTGTTGCCGTGGCCATTCAGCTTGCTCTTCTCCTTTTCGTCTGCGCCCGCCTCGTTGGTCACCGACAGTGTGATGGGCTGGATGGGACGGAAGGCCAGGCCGAAGACGGCGCAGGACAGGACGATGACTCCCTGAATGGCCAGGGTCTCGCGCCAGCCTATCTTCAGCAGGGCGTTGGTCACGGGGGCAAACACAAAGGTGCCGACGCCGGAGCCGCACATGGCCACGCCGGTGGCCAGGGCACGCCACTTCTCAAAGTAGAAGCCGATGATCACCACCGCCGGGATGTAGACCATGCAGAAGCCAATGCCGCCCAGGACGCCATAGATTAGGAACAGGTACTCCACGCTGGTGGCGAAGTATGACAGCCCGAAGCAGATGGCCGCGAACACGGCTCCCGTAATGGTCACCGCCCGGAAGCCGAAGCGATTCGCCATGGCGCTCACGAAGGGACCGGCCATCAGGTAGCAACCACTGAGCAGCGACGAGACGAACGCCACATAGCCCTTGCTCACATTGAACTCGGCCATCAGCTGCTCCTGGATGAGCGACGAGCAGAAGACTATGCCATCGATCACCGTGCAGCAGAGGAAGGAGGCCACCATCACCACCCAGGCCCAGCCGCTGTCCGGGGGCACTACCACGGCAGCCTCGTCGATCTCCTCCTCGCCATCTTCATTCTCTTCCTTAATGTTGTCCGGTTGCTTGGACACCAGCGCACTGGCGGCCAGCTCGTCCTGGGACTTGGTCTGCTGTGTGGCCATTTCCTGGAAAGATCGCAAGAAGACTGGATGGGATCAGTGTGGATACAAACCGAAGAGAGGGTAATGGTTAAGTTACGCAAGTGTTTACCCCGAAAAGCGAGAATGGCCTTCGCATTGCGCATACGCCCCCATGGTTGCCTCTTGTTATTTTTTACCACTTTGCATGGATAAATCTATTTATAAATGTCACGTGCCCCGAGCGATAGCCGCACAATTGAACCGGAGGAGCTGCACCTGTACTGGGGTACTCAGGTGCCACAGTGCGGGTTGTGAATATAATTACAGGGGGGTTTTAGTCGATGGGAAAATTAGAAACAAGTTCATTGCTGGCTTAAGTTTACTTGAAAATTATAATAAAAAATATTAAAAACAACTTTATAGTATAATATTTATCGCTAAACCCTTCCCTTTGAGTTGAATTAAATTGCTTTAGAGGCTTTTCCTATCTCTACTATCTCAGATCATCTTTATTTATTATTATTTTCCCCAAACATTTCGGGTGCTATTGAATGCGCCGCCACTATATACATATGTATCTGTCAGATATCTGCAAAAAGGTGCGTGGTGTGAAAGGCTTTTCGCTGTTTATCACATCGACGTCAATCGGCAGATGGCCGTCAGGGGGGTGCAGATGGGAGGCAGGTGCTGGCGTTCAGTGGGTGGAGGCGGATTGTCAAACGTCAAGAACGACGATGGCCAATGCCACGGCCAGGAGTGCGTCAGCAGATCGATTGTCTTGGCCAAAGAAGAATTCGCAATTATGTATTCCAAAAAAGAAAAGAACAGTGGAGCGGCGAGGAGATGGAGGCTCAGGAGGAGGAGCCTCCGTATGCCAGGCACATGAGGTGCCTGCTCCACAAGTACATATTGTGCTGTGGATTTTTGCCTATTTTTTTGATTGCTTTTCTTGTTTGTCCACATCTTGCGGCGGCTAACAAACTCTTGGCCTTGGCAATCGCCATTTTTTCGTGGCCTTTATCTAATCGGATCCGCCGCGTGGCTATAAAGCGGATGCTTACATGGACCCGCTAGCTGGCAGCTTGGATAAGATAGATCCGAGGCGATGCGATGCGATCTTCTGTAACCAAGCACCCCCAGTGACATATCCCCCAAAGAGTACGACAAACAAGCTTATTGCAGGGATTTACTCCAGCCAAGATTGCATGATGTTTAGAGATAAACCTGGCTAACTGCCTGCTAATCGGGAGACTACTGTCACGGCATTCTGGACTCCATAAATTAATTGATTATTTCGCCAGATTTCAGTGCTTATCATGGCCCCGGCAACCCGGCAACGGCTTAACAGGGATATAGTAAAACACACCTGATACGGGGGATCCCTCTGCCCGGCAACGGACTCGGCCCTATAAAGCTCCACCACCACCACCACGTGACCGACTGAACTGGGTCCCAGTTTTGATAATTTCATTTCCTTTACGACCGAATTTCGGCTGTATCATTGACCATGCGAATTTATGGGAACCCATAAAGACCAAGCGTGGCGATAACACAAGGGTCTGGCCGGGGCTAAGGCTATTTGTTTATTGTGCCATCGAAAGTGTTGCGACACCATCCCATCCTCAAGCCAATAACATAATACCTTAGCACACCCTGAACAAATCGGCCCCTTGCCACTCGATCTGCGTTCGTATTTCAGATTTTGTTTTCATTTTCATGCACAAATGACCACGCAGTCCAGAACCCAGAACCCAGAACTCAGAGCCCAGAAAGGGAGAATCAAGAACCGAGAACCGACAACCGAGAGCCCATCGAAGGAAGCCCTCGAAGTGCCTCCGCGTAACTGACTTGCCACAGCGACAACAGCAAAAGTATAAATAGACATTAACATTTACTTGTTGCAGCGATCCCATATTGTGGCCACAATATATATCGAAAGCGAAGACATCTTGGCTCTACAAATTGGCCAAAAGGACGCACCCAGTTTGAGTCTTGATTGCTGGGAAAACAACTTGGGTATAGGCACTATTAAAGGGGGGTTTGTTAGAGGCCTAAAAAAATATGTATAAAACTATTTAGAGAGGGGTTTTGTTTTGGGTTTTGTTAAGGGAAATATAAAGAAAAAGTTGCCTTACAGTAAATCTATAAATCTCTGTTAATATTTTTGAATTATATTAAAGATCTAACCAATTTATGGCCAGTTCTCCAGACTAGTAAGAGTATCCCATCAGGCAGCTTGAGAAAATCCTGTCTACATGCTCGCCATTCTGTTTGTTCTCCCCTGGGTTTGGCCCCACAAAACGGCGGATAATGTGACAACTCGGCTCCTGTGGCCTCCGTGTCCTCGCTCCCAGACCAGTCTCCCTCCATTTTCTGTAAGCTAATCCCTCGGCGAGCAAACAGCCCACATCCATCATTCCCAGTTTGTTCCTCTCTCTCTGGTCTCCAGGAGGGGGCGGAGGTCGCGGCAAACAGTTGTCAGCGCCAATTGTGACTGTTGACAGCGCTTAAATTGATGCCCGTCGATTGAATTAATAAATGTTATAGGTAAACACATATGGTCAGAAGCAGAGGCGGGATCAGGAGGGGGCCTCGACGGATACCCTCCAGACGAAAACGCAGACGCAGACGCGAACGGCGAGTTCTTAAGATGTTTTCCTTGCCGCCGGTTTTCCTGTATCTGTATCTGTATCCGCCAGAATGTGTGTTTGTATCTTTATCTGCGACCGTCTCGCTCTCCCTGTGTGTGCGTACTGCACACACATGTCACATGTAGTACATGGCTCTGTTATTTATAACATGCAACTGTAGGCGTCCTGCCCCTCCTCCTCCTCCTCCTCCTCCTCCTCCTCTCACCATTCCGGCACATCGTGCGTGCGGACCCATTTAGATAGTCTGGTCCCGCCGGTGGACAGGTTCCAAGCCTTGTCGTATCTCAGCGCCGCAATTTGTAGGTACAAGTGAAGCAATCGTTAAGCGACTCTACGCTCAAAATATTAATTAGCTAAGCCGGTAACCGAAAATGGAGCGAGCGCCCAAGAAGGCTGCAAAGACTCCGGTGACTGGCAGTGAAGTTGCTGCTGAAAATGGAGCGATGGCTGCCAGGGAACATTGACTTGCCAAATGCCCTACTGAAGATCAGGGGAGACAATTGCAAAGAGCTTTATCTAAAGTAAAATATAGAGTATATATAAATATTCTCATCCCAAAAATATTATCCGAAAATATAAAAAAATATGTATTTAACCTAACGGAAGATGGGATCTTCTTGAGCAACATGTTTACCCTAGGAACACCAAGCATTTTCGTTGATTCATCTCCAAAACAGATGTCTTTAGATTTTTCCCCAAAAAAAGAATCGCTCCACAGCTCCGCTGGCTACTCGTGTCACCACTTGAAGTTGGCCCCATTCCGGGATGAGATGGCAAACACTTCGGGGCAAGCAGAAGCAGCTGTCACGTCAAGTTCATTGATCGGCCTTTCACCCAGCGGCGGAGTAAGCCAAGGAGCACTGCTTGGCGGGAAGTATGTGTATCTTTTTGGGGCGTTGACACAGTTAGCTATCATCTTATGCGGGGTGCCGCTGCCTAGATCCAGCCACTGGTGTGGTGACCACCACTATCGGCACGAACAAAGGCCAACGCCGCCGCGACAATTAGTGGAGCGATCAATGGTCGCCGGGGTCTCTGCTCCTCTGCTCTCTTTAGGCGGAAGTAGAGCATGGGATTCGTAATCAATTAACATGTTCAAATCATGGAAAATAAGTGCAAGTCGCGCAATTATTATTCTCGAATCGAAGCGAGCAAATGGAAATCGAGAGTCGTGATTCCGTGTGTTTGTCGTTCGATTATTGGGTTATCTGCACGTGGCTGGGTGTCAGGAGAAGGCTGCTCCTCCTTCTCCTCCTCCTTCCTGCTCCCCCATATCAACAGATGTCGATGCCTCAGCCCCTGGATTGCAGTTTCCAGTTTCCAACTAAGCTACGTTCTCAATTCGACCCCGACATTGGCGCCAATAGGGGCTGCTTTCCGGACTGATCTGATAAGCAAATCAAGGAAACAAACAAACTGCAGTAAGCTGCACTCTAAAATTGGCTTAATCTGACGTAAATATTTACACAGCGATTATCGATCACCGATCGTTCGTTCGTTCGTTCGCCCGTTCGTGTGTTGCTGTTTGTTGTGGAAAAATTTCCACAGACTCTCGGCGCTGTTTGGGTTTTCCAATGGCAAATACTGAAAAAAAAGAATACCTAACCAAGTCCTCACGCAAGCGCACTCGACCATGGGCATGCCGAAGAATGAGAAAAAACCCAAGCGGCTTCGGCGAGAATGTTGAATGGGAAAACTCCGCCGACTCTTATTTGGCAATGAGTCTGGGGCTGGGCAGGGAGGGAGCGCTATTGTAAATGCAGAAAACATGTTTTAAGATTTCTAATTTATAATTTACACAGAACAAAAATATCACTAGGAAACTAGGCACACTTCTGGTATCAAGAGAGATCTGGGAAGATATCTTAAAGATATTTTAAAGATTATTTTCAAATTAGATTAGATTTCAAATTAGATTTAGTTGGTTTTAAGGGAGGGAGCAGAAAGCTAGGGTATGTTGCAAGGAAGTCCCTAGTACTAGAAATATTTATAGCATAGCTTCAACTTCATCATTTAACTTTTTCCTTTAATATGTTTACCCCTAGTTATATATGTATATTTCTTTCTTTAAAATTTATACATAAACATTAAGTAATTATTCTTCTACTTTTTCCCAGTGCACTCAACTCCTAATTAACCGAAAAAATATCGAAAAATAGTTGCTTCTGACTCAGAATAAAAATCAGAGTCTGAATCGAATTTGGAGTCGGATTGATGATTAATTATAGAGCCGGGCAATTAGCTCGGTGGCGGGGTGGAGTAGTGGGGCAAGTGAGAGGGGGGAAATTGGGTCATTGGCATCTTGCAGTTCTAATGCTTCCAACCCGCGTCACGGCCCATTGATATGAATATGGATGTGGCTGTGGCTGTGGCTATGGCTATGGCTGGGGATGTGGCTGAGCGGGCTCGACTTGGACTTTTCGGTTTCTCTGATTTGATTTCTTGATTTCGTCGACAGCTGTGGGATCAGCCATTAACACTTATTCTCGGCTCTCGATTTGTTTTGTTTGCTTTTTGCCGGCAAGCAGCAACCGGTTGTAAGATAAAACGCAACAAAAGCCACGCGCAAAAGCCCCCAAAGAGCCTTGGGTTTTGGCCAAAAATTCGATCGCTGAGTCACTCACTAAAGGCGTGTCAAATCGGCGAAGATAAAGCCATAATTAATGTGCGGTTAATGATGGCGAAGCTGAACTAAAATCTATCTGCATTTGCATAGCCAGGCAGCAGGTGCAAATATAGGTGCTCCCAGGGGGTCGGACTAACTGGTTAGTCCACTAAAGAAATTGAATTATCAACTTTTAAATATAGGTTTTTGACATGAAATAAACTCATTAGAGGCAGAATTCGATTTCAAAACGAAGGCTCGAGTGTTTGGTTTATTTAAAAAGCAAATAATGTAACATTTTCCCGTGATAACTCAAGATATTGGTTCATTTCCCCCTGGAGGCTTAGTTAGTATCGATCTGAACGTAAGCTGCTTTTGTTCTTTGTTCAAGTTCAGGGAGGAAGACCCAATGGAGGAAAACAAAGCAGCCACAAAGAGGGCTGAAAACTGCGAAATGGCGTTGCAAGAGCCGACTTTTTTATGACTTTTTCCTGGTATCGGTATCGATGCAGGGGCTCTAACCCTTCTGGGCCAAGTGAAGGAGAACTTGGAACGCGCGCGCACTTTTGCCGCATATCGCTGGCTGTGTGTTTTTGGCCAAAACCCGTTTTGAGCCCAGTTAAGGAGAGAGAGAAAGGGTGTTGCCTGGCTTACCTCCAGAGAAGTATCGATGCGGCGTGTCTTGTGTTGCAGCCAAAGATGTGTCCGAGTGTTGCGTGTGTGTGTTGGTTTTTTTTAGAGGTAAAGTTCTGCTCTTATTTTTGGCGCGCTGCAAAGAATTTGATTTTATTTATATTTATTTTGTATTTTTGTGTTTTTTCGAGAAAGCGAAAGCAAATCGAACAACGCGCGTACGCGCCGCCGACACAGTAAAAGCGAAAGTTAAAAGTCAACGCGGCGACGCGTAGGAAACAACACGCTTAAAATACTTCTAGGCTATATGTATCAGTATCTGATTATACATATGTTTATATATTCGAAGCGAACCGAACAGCACAGCACTGAGCACCGAGAACTGGCAACTGGGCACCGAGAGCAAAGCGAAACGGAACGGAGGAGCAGCATATGTACGAGCTACATATACATATATTTTGTGGAGCATACAAAATTGTGCTGTTTCGATACGGATTCGGGTTTTCAAGTGCTGTTAAGGCTTTGCAGGGTATTATTTGCTTTACTTTTTCTCTGCCTTATTTTCTGTATTTTCTGTAGGAATAACACTCAGTGGCGGCTTCCGCTGCGTAGGCCTGATGATCGCCTCATGAACTCGATGCGAGCGACGCGACGGACTAAAGATAACTAAGGGAAATCAGAATGTGTTGGCAGTATAAACCGCGCAGCAGAAAGCAGCAGCAGCAGCAGCAACAGCAGCAGCGGCAACACACACACACAGAGCGGCAGCAACAGCCTGCCTGCGATGGTGAGCGTGTGTATCTGTGTGTGTTCTCCCTGCCAGACTGTGTGTGCGTGTTCCCTGCTGGCTGGCTGGATGGTGGGCCCGTTCTGAATGGGATTCGTTCTTGATCTAATCCGAACTAATCCCCGCGATCTGATCGGTCCCAGAGAGAGCGCCACCGCGCCGGCAAGAGTGCTCTCAAAATGGCTCCATGGAACGCACCAATCCGTCGTATACGCAATGCGCGCCAGCAACTGGTGTTGGCAATGTGCTCTCAGCTCTCCCAGCTATCGTGTTGACTCTACGTTTATGTTTCGTTTCTGTTTCGGGACCTGGGAGTGTTTCTGCGCCGGCTTCTTCGGTTCTCTCTGGTCTTGTTTCTTTTTTTGGGACTTTTTCCAGGGAAAAGAAACCACACTAACTACAAATAACGATGCACTGAAAAGAAAATATCGATTTTCTTTTATTTATACTTGTTATTTATATAATTTTCTTTCTATTTCAATGGAATTGGAACTATCTAGGTACAAGCAAAGCAGCAATCTTAGAATTGGGCCAGGAACTGAATCTGAAATCTATCATAACTCAAAAAATCATTAAAATCAACTCGAAATGCTTTTCCTTGTTAGTTTTTTCTAGGTTAAAAAAACAGCATAAAAAATTAAAAACTTTAAGATATTAAAATTTTTGTGTATTTTTTACAGTTTTAACGATGTAACCCCTTATAAAATTTTGGAAAAATATATTAAAAATTTATTTCTTCCGAACAGGGCTAGAAAGATTCGCCTGATGATGCTGATCAAGAATATATATGATTTATAGGGTCGGAAATGACTCCTTCACAAAATAAAACAATATTACCCTTTAAAAAGAACGAAAATATAAAAATTTTTTAAATCGAGATTTTATATGATAATTTTTTTGGACAAATCAAAGTACAAAGTAGAAAAAGAATTTTAAGAAATCAAAATTTGCCAATTTTTAAAGTTAAATAAATAAAAATATAAAACTCAGTATATTTTTAATTAAAAAAGTATCACTCGATTGACACTATAATTCCCAATCAGTTTCAGCATCTTCTGATTGATAACCCAGCTGAATGTTGAGGAAAAAACTAGCAGATATCACCGGAGGAAGTCTAAGATCAGAGATAAAGGGGATCAATAAATCAGAGGAGGAACTTAGCCATATGTACATCATTTCACAAAATATTTATTTTTTAGCTTAAAGAAAAAGCTATATCTCTTAGAGAGCCCCTTATCTGGCAGAAAAGTTCCCCCAAAAATTTCAAATTTTCAATAATTCTTTCCAAGCTAATTAATTGTATAAATTTTATATAATTGGATTTATACATATATTTAAATGTCTGGGTCTAGATTTTTGTTGCCAGTGTACCTACATATCGCTACATATCACACACTGTGAGTTCCCGTACAACCCAGAGGTGGATAACTCGTGTGAGAGTGTTTGCCCTCGTGCTGCGGACGCTCGGTGTGTGTGTGTGTGTGGGCCTTTTGGGCCTTTGGCTTTTTCCACTCTACAAAAGAGATAAACTGAGAAATGTGAATGGGACTCATTCACAGGCCGAGTTGAGGAATTGCCTGTCACAGAAATAAGTCTTTTCAGCAGGTCTTTAGAAGAACAGGGAGCCCGGAATTGTAGCACCTTTCGAAACTGTTTCCAGAAATTATGAAATTGGAGCAGCGCTAGATCGTTAGATAAACCCGTAGAGAGGTAGATAGATAGTCGTAATTAGCTAATCGCTGGCAAAACCGAAAGTCATGCGCTGGGCTTGAATTCATTAGAAGGTTCATGAACCGCGAGTGCTTGTAAAAATAAAAAGAGTGCCAAGCACTTGAAGTGGCATTCCGAGGCAGTGGGGATTATGCTTTTATCAGTCTGGCGTTTATCCGGTTGCGGTGGCTCTTTATCATCGAGGGGAACCTCGCACTTTGGTCTCCCCAATGACTGCCCTTCCGAGTGCAAACCAATGTATCCGAAATCTGAAATCCGAATTCCGCTTTCCAGTTAGTTTTTCCCTATCGCATCGACCAATCATCGAACTGCGCGCTGACTTTGAGTTTTGATTGATAAGCCGACGCCTCCGGCCGGTCCCCAGATCCCCGAGAACCCCTTGCTGCAAGTGATAAGCCCCCGAAATTATATGGCCCTGGGTGGCACGTCATAAAAATAATATTAGATTAGACAAATTAAATTCTTTTTTCAGCATTGGCGGCAGGCGGCAGGCGGCAGCCAGCCCAAGATCTTACCTAACCTGGCCCGGCCGGATTTAGTCAATAATCTAATCTCGCATTAATACGGCAGGGCATAAATACATAGTATGGTGTACTTGGTGGCTAGGTGCAGTGAAAACATGCTTACATAATAGCTTTTCCCATTTCCCAGTTCATTCAGTGCCCAGTTTCCATTATCAATTTACGCAGCATCTGTGACGTTGCCGTTGTTTTCAGCCTCTGAATCTCTATCTATGCAACGACTGCTTATCACTGCAATGCCAGAATCAGTCTTGTGAGCATGGATCAGCACAAAATGCGTATTTCGAGCAAATAAAAATATATTTAAACCAAGATCCCCGCTGATTCCAGAGCTAAAGCGAATGCCAAATCCATGAGTCATTCAAGCAAAATTTGGATATCACAAAGAGGTAACAAGCCTTTAAGCGGCTGACGCATTTTTTTTTTTTTTCGAAAGTTTGACTTATCACAAGTACATATATATACTGATTTTTTTTATTTTTAATAATCCCCAGCTTATAAAATTCAATGTGCTTATCGCATATAGCATATGCTATCCAAATGCAAAAGAAAATATTCTAGAAAATAATTTAACCCCTTATTGTCCAAAGATTCTTTCTAGAATAATTTCTTTAAGACAGCTTCTTGGCTTTTTGGGGAAAAACACCTTTAAACGAACTATAAACTTAATAGAGAATAGAGAATAGTTTTGTTAAGCTTAGAAAAACTAACTCAGAACAGCGAATTGAGTTTCATGCACTTTTGACTTAGTTAGTATTTTTTGAATATTAGTTTTTTTGCCCAAAAACTATCCTTTTTTAAATTTAAATGCAGGAAGCTGCCAGGAACTCAAAGCGGATGCCGATGGCGAGTCAGAGAGCGTTGGCAAGGAGGATCAGGACGAGGCGGAGCAGAAGCGGACCAGGTGCTGGGGCAGCACGACGAGGGTGCCACCAAGGCCGAGCCGAAACCACTGGAAACGATCTCCGACATTTCCACATACCTCACCTTTTCTTCTTTTATTTATTTAAAGCTGAAATAAATAATAAACCTTAAAAAATGCGTTATTTTTGAGTTATGAGAAGGATGCGGTTTTTATTTTTGGGTGGGATAATTTAAACAGGCTCAATGGAAGGGCATTCTTGCGGTGGACAATGGAAAAAACATCAAATATTGCAAAATTGCTATATCAGCATCACTGGCAGTTACTGAGATGCCATTTTGCCTAAATAATGCAAAATAGCTAGATGAGCATCACTGACAGCTAGTGAGAAATAAATGCAAAAAATTCAAAATAGCTAGATGAGCTCACTGGCAGTTAGTAAGATGCCATTTTGTCCCAATAATGCAAAATAGCTAGATGAGCATCACTGGCAGTTAGTAAGATGCCATTTTGTCCCAATAATGCATAATAGCTAGATGAGCATCACTGGTAGTTAGTGAGATGCCATTTTGTCCCAATAATGCAAAATAGCTAGATGAGCATCACTGGCAGTTAGAGAGTTGCCATTTTGTCCCAGTAATGCAAAATAGCTAGTTGAGCATTTTGTCCCAATAGAGCATCACTGACGCAGATGAGCATCACTGACGCAGATGAGCATTACTGATGCAGATGAGCATCACTGATGGAAGTGAGCATCACTGATGCAGATGAGCATCACTGATGGAAGTGAGCATCACTGATGGAAGTGAGCAAAACTTTTCATTCGATTTGGCCGCTTTCCAAACTGGGGTAACAGGCGAACAGAAACCAGCAGCAAGCAACTGAAAACTGGTATAAACTGTTATAAAAACATTTGGGCAAAAATAATAATTGGTATAAACTGTTATATTTCATTTTATGCATTTATACCTATTTGTTGCCGACAACAACAGCTTATGGCAACAACAACCTTTTTACAACAACATCCCTGCAGCAGCCCATCCAAATTTCCAAAAATTTCCATGCAAATTGCCCGTTTCCCAAATTGGGGTACCAGGCGAACAGAAACCAGCAGCAAGCAACTGAAAACTGGTATAAACTGTTATAAAAACTTTGGGCCACGAAAAACGTGCCAGTGTGACCATATTGTAAATTTTGTCCAAGTTTCAAACCATTTCGGAGCCGGTGAAAGTTAGCGCAGACTCAAACCGTTTGAATCCAAATTTAGGTGTTATTTTACAACTGCACCTGGGCACACTGAAACTGATCGTCGTTAAATTCAAATTCAAATTTGGCAGTTAAATTCAAATTCAAATTTGGCAGTTAAAATATTTAAAAAAAATTGGTTTAATTCTAAAAAAATCTTAAATAAATATAAAAAATCTAAAAAATGTTTAAAAATTCAGAAAAAAATGTTTAAATTCAGCAAAATTTTAAAAATTTAGAACAATTTTTTAAAAATTTAGAAGAATTGTAAAATATCCGAAAAAAAATGTTTAAAATTCAGAAAGCAAATTTAAAAATTTAGATTTTGCTTTCAAAATAATTAGATTTTTCCCCAAACGATCCCAAATAAATGCCGCCTCCACAAAAAAATTGCACATTGATTTCACCATCTTTTATTGATTTATATTTGTGTGTTCCATCAATTACATTTACATATTTAAATTGCATTTATAAATATTTTAATTATTTACGCCTGCTGCAGGGCTTTAACTAGCTCGGAGCCAAGATCCGATCACCGTCCTCCACTGCCATCGGGTTGAGATCTGTCATCCCAGCTGCTAAATAATGTAACCCCTTATTGTCCAAAGATTCTTTCTAGAATAATTTCGTTAAGATAGCTTCTTGACTTGTGGGGGAAAAATACCGTTAAACGAACCATAAACTTAATAGAGAAATCAATAATTTTATAATAAAACAACATATTCCCTTGAAAATCAAAGCCCTTTCTGTTACCATAACAATTTCCTTACCTCTGAAAATAAAACAAATCCCATCAGGTCGTCCCTGACAATGACCCACACGGACTCCTTGGAGATCTAGTGTTCCTTGAACAAACAAGCTCTGGAAATCAATCTTTCAGGCACACCCTTCGGCTCAGTCTGAGAGTTCTCTAGTGGAGAACACACCAATTTTCTGTAATTAGTGGAAATATAAAACTAGTTGGTAATTCTTTTGTTACTTTCCGCCATGGCGTTACATTCGGTGGTCACGATGGAGAAGCCGATGCAGCACATCTCGCTGACGGACTGGTATGCCCGGGTCAACCAGATGCGCAATATTGCCGATGCCCGGCGGTCGGATGCCTTTGCCATCCGTCACTCCTCCCGGTCGCTGAGGAATGAGACCAGGATCGAGGGCGATTGGGCCAACTACGAGACCAATGAGAGCCTGACCGATCGGTGAGTTCAAAGAAGGAAGATAAGGCTATCCAATGAGTAATCTCTGCATCATCTCTGCAGCATTTCTGAGCTGAACCGCTGGCGGGACATCCTAGAGAAGTCCTTCGAGCGCATCATTCGCGAGATTGACATGCTGCAGGAGGAGAAGAACGCCACCGAGCGAGAGCTGGAAGCGCTGGCGGGACCCATTTCGGTGATTGCCGAGTGCCTCACCATGCGCGACGGCCGCCTGGGCTCTGAGATCACCTACGACGAGGCCGACACAGAGATCAAGAACGAGCTGGCCGTGCTGGAGAACAACCAGCGACTGCTGGCGGATCGCTGCCAGAAGGCGTGGGAGAAGCTCTGCCGGCTGGAGGAGGTGCGCTTCAAGATCGGCCTGGAAATTGAGAACAAAGTGGAGGCGGTGGAGATGGACAAGTCGCAGCTGGCCCTCGACCGCAACTCGGCGAATATCTCCTACAAGCCGGATCCCACCAGGAACCCCAAGAAGTGAGTTTGCTCTATCGTATTCCCAGGTCCTTGCCTTAATCCAATCACTGTCCAGCTCGTGCTCCTACGAAACCTGGCTGGAGAACGTCAAGAACATGAAGCTGCTGGCCGAGAACGAGCTGGCCGACACATACGCCATCCGGGAGGCCCTGTTCGTATGCCGCGAGAAGGCCCGCAACATGCTGCAGTCGCAGCAGGATCGGGCGGAGCACAGCATCCGCAAGCGGATCTTCGAGACGCAGCGGGCCAGAAACGAACTGGAGTGGCAGCAGCTCAAGATGAAGGAGGAGATGGAGAAGGCGGTGTGCGAGATTCGCAACTCGGAGCAGGCGCTGCGCGACAAGACGGATGCCCTGAAGCTGGCCGAGACGCGCCTCGAGAACCGTGCCCAGCGCTCCGGCATGGAGCTGTGCATGGACCAGGCCCACGACATGCTCTGCCTGGAGGTGGAGAAGCTGCGTGAGATCCGTCGCCGGCTGATGGCCAAGATCGACGAGAGCAAGAGCAACTTCAACTTGCTGGAGGAGCATGGCAAGCGCATCGACACGGATCTGGAGAACAAGCAGCATTCGCTGATGACCGACATTCGGGCCCTGGACCTCCGCATGCGCCTGAAAGGCGGCGAGTTCGGCGCCAAGACGACAAATCCATCGCAAACGGACAGAAACATCACGCTGACTCGCATGGAGAAAGAGATACCCAAGGACTAGACTGGACTAAATGGTTTTTATCACTCGTATTCGATGTGTTCCCTGACTTGCATTCTGCGTTTTCAATTGTCCAAAATTTTTGTGAATAAATTCGGAAGGATTCCTAAGGCTTTTTTGGTTTAAAACTAAAGTTTAGCTCGCCCAGAAGGGGCCTGAAGTCCGTGCTCCAGTCTAAGCTGCTTATGGCCTCTTTTGTGGTCCTGGGAAAGTGTACTCCTTGGCGCACGAACATGTCCCACTGGACAAACTCGCCAGGCGTGACAGGTTCACTGGGGCCAGAGCTTACTATGGATCTGGGACTGCCATCGTCTGTTAGCTGCCAGTCCACCCACAAGGCCACGCCATTGCAGCTGCCGGGACTGAAAAGGAGAGAGCATTCAGCGGGTTTTATATTTAAAAAGTAAAAGGACTCACTGCTTCAGCTCTATGCTGCCTTTGAGGTGCATCTCCTCACTGAACTTGCTAAAGTCCACGCTGAGCACTTGCTGGGGCGGGGCCAGGGCACGGCAGGGATACTCCCACAAGGGCTGGGCCTCGACAAGGGACACGGCCTGCTCGGCGGATCTCTTCAAGAAATAATTAGAAATAAAAACTAGCTAACAAATCCCTCTGTAAGCCCCACTCACCTCTACCATTTCGTCGAACAAACGCAGATCAAAGCCCTCGCAGCTGCCTATGGGTGCTCGTATCTTGTGCAGATCCAGAAACTCCACGGGCAAGGCATAGATCCTTGCCGAGCAGGGCGAAATCTTTACTCCACTCGACAGCTTATCCTTGATTTTCAGCAGCAAAGAACCAAAGTAAAAGTTGTCCCACGGTAGGATGGCATTCAGGAAGTAAGGCTCCGCAAAGATATGCGTCAGACTGGCCAACTGGGAGGCCTCCACCTCCTCCAGCTTGTCCACAAACTGCACATTCTTGAGCTCGTTGTGCTTTACGATGGACTCCAGCAGGCGGCGCGAGAAGCGATGCGGTTCGTGGAGCTTCACAGAGGCCGCTCCCAGGGCAGAGCTCGCCAGACCCAGCAGGCAGCCGTTGCCGAGGACCAGCACACGGGACTGGCCCGCCTCTAGGCTTTCTTCCAGGTAGCGCAGGTAGCGCTTGTTGCGCGGCGACTGATTCATCTGGCCGATCCGGCTGCGCGAGTAGGTCATGTGCAGGTCACAGGAGCACGTGTGCCGCCGCACCGCCTTGGCGGGCTTCTCTGCGCGGGCGTCGAACCACAGCGAGTACTCGTCATGGTGGCAGCTCAGGTGAAAGGCCTGGCCTGCCTCGAGCAGCTGCAGCGGCTTGGGTATGTAGTAGATGGCCTGCATCCAGTGATCCCGCCAGGGCACCACGTTGGCCAGCGGCAGATCTTTCCCCTTGGAGGCCAGCTCCTTGATATCCGGGTGCGCCCAGTAGGGAGCGCAGCTGAGTAGGATATCGCCGCCGTCGTCCAGATGGATGTCCCACCAGTAGAAGACCACCTCGGCGGCTCCCGGCTGCTTGGATTGCAGCCGCAGCAGCTGTTCCCGCTGCTTCTCGCGGGGCGCCTTGCGCTGAAAGTCAAACTGGAAGATCTCCACGGGATCGGTGAGCGGGCGGAAGCTGGACGGCGGCAGCTGCGACAACTGGACATCGTGCAGGGCCGCCTCCCCCTGGCAGGCCTTCAGCTGCTCCGGCGGACGCAGCAGCGCCTCCCCGTCCAAGTTGGGCAGCGTCTTCAGGCTGTTCCACTGTGCCGCCAGCGGGGTCTGGGCGACCTGGGCATAGCAACGGGCGCGGGCGGGAATGCAGAGGGCGTCCTCGGTGAGCAGCTCGTCGTGTGCATGGTTATAGATGCTAATAGCTCCCTCGCCAATCAGCTCCGTGTCCAGCAACTCCGCCACCAGCAGATTGGCCTTGCGCGGCATATCCTCACCTATGAGGATCTCCGTGGAACGCTTCCGGATGAGCCGCACCTTGTCGCCGGCACCGTTCGCCTCCAGAATCTTGGCCGCACAATTGGCCATCGGCAGGAAGGCCTCGCAGGCGGTCACTGTGTCCGCCCCCGCCTCCAGGGCCATCATGGAGAGGATGCCCGTCCCGGTGCCAATGTCCAGGACGTGCACTTCCCTGCCGGCGGACCGCATTTCCCCGATGGTCTTCCTCAGCGCCGCAAAGTACTTCTGATTGCGCTCCCAGTCGTGCAGCATGTCGCCGAATCCGGCGTTGGCCACCTCCTGGTGGTAGTCGTAGTCGTCCTCCCGCTCCTGCCATGTATTCTCGCCGGTGATGGGGTTGATTACTTGCGAGAAGCAGGACATTTTGCGCAGAAAACGTGATTTAAAACGTGAAATTATAAACATTAAGCCGGCCGAACAGCTGTTTTAGGGATGCGAAAACATCGATATATCGGTCTCATGTGACACGGTAATCGATATTTTTGCACGACTAAAACTATCGATGTATTGGTTCGAAACCAGAATTACTTTTGGCAGCTGTGACCGAAAAGTCTGGCAACACTGCATTACTTTGTGGTGATCGGTAATCGATATGTATCGAGATCTCTACTTCCGTTTTGCAACCCTGTGTTCGTTATTCCGTTTCCGCAATAAAAAAAAATGGCTTTTGTGTTGTTTTTAATTAAAATTTATTGATATTTGCGTTGTTTAATGCTAAATTAACTAGTATAATTGTTAAATATAAATCCTCGGTGGTGATTTGTGATGTCAGAAATCTTGATCGATCCTTCGTTTGACGCCGGCCAGCATTTTGGCGCGATGACGCAGTTGCAGATGCCGCAGGCCGCAGCTTCTGGCCAGAGGAGTCTCATCGTCGCTCCTCTTCCTGGACATCCTGTGGCGCGTTGGAAATGCGCTGGTGGATGGCATGCTTGTTCTGGCGTCCTTCTGTTGGGCAGATCGAGTGTTGACCATGTAGTCCAGGAGCGAGAAACCCAGCACCAGGAGCAGCAGGCAAGCGGGATTGAACTGCATGAACGACAGAGGACCTTCTTCCATTTTGATGCGTTGCGTGTGTTGACAGATCGAAGTGCGAATTGCGAATGATGTAAGGAGTCCCAGGACACGCTGTATTTATGTGGAAACAGGTAAGTTTCAGTTGCACAGATTTCCTATTGCGCAGGTAGGATAGGGGTGGGGTGCATACATATGTACCTGTTCTTTGCCCCAAAGAAAGGGTCACACTTGTGTTTGTAAACAAGATCATAAAACTTAATCCCTTTGTTTTGATGCATTTCTTGGGTTTATCAAAAGGTGAAAGGATTATCATATATTGAGCAAGCCATGTTGCGTGTTTAATCATGTCCAAGGAGGTGTAGTTTTTATAAAGTTACAAGGAAATAAACGGTTTATTTATATTTTTTTAGTTCTTTTCGTAATCTTCCCTCAGTATGAGATAAAATTGCATAAGCAGTGTGGAGCTGGATATTATAAATCCCATCATTTGTAGCCATTGGTTCCTATTGGCCGAATATAGTCCACAGATCTTTAGATTAAGCCGCAAGCTGCTTTTATAAATCAAAAAATCACCTAGCTATAAGTATGATAAAATATTTAAATTCATTAAATATTTATTGTGAGTACGAAATTACCTCTTGGGACATTTTGCCCTCGCTTACTTCGTCCATCGGCTGACACTGATATCTTAGGCTCAGCTCACAGATGAACTCGTCGAGGAAAACGTCCACAGTTCGCACAAAAAGAATTAACGCCGCATGCACGGCAAGAGGAGTTATTCCTTTAAACATGAAAATAAGTCCCACGTAGCCGTATATAATGGTGGAGACTATATAGTCCAGTCGGCAGACGACCATCTGGACACCATAGATCCTGTTTATCCTATAGGCCATGCTACCGAAAAGCAAATGAAGGGACCAAAGATTCTTGATCTCTCCTTCAAGCGCCCTTCCCGAACAGAGTTGTTGGTTTACAAAATCGTAGCCCCTGGCTATTTGCCAAACGGAGGCAAAGTAAAAGTACGATGTTAAGTTTAAGAAGCTGTAGCTAAGGTTGACCAGACAAGCTATCAGGAAACCCGATTTTATAAAAAGCACCGATGCCATTACACCGAAGCTCAAGTAAGCGGATGTAAAGGACTTTAATAGAAGCAGCCTTCGCAGCTGTGGGTTCGATGTCAGTTCAGCTTGTTCCATTTTCCGAGTCAGGCGATCGGTCAAGTCGAGCAGGTCTATTACCAAGCTGTCCCGCTGGCATCGCGAGACCAGAATATAGGCCACAACCGCATAGTTGACCAAGTGAAGAATAAACGGAACTATATACATCTTCCCGGGCAGCCAAGGCGATATCATCAATTCAGTGGCTATATCCCAGAAAACAAATGGCAAAGTACAGATGAGGACCACGTTCAGGATCACGGCATATGCCTGGGTTATCCACGATTGCTGAAATCTGCCATTGGTCAGACGGTAGGACGTCATGCCTAAAAGCAGCCCGTAGCCATGGTAGATCTTCCCGAGAGTTAACATTTTCTAAAGCCGGCACTTATTATACTAAACTCTAAAAACCGCCGGAGTGGTATTTTCTCCTTTGAATTAAATATAAATAAGGTAATCCGTAACCGCTATCGAAGATGTTCAGAATTACCAAATTTAAATTAATAGAAAGCCGTTCTATAGGCATTAATCTGCTGATGGAATCGACTGATTCGCTTGCAAAGGTCGTGAAAAGTGCAGCGTTGCAGAGTTCGTTTCAGTTGTAGTTCGACACCCGAGGACTGCGGATGCAATGGAGAGACTACTCGGGTTCTTTCAAGGCTACGCCCTTCTCCTCGGCTTGACCTCCTACAAAGTGGTCGATGGAAAATATCGGCAAACTTGGTTAACGCAGGCCTATGCCTTGGCCCTGAACGTGGTCGTCGTATCCGTTCTACCGTGTGTTTTCTGGAGAATAGCCTGGGGAATGGCGTCTGCACCCTGGCTGCCGGATATAATGCTTCTAGCTCCTTTTATTCTCTATTCAGTCAACTACGCCAACATAGTATATATCCTGACCTCGCGATTCTATCGGGACAGCATGCTAATAGACCTACTGGACTTGAGTAATGCTTTAAGCCGAAAAATGGAGCAAGCTGGAAGGCAAAGGAACCCAAGGCTTCAGAGACTCCTAAGCCTTAAAACCTTTACACTCGTTTATTTGTTTGTTGCTCCATTCGTCCCACTAGTTTTGGTCAGCTGTGAATCTCTGGATTCTGTAATTGTCACTGTTGCCTACAGCATCCTGAATGCCACCACGTACTTTTACTTTGCTTCCTTCTGGCAAATCGCCAGAGGCTTTGTGTATGTCAACGAGGAAATGGATAGGCTTATCGCTTGCGGATCAAGGTTGAACTCCGAGGAGCTTAGTGATCTCTGGTCCCTCCACTCTACTCTCAGTCGCATGGCACACAGGATAAACAGGATCTATGGACTCCAGATGATCGTTTCACGGCTTGATTTCGTTATATACAGCATCATCTTCGGATATGTGGGCGTAATTTACCTGCATGAAGGCATAACCCTTATTAAGTTTTATGCGGCCCTAATTTATTTGGTGCGAACAGCGGACTTTTTCTTGAATGATTTTATATGTGAATTAACCATCCGATATCAGAGCCATCCCAGACACGAAATAATCGAGGGGGTAATGTCCCAGGAGGTGAGTTAGCATACATAATAAATATTTAAAATCAACAATTTTTACTTCAATTATAGCTAAGTGATTATCTGATTTATGAGACCAGCCTGCGCTTAAATTTAAAGGTCTGTGGACTCTATATGGCGAATCAAACCCAGTGGCTTCGAACGATGGAAGTCATAGTGTCCAACTCTATGCTGCTCCTGCAATTCTATCTGATTCTCAGTGAAGATGTTATGAAAGATGCATTAGAAAAATTCTCTTGGTACGAATAATACATATTAAAATACATAATACATATTATAATAAATCAATATATGGCGCAAAAGTTGTTAATGTGTTTCTTCCTTCAAATGAAAACTCGGCTTGCTTAGAGCGGCAGCCACTCCCCAGGGAATTTCATCGATGTCCGACCGCTGTTTCAATTAACGCAGATTTTGATCTGTCTATAAAATAAACACTTGGCTTAATTGGTCCTCGCGAAGCCATCGGCTTCAGTTGCAGTGCGAAGCTCCTGGAGGTCGGTTCACTCTAAGGATGTCAATGCGGCGGATTGCTCTGATATATAATCGATACGTCATGGTCATCGGCATGACCTCGTACCTTGCCGTCGGCGGGGTATTCAAGCAAACGAAGATAACCCAGGCGTATGCCCTGGTAATCAACGCCTTCACCTTGGTCCTGCTGCCGAAGGCTCTATGGGAAGCGTCCCAGAGTATGATAATGGCCGGGTGGCTGCCACCGTTTATGTGGATAATTCCCTACATTCAGAACTCTATAAGCTACGCCGTGATTGCCTATACCTTGATTTCAAGATGCTATCGAGACGCCATGCTGTTGGATCTGGAACTTGTGATAAAGCAATTGAACCGTGAGATGTCGCGAACGGGAAAGCAGATGAACTCCAAGTTGCAAAGGATCTTTTTACTGAAAACCTTTACTTTGACGTATTTGTGTTGCGCCTACATAATGGCCATATTTTTTTGGCGATGGGGGGACTCCTGGATTTATTTAATGAAGACATTGCTAATGAACATGTCCTTCAACATCCTCATTGCCAGCACCTATTTCTACTTTGTGACCCTCTGGCAAATAGCCCGGGGCTACGACTTTGTAAATCAGCGATTGCAGGAGATTACTACATCTGAATGGGATGACTTGAAGGAACAAGTTGAGGAACTTCGGAGCCTCTGGGCTTTGCATACAAATCTCAGCCGGACAGCCAAGCGCATAAATCGGCACTATGGACCACAAATGCTCGCCTCGCGATTCGATCACTTTATTTTCTCAATTATGAACGGATATATGGGCATGATCTACGCACACCGTCCAGGTGGTTCATCGGTTGAGAAGGTCTACGGATTCTTTCTCTACATAATACGAAGCCTGGACTTCTTTCTCAACGATTACATTTGCGATTTGATGACTCAATACCAGAGCGAGCCCAAAAGCACCCTTACCGAGGGCCACATGTCCAAGGAGGTGAATTGACATTAAGTGTGAATTATAATATCTCTGGCCTAAAGTCAACTTTAAATTTCAGCTCAGTTCCTACGTGATCTATGAACACAGCATTAGGCTTAATTTGCTGGTCTGTGGACTGTATCCGGCCAATAGGAATAGATGGCTGCACATGATCATTTCTATCATTGTCCATTCCATCTTGCTGCTGCAATTTCATATGGTTATGAACCAGAAATAGGGTTTTAATTTCTTTTTTATCATTTGTTTATAATAATAATTATGTAATGCTCTTAAATCCTTGCGTAACAAAATATATACACCAGAATGGGAAATACGACTAGACATGACCACTTTAGAATATTAAGAGATGGGAGCGAAGACATTTTACGACGTTTTTCTTAAACAAGAAATCCAGATCTAGTTCGGATTGTGTCATATATCCTTTGGTATACATGCACTTCAACTGTTGGAGTGACTTTACATCTCTGATAATTATATTGTAGTAACAAGTCATACGCAACTTAAAAGAACCCAGTTTCCGTAAGTCAGTTGCAGTTGCAGTTCCTTGAATTCGGTTATTCAGTAAATTACAAAATGAAGAAACTACTGGCTCTCTGTCACGTCTACCTTCTAGTCATCGGCTTGACCTCCTATAGACTTGTGAATGACAGGTTTCGGCAAACTAGAATGACGCAGATTTACGCATGGACTGTAAACATATTTCTATTAGCAGTGCTGCCCTATTGTTTTTGGATTGCCTCGATTCATGCCTCGTCGCTCGACGTACTGCCACGTCTCACCGAATTGGCACCCTTCGCCTTTAATGTGGTCAAGTATGCCATAATCTTCTACACTGTGGCCTCTCGGAGTTGCAGAGACCGAATGCTTTTGGACATACAAACAATCACCATTCAATTGGACACGACGTGGAATAAAATCGAGCTCAAAGCTGTGGAGATTGCTCTACCTGAAGATCTTCTTAGTGCTCTACCAAACGCTGACAAGCAATTTGATGCCAATCGTGTTCGGGCTTCAAAAGAGCATTCGTCTGGCAGCTGTTTTCGTTCACTTTGGGTACATTACCTTGGTCGGATCCTCGTTTTGCTACTTTATGTCGTTTTGGCACATTGCCCAAGGCTTTGATTTCATCAATCGGAGCATAGAAAAGCTCATTAGGGATCCAAGACCGCGCTCAATTTCTTGCATGTGGAAAATGCACATCGGTCTCAGTCGAACAGCGCGAAGGATAAATACTTATAATTGAGTAATATCATGCACAAACCCATAGAAGCTATATTTAAGCGAATCTATCTGTCTGTTTGTTGTGAATCTTGAACACACCTCTCATAGATAAAAGCACTTTATTTTATTACCAAAGCCTAATGACCTCAGTTGAGCACCGAAGCTCGTCGAAAAAGGACGTCGGCGTACGTGGCCATGATTAATTCGCTGGTGAACTTATATTTCAGCTATTCGCTGGCTATTGGGATAACCTCGCATCGCTTCGTCAAGCAGAGGTTTCGCAGTTCCATATTTTCGCGATACTATGCTCTGATCGCGAATATCCTCACCCTTACATTGCTGCCCTTGGTTATGTGGCATACTCGGGCCGTTTTTCAGACCAAGGGCAACTTTCCGCAACTCATCCTAATCACGTACAATGTGAGGTACTTGGTGACCTACAGTGTCATCGTATATACGATCTTATCGCGAGGATTTCGGGACACGGCCTTCAAGGAAATGGAGCCATTGCTGCTGAATCTACTTAAGGAAGAGGAGCGTTGTGGGCAACAAGATGTTAGACGATCTCTGATGATTATGCTGTATGCCAAGTTCTTTACGATAGTCTGGCTGTGCCTCACGGATTCATTTTTCTTGTTTTACTCGATTGAGACCTTCAACTTTTTGATGATAGCCAGATTTGTTTTCCTGAGCAATGGCAACAATGTGCTGCTCATGGTGCCAATGGGCTACTTTCTCGGCCTGTGGCACATTGCCCGGGGCTTGGATTTCGTCAATCGACGCTTGGATGCTATTATAACATTGTCGTCAAGATCGCCTCGTGACCTGGAGGAGCTGCAGCACCTGTGGTCACTACATTCGGCTCTGACCAAGACAGCCATCAATATTAACAAGATCTACGGCCCCCAGATGTTGGCCTCTCGGTTCGACAACTTTATAATCGGTGTGATCCAAGCGTACTGGGGTGCCTTCTTCTCCTTTAGCATATCGACACCAATTTTCTGGTTGATCTACGGCACCATTAGCTATAACATGCGATCCCTGGACTACTATCTCATTGACCACATGTGCGATGTGATTGTGGAGTATCAGAGCGCGGCTCGGCATGCCTGGAGCGAGCATCGCTGGTCGAAGGAGGTAGTTTGATGTGACTTGAAGATAGCAGTAATTGGTAAAAAATTAAATATTTTTAGATAAGTGCCTTGGTGACCTATACCAACAGTCTGAAGCTGGAACTATGGACCTGCGGACTGTATCAACCGAATCGAAGTCTGTGGTTCGGCATGACCACCAGCGTGTGGTATTATATCTTAATGCTGTTGCAGTTTCATCTGGTTATGGGAAATTTAAAAAAATAGTTTAAACTAACAACATTGTAAGATATTAATCAGAGCTTTCGCACAAAGTCCAAGAAATACCGGTTGCCAGCAGTCTAAATTTAAACCGGAATCGAAGCTTTCACCTCTCTATCTGTTTCTTGTCTACTTAAATGGACATTAAAAATGTCAACTCGCCTTGCCTAATTGCTACACTTTGTGGGTAATCGCAGACAGATTGATTTAGCTTAATCTGCCATTAGAATGCCCTGCAACTATTGTGTATTCCTTAATCATTTCCTGTACGTCTCTGCCAAGAATTTATTAGAACGATTTCAATGCTCACGTTTGAACTGTACGTTTGGATGAATGGCAACAAAACAAGGCTACGTTCTGGCAGGAGCCAATAATTTCCTATTCGATAATTTCCAAATGAATGCGTTCAGCAAATAAATTCTGCTTTGACAGCACTCGCAGTTGAAATTTAAAACGAAATCACGTTTTGCTGTTGCATACTTTTTGGCGTATGCACATCTGCTCTACGTTGTACGTGATGAAAGTTGTGTCATAAACACACACACACACACACACACGCAGGCATTCTTAGTTGGGAAATTGTGGAACTGGCAGCAGGTGAAAGGGTCGAGAGAGAGAGAGAGAGAGAAAGAGTTAAGGGATGCATAAATAAAATGAAAAATAAAATAAATCAAAACATAATTTTTGCAATAAATCCAGTTTTTACCAAAAAATAAAAACTGTATGCTGAATGCAAATCTAATTCCTTTTTGCCCAAGTTTTTGCACTATTCTATTTTGCGGTTTCTACAATTTATAAGCGAGTTATGCAATTTCCCCTTTACAATCGGCTTAAAAGTAAATCCTATTTGCAAAATAAAAAATAACACGTTTCAAACGTAGTTTAAAACTCAATTTTTGTATTTTTAATTGAACGTTTTAGGACATTTTTGGGGAACTCTTTGAATGTTTAAATTAATGCAAATTAAAGCTAAAATGTTTAAATGTTTATTTTCATTTATGTTTATAAATAAATGCAAATATTTCTTATTAAATTATCAAATCTGAAAATAATCAAGTGACTATTATATTCCTCCTATAAACTATTACCTTGAGGCATTTTCCCCCAATGGAAAATCAGTGCTGTAAATATATTAACATGATTTGAATTCGCATCGGGACACGTCAACGCAATTATGTTGGATAACAAGAGTCAAGATTTATTGTGTCCGCCGAATTCGAGGAGCAAACATCTATATATATATATATGTACATACGCACACGTAACGGATGCGTCGGCTGTACGCCCATTGCCGGCATGGAGGTGGGCGTGTCCCGTCGCTTGACAATTGTCAAAATCATCGCCATAACTCACGTGTTGCCAGCAGCAGAAACAAATGCATCGGGCATCGATGGAGGAGGAGTGGGGATCGGGCGCCGGGCATCGCCGACAATTTCAATTGAAGCAGATTTGCTCAAAATGCAAATTACGCCATGATTTACATTCCGATTGACATATTTTAGGCGAACAGTTTGCACTCCATTGGCATTGCTGCCTCGTCCTTCCCCCCCTCATTCTTGGTAACGCCCTTTACGTGTTGCCGAAAAGAATCCTTGATTTAGTCATCCGACGACTGACGACTGGCTGACTGGCAGGATGTAAATTGCCTGGGATTAGACAATTGTTTGATTTTTCAGAGGGGCGGAAAAAGGACCTCTCTTTGGAATCGAGAAAAAGAGTTATTCGTAAGGGATTTGATGTACTAATTCAATCAAGTCAAGGTATTCAAGAAATTCAATGTTAAAAGCATAAAATATCCATTTTTTCTAGTTACTTTTATATTACAAAATTTTAAATTAAGGAATCCTATTATAGAGCTAATTTTTCATATAAAAATCAGACAAAGGACTTCCTTGGCCTTTGTCTGATATAATCTGTAGAGAAACCACAGAACTCTTACAGATATGCCAATAAAATTCTTATTTATATGGGAACCTAGCTATGTCATTACTGACGGACACATATCCTGCCTGAGCCAGGTCTTCTGGCTTCGCCATTGCGCCAGCAACGGGCAGCATCATAAAACTGCTGAAAGGACATAAACGCGTTATTATATTATGCCTTTGAAAGCCCATGACTTGCAGGCGCCGCCATGAATGGAAAGGCCAATGGAGGAGCATGCACACGACATGGAGAGGACACAATGGATGAACATCAATGCCAGAGCCGCGACATTGAATGGCCAGTGGCTGGAGCCAGGGACAGACTCGCTCGCGACCATCAATGCAACTTTGAGTCAACGTCAACAGCGGCGAAAGAAGCTATTCAGCTTAACTTGCATTCTCGGGTCCTGCTGCCGCCTGCTCTCTCTCTCTGCCCGAAGGACATACATAAATTCAAAAAATAACAATATGAGGATAAGATGTCCTCCAGATGTGTGTGTGTGTGCGACCAAAAGTCAGAGGAGAGCTAAGGACAGCTCAAGATGCCGGGGCAAGCAAAAAGTTTTTAATGATGCCGCAAAGTCGTTGAACCAAGTTCGATGCACATTCACAGGCTTTGACCCGGCTTTGGTGTCCTTCGAGGACCAAGACATCGTCGAAGACTGCTGGCTGCATTGATTTACTTGCGGCTCAGCGGGAAATGTATGCCACAGCTGTGGCGAAACCAAATTTTTGGGGCCAAGTGAAAGTTCATTTTGGGCTGCAAAGTTTCTTGCCTGCCCCCCCGCAAGATGTTGGCATTTTTCCAGCTGCAAAAGTTAAATTCATCACATACTTTGACCTTTTAAGCAGGGAATTTCTTAATAAATTAAGGAGATTTCAAACTTAAACCGCATATCATTGGGCTTGGCCCTTCTTCCAGTCATAAACAAAACACATTGATTGTTTGGAGTCACAAGAATTATTGAATCTAGTTTATTTTACATTAAAAATAGTTTAGAATTATTTAAGTAAAGCTTGGTAAAGCTATTTAGCCATAGAAGCCACCATAGCCTCCGTTAGAGACAGCCGACGCGCTTGCTTGTGCAGAGGACGATGCGCCGCCAAAGCCGCCGCCAAAACCACCGCGGTTAAAACCGTAGCCAGGATATCCGCCACCGAAGCCGCCGGGATATCCGCCATATCCACCGCCGAAGCCTGGGAATCCACCCCCATAGTACTGAGGAGCGGGCACCGCCTCCAGGACACTGAGGAGTCCGAAAATCACAAAGACGAACACGACGACGGCAGCACGCATCTTGGATGTTGGTTTATACTCTAGATCGGTACGTTTGAAACTGTGGATCACTTTCGCAGCGGCGGCCCGCTTTATAAACAGATTTCGGTGCGTGGTTCAACAACCTGCTCGTCTGGTTCTGGAGGCGGTGTCAGGTGGTGCTCCATTCTCTCCAATTAATCCATCGCCATCGAAATGACACAATTCACGGCGAAAACAAAGCAAACCAAAACAAAATATCGATGACCATCCCCTCGGGGAGACCAGTTTTCTCGCAGATATTGGGGGTTAACCTTTTCGCCAACTCACGAGCTTAATGTGGGATTTTGGGAATCACTCGCGCCGTTCGCATATTAGCATAAAGGCAAATAAAATCAAATATAAAACCAGCCACAGAAAATGTGTGTTGTATAATTATACAGGTATAAAATTTCGCCGGGGCTTTGTTTTCGGCGGTTATCACACATTCGCTTAGTCACATGCACACTTTGTATTTTATAATATATATATATATATATATAATTTATAATACATTATGCTAATCAAGCCTGTCATTAATGGGTTTTCTATTCAATTCGCGGCTCTCGGGCCAAATTGATTGTCTGTTTTGAAAATACCCTCAAATGTTTATCCATTTTGTTTTGTTTTCCATTATGTTACACATGTCAATGGGTGGCTTGTTCTTTTGCGTTTTATTTTAAATTATTGCGTTCTGGGATTCCCTGTACTTAAAGCTGACAGACAGCTTGTTACTTGAACACTTTTGAATTAAACTTAAGTGTAACATTATAAATTTTGAGTGTCAATAACCTGACCTTGGTTTATAGAACTGATCAGGAAATTTCTCTGCTGGGACTCTACGCTGAATCCGTAGCTAGAAAACCTTTGTAAACAAACACAATTGTCTCTCGAATCGAGAGAATATAGAATAGATATTATCATTCTGGTTCTGAAGGTCCGTTGTTGTCGTTCTTCGGACAAACAGGTTACCTGTGATTCAAATATTCATAATTCCAGACAGCAAACAAAAACACAATTTATTAAAATATATTCCAAAAATCTACCGTTTGTAGCCGTGAGAAATGCCACTGCCGAGACTGTTTAAGGACCAGTGTGTTTCCTTGGTCAATAGCCCCTTGAAATTGATCTGTTCGGGCGAGGTGGCAGCGCAGCATTGCAGACAGCATAAGTGCCCTGAGGATCCATACAGCATCTTCCAGTTGGAGAGTCAGAATAGTTCGTATCTGGTTTTCTTTCGCTCCTTGGAAATACGCAAGTGCCGGAGCATTGAACTGCTCGATCGGCACAATGTCCTGTGCGTGAATCATCAGAATAAACCGAAGAACTTGTTCTTCGGCTTCAGCCATCTGGTGTGCCACAGCCGTTCGATGCAATTGACCGCTGATCTCAGGGAGAATTGTGGCGGCCGGGGATACGAGCCTGATTTGCTTTCCGGCTACTACTACGCCAATGAAGAAACCAATCCAAGCATAAGCCTCTTCGAGTCGCGTGACACTGGATGTGGTCTTCTTGGATCTCCGATTCTGGTGCTGTGTCTCTTGATCTCTCTCTTTCTTGTGCTCTGCCTGCGCTGGAGGTAATGAGTTGAAAGTATTCCAAACCTTCGAGAGGCAGGGACTTACTGAGGTCGAATCCCATTTGATTCTATTACAACTGGCTTCATATTTCGCTCTTCTTAAAATTGATTATTTTGTTCTGTCACTGAATTGTCTAGAGATCTAAAAACAACAAGTCTGGGATTCTTTTGCTTCTAAATCTTTGGCTAGTTCAGAGATGGAAAATGAATAAAAAGTAGTATGTAATATACATATATATTTTTGTAATAATTTCTAAGAGAATATTAAGGATTTAGAGGACAGTTATTTCACAGGTTACTGATGTTCTAAGAAGTTCTCAAATTGAAATCCCAACTATAATGTAATCATATTGTGTGTTTTATGATCTTTTCCATCTCCATTTCATTGGCGCCTTGCCTCTTTTTATGATCCATGTGATGTATCCATCATAATGTGACATATTTTGACAGCTCTCAAACTCTGAACGCTGACAGTACACAAATATTTTCCTGTGTCGGCAGGGAACTTAAGAAGAAGCTGTCACCGGGATCGCATTCTCTGCGATCGCATCGCACGGCATCGCATTTCCCTTTCATCTGACAATGTTGCCCTTGTCATCTTTATGCCACATATGATGTGTGGGGACTTGGAACATGCCACGCATCTGCGTGGAGCCCTCGTTCATTAGGCGTCCCTTATAAATAATTGCTTTTTAAGAGAGCCAGAAATTATCACCTAATTATAGAGCTTGATGAGGGGGGGAATGCCAACTGTCGCTCTCTTTTTTTATACATTCAGTGGTGGTTGAGGGTGTGGTTTGTTTTATATAATTAGTAATTGCAAATGTTGAACCAACAAATATAACAAAATTTATAGTCTGTGAAAATATTAGCTTAGATCAATTTAGAATTAATTAAAACAGGATATTAGTGTAATTAAGTTCGTTTTCAGTGCCTAGTTGCTTCTAAATTATAAAATCCTTTTACATATTACCCTTACCCTCCATAAATTTCAAAACAAAAGCGTAAAAGTGTGCCATTGATTAATATTAACTGTCTCATTCAAACAATTCTTCGTTTAGGTAAAACATCCAAAGGAAAATGTGTAAATACACACTCGCATAGCTCCCATAAGGACCTCGTTTGCTCTGGCATTTCCGTTTGCCATTTGATTTGACAGGACGCGATGCGTGTGTGTGTCTCGACTCCTGTTGTTTGGCCCATAAATTTGTATTTCGCTTTCGAGGACTCCTGCAACATGTTCGCCTGTCAGCAAAAATGTCGTCCTACGCCCGGCAAACAATTTGCCGCATCGCAGCAGGAGCAGAAGCAGGAGCAGGAGCCGGAAAAGGGACAAAACGCATTTCTCCAATGCTTTCGCTTCTCTGTGTTCTGCTTTTCAAACATTATTGCAATTTCGTAAATATTGTAAAAATGTTTTACGCTCGGAGCGCCAACGCTTTATGCAAATTAGCTGCACAAACCGTTCCACATTCCGAACGTTAATTTGCATTTCGCATTCGTTCCCAGCTTGTTTGGCTCTGTCATGTGTGCTGGCTGGCTGGCTGGCTGTCCTGCGGATAAAAGGGAATTTTTATTTGCATTTAAATATATTACATACTTGTTAACCTTTTCTCAAGTGGATGGCATCCTACTAGTATCTATCTGTTGGCTGATAGTTTGGGGGAGGAATGCTCTACCGTCCTCCTCCTTGTAGCCTTCCCTTGACTTTTGGAAATGCGTTTGAGAGTGCACTGCTCACATAGCTATTGTGCTCTTAAGCAATCTGTACATTTAATTGCCATGGAAAACCGAGATTTCCACAATCTTAATCTACTTTGATTGTGGCTTCGCTTTTGCCAACGTTTTTGTGGCTAGGCAAAAGTTTTCCCTCACTGTTTGTGTATGTGTCTTTGACTTCGTCTTCGTCTCCTCTCGTTTGTTTATTTGTTTTGACTTTAATTAAGTTTTATTATACAAATTAACACATGCGGGTGAAAAAACACTTACACATGTGTAAACTCCTGGCATAGGGAAGGGAATCCTTGAGCCGTGTGTGTGTGTGTGTGCGCGGTGATATGAATTTTTAATTAAATCATATTGCTAAGTAAATAATTAAATAAGCCATGTCAATTTCATACGCCACTGACAGTTTAATAAATGGAAAACTTTTGCATATCGGGAAGGAGATGATAGCTAATTGCTTGTAGCTCACAAGATGATGAATTCAATCAACAATTTTTACTGAGGAGAAGAAGGAAGGTTGGTTGGGGTTAAGGCAATGGAAATGGGTTTAAATTGGTTTAAACTTTGCTGGCTTTAAAATGGGGAGAGGGTACATGGGTACATTTCATTTAGATTATTTCTAGAAAATATTCCAAGGCTTCTTCTTGTACCATAACTCATCGCAAATTATCTACTATAAACTTTAATCGTTCTTCTTATCTAAGGGGATTTTAATAGATGGTTAAAGGCTTATAATTATCCTTTTACTACTAAAAACTTAACAATTAATATAATTAATTAATCCCCAATCCAAGCATAAATCCCCCAGATATGTTCTCTTAGAAACTGTTATTTATTTGGCATGGCATCTTCCCATCTCGTTGTATAAATATAAATATTAGTCAGGTAGAGAGGCTAGAGAGTGAATATATTAGTCTTAATACATTTTTTAAGCATTAATGCAATTTGGCTAATTGAAATACATATGCATGTGTATATGAAAACCTCGTGGGGCCCATTAAAAGGATGATAGCCTTCAGAGCGGCGGATAGGCTGCGTTCTTCGCATAGTTGGCCGCCACACAGTAGTTGGTGGCTGCTCCAAAGAACGCCGAGCCGCAGAGCCCGTTGCCGGTGGAAGGATTCGTCCCGAATCCCCCATAGCAGTTGGTATAGTTCTGGCACGAGCGCAGCTCCAGTGGCCCGAAATTCAGGGCGTAGGCCCCGTGAGGAGGAGGCGGTGGCGGCGGCGGCACTGCCGTCGGATGATGGGGCAGATTCGCATATTTGTGCATATTATTGCTAATGGGCGCCGGCACCAGCTGAGGAGCTGTGTCCAGCAGGGGCCGGGAGCCCACGCTCCGCTCGTTCCGTCGGAATTTGGCACGCCGGTTCTGGAACCAGACCTGGAAACGGGGCGTAGAAGTAATTGATAAAGGAATTAGCCCGGGTTCAAGTATGCAAATTGCCCCTAATTTCGAGCATGTTCTCTATTCCAGTGATTTACGGGCCTCACTGTAAGTATTAGCCTTCGATCTGGCAGTTATAAAGCGTGAATAATTCAGTGGAGAGTCAGGGATATTTATTTAGTCATTTTATTCATTGCTTTATTTTCTTTAACCAGTAAATAATTCATTTTTAATAGAGCCAAAAAAGTAAAGCCTATAACAATGGATTTTGCAGCTTAAATATGTTTTCTTTTGTTGACTTTCCCAATAATTAAATCCATTATTTAGCATGTAACATGTCCCTGATAATATCAGCAATGAAAAACATGTATTTTGTTCAATTCAACTTTGAACGAAAAAATCCAAGTGACCTAATTTCGCCAAACTAACAAACTATCTCTGACTTGTTGCGAAAACCAAGCACAAAAATCGAAGGGCAACGAAACTCACCTGAACTCTCGCCTCGCTCAGATGCACCTTGGTGGCCAGCTCCTCGCGAACGAAGGCATCCGGATAGTGCGTCCGTTCAAACACCTTCTCCAGGGCCGTCAATTGGGCAGAGCTGAAGGTGGTGCGATTGCGTCGCGGTTTCCTTGAGTGGCCCACTGAGATACCAGCCCCTCCTGCTCCAGCTCCAGCTCCAGGTCCACTTCCTCCTGCGCCAACGGGGCCTGCAATCAGGGAGCCATTAAATAAGGAATTTTCACTTTTAGTTTCGTAGTAACGAATGCAAAATCTCTTTGACAGTGGCCAGTGGTGGGAGGGTGCTCGTAAATAATCGATAAGTGCCAACGGATATCAATTAATTTGGCAGCAGCCTCTAGGAAATTTCGTTACTTTTATGGGACATAAGACATAAAATTTTGCATTCCGTTTGAAGATATCCCTATCCTTGCCCCCGGTTCGGCGGGGCGCAGGTCATAAACAAATGGCATAAACCATAAAATATCTTTTGACGACATCGGCGGACAGCTGTCTACTAATTTCGGAGCCAACACACACATTTACGATCTATTAATTAAAGTGAAATTGTGACATTAAGCGGCCATAAGCGCGAGCTCTTTCCCTTTCTTTGTTCTGGGCTACCGTTAATTGATTTTCCATAGAATTTACGTTTGGAAAACGTTTTACCAAAAATAATTGAGATATATATTTAGAAGAAGGCGCCTAAGATGTAGGAATTAAGTTGAATTTAAAAGAAATTTGTGTTTATTTTCCCTAGGTAATCATTTAGTGAAAAGAAGAAAGCTTAAAATAATATTTTTAGGTAAAAATACATATTTGTTTATTATATTCTCTAAAAGATAAACCTTTTTATCAGATCTGATTAAATTTATTTGAATTTTGACTAACTTAAGAATTGAAATCTAGGAATCCCTTGCAAATACCCCTTGAATATATATGGATAAATAGCATTTTCTTCCTTGGCTCAGCTTCAGGGTGGCCAGCGACGTGACTAGCCCTATCAACATCAGATATCCTCCTACCCACGCCATTTGTCTCAATTTGTCAGCCGAGCTGTCCACGAACTTGGGAACTGCATCGTCGTAGATCAGCTCCAAGTAAACACACACGCACGAAAAAAAAAGGGAAACCAGAGCAACTGCAACTGTCCCCGGGGATTCGCGGAGGCTGTTTAGGGAGTGAGTGAAGGGAAGATCTTTAATTTGAATTGCCGAACGAGCGATAAAAAACAGTTGCAGCTTAATAAAAAACCAACAAATCGAAAGGGAAACCTCAATCAGATTTGTGCAGCAGCAGCCGCAAGGGGTGAAGGTTTTCCGATTTTTTTTAGGGTGGGGCTACACTGGGAAAAAAGTGTAGACAATGTCATAAAGTTAAAAAAAATATATTTTATATTTAAAATTATGCAAGATCTTATGGCAAATAACTTTGAAGAGGAGTATCCTCTTTTGTAGTTCTTTCCTATATAGAGTGCAGCTGCAAGCAAAGTTTATTGTTTCCTATTGCTTGTGCATTGCAGGCAAAGCGTAGGAGGCAAAACGAGAAGGAGAAAGAGCCCTGTAGAGAGGACTTTAAGTGATCCTTTGATTCATATTTTATACTTGTAATTGTCATATAGAATATATAGTTATCAGTTCCAGCCTAGATTTCCCCTCAGTGTCTCGCTGCAACTGGCACATGTTGCAATCCAATGGAGCGAACGAAAATAAACAGGGCTAGGAGGGACCGACGGAGGAGGAGGAGGGCTGCAGTGCGTGTGCTGCGTCTGGGACTGGTTACAGCGGGACTGGCGTTTTATATGCTCCACTTGGAAATTATAGTCGTGGTAGCGCAGCCACTCGCTAGCAGCTACCTCGGATGCTTCAAAGGCATGCGGCCACTGAGGGAATATCATGTCAGCTTTGATTACGTTTTGTCATGTTGACAATGTTGAAGTGTTGTCGGCTCGGAAATGTTTCCTCTGCCACGGCCACAAAACCAACAAAAAAAAAGAAAACGAATAAAAAATAAAGAAAACTAGCAGCGACACGGAGCGAGAAAGGAATCGTAAGAGTTTCACGGATTTTTCCGTTTTTTCGGCTAGGATCTGGCAGCGAATTATGCTGAGGCTGACAACCAGTAGCAATATGTTGACAGTTGCCTCTCTCTTGCCAGTTTGGGTTAAAATTGTGGGCGAAGAGGGGTTTATAGGGGGGGTTAAGCCGCAACCGCAACAGGAAAAATGCACGGAGATGACATTGCACCGGCAACGAGCGAATGTCGCCCACATCTGGCACCTAATTGTCATCCATGAGTTACCACCTCACTGCCATATCTCTGCTGTATATATGTGCATCTATGTATATTCCCACTTATTTATGTGTAATGATACAGATATATACGCATGATTATGCAGTTGTGCGAATAATGTCATAAATTCTCTCGGCTCTCGCTTATATCTCATCTTGAATTTATCATTTATGAATTAGGCCACAGGCGCGGCAAGGCAAGGCATGGCACGGCACGGCACGGCACAATCGCCTAAACCTCACAGAGTATTTGTCCAAGTCTCCGTTTCAGTGGGGAATATTGCATAAGCTTTGGCCTATCTGAACTCCTTGGGCATTAGGCATTCAGTTGCACCCACACTTGGGGAGGATATATCAGAGGGAATTATGCCAATTGATAGGCTTTTAAAGTTCAAATGAGTTAAGTTGCGCTAAGATTGAAGCTAATTTAAGGTGAGGTTCTCGAAAAATTATGATTTTCTTAACGAAATAATCACTAAGTATAACATAATGCAAATTTAAATCACAAAACACCGAAAACCACCTTGTTTATTAGCTGATTAAGGCATTTATCCTTCTTTTTTGTATTACTTTATTATTTCAATTCTTTATTTTTAGCTACTCACCATAATTATTGTTGAGCTCCAAGGCTAGCTTCCCCTTGGCATAGCCTTCGTGCTTCATATCGATGAGATTGTTCACGGAGAACCTGTGCATTTTGTCCAGATCTCGAGGACCTCCCTCCCGATCGTTCAGTTTATCCTCCGACTCAAGAGTGTGTGCAGGATAACCCTCACTCTGAACCGTAAGCGAGTGCGTTGCCGTCGGACCGTAGTAAAAGTTGCCCGGATTGCCGACGGGCAGCGAATGCAATTGCTGCTGGTAATTCAACATGGCGAGGAAATCAAAACGAATAAATCGAAGGTAAATCCAGAAACACTTTCAATTCCCTAGATTTTTTTGTAAAATTCCGAACTAAATTCTTTAGATTTGCCAAGAAGATTGATTGAATTAATTTGTGATCTGCTCGAGTGCCACGATTGGGGGCATCCTGCCTGCCGTGTTGTGCGAACTTGGTAATTGGATTAGCACACAACACATAAACGAGTTAATTACGATAATTGTCGCGACGATACTAAACCGTGCCAAAGTCGTGTGCCCACTGAAATTAGCCTCAAAAAATCGAAAGAGTGGCTGCGCGAGAGAGGTCTAGAAATCGAGAACATATGGCTGTTGCTGCTGCTGCTGTTGCTGCTGATGGGGCGCCTAATTATAGCCCCCGACGATCGTTCATTGGCTGGCGGCGATCCTCCTCCCGGTGGCCGACATCTTGGGGGCGTTGCCTGCTGGAAAAGTGCTTGAAATACGAGGTGAAAAGTAGCAACAAGTTTTGGGCATTTAAGTAGCAATAAATATACCAATTAGTGAGAGGGTTTGTTCTCCGCTTCCACATTGTCCTTGCTTCTGCCTGTCAACACACACAGAGCTGGCCATGTGTGTCTCTGTGTTTCGGGGACGCAGGATATGCTCTAGTTTCTGGGGCATAAATCTTGGCACGCATACCAGCACCATCGCATCTAATGTGTTTGTCATCCTCCTCAGCTAATTTCCATAACCACAACATGTTGTTAATTTTCCACCGGCCAAACTGGAGCGATGGCAATCGGAAGGCTGGGCGGAACTGGTTAGTTAAGTGCATGTCTCTGGGTCTTTGTGCCATTGTGCAACAGCAACAGCAGCAGCAGCTGTGTTTGACTTTACCTTCGGAGGTGTTTCCACACGGTTTCATGTGCTCCTGCTCAATCAATATGTTTCTTGTAGATGGAAGGATATGGAGACACGTTTAACAGGGATCAAATTGTAGAGAGAATAATTAGTGGGGAATTTATATAGGATATTGATGCATAACTCAAATATTTAAAAATCTATAAAAATTCATTTCGCTTCATCTTAAAATATATTATCTTAGCTAGTTTGCTTTTCGGCTGAGTGACTCTTGACCCTTTCTCCTGGCCAGACAGAGTCCTCCGTTTGTTGGCCAAACTTTCTGACTTAAATCCTCCGCTTTTCCCCGACTCACTCATATGAGAACCCACATCAAGGCCTTCTTTAGACTTAACTATCCCCCAAGTTTTCCCCGAGAGGACTTCCGCTCATTAGTTGTCCCCTTGCAAAGCTCGCTATTAATATTCTAATATTCTCCAGAGCAGAGCAGCTGGCTTACATACATTTTCCCTTCCAAATTGAGCTGTCACAAAAGTTTATCCAAACTACTTGACACTTCGCTGCCGGTTTTTGGCTACGCTTTTCCACCTGCCAGCAGGAGGAGGAGGAGGAGCAGGAGTAGGAGCAGGAGTAGGAGCCAAAGGAGCAGCCTCGTCCAGTTCGCTTCTAGTAAATTATCTCACGTTTTCGTGTGCGAAAAGTTCTTGAGGAATGTTGCGGTGTGTATTTTTAATAAAACTTCAAAGTTTCCCTACTTTGCTACGCTTTACTATGTCGGTCCCGCAAACGTTTTTCTTCATCTCTAGCTCAATTTTCCTTCCGTTTTCGGGGTTTTCCCTCTGTTTTATTTTATTTTTTTATTTTTCAACCGAGCTCTTGGAATTCTTTGTCACGAAACATTTCTCGCGTGCTGCTGCTGCTGCTGGCTCTGCTGGTGATGTTGCCAGTGTTTTGTGGGTGTTATCCATGTAATATGGTTACCCAGACAAACTTTAGCCGGCGAGAAATTCTTCTGGCAAGTCAGAATTCGAGGAGACAGTTTTAATGCTGTCAGATAGAGGCGAAGTAAGTAAACTTGTCAGGCTCCTCCTTCGTCCTAGAGATAGGGGTTGCCAAAATCGAATATTATGTGGGGAAAATAACGGGATAAATATGTGCAGGTAATGCCGATTATTATGTGAGACAGGTATTCTATAATGCTTTTGGGTTGGCATTTTCATTTTACCAAAAAGGGAGTCGTGTGTTTGAAGAGGTATTTGTTATGATATTATGCCAAACATTTAATAAAATTCTTATACCAATATAATATTTTCTAAAATATTTAAAATTTGCCCATAAATATCATGTTCAGCTGCGAAGTACATTTGACCAGAATTAGCTTATTATTTAACATAAAACAAACAATCCTTTTATCATTTCAGAACCCCTCTCCCCATCTCACAACTCAAGGGAAATGATCAATCCAAAAGCCCGGAACCTGAGATGTGCAATCATCATCAATCTTTGGCACTCGCTAAACCAGTTTGACAGTTTTTCTAGTTTCCCGGCACACACACACACTCTCTTAACAATTTCAATTTCCTTTGAGCAACTCAAAAGCGGGGATTTGTGGGGCAGGAGCTTCACTTTGAAGTTCATGTTGTTTGTCAAGAAAATGAATTTCACTTGACGGCGATTATGTGGCAAGCATTTAAACTGTTTTCGTTCAATTTGTTGTTGTTGTTACTTGCGCGAAAGTTTTGTAAAACATTTCCGATGTTTCAGAATATTACCGAACCAAAGCGGAACCGCAACGGCAGCAGCAACAGCAGCAGCAGGAGAGGAGCGGAACCTGAACCAAAGGAGCAGCAGCGGCAGTGTCTAAGCCCCAAAATGCCAAACACGAATGGCACACGCTTCTGACAGGGCCAGAAGCAGGAAGGGAGGAGGGTGCCAAAGTTTTGCCTAAATCACTTAACAGAAAACAAGTGTTGGCATGTGCCCTGCGCCCCGCCGGACTTCCTCCCTGCCAGGCAGCCCCTTTTTTGGAGTAGTATCCCGCTCTTGTCATCCGCCCAGCACAAATATCGCAAAAGTTGCAATGGAAACTTTGGGGAATACCCAGTAAAGAGCCCAACGGGGAAAGGATGTGCTAAACCAGGATTAAAGGCTCAGTATGAGGAAGGATCTAGGGGTAAGTGGCTTTAAAAATAACTCTTTTAAACTCAAATTAATCATAAACTTAACTCTTAATGAAACTTGCAAAGATATTACTTAGTTAAAGAACTGAAATACATAATTTTAATTTGGAATTTTAAAAGAAAACCCTCGAAAATTCAGAAAGACTGGGTTCTCTTTCCCCCCTTTTACCTACTGATTTATTCAAAGTACTTACTGGATATCAACTATTCTAACCCTGACTCTATAACTACTATAGCCTGACTTGACTGTTGTGTACGAATCACAGGCAACACAACAACAAAGTTGACGGCAAATGAAATATAATAACAAGAAGTAGTAACCGGAAGCATCAGGCCCGGCAACTTTGCTGCCTTTGCTTCCATCTGCTCTTGTCCCGCTTTTCTGGGGCAGTGCGTAAACAGAAAATCAATTACATGGCTGCATATATGGGATATATGGGTAGAGGAAGGTTGACAGGCGCCCACTGGCGGCGGCGGCCTGCAGCTGTCAATGGGGCAGGTCGAAAAGGCCAATTGATGGCTTTGAAAATGGTTAAGACTAGAGGGATACCTAGGAAATGCCTATTAAGTATAGTGTATATTATTAATACTAAGTTAAAATCTGAAACTTATATACCTTATTTTAGCGCCCAATGATTCTACCATTATGTTTTTGGAAGACGGCAGAAGTTTATCGCAGATTTTGATAATAATTGCCACTAAAATCTGGTATGGCTTTCCATTGAGATTACAAAAACCAAACCCCCTTAAGATCGAGCTCCTAACTTGCTTTCAGATTTAATAATAGATTTTCAGTTCCTGCTAAAAAAAGATATAAATCAATTGTATAAAATAAAACTCGACATAGTCCTGCCAATATGCAAATTATAACATGTCACAAAACTATTGAAAAGTTGGTCACAACCCCAGTGCACTCGGCTCCGTTAACGGGGTATGTATGGGGTGTGTAGGAAAAAGTAAAAGGGGGATTTACATTAATTACGGCACGCAAAAGCTTCTTGACTTTTATTGTGACATAGGCCTGGCAACTTACCCACACACACACACATATATATAAAACGCATGAATATTTTATACTCCCCAGTAACCGGCAGTTTTAAAAGCCATGTTAAGAGTCTTGCCTTGACTTCACTCTGGACCTCCTCTCGCTGCTTCTGGTCCAAATGTCCATTTAGAAAGCACAGCGAAGGAGAGAGAGCGAGGTCGGGTCAGTTGTCGGACATTTCGACATCAATTTTTCAAAAGCCCTGACCAAAGGCAGCAGACATGTTGAGGCATTTTCGATTTTTCCTTCTTGTTTGCCTCTTAAATGGTTTGCATAATTTATGCATTTTTTATGCGCCAAAACATTTGAGTTTTGCCAAGCTCCCAAACTCGGACATTGAATATTTATCCAGCTGAGATTGAAAGGGATTAAGAGTATCGACAGGACAGTGTGGCCTGTCAATGGTTGAACCTGCGTTAGTCCGCACTTTAAGGTATTTTAATTAGTGTTTTTCGGGGATATCTCTGAAGTCCCCCCAGGGGTCCTAGTTTCGGGTTCCAGGCTACCGTTCCTATCTGTATTTATTCATCTGTACGCATTTGGTGCCGGGGAATTGGAATTTATGATGCCACGTCGGCAGACAGCATGCAACAGCATCAAAAAATCCAACCGCAGAACACGAAAAATACCACAAAATGCGGTTTGGCCAATCCCGATGATGATGGGGTCATCCGAATAGGAGCCTCTCCATGTGCATCTCTCTCTCTGAATTTATGAAAATTATCCGTTCAACTGAAAAGTGAAAAGTGGGCTCTAAATGGATAGAGAGTAGAAGTTGTGTTTTAAAGGTTTAAAATAGGGTTTAGGAGAGCTTCTTAGCTCAAACTTTATATGGAGGTAAAGTAAAGTTGGGTTCCTTTTATATTCTCGTTATACCCTTGCAGGATATTATAATTTCAGTCAGAAGTTTGCAACGCAGTGAAGGAGACGTTTCCGACCCTATAAAGTATATATATTCTTGATCAGCATCAACAGGGGCATCATTCTAGATATGTCAGGAAGAAATCGATTTTTTGGCCATTTTTGCGAAATTTGATAAGGGGTTACATCATTAAAATTTTTGATTTTGATAAAGAATTGAATTTTCAAAATTTTTAAATGAAGTATGCAGATTTGTTAACTGTAGAAAATCTTGCACAGAACAGTTTTCCGATTTAAAATTAATGCTCTTTTGGCCGAGTTATGATATTTTTAATTTTAAAAAAATCAAGAAGTTTTTAAATATAAAAAATCAGATTTTGTAATACAAAATTATATTTTCCTAAGTCAAGGAATCATTTCCGACCCCATAAACCATATATATTCTTGATCAGCATTAACATGCGAATCTTTCTAGACATGTCCGGAAGAAATCCATTTTTGGGCCATTTTTGCGAAATTTGATAAGGGGTTACATCATTAAAATTTGCAAAAATGGCCAAAAATTTTGATTTCTTAAAATTTTAAATTTGGTATGCAGTTTTTTTTAATTACTAAAAACTAACACAAAACTGCTTTCCGAATCGAAATTAATGCATTTTTGGCTTAGTTATGATATCTTTTAATTGTTACCTGCAAGGGTATACAAACTTGGCTGGCCAAAGTTAGCTTTCTTTCTTGTTTTATTATTGATTTCCATGGAAATCTTATATATTTTTATTACTATTCTTAGTCCTTGTTAAAACAACCTACTTAATCTTATTAAACATTCTGTAATAATTAAACTTTTGTAAGGCTTTCCGGGTCGTCTTCAGCAATTTGTTTGTGAGAAATGTCATTTTGTTGATTGAGCACATTTTCAATCGACTTTTTTTTTGCTGCGTTTGTATTTTTTACTGATTTTTTTTGTCCTATTTGTAGTTGTTGTCATTCAGTGAGCTGCAAAGTCAGCAAGCATTTAAATTTCGCTCACGATTTTCTCCGGATGAGCAGCCAAGAAAGAAATAACGCGAATTGAAAGTCAACGGATACGGAACGGATGTACGGGTATTCCGTACTCAGACCATAACTCCTTCGCCTGCTGCTGCAGCTGTCAGTTGGTAGGAAAAACTGTCAGTGCAATCAGATGCAATTAGAGCTTCCGCGATGCCTTATCGCGGGAAATAAGGAAGGAGAGAGAGGCTTCTGCCAGAGAAATGGAATGGAAATGAAAATGGAAAACAGAGCGACAGGGAAAGTGATTGAGCCACTGCTCATCTTTATCGAGGCGAAGTCGAGTCGTGGTCTTTGTCTTGGGGAAAACTCGTTAGCCGAGAGACCTTCCTCTTGGAAAATGATTCTGATTAATGGGGGAGAGATTTTAATTACTTAAAATAATAATAATTATTTGTTTTTAAATAAATTCAAAGAGTAATCTCTACTCTCTCGCATTTATTGAGACCTTTAATGCTTAAATTTATGTAAAGCATGATTGTGTCTGGACTCTAGGGGAGCACCTTAGTCTATCGTTGAGAAATTCCGCATCTCCCTTGGAATTGCTTCCTTCGCCTGCCCTGTCCCGACGTCAATCCAGCTGCACTTGAGCTCCGCATTACATTTCTGTCGCATTAATAAAGCGCCTTCTTCAGCGTCGCGTCGGCAGACATCATTATTTTTTTAAAAATTCAGTCAATGCATAAGAATGAGTCCCATATACACTCCGTTTCACTTGAATAGCACACAAAAATTTTCATAATTACTTGTTCATCTCTCAGCAACTGCTTGATCTAATGCAATAATTGTTGCTGTTTTATTTTCGTCATATTATATACTCTCTTCCAACAAAAATTGGAAGTCTGAAAATGTACCGTTTAAATGTACCGTAATTTTCTTTTCAAATTGCTTCAATAATTTGCACCTTTTTTGTTTCACTTGAATAGCACATTTTAGATTACGTGTCATTTCAGCAGCCAAGGAGATTGAATCAAAAACTTTTTTTGATTAATTTATGAATGTTAAACATAGTTTAATCATTTTGTACAATTATGGGTCTTGGAACGTCACTAAGTCACAAAGAACAGATCCAAATACAAAGCTATATTGATTGTGACCTTTCTGTAGCTAATATAGCGAAAAAAAATTGGAAGAAGCAGAAAAGTCGTATATAATTTTATAAAGAACAAACAAAACTATGGAAAAAATATGAAAGGTCGCAAAAGTTGTGTTCTTTGCGACACAGATAAGCGTGCGATTCTGCGGGAAGCCTTAAATTCCCATGACTCTGTGAGCAAAATAAGGGAAAAGAGGGTGTTGACGCGAGCAAAACTACTGTTTGGCGAGTTATTTCGAAAGCTAAACATCTAAAACGTTTGAAACTTTAAAAAAAACCACCGCTTAACCCCAAACGAAAGGAAGCACGGTTGACCTTTTGCCGCGTCAATATGTCATGGTGTAACGAGTGGAAGCGCGTAGTGTTTTCTGATGAAAAAAAGTTCAATTTGGAGGGGCCAGATGGCTACAATTATTATTTTCACGATCTCAGGAAAGAGACGCATCAATTGGAGCGTTTACATAGTCGAGTAGGCGGAGTTATGGTTTGGGGAGCCATATCTTACTATGGGACTTGTGAGCTCCAATTCTTATCCTCAAACATGAACGCAAAAGCGTATCTAAACGTCCTTGAAAACGCTTTTCCACCATTGGAAAATTTTTTCAATAATTTGCCTTGGACATTCCAGCACGACAATGCGCCAATACATACTGCAGGTGTTGTAAAATCTTTTTTAAAATATAAAAATGTTGAAACTCTGAACTGGCCACCATACTCGCCGGATCTGAATATAATTGAAAATGTTTGGGGATGGCTGGCCAGAAAGGTTTATGAGTCTGGCAAACAATTTTCAACAAAAGAAGAACTAATTGACGCCATTCAGAGGGCCTGGGCTACAATATCCTTAGACTACATTATAAGTCTATATGTTTCGATGCCCAACAGGATCTACGAGGTTTTATTGAATAAAGGAGGCTCAACCCATTACTAAATTAACAAATATATATGTATTAATAATCACTATTGAATTAAAAAACACATTTCCTAATATTTAAGTTCGTTAAATATACTTTAAAACAAAAATGTGCTATTCATGTGAAACAAAATTGTTGTGCTATTTTTTAAGTTTTTATGTTTTTTTTGTTAACATTTATTAATTGTTAATTTAATTTAAGTTTTGTTACTTTTTTTATATTTAAAATTGATTACACTATAAATAGAAACCTAAACATCAGCGAGTTTTCTTTTTGGTTAAAAGATTTTAAGATTTGAAATTGCATAAAAAAGTGTGCTATTCAAGTGAAACGCAGTGTACATACCAAAAGCCATCAATCGACCGGCAATGCGGCGGTCCAGGCCAGAAATTAATGAGTGGGCGTTGCCGGTCGGTCGGTCGCCTTGAATTCTTTAAGTTTCGACGCAGCGCCAGAGTTGTACATAAATCAGGGAAAGAAAAACTTTTTGCAGCGCCAATCCCGGGGTATATATCATGCCAAGATTTCTCTCTTTCTCTGTGTGCTCTTGGCCCGAAATCCACACGGCGACGGATTAGGCCAGGTCGGGATGAAATACGGTCCTGAGGCGTGAGCAGATTTTCGCCACAAGCTTTATGGGCGTGGAGGACATATAAAAAGGTGTGTTGTTTCTCGCTCAGTCTGTTGCCTTTTATGTCCCTCTCACACCCATCTAGCAGGTGTGTGTGTATGTGTACATTAAAAGCTATAAAAAATTCATAAAATGCATTTCTCACACGAAACATGCAAAATACCCCAAAAAACATAAATTGTAAGGTACGTTAGGGGTATTTAGAAAAGGGGCTTATGGAATAATGCCGCCTGTTCTATGAAGGATTACGATCTAACCCCGAACCCTAATTAAAACACTCGACTTGTAGATTTTCCTGGGAATCCATTTCGGACTCATTTCGGGGCTTTTTATTAGGTTCCTCTCATCGGGCCCTGCTTTATCTTAGTTCTTCTTGGAGGCTGCTGCTCCTCCCTCACGGAAGCCATTGCGAAAACGACGCCGCACGTTCTTCAGAAAACGCATCCTTCCCGTTCCTTGGGCACGGCGTCTTTTGGCCTTCACGGACCAGTTGAAGGAGCGGGTCTTGGCATCGGGATAGCCGCACTTGGAGCAACGGGACTTCTGGATGTGAAACGACGAGTAGCCGCAGCGGCGACATAAAGTGTGGGTCTTGTTGTGGCGCTTGCCGAAGCTGGTAGTTCCCTTGGTCATCTTTGAGAGAGAGAGTTAAAGAGTTGAAGATTTCTATGAAAATTTGAAGAAATCTGGAGGACGACTCTTGTTCTGAGCAATGATGAATGAAAAAGAAAGATTTTCGAGATGACAGCCAGACGCCACAAAAACTTTCGATTGTTTGGAAACCTATCGAAGCCCTAGACAAACGATGCAATGTGGCGTCATTAATAATAATATAAGGGATATTTGGAACAGGGGAATGGAACAACATAGATGTACTTTTTTGTACTATTTCTTATAAATTGTACTGCCTAAACGCGGCTTAAATCATATGATTAAATTATGTTCTTCCACTTGCTTTTTAAGAATTCAAGTTTTAGATTTTCGGAAATCACCTTTCCAACTTTGATTTACACATTCCATTTACTTTTGCTAACTTTATCTCGGAGAAGCCGCTATGAAATCCGTCACGTAGACGACGACATTGCCAATCGCTGCGAAATTGCGCGCAAATTATATCAATCACCGGGCGTAATCATTGAAAACTTATCAATTTTTCCACCCAAAGTCAGACGGAGCCGCCGCAATCGCAGCGAGACCTTGGCAGGAATATAAGAAAATCAAATATTTATGATATGTTTGAGCAACATTTCGCTGCTGTGCTGCCTGCGGCAAAAGTAAACTACAAATTTTGTTCCTTTTCGGCTGCATTTTTTCCGTTTGCCTTGGCCTGGCATTTGGATTTATGTGCGTGGCGTTTGAAAATTCAATTTAATTTTCATTTTTTCGTGCTGCCTGTGGGATATCCTATGAATTTTTGAGGCCGATTTGCTCCTTGGCTCCTTAGCATATCCTGTAAGTTATGGCAGGACGGGAATTGTGTTAGCTGTGGCCGGATGCGAATTTCTGTGGAGTCCAAGGGAAAGTGTTTATCTGGGATGTCTGTGGAAAGTCCAGGCCTTGCTTCTTGGATGCTAGTTTAATCCTGAAGGGATTTTTAGACATTTTACAAGTGTTTTTAGGATTCGATGGATTATTTTCTTAAAGTAGTAGACAAAAATGGGAAAATGTAGTGAGTTTAACACTTGGGTTCCCCCTTTTGTGACTATACTTAATCTAGCAAACTCTGCCACAACTGGCAACCCTGAGCAAAAATAGTCAACAGGAACCGACGAACTTTTTCAAACTAAAACCCCCCTCGAGTTTCTCCCTGGAAAATGGATGATAACGAAGGTTCGGAGGAAATCCAAGCTTGCCAGGCCATCATGACGACCCTTTTATCCAGTTCCCACAAAAAGGTGGCCTGGGTCTTCTATGAACCTCTGAATGCGGACCTTTTGAGATTGCACGATTACCATGACATCGTGAAGGAGCCCATGGACTTGTCCACTGTGAAACATCGCCTGGATACTGGTGTCTATCAGACTTGCACGGAGTTTGCCAAGGACATGCGGCTGATTTTCTACAACACATATCTGTACACGCCACCCAACCACTTGTGCCATGTAATGGCCAAGAAGCTGGAGTTGATCTTCGAGGCTTTGTATGCAAAGGTCCATCGGACGTACGCTGATGGATCTAATCCGAAAGACGAGACTCCTTCGAGTTCCTCTTCTGTTTCAGCCAAGGCCGCATTATCCGCCTACGAAAAGGATGAGCCATCTACCGCTGCCGTGACCCCGTTTAGAGAGGATGCAGATTCATTTGACTGGAGTCTGTCGGGATCCTATAGTACCCAGGAGCATGACAGTCTCTTCACCGCCGAAGAAGACTTTGATCTGCACGCCAAGATCCAGCAGTTGGACGGGGAGGTGCTTCTTCATGTGATCCACTTGGTGCAGCGCATGGAGGGCGCTGCGTATGGTAACAAGGAACTGGAGTTTGATATCCGTCAGCTGAAGGTGCAGACAAAGCGCTCTATACAGGAGTACTTGGCTAGCAAGGGGATCACGGGAAAGAGGATGCCTCGGACGACGCCCAGATACTGCTGAGACTAGGTTTTTCTGAGAGCCTTGTAGTTTGACTGAGATATTCTCGAGGAAGTGGAAATCCTTGACTCTCATTCAGGATAAACAAACAATTGTTATTGAAACCTAATAAGCCACGATGAAAGTTACCATCTTATTACAGTTTTATATACATTTGAGACAGCCTTCTCAGTAACTTATTTTCAAGCAATATGGCAATCTGATTCATTCACCATTGATAAACCCCATTGATGTTGAAAATGTTGCATTGTTAACCCCCAGCCATTCCGAGCCAAGTGCCGGATTCTGTGTCCCCGGATAACGACGAGGAGGAGCAGTGAGCTAGTGCCAATGCATTATGCTAAAATGTCTCCGGTTCCATCCGTTCGTTCGTTCGTTCGTTTGCCTGTCTGAGGAGGATGCTCTCTCCGGCAGTGCAGTGTCGTGGCCTGTTGTTCGCTGTCGGCTGCGGGATTAAATTGCGACTTATGCTAAGCGAGAAGAGGGTGATGGCAAATTGAATGGAAGCTCGTTTATATTGCTCGAGTTGCGGCAAGTATTGATGCTGTCGCTGGATTTGTCACTGTCGCTGGGATTCGCTGGTAGTAACCAGGACCAAGTTTATAAATGCCTGGCAATTGGTGGTACAAAAGGAATCCCGGCATCCAGGCAATTTCCATTACCAACCCAGGGACATTCCAGTCCCTGCTCCCCTGGCAGTGGATGAAACGGCCATTATCGGCCATTTTCTACAGCCTCAATTACACATGCCTTTGGCACTTGGTTGTGTATATTGATGGTCTGAAGTTCCTCAGCGAAATGCCAATATGGAGTGTCCTCTCAGGCTTCCTGTTGTTTATTTTATGATACTGTCTTGGCAGTTAATTTCTACTTCCGAACAAACATTCTGCCTGGTTGAAGCTTACCATAATTGGTTATCTATGTATTTTTATTTATTTACTTTATATACTTTTACTGTTGCAGCTCCCATTGAACCAGCACAATGGAATGGGTTATAACTGAGTTAATCATGGCCATGAAAGTGCCCCTCTCCACCTTATAAAGTCCAAAGATGTAGAATTCACAAGGAGCTCGGGCCAACTGCAGCTCAAAACTGTCGAACTGTAAAGGTAAAAACTATAAAAATAATTATTTAACAAAACTGAACTCCACTTACAGCCGCCTCCAATCTCTCATCCAATTCCTGGCAAAATAAAGTGCGCTCCGCCAAAACTCGGTGTATCTTATCCACCTCATCTCTTATGAGAAATCCTATATTGAGGGTGATGAAGTTATCCGCATAGAAGAAAACCGTGGAGAGGGCAATAAGCAGGAGGCCCAAGTAGGTGGATCCCAGGCCAGTGGTGTTGTACAGCACAGAACAGAAGGCATAGTATATGGTGCCCATTGTGGACAGGTAATAGACCAAGCTCATGCCCAGGGTTTGTACCTGAAAGAGTGTCCACATCTCGAAGAGAAGCCCCTGCAGTTTGGCTTGCCTTTGGGCCAGAAGCTCAAGTTCGTCGGCCAGGGAGCAACATTTCGTTGCAAAAACTCCGCCGCGACGATTGCGAATGCAGCTAACTCTCTGGGCTTCCCCAATCAGTTTCTTGATATCCTCGTGCAGCAGAACGTAGTGCCCATGGACTTGCAGTATAGAGAGATAGTACAGGCCCACAGTCACGTTGAGTATGGTGGCAAAGGTGTACCACACAAAGAGGTTCAGAGCCAGACTTAGTGTCAGCTTCTTTCGTTGAGCACTAAAGTCCAAAATCGTGTGCATAGAGTCCGATAGAAAGCTAATTACGAATTTCAAGAATATCCCGCGACGATACAGCCGCATCACCTCGGGTGTCTCGCGAACCATTCGGGCCAATTCATTCCACAGTTTGAGGATACGGCAGCGCCGAAGCCACCTACTACAAAGGATAAATAGCACCGCCCAGTGCCGCACCAAGGTGATCAGCAGGAAGAAGTACTCATGAAGGAATTTGGCGTTGTTCCAGGCCAGTCTAATGGAACCATCGTTGAATTTTTGCACGTACAGCAAACTGATGAGAATTCCATTGTGAATGGCCGCACATATCGTGGCTCGGCGTGTGATTCTGGCCTTTTTTGTCCTCAAATCCACCTCAAAGTTTATCACTCCCACCAATCGACCATACCAATAGACGAAGCGTAGAATCAACTCCACAGGGTCAGCCATGGCGCACTACTGACTTTGCGACCGATAAAGTGAAAACTCATCGTCGCTTTTCAGTTCAATTTAGTAAATAATAAGAAGCCTACAGGGAAATGCTAATGAGATGGTTATTAATTGTGGTTTCAAATGGGTTGGCTGTAAATATTATGGAAAGGGTAGCATGCAACGGGGTATTAGCAAGTTCTGGTAAATAATCCAAAGCTCTCTCAAAGGGCAGCTAAAAACTCTCTCGTTTGCCACTGCTTGTATCCAGCTTTAATAAGAAAACTTTTTATAAGACAACAAGTTTAATATAAATAAAATGGATTAGTTTCGTGAAGCTTTAAAATGTTGTATATCGTATTGGATAAGAAGCAAGGAGTGCGTTAATAGGGAGTTACCAACCATGGCTGAGTTATTGCGATTTACTTCGAATAGACCAAAAAACCGAAGTCTAAACGGATTTCTGGACAGGTTTAGCAAGAAGTTGTCAAACTGCAAGTAAATATTTAAAACTTGAGATAGATTTATTCGATTATATACTCACAACTGCCTCCAGTCTGCGGTCCAAGCCTGGCTGCAAGAGAGTTCGCAGACCCAAGAGCTTAACCATCTCATTGTGGGCGTCCAGTAGGTAGAACACATTGTAAGAATTAAGCCAGCAGTCCAGGTAGTAAAATGCCAAGTAAACTGAGCCGAGAACCAAAATGGCCTTGGGCCAGTCCGCAGTTAGACTTTTGTACTTTATTAAGCTGTACACCAGGTATACGTTTCCCACCAGGTTCAGATAGTAGGTGATTACCAGGCACAGGACCTGCAGTTGGTAGGTCCTCGACAGCCGCTCGGTGAGCGCCTGCAAGTCGGATTGGGCCAGAGCTATTCTCTCCAGGCGATCGGCCAGGCTGCAGCATCTGGTCACATAGACGCCGCTTCGATCGGGCACCAGGGATCGGGCCTCGGTCATCAGCGATCGCAGTTCCTGGTTCAGGAGTATGTAGCGTCCTCTTATGTGAGCCATGGCAATGAAGTACTGTGTTATTATAACATTAATAATGGCCGTCATGCTTAGTACAGCCCAAATACCCAGAGCCGTAGCTAGGGTCAGTTGATTTCGCATCATAATCAGGGCCACAACGACCTGCAGGGTCTCCGATATCGTGGCGCAGATACACTTGCTCAAGATGCCCCGGCGGCAGTACTTGATGATGTCCGGATTGGACTGGTAGAGTCGGCGGAACGAGTTGAACAGCCGGACAAAGTGACGACGTTGACACCAGCGACTGACCAGAGCCATAAAGACGCAAATCAAGCGAAATGTAGCTATTACCAGGAACACGTACGTGTGCGTATAGTTGGCATTGGACCACATACTGGTCATGGCCTGGGAATACAGCGAGTTGTAGGCCAGTAGGCCGAACATGGTGAGCTGGGAACAGGCCGCACATATCGTAGCTCTACTGGTAATCCGCGTTCTGCCCGTCTTAATGTCAATCTCAAAGTTTATTATTCCCGTAAAGCGTCCGTAGAAATACGAGATGAGCAGGCACCATTTGACCAGGTCAACCATGGTGAAATACTAAACCAAAGTGTCGGGAAACCGTATGAATGTCCTAACCCGTTGACACTAATGTCCTGATATCTGTACAAGATTATTTAGGTTTGATGATGATATTCCTTAATCACAAATCAGCTCATTTATTTAACTAGCCACCATGACGTCGTTGTTACACTCTAGACAAAATGCTAGGGTCTTGTTTTTTGGGAATTTATTTAATTTAATATTAAAAAAAATATATTATATTATAATATTAAAATATTTTAATATATTATATTTTAAATAATTACTATGTGTATTTGAATACAAGAATACAAGATCCTTATTTTTAAGATTGTATTATAAATTTTTAAAAATTTTCCATATCATATTGAATAAGAAATATCGAGTTAGCTAATAGAGAGTTGCCCATAGCAAAGCTGGTGAACCGATTGGCCTCGAAAACGCCAAAGAAACGAATGCGGAAAGGATTTCGGGCCAGATTTAGCACAAATCGTTCGAACTAGAATAAAAATAAACAATATAATACTTTAGTACATAAGCATAAAATATAAGATGAGTAACGAGCAACAAAACTCGCTTATATTATAGTATGTTTTACCAGTACTTACAGTGGCTTCCAAGCGATTATCCAAGCCCGGTAGGAACAGAGTTCGCTGGTCCAAAATCTTAACCATTTCCGCGTGGAGATCCAGGAGATCGAGGACATTGTACAAGCTTATCCAGTTATCGAGATAGTAAAATACGAAGAAAGCTGCTCCCATAACCAAAACAATATCCGGCCATTCCTGGGTCATATTTGTATATTTTCCGGCGCTAAACACCATGTAAAAATTAGCGACGGAGTTCAAGTAAAAATCAAGGACCATGCAGAACACTTGAACCTCGAAGGTCTTTGACAACCGATCCGCCAGGGCCTGTAGCTCAGATTGCGAGCCAGCGATCTCGTCCAGGCGATCGGCCAGAGAGCAGCACTTGGTAACAAAGACTCCCCTGCGGCTGGGCTCCAAAGCCCGAACCTCCACCATAATCTCTTGCAATTCTTTATTGAGAAGCACATAACTTCCCCTAATGTTGGCCATAGCAATATAGTATTGGGTAATGATGACATTTATAATGGCCGTCAGTGTCATTATCGCCCAGATTCCCAGGGCCAGAGTAAAGGTTAGGTACTTTTTCACCATTATCAAGGCCATGAAAAGCTGCACCAGCTCGGTCACTGTGCCGCAGAAGCACTTGAAGGCCATGCCGCGACGGCAGTACTGAATCGCCTCCGGATTGCTGAGGAACAGTCGACGAAACGAGTTAAATAGTCGCACAAAACGACGACGCGTTAGCCAGCGACTGACCAGGGCCAGCAGGACGCACACGATCCGAAAGACGGACAAAATCATGAACACGTACTCGTGCAGCAAATTGGCCTTTGTCCAAATGCTGGACATCCAGCGCATTTTCAGTGTGTGAAAGACCAGCAGGGTGAACAGAAATACTTGGGTGCCGGCCGCATAAATCGTGGTCCTTTTGGTGACTCGAGCCCGACCCGTTTTCAAATCAATCTCAAAGTTCAGGACGCCGCACAGTGGTCGAGCTTGTATGGAGCCGCGGCCATAACTACTTCTAGATGTGCTATCGCTATGAAACTTTCACCAAAAATCTAGAAAAATGTTTAAGGTATATCCACAAAAAATTGGCCATATTGCTCGACTTTATCATATAGCTGCCATAGGAACAATCTGTTAAAAATTAATACTTAATATGAAAAACTTTTTTGTTTTTCAAGATATCTTAACCAATTTCACAGATTATATGTTTGGTACAGGTTTATGCATTTTTACCAAATTTGGTTAAAATCGGATCTCTATATCTTATAGCTCCCATACAACATTTTTATAAAACCATTTTTTTCCAAGACCTAACTTTAATTTTTTAGTTTTTGATCTCTTAATGAGAACGTTGGTGAAATATAAGTGCCCAAAAGTAAAAAAAAAATTATTCACTTATATATTGTGTGTTTATTTTGTCCAGCAACAAACTTACACAGCTTAAGGGGGGTAAGGTTAATTGGGTGCAAAACTCACTACTTTTCAAAAAAATGTTGTGGCGAAACGGCTAAAATTAGCTTAATGAATTAAATACCATATAATAACACAACATTTGAGCAATTTTTTTAAAATTTTTGTATTAAAAAATATTTACATGCTTACGAGTAATAGCGAATCTCCTGAGTCCCCACAAAAAAGTTTATTTTCGGTGTACATCCTATCCTAACTGTCCACAAAAACATCAGATATCAATAAAATGTATTGTATTCACTAAAGGATAAGTGCTCCGAGATACTCAGGTAACTTTTTTATTTTTAAAATTTTTTCCCGATTTTCTATTACAACCCGGATTATTGGCTAAAAAATTAGGGTAATTTGTTTTGTAATGGCAAATTTGCAGCCGCAGGTAGCCGCAGCTAAAGTAAACATTTTTATAATCTTTAAATATTAGTTAATGACGGCACATAAATTTCATTTGGGGGCAACGGGGGGAAAATACTTAAAACTTTACGTAAACTCAACATATACGAACTAAAAAGACGCACTTTTTTAACAAAGATTTACACGAAACACAACACAAATTATATATATATTTTTCTGTACAAATAAAGTATATACCTTTATCTACCATATCCAGTCCAATTGTTTTTGGTTTAACAGCGTTTTATATTATATTTAAAATTTTTAAATTTGGTCTGTGCACTCCACAGCTGACAAATTAAAAGTGCATGAATACAAAAACGCTTTTGTCAATCTATTTTCAGAAAGTCCCGTTAGAAATTCCAAGCAGACCGTATTGCATGGTAAACTTTGGACAATCAGCTGATAGAAAAACCAGGTTTCGCTTGGATAGCTCAAAATCAATTTTTTTATTTTTGGCCTATGGGCCCGACCACTGTGCGCCGGTAAGACGGCCGTAAAAGTAGGAGATGTACAAGCACCACTTGACTAGGTTAGCCATCGTGAAGCACTGAACGGAGTGCCTCGAAAAGTAGCACTTGTATCGCTACGAATCGGCTGGCTTTGGGGTGCTGATGTCTGGATAAGATATCTCGGGGAAAGTGTTGGCTACGAGGGAATCATTTGATCTACAAACAGTTAATTTACTGAGTGCTTAGCCAGGGTTTCTGGTGGGTTTCTATAGATACTCACTAATACCTCTTTTCTAATAGAGCTTGGGTAATTAATTTTGCAATTAAAAAAGGTGCTGGTCTGAAATGCATGCTTTGGTTGTGTTGAATTACGTAATTTCCATGAAGGAAAGGAACTAGTGACCTTGTCTAACCCAGTTTCAATAGAACAAGAGCTTATCCCTTATACTAGTCTAGGACGCACAAAACTAAATAGTTCTTATCTATATTTTCTCAGTCGTTACTACCCTCTCTGTCACAATATAGTATATCATCCAGCCGGGCAACTGGGCAGCAGGGTCTGAGAGGGCAAAGTGTTAAACATCTTGCACTGCATTCTTGTTTGCAGTGAGATTCCGCAGCTCATGGCTTGACAAACATGGCCCTGTTTCGAGGGGACAAAGATGCTGGAGATGATGCTGATGTGGCAGCGACAGCGAACTTCCATGCCCGCAGAATGTTTGCTCAACACTTATTTTTAGTGAAAGGCTCGAGGCGAAGGCGTGTGCCAAGGAAGGAACGAGGTCTAGGTACGATGAGCCTGTAAACGGTGAAAACTGCACTGAGATTCAAGGGGGGTAATCGAAGCTACAAGGTTCGAGCTTAATAAGTTAGAAAAGTCTACAGATAGGCAGATCTAGAACAGGCTTTTCTTGAGCATCCAATATATTTGTATGGAGTTGCGCATATAATTCTGTATATTGTCATTTTTTGACTTCCTAGTCCAGCCAACTTATGTACTTGCCTAGTTTTATCCTCAGTGCAGCTGCAGCTGAAACTGAAACTGAAACTTCGGCGTCCTCAAGTGCATATTAAACAGCGGAAGAGGGCGAGAGTGAGGGAGGAAGGCCCTCAGGTCGTCATCTGCGGTTGATGCCGTCGAATGTCTAGAGAATTTTGTTGTCAGCGAGGCCAGGTTACACTCCCTCTATATATATGGCTATATTCCATTGAAAATGCAAGTTCCGCTTTAAAATGCACACAATATCTGCCACTACACATACTCTGAATATTTCTCGTGTTCATTTAAATTTGTCATGGTCGAAATGCGTATGAATTTTTATAGTTTTGCATTTGTCATCCTGTCAAATGCCACGAATATAAAACAAAAACAACAAAAAGCAGCGGAATTTCACGATTGCTGAACGGCGGGTGTCAAAAATGTTGTGAATTTAGGCGACAAATCAAATTGCCAAACGAAAAAAAAAGGAAAGCAGCTCACTCGCTCATGCTTTTAACTTAAAAATGCAAACCGCCATGCAAAAACGGAAGCGGATATGCATGCGTTCAAAAAATGGTTTCTGATTGTATGAAAAATCCAAAGCCCGCTCCACACTGTTGCATACTTTGGGGCTGCCATCGGAAAATGCACTCTCCATTCGAAATGCGCGAACGGATACCCGAGTTGATTAAGCATTGTGATATATGGACCTATAGACAAATGATGTATAACATAAGCCGGGATTTATTTTTTAGCTCTGGTTTCTAGTTTTCTATTGCGAAGGTTGTTAGAAATAGCCTAAAAGCTTAAATGGAACTTGGAGTGTATTTCATGGAGATATTTCTGACGATATTTTATGGTATTATAAACCAAATTAATTCAAATTCATATTTATTGTTTCCAAATCACCCTGCCAATGACTTTATAATTTCCCTCAAAATGTCTGCTCCCATTTTTCGGGAGAAACTCCGCCGCTTAGAGCCATCACTCTTAAGTTGCCAAAGACATCTCGAAAGTTTTACTCTTTGCAACTCAAGTGCAGACGCCATTAATTAATATAAACGACGACAGTTTCTAATGTTTGCCTTGGGCCCCGGGCGGTGCTAATCACTTGGACCCACACACCCCACCGCATCCACGTCCATATACCCAGTTACATCCACATCCCCATTCGCGTTTGTTGGATGTCATTAAAAAAAGAAAAAAACAAAAATGAAGCAAAAGTGCCTCTTACATTACAACCCATAATTTTCGCATATTAGTCCTGGCTGACTGAGGGCCGTCGAGTGGGCTGGGAGGAATGGGAATCATATGCACTTAACATGCAATTGCGTGCCGAGGACGAAGGAAAGGCTAGGGCTGAAAATGAAAACATTATTCATAAGCAGACGATGTCGACATCGGCGGGCCCCAAAGAGAGATCCTCCATCGCTAGCAAAGGCACGCCACTCTTGCCGCTTTTGGGGGGCAGGAGGTACTCCGTCTGGTCGTTGCTTCTGCTATATATATACATGTACACACACACACACACACACTATCCGTGCACTAACGAGTCCAATGCCTGAGTAACTGTAAACTTTACGTGCCCACTAGTTAGGGTTTGGCTGCACAGAGAGAAATTTGTGGGAACTGAAAAGAGTAGTAATTAGTTTCACTTAATTTAATGTATTACTATTATTACTTAGAATGCCTGGAGCTTTATTAATTTATTTATACGTGTTATTTAATACTTTTCATGACAAGTAAAGTTGGTTGTTTTCGATAATTAAACTTGTGTTTTGTGGTGGGGAACCCCTGTGTAGTTGGCAGGACATTGAGCTTCGAGTGGCCTCGACATCTTAAACGTAATCAGAGGCGATATCAAAATCCCCGTGTGAGTTTCTAATGAACTGGCGTGTGCTGAGTGAGAGTTGCTTGCCTTTGGTCCAATTTATTGAGCCATAAAGGTGTCAAAACGCTCTCTTTTTGCCGCTCACCTGCTCGGCCCCTTTCCCCATATTTGTTCATTGTGAATAATTAGGAAGACGTTTGCGTGTGGCCATATCCCCCCTTGGGCCACCTCTCTCACCTTCTGGCATCACCATAAAAAAATCTCATTAGGCCAAATGTGTATCATAATGACTTTCCATTTACCTTTGCTGCCTTTGCCGTCGTCGCACTCCTTTTCCCGGCTTATTTCCTTCAGGTCTCTTTCATTCTTTCTTTTTTTTTTGTGCCCTGTTTGAATTGGGTTTTGGTAATTCATTAGGCCGAGTAAATGAATGGACACGGAGGGTCCTTGGGAAGGGGGTCTGGATAGATTTCGCTAGTTAATCATTGACGTGAAGATTAGAGTTTTACCCCCCGCTCGCTGTCAGTCGTTAAAGAATTTAATTTCGCCAGAGCTTTATTGGAGTTTTTTAGAGGTTTTTATTTAGGGGGGAGATCTGAAGTTGGCTAGTAAAAAATCAAGCTGAAGCCACGTTTGTCTTATTTTATTTCCCGGAAATATATAAATAAATATATTTAAATTTAAAAATTAAAACTAAACCATGTAACTTTTCAAAAAAGTTTACCCTACTCGCTGATTGTTTCACCGATTTATTTGCATTAGCTGGGTGTTACTTCAGCATCATTAGCATCCGCCAGCTCCTCCTCCTCCTGATCCCTCTGTGTTTTTTTTCCACCCAAGAGGCGTATTCGCTTTAATTACATGCTAATTATCCAAAGATGACTCGACGGAATCAAACAGAGCTCAATGAATTGCATTTTCTGGGCTGTAATTCGGTGTGGTGTGTGTGCTGGATTAATTTCCTTTAGGAAAATCCCTCCTCTAGCTCCTCCAGCTCCTCTAGCTCATTCCTCCTTTTTATAGAAAAATCTGTAGAGTGTGCAAAAACGAATTGAAGTCTATTTGCGGCCAAAGGAGCCCCGGATCAAGGAGCAAGAAGGAAATTGTCAGCGGTGAGCAAAATTCACAGCCAAAATGGGATCAAGTTGTGGTTGGTCTCCGGCTTGAGTTGTCCTTGAGTGCTTGTCGGACATGCCTTCTGTTCGATTTCGATGCTTTTGTGGTCAGTGCGGGTGGGTGGTGGTGGTGGAAATGGGAAATGGAAAATGAGCAGGATGCTCTTCTGCGGACCCTTTTCACATGCATCGTGTGAAATATGCGGAGCACTCAGGAGTAGAGTCGAGGAGAAGAGCCTTCTGCTTTCTGCCTGGGGGGAACTTTTGTTGTTTGTTGGTCAAATTGTCGTAAATTAGTTTTAACACCTGACTGAGTGGCTTTTCGAGTATCTACCCAGAGGTAGATATGTGTGTGTGTGGAAGTATGTGCGTTTTCCGATTCACTCTCAACAAGTTTCCTGGCCACTTTGTCTGTGGGCAAACGAGCCGGAGCCCTAACTCGAACCCTTTTCCATTATTTTACAGTCAAACTTCGCTTGAACATGCCCCAAACTGGAGAACAAATAGTTTCCAAGGAGTAATTTTAAAGAGACCCTAAATGAAATTAAATATTTTATACTTGTAGTATTAAAAGAAAATATTCAAGCATGTAGATTTATTATTTATTTAATTCTACTTATCGAATCTTTCCTGTCTTTAAGTCCTGACCTTGCCATCTGGTTTTGTGGTGTGTGAAATTAATGTAAGCTGCTTTGTTTAGCCATAAACTATGTGCGAACATAGATTTTCAATTAAATTGAATGCTGAAAATGTGAAAATGCCGGAAACGGCTCGTTCTTCCGCTTGCCCATTGACTTGAGTGGATGAGAGATTGAGGTTTGTCTCCGCTCAAGTGGTTGGGTTTTCCTACAAGGGTTCGATATTATCCAAAAGGCAGCTCTATCGCTGGGTTTTCCGTCATATCCTCCTGTGAATACCTACATGGAAATGCCAGCATCTCGATTATGGGCTTTATGCCTCTCATCATTAATTACAATGTACTCGTCGTTGGTTCTGACTTTCTCAATGACTGACTCTCGCTCGGTTTTTGTGGGGCTTTTTTCCACTGCTTTTTGATTTTGGCTCTTCAAGCGTTGAGGTAGCCGCCATTTTCCCGGTTATTTCCATTCACATTCACAACACACGACTCTCTGTGTGTGTGTTTGTGTGCATTTTTCATTTCCGCTTTGTCGCTGCGGCATTTCCGTTCATTTTTCACATATTTTTACGCTGGCGAGACGATGACTTCACATGTGTGTGTGTGTGAGAGTGTCCCTGGGAAAATGAAAACTTGCCTTTTTTTGTCGTGGCTTGCAATTCATTTTTCATGTCACCAGCTCCTTCGGCGTTCTTGTCGCCAGGATTTGCTTTAAAGCTTTGGGTAATCCTTTTAGAAATTACATTTTCGCCGCTGCCTGACTGCCTGCCATGCGTCGTCGAAGTTTATGCCTTTGCCCTCGTCCTCGCCCTCTTCTGGCCAACAACTACAATGTTGTCAATACTTTGAACAATGAGATGAGGCATTCATTTTAAGCGTTCCACCTGGGACCTTTCCACGGAAAATTTTCACACGTAGAAAAATGCCGGTTAGTTACGGAAAATAGATAATTTGTTTTCTTTCTCCCGGAATAAGCCCAAATTTGTTTTCTTTTTCAATTGAATTCAATGAGAGATTGCAGCTAAAAAGAAGCTCTAGTGCCTTTCTCATTATGTTCCCATTTTTTCTCCCTGTGTAGGGACAACCTTTTAGTGCTTGTGGATCCTCTGGCCTCTGAGCCTCAGATTTCGGGCGGCCCTAAGAAGTCATAAAGCACTCAGTGGCCAACTGAAAGTACCCACAAATATTTGCCGCTAACCAACTTGCTGCCCCTGCTGGGCAAATCTGTCTGTGGGTCCTGTGTCCTGCGACCTGCGCTCCTTCGTCCTGCGTCCTGCGTCCGATCTCTCCACATCTCACGTTCGTTTAGTTTTCGCTGGTTTTATGTGCTTTACTCTTTCGCCTTTTGATATATGGCCATTGCAGGCTTCGCTTTTCCACGTTTCCACCTTTCCAAATTGCCTTTTTGCACACAGGTAACCCACCCGATGTGTGTGTGTGTGTGTGTGAGTGTGTAAAACCGAAAGTGCTGCCATTTATTTTATTGCCACCTCAAGAGTAGCAGCAGCAGCAGCAGCAACTCCAGCTGTCCGGCGATGAGTAAAAACTTTGAAAGCTGCCATAAAATAAACTGGCGACCGAACAAAACTCGCACAACCCAAAAAGAAGCGAAAAAATAAATGTGAAAAAATGTGCAAAAGAAAAGAAAAGTGACCCAAATGTTGTATTTTTACAGTATTTGGATTTGTGCAGCGCATCGTGTGTTTTTATGATGGGATTTTAACGAAATTTGCTTGTCTGGCGAGGCGATTGAATGGCTGGCTCCTCCTCCGGTGTCCTCCGCCGCCATAAACCAACCGGGAGTCATCCCGTGAAAGTGGGTGCACTGGTCCATGGATAGACCTAGCTCAAGCTTTCTCTGATGGGTTTTTATGTCACCGGGAGGCTATCGTAATGGGCAGCTTATTAGGGGCAATCAGGTGCAGTTGTCAGGTCATTGTCTTGGCCTTAGTTTAGCTGTTGAAATGCGATTGGTAACTGGATTTTGGGGTTGACATAGTGCCTGCCACTCCTGGTTTTTATTGTCTCATTTCAAGTCCCTAAAATATTAGTGCTTAATCACAATGTTGAGGGTGAAAGATATTACTTACTCGAAACCCAAAAGGTAAAAACTGGCTATGGATAATTCATTGCCTTTTGAATATTACAGAAACAGCAGACTTCAATTATGATTTCCATTAATTATAGAGCAGTAATTATACCCAACCTTATTGTCGTTTTTTTCGCTTCCTTTCTCCCTTTAATTTTATGCATTTTAGCAACTTTTTCCTTTGGTTGCTGGTTGCAACTTTTTTGATGTGACATTTAAGCGGGGAAAAAGTTCAAGATGATTCGCCCTTTCAGGCTAATGAATTTGTTAAAAACTTTGCGGCAGCCGGAAAACAATGCAGGCACAAAAAGGCCAAAGTTCCGCACTGATTCACTTCACTTTATATATGATATAAATATTAGTTACGAGTATATTCACACAGCCGCACAACAGCACATACTCATAACCCAAAAAAGGGAAACAATTTTATGGTTTTTGTGGCCAAGTTGGTTTTTTGGTTGGCAGGGAAGCTTCTGCTCATGGGATTATTGCGGGATGTGGAGGCAAGAAGAGTGCTTAACAATTTAGAAGGCCCTAATTGACAGCATTAGGATTCAGGAAAATTGACAGGCCCCCGGGCCGAGGCGAGGCGAGGCTCATAAGTATGCTTTAAAATGTTCTCGGTTAGTTTTTCTCCTCCTCGCAGCAGCTGAAACATTTACAAATATTTTATGAGCACTTAACTTGGGACACTCACGCTCCCGCCTCACGGCTGGTCGATGGTGTGGGGGCTGAGACACGCAATAAAAAGTCAACAACGGTTTGACAGTGGGTGGGTTTCATCCCAAGGAGAGAGGTCGGTGCGCCACATCCAACTGGGAGATCCAAGGAGCTGCTGCTGCTGCTGCCTGGAGCTCGGGACAAAAGTTGTGCGTGATGCTGCTGCTGCCGGGGATGATGACGATGCAGCATGACATGTTTGCCAAGTCCTAAATTAAATCAATTTAATAAGCTGTCAATAATGCAGAGCGAGAGCAGCGTGGGACAAAAGTAAACTAAAGTACAGTAAAGAAAAGGAAAGGAAAGTAAAGTGTGTTAAATAAGCGGGCACAATGGAGTTCACTGGCTGGGAAATTTAATTGAATCCAAAATGTTTATGGGTAAGGGAATTTCTTCACCTGGGAAAGGTATCAGAGCTGTCAGGGAGCTGTATTTCTTAACTAAGTTACTTTAAAACAAGAAACGAAGCCAAGTTTTAGAAGTTTCTTCACAAAGTTAGTAAATCTTAAACAAATTTAATTTTTAAACCATTCAAATACAGACTTTGACCAAGTTTTATATTAATTTTCCCAAAAATTGTCTATTTTCATATTACTACGAATATTTCTATGAATTGTTCCACGAAAATCTTATTAAATTAATTAACGAACGGCTAAAATTCCCCGAATTCCCCAGGGATTTGCCAAGTTCCGTCCACGACATCCCATTAAATATTTCTAGCAGATGGTTTAATTGGAGGTAGGCGTTAATTACATTACCTGTGATGGCATTTACATCACTTGCAGTCATATATGTATGCATAAATGGAGTCTATTAATAGAACTGTCTAACGTGCCCATGACATGCCACATTTGTCAGTCCATAAAGACTGTGACTTAAAGCCGAGCTTTAAAGGCGGAAAGCAGAGCGTAGGAAAAGCATAGAAAGGAACAGGAAACAGGGAAAATCAGAAGGCAAATCTTTGCCAGGTTGTAGGCAACAGTTTATGGCCGAGGTGAGAGCGTGTATGTATATTTTCATGGCAACGTACGATATTATTTCTTATCTCGGAACAAACGTGATGTTCAACCAATGGTCGAGTTTCCCTCTCTCTCTCTCTATAGTATATCTCCATCTCTGTTCCTGGTCCCTCTTTTCTCTCGCTTTCCTCTTACTTCACTGCTGCTACTGCTGGCCTTGTTGCGATTTCCATAACTATAAATATCGATTACCTTTGCTGTCAGGCATCGCCCCGAGTGCTTAAAGTTGCCATCAGACTCGCCCACACACACTTGCCCAAAATACAGTAGAGCTTCTTTATAAAGTGGTGTTTTCTTTAATTGAAAACAAGAAGAACAGATTCCGATTTCACAAAAAGTTAATGGTTGTCCAAGAACTCCAATAAAAGAAAAATCAAATAAGGGTCAATGTACAACTGTTGCTTAATTGTCGATCAATAGCAATAGCTGCTCTCTGAGAGAGTAGAAACCCAAGCTTCTTTTTACTAAAGCCTATATTTTGTTGCTAATTTTTTCATTGTTTTTAAGTATATTTCACTGTATGCTAAGATAGGCAAAAACACACCCACACAAGGACACAAACACACACCTCAATGGGAAGCAACTTGAGGCTGTCATTGTTTTCTTCCTCTGTTTTGCCTCCTTCCTCTGGCACCACCCCTATCTCCCTCTTCCTGTTCCTCCCCAAGTGTAGTATCTTTGACGCTTTTATGCTCCAGCTATTGCTATTTCTCTTTTACTCCGCTTACACTTTTACCTGCCTTATTTTTCTCTTTGACAAATAAATTGACATGCCACATTGCGATAGCGACGAATAAAATTCCTGCACACACACGCATACCAACAGCCACAAAAGCACACACACTCACTCAAGGTTCCTTTTACTAAATGGTAAATATTCTCAAGTTGAGGAGAATTTCTACAATTTTTATTACAAGAGGAAATAAAAAATACATAAAATTATTAACAAAGCCAATTACATCTTAGTTTTTAAATAGAAAATAAAACAAAGAAAAAATATTGTACTGTTTCTTGGGTTTTCAGAGTTAACCTAAACCCCTTCTTACATATTATTTTCTTAAGACTTGGTAGGGTATATCCTGAAACGAATCAAACTTGTATCGACATCGACTCAGTTTAGAGGCGACATTTGAAGGTTGCTCTGGCGATGATGGTGCGTGAGTCCTCGTCCTGCCATTCCCCCAAAAAACTCACCTGCCCCTCATCCCCCCTAGTAGCTGCGTTCTTTCTTCCGCAACGAAAACAATGAAATGTCAGGCACGTACGAAAGAAATTCGTTTACTTCGACTGTTTTCCTTTTCTCTTGCCTGTTTCTGCCACTCTTTATCCCTTCCACTAGCTCACACCAGTTTTGGTATTTTTCGGCACACTTTTCTGAAGGATAATTCGGTTTTTACAAGGCATTTGTAGCTCCTAGAATGAATATAAAAAAATGAAAATATAAAAATATATGAAAAAAAATTGTATTTAAATTATAAAAGGTTTAGAATGAATAGTTTTCCTGTCTCTCTAAACTCAGTGTATGAAATGTTGCCTACTTACGAGCTGACGTGAAAATTACTACCCAAACATTTTATAAATAAAATTTAAGATATTTTTCATAGATATTTATAAAGATATATGTTATTATATCTTAAATTATCTTATAGGGTATACAACCATCAGCTTAGTTAGTTTCATTTTCCGTTCGCCGACTAGCTTGGCGAATTTGACGTGCAACGTTAACGTCGTCGGCAGGGAAGAAAATAAATATGCCACAATATGTTAACGACAAGTCTGCCTTGGCCTCCGGAGGTTGCCTGCCGCGCCTGCCCAGCCTGCCAGGCCCCTCCGACATTAGCAGGTGAACTACGTGCCAAGTTATACTTTTGGCGCGCTGACTGTAAATAAATATTATTTAAGCGACACTAAAAAATTGTATTCGATTATTCAGCAAATGCTAAGATAAATGAATGCCGCCCCGGGGGGTGGCTGCCTGGCTGGCGAGTGGCTTACCACGAATTATGTGCAATAAATGGAATGTGCCGGCATAAATCATTACAGCAGATAGCTCTCTCTCTCTTCGCCTGTTCCATTCGCATGTTGGGCCAAAAAAGTACGCAATCATTTTTCAATAAGCTGTATTAGCTTGTCAGCCAGCAGCTGGCGTTGCGTAGGTCGGAGCTGGTTGTAAACACACACCAGTAGGCCCATATCGATGCTAGTACAAATGGGGAAAACATTCAAATATTGTCTCCGTTACGAAAATGCCCGCGGACTTTCTGTGTCGGCCGGTTGTAATTCGATCGTTTGCCAGAGTCTATTTTGGGGGCTGTTCTCGATAACGATATATCCATACATTTTTCGTGTAGGTTGTAAATGAGCATAATAAGGTAATCAGCATATTTTGGCAAATTACTTTGTTAAGGAGCAATAAAACAAATAGCTAAAACAATTTGATTAATCTAGTAATGCGATAAATAAGTATTAGCATAAACATAACAAGCAAATAATAATACACCAACGAATTTCCATTTGTTTCACCAACAAGATTTCTATTTAAATAGGATTTTTAATGTTTTCTTTTATTTACCAATAAAACTTAAATCATCTATAAACAACAATTTCAATAATAAATATTTAAAAAATCTGAAACCAGGAATCATTGATTCACCAACGAATTTTCAACAACAAGTCATACCATAACACCAATAAGGTTTTCAAATGAGAATTTCCCAATTGTTTTGGCAAAATAAATTATCCATAAAATAGTTAAAAGAACACAAAAAAAAAGAGTTTTCTGAGGAAAAGCCATTTGTGGAACAGGTCCATCCATCCCATAGATCTCCATTAAGTGTTAGTGTACCGACAAATTGCAATCACAACCTCGTGGTACGATGCAGTTGGCAATTGCCTAAAAAGCCCCGGCTACCAGGACGACGGCTGCCAATAAGTTTGGCAATAAAGCCGGACTTGCTCTCTGCAACCGAGAACCGACCATAATTACAAGTTAATGGTGTCCGCATGTAAGCTGTTGCCCGCCCGTTTGCCAGTCCCGGTACTGGCTGCGCCTTGTTGGTAATAACTTTATTAATTACGTCCTCGGACTTGGCAGGACACTTGCAAGGGCTGGGCAACAGCTGGCCGGATGGCCGGCCGAAGCCGGTTTTTGTGTGTGCGTCGTCTTATTAATTTATTCAATTTCCCCTTTTTACGGCCACTCGGAGTGAATTAGCAGCTGAAAGTGCTTTCAGCACTCTCGCTGCTGCCACTTCATTTCCCTTTCAGGGCTTGAACTGAAGTTTAAAGCGAAGAACGTGGACCTTAAACGTTTTGCTTAGGGATTTATTAAATATTTTGTAAGGTATTACTCCTACTCCTGTACTTTTTGTGATGTAAAATTATTTTTTAAAAGAGATTTTTCTGTGCAAAAAATCACAGCTTAATTTACTTTACAATAACTCCATCCTAAACAATTATTTCCCCACTCAAATGGCACAAGTTTTAAAATTTGTTTTTGCTTTCATTGAAAATGGTTTGAGCCAAGCGATGGCTCCTATAATTTCCCTTATTAATTTATATTATCCGTCATTATATTATGTACATATATAGACTCAATTTGACCTTCTCTGCGGGATATTAAAATTTTGTATTAGTTATTAATGACACATGACCTGTTTTATACGATTATTGTTTTGTTTTAGCCCATCAATATTTAAGTATATATACTAGGGCATCGAAGCATTGATTTACACATTTTTTAATGTAATATAATAATATTTTTTACCAATTAATGGAAAGTAAATGGAGCGAATGAAACTGTTAATGAATGAAATATGAGCGGGCTTTTTTTATAAATCTCTCTCTCATACGCGTGTTGTTGAAAATTATGATAGCTTTTTCCACATCGTTTTCATCTTGATAGGAATCTGCAAATATGTTGGCATAAATCACTGACAACTGTACTTGAGAGGCGACGCCTCATCAAAGACCGCCGACTGGTGCCTAAGCTCTCTGTGGTTTAGAAACCCCTCTGGTGGTCCAAGCCCCCTCCAAGTCCACCCCAATGACTCAAACGCTCAGCGGCCTGCCTGCCTGTCCACATATGGCAACTATTTTCCCGCAAATTGGTATAAATGATGGTGGATTAAGCCAAATGCTCACCATAAATAAGAATTCCGGATGGAAGAAGAAAAGTTAGGGTAACATAGGAGTATCCTAACGAAGTTTGAAGTACTCTGTGGAGTTTTTGGGATAGGAACAAATCGAAACTAAATAGTTTTCGTTACCCTTTTAATATATATATTTTATAAATATAATAAGCTGGATTAATCTTAGACCTAGACTTGCATAGGTTGTACTTATCATTATAAACCCTATATACCCCGTCTCTCAGTGTAGAGTATCGCACAAAACTCCAAGGCAAAGAAATTCCCCCGAGGAAGGCCACAGCAAAGCAAAGCGCAGAAAAGTAGGCAATGATTTTTATTAATTGATAAGCATTTGCAACAAGTTGCACAGACACACGAGTAAACACACGCACACTCACTCACCCAAAGCCCCGTGAATTCGAGTGAAAAGTCCTTCTCCCTGAATTCGTTTCATATTTGAGGTAGGATTTATCATATCCGATCATCGCAATGCGATAAGGCCCCCGAGGTCTTTGAGGGAAACTAGAACACACTAGGCCACTGAAAGGGAAAGCCAAAGGAGGAGGGCGAGGGTTCGCAGAAGAGCTACATCAAAGCAAATGGAATTTAAGGTTAAAAATAGCTGGGGAAAACCTTTAAGAATAGAAATTCCAGCAAGTCTTGAAGCTGGAAACTTCTCAGTGCACAGTCAAAACGAAGATAATTAATAATATTTTTGCCAACTAATTAATAGGAAAATTTAAAAGAACTTTTCCGCGGGCCATTCACGGCTGACTAATTTGCCAAGCTAACAAAGAAAGCAAAGCGAGGAGAAGGGAGACAGCAAAAAATGCATTCTTCAAACTTTGGTCAATACGCAAAAAAAAACTAAGAGAGGGAAAGAAGCACAAGTATTTATTTTCCTCAAAAAACTTTTTTCGAACTCCTGGGCTTGGGCACAAAGTTTGCGCTTTTCTTGGGCCATAAAGCAGGGAATATGGTAAGCAGGCAGGGGCAGGCAGTCGGCAAAGAAAAATGTGCACTTGTCAGCAAAAGAAAAGCGCAAAAGTAGGGGGAAATCAAGGCAGGGCCAAAGAGACTTCAACTCGAACTCAAACCAAACAAACTGCAGTCAAAATCATTAAAAAAATGAAAGCGTAATTGATAAAGGGAATGTGCGGGCTAAGGTTGGGGCCGGGATGCCCGAGATGCCTCAAGTTTATTGCGATGACATCGTTAAAAGTCTACCAAAGTACACTTCTCATGGAGTACGCCTCCCGCCTCCCGCCTCCCGCCACCCTGCATTTCTTCTGCAATTCTCCGGCCCTTTCTTTCACTCTTTCTCAAGTGACTCTATTCAAGTGCCGAATTAGTGGCCACAAATTGGCCTGACTCTGGCCGAAAAGAACTTAGGAAGAGACTTAAAAGCGAACCGAAAGATTCATTGCAGCAGATGCAAGATTAAGGAATGTGTGGTTAACTGTTTGGCAATTTTTCTGGCCAAAATTCAACACCCCAACCCTCGGCCATATCCGCCCGGAAAAACTTGCTGTAAAATGCAAATGAGGGAAATATATATTTTTTGCCATTTGAGTTATTTTGAGCAAACTAAAAGGGCATTTCTCCGGGAAACAAAAGGCAGTCGAGTTGCCCAGTCAAGTGCTACTGACCCCTTTCAACCTTTTCCACGGTACTTAAGCCGAACTAACAAAAAAGTTCCCTTCTATTTGACTTTGCCATCGGATAAAGAGTGGGAAAACTATAAAAGATGAAGGGCGGCGGCGGAGGAAGATCCGATCCCTAGCCGCCTGCATAAGGCATTTGCATAAGTTGCTGTTAACCCTCTGAGTTAACCCTCTTTCCTCGCCGTTTTTCCTCAAATAAAATTTTTGTTTTCCGCGAAAAACGCGGCGGCCGCAAATGAAATCGTCAGCAGAGCAGAGAATGAAATGGAATAAACTGGCAAACTTTTTCACTGGCAAAATATTTGTATATATCCCCGCCAATAAACTAAAGTTGAAAGATGTTTTAGCGTTTGAAATTTCCCCAAAGACAGTCGAAAAAGTTGCCCCACAAAATAAATCAATACAATTTTGGCCTCGGTTACTGTTTTTGGCGTTTCCTTCTCGCCCTCGAGTTGTAAAGCAATCAAGTTCAATTGAATGAAATCTAACTTTTTGACGTCTAAACCTATAAAAAGTACATAAACATATATTTATGGAGGTGGTATTGAAGAGGCAAGTGGGAATTTGATATATTTTATAAGCTAAAGTTATGGTTTTCAAGGGGGAAGTAGTTTTTATTTCAAGAAATAGAAAGGAATCTACGAAAACCTTGAAGAAATGTCTTAAAAATTTATATGTAATCTTCAAATAAAACAAAAGCAATCATATAATCCTTTAGTATCTCCCCCTTTATCCCAGAATCTACTCTGATACAAAAGTTTCTGGCTTAATTAAACATATAATAACAGCTTATATCGTATCTGGAGGGAGTCCCTGTCAGCGGAAGTGTCCAACAAAGGCTCAGTGGTGAGAGGAAAGTTTCCTACTTTCCCGTTGATAAGACCGTTGATAATTCCCTGCTACCCCTGCTGGACAACTTCTGTCCACGCCCTGTCAATGCCAAGTTCAAGTTTTCCCCGCCAGAAGGGGTAAACAATATATAAAACAATAGGAATCGGGGAAGTGTGTTGAAGGAGGGTAAAACTTTTTGCTTATTTTTATGTGTTCACATTATTTTCGGCTGCTGTGTTGGCACTTTATTACATTTTGACAAACGGAAAGACGGAAAGACGTTCCACGCCCGCTTTGTACTCTCTTCTTTTTGGTCCAACTGACATATGAATATGCTGTCGGGGGAGAGTTGATTGCTGTTTGGCCAAATTATGTTGTTAGAGGGGGGAGAACAAGTGCCAAGATCGTAAAGTTAAGGCAGGAACTTTCCCCTAGGAGCGGGAGAGCTGTGGAGGAAGTAAATTGTGGCACCGATGCGAGTCAATAAAGTTTCGCCATCTCATCCTGCCACCTTCCTTCCTTCCTTCCTTAAGCGTGCCGCTTCCGGCCGGAGTTTAATTTTCTGGTTTATTTTGGTTTTCCCAGCCGGGGCCTGGAAATCAATATGCGGCATTTATTATTCAACAGCAAACAAGAAACTCAAAATCAAGTCGCTCAAGGCCGCTCCTCCGCTGCCTCCTCCCCCACGGGCGGGCCAAGGTTGCCGCAAATTAAAATTATAAAAAGAAATCATGTATACGCATTTCGTATAAATAAAATTCATACTTGAGCGCGGTACTTGGACCTGTGTGCTTGTGTATATATTTCGTGAGTGAAGGAGGCGTAGAGGCGGGCTCAAAGTCACGCGATTGTGGCCCAAAGTCAAGTGCCTTGCACAAGTTGCTTTCACTTTGGCCTGACTTTTTGAGTGCGTTTTCCATTTAATTACTGTTTTCTCTTTTGGCTTTTCTCTTCTTTTCTTTCTTTTTTTTTTGGTTTTTTACTAGTAATTATATTTGCAACTCGGCCCAATCAGTTGAATGTCACATAATGGGGAGTGGCAGTTGGCCTATTGATTGGTTTTCAATTAATGTTCTTTATTTTTGGCTTTCCTTTGGTTTATTTTGTATTTATACAATCGCAAACGGAAGCCTTGGGTGACTTTAAATACTATTTAAAACAGAAGCTGTTTTAAAGAGATTTAAGTTAAGAAGAAGTTTATGAATGGGAGATAATCAAGAATATAATTATAGTTAAAGTTTTCCATGTAAGATTTTCCTTCTTTTTGAAGTTTTACCAACTCAAAGCAAATTTTACTTACCAAAACCAGAACCTTTAGAGGTAATTGACTTTGAAATCAGCTTCCTTTACGCTTGAAGCCCCCTGCAAGATGCATACTCCACTTAGCCTTGGACATTTTGGGGCAATCGAAGGTGGCATGTGGCTGTCTGGAACTGCTGGAGTACCGAGCAGACAGTCATTATGAGGTTGGGGAACCTTAATAACCAAACACATCCTTCCTGCTTGGCTGGCTCGCTCGCTCCTCGGGCCGTTGGCTTCTTCTTTTTGTCATTTTCATTTTTCCTGAATATGTATAGCATGTATGTATGTATATATATTTTTCCTCGCGTTAGACCATGGTCTGGGTTCGGGGGAAAATTCGAGTCATGTGTGGCCGACATGCATAATTCAAAACGTGGCTGGGAAAATGTTTGTCCTGCTCCGAGTGTGTTTGTGTGTAGCCACTTTTTTATGTTGGTAATTCTTCGACTATGTGGACTTTTTTTCTCCTTTTTGTGGGCCAACGCAATTTTTGTATGCAGCAAAAAAAAAAGAAGCCTTCGCCTTCTGTTTGACATATTTTTCACACATACAGCGCAGCAGCGTCTGCTTGTTAAATTGTTGACGGCAATTTTGGGGTTAGCGTGACAAACACACAGGAACACACACCAGCATGAAAGGCATTCACCCACACAAGGACATGCCAGTGCAACCAACTTGATGTTTGTTAAGTTCCTTTGGCGACTTCTGGTAGAAAAAAGAACTCTAGTTTAACAGTCTTCCATGGATTTTTTAACACTTCTTGGTGGCTTGTGGAAGGAGACTATCATGGAGAGGAGAATTGCATCTTTATGGGAGAAAATAAACCAGAAAGCGTAACGTAGCATACGGAAGTTAGATGTCCTTTAGGAGCTCATTCTGTTCCCAAAAACTAAGCGAAAAGCCACTTAAAAGAAAGGTCATTTTCCTATAATCTCTTATTCGCTTTTGCTTGTACATTGCAAGCAATTCATGGTAGAGGGAGAGAGAGAGAGCGAGAGCAGTAGTCTCGATTCCGTTTGCATGCAACCGTTCTTTTAGGGGTACCATTTCCTCTTTCGATTATTATTATTCCCCTATAAATAGCTTTAGGATAAAGCTTATCCTATGCGTTCCTCCTTATCCATTAAGTGCTAAATATTGTTGGCTATGGAAATTGAAATTAAACCATACCCCAGCACAATTCCGTGTTGATCTTACACCATTTTTAATGGACTTCCACCGACATCTGACAGTAGTGTTGGCAAATATGCAAAGTTGCTTTTTATCTTTGCCCATTTCTCTCCGACATTTTCCCCCCCATATACCAGGCACGCGAAAGGACGGACAGGGCGAGGCGGGATTGAGAATCGCTTGCATGTTTAGCACTTGACGGCTTAATGGCGAACAATTTGGGTTAAGACAAGAGGGAACGCCCCTCTCGACTGGACTCCAACTGGCAGCGGGGACTGGCCTGGATTAAGGGATATAACTGGATATACATAGCTCTGGCAAAGCTCTGGCTGGGGGCTTAAACCGGGACATTTCAATTATGGTAAGAGGCCTTAAAGAAAGCCCCTGCCAAGTTATGGAAATTCAAGTCAACCAAAGAGCAAACGAGAGAAACACTTTAAATTGAAGAAAAATAATAAAAATATCCCTGATAGCCTCTCCAAAAACTGAAAATAATCCTTTAAATTCATTTAATCGCTTTCCCCTAATAGAATGCACTCGAAAGATGAAAATCTCATTTGCCGGACAATTGTTTTAACTGCAACTGTAATTCGAGAAATAAATAATGCGCCTCGAGCAGGGCAAAGCGTCGACATAAGGGACTGGACAGCACAGGACAGGAATTGGACAAAACACGAACACCACCACCGCCCGCACGACGACCAATAGCCCTTGGCCAAAACAGGACAAACAACATGGCAAACGGTATATGGGCGGGGGGGATATGGGTGCCAGGATGGGAGACTGGCCAAAGGATTGAGCTTGAAGCTTAACAAACATGCAGCTGCCAAGAATTTATTGGCTGGACAATGACAACGACAAGGACCGAGCAGGACAATTATCATTGTAAACATTTTGCCATGACTCTGGCAAAATGAGGAATGGACACAAGCGATGTTTAAGCTTGCCATTCAAGCGGGTTTTTTACTCAGGTTCGAACTGTGGGTTTGTGAGTGTGCTTGGGCCAAAGTTTTTGTATTTGCAGTCTGCACATTTTAGAGTTTAGAAATGTATTTTAAACAGAGCTTGAAAGAGGGGGTCCTGCTTAGAATTGGTTCCATTCTCCATTTATTATTGATTATTTTTTGAGAAAGATATAGATCTAAAGTTCTTAAACCTTTCTTATCAATCAAACTTCAATAAGTTAACTCGCTGAATGTTTTCTTTAAAATTTAAATATATTTTCTAAATATAATATTTGGTTCAATAAGAACTCAACCTTTTCCCAAAATCATCCCCCAGCTGTAGCTGAAGCCTCACTTGATCCCATTCCATTAGCGTCGCTCACTCTGCTCTGCGATTGCCGCGAGCAAAGTTTTCCTGGCCAGCGCAGTTTCAGTTACATTTTCCCAGAGAAAATTCCAAGGAATGGCGATGGTTCTTCGGCGAGTTCTTCAGTTGCAGCCCTCGAGTTGCAAAAGTGCATTAGACACAAAGTAATCGATACTCGCTGGAGGAGCTGCCGAAATGCTTTAAGCTCTCCTCCATCCAACGCGGAGGAGGAGATGTGTTTAAGCTATCTCGCCTGGCTGGGGCTTGGCTTTGCCAGAGAAAATTTGTTTTTAAGTTTACATTCATAGGACTTATCAGTTTCCCCGAAATTGAAATGTTTGCACATCGCTGAATCTGCGCGGGTTTCCTTCCGGTTTTGTTTGCTCAAAGCTTATGGGGTTGGTGAGTGTGTGCGATGCGATGAGTGTGTGTGCCGTGTGTGTTGTGTGCTTATCGAATTTACTTACTTATTTAGGTAGAGGAGCCATGTTAATGGCATATTAGAAAGCCATATAGATGATGGGCGGCCTGGATGGATGGATGCTGTAGCCGTTTTAATGTCAGGTTAGGTAAACACTTTGCGAAATGAATTAACTTTAAGCCGCAAAATTTGTGCGTGTGTGTGGGCGTTGTGTGTGTGGTGTGTATGCGAGTGTGCATACATAAATGCTCGTAATTGTTTATTTACATAACTTGGCATAAGATTAAAGACGCTTTTGATTAACGATGCGAGAGATAGGAGGGACTTGAAATTAAATTGCAAACATTTAATGCCTGACAGGCAGGCCTAAGAAGCTATTTCTGTCGTTGGTCTTGTTTTGGTGGAGTAACAAATAGTTTAAATTAAACATTACTCTGTTAATATTAATCTTTTTCGGGCTGTGGAAATATTTGCAATTGGGAAAATATTATGCAACGTACTTGAGTTTATGTATTTTTGTTGAAATTAAATTAGAATAGTTTCATGGATTAATTGCTTAAGAAAGCAAATAAAACTGTTCAAGTTGAATAAAGCTAAAAGCTAGCGGAAGAATATAATTTTCTTTATTAGTTTGCCAACGGGAATGTTGAAGACTTTTCTTGCAAAGTTTTCCCGGCAAACAGAGCGTATGAGCAACGTGAGCCCCAAGCAGGATCCTCTTTAAAAAAAAATAATAGTAAATAATAATAATTAGCATTTTGCATTATGCAGATGCCACAACTTAACAGCTTTCCCTGGCACATTTTCCGATTTCAATTAGTGCCAAATGCTAAGGAATAACAAAATTTGCTGCTTCATCCATATTCATTCTGCCTTGGAGCATTTATGTGCGGATTTGCGCGAAAAATGCCAAAAAGTTAAGCGCGAAGGCGAAGCCGAAGGCTGGGGCAAAGCCGCCCTAAGCCATAATTTAATATATTGACACAAAGCTTTGTCGTAAGACGTGTCTTGGCACCATCATAATCCCCAATATTGTATATTGACAGCTGTCAAAGGAGCCACTTCCCTCCACATTTCCCCTCTCCTCCTCAGAAGAAAAAAAAACCTTCAAGAAAAAAGTAAGTTTTCGGCTTAATGCGCAACTATGCGGAAAATATTTGCGCTTAGTTTGAGTTTCGGCATAGGAAATGTAGTCACACACATGAACCCACCACAGCCAGCTACGTGTGCCGCAGGCTGAAGGACACGGCAGGATGCCGCTTGGAGTGGTGACAGCTTTAAGACGCCCCGGAATAACTGCCGCCGCCGACGTCAGTCGTCGTCTTCAATGGGCAGAGATTACTCTCGGCGCCAAATTCAAATTAAGTCCTCGCACAATAGAGCCGTGCTCCGCGTTGCCTAGGCTCCCTTCGAAATTTATTATGTGGGAACCTTCTTTTAACGAAACGAAACTGAACGCTCTGCCACCGCAATTTCATTTACTTTAGTTACCTTCTCGAGGGTGTTGATGAAAGGTCCTTAGTTTAACCTGTAGTTAACACTCTTTAGTGTGTACTCTGTGGTTGCATCTTAAATGGCAGACGATTTGAAATTTAAGCACACTAAACAAGTGTATTGTGAGAGCGTGGGCTTAATAATTGGGGAAAATTTAAGTTTTTAGGGGTGTAAATTAGGGTAGATAGATATTTGTTGCCAAAGCCCGATATAACAATCAATATTTTGGCATATTTCATACTAGTTTTCATCTCTAATCTCTAATTTATACCCATGAACCCCCTTCATTTTCAGATTATATACTATAAATGTGGACATTTAATTTTCAATATTATAGTTTTCTGGCCTTGGAAAATCAGGGTAAGTTGCGTCCTCGAAACGCGGATAGATTTCTGGCTAAGTGCGAGCGGCTTCCGGCTCTGGGATGCCTTGACCTCCTCTGGCTTCTGTTGACTGTAGGGTATGGTCCTCTTCCCTGCCCTCCAGATAGCGAATTGGATGAGGCAACGGTAACGGGATAAGCTTGCTCGTCCTCCCGCTGACTGCGCACATCTGGCAGGGAATTTCTGTTGGAGGCAGGAGGGGCATCAGCAGGATTAGCTAGAGGCGTGTTCATCAGTCGCCTCGGAATCAACGAGTCCACAGTCAGTTCCTTCACCCGATCCGCATAGCGTAGGGTGTTTAGGGTGTGCTCTACCGAATGCAGGCCCGGCGATATCATGGCTATCATGCAAGTCTTGACTTTTTTGCCGCCTATAAACGAGTCGCGCAGGACCTGGGTGAGCTTGGAGCCTCTGAAGGGCAGGTGGGCCGACTGGCGACCCAAGGCCCGGATGCACTCCTTGAGGACCAGCAGCGACTTGTTGATGTCCGATCCCTCGAGGCGCGTCAGCCGATCGACGGAATTATTGTCCGCTCCCCGTTCGTTCCCGGCCAGATCGATCAGGGAGAACTTGCCATGCGGGCGCTCAGTGATTGAAGAGGATTTCCGCAGGACAATCTGGAAGACGGCATGGGAGCGCGAAGACTTGGAATTGGCCGAGGTCTGACCCGAAGTGCGGACACTGTTGCCGAGGTCGAGCAGGTTCAGAACATCCTCGACGTTCTTTACGGCATTCTCGGTCAGACCCACCACTTGGACCTGCTGATGGCCGTCCTCCAGTACCTTCAGCTGGGGTTTTCCCGTCACCAGGAGATCGTACACCCGCGAGCCGTAGATCTCGAAGAAGCTGCAGAACACGCGAAGATTCAGGCTGACATAGGCAGGCGACTCCACCAGGCTGAATACATCCCTGGTGGCCATGGCGTAGATGCCATCCAGAGAGTTCTGCTGATTTCTCCCGGTGAACTTTCCGCCCATCGTGTGGGTCTTTCCGCTTCCCGTCTGTCCGTAGGCGAAACAGGTGGCCATTCCGCCATCGAAAATGTGACGGATCAGGGGACGGGCGGTGAACTCGTAGACGAAGGCATTGGAGCAATTCTCGTTGAAGGCGTAGTCGAAGCGGAAACTATGGTTCTCTAGGAATTTCACCAGATTGACGTGCTTTCGCGGCTCGTGCACCACCAAGTGGTCCCGCGAATGTATGCTGACCACGTCCAGCTCCTTCTTGTCCGCCAACTCCTTCTGGTTGAGGGGTCTCTTTCTCACACAAACGATAATTTGGTGCTCCTTCGGGGGCTCCTTAGCCGCCGTCTTGGTCTTTTTTTGGGCATTGCTCATCTCCTGACGATGCAGGCGTATCATCCTGGCTATCTCCCAGTTCGGGTTACCCGGATCCTCGTTCATCTGCTGCTCCCTCAGCAGTCGCTCCCGGTTGTAGAGTTCGCGTCTTCGCTCTCGCTGTTGCTGCAACTTGTTAATCTGCAGGACCACCTCGTCCTGTCGATTCGGCGTCATCAACTGCTCCGCTCCCTGGCGCGGCATAACACCTGCCTGGTTCCTGGCACCTACCAGGGCACGGGGTGGTATAGACGCAGTTTGATTGGCCTGCAGCCTTTCGTAACGTGGCGTATCGTAAATCTGCGGATTCATCAGGATCACCAGCTCCAGGGGCAGCTCTTTGCCGCGCACCGTATGCCCCTCGGGCCACTCCACCGTCACAATGTTATTGGTGCCGCCGTCCAGCTTGATAATGCTCCCCAAGTGGACGCGGCCATCGGAGCGCCGGATGAACACCTTCTGGTTGATCGACAGCTGATCCATTCTTATGCTTGCTTCTGGATTTTACTATAAATTTGATGGAATTTACTGCAAATTTTTCGTAAATGTATGTGTTTAATCTAAATTATGTTAGGGCCTATTCCATAGATTTTTAGTTTTACTGCAAAGCCAAAACAGGAGATGCAGCGACAGGCTAAGCAAAGTATGGAATGATCAGGGAATGTTGGAAATATGACAACCCAGTCGAACTTTGTTTTATGTGTGGAATTCTATTTGTACAATGCATTCCCAATTCAGCAAGTGGTAAGCGAGAAATTCAGAGCGCTTCTGTAGCTTTTCACCTAGCAATTTGGCATGAAATTTGTATCTTTTTCAGGACCAAAAGGAAGAACAAAAGAAATTCTGGAAAGGGTTTGAATCTCCAAGCTACTGTTTTCAAGTTCAGTAGTACAAAAACCAAAACTACACTTCTCCGGGGGTTAAAACTGCCCCTTTGACCAGAAATTAAACTATTTCAATTTTTGTTAAACAAAACACTCGTCTATATCCGCCTTTTCCGGCACCCATTCCCAGTGATATCTATTCTAGCGAGGATTGTTTTAGCTATTTGTTCAATTTGAGGGCAAACAACAGGCAGCAACAATAACCGAATCAACAAACAACACCACTAAGGCTCGCTCTCTCTCCCTCGGCGTGTTTCCCATTTGCCAAGTGGGTGGTCATGAAATGAAGCATTCTTTTAGGCGCACAACCAGGGAAGAGAGTGGAACAAGTTGCAGATATACGTTTGCATAAGCCGAGACGTGTGTAACGTACCAAATTGTTATTTATTTTTTGAAGTGCCTGTATCTCTCGCTCTCCAAAGGTGTGTGTGGATCCTGTATATCCTGCCTGTAACCAGTATCGTGTATTTTTGCATGGAGCTGCATAGATACATTGCCCGATTGGGTACGTGCAACTTGTTTCGGTCTTCGTTGGCGTCTTGTTTGCCATTTGTTGTCACATTTTGCCAAATTTACCGTGTAATTATCGGCAAAGGAGAAGGCAGTCTCTTTACTTCCCCTGAAAATGTACAACAAAATGCACTCCTCCCTTTAATAAATGCAACATTATTTAAACAGTTTCATAACAAATATGTTTAGCTTAATGGAAATCTTTATATACAAGAAATTTTATTTATATTTGTCATTGAACCATTTTAAGAGCTTCTTTTCTTGTTTGTGCTGTTAGAACCAATTGGGAATTATAAAGAAAATTGCGTTAATATAAAAATTATGTTTTTAATGTGTAAAAAAGGATTCCTTGCTTATCTTATATATTTGCAATACAAAATTTCTCAAATTTATTGTCATTAACTATTTTTTTCTCTCTGTCCAAGGGGCACACCTGGGCCCCGCCTGATATGCAAATTTCCATAGCTTTTTCTGTTTGCCTGTGTTGTGGGGCTTGGTGAGGCATATTTGTTTAGCCGCAGCCCCAGGACAGTTGGCTATCGTTTCGTTTCGTGGGATTTCCATTTCATTTTTGGAACCGGCACGTAAGCTGGAATATTTGCTGTTTGTGCTGGCCTAAACTGGCAAATCTAAAATGAACTAATAAAGCCATTGAAATGGAAAACAGTTTTACAAAAAGCAACAAAGAAAAGCATATGGGAAAATGGAATTTTAAATAAATCTGAAAAGCCATTGAACTGCATTAACTTTTTTGTGTATATTCCCTGAAGACTGATTTCATGGCTGGGTAATCCCTCATATTATATATTGTTTTGTAGATTTTTGCTGGTTGCTCTCTACCCGCTAAACTGTTTTTCTAGACCAGTTTCAATGATTTTAAAACATAGATATATCACGCACAATAATTGTCATTCGGCAGGGATTAAATGCTATTTGCTAATGTAATCAAATTGGACAATTTCGACAGTTGCACTAATCCGTTTACATAATCCGGATGCAATCAAGCCACCACATGGCATGTTGCCCCTCTGATTACTGCCTTTGTCACTTTGATTTAATTATGCCTGAAAAAAAGTATGCGAAAAATAGGAAATGAAAATGGCAAAGCCGAAAACTAAATGAATTGGATAACCGATTTAATAAATAACAATTTGATTGACTTTCACGCCGAACAAATAAAATAAAGGGAAGTGGCGGTAGTAACAAACAGAACAAACACCTTTATAAACAGGTTTAGTTTAAATATTTCCATAGGCGTTGAATATAGTTGTATTTGGCTTCCTCCTCCGCCGGCTTGGGGCGCGCATCCTCACGAAAGTAATAGTATATATTGCGACATAGGCTTATAAGTTTGTTCTCATCTTGATCCTTGACAACAGCAACATCCTCGTGTTTCATCATAGTAAAAATCAGCCAGCCCAGAAATAATATAACCAGAGGGACCGCCACTAAAAATGGCTTGTACAGCAGACTCTTACTTCTTTCTAGCTCTTGCGGGGGGCCGAAATTGGACATTTTTGGCTTTGATAATACTTTTTGTTCGAATAGTGGTTTTAAAATATTTATTTAAGAATAATTTCTAGACTTGTCGATGTATGCTCGGTCACTGAACTCTGACTGAGATCTGCTTGACAGCTCGACAGCTCCTCCAGTGGTTGCTCCCATTTCCTCAATTTCGATTGGAAAGCACTACACACAGCCTCCTCGAACACAACAATGCTGGGACAATTGAAAGAAACTATCGGACATGGAGGAAAACCCACATAAATTTATACATAGCTGAGCCATGGGGAAAAACAATGAGTTGGAAAGGAGGGCCAGGCCGGCGGCTGGTTTTCCTTTCCATTCATATTCATCCGGATTGAGATCCGGATCCCCCCGGGCTGAAGTGATTTCCGTTGTTTTTTTATGGTGGAGCGGAGCGTTGGTGCATTCAATGGAGTGCACTCTCCGCAAAGAAATACTTGAACTGCAACCCAAGAAAAGACGCACAATACAAATGTCGAGGGGCTTTGTTTGAACATCGAGTGGGACTCCGTCGTCCCGGCAAATACCATATTTATATGTCCCTTTAACCCAAGACAAAGCCCTGTGTCCCAGTGAGAAAACAAATTGCTGTGCTGTAAGGTTTGATTTTAGCTCGGAATCTGGATTTATTTAAATCTCATTATGCATTTAAAGAGGAACGTGTTTCCAGGGAGAAGTCATTGTTATTCTGGGATCAATAAGAGTAGGGGCTCCTTTAGAGCTGGAACGTGTGCATCGGGTGGAAGCTGCAGGATGAAGTCATTATTATTCAAGGATCACTTGAAGATATTTCCCAGAGCTAGCTTACATGTCATCGCGGGCCTTAATGAGGGTTTCCACCAAACGGCTTAAAGGAGAATCCCCGATGCAGATCTTGTACACAGTGGTAAACAACGGGAATCTATCAAGAAAATGAATAAGCATTAAAAAGAAAGAATTCATAAATTGTTCTGAACTTTACTTATCCTCCAAACCCTTTTTCTTGAGCATATAATGCACTAGTTCAGCTGTCACTGGGCCCAGTGGCTCATGTCCTGGTATAAGGATATGCTCCAGCTCACTCAGCGGCTTGCCGGTCTTTACAAAAGCCTCGGCCAGCTTGCGGTTGCGATTGGCTATAAAAAAATTGATAATACCATATAGGTTCTTTTGACTCCTTACCATAACAACTGGTAACCAAATCGGATATGCCGCAGGACTCGAAAAAAGTGCCCATGCGGCAGCCGGGATAAAAAACATCAACGAATTGCAACATTTCCAGAAATCCCCTCCTAATAATCCCAGCCTTTGTGTTCTCATTCAGCTCCATGCCATCCGAACAGCCAGCAGCAAAGGCAATGATGTTCTGTAAAAAAATAAAATTATATATTTTTCATATATTTTGTGCTGTTCCCACCCTCAAAGTGGAGCAGATCTCCACACAATCGGCATCCTCGGTGACCACCACCCGAAAAGTGGGGGACCTAAAAATGTCATGCAGCACTCGGTAGTACTTCTGATCGCGACAGCCCACAGTTCCTTCGGCAAAGTGATCGTTGGCTATCTCAAAGGCCAGATTACAGCCCACCAAAACAGAGCAGGGAATCTATGGGAAGGTAACGAACAATATTATATAAAAAGTTAAGGAAAAATACACAAAGTTTCTATTAGAAATCCAGTAAACCTGTTTTAAATTACCTTCAACTGCCTCATTATAATTTGGGATATCAAAACGAATTGCCCATCATCCCCACGCTCGAAACCCTTGATTAGGGAGACGGCATGAGCCGTGGGCTTGACTTTGCCCAATAGGGTTTTGCAGCAGCTACTGACAAAGGTCGGCGGAATAGCAAATATTATAATATCTGCATCCCTAGCCGTGGCCACAATATCGTCGACAGCCACCTGTTACAAAGAATATATATTTACTGTAATGAAATTTCTGGTACCCACAATATTTGGCGGCAGTTCAAAGTTTGGCATATACTTGGCATTAATGTGCGTAGTATTTATTATGTCGGTGAGCTTGCGACCATCCACAATTTCCTCGTAAACATACATCGGAACCTTTTCATCAAGGGTCAGCGAGTTGATAACATTTCTTCCCACATTGCGGGCTATAGTCGTGGCCCAGTTGCCCGATCCTATAATGCAAATCATTATCTTGTCCATCTTCTTGAAAGTAAATAAAAGTAAATTCTTTAAAATTGTCTAATTTTTGTACTGTGTGTAATTGTAGTGACACTAAAAACTCAGATGATTCAGAATTTAAATAACTTCATCTGCAGTTCAATATATATCTTATCACGCTGCTGTTCTCAAGTTTTTAAAAACCCATCAAGACAATTTTCTCATTAAACGGCAGAGTAATGTTGATTCTCCGTATTAACTCCCTTGTTAACCCAAAAAAAAATATCAATAAATATATTAAAGCCTTCCTTCCACTGCGCAAATACACAATCAGATATTAATATATATACGAATATTTACAAGCACATAAGTTCCGGGTACACATACGTATATTGATTGAGTGCTGGGCAAACAATTCATCAGTGTATCGGGGTGGGATAAAAATTACGTATACGTCACGTTCGCCAAACTGGCAGGGCAAATAATTAACTGTGGCAACAGTTTTTCCTGTCTTGGCTGGGACTGAGCCACTCTGCCGGTGGAATTCATTCATTCATGGTTATTTTTTTTTTACATATAAAATTAAGCTGACGCGGTGGAAAATATTTCATAATTCTTGTATTTATTTTTTAATTACGGCAGCTGGGAAAAGGAAAAGCGGCGGCGGCTGCGTTGGTTATTTAAATAAAATATATCAAATTGCGAGAGTTAAAAGGCAAAGGGGCGAAAGCCAAAGTGAAAGTTCCAGCTCGAACGCCGTCGAAATCAATGTGCAAGAAAGTAAACACAGTGGCCCGTCCGCCAAGTACAATCCAATCCAATCCCGACCAGGACTCCGGCTGCAGAGCTGCGCCGCCATCCACTCGACTATGAAATCAAAATGGATGATGGGCGAAATGAAAATGGAATTTTTAATGAGTTGCTGCTGCTGCTGCCGAGGAGGCAAAGGCCAAACGAGAGCTCTGGTTGCCTTGCCGAGAACAATGGCGATGAGACAAAACGCTGGCAATGAAAGGGGACAGGAAGGGGGTAGGCAAGGGGTTTTTGGGGGGCGAGAAGAGGACCCAAGGCCGCAGCTGCAGTCAAGTGGGAAGTCCGTCTGTCCGGAGCCACAAAATTGCTGGTCAACACTTTAAGGACATTGCAATGCCGAGAGAAATGCTCTTGGCATCGAGTTGACATCAACTTGAATTTTTCCAATATTTATTTAATATGAAACCTCACAGTTTGATACATAATGGGTATTATTTAGGGTTTAATAAATCTATTAATGATTTCTCAAAACCAATTACATTATTTACGCCTTAAAGAGCCCATTAAAATCATAGTTTTGTCAACGCAAAATTTAATACTTTGAGGCTCTCACACTCGACTGGTTTTTGCTTAAACAAATTAAGGAGCTCAAGTCTCAAATATGTGTGTGCATTAGCAATTCACAGACAAGCAAAAATGTGAGAGAGAATAAATCTAGCTAAAGTCTCCCAGGTAGCCCCATGAAACACTTGCAAAGTATTCTCAACATAATTCGTTTTTTATTCCGTTTTGGGACTGTATAAATTATTCGCACACTCACATGTACTTGGGCTCCGCTCGCTCGTCCTACATTAATTTCAGTTTTTATTATTTTATTCTCTCAGTTTTTTCTTTTTGTTTCAACCATAAAGTAAACTTAACTTGGGCAGCTTGGACTGGGAACTGGGAACTCGTCTCTGGGATACACGCACATAAAGTTTTACCACGATTTTTATGCTTTTCACCTTACACAGACACACAAGACTAACATCTGGGACGAGAGACAGTTACTCATATGATTTTGTGACTACAAAGTTGAATCGTAAATAAAATTATTCCATGTTTTTCGCTGGATGCAACGTGATTTCGAGTGCCCAAGTGTGGGAGTCGGGAATTGTAACTAAACTTTCACTTTCACTTTCGTTTTGCTCCAAACTTTTGCGGAAGAAGAACTTTGCAATCTTGAGATATAAACTAATTAGCAAGATGTGTGTGCCAAACACACAACACACACGCGCTTTTGTGTTGAAAACTGTGTACATTTCCCACAAAATCGATGGAGAAAATTCTTGCCAAAGGAAATATATTTATTTGTGGATTTGTTTTAAAATTCTTGTAGGATTTGTTGGGTATTTCTTATAGTTTATTGTCAACAGAGCTTGCTCCTCCTCTAAACTTATCTTTAAATATATCAGATTTGCTTGCCTTTTTTCCCATAATTAACTGAACTTTTAAAAATCTTTTGATATGATTTTTAAGACAACATTTCATAGCCTTGGCCAGCACTTAAGTTGGCTTTTATTTTGGCCATTTTCCTTGTCATTAGATAGCGTTTTTCTGCCGCTTTAAAGGGCATTAAATTACGCGCCAAGAAAAGTTTTGGCCTGTGTGTGTGGCCCCAAAAGTTGAGCTGGATTCGAGTAGAAATCAGATACAGATACTCACTTCCCTCGCCCTTAAGATGGCGGATACAAAGCGAAAGCGCCGCAGTCTTAGGATTGCGTGCGAAATGCAAGCAAAGTTGGCTTGGATGGAAAATACGAGAGGGAAAAACTATGCAAACTGCCCGGGACTAGAATGAAATCGAGATAAACTACTCACAATATTTACTTTTAATTGGAGAAGTTCAAAGAATAAACAAATATCAAGGGATTGGGGGGGTAGATGCGGCATTCAACTTCTTTTTTGTTTCTTCACGCTTTTACCAGCTTTTCTTTTTGTACACATTTGATGGCTTAAATGGAACGAACACATGGTCTGTTACACTAAGACTAGCTAAGGAACTCATTTTAACTATTTTTATTATCCAAATTTAAACCAAGCTTGGTTTTTAGATAATAAATTCAGACCTGCAGGAATGGTAAGTTAAGTATTCAAAGGCTTATTAATTACACTTTCATTATATTTAGAATTATATTATCTTCTTGGTAATTCCAGTACTTTCTCTTACAGTGTAGACCAGCGCCTGAGCTAGGGCTTTAATCCCGCCGATTCGAGTTCATTAAGCTCCTTAAATGCGGCCCAAAGTCGAATTAATATTCCAAACAACATTTGCCGCATTCTGTGACCTCTCTCTCTCACTCTTCTGAGTGTGTTGCCATTTCATTTGCTCTCATTTGACAGACCCCGGCGGAAAGTTGAGCCGAAAAGTTCAAAGCAGGCACAAGTCAGGCAGGTCAGGTCAGGGGCAGAGAGGTATCGTCTGCAGTTGGCTTTTAATGTTCTCTTTTGCGTTTCGCTTCGCTTTTCTTTTCATTTAATTTTGTTATTTCTTTTTTTTTTGCCTAAATGGTAATTAAAATATGCCCAGATGGTGTCTGGCAGCTGTCCATCAGGAGGAGGAGAGGTATCTGGGGGGAGTCCGAGTGGCCACCGAAGGTCAATTGCAATCAGTGAGTTCTTACTCTCCTTGGGCGCTAAGCAAACACGGTCAAAGTGCTACTTTTTCAGCTCTGCTTTGATTTTCCAAAGCTGCGACGACACTACACATTTTAATTGGATGCGGTTGAAGGCCTTTAAAGAATTTCTCATGAGATCTCTTGACATTTTTATCTGCATTTTAAATACCAGGCTTTGCAATTTATTTCATATTTTCTTGGTCTTAAAATTTCTCAAATATGTATAGATTATTTCTCTGTACATTCTTTCTTTAATTCCTAATTGTTGTGTTCTTTATCCTTGACAGTTTCTCAACCGCAACAAAACTTACTTTCCCCTTAGCCCTGTGCCTTCCACATTTCCCGCCAGCCATTTAGCGAACTTTGCCGCCATCTTTCATTCATAATTTGCTGGTCCCCCCTTTTCCTCTTTTTTTTTAGCTGCACACACACACATGAAGGGGGAAGAGAACAGGAAAAAGGGAAAAGCATCAGACGCAGCTGGGCGACAAGGAAAACTGTGTCAACGCAGCCATTTGGCAGCCAAAAACTCCCCTCAGCCGCCGCCGTCGACGCTGCTGCTTTTTCCACTTTGCTGTTTTCCCTGTGTCGTGTCTCTCCAGTTTTCCGCCACGTTGATGGCGACATAAATAGCACCGCTTGGTTGATGGCTTAGTCCCGCTTACCCCTCGGAAAATTCCCCATTTTCCCCCGCCGCCAGTCGCCATTTCCCAGGTAACAGCCGCCGCCAGTCGCTCATAAATGTAAACTTTTTCGGCTAGTTACATGTAATTATGCCATTTTACTGGTGGAAAAGAGGAGAGGACTTTTCCGCTCCGCAGGCGGGATGAAAATCATCCTGCCAGAGGGACTGGGACTCCTGATGCCTTTTCACTTGATTGCCAATTTAATCGGCTCGCAATTTTCCGCCTTGGCGCCATGATTAGGGGGGGAGGGGCGTGGCCGTGTCTAATTTGTGTATCAGTGCAAAAAAGAGAGTTTAGATCGGATCCCTGAAAGCGGATTTCTCGACGCGACGCAACACACTATACATGGGGCGGGTAGCCCCCGTAGTATGTTTTATGTTTATTTATTTTCACCCGGACACACACACTGGAACACACATAATTCAAATCGACGGGATGAGGCACACATTTGCCAGAGCAGGAGCCGCCTCAATAATCGACCTGACCTTTGTGAGCAGCGCAATTTCCCAGGACGCCAGTTGGGGGGTCAGCGACGCTTACACCGGGAGCGACCACGAGGCGATCCTATGCACCGTGGGTGCGCCGGAGGGGACCACCCGCACGCGGCTGCGGCCCAGGAAAGCCTACCGGCCGGACACGCTGCGCACCCAGGCATTCGCCAACGCGCTGGACGGCATGTCAGCCGAGGCGCTGGGTGAAGCCAACGAGGCTGCAAACCAGATCGCAGCAGCCCTGGAGCACGCCTGCGACCAGAGCATGCGGCTGAGAGGGACATGTCGGAGGAATCAAAGGCCAACATTCTGGTGGAGCGAAGAGATAGCCGATCTCCGGGCAAAGTGCCTCCATGCTCGGAGGCAAATGACCCGGGCACGTGGCTCCTCTCGACTGGTCGAGTGCTGCGAAGCCTACAAGTCGGCCAGGAGGGCCCTAAAACTGGCCATAAGAGAAGCAAAGAGAGAGTGCTTTCTGCGGCTCTGCGACGAGGCGGAAAACGACCCCTGGGGCGGTGCCTACAGATTGGTGGTCAAGGGGCTAAAAGCAGGCAGCACGGCTCCTTCGGACCCGGAAGCCCTGGACTCCATAGTGCAGGCACTGTTCCCGAGGGGAGCCCCGGTGGTGATGACGCAGCCCAGTGCGGAGCGCCACCCCATCGTCGACTGTGAGGTCTCCGAGGACGAGGTGATCCGGACGGGAAGGAGCGTTCGCACCAAAAAGGCGCCTGGGCCGGACGCAGTACCCAACAGGGCCCTGAAGTTGGCTATCGCGCTTCACCCAAAGGAGTTCGCCACCCTATACGCCAGATGCCTCCAGGAGGGTACTTTTCCGGAGAGATGGAAGAGGCAAAAGCTCCTGCTGCTGGCTAAGCCAGGCAAACCGCCTGGGGAGCCATCCTCCTACAGGCCTATCTGCCTTACCGACACCACTGGCAAGGTGTTCGAGAAGGTGATAGCAGCAAGGCTGAATGCCGCCATCGAGAGGGCAGGGGGTCTCTCTCCTAGCCAGTTTGGCTTTAGAAAGGGGAGATCAACGCTGGACGCGATCGAGATGGTGAAGCAGATAGCGGAAACGGCGATCACAGGAACAAGGTGGAAAGGCGGCTCCAAAAATTACTGCTTAGTAGTCACGCTGGACGTAAGGAACGCCTTCAACACTGCCGACTGGAACCGGACGCTGGAGTCCCTCGCTGCGCTGAACATCCCAGGGTACCTACTGGAGATAGCTAGGAGCTATTTCAGCCAGAGGGTGCTCATTGTAGACACGGATGTGGGTTCCAGAGTATACGAAGTCTCAGCCGGAGTCCCTCAGGGCTCCGTGTTGGGACCCCTGCTCTGGAATACCATGTACGATGGGGTTCTACGACTCCCGATGCCCAGCGACACCACTACCGTAGGCTTCGCCGACGACGTAGCGGTGGTGGTAGTTGCGAAGGAGCGCACGGCTGCAGAGAGCAAGGCGAATGCTGCGATCAAGGCGATCGAATCGTGGCTCTCGAGCGCTGGTCTGGAGCTAGCGGCGCACAAGACGGAGGCGGTCCTCATTTCGAGCCGGAAAAAGGTGGAAACGGCCGAGATCCAGGTTGGCGGAGCCGTGATCGAGTCGCAGAGGGCTGTGAAGTACCTTGGAGTTCTCCTCGACACCAGGCTTTGCTTCAAGGAGCATCTCCAGTACGCCCAGAAGAAGGCCAGTGGGACAGCAGGAGCACTCGCGCGGATACTGCTAAATACACGAGGACCCAAGCAGAATGCCAGAAGGCTGCTGGTAAGCGTCGTCACCTCTCAACTGCTCTATGCGGCGCCGGTGTGGGCCGAGGCGGCGAAGAAGAAGTCCTTCATGCGGGGAGTCGAGTCAACTTATAGACTCTGTGCCATCCGAGTGGCGAGCGCCTTCCGTACGATTTCGGACGACGCGGTACTGGTGCTAGCCGGTCTAGTCCCACTGAAGGAGTTGGTCAGCGAGAAGTCGGACATTCGCGCTGCGCTGCACAGCCAACAAGGACCTGAAAGAGCCCCGACTGCCGAGCTGAAAAGCGCGGCCAGGGCAAGGAGCTATGTGAGCTGGCAGGCCAGGTGGGATGCCTCGCCCAAGGGACGGTGGACGCATAGGCTCATCCCCAACATCGAGGCCTGGATGGAGCGGAAGCACGGGGAGGTAGACTTTTACCTAACCCAGGTGCTGAGCGGGCATGGCTGCTTCCGCAGCTACTTGAAAAGGTTCGGCCATGACACGGAGGATGGATGCCCGGAGTGCGGATCCGGGATAATCGAGGATGCGGGACACGTATTCTTCGAATGCCGCCGATTCGACGAGGAGAGGGACGAGCTGGAGGCGGTAGCGGGGTCAGCGATCAGGGTAGACACTCTGGTGCCGTTGATGCTGTCGAACCAAAGGACGTGGGATGCGGTGGCGGAATTCGCAGCTAAGCTGATGAAATCCCTCAGGTCGCTGGAGAGAGTACGAAACGAGCGGACTGGCTGAGCGGCCTTCTATTGTGCGAAGCATTGCTTTGCGGCCGTACCGCACAATGCGGGCCCTTGGCCCCGTCAATACCTAGTTTGTTTGTTGTATAGTATTTGTTAAGTGTAGTTAATAAATAATAAACGTATATAAAAAAAACATAATTCAAATACGTGACATGCATATGTACACTGACTGCAGTTAATCTTCGCTTAAGCCCTCTGCGCCTGTCAATTTTCCATGTGGCCAAGGGTGAGTCTTTTTTTTTTGCGCTCTTCTAACAACAAAAGTGTATTTTGTAAAATTCTGCGACACAAACAGGAGAATTTGTTGGTCACTCACTGTATTTTAACCTTTACAGTGGAATTTTATATATGAAAATTCATTAAATAAATGATAAGTCAAGGTGTATTCTCATGGCAATTTAGAGAACTTTTTTATATGCATTTTATTATTATTTTAATATTTTTAATACATTTTGTATCTTAATACCTCTAAAAAATATTCACACCTTCTGGGCATAAACAATAAAAATGCGTGTAATTTTGTTTAATCAAAGAATGCTCTCATTTTCAGTGATGAAAAGGACAAAGGATGTCGCCAAACAAAGCAAAAAAGGAGAGTAAGGTATTGCTCTTTCTGTGCTTTTATGCTTTTGGAGAGCCTTGATGAGGGTATAGTGATTTTCTTTAGGGGCTTGGCAAAAAATAAATTATTAATATTAATATCATAAATATAAATATTAATGAACAATTAATCAATGCGTATTCGAGACTGTTATGTGCAGCAAAAGAACTGTTAAGCTTAATTTAACAAAGCTAAACTTTATCAAAATTTATTTAGTAGTGAAACCTTGACTAAATAGTTTTCAAAGAGTATATAAACTTCGACTTGTTGGCTTTTATTTTTTTTTTTTACACCCACAATGGTGCAACCCATATGGGTGTGCGCATCCCGTGTTTGTGCAGCACCACACTTGCATGTTTGCTTAGTTCACATGAAGTCAGTTGTTAAATTGTTGGTGGCGTCTCTGAGGCTTTCATACCATCCTCGCCTGTGTGTGTGTTGTGTGTGCTTCCCTTTTTCCAGGTGGTTCCGGCGGTTTTCTGGCTTTATTCTGTGAGGTTTTCATTTTTTGTGTTCGCCGCAGTTCCTGCTGCTTTTGTTCTTGGCTTCTGCAAATAGACTTTAAATATTTTGTGCACTGAATTTATCTCCCTGCCAGTGTGTGGGCGTCCCAACACATTCACAGCCAGGTGTAAAAGATTTATGACAAACGAAGGTGGGTCGGAAGGGGAAATGTAAATATGTTTCTTTTGCTTTTCCGATTTATACTTTCGGCTGTCAAATAAAGGGTCATTCATTGGCTATTTTCGGCACGTCTTTGTCGGGGCTAAGGCGCGTGTTTGCCATCTTTTTCCTAATTTTTTATTTTGACATGATCCCATAAACGTTTAATAAAACATAATATGCGTACACACAAGACATTCTGTGGTCAAAACTCGATACGCTTGTGTGAGCAATCGAAATTGAGGGAATTTCAAAGCATGCTTTTTGGGGCTGCATAGAGTTTTATTTTGCATTTGTGTGGGTGTTAGTGGGCGTTAGTGGGCGTGGATAAATTCCAAATAAATCTTAATCTGCATAAAACATATAACCAAATTTGATCTTATACGATTTTGGGTTATTTTCTCTTTATTTGAAATATATTTATGTGTTTAATTTACGCGTTGTGCTTGGGAAAACTACAAAATACGATTTAGTACAACGCGATTTGCTGGGGAATTTGATTAAACTTTTTGCATATTTCACCGGTGAGCAAACCGGGAGAAATGTATGTACCTCTATATAGAAAACTTGAGCAATTTTAACTTCTTTCGCTTTCTGTTTCTCTTGTTCTCTTTTTTGTTTCTGTTAAATATATGTATGGCTATGAATTTATAACGGAAAGTTTTGCATTTTGCAAATCATTTTTAACACCTGCGGCAGGGTTAAAGTTCAGTCAGCGTAAAAACTTTGCAAATTAGAAGAGGTCCTGCGCTGTGCTGCTCCCTCAGCTCTTCTCCTGTTCATATATTTATTTTTCGCTCAGCGGAGATTTCATTTAAAATGAGTTAACCTGTTAATGGTGCAATGATGAAGAATGAAAGCAACAAAAAGGAAAAATTTACAATATTCCAGGCATGAATCGTAAATTTGTTTGCTGTCAGAGAAGAAGCCAAGAATGTAAGAAAATGGGGAGAACAATGCGTGCTTTCACATATATATATTTAGTTTGGGGTTAAATCGGGCAAATCGGCTGAACTGCTGACCATAAGCAAACAACGAAACTGAAGATTTATGGCCGACTAATCGACACAGGCAATCCCATAAATCTAGCAGCAGTTCGAATGTCAAATGGCCAAAAGGCCGGCGCCAGCGAGGTGAGTTTCCCTTTCGGCCAAGAGCCAAGGCAAATTAAAGTTCAGGTCCAATAAATGTTAATCGTTTCCTCTTTGTCTTTCTCCCTCCAGCAGTCTGGTTTTAACCTTGTTTTGGGTTAGCTTTTGAAACTAATTTGTTAAGTGAGAAGCATATTGCATAGTTTATAAAGAGGTGCTTAAACAGGGATAATTTCAATCTTGATAACAATTCTTTGGTGTTTTTTTAAGCACCTTATGTTGGTTTTCATATTTCTTATTTTCTATTTAGTGCCCAAAACCAGATGAAACTGCAGCAAGACGATAAAGAAGCTAAGTATTAATTCCATCATCTGGAGCCAAGTCACTTGATTGACCGTAAAGAGTCCACAAATCTTCAAGTCAAGCTTCATGGTGCTTTCGTATATGATATAGGCACTTGTCTAGAAGTAAGACACATTTTAAGCAGAATATTATTTCATTTTGAATAAGACATTACCTCCTTGGACATAGTGTCCTCTTCGGTGACCAAGTCTCTACGTTTACTCTGATATTCAGTCGCTAGGCCCACTATATAGTCGATCAGAAAGGAGCCAAATGTACGCATTGCAAAGAAGATGACCCAGAGGTACAGAAAAATACTGGGAGTAGTGCCGTCTTTCCAGAAAAGAATGCCCAAGAAACTATTAACTACGGAAACGATAAAGTAGTTGAATCGACCAGCCAGCAGCTGAGGGCCAAAGAAATCATGTATCCGTTTGGCTGCTCGGCTAAGCTTGAAGTGCAATGCCCACAGACGTGAAAGTTCCTTCTTCTTAGACTCTGAGTGAGGAATGAGCTCCTTTATGCGCTGATTGATGAAATCATAGCCTCGGGCAATGTGCCAGAATGCTAGAAAGTATAGGAATACGTTGGCCACTATCAAGTTCGAACCGATGTTCACTATTAACGATGAAATGCGCGGCTTGAAACAAAATTCCAGAGGCATTCCGTAGATGAAACTTGACATCAAATGACTCAGCGCAGTGTACACAACTCCAGCAATCTTCGAGTAGAGCAGTCCCCAAAGTTTTGAGCTCGTTTTCTTTCCCGATCTAGCCATCTCACGATTCACCTGAGTGATTAACTTGTGCATGTCCAAGATAATCCTATCCCGCTGGCCACGCAAGGCCATTGTGTACACGATTACGACATAGTTGATCGAATTCAAGACATATGGGGCTATTTTTATGAAGCGCGGAAGTAGGGGTAATGCCGAAAGGTAGTTGGCTACTCCCCAGAGGCAATAGGGTAGCGCTGTCAAAAGGCCAAGGTTTACAATCCAAGCATAAGTCTTCGTTAGCCTAGTCTGTAGGAACCTGCCGTTTACAAGTCTATAGGAGGTCAGGCCCAAGACCAGGATGTATCCGTGAAAAATAGCGAATAATTTCTGCATATTTCAAACCGATTTCAAGGAGGGCTGCGTTGCAACTGAAATTGACTTCTCTAAAACTGACTTTTTACTTAATATCCTTACTTTCTTATCGAAGATGTAAAGTCTGTTAAGTTGAGATGACACAATCCTAGCCAGATCTTGAAAAGTCTTAACATTTGGGTTTTATCTGTTAATATTCTAAAGTGGACTTGCTATAAATAGCAGAACTCTGAAGAGGGTGAAACTACATTAATTAAAAATCTAGAATAAATAATTATCAATTAATTTAACAACCAAAGATGTTAATTTTATTTCAACAAGGTAATTAGGCAACGTTTTTCCAATTCAAAGACGTAACCATTCCCTCTCGATCGTATTTCTTCACTTACCTTAACTGCTTCGGTGCGGTGCAGGTGCCACTGATGGCCAAATGTTGTTGAATTTATGGCCAATAAATTAAAAAACTTTTACACCGCCTCGCTGGTAACACGAAAGTGTGTGTGCACCTGGAAAGACATTTTGGCAAAAACATTAATTGAAAAAAACCCCCGACTGGGTACCAAGTGTGGCTGAACATATCAAAGGCAATTAGGGATGCCATTAACAACGGCCAAATGGCTAAGACACCGCCCAGCCACTACCGCTCATCTCATTATTTAGTTAATTATATGTTTGTGTGCCGGCAATTACAACTCAGATTTCATTGTTGGCCAAAAACCATTTTGTGGCCTACACTCGGGGTTGCCGGAGGCTGATGATGACGGGGTGGCCCTGGCCTCACCGCAAACTTCTAATTAATTTGAAAGGAAACATTTGAGCGGCTTGTGTTGTGGTCACCTTGTGTCCTTGTGTGCCACATAAAAGGGGTCCTGTTTGGACATATGCGAAGCTCTGCTCATCAGCAGACAGGACATTAAATAAACCAATCCAAGCAACTTAATAAAGGTTTCAATTTTTATTACTCTGCCTTGGCAAATCCCCCCTCGAAAATCTGTCAACTATCTTGGCCAGCAGCTGCTCTTAACACATTTAATTAAGCAGCGGAAAAAGCCGAAGCGCAAATTTTCGCGGCCCAAGAACCGCACACAATGTGCATTAAAAGCGGACTGAAATTGAAATGCAACTGTTATTTTTAGGAATCCATTTCGGTTTGGCTGAAGCATTTCGATGATGGCCGAAACCCCAGCTAAAAACCCTGGCCAAAATGTTTGCAAAGCGGCTTGACAGCGAGCGAGGAAATAAAAATAAAAATAACAAATGGCAAAGTTGTTTTTAGTTTGACAAAAATTTCGCTGAAAAAGTTTTTAATAAGCTTAAATTAGACAGTTGTATTTTTTTTGCGATTTTATTTCATTTCGAGCTGTCCCTGTCTTTAGCCTTGATGAGGGCTTTATACAAGTTTGAGCCGCGGCTGAAATTCGGGCTTAAACAGAGCGGAAGCTAGCTGCAGGACTCTAGAGGATTATTGTTTGAAAAAATTTGGTTTCAGGTTAATTATACGGACTTTAACTAGCTTGTGATGTGAATTACTGCTTATTATTTACCAAGTAATATCCTTTAAAGACCTCTGACAACTTTAAGACCAAAGACCACCTGCCTGGCAGCCCATGGAGCCATGGGGTTCATTATAATAATGCCACTGAAACGAACATGTCAAGAGACCGGACCAGCCGACCTGACATGTTGGCCACAAATTAAACGAAATTCGTGTGCCAGAGACGACGATAGAAAAGGTCAGGCGGGTCAGGCAGGGGGTGTAGAATCAACATAACATAAGTAATTAACCAAGTGATAAAGAGCCTGGCCCCGTGGCAATACAAGTTCAGCATTCAAGACGACGACGATGACGACGACGACGACGACTACGACGTTGCCTCGTCATTAGCGGCCAAAAATGTTGCATTTAGTTGTGGTCCTCATGAATATGGTTAATTTCAGTCGTATATATTTTGTGTATGTGTGTTTGGGGGTCTGGGAAGTATGTATTTGTCCCCGGGCGAAGATGACAGCGCCTGACCAAGACACATTTTTCGTTTGTCCTCTAATTGCATATCTGAGGATGCTGATTATTATGGAGATGATGATGAGCCAGTCGCACAATTACCAGCCTCCCCCGCTGTGCGATCCTCTGTCTTGATGTCGTGGCCAGAAGAGGGACAAGTCGGCCCTGGCCTTTGCCGGGCTTTAGTGTCTAATTAAAAGCAACAGCAACTGGCCTTAATTTATGCCCGTTGAGGGACAGGCTTCCCCGGGAAAATCCCACCTCGCATTCGGTATATTTGAATAGCGGATGCTTAATGTTTTTGCTTTTTAAAAAAGTTTACATCATAAATTGCACACTTGGACCATAATTCGCAGCTGGTCCCACCAGAAGGTAAAGGTGTTGCTTTAGAAGATTTATTTTCAGTTGAATTTCAAGCCTCAATCGTAGCAATCCCTGACTTATAGGTTGACCTACCTTCCCTTCAAAATCCATCATAACAAATTCTCAGTCCTAGTCGAACGAACACGGAGAGTTTCATATACAATTATCGAGTCGAAATTTCTAGTTTAGTAAAAGTATTATTTCCCTTTGATCAAAATTAAATAAGTGCACCATGGATCAAGACTATAGTGGTGAAGATCCCACTAGGGCACCGCCAATAGGCCAAGTTAACCCGAGCTACAACTTGAACAATGAGCGTTTAGACTGCGAGCGCATTGGTAATCTCACAAGCTATAAATTGAAGCCTTAAATTAATTTTCATTTCTTAAAAACAAAACAGAGGATATGACCACAGTGTATGACTTCATAGATAGGCCCTCATTCGTCACAGTCCTTCTGCGATTCTTTGGTAATATGTTTGGTGAGTTGGCGGGAAGCATTCTCGAGGGACAGCCTTAAACTAATGTTTACCTGCTTCATCCCCAGTCGACGTATTTCGGGCGATCTTTGACTGAAGTTCGCTTCTACTTGTAAATGCGAGTGTTTTTTGAGATCATGTGTGGCCCCCGTTGTGAGAATAAAGAGTCTGTAAGAAGAGCAATTCTTTGGAATGTTTTTTATTATTCTTAGATTCTGTGGTTTCTATCTGCAGTAGATTTCATCGAATACGGGAATGTGGCAATAGCAGGAGCAGTTATCGTACTCCTTAGCGAATTCCGAAATTTCTATGAGAAAGTTCTCTAGGTTCTCGGGATTTCTAAACACATTCTTGTCCACATTCAACTGGTTTTGAACCAGAAACTTCCAGCGTCGCATGCTGGCAATGACATCGCCACAGAAATCGCGCTTGTTATTCTCCGCCGACTTTTTGATGTTTGCCAGGAGTTTCTTATTTTTTCCTTTAAAAGGGGGAAAATTAGTAGAGAACAGGGAATGCTCTTTCCCCACTCACTGTGCTTCCATCGCTGCTGCTGCAAGGCAGCATTTGCCTTCTTCTGCGCCGCATCGTACATCTCAATGATCTTGTACATGTGCCTGTCCATTTCCTTGCACATTCTTAGGTTATCGTAGCAGTGGGCCTTGCACTGGCTCCAGTACTGGGTTTTGCTTTGTGGCACATTGCATCGGCACTTGCATTTCGTTGGGATGTTCTCTTCAGCTTTCTGGTCGGGAATTTGTGACTTTACACGGCCATTGTGAAACCGGAAGTGGAGGCTAGCCAGCAGTTTCTCTACACGGGACAAGCAGCTTCGAGAAAGAAGAATCTTGCAAGACAAAATATAAATCAAATGATTAAGGAGACTCACTTGGAGTTCCTCAGAGAGTACACCCCGGGTATGGCGTGGGTTCTCAGCAGATGGTGCAGCTTAAAGGCCACACAGTTGAGCAGATCCTCGGCGGCACAGATCTGCATCCGAAGCAGCCGATCGTTATCGTGCACTGTCTGCCGTATCCGCCAGCCGCGGAACAGGGCCTGGATCTTGGTGGCCGCTTGGTTGTAGTAGCGCTCCAGCCTACCCTGCAGCATGTTCTCCACGAACCTGAAGTGATTGTTTCGCACCGAGAATCCACGCCACCAGCGTTGTATGGTGACGGCGGCCTTGGTTCTGTTGGCGAACTTGGTACGATAGTAGAATCTCCGCCAGCTGCGTTGGATGGTGCGGGCAGCCCTGAAGTGTTTGTAGTCCAGCAGGAGCAGGGATGTCCTGGGGAAGAATATTTAGAAAATTAAAAATATATATATTTCCCACTTTTAAGAGCTTATCCTCATACCGTGACAAATTTTGAAGCGTCTCTTGGGAACTTGAATTTTCAGAACCGCAGGTGTCCTCCAAGCTCTGTGTTGATTCACTTTTGAAAATGATTTCCCAATTTAATGTTATATTTTCTAAGATTTTCCAAACTTACGTAGAACTATTGATGATGGCCAGCATCGTGCTCTGCCTTGGTGCTTTCCGCTCTTCGCCGGTAATCATTTTACGCTAATTTCTAATTTATTTTTTAATAAATTAACTTAAACTGTGTATTGTGTGTTTGGTGTTTGTGTGTTTTGCTTTGAACCAAGTGTTGTTTGTGACTGACATCTCGATGGCTTATCGATGTAACGGAGCGGAGATTTCCGTCTAGCTGCTGGCTATAATTTATGGCCCCAACGATTATTTCCGCATAAATCTTTTGGGGTTTGCGGTGGGTCCTATCCTATGCTGGTGTCCTGGTGTCCTGGTCTCCATTCAGGCGACATATATTTTATTTCGCCTGTGTATCAACATGTTTCCCGCTTATCGCGTCAGGGGTAAGCAAATTTATGTGTCCTTGCCTTGCCTCCTACGAGCTTTATTCATTTCCCGACCGCCCCGCCATAAATATTCCCCCGAGAGACTTTCGCTTTTCGGAGGCTGTGCATTTAATTGAATTGTATGGGGCTGTGCGGGGGCTGTGGTGACCCATATTTGCCGTGCTTTGCCCCCGAAACTGCATTCTCCTCCGGCTTTGGCTTCTCCTCTAATTGTGCTCGAATGCTGACAAATGGCCGAGGTCAAGTTGCCATAAATTCGGGCCACCAAATGCCATTAGGCGAAGGAGTCCTGTCCTGCCACTTTAAATGAAAATCGATACAGAGCCGCAACGCTTTTGCCTGCTCATTATGCGCCACAAATGAACCTCACACACACGCACACACAATAGCAAACAAACGGGGCGGAAATGAAACGGAAATTCTCATTTATGGCGCCCTTGACGCCATTTCCCATCCAGCATCTCCCATTTCCAGTTGGCCATTCGCTCGCTCGGTCGTCCTATCTATTTGGCCCTGACAAGTTGGCACTGCTTCTCGCTGATTTCTGATGCAGATTGAGATTGCACAGGGCCTGATTGCTGCAGCAGCAGCAGCAGCAGCCTCCATGAGATTTATGGTCCGTACCCCCCGAAGCTGACCCAGTAACTGATATCAGAAACTAGACCAGAAAGGGAAAGGGATTTGTTGTCCAGAGTAAAAAAAGAGAAGGTGGAATTTATAATAATGGAAGTCTTTAAAATCTAATGAACAAGATGAAAAATATCGAATTAATGAGAGAATAAAGCTGTAATCTTCCATCTATCTCGATCGCGCTCTCCTTGGTTGGTTCAAGTCCAGTAGATTTGATTCCAGTTTGTCAGTCTTTTAGTTATAATTTTAAATTAATCTTAAAGCAGATTAAAACTTAAACTATAATTTCTCTCTGTGTAAAATGCCCAGCATGAAATTGCAGTTACCCAAAAAGAGAAAAACTTTTCACCTTGAGGTTTCGTTTTGTGGTTTTTGGGGTTATTCGGCAAGGAATTGCCGTAAATTAGTTTTTACACCTGACTGGCCAGGGGACAGCATGTTGTTTGATCCCTTCTCTCGAAGCTCTCGAAGGGATAGCCCTGAGTGTGTGTGCTTTTAATTGTCCTCCAATCAGAGAAGTCTAGACAACGAAACGGGAGCTCCCAGCGTTTGCTATTTATTTACAGAATGTGTGTTTTGGGCTTGGGTTCGCCTGTGTGTAAATATAGAAGAACCTTTCTGTGAGTTTATGACACACAAACACACACACAGAAAAGCGAAATCTAATTTGAAAAGTACTAACCCGTAACGAAGCAATGGCCATATATCAAAAGAAGCTGCTAACCCCAAAAAAGCAGCCGGCAAAGGAATTTACGAGCAGACACCCTCCAAGCATGTTAACCATAAAATTGCTTTGAGAGAGAGAGCAGCAGCGGCAGGAGAAAAAGGAGCCCTGAGGACCAACCTGACACCACTTTAAGAAAGAAAACCCCCTTCTAGCTTTACAGAGTTATGCAATTGTCCTGAAAATGTTCAACTTTCATGTCGAATATTACCTACAGAAAAGTCTTACTAGGTTTTTTTTAGGGAGAATTCCTGTTGTAAAACTGTCACTGGTTAGTAGGAGCATATTCTTTTGAGATCTCAGTGGGAATTTTGTATATAGATTTTATTAAATTGTAAAGTTTCCATGTGAGGAAAATCAGGTACCTGAATCCTTTGTTTACCACGTACTGAATTGGGAGGTCCTTGTTTAACATGGAATTCCCCTCCGCACAGCCAAGTCCGACTGGATAGCTTTGCGTTTTCTTTCTCAACTCAAGAGTATAGGAAAAAAATATAAACAGAGTAGCTCAGCAGAACGACTTCGGCAAGGATTCAGAGGAGCAGTCAAAACCGCTTTCCGCTTTAGGCCAGTACTTTTTGTACATTTCTTAACAAAATCTTACAAAAAAATAGAAAAGATAAAAAATTAATACAAAAAAATAAAATATTTATAGGGAAGAGCAGGCCGTTCCTAGAACGTAAGTCGAAAAAGAACCTCAACAAAACGAAAAGTCTGATGACGTGCCAAATCAAACCCCACACTCCACAGTAAATTACAGCAGCCACATCGTATATATGTATCGTAGCCGGGTCTATATAAAACGCCATTAATTGCTTACACCTTACCGGATATATAATATCCCATATATATACAAATATATATGGATCGCATTCAGATCGGCGATAAGCTCTACTTCCAGAGAAGCGACGGTCGCATGCAATCGGTCACCTGCATAGCCAAGAATTCGGAACTCGAGCTGATAACAGGCGAGTGGGAGGAAGGCTCGGTGTCCAAGGGCAAGGACGTGGCTCTAAGCCAGCTTGTGGACATCAATCCCCATATATTTGAGGGGGAGGAGGGTAAACCGTCACTGCCGTTACTATCAAAATCGTTGGGCAAACTCTGTGCCCCGCGTGCAACAGTTTCTTCGATTCCAAAAGCTGCCTTCGGAGGATTAGGCGGAGCAGGAGGTGCCTCAATGGAGTGCAGCCAGTATACCTCAGACCGCCCGAGGGTGACCAGCAGACTGGCAGTCCCCAAGAGATCCCTGATTCCGAAAATAGCCGCCGCCAATCGTACTGCCTCTGCCGGAGCCGCAGCCGGACCCGGAGGCGCCCCCGGTCCCAACACTGCACGCGTCTCCCTGTCCAGTGTCCGCAATGCCAGTCCAATCTATGGACGCAAGTCTGGTAACAATACAAGCGTTTCGGGGGCCCAGCGCTGCTCCAATGTAGTGCACGAAGTGAATCGCATGAAGGAGGAGCGGGAGCTGCGGCGGGCTCGCCAGGCCGAGCAGCTCCTGGAGAAGGACGCGCTGCGCCGCCAGGATCCGGGCAATCCCAACTGGGAGGTGGCCATCATGCTGCGTCAATACCGCGCAACGCTGACCTTCAGTCCGCTGCGATGCCTGAATCCCCACGGCGGAGCCGTGCTGCAGATCACGGTCTGTGTGCGGAAGCGACCGATGGGGCGGCGGGAGGAGCGCATGAAGAACATGGACATCGTCACGGTGCCCACACGTGATTCCCTGATTGTCCACGAGCTGCGCTATAAGGTGGACCTCACCAAGTTCCTGGAGCACCACAAGTTCCGCTTCGACTATACCTTCGACGAGGAGTGCTCCAACGCCCTGGTCTACGACCACACAGCTCGGCCCCTGATCCGGACCATGTTCGAGGGCGGCAATGCCACCTGCTTCGCCTATGGGCAAACGGGGAGCGGCAAGACCCACACGATGGGCGGCGAATTCTGCGGCAAGTCGCAGGACTGCAGCAGCGGCATTTACGCCATGGCGGCCAGGGATGTCTTCCAGGAAGTGTCGCGCCCGGAGTACCGCCAGATAGGCGCCAAGATCACGTGCAGCTACTTTGAGATCTACGGCTCCAAGGTGTTTGACCTTCTGCAGTCCGATAAGCCCCAGCTGCGCGTCCTCGAGGATGGCCGTCAGCAGGTGGTGGTGGTGGGTCTCAAGGAGATGCCGGTGACCAAGGTGGACGATGTCCTCGGCCTGATCGAGCTGGGCAACAAGATGCGTACCTCGGGCCAGACCTCGGCGAATGCCAAGTCGTCGCGCTCCCATGCCGTTTTCCAGATGGCCCTCCACCTGCCGGACTCCTGGGGTCCCTACGGCAAGTGCTCGTTCGTGGACCTGGCGGGCAATGAGCGTGGAGCGGACACGCAGTCGGCGGATAGACAGACCCGCATCGAGGGCGCCGAGATCAACAAGTCGCTGCTGGCCCTCAAGGAGTGCATTCGGGCGCTGAGCCGCCAGTCCGGTCACCTGCCCTTTCGGGGCTCCAAGCTCACCCAGGTGCTGCGCGACTCCTTTGTGGGTGGCAAGAAGAACAAGACTTGCATGATAGCCATGATTTCGCCGGCCATGAACTGCGTGGAGCACACCCTGAACACCCTCCGCTATGCCGATCGGGTCAAGGAGCTGGTGGCCAAGGACGATGACTGCCAGGAAGCACATGAAGAGAAGTACGAGGAGGACGGACAGCCATCACCCCGACACCGGGAGCCAGAGATATACCAGGAGGAGGAGAACGTGTACGAGGAGGAAGGCGACGACGACTACGACAACAGCCACTGCATAACCATATCGTCGGACGAACCCAGTTACCCCAGCCCCCTCAACAACAACATCAGCGTCCTATCCCCATCCGATCTGAGCCCCGCCCAGAGTCTGACGCCCCGCATCAAGATCCTTGAGGTGGCCAAGCAGCATGGAGCCATGATCAAGAGCCTGGAGCATTTCGTGCGAAACTTCAAGAATCTGAATTCACGAGAGAATTTCGAATGCTACGTAAGCAACTTGGAGAAGCCCATCCAGGATCTGGCCCACATGGTGAACACGACCAGGGAGCTGGTGGCCAACTACAATACCCAGTATGGCAGCAAGGACCTCGACATGAATCGGAATCCGGAGGAGGGGGACTACTAGCCACCTCAATATGTATCACTGTGTATATTTATATATTTCCAAACAAGTCTCCTCCGTTTGACTTCTGTGGAGACCCAGCAGTTAATGAAAATTCAGCCGCGAATCTAGTTTCCTTTTTTCTCACAACTCCTCCATCGGTGCAGCACTCAAGTTTCACTTGAACTCGCTGAGGTAAAATAAAAACTTTTACGCGGATGGAGTTTTCTTTTCTTTCTTTCGTTTTTATACAGCTTCTCTGTGCAGAACGCTTCTGATACAAATTTATGACCGTCCAAAGTGTAATCAACAACAAAAGAAACGTGGCAGCGAGGGAGGGGGTGAACTGTGGATTTGTTGTTAACTTGGTTAACTGGCAATATTCGCCGGCGTCATGTGTAACAGGTTACGGGAGTAGAAGTTGCCGATGGAAGTGCAAAAAACTGGGCAAAACTTTTTGGCTGCAAAAAAGGTAACAGGTTTCGAGCAAAGATAGTATAAACTTTAAGATGCGTAACGACATTATAAGAGCTTTGGGTCAAGGCTTTAAGCTGGCCCTTGATAATCGAAGTAGTTAATTTTTTGATTTTTTAAAGGATTTTGAAGGATTTAAAAAGAAGAAAGGTTTCATTTATTTTATTTGAAAAGCTATCTTTCCTAATAAAAATCCTTTGCGTTTCTGTCTGGAATCTTCTCTATCTCAGAATGATACAATTCGCTGAAAATTATGGTTAGCTGTGCGTAATAGTTGTACAAATTATCAAAGATCTCTTGGTAACGCGCGATGACCTTGCGATTGGAAGTGATGACCACATTCTCATAGTTATGGCGGGTGCCTTGTTCGGTCCAGTTCAGTGAGCCTGTCATAACGATTCCACGGCGCTGCAAGAGGCGGGCTGCCTTGAGCCTCTCTTCACTGCCCAGCTGAAGGATCCGCTGCTCCCCATCTATGATGGTGAACTTGTGGTGCATGATGGTTCTCTTGGCGGCCACGTGAATGGGAATGCAGTGGGAGCAGAGCTTCCGCATCTGGGAACCGCGGATGTGTACCATTTCGGGGTCGGTGACGATGCGCACGTTGACGCCCCGATACCAGGCGGCCAACACGGCCTTGAATATACTGTCATGGGTGATGACGAGGTGGGCAATATCCATGCACACCTGGGCATTGTCTATATAGGCAATCAGTCGATTCACCCGGCAAGGAGTGCAGAATCGCCTCGGACAGTTCCCATTCTTGTGCATTTCATTACTCTTCAGGGTCTTGTCATTGAACAAAATCACATCAGTGAAATCCGGTTCATGGCGATATTTGGCCAAGAGTTTCTGGAACAGGGTCAGCACATGCAGCCAACTTTCGGGGGGTTATCAATAATTTAGTTATTTTTCTTTGAATAATGTATAAACATTACTAACCAAAGGCACAAGTACATAAATCCAGATTTAATAGCTTGCATTTTGTGATTTCTTAGAAAGTTAATTTGACAACTTCAATGCCCAAAGGCAGCTCTGCACGAAGATATCATAGTTTCAGGAAAATTTGAAACAATGGAATTGGTACAAAAATCGTGTGTTAAAATTACCAGCAATAGACCTTTTATTCTTTCTTTGCAATACAAAATACCTTTCTAAAGCCTTTAAAACATATCTTCTGCAAACTTTTCATAGACTAACAAACAAAACCTTTAAATAGTGCAACGAAAGCCGCTTAAAACTCTTCAAAAATGTAACTCGAATAACAATTACTCGGAATTTCATTAGGAATGGCTTACAAATTGTTTACCGAGTCGTGAACTTGCTTCGGTACATTCTTGCAAAACTTTAAAGTGTCAACGCTGATGATGACGAGAGAGAGTAGGATGCTTGCCTTGCCGATGATGATGGCGATGAAGCCCAACCGCAAGGCAGCTGTAGACAATTTCCTTCTGTTCCCCGGGCTCTGTCACACTCTCAATATCTCTCTGCCCAAGTAAATGTAAAATTTTCCCCAGATGCTGAAAATTGCAACTAATTCCATGGAAACTTTTCCCAGAACTTGCGCCACGCACACAAACACACACACAGAGGGAGATCTCTCATTTGGAAAACTTTAAAATTAGTTAAGTTCAAACTGAGATATCCAATAATGCAGCCCCAAAATGTGAACAAACAAATTCATCTGCGACTTCAGACTTGCTTACATTTGAATGGCTCGGTTTCGTTCGGGTTTCGAGTTGGGTTTGGTCTGGGTCCGGATTTTGGTTACAGTTGGGTCGGGTCCGGGGCATATATTTGCATCAAGTTTTGCTTTGATGTGGCCTCAGATTTGCGGTACATGTGTAGGGGGACGGGACGACTACCCACCCACACAAACTTGATCCAAAAACTTTCAATCAAATTAGCCCAATGCAACGCACATTGGCTGGAGGCGGGAATTTTGAGTTACAGCTAAGCACATTGCACATTGGGTTTAGTATATTTACTCATTAAGGGGGATTTCATAGAGCTTAAATATTATTAAAGCATGAGGGATTTAAATGAATGTGGTGTGAACATGGCATTGAAAATAATATCGATAAGCGATAGGTCTGTAGAAAGGTTGCAAGCGAGTATTATCGAGGTCGATCGTTTATGCATTGTATGAAAGAGCGGGAAAGAGGTCAAGGTAGCATATCAACAAAAAATTAGGAAAATTAAGATCTCTATATTCAAAATTATATATACAAATCTACGAAAACAAGCTTTTATCCAAATAAAAAGTCGTGTTATCTGACAGCCAGCTTAGATAATAGAGTTATCTTTATAGAACCCAGTCTGTAACCCTTCCAATTTTCATTTGTATAATGACTGCTAAGTTTTTGCAGTTGGTCTAATGAGGATGCCCGTTTAGGAGCTCCTCCGAAATACGTACTTTCCGCTCATTGTGGCTGCTGAAGAGCTTTTGTTTTCTTTTTCTTTTTTGGAGAGAGGGGGGAAAGTGAAAGTGCAGTGCTGAATTTTAACAAAATTTATATGGAACGGCAGAGAGTAGAAGCAGCAGCAGCAGCTGCGAACGAAGTTAAAAGGACAATTTACCTCCTTCCCTGCTGCGCTGCGTCTTGACTTGGAATGCATGAAAGGGAAAAGCACAAAAACATTTTCACGTTTTGTCCCCCCGCCCAACTTTGTTGGTTTTTCCTAGTTGCCTGCCCGCCTGCCTTTTCTTGTGGGTTTCGTTTTAAGCCAGGCCAAAAGCACTGCAATGCCAAAGAATTTAAGGGGCTGTGGCCTAGGGGAGGCCGGAGGTGGCAGGGATGCTGCTGCTTGGTTTCAACTCGAAGCAAAACACTTAAGTTTTAACCCAAATTGTTGCCAACAAAGCGGTTTGTCTAACATTCTTTTTGAGCAAAATTTTGTGAAAAAGTGTTTTTCCAACGAGACCGAACCGCACACACACACACACATGTCTTCTCGTTCCTTATATAAAGCCGTGAACGAACATCCAAAGAGTAAACAAGGCATCCGAAGAGCTAAGGGCCAGCCTTGGATATGCCCCCAAAGCTAAGTAACAATAAACGTCGGAGAGAAAGAGAGAAAATTTAGCTAAAGAAAAGGGCATTTTTCCTGCAGACTAAAGCTAGTGGGGGCAGGACTTTGGGGGGATATCAATGAAGGAAAAGAGTTCTTATGTGGGATTTTGGGATGTATTTCATTTAGGAGAAGTAGCATTAATGGTTAGGCAAGCAAAAGTAAAACAAAAGACTCTAAAAGGTGTTAAATATCAAGCTAAGAATCTAGCTAAACAATTATATTATATAATCCCTTAATATTATACTATTAAATATTATTAGCTTTTAAATAATAAAAATATTTAAGCATTTATAAAATGCAAAATATAGAAACACAAAACCATGTCCTGCTGGGCGACAATGGCTGCAAATGCAAATGGCGTTTTGCCCGTTTGGACCCACATAATGGCCAACCGTCTAACCCTTTTCCCGCACTTCCCTACCCACGCCTAAAATGCACACTTCCCGCAGGGTGTTAGCCATGTCTGATGATGCCTCATGTCTGGCCTGCCTGCCAGCGACATGTTGACCTTAAAAAACTTGACGTGTTGCAAATGTTGCAAAACAACTCGAGGGCTTTCGACTTGAGCACTTTTTCAGTTCTGTTCAGTGTTCAGTGCTCAGTGTTCAGTGTTCGCCGTTCGCTGTTCGGTTCGCTTTTGATGGCGATGGAGCACAGTCGGTCCGTCCCTGTTTGACGCACATGAAGTGCCGCACTTGAAATATGCTTTTTTGCCTCTGGCCAAAAGGGAAAGCGGGCGGCGAGCGACGAGCGGGGGGGCCAGGGTGCGGAAAATGTGTTTTGACAAGTGTCACTTATGCGTAGCTACTATGAAATATGCAAAACCTCGTTTCCCATCTCGCTCTGTCTGTGTCTGTGTGTGTGTGTGGCTTGTTGCTATAATTGCAATTGAGGAAAATGCAAAGGAAGGACGGGGCTCCACGGGGCGGATGAGCTATATGCGATGTCTGTGTGATCAATGCATTTATCGAGTGCTGAACAGAGAAAGAGAAAGAGGGGGAAAGCGACAGTTGGTGATGTGCAAAAAGGATGTAATTAATTTGCACCCAAGGACTTTGGCAATGACAATTTGAATGAACTATAAAATAAACACTGCTGGGAACAGGCGAGTGTAATGCCCAGGGGTTTTACAAAGTCAAAAGAGGGAATCTTTTGCTAATAAGGCAGCTTAAAAAGTCTCTAAATAAAATAAATTTTCGTTAAAATGAAAATAAATTATTAATAGAGCCGAGAGTATTCAATAGTTCTTTTATATCATATTTTCTGACACTCTAAATAAAGATCTTCATGTCCCTGTTGTTTTAAACTCTGCATAAATATTCAGTAAACCTTATTATTTATGCAATGCCTAATAATTATAATTAATTTTCCATTCGCATTGGACCAGCTTAATCGAGAGATAAGCGCTGAATTAGAACCTCAAAGCATTTAAACCACCGCCAAATGGAGCTGTAGTCAGGGCTTACTATATAAGCACAGTGCTAACTTTATCAAGAACTGGAAAGGGGTAGGGGAAACACCTAATCTGCCCTTCCGCGCAACCTTATATTAAATCCATCCGCAGCCAATTGAAATCGCCCCCCGAGTTCAGTTGGGTTCGCAGGCGGCGGCAGCAGCGTCGGGCACTCCACAAATTACCAAACAAAACCGAATCCCCCAGTGGAACCAACAAGTTTAGAGCCAAAAGGCAGACAGACGCAGCGGAGATAACTCGCTGGAATTTAATATGCGAACCTTTTCCGTGCTTAAATTTCACAAATAGAGAGAACCGGGAAGGGGACGCAGGCGAAGGGCCGCGCGCACAAAAGCCATTCGGTCCTCCTGGGACTTTGCTATAAATATTAAAGCAAAGCAGCACCGAATCCGGTGCAAGAGAATATTTAATCTATATATATATATATACTATATATATATTTTGATATGAATTTAAGACCGACAATTCCCTGGGCAGGTCAGTGTTCACTTGAGCTCGGATCGCGGCGGCGTATACGTAATGCGCCCATTAATATTTAGGCCACGTTAAAGCCAAAGAGTCGAGCTGAAAACTTTAAAGAAATTTGCGCCAAGACCCCCTGAACCCCTGGCACCGCCGCAGACTTGCCTGCTAGTCATTTGTCAGTGGGTTAAAGTTTTGCCCCAAACTGGAGCAATGCTCTGTTAATTAGCATTTTACCGCAATCAAACGGGGTTTCTGCCACCCGAAACCCCCAACCCAAGCCCAAACACCACTGGCAAATGGCAAAATGGCAATTGGAATGTAAACTGCGATAAATGTAAGGGGTTCTGCTGCTCCGCTGTTGCTGCTGCTCCGCCATTCTGTATCTTGGCCATCTCCAGAGGAATTAACTTGGCTATATGGTAATGTGTAATTCAATTGCCCTTAATCATGAAATATTCCAGGCTTTCCCCCATTGGGATTGTGCTTATTATTTCTGTTTTGCAATGGAAAGAAATTAAGTGAAATTAAATGGGTAAAAACCCTAGGGGAGTTGTGTTTTGGTATTGGGGAGGGGGGAGAAAGTTTTCATTGGAAGTTTTTTTTATTATTTCTTTGAGGAAGTGGTTCTTGTTTTTGGTGGGCTTAAGATGAGTTGCCAATGTTATGCTTTATTGGTATTATTTTATCAAATTTATTAAGTCTGAAACTTATTTTTCAAAACTTGTTTTAAAGTTTTTAAATGATTTTAAGTAGTTTTGTTATACATACCCTGGATGGGTATTATAATTTCAGTCAGAAGTTTGCAACGCAGTGAAGGAGCCATTTCCGACCCTATAAATCATATATATTCTTGATCAGCATCAACAGGGGAATCATTCTAGATATGTCAGGAAGAAATCGATTTTTTGGCCATTTTTGCAATATTTTATAAGGGGTTACATCATTAAAATTTTTGATTTTGATAAAAAATTGAATTTTCAAAATTTTAAAATGAAGTATGCAGATTTATTAACTGTAGAAAATCTTGCACAGAACAGTTTTCCGATTTAAAATTAATGCACTTTTGGGCGAGTTATGATATTTTTAATTTAAAAAAAATCAAGAAGTTGTTTAATATAAAAAATCAGATTTTATCATACAAAATAATATTTTTCTAAGTCAAGGAATCATTTCCGACCCCATAAATCATATATATTCTTGATCAGCATCAACAGGGGAATCTTTCTAGACATGTCCGGAAGAAATCGATTTTTTGGCCATTTTTGCGAAATTCGATAAGGGGTTACATCATTAAAATTAGCAAAAATGGCCACAAATTTTGATTTCTTAAAATTTTAAATTTGGTATGCAGTTTTTTTAAATTAATAAAAACTAACACAAAACTGCTTTCCGAATCGAAATTAATGCATTTTTGGCTTAGTTATGATATATTTTAATTGTTACCTGCAAGGGTATACAAACTTTGGCTGGCCAAAGTTAGCTTTCTTTCTTGTTTCATTAGGATTAACAAGGCGCGTTAACTTATTTCCGGCCTGATACCTTTTCTTTTCCTTAGCCTCCTTTACTTATTTATCATTTTATATTTGCAATTTGCAAACTGGTTTCCGACAATTGCCGCAACGAGTAAATATAATTCTTCCCTTTTTCAGGAATTTGCATGGCAAACACTTTGTAGTGTCGCCGCCTAACCAATCCGGGGCCCTGCAATTTTCCAGCATAGTTTTTCACACCTTTTTCCTTGTTGCTTGTGTTAAGCGGAGGCATTCAGGTCAAATGCGTATAAATTTTAAGCCAAAAACACTCTGACACACAGTCTCTTTCCTGGGGACATGTGGAGAAAAGGTTGGGGTTTTTCCTGCGAAATCAAAGGCAAAGGCTGGAAATTGAGATCGAGAATGGCAAACGCTTAGGAGCAATTACAAATTCCGGTTCTGTCATCCACGGCTCTGTCGAAGCGGAAGTCATTATCGTGGCAAACAAAACCTAATAGAGATAGGGGCTGGGAATGGGGGCTATCCCTCCTCCTCCCTTCCGTAAGTTAACCCGCCTGGGGCGCTCTTAACCCCCCAGTGGCCCCCGGGCCAACCGCAGGAACAACAACTGTAACACGCCATTACATACATTTGCGACAACTTGGGTGTTTTGGGGCGGGCTTGGGTTCTCTCCTCGTGCGGCTATGGGTTTTGTCCTCATTATCGAGTTAATTATGTGTGTGTGACCGTCTTTATCCGGTAGTGTGAGTGAGTGTGTGTATGAGAAGGTAATTACAGCAGTGCTTCCATTGTTGGCCAGGACATTTCGCCTTCGGATTTCAGATTTTGGGGGGTTCTTGGCTTTCAGTTTGTTTTCCATTGATTCAGCATGGAGAGAAAATGGGTGGGTAAACACTATAGAAGAATCAGATTAAATATTGAATAGAAATATATAATTAAAAGTAGATAAAATATATTAAACTTGAGGAGATTATTTAACTACTAAGTTAAAAATTGGTGTTCTCGGTATTCTCACTTGAGAATTCTAAGCATTTTATTTAAAAATCAAATACTGACTATAGTAAATAAATAAAAACATATAGTAAAATAAATATTTTAATAATATTAAATATAATATATATAAAATAAACACACAAAAGAGATTTTCTGTAGACCTACCCGTATTTCCCCCGAGTGTCTTTGTGTGTGTCTTCGTCCACCCTCCCAATTTTCCGCTCCAAGTTTTGCACCTTTCGTTTCGATTGTAATTAATTTGCAAGGCGACTTCCCTAATGATGTGGTTGGTGGTCTATTTAAAGTGATGAATGTCTCCGCACGCCGAGTAAATCTTTCTCCCTTCCGCCGCCAGGACTATTTTTTGCCCACAGGTATCTTAACGATAGATGTATATGCTGGAAATATGTTAACCCATCATTTACACCAAATAATCAGGGATTTCGCATCTGTTTGTTGTCGTTTTTTTCCCCCTCAGTCGGTCGGTAGACCCAACTCAACATTTCCGATCCTGAAGGTTAATTACATTTATCCAAAACGCAACTGAACCCGCAGGACATTGACTTAATTTCCCTGGCGTTTGTTTTTCTTCTTTCCCGTTTTCGCTGTATATACCTTTTTTTTCTGTATTTTCTCTTTTTCTGTTTGCTTTTTAATTTTTTTAAATGCTCGAAAAAAGTCGAGACCAAAGTGCTGCCAGCAATTTCCTCTATCTTTCCCGCCCCAACCCGCTTTCATCTTGGTTTTTTTCCGCTTTTCCGTAATGCTCGTTGAAGCGCCTAAATGGTAATTAAAAATTGTTGCATTGCCGCTCGAATGCGTTTGCTATTTATGTAGTTCGCGGGGCATTTCGTAATTTCTGGGGGACTCGCACAGAATTTAAAGGTTCAGTGGCTTAGCATTTATTAAGGTTTTTATTTTTCTAGATTATCTGTGTTGTCTTGTATTTCTTGGAACTTCATTGAAATTGTAAGGGAGGGTGCTGTGGCGAAATTGATTAGGGTTTGGGAACGCTTTAGAGACCTTACTTGTCCAGTTTATATTGAAAATTTAATTAGTTATTAGTTTCTTTTATGAAAAATATCTAAAACTTGCTGCATTTTATTATAAAGCACCCATACATCCCCTGTTCCCTTAACTTTTATGTACCTTTCTTAGACAGAAACTTCTCTAGCTTCAATAAAACACTCAAAACTAAACTTTTCCCCCCTTTTCGACTACATTTATGGACGTGAAAACACCTTGCTTTGGTCTCTTGGAAATTGCCAAATCGAATGCATTGCCAAAATAAATTCTGATTTGACAGCAAATAATCGACTGTGGAAAGTTGGCAACTTTTTCGAGGTGTCAGCCACCAGCACACGTTCCAAAGGACTTCAAAATGGGCCAAAAGGGGGGCAGTGGAGCCAAAGTCGGTTATGCAACGCTGCAGTATAGTTGGCTTAATCCGGCGCCAGTTGCAGCTGCAGTGGCGTTGTCCCGAAGTGGGCATCCTGCGCATCGCTAATCCAAATCCTAATCCTAATCCACGCAATTCAAAGGGGCAAAAACCACAGCAGCTCGTTGTGAAACACAAGGCACAAAGTTATGGGTGTGTTACCCCGCCCTCCTACCCCCCAGTTGCTGTCCATTCAGGCATTGCGGGCTTAAATATTTAATTTCATTACGACAGGACCCCACACACTCGGCGAAATGTAAGCCAAAAGTGGAGAGGAAGAGATATCAGGCATTCATCATTCATTGAAAGGGAAAAGAAGAAGCTGAAGGAGCGGAAAAAGGAAGGCAGCCGGAGAAAGGAAACATTTATGTGGCTTTCTTTATATATATACCGCATATATGTATATGAAAACCCACAGCCCTCCTTTGACTCGGCTGCATCGTGAAATGCTTCGCTTTATTTCACTTCATTCTGCGCTTTGAGAGCTCGTTGGCGAAATGTGAAGAGGGACCTCCCAAGGGAGCCGGGAGGAAGGACCTTCTCCCGCCAATTATAATTATGAAATTGCTAATAATATGTGAAATGCTGATGTCTTGACATACTCGTCTTGTCCTTGACGTTCCCATTGAAACGAGAGTGACGCAAATTGAAGTTAATGCGAAATATGTTAACCGATGTCATTGAGGCTTTCAGCCATAACTTGATATTACAAGAAGGAATTTCAGGCTTTATGTTATTTGTTCTCTCTTTATAAAATAATATATAATCTTTCCTTTTCTTAAACCTCTGCTTAGTTTTAAGGTTGTCATGTCATGGAAACTTACGTGGGAACCCAAGGCAGGCACTGCACTTGATACTACCTCCATTCCTCCCGAGAAACAACACTTTTTATACTCTTTTGTATTTTGTTTTGGGCGCCGGCCATAATTTTGTCAATAATATTTGTTTGTTTTGGCCATAAATGCAAGTTTTGGCTTTTATTAGTGGTTCCAGCCATTTGCCTTTATTTCGGCGTGTCAATGGCAATGGGTAGTAAGGGATATATGGGGTAGAGGGTGTCTCGGTATCCGCCGATATTGATATACTAGCTAAAGTCATGCAATGCGGCAAATGATAAACAGCAACGCCTTCAATAACAGTTACAATTGTGAACTCTGGCAGGAGCACAGGTGAGCAGGTGAAAGGGAATTGCTGCTTTTTGGGGGAGAGTGAATGAGGTAAGAGCCACACTATAAATAGATGTCTCAATGGAATTATTCCAATACATGCAATTGAAAGTGAAATGGAGACCAAATTTGGCAGTTACAAAAGTGAGGGAAATATGGTCTTTAAACAGTTAGATTTCCTAATTTTAAAACAAATAATTAAAGCTTACAGATAACAGCCAAAACAGCTTCATGAATAACCTATGTGTTGTCTTATCTAAGCCAATGGCCAATTCAATTATTGATAAATAACCAAACTGCACAAATGCCAAGCCTTAGATAGGAAAACAGCTGTTGCTCAGAGCCCAGTTAAGCTCTTTGCCGTCAAATAAACTGAAATTGAGTCAGTACTTCTTGGACTCTCCAGCGAAATAGTAAAGCTCTTTTTATAGGAACAATATGACAGACAGTGGGAACTTTACAGCCACCGACGGTAATGGCAAGATGAACTCTTAAGTTCTCAAGTTCCGGCTATATAAGTGATAAGTGGTACTTGTTCTAGGGTCCAAGGAGGAGCAGGCCCATAACAATCTGATGATGGTTATAGCAACCCTAACCTGGCTGCTGCTAAGCTGCTTAAGTGAGATGTTCAATAGGAGTAATAGTGAAGTCAGGGGAGTCATAGAAATTCATTTGAAGTTGCAGAGACAATTTTAATAATAAAAATTCATCTAAAATAGCTGATTTCAAGTCTCTAAAAATGTTCTATGATCTCCCTGACTGCTTATTATATTTATTAAAATATTTTTTCAATGAAAATTCCCCCATTCCGTAGCTCTCTTCATTTACTGCTGCAATTATTGGCAAGTTTTGAGGCCCCTTTCGCGACGCAGCCGTGAGGAAACCACCGAGTCGCCTCACAGCACCCTGCTAACCGTGCATGATTAGCAGGGGGAAAAAAACAAAAAGAAACCTTTACAAAGGAGCCCGAGGAAATGGCGGAAAAGGGCCAGCCGGAGCAGCAGCAGCTGTTGGAGATCATCCTTGGCCGGGGCCTTGACACTGGCCATATTGCCCCTGTACGCAGCATCAGCAGCAGCAGCTTCCATTTCCATTTTCCATTTCCGTTTCCGTTAAGTTAATTCCACACGACAACAGATAAACAAAAAAAACGAACAAAAAAAGACAACGGAAAATTCCATGTGTTGCTATTTCCCTTTTTTCTCTGCGCTCCTTGCTGTGTTTAGTTTACATTTTCCCTCTCTCATCTCTGGCCTGGCCAAAAATATTTTATTTCCCTCGGCTGCCAGGGCAACAAGCCGGCAAAGGAAGCCTTTCCGTCCGTCCTGAGATATTTGCAGCTCTCGAGCTTTCATTTCTTTTGCTGTGCGGGGGAAAAAGTGAAAAGCGAAAAGCATCTTTTATGCAAATTTAGCAGGTGGGTGGCGGCAGGCCGGAGCCAACATGACTTCCGCTCCTTAACTGGCTTAATGTTGCCCAGGTAAAAACAGCCAAAAGAGTTCAGCCCAAAGGGGAGTTTAAAAGGAATCCCCGAAAGAAAATGGCAAAAAATTGTGTTATTAGATTAAAGCTGAGAAAAGTTTAAGGCGAAAGCATGAACCTTTGAAGTTACGTGTATCTTGATTTATGCATAGTAAAAGTCACTTACCATTCTCCCTGAAAGCTTTCATATTTGAGGAATTTACTATTGGGAGTAGAATGTTTCGTAGAATTGCCATTTTCTTTAATGGAAATGAAGAGCTTTTATGCAGAAATTCAAAATAAAATTCATAATTTTCTTGAGAATTTCTTTGGGTTTAGCAAGAAAGCTTGAAAATATTAAGATGTTTTATTTGATTTTAACATAAATTCAAGACCTCTTTGGATCCAAACTTTAGTGTACTTCCCTTATTTCCTCCTCAGTTAAGCCGCAACAATTATCCGTAACCCATTTACGGTGGCACACATCATTACCATTCACCATTCACCGCCGGAATCACCCCGCTTTCCTGGATCCAACCCTCTCAACCTCTTTCCTGAACCTTTAAAATTTCGTCAGACCAAAATCGATTTGCCCAAGGCCTCCTCTTCCATCACATAACTCTGGCCAAAAGCAAGGCTAGGAGTTGACTTCACAATCAGAATGACAGAGAGAGAGAGGGAGGGAGCTGAGGAAAATCGACTGGCAAAGAGGTAAACTCTTGAGAAAAGTTTTCGCCGGCACCAAATCAAATGCCGATTATCGCCCAGTTAGTTGCACTCACAAAGGGAAGCGGGAAATCCGTTGAATTGAGAGGTAGAGAGGTAGAGAGTGACATGGTAGTGGCTCCAATTTCGTGGCCTGGCACGGCTGTGCCTTCTGCTTTCAGGAGGAGACTACCACCAGAAACCTACGACGACTGTTCACTCATTATCGGCGTGTTTGTTTTATGAAGGTCGTTTCCAACAGCCCGCACAAAAGGATTCGGGCCACGCACGCACAGACATCGTCAGTGTCGTCACCCCATTCCCCAGACCCCAATTCGGGTGCCCATTCCACAAGCACCCTCTGCCATATTACCTCCTTTTTTGGGCTCAAGCTCCAAGCTCCCCTCTAGGGATGTCGAAAATATATCAAAATATCAATATATCGATATTTTTTGCGAAAAAATAAATATTTTTATCGTGTTATTTTTTTTTGAAAAATTATCATATTTTATCGATATTTTTTTGAGATATTTTTTGATGTTTAAGGCGGTTACACTTTTTATCGGGACAAGGAAAGAAAACATGTTTTTGTTATCTTTCATATAAGATACTGTTAAAGCCTTAGTTCGGCGGAAAAAATGAAACTGAACCTAAAACAAGAAAGGAAGCTAACTTCGGCACGCCGAAGTTTGTATAGTTCATTACATTTTACCTACACTTATTATGTTTACTGTTTGACAGTTACAGTTTTGCATTCCCAGCTTTACATTTTCTCTACGTCTACTGATCGTTTCTATGGCAGATATATGGCAGTTGTCCGATTTTCATAAAATGTATACCAAAATTCTGAAATAATAAAATAAGCCTATATCTCAGAGTAGATGAAAAAACGTTGAAAAACAACAAAGTTGTTTTCATAAAACATACCAAAATTCTGAAATATTATAAAATGGACATATTTAAAAAATGATGCAAAAATGTTGAAAAACAGTCAGGTTAGAATTTTTTTTCTAAAAATTTATCGAACATTTGTATGGCAGCTATATGATATAGTCGTCCGATCCGGCCCGTTTCGAGTATATAGAAGACTTTATGCGGAGTTTCATTCAGATAGCTTTTAAACTGAGGGACTAGTTTGCGTAGAAACGGACAGACGGACGGACAGACGGACGGACAGACGGGCGGACAGACGGACATTGCTCGATCGACTCGGCTGTTGATGCTGATCAAGAATATATATACTTTATAGGGTCGGAAAGGTCTCCTTTCTTGCGTTGGAAAACTTCTGACTGAAATTATAATACCCTGCAAGGGTATAATGAAAACGTTTGCTTTATTATTATTTAAGCATGTTTTTATTATCTTTCATATAAGATAAATTTTTGTTCTGATTTGATTTTAATATAAATAAAAGCAAAAGAAAGTAAAAATAAATATAGTTTTCTTTCATTTAGTAATAAATATAAAATAAAAATCTAACAATATAATTTAAGATCGTATGTGAGTTAATGTTTAGTGGTTATTGAAATTAAAAAAAAATAATAATAAAACAAAAATATCAAAAATATTTGATAAATCGATATTTTTTTTTTGATATTTCAAATATCATTTTGATATATAAAAAAAAAAAAAAATCATCGATACGATATTTTTAAATATTTCGACAACCCTACTCCCCTCTGACAATCTTTGACAAAAGTACACTTTGAAAAGGGGGAACTTGCTTATAAATTTATTAGAATATTTATTATGAAATGTTCAACAAACTAGTAACTAAATTAAATAGATTTTCTCTCTTAAAATTCTTAAATAACTTTTCCTTTTAAAATTTACTTTACTTTTTTTAGAAAGCAACTTTTCCTGCAGTGTCTTTGCTGCCATTTTTGGCCATTGTTATCTGGTTGCCTTGCTTTTGCCTTTGCCTTCGGTTCTTCATCTGCTTATACGGCTTTTCCTCTCTCTCTCTCTCTCTACCTTCCTCTCTGTAAGCCAGCTTTTCCTCTAGCCTCTTGTGTTGACACTTTGCGTTATTGTTGACTGGTCCATCTCGGTGATATCTTTGATAAATCTCGGCTTTCGCTTGTCCAAGTAACCAAAAATTTGTCCCAACTTCAGCGAGTGCTAATAGCAAACACAGCAAAGGCAAAGAAAAGAGAAGGAAAACTGTGAGGAAAAGCCAGCTGAAGTTCATCATAATTGCTTATGACGATGAGTCGAGGGAAATCTGTTTCCCAGCCATTGGAGGAGGCTGCGCATTAAATTATTTCTCATTATTGACAGTTTATCAAATTGATTTAACAAACTGCCACCCCTCCAGGCCCCGTTTTTGCCTTGATATTGTGCGATTTTCTCTGATTTTCCCCTTCGGAATCCCCCCCCCCCTTTGGAGGCAACTTAAGTGTTCGTGATAAATGTTATGGTTGTTTGCTAGCTTCTTTTCCTGCCCCTGCCCCTCACCCTCTCTCTAGCTAAGCTTTAATGTGCTTTTGTTGCTTCTGGCTGACTGGTAGTGAGTGTGTGTGTGTGTGCGTGTGTACAGTGTGTGGAATTTATGTAATGCCCAAAAGTTGAAGCATACTTTTCGGCTGTTTACTTAATGTTCCTGCTGCTGCTGCTGCTTCTCTCAACATTTTTAGTTAATTTTAGTTTGTTTGCAGAGGAAAGAGGACGAGTCCTGCGAAAACTGGCTAAATGTTTTATTAATTTAAACACAAAGCCCAAAGTTCTGCAGTTTTCTGTATATTCTGCCATGTAATTCAGGTTTTTCGGAGAGACTTTGAGCTGTGTGTGCAAGTCAGGTCCAGTGAGGAATAGATATAAAATGCACATATATTATATATTAGGTCTCTCAAGCCTTTGGTTAAGGTGTTTTCTCTGCCATTAATTATTACATATTTTTGAGCAAAACTTGGTAATATTCTTCCAAGGAAAACGCACTGCAAATAACCTTTTATAAGGTTTCATTTATTATTTTAATAATCATAATTCATTGACATGAACCCACAAATATGTAATATATTTCCCATTTAATGGAAAACAACTTGAGGTGAAGCTATAGTCAAGGCAAGTGGCATAATCTGCTGGCCGGAATTATCAATCAAAAGGCAATTTCTGGCGCTGCCATGGCAATAGTTCGCTCTCATTTCCCTGCACAACAGGAATATGAAATAATAATGCAGCGGAATTGAATTGAATTGTGGGCCCTGCTGCTTCGACTCCTGCTGCAGGACACTTGAGAGGATGCGTCGATTCAAATCGATTGGCAAAAGCGGCTTTTAACAAGTAGATTTGATCCGATATTCATTTCCCCCAGCAAGGAAGTTGTTTGTTATATACAATATTGTTGTATTGTCTTGTCCTTGCCAGCTCATAATTAAGCCTAGAATGCTAGGATGTCGGGCTGCCAGGATGGAGTGCATATCAAACACATCCTGGGGCATTTGACTGCGTCTCAAGTGGCAGGAAGACATCGCAACGGGTGGGCTTCGCTTCTGGTTTTCCACCCTTTTGTCACGTCCTTGTTACCCACACGAAAATAAAAAAAATACAAGAAAAAAAAAGGAAGAGCTAGGAAATGCGAGGAGAGCAAACAAGCTTCTGACAGCGTCTGAAGAGGAGGACAAAAGGTTTCAAATCCGACTGATTCCAGCCAATTTGTTTGTTTATTTCTGTTTGTTTTCCATAACAGTTACACAAATAATCCCCTCGTTGCCTCCTCCTGGTCACTTAATTGCCCGGCAATTTGCCAGGCATGCATTCTTCATGGGTTATGCATTATTTTCCGTCTATTTCCACTCGACACCAAAGACTGCTCTCAACCCTCTCTCTGATTTCTGTGTTGACCTTTGCATAATTTATTTGCCAAGAAGATAACTGACTGAATGCCTCTGCCGTACATATTTTTCGAAATGTCATTGCCAAAATGGTTAATTAAATATTTAGTTGGACAAACGTTGTAGTAAAATGTTGATTAATTATTTAGGATTTTCCTGCAGGGAAAGGCCACCCGTTTACCATATCCGTAGATGAAATAGCATCTCGATTTTGGCAACTTTTGACTGTTGTTTTTGTTAAGAAACTTGCCAAAAGTTTTCCAACACCCACACGGGCTGGCTTTTCCCTGATTTCCCGACATGCCGACACTTGTTTTTCGGGGCTGAGTCTAAGTGATTTAGGCTAAACTTTTCCTCTTTTTTTTTGTTCTCCCCGGAAATGTAGCGGGAAAAACTTTTGTTGCTCTGCATAATCGTCGTGTCGGGAACGAAAAAGAAGGCTTTCCCCGCTCTAAGTGCATTACGAAACAATCAATAAATTTACTTGGTGCTGGCGGGAGTGTGGGAGAAGTACTAAACTCAACTCCAGGAGAGAGAGTCCTGCCATGCTTATGCGCCGCTTATGCTGGGGATTATGTGACATGTGGGCAAAACGCATATATATGCCATATTCCTGGCCACGTGCCTGAGCTTGACGCCACCGTACTTACGTACTAGCCCAGTTGAGTCGTAATTCATTTGCATAACATTAACGGGCAAGCGGATGCCATAACATGGCCCACATGCCAGGGCTCTAAACTGGGGGCCAGCAACCGAGTTTAAATAAAATATTTATGCCAACGAATTAACCGTAAACAGAGGAGTTCCGGGGCACTGACTGTGTGGGTGTTGAATTGGCTTACGAAGGGTCCTGTCTCCTTTATGGCCTTCAGCATGATGATGGAAGCGGAGATTGCTGTATCCTTTTTGAATGAATTTATATATATATTTGTTATTTAATATTTAGGCAGCAGAAGGTTTAAATTCTTCGAAGGAAATGATTAATACTCTCCCTAAAAATCTAGATTTAAACCCTTCCTAATCCATCGATATCTTTCTTTATACATTCACAGCTTTATTTCTTGGAAAATCATTGACAAAGTTATTGAAATTTCATATAATTGATCATCGATCTGATCACTTTACTTCTTGAGCAGAGTGGAGACCACAGCGGGGGCAGCGTAGGCAGAGTAAACGGAGGGCGAGGCCACATACGAGGCGGAGTACACCGAGGGGGCGGAGTACACCGAGGGAGCAGCGTAGACGGTGGGGGCAGCATACGCGGAGTAGGTGCGGGGCAAGGCGGCGGCATAGGTGGTCACGGGAGCAGAAGCAGCATAGGTCAGGGCCGGAGCAGCGGCATAGGTGGCCACGGCAGGAGCCACAACATGAGCCTGGGCGGCGGCGATGAAGAAGGCCAAGCAGATGAGGAACTAAGGATTAAATAAGCAGAGAATAAGGAGTAATAGCGACTCAAAATAAGGTTCAATATTTAAATAGAATTCCCATATTGATTGGAAATATGAAAATCCTTTAAAGAGGCCCCTAGAGCATCCTAGATTTCTCTTCAAAGCTCCAAAACCCACTCACCTTCATGTTGATTGTGTTGTTTTTTGGTGTTCGACGAACGTTCTTGAAGACTGAAAGTGCGTTGACTGATGCTGTTCTCCACCAAAACTCGAGTATTTATACCCCAAAGACAGACAAATGCCAAGAACAAGTTCCATGAACAACATGCGGATGTGGAATTGGTAGCTAATCCTCCGAGCATTCCGTATCGAATGGATTAGCATTGTTCGCCCGAATGTTTGTTTATTTTTACACTCAGTCAACAAACACCTAGAGGGGGCGGTGGAATTTACAGACAGGTAGACAGGTAGGTAATGAGAGCTTGATTGTTTGTCTGCGCCTTTTGGGTCAAGTTTGGTGACAAGCAAAAAAAGCGCTTTGATAATCGCGGTAAGCGAACATCGAGTCAAAAGGGAATCATGAAATAATTACGCTCAAACAGAAAGCGTAAGTGGCCCTCCAGCTCTGGCAATCATTGTAATTTGCGTCATCGAAGTGATTTTCAGTTGTGGAACTCTGACACTGACATTGAACAATTTAACAAATTATTGGGATCAGTTCAAGTGTCAAACTAAAGGATCAATCATTGATTTAAAGATAGTAGTGCAGGTTTCATTTTACTTTTAGGAAGAACTTCTTAGTTATTACATAAATCTGTAATCAATTTAAAAGGGGCTCACTTATTTTACACGCTTTCATGAGTCTTGATAATAATATAAAAAATTTAAAACTCGTAAAGTTTATGTCCAGACAGATGGTGGCAACTCCTTCCTTAAAAGTGTACAGTTTCGTTTATTAAGTTTGTTTTTTGACAACCCTTTTGCTAAGTGAGTGAAAATTATTCACCTCCCCGTGATTTCTGTGGAATATTACAAAGTGAAGACAAGATGCAGCGTTTAAAAGAAGCCTCTGTGGCTTCAAAAAAACAGAAGGTAGAGGATCTGCCGGAAGTCCTCACCGGAATCTGTGTGCAGGAGAAGAGCCTGCGCTCTTGGATACATATGGCGGTGAGTTCGCAGTCTTAACCCAAGAGAGCCGCATTGATTTCCTGCCTCTTAGCTGGCCTACTACTCGCGGGGCAGCTTTGAGAACTTTGTGTACCTGCTGGAGGCAGCCATAGCCGGATGCCTGCGGACCTACGCCTCCTATAAGGAGGATCTGGCCAGGGCCAATGTCCTGCTGGCGGCCTATTTCACCAGGCAGGCCTATAAAGAGTTGGGCAGTCGCAAGAACGCCTTGCAGGCCAAGGTCACGAACATCCTCCGTCTGCTGGATGGAATGAAGCGGCCCGAGGACCGTCAGCTACTCGTGGTCACGGGCTATGCCCTAATGCTGAACCCTGGCCGGGCCCAGGAGGCCGATGCCAACTTTGTCGCCGTCCTGCGACATGTGCCCAGCCATATTCCGGCGCTGATTGGACGTGGCTGTCTGGCCTACAATCGCCAGGATTACATCGGGGCCCTGGGGTTCTTCAAGAGCGTCCTCATGCACCAGCCCCGCGGACCGGCGGACGTTCGGGTGGCCATTGCCCATTGCTTCCTGAAATTGGGGAACCTGGATAGCGCCCGGCGCTCGTTCGAGCTGGCCCTGGAGCACAATGGTAGGTGCCAGAACGCCCTGCTTGGCATCGCTATCCTGAAGCTCAATCAGCGGGAGAAGGCGTCGATCAGGGAAGGCATTAACCTGCTCTGTGCCGCACACGAGCTGAATAATCGCCACCCGGTGGTCCTCAGCATCCTCTCCTCTCACTTTTACTATGTGCGGGACTACAACAGCACCCCGACTCTGGCGGGAAACTCGTATGTGCTCACCGACATTCCCCAGCTTCAGTCGCAGAACTGCTTCCAGATAGCCAGGTGCTTCCATGCCACCAAGCAGTACGATCAGGCCACGGATTTCTACACGCTGGCCGTGAGACTGGCTCCGGAGAGTTATGTTCTGCCCCAGCTCGGCCTGGCCCAGATGAACCTGCGGCGGGGCGAACAGGGCAAGGCCAAGGTCGGTCTGGAAATCCTACTGAAGGTCATGCCAAACCAGATCGATGCCATGCGACTGCTGGCCAAAATATATCTTGCCGAGAAGCGGATAGACGAGACCATTAAGCTGCTGCTCAAGGTGGTGGAGTCCCGCTGCCTCTCCCGCCTGCGGGACTATGACAGCTGGCTTAGCCTGGCGCTGGCCTATGAGCAGAAGCAGCGGTGGAACCACGCCATCGAGGCCTACCAGCGGGCCATGAGGATCTACGGCGGCAAGGGCGATGCCTATCCCATCGAGTGGCTCAACAACGTGGCCGTCATCCAAAAACTGGCCCAAATGCCGCAGAAGGCCCTCGAGACCATTGACGAGGCCCTGGGCCTGATTGGCACCAAGGGCGGCGACCACAAGGAGACCAATATGCTCACTCTGCGCTTCAACCGCGGTCGCATTCTGGAGGAGCTCCATCGCTGCGACTTGGCCACGGTTGCCTACAAGGACATTGTCGCCGAGTATCCCAACTACCTGGACTGCTATCTGCGCCTGGGCGTGATGGCTCTGCGGCAGAACGATGTTATCCCGGCCATCGACTACTTCAAGGATGTGCTCAAGCATGACAACGACAGTCTGGCAGCCAGGTGAGTGGGATAATAACCTCCTGATTCTGTATATAACGCATCCCTTTCAGGAGCTCTCTGGGCAATATCTATGTAACCCTAGGCCTCACCACTCAGGCCATGTACTGCCTCAATGTGATCCTCAACAACAGTGCCAAGCTGGATGCCTTCACCCTGGTGGCGGTGGGAAATGTGTGCCTGAAGAAAATCCAACGAAGCCTGGCCACGGGCGATAATGAGGCAGCCAAGAGGCATCAGCAGAAGGCTCTGCTTTTCTTTGCCAAGGTAGGCATACACATGTGTGTATGTACTGGCCACATTCTATATATTCCTTCATCCTTTCCAGGCCCTGGACCGAGATCCCCGAAACTTGTGGGCTGCCAATGGCATCGGTGCCGCCTTGAGCTGTCGCCGTCACCAGGCCGCTGGCGAGGCGGTCTTCAAGCAAATCGTCGAGGCCAGCAAAGTATGTCCCCCTTCGGCTATCCTGAACTTGGCTCACATGGCCCTGGAATTGGGCAAGCACCAGGATGCCATTGAGGCCTACAGGCAGTGCCTGGAGCACAGTAGCCGGCCAAACAATTCAGTGGAAGTGATGCTGGGACTCGCCAAAGCTCTGTTTCTCTCAGGCAATGCCGCTGCATCCAAAATGTGGCTCAGCAAGGCGCGTCACCTGGCGCCCCAGGATCCCGTGGTGATGTTCAATCTGGGCCTGGCCATCCAGGAGGACGCTGAGCAGTTGCTGGGACGGCCGCGTGGCAAATCGTTGGATCTCATGAAGGCTGAACTGGAGCTGCAAGGAGCCTTTGGGTGAACTTAAAATTAACTTAAAAATATTCATAAATTTGGTTAAAGTATAACCCTTATTTTGCAGATTTTTCGATTACCTTGCCAATTGTGAAGGCCAAACTGAGGTGCCAAAGAGTGACGCTGCCGAGAAGGCCAACACCTGTCAGTCTTTGCTGACCAAATTACCCATAGAATTGCAGCGTTTACGCGAGCTGGAGGTCCTGGACGAGGAACGCATCCGATTGCAGGAGGAGCTGCAAAAGGAGGAACACGAGCAACGCCAGCAGCAGCGCTTACAGCGGGAGCAGGAGATGGCCAAGCGCCAGGCAGTCTTGGATCGCACTAAGAAACTATTAAAAGAGCCCAACGATCAGGCACACAAGAAGGAGAAGGGACATCGGGGCAAGAAAAATGAGGATGACCAGGACGAGGACGAAGAACGGGAGGGCAAAAAGAGAAAACGGTCTGCTTCAAAGGCTGAAAAATCGGCCAAGAAAAAGAAAACCAAAGATGAGGCCGAAAAGCAACCCGATAAATACAAGAGCAAAGAGTTCATAGACTCCGATGATAATGAATCGGAGGGGTCAGAGGATGATTCGGCCACCAAATACAAGAGACCATCGCGAAAGGATTCAGCCAAGAAAAGGAAGAACCAAAAGGCTATATACTCGTCCAGTGATAATACCGATGAAGAGGTAATCGAGGAGGATGAGAATAGCTCCCCGGAGATGGAGCAAATGGATGTGGATTCCGAGTCCAAGTCAGTTTCCGATTCAGAGTCCGAGACCGAGCCACTTCAAAATAATATCAACAATAACTATCAAGACAATTCTAATGAGAATGATGGCATGTCGCCCGAAACGACCATTAGGTATATGGAGGAGCTGCAAAGAAGAATGCAGGCGTCAACTAAATAATTGTAAAAAGGGAAAAGGATTACTGAGAGTATTCTTTATATTTTTCAATAAAAATTGAGAAATATACAGAAGAATTTTTATATTGGGTTTTAATTATCCTTTTCGCACATTTTCTGTCTTTAAAATAGAAAAGGCTTATACTGTCTTGAGTCTAGTTTTTGTCCCTTTACTCCTAGCTCTCCATATTTCCCCCAAGAAAACTCTTGCAACTCTCCAGGCTATAAATTAGTAAACTAATAATTTTGTAAAAGAAAACAGTCTTCGTTTTCCACTCTTGTTAGTTCCCGAAATTCCTTTTAATGAATTTACATATTTGTTTCAATTTCGACTACGTTTTCCTGTGGCAAACACAAAATGATTCATTCAATTCGCCGCTACACATCGCTCCAGGTTGCCCTCTCTGGGGAGAAGACGACAGGACGGCGAGCACACATGTTCATTTGAATGCCAACTCATGTCGTGGGAGCCGCAGGACATCATCGGTGGGTGTCCTGCTTGAATTACGCATCTACTTGACTGCCACTTTGTAACTGTCAGTGGGAATCTAACGAAGCAAACCAAACCGAAACCGAAACTGAACGGAACTGAGAGCTGAAACGAACCGAAAGTTAAATATTCGTTGGGCAAACGCGAAAAATGATTCGTGGATGGGGCCGGCAGCGGCTCATTAATATCAATTTATGAGCTGAGACACGAAATTAGTCTGTGACAAGTTTCGCCGCAGGATGTGGACAAACAAACAAGCGCGCACACACAGCCATCCATCCAGCGATCCATCCATCCCGCTCCGCTTTCCACACCACTCCACTCCACACATGTCGTTGCTTTGTTTTCTGTTTTGGGTTATGGTTTGGGTTTGGGCTTCGGCTGGGGATGTGTGGATGTGGAGTGGTTTTTCGGCTTCGTCTGGGCTGCGTTAATTAATTCCAAAAGTGTATTGCGTGTCCTGCCAAAAGGACAAATATGCGTACACGAACTCATGTCCTGTGGTGACATGGGCTTGTTACCGGGTGTCGGTGTGTATTTCATCCACAAATTATGAAAAATATTTTCAAAATAAATCAGGAAAAAGCGAGTTCACAGAGTCACAGAGTATTTTTTGGTCAGGAAAATATAGTTTTTCGTGTCCAGGTATTTTGCAGTTTCCCTTCCTTGCAGGATATTATAACCTCAGTCGGAAGCCAAAAACGCAGTGAAGGAGTCGTTTCCGACCCTATAAATCATATATATTCTTGATCAGCAACAAAAGGCAAGTCTATCTAGACATATTAAAAAGAAAAAAAAAATTTATAATTTTTACAAAATTTTATAAGGGGTTACATCATTAAAATTCTCAAAAATTGCGAAAAAATTTTGATTTCTTAAAATTTTATATTTAGTTTCAAGATTTGTTAATATAGAAAAAACTAGCATAGAACTGTTTACCAATTGAAAATTAATGCATTTTTGGCTTAGTTATGATAGATTTTCCCCTGTAAAAGTATAAAAACTTTGGCTCTTCTTTGGCAAATGTTAAATTTTTCATATTTTCCCTTTGTATTCACGAGATAATTCCTCATCGTTTTTATTCTAAGAGAGCTTTAAAGTTTCTTACCGTAACTCTCTTTTTCCATTCAAAATAATTATAAAAACTACCAACTTTTATACACATTTTGTTCTTTATTTTTTTGTTCACTTATTTTCACTTTGTTTTGCTCATTCGCAAATATTAAGTTTAATTGTACATTAAAAATGGAGACTGAACGTAAAGTACTTAATTTTCGAAACACAAGAAATAAATATAATCAAGGGGTTAATTAAGAAAATATATATTTATATATTTAAACATACTTAAAGAGTCAAATTTCCCTAAAATTAAATTTCATTCTCAAGTTCTTAGTTTCGTTTCTTTTTTTGTATTTTTATTTGTTTTCGTTTTGTTTTTCCAATTTATAATTCGAGTCACAATTTGAATTTGATTTTGTCATTGAAGAAGCACTTTGCATGTTGGGTTCGTTGATGGTGGGAAGTAGGTGTAAAACGGGTTGTAAGTTCGATGAAATTGAATTGGAAAGGGGGTTCTTCTTGGGGGCAGGTTGTTGGTTTTGCGCACTTTAATCTTGGATACATACAGATCATTTATATATATATTTATATTCGTACTATATAGAGCTGAAAAAGTAGTTGTCGACAACAGATGCTTATAAAATTTCATTCCACATTTAACAAAGTTGATTCGATGCACACATACACGCCATATCCATATATCGTATTGTATCGTATCGTTTATAATATATATATATATATATGTAGTTTGCGCCTATTTCAGATGTCGTGTTGTGTGTGTGGTTGTGCTATATGCTTTATAGAGATATGCCATTAAATTCTGTAATTTTATCATAGGGATAGTCTTTTCGTAGATTCGCAATGTGACTAACTAAGTTCAATTTAGTTTAGGCTACAACTAGTTTAAGTATTAGCAGACCTGATCCTAAAGTAGGTTACATATATACACATCTATATAGCTTAACTAGTTGCGATTAGTACTAGTTTTCTGTTAATTTCACAAGCATAGCTCATTATGTTTCTGGTTTCTGTTTTTTTAGCGCACAAAGACAGATTCTCGAGTTGTTTAAACTAAATAAATGCCTTTCTCCTTGTGGGTTCGAAAACAATGCTATGTCCCTTACATTCTGGGCTTTAACTATACACGATTAAGAGTTCTAGTTTAGTTTCTCCAGCTGCTGCTTTTGTTTTGCTTGCTTTGTGGAAGTCTTGTCGATGCAGCTTACCTACTATAATACAGATTTTGGGATTCAGTTACCTCTGGGACAGTTCCTTTGGGGGATTAAGTATGTGTTACTTAGACAATGGTGGTGCGCTCGGCGCCCAGAGTGGTGGTGGTGCACGTACTGCTCCCCCCGATGCACACGATCTGACACTTGACGTCCTCTTTGGCTAACTCTCAGGAGCTCACCGTCTCGTAGTTCCCAAGGCCACCGCCGCTCATCAGCAGCGGCGACTGCACCCCCACGGCGCCCATTCCCCCCAGCGTGGTGCTGTACGTGGCGGTCTGGGACCGCGGCGAGGTCAGCAGCGACTGGGCCGCTCCGATGGTGATGTTGCCACTGGTCACCGAGCTGGTCAGCGCCGCCGAAATGCCACCGCCTCCATGGAGTCCATGCAGGCTGCCAGGATGGGGCAAGGTATTACACGCCCCACCGACCACGAGACCATTGCCACCACTGCTCCCATTGGTCTGTAGCGATCCGTTGGATTGGCCACCCAGCAGGGGCATGGTGCAGGTCGTGGTGGATCCATAGGGGGAGGTGGGCGAGGTCCTGGTCTCGTACGCCGGCAGGTGATAGCCGGTGGCTCCTGCCGAGGTCACCGTTGCACCGCTGCCGGCACCACCTCTGCCCGGGATGCGGGTGTAGATGTTGGGGGGCGTCCGCGTGGACAGCAGGGGCGGCGGAGCGGTGTAAACAGGTCGCTGAACGGCAGGAGCGCGCTGGGGCGTGTTATACAGGCTGAAGGCAGGGTTCGTGGTTAGCGATAGTTCACCGTACTGTGAAAATAGGGGGGAGAAAATGAAAGGGGGATTATAAAAATGTTTAAAATCGTTAAAGGAAATATTTGGAAATTTTTAGAATTTAATTCTAAGCATTTTAAGTGAATTATTATTAGGTTCTTTCAGTAGAAAACGAGAGAGTTTGTGTTAGCTGACCTTGGAGATAGCTTGGCAGCATTTGGGCTTCTCGGGTTAAGCCAAAGGTTCGTTATCTGGTTTAAGTCAATCCACAGAAACCCTTTTCCCTTTTGAATAATAAATATATTTCCCAATTGTTGATACTTCCGTACTTCAGGCTTCATGCTTTTAATTAAAACTATAATAAAAAGCCCTACATTTAGCACAGCCTTTTGATTTATTTAGCTTTTTAATTAGTCCTCCCCCCTGGCTATCTCTCTGTAATTTCTCTGGCCCCTTAAACTTTGATGGGAACCCCCCTTGTACACAGTTATGAGCGAACAAACTGAACTAAACTCAACTGAACGCTGACGAAAACAATTTCTAATCGAAAAGTTGGCCAACTGACCCACACAAACACCAGGAACTTCTAATGAGCTTGTTACGAACTCTCTCCAACTCGAAGGGACGACCGAACTGAACCGAAATTTACAAAAAGCCAAGCTAAACACAAAAAGCTAAACATTTTTGGAACTTTTTGCTGGCGACGACAACGCCAACACGACGACGACGACGACTGGTAACAAAAACATTTTGCTCATCAAAATTTGATGCCCCACTTCCCAAACAATCCTCGGAACCCAAAAAACCGGATAAAAAATGAAACCAAACAATGATAAAAATTTAAGCAAAACTGCACTGGGATGTGGACTGGACACTGGAGCAAAAGTTTCGGCGGGTCAGCAACTTGTTGTTGTTGGTGGGGAAAACAAGGAAACTAATTTGTGTAATTTATTTACGGTTTCTGGCTAATTGAGGGGATGGAAATATGTACAAAAGGGGAAGAGAATGAAGAAACAGGGAAATATTCTCTTAGGGAGGCGAGTTCTCTGTTGTTTGTACAAGGTTTTATGTCAATAGAAAATATTTCTGGTCTAGTTTTGAGTTAATAAATTGGAGCTTCTTGTAAAGAATTTTGTAACTCAGGTTTATTAATAAAATTTTAAAAAGTAAACTCTAGAATAGGGGTCTTTTAGTGCAGAGACACGTCATTCTTAAAATATTCTACACATTTTTAATATTTAATTAAATTTTCTAACTGTAATAGCATTAATTTGTAATAGGTTTTGGCCTGGCTATGAATATTTGAATACATTCAGCTATGGTGTTTACAAAAACAAGCTTTTTGTCTCTTGTAATCAACACCTAAAATGCATACAACCCTTGCCAAAACCAAAAAATCCAAATCAAACACCTAAGTCCCCATAAAACTAAATCAAATACCATATCAATCCATAGGAAAACCCCCAAAAATCCCCCTTTAATCTTTGCCCTGATGGAATCGCTTTTAAAGCTAAAGCCTGAAAGTAGGCAACATCGGCGCCTCTTTGTGAGCGGCGTGAACCATTCACAATATGCAAACTGGAATCAGTAATCGGGAAATCGGAAAATCGGAAAATCTGGAAAAAAAAGAAAGCAGGAAAAAAACAACAATGAAACTCACCTGTTTGCCAAAGGTAGGCGAGAGCGAGGGCGGCGGCGGGGAGGCGGTATTAATGCGCGTCGGCGGGGTGTACAAAATCCGTTGCGATTCCATATTCAATCGGTCGAAGGCCTTCTCCTCCTGATGGAACTCGTCCTCGCTGTTGGCCTCCTGGGGCACCACATCCGGATTTTTGTCCTCCAAACTGGAGTGGCTGCCCATGTTGCGGGAGAGGGGCTCCGCACTGCCCTTGTCCGCCTCGGTGGTGGTGGCCTCGCCTCCATTACCGTGCCTACGCCCGCCGCCGCCCCGTTTGCTGCGGAATTTGATAAAGATCACCACGCAAATGGCCACCAGGATGAGTGTGGCAATCACACCGACCAGAGCGCCCAGCAGGGGTGTCAGCTGCACCAGCACCGCCGTCGATGAGGCTGCAGCACATCGCATCCATGGAAAATGTCATGCAAAATGGAAAGCAGATATGGGTGGAAAATTGTGAAAAATCGAATGACAAAATGCGGACAAGCAGGAGGAACAATGCCAGCGGGGGGGAGGACCGATGGCCGCCGCCACCTGCCATCATTTGAGGGCCAAACAATGGGAAACAAAAAAGACCAATTAAAATGGCAAAGTGGTCAATAAGCTGGGAACAGACGATGCCAAAATAGCTCAGAGGATGTCAAAGTATAAAGTTCTCAGTTTAAAATCAAAATGTCAATTTACATTTAATTGTTTATCAATTGTTTTTTTAAGGAAATAGTAAGATATTTCCATTAGGAATACCCGGTAATCAAATTTGAACTTGAAAATTTTAGGAAAACATTGTTCCAACTTTCATTGCTGCCTGAACATCGCGCCTGCACAGGTAACTCCCATGTACACTCACCTGTCCGCAGTAGAGGCGCCGACAGCGTACGTCCTCGCAGGCGATATGCCACTTTGCTGGCTCCCTGGGCATTCACCGCTGTTATCCGGATGACGAACACCGAATCGCTGGGCAGACGCTTGACCGTAAACTCCGGATACTTGTAGGACGCGTTGTACAGTATCTGACGGTTCAGTTCGTCGTAAATCTGGGCATGGAAGTGCTGGGGAATGCCGCCATCGTAGCCGGGAATGCACTGAATCTGCAGGGAATTGGCTGTGGCATTAAAGGCCGAGCAGTTCTTAACGGGTTCGGGTAGATCTATATTGGGAAATGGATAATTAAGAGGGTTTTGTAATGAGTTTCTGTTGGGAAGGGGTTCTTGAGAAAATATTAGAGATTTTCTAGGGAGGTTATACATCGAAAAATGTCTTAAGATAAACCTGAACTTAATCTTCTTAACCAAAACCCAACTCTTTCCTTTCTCTAGAGTATAGTTTGGGATAGTTTCGGTTATCTTTTTTCTAAAAATCCCTTATCCTTTTTCAACTCTTCTGATAGAAAGACCCTATCCTTGACCTCCCACTAAAGGCCTGCCTCGCATGTCATTTACAGTTGCTTTTCCGTTAAAATTTTCCGCTTTTCCGCTGGTTTTTGGGCCATGGCCAGCGGCGTAGCTTTTATAAATAAATGATGTACCCTGGCAATTTATTGCATTTGATTATCAGATTATCGTGGGCCGCACACACAGACTGCTGTAGAAGTAGTTGCTGCAACAGCAACAGCAGCAGCAGTAGCATCAAGCAAACATGCCGTTGGCGATGGTAAACATGGCTTTTATTGCTGTCAGGGACAAAACTGGACGGACTCTTAACCCCTTGACAACCGTTGGACAGGCGCTGCATCGCGTTAAATTGCCACCTGGCACAGGTTGAGGGGCGAGGCAGCTCCGCACAAATGTAAATAACGAGCCGAGATTCACTCTCCGGCAGCCGTACGTGCTGCGTGCAACAATTATCTACTGACCAGGAGCAGGAGGCGGACGCGGACGCAGTGCGAGCATCCAAATAGAGTAAACATGTTGGCCACGCTCTCTCGATGTGAAATTAATTAAATTTTTCCACGAATACTCTTTGGGATGTGGGGCTTCTTAGCTTTTGAGGGACTTTCGAGATGCCTTTATGGGGGCCTTGGGAATTTAATTAGATTTTTAAAAGAGGTTCCCTAGGCTTTGGTTTTCTGCTCGATTTGGGACTTTAAATATTTTTTAAACATTTAAAAAAAACCAAATACCATGCTTCTAAAACAAATTCTGATCCCTTTCATAGTCTTCAGGCTCTCTTATTCATTTTGTAATAGAAATTTTACCCAAAAAGTGTATTTAAAACTCTCTTCTACTATTTTTCCGATGACTTCCTGATTTCAACCGGCTCTCGGAAGAAGCTTGCTTTATCTCGCGTCTACGCTTGGACGGACTGAAAACTCACCTGCCGGCTGGATGTGATACCAGCAGGGCTGGCTGTGGCCCATCGGACTGCTGGCCACGCAGGAAATGGCGCCGAAGGACTCGTAGCTATCCACGTGATAGCTGTACACGTTGTTCAGCGGCGGAGCGGCGGTGGTGGTCGGGGGCGTGACCACTCCGCCACGATGATGCTGCTGCTTGTGCAGGGCCGAGAGTCTCTTGCGCTCCGCCAGCTGGATAGCGGCGGAGGACAGGGAGGAGGATGGGTGATGCGTGTCCGAGATGGAGCCACCGGACTGGAGATGCTGTTGGTTCTGTTGCTGGGACGGCTGTTTCCGTTGCAACTGCTTGTTGATCTCCACGTGGTTCTTGTGCACCATATTGGAGTAGACCATTTGGGTGTAGGGCAGCTCCTCCTCGTTCTCCGCCTCCTCCTCCTCGCCATAGTACTCGTCCTCGTCCTCGAACCTCACGGCCGCCATGCGTCCGTGTCGTCCGTGAAGCAGGCGCTGCTGCATTCCGTGCGAGTGCTTCCGCTTGCTCCGCTGATAATATCCGTTCGGAGTCGAGTCCAGACCGGAGGCCAGCATCATCGGAACAGCTCCCAGTTGGGGCAGCTCGATGAGGCTCTCCAGTGAGTTGTTGAAGTGCCACTTGTAATTTAGATTATCGAGTGGATTGGCGTCCACCTCGCAGGTGATGTTGATTGTCTGCTTGAGCGCGGCACGTATAATCGTCGATTCCGACTTGCAAACGGGAGGATCTGGGGGTGGGAATACACGGGGAGAAATATATAAAACAAATTTTATATAAAATAATATTTGCTAGTATTTTTTTAGGTATTTAAAGAAGAGATCACTTTAAAAACTTCATTTATACTCTTAAAAATCTTCTCTTCTCTTCTGTATCTCTTTTAGGAATCTCTTTTTAGGAATCTTAATTTTTAGTCAAAAAATTTAAATTTGTATACTATTTTTTCTCGCTGTGCACTGTTCAAGTGCAAAAGTTAAGTGAGTTGTGGGTTGCAAAGTTAAGGTGGACGGTGGGTGGTTTGTGGGTGGCACTTACACTTCACATCCAAGTAGACTTCGTTGCTGGACACACTGCCCTGCAGGTTGGTGGCCCTGCAGAAGTACTGGCCGTGCGAGGATTTCGAAATTCCCTGCAGGACGAGCGTCTGGTTGGAGATGATGATGCCGCGGGAGGAATGCAGCTGCTTGTCCTGTGTAAAGGGAAAATAAATATTATTCAATTAGTGGTTGTTGTGGGTGTTGAGGTTTTGCTGTGCTCTGTAATTTAATTAGAGGAAATTGTTGGGGGGGAAACATGGTATTTAAGTTAACTTTTTAAATGTTTTCTTTTTTCTGATATTTGTATAATTATAACACTCACACTGTGGTACCACTCTACGCGAGTTATTCCCGGATTGGCCTTCACATCGCACTCCAGGTAGACATCGGAGCCCTTGAGCAGATTATTCGGATCGAGGGGAGCTCCCAGATTCAGGTTGACAATGGGTGCATCTGCGGTAAATGTAAACTCTTATAATTCGAGCTTGACCCTCTTGATTTCAAGTAGTCCTTACGTGTCACATTCAGCACTCGAGAGTCCTTGAGATGCAGTCCAGTGTGTCCATTGCCCATGGTGGTCATCACCGTGGTGTGACCCTCGTGGAGCTGCTGGGAAGTAATGCCAGCATTCAGGGAAATGGAGCAGACCACCTGCCTTTCGTTATCCTCGGGCACGGGTATTAGCATTAGCTCCGATATGGTTGTATTGCCATCGGAAGATGTCTAAAGATTTTGATAAATATTTTATAAGGATTTCTTTTAGTATTATCTTAGGACTTACGGATGCTGTGGCCCCTTTCACGGGCTGTCCTGCCTTCGACCACATTATGATGGGCGGCGGACGAGCTCCTATGGCGGTGCAGGTCACATGAGTCCTTGTTCCTGCCACTACAGCGTGATTCAGTCCTTGCAGGAGCAGACTGAGAGGGGGAACTGTTGGGGGAAATAGCCACAGTTTTTGTTAGATTTTTATCTATCTTATTTCGGGTTCTATTAAGGGTAATTGCTAAGCGTTTCTAATTCTTATTAGTCAGGGTTTCTTACTTAATAATATAAATCTTAAGTTGATTGATATGAAAACATCTAATTATAATGACTTCTTTTATATTAAAATTAAGTCATAAAGGCATTAGAAAAACTGCTGACTAAAGGCTTTAATTTTAAGTTTCCCAAACTATTTTCTTGTTTAAAAATTCACATTTCAAAAATTCCTTTAATGGCTTTCACCTTAACCCTTTTATTATTCACTAGTTACTCGGCTTAACCCATTATGGTGTGTCCTGTCAAGGCTATACACTGATTATCATTGCCATATTCAGTTATTCAGGCAGAAGGACACCGCGCAAATTCCGCTGGTAAATTCTCTCGCTTCTCGTCTCTCGTCTCTCTCACGGCTGTCGCTTAATTTCCTGCACATCTATAGCCCAACCTTTATGGAAATGTTCATTATTTATGACACATTTTATTATGCCCATCACTGGATATATGCCATATAGCCCGCTGCCCCACTCGGGGGACCCACAATGCGATTAGCATAGCCACCCAGAGGCCCCGCCGCATAACCATAAATGCAGGGATGTGGATAAATATGCGAGCATTCGTGGTCGGTTGTGTGTGTCCTTGCGGCGGAATGACAAAACTTTAATTACATTAATTTCCATGAAAATGTCACGCCCACAAAACAATAATCCCAGAGCCACCACCCCGAAAACTGACCTTCAACTCTGGCCCACAGAATTGTGTGTATAATATTTTCGCTTTGCATTAAATGGAAATCCAGGAGGTACTTACGATTCATGTCGAGGATAACTTTCTTGGTCAGAGCCGGAACCACATGGCCATTGGTGGCCTGGCAGGTGTACATCTGAGAGGAGTAAAAGAAGAAAACAATAATGAAACCCAATGATTTATGCTCATTACAATAATTGCCCTCTTACTAATAATAATAAAATATGGAGCCAATATCGATGATAAATCAACCTGCTCAACATTTAATTTTAATTGCGGGAAATGTGTATCGAGCACGCAACAGCAACAGCAACACAGGACTAATCAATTATGCTTTTGGCCGAAGCACAAAGTGAAAAGCACAAAGCACAAAGAGTTCAAGAGGTTGGCTAGCTGCAAGTATAGTATATCGAATATCATAAATTCCCCTGCTGCTGCCCCCAGGTAATGTGATACTCCTCCTTGGGTCTTCGGACATTTTATTATTGTCGTCGCCTGGCAATAAAAATATTTGCATAACTTTTGGGTTCGCCGCACAGCGCAGGCCAGTCTCGTTTCGATTGGAAAATTAGGTCATAAATTTCTATTCGGTTACACAACGATATCTAGGTCTATATAGGGTCAGTTAGGCGGTCCCGGGAGTAGTTCTTTGGGTCTCTGGGAGACGTGTTTATTATGGCATCGAACGGTTTTCCAAACTATTGAATTTAAATCGATTTAAAAACCACACGCTCTTTAATTTTATTCTCTCTAGTATTTTTTTTTTTAAAGCTTTTATTAAAGATTAAATTATTTTTATTTGCTATTCTGGTTTTTGCTGCCGCTTTGTGATGCAGAAATTTACCCATTAACTGTTGGCGTTAATTAGGTCATTAAAAAGTTTATTTTTTTAGGTTTAATAAGATTATTAAACTACTTTTTATTAAAGTATATGGTTAATTTGCTGTTTCAGGGGTTTATTTGCCTTTATTCACACATTTTTTATATTAAATAAATTTGCTTTCATAACTCTTTCCCCAGTTCAAGTTATTTATTGCTTTTAAGCCATATTTTGACTGCTGTAATCATGGATTTTCCGCTTAAATATAACCAATTTTTCACCCTAATCTCTTTTCTATGATATCTTCTATGATTTTTCCTGCCCTAACATATTCTCTCTGCAGTTTAAGCTAATAACTTTTGGTATTACACGAACAGCGCTCAAGTGATTCCACTCAAGCCATTCTTTCATAACACAAAAGCGACCTGACCCGACCGCCGGCTCACAATTTGTTCTGTGGCCAAAGAGGTTTGAGGGGGGGCTATAAGCTGGGCGGAAACCGACGGGATCTGAATGGCGGGATTAACGCTGCCTAACAATAATGTTCATTACACGGGCCAAAGAAAAATCGGCTTAGAATCAACAACAGAACACAGAGAGCGCATAAGAGCATCGCATTGCTGCTTGCTGGAGGGGAATTCTCGGGGGGATTGAGGAGTAGGATTCCCTGCGGGGGTAGGGTAGGGAGAGTAAACCACCATCACCAGAACCACCCAGGGAACAATTCCCAATGCAGGCGGTTGCATTTGATTTCCATTATGGCCCATTGTACGGGGCGCTGTCATTAACGGCGGGATGGAGAGGCCCACAGACCAAAAGCTGCCCTTTTGTGGCCGAAAATAAATGGCCAACTGGCAGTCAAGAGGTGAGAGCGGTGAAAGCTGTGCTGTTAGCTTGGCTTTATTCTAGCTGGAAAAAGATAGCTTAAACTGGGTTTTTCAGATAGAAAACTGAAGAGTTTTTAAGGTAAAATTTAAATACTTTGGGTTTTCAGAGAGCCTTTTCTTCCCAGTCCTCTTTAAATATTTTCAACGAACTTGTAACTTTTAAGTTTCCAAATATGTAGCTTATTTTTCTCCTTATTTCCTTTTTTTCTGACAACACTGACCAAAAACCAGTGGAGATAGCATTGGTATTGTACTAGAAGATGCTTTGTCCGATGGTCGTAAATAAGGCTTACGATATTGGGAGCAAGCCTCGCCCCCTTCCCTTTCCTTCCCTTTCCTGTCCCATTCCGAAAATAGCCATAGCTGATGACTTACCGTTAGGAGATCCTTCCGCTGGATGTTTTTCAGTCGCAGGATATTGCGAACGGAGCCATCGGGCAGGACCTGGAAGGAGTCGTCGATCAGGGCATGCTCACGCCACCAGGAAACCCTTGGCGGTGGCACTCCGCCGCTGGACAGGCAGGTCAGGTCAATGCTGTCGCCCTCTAAATAGGGTCCTGCGGTCTGGTCACGTATCTCGGCACCATGATGGTCCATGATGATTAGCTTGGTGGGGGGAACTAGAGGGGAAAATGGGGTTACAAAATATTTATAAATATTTTTGGAGCTTGGGAAACTTGTAGGCTTATTCTTAATTGTTTTTTTAAAGCGTTTTTTACTCACCCAGCACTGTCACATTGATGCGCCAATTACGAGTTGGTGACTTGTGGAAATCCACACGACACTTGTAAAGACCCGCATCGTTGGTCTGAATATTCTTGATCCTCAGGGCAGGCGGTGTGCCATCGTAGTGGAAGTGAGCCTTCTTGTTGAAGACACTCTCATCTGCCCAGGGAACGGCCTGGGTCAGAGGGCGATTCCTGGCATCGAAACTGTAATTTAAGAGGAAAGTCAATAAAGTTACTAGAGTTAGGAGAACACATAACTTAAGCACTCTATTAAAGGCGCTAGCTACCTATAAATAAAAACCCCAACTCTGCATTTAATTGCACATAAAAATTAAACATTTTGACACGATTCCGCCATCAAAACCACCGCCTGCCTGACAGGCAGACACCTTCAATTACCCTCGATAAGGCAAATGGCGTTAACCTGGTTCATTGATTTTATTGTTCAAACAATTGAGAGACAACATCGACTGACCAAGGGGAATGTGTGTCAAATCCCGGGAATCCATACACTAAAAGTGGAATACCTAATTAGCTGCTCCCTCACTCCTCCCTTAGGGTCAGAACTATAGATAGAACTTGGATTTTTATTGTTATTGCCAAACGCTTTTTTGTTCTTTATTTTATGGCCTTTGTCCAATGCATTTTGACAAAGTGCCCGGCATTAAATGTCAACAAAGAACTAAAGCTTTGCCCCCTAAAAAGAGATCTATAATTCGTAAAATGCATTTTCAGAACTTTTGATTTCCATTTGGCTTTCACTTTTGGTTGCTTTTAATTTTTAAATTTTTTAGCATTTTTAAATGGTCCACAATTTAAATTGGTTTCGTCTCTTGGCGTATTTTAATTTGATTTCTCTTGTTGTTGTTCAGTTCTTTGTTTTTTGCTGAATTTTTGCTATTTATGTTAATGGCGGCCACGCCCATTCGGCGCCCACAAAAGCATGTTTTTCCTTTTACATTTTATAGTTCACTTCAATTAATTAATTGATCAATTTAGCCCTGGCTGCGTTTCCCTTTTGGGCTTAAGCGGATTCCCATTTTATTTCTGTATTTCCTTGATTTCGTATTTTGTTTTTATTTCTCTTTTTGTTTTCCAAGTGAATTAAATTTTTTGTTTTTCCTGTGGCACTTTTAAGTAGCTTTAAAGAGCCCACAAAAACATTTTAATTTCGCTTTTTCGAGCGATAAAAAGCACATGGAGGCATTTTTCTTTTTTATTTCTCCTTCGGCTGTGAGTTATGGGAAAAATCTGTGCTGATCTATAAAAGTGAAACCGAGTTTAGTGTTTCAAAAGGAAAAGTTTGGCTAAAATTAGCCTAGGGATTATGGGAAAATAATGTTTCTTTAGATATAAATGTAACAAGAAGTGATTCCAAATTAAACTCTGCTTAGTTACATGAGGAAAAACTTTTGTCAGACATAATTATTGCCTCAAATAGATCATAGGCCCCACTTTACACTTCACATGATTTATCATTTAAGCAAAAACACTCGAAGGAAAGAGAGAAGCCAAAGCCCAAAGATCGAGAGTAAGTGGCACAAGATGGATGGGATATTTGTTAATGGATTTTAAACATAATTAAATTATGTAGAGAAGTAGAGAAGCGAGTGAGTGAGTGAGAGCTGGAGGGGCACACGAGGTTATCCATGGGTTATCCCTGGCTTATCCATGGCAATTGGAAAACAAATTTCTCATGCAATTAATCTCTCTCGACCTTTTGCCAGCCTTTTGGCCATATTGAAATTTCCAGGCACGCCAAGAAGCAGCACGAGCACGAGAAGAAAGCGGAAAATTTATGAAGTGTGGGAAAAGCAAATTAAAATTGATGGAAAACAATAAAGAAATGCGGGCCAGGGCGAGGAGGAAGAGGGCGAGATATCTGCATAAACCTCAACTTTATGTGGTCATAAAAAGTGCTCCTCCTCCACCGACTGGTAATTGCATTCGAGGGCACACTGTACTGGCCACACAGCGAACTCTGACACTTTGGCTTGACATCATCGATTCAGAGGAACGAATTTAATGGAAAATAAAATAAAATTCAATTTCTGGTCTACTGCGCATCTGTCTACTTGAGACTCCACTCGACTTCACCTGCCACCAGCCTCGCTTTGCCCAGAACTTGACTTTTCCTGGGAAAAAAATTGCAAAAAAAAAGTAGAGGGGAAAAAAGTAAAGTGAGTTGCCAACGAGCGACCTTTGAACCGAATTGCTGCTGCCAATCAGTCAGTCTCTATATGGTTGGGGCACATACATATATATATTATATATATATATCTATAGATATTTTTCCTATCTGCCAGAACCGCCCACAGCTTCCCCCTTGCTATTACTGGCGACATTTCCTGGCACACTGCCTCACAAAATGTGTTTTTTTTTTATTCCGTACTTTGTCCTGATGATGAGCTTGTTAAAAATTGTTAAGGTTCCAGTTAAGCACTGGGAGAAATAACTAGGTAAAATGGGAAAATGCAAAAAGGAAAATTCAAGGGAAAATTGAATACATTTTTGAGCAATAAATAAATTACCTAAAATATTTATACATTTAAAAAGTTTAACATATTATTTTTAAAAATTTTAATTAGTTTTTAAACTGAAAAAAAAAGAATGAATAATAATTTCTCTTGCTAGAAACTAAAATTCCCAACGAGTTCTAGTCTCCACTTGGTGATATTTTACATTTTATTTCATTTTCCTTTAATCATATAATTTTTTGAAGTGACTGTGAGAGTATTTTACCTTAACCCCACCCACAAAAATCCCAGGACACCCCCCCTTTTCTCCCACCTTACCAAAAGCACGTAGGTTCTTCTGTGTAAGTAATGTTTATATCGTCAAATTCAACATAAATGCCTCACGTTAATAGAATTTATAATGAGCCAAAGCCAGCGCCTACTTCGTGTGCGTGTGCCCCTCTCTCGTCCCTTGGAAATTCAAGACTGGAAGCTTCTTCATAATTGGCTGGCATTCCCCTCGGAATCGAAATCAAATTCATTTTGGGTCTTTGGCTAATGCCAAAATATATCAGAGAGACGGCAAAAAAAAAAAGGAAAAAAGAAAATTATTAAGAGAATTTCATTTAGCTGACACTTTAGCGAAGCGTCACTGTGAAACAATCCCCGGGGAGGTGCTGGAGGGAAATGACTTAAATACATATATATACGGGGAATTTTCTAAGCCTCAAAAATGGATGATGTTGCGAAAGTTAAATGCGAAGATGATGGGGAAGGTTTAAGAAACAGATTTAAAGAAAAGTTAAGTATGTGGAAAATGTAAGAAATGGTATGGAAAGAGTAAAGAATATGCGAGAAAAGTCTATAATATAATTAATTCAAGAACATTGGTGGCTAGGAAAGTGGTATTTAACCTAGATAAATCTTAAGTATATTTTATTTATAATTCTTAAACTTACGTGTAGATGGGCTTTACGCTTCCCTCCCGATACCAAATGACCAGTTGCACTTTATCGGCAATCTGTGTGCCCGGCAAAAGATCACAGGGCAGAGCCACCTCCGATCCCACAGCAGTGAGAACCTCTGATAAGGGTCCTGGAAATACACATAAATATTTAAATTATTAGGGGGGGTTGGAAAGTACTAAAATATTTAAATTATTCAGGTCTGAGAGGAGCGCGGGCATGTATTATGCATTCAATATGGCCTTCAGGTATCGGGCTAGCCAGTAGCTTCTGCGGTTTTCCCTTAATTGAAATATGTGAACTCTGACCTGGCCCTATCGCCGCCCCATCTTATCCCGCTCCTTTGTGTGTGGTTGTTGCGCGACATAACTATAAATTGACTGACAGCTTGATTTCCCTTTGATGATAAAGCCCGCTCGCTGAAAGGGTTCGAGGGAGCTCGAACTCAAGTTGAACTGTGCTGCCAGTTCCACCACCTCCATTGTGCGGATTCCGACATGGAGACATCATCATCATCATCACCGACGCAGCGCAGCGAGTGGCGCCTCTGACCAGCCACGTTTCACCGTGGTTCCGAGCAGTTTTGGGGCTCAACCCGAGGCAACGGCGACATCGATTCGATGGCACCGCGCTGTGCGTGCCGCCGCCCAGAGGGGGGTTATGTTATATACGGGCTAAGGCGCTGGGCGGGAGCGGCAAGAGTGAGCTTCAATTAGTCGTTGCCCTTTTGGAGATGGTTTCGTGACACGAAGGGCGATATTTTGGCACTTGAAAGATGATTAAGGGTCGCGAGAGTTATTTCTAGTTGTATACCAAATTTCAACTCGATGGGAAAAGGATTTGCAGAGCAGGAGTTTAGTTTCTCTTTAATGAAGCAGAGACTCAAAAATAACTAACAATAATAATGTATTCTCTCTATAGAGACAATCATTTTGAAGATATATAATTTTAATAGATCTAATAATCCCAATCTTCAACACTCCTCTCTAATTCTGGGTGTTGGCTTGAGGGCCCCCCGCGAACAACTTTAACTTGGTTGTTGATTGGTATGTGTATTTGGTATTATCAAAAGGCATTGTAATTATACAAATTATATTTTCCATATTTTGTATTGCAACACCAACAAAAAAAACAAGAAATAAAAACAAAAACAACAGTAATATCATTAAAGGGCGTGTCGTACGTGCCTCTATGTGAGGCCCTCTTTCCCCTCTGCCATAAATGGGGAGCCCCCGCCGATGAACGTTGACTGCCTTTCCAAATATTAATCAATATTTATCTAGATTAGCTATGTATGTACCTCCCCCCCGGCGGGGGCGGAGTGCCTCTTCCTGTTTATTTGAACTGAAATTCAATTATTTTAATGCATTCTTATTCGATTAATGGGCATTTTATAATGATTGGTAATGGAGTTTTTTCTATTTGTATATTTTTGGCAGAGAGGAAATTAGGCGTTACACATATGGGTTAGCCCTCAGGGAGTTTTGATGGAATTTAAATGGAAATTTAATTAAAAAGGGAGGTAGGAATTATGTTTTACATTTTACATTTCAAATGAAATATATTTCAAATAATCAATTAAAGTTCTATTTACTTTGGTAAATGATTAAATTGTTTTGTAATTGATTGTAAACTTTGAACTATGCCAGCAAAGTAATAAATTTTCCTAATTAGTTTCTCTGCTTTGGAGTTTCCCAATTCCAGAATATTCATATAACCGAAAAATCGTTTCCCATCAGTCCGTCTGCTTGGCATTTCCGGATTTCCGAGCCCCATAAGTAACATTTGCCATTAGGCAATCCGAAATCCTCTCTCGCCCTATCCATCTATCGATATGCATAAACACACTCAAATAAATTAGGGGCCACCACATGTGTGTGAGAAGGAGGAGGTGATGGCCCGAGGCGCCACAAAAATTAAATAAAAATTGAAGCAATTGGTAATCGGATGAATGATATAATTCATTGAGGCCAAATGCAATTTGTTATGGCACCGAAATGGAATGGAATTTGTATTTGGGTCAACAGATCAAAGTGATTAGGCCTTACAGCTACAGATACGAATACATATAGTTGGGAGTAGAAGAGTTCAATTGCTAATTGCAGTGTGTTCACACACTCGGAAGTGGGGAATGACTCTGAACTTTTGCAATACATTTTCCGATCTCTGATGCTACGCTTCGTTGTCTCTGAAAAGATTTATTGTTCGACTGGGGGGACACATATTGACGGAGTGATCGCCAGGGAGTGCATTTCAGTGTCTCTTTTTTCCTTCTATTTTTATTATGGGCTCTTGGGCAAAATATTTTGACAAATTTCCGTTGGATCCGTCGGACATTTGGCTGCTAATGGTGCGTGCCACAAATTTCCCGCATCGTGTATTCTATAATTAAGCGGATCGGATCGGATCCAGAGCAAGATGTTACTCGTTCCGCGTCCCATGTTGTCGCCTCATAATTGTGCCACTTTAAGTGGGCGTCAACATGAGATGGCCAAGTTGTAGGCCTCGAAAAAAAAACACACGCATCTCTTAACTAATTCTTGTTTCTCCTTGGATCCCCTCGATTTATGAAATGTGAGGAAGAGCCCCCCAGAAATTCATTCAGGTTTTCTTGGAATATGGTTTCGTGTGTCATATTCTCCGAAATCCACACAATAAAATATTAAAACTCCTGTGATGCCGCGAGGGAATTACCCTTTTTCCCATATTTTCCATCAGTTCACAGTTCAAGTCACAAAATCAAATTTATGAAGGGAATAAAATCTTGTTTTTGATTATAAAAAAAGCGGATTACAAGGGCGATTCTCTGAGAGAGGTTACTTGAAAAGATATAAATAAATATTTAGAAATATAAAGTAAGGTTGCATATATTTAAATTAAAGTTTAAAGCTCTCTTAAATTCTTAAATAAAGCCTTTAGGATTTATTTTCTCTATGGTTAGAATTTCAACTAAATAAATCAAACCAAAATAAAGTTATTCAGTTTGTTGAAGATTTATAGAAACACAAAACTTCCATTTGAAGGGGGAAAATTCTCTAAAAGCATTGCAGTTTTCTCTCTCTTTGAGAGTTTTAACCAAAAATTGGTTTAGAAAATTCAATAAAACTGGAAAATATATAGATAAATATTCACAAAAAATTCCACAAGTCTAAATTAAAATTTAAGCTCTCTTAAAACCCGAAATAAAGGCTTCAAGAATTTATTTTCTCCACAGAAACCATTTCAACTAAATAAACCAAAACCATAAATTGAACAAAAGAAAGTTCTTTAGATACCCAAAGATTTATAGAAACACAAAACTTCCATTTGAGGGGGGGAAAAATGCACTGCACTGCATTTCCAGTTGCATCCCCGGGAGCGGAAATCCATCAAGGCAGAGCCATTCGCTAAGCTCATTTAGAACTTTTGTGAAAACAAACAAAAAGACCAGAACAGGCCGGGCCCGGACCCAGGCAATTATCCAGTCAATCAGTCATGCATTTAGAGCCCCCCATTCATCTCGGTTATTTATTTATTTATTTGTTTGCCTGCAACTGTGAAAATATTTTGACAATCGCCTCAAGTGATCCGCGATCTCTATGGCTCTCTAGCTCTCTGGCAATCCGACTGGGCGCCCTGTCGATGAGGTAATTATTCAGATCATTTGTATATGGCCCAGCGCCGCGGGTGCTCCTCTCAAGCCCTTGGAGAAGAACTCAGTGTGGGATTATTCTTTGAAGCTTTTTCTTGGCGCCAAACAAAACACGAGAAGAATAACAAATGGAAGAACAGCCATACTGCTGCCAGGAAATAAATCAAATTAGAAATGTTTATGTTGCTTTCTTCCGAAAGATACCGAGGGGCTACAAAGTGGGAAACTTGACTGGATTCCTCTGCAACACCTGAACACCCAAAAGCCAAGAAACAATTGCTGACGACAAATTGCCAATGGCTCAAACGACGTCATCAAACAGCAGCAACGATTGTCGTAAAATGTTTCTTTGACTGGGACTCCCTTTTATTTCTATATTTTCAGCATAACAACGGCAACAAAGTGGGGTTCCCCTTTCCCGCCGATACTTCTGCCCTTAACCTGCACGTGACCAATGACAATTTGCGATCCACTGTCCATTTATGACCCCCGCCGCCACTCGTTGTTGTCGACGTTGATTTGAGCTTTAATATTTCCTGCAGGCGCCGCCATCAAAATGTCGTAGGCGGAAGTTGGAATGGCTAAGGGGGCCGATGATGGTCGTAATGCCAATAATACGATTGCCGATTGGAGGAAGTGGGAGGCCCAAGGAGGAGCGAGTGACAGGCTCACCTAAATGAAGTCCAAAATTAGCTGAAAGTCAACTTGCCGACTTCTAATAAAGTTCTTTTGTTATTTCCACTGCCGGGGAAGTTGTAAAATATGGAAAATACACACTCGTTAGACCCTCGTCGTCGTTGCCTTCTGAGTTATTTTATTTGATTTTCATTAGATTGACTTTCGGTTCTGGCCCTTGGCGAATTATTATTATTATGCATGAGCCAACATCAAGATGGCCTGTCTTCCTCTGGGGTATTTTTCAATTGAAAAGCAGGGAGAGATACTTTTGGGGGATATGCCCAAATATTGATGATATTGTAGGATAAAAAGGGCAGCCTGGCCTGCCATAAGTGAGGTCAAGTTTTGTGGTGTTTGAGTGCGAGGTCAAGGTTGAAATTGTTAGGGGAAACTTTGTGTGGGCTTGAGAGGGTTTATTTGGGATAAGTTTAAGTTGGTTTAGGTTCTGCTGTGTTGGGCTTTCCAAGGGATTTGTAAAGTACAATTGGAATTGTTAAAACTTGCTTTAAACAGACTTTAAGTTTAAGTCAATCTCCTTTCCACATTCCAAAAATCTACCCTCTCCCAGAAACTTTTAACTTGGTGCCACCAAATAGCGTGTCTGACCCACATCATCCATCCAATCCACCTTCACATCCAGCCATCCGGTTCGTTCCGTCCGTCCAGCTGTCCAACGCCTGCCAAGCGCATAACCTTACAGGTAATTCTCTAAATTAATATTTATACAAACCCACCTACAGCCTAAACCTGCCTGGTGTTGTTTCGGGGGAAAGGTAACTTAGCTTAACTATTTTCTTTCACAATCTTGGTTGGAAAATCTCGCGCTCTCTCGTTGCATTTGTGGCAGCCAAAACTAATTTTATGATGGATTACTTGGCTGGGTAGGGGGATCCTCGTATATATTAAGCCCTTAAAGCCACCCACCACCAATGAAGGGCACTGAGAGAAATAGTGTTCTTATAAAATTTGTGTAATAAACAATTTGAAGATCTCTTTTGGGTACTTTTGGGGCAAGACTTTATTACATTTAATATTTATTTTCAAAGTTATTTCCTATATTTTTCTAATATATTTTATAGTGTATTTTAGAGCCCCTCGACTGTCGCCAGTACCAGAGGTTCAACTTATCGCCTTTGCCGGCTGTCCATCAAATGCAGCGCTCCTCCCTCACCTTCTTCCTCCACGGTTATCAACCCTCACCACCTCCTGACCACTAATAGAACCTCAAAGTGCATTTGCCTTTGTTGACATTTGTAAAATGCAAACAGAACACGCAAAGGCGATAGACAGATAGTCCGTCTGGAATTGTTCGGATAGAGATACGGATACCCGTAGCCGTAGACGTAGTCTCAATGCTCCGTGGCCATCACTCAAAGTGATTAGATCGTCGTCGAGCGGGGTAATCGAGTGTAGCGCATGAGATACACGGTTGGACTGAAGGTTGGATGGATAGATAGATTCCGATTATGTGGGGAGCTTCAATTGGGGTTCCTTTCTCGATTTTATTGCCTCGCGGACGAGGGGGGAGGTTTTTGGGAATGCCAATAGGAGTTCTAGTCGAAGTTGTCTGTGTATTTACGATATTGACACTAGAAATCGTGACTTTTCCATAATGAACGGGATTTACACGTGTTTATGGCAGGTCATAAATGGTTCGACACCTCGAAGAAGGGAATTCCCTTCACCCATAACGCCCATCATGGCCCTTGGCCCTGCTCCTCCTTCCTGTCGGTAATTTCCTTTTGTAGTCGATGCTTGAATGAAAATATTATTCAAGCTCTCGGAGCACTCTAAAGCACTTTTGAAAGAAGCATTAATGCGTTCTATTAAGTTCTTGGCAGACTACTAGTATTATTTCTAAAGTATATCTCTGCTTATCGCATTATTTTTCCAAGTGCAACTCCTTTTTCTCGGCAAAAAGAGAACCTTTCAGACTGCATTAAGCTGCCGGGGAGGAGCTGAAAAGTTCTACCCAGAAAACACCTGCTCTTTCACCTTTGACAAAGCTCAGACAATCAGAGTGCTTAAGTGCTGTGCTCTGCTACCCAAACAAATGAGACATCGTTTCAACTTTCGCCGAAAGTTTTCGCTTTAAGTCCAAGTCCCCTCGAAGGCGAGAGTGCACCCACTTGGGCGTGGGAGCCATGAGAACCTAATCGTGGTGGGACATGAAATTCATGCCGCATCGAATTACCTATCCTAGACCGAACAAGAAGAAGATATTATGCAAAATAATATATAATTTTGATAGCACCCAATTTGAGCCTGTCATAACAAGGACCGACCTCCTTCGACTCCCTCGGCCGACAGCCTGAAAAATCGATATATGTAAAAAATGTTTGCATGACTTTAGGAAATTTAGCAAACTTTTTTTTTTCCTTTTCCTTTGTTTTCCTTTTCTGGTGTTCCCTTTTGTGTGGAGGGAAGCTTCATTGATATGAAAAATATCTTTTAAATGCAATAAACCAACGAGAAAACGATGGCAGCGATATGGTGTGAGGGGGGATAAGGGCAGTTTAGGAAAAACAAGACTCATAAAATTAATATGATATAATAAAGAAAAATTTGCAAGCTGCCAAAAGCATAACGATTGATTCTGAATTATAGCCCAGGGGAAACGACAACCAAAAAAAAAACTTGGTTGAGAAACATACAGTTGTGGTAAGCAAGCCTAATGGGAATAATATTGGGGCAAAAGGTGTTTTTTTTTTAAGAAAGATATATCTTAAATTGGGTTAAGGTAGTTCATTTTTGGATAATGCAATTATGGATATTTTTGTCTTGAAGGGAAACTAGATAAATTTGAAGTTTAAACGTCTTCTAAGAATGTGTAGGATGTAACCTTTATCTTCTTTTTAAATTTAAATATATTAAATTATTAGTAATATGTGTTTTTATTGTATGGTTCTATATTCTCAACCTCAACTGTAACTTGAGGGTACTTATGTCGAGAGGAACCTCTGCTGGAGGAGCCGAAATCAAATCGAATAAATAACACGCAGCCACACAGACGAGAGAACCCCCCAAGAAAAAAAGAGAAAAGAAACAGCGGCAACCCAAATATGTTCGACAATCAATGGCAGCCCGAAAAAAAAAAAATATAAAGAAAAAACTTTCGATGCCGCAAGGAATTTTCCAAGGGATTAGGGGAACAGAGCTGGGCGAGGGTGCGGTTTGGCGGCGGCAGCCACTTGCTCTCCATGCTCCACATGCAGCGAAATTAATCATGGCATTGTTCGGCGCTTTTCAAAATAATAAATACTTCAGCGCGACTATAAAATAAATTACTCAAAATCATTTCATTTCATTTTCGTTTCACTAACGCAACAAGAGAATAGAATAGCAGGGAAGGGAAATGGGAAATGGGAAATGGGACTCAAGCGACATGAAAAGGGGAATGGGTATTGAATGCGGAATGGCATGTGGATGTGGATTCTAAATCTACGCACTGGATCATGACAATATCAGGGGGTGGATCAAGGGACAGTTTTAACTTTTCGGTGTCGGTTTCGGTTTCCTTTCTGGCCTTCCCTTCCCTCGCACGTGTCAACTTCAAAAAACGTTAGGAAATGCCAGGGGAATTTGTTGATCATTAATAACGTGGCACAGAAACATTTTGGCCACTTAGGGAGCCATGAATGGGGCGGGGCCACGGCGGCTGGCTCCCAGACAGTTGTCAGCGTCAAAGAAATAATAAAAATGCCCATGGCAAAAATTAATCACAGCTCCAAAAGAGCGAAACGAAAATTGTAACAAAAATGCGTTTAGTTACGACAAAAAAAACAATGCAGAGAAAGAAAATTATAAGTAATATTAAAATTTAAATAAATAAGAAACAAAAATATAAATGTAATACCTAATAAACTCCTAAATTATATTTATTTTTATATTTTTAATATTTATTTTATTATACAGTTTAAGTATGCTTGATTTTTTCTCTTTAATAATTATTTTTCTCCACTTAAAGCTTTAGCAATTTATCCGAAATTGAAACTAAATTCATGTGCATATTTTTTTAAATTTTTATTTCACTTTTTTACACTCCAGACTCGTCCTAAAAAACAGAATGAAACGAAAACTGGAACAGCAATATTCGTTCTCCCATTTTTTGCTTTTCTGGCTGCTTTTATTATTTTTGTTTTCGTTGCATTTTTTTTTGTTTTCATTTCGGCGTCGCAGCCACTTCCGCCCAAAACTTTTAGCTTTTGTTTCCCTTAGTTATTTTTTCTATTTGGCTGCAGCAGGGAATTGTTTTTGGGCAATGCATTGCAATGGGAATATTTATATGTCAGCGCCCAGACTCGACTCGCTGCTCTCCCTCTGTGTTTGCTACCCAAAATATTGCCTGCCTCTTGCCTTCTTTTTTTAATTTGGAGCGAAATGTCAAAAAGCTACAGCAAATTAAGTAAACAAACTATAAAAGCAGATTATAAAGCCCCATAAACATAAACAAGAGCGCCGAGGGCTCCATCTCCAGATATGCAAATCAGGGGAAAACGGAAAACTAACTTGAACCGTTGATAACTTCATTAACAAATTGGATCTGAGAGATGGAACGAATTAAAAGCAGGGGAGTCAGTCCAGTCCAGCTAATTTGTTAATTATTCGTAAATATTCATGGCTAGTTTTTTCTCGATGCGAGAAAAACACTTTAAAAGGCGTCTCATAAATTTCATCGGCCCTCCCGCGGATGTTTACAAATTAAATTACTTGTTAAATTTATATATTCGCCGTTGAGTTGGATATATTTATTATACAAAGGGAAAACAAAGCTCGATCTAAATAAACATTTAGCATATTTTTTATAAAGACCTATAAAAGTCTTTATTTTAAGTTATTTTGTTCGTGTTAAAAATAAATGCACTTCCCTGATTTATACATTTTTTTCTAGCTTTGAATTTATTTATTACCCCTCCCAGTCTTTCAACTGACTTCTCTTTGAGATAATCCACAAATCAATCGGTTTTCCGGGGAATATTTATGGGCCGAGTGCCTCTAATTTGTAAATCTCAAACCCATCTCGCACAACAAACACACACGACGCACGACAGATAATTTGTCAGATAATAGCTCATCTATCAGTTTTGTGACAAGATTGATGGCTAGATAATGCGATTGATAAATCTCCATTATTTTTCAGCATCCTTTCTCTCCATTTTCCCCCGAGTTAATTTCGAGGAAAAGCGAGTGCAAGGAGAAGGACGACTTCCACTTCCACTTCGACTTTTCTCTTGAGAGACAATGATTTGATTTTGGCCATGTCACTTGCCATGTCATCATCATCCCCCTGGAGAGGTGATTTCTTTCCTGATTTTTCCACACGCCCACCATTTATCATGGGAAAAAAAAACCGTGCACAGGGAGAAATAAGGCAGGGAATGAAGTTTTAGGGATATTATTAAATCAAAAATAAATTATAATATACATAAGAAATTGTAAATATTAATCCCTAATTTTTATATGGAGATTTTTAGGAAAATTAAAGCTTAAAAATATCATAACTAAGTCAAAAACGCATCAAATTCAATTCGGAAAGCGTTTATATGCTAGTTTTTTCTAGCTTAACAAATCTGCATATTAAATTAAAAAATTTTAAAAATCCAAATTTTTGCCAATTTTAATGATGTAACCCCTTATAAAATTGTGGAAAAATTTCAAAAAAATTTTTTCTTTCTCATATGTCTAGAAAGACTCGCCTGTTGATGCTGATCAAGAATATATATGATTTATAGGGTCGGAAATGGCTCCTTTGTTGCCTTACTAGCTTCTGACTGAAATTATAGTACCCACCAGATCTATAAAAATAGTCAGAAATCCGTTAAAATTTGTATCTGAATCTCAGCTAAACATCTTACACATTTTCCTCAGTGTATAGCTGCCACCAACTAAGTAAGTGAAACTCATACAATGAAGGCTCTCCCTCTCATATGAGGGCTAGGAGGAAAAATGTTGCTGGCAATAAAAGTGTCCATTGATTGGCATCATCCGTCGGTCGGTCCGTCCGTCGGATGGAATTCTAACCCAATCACCTCGCTTCCAAGTCACTCACAGCTCGCATTGTGATGGAGATGAGGTGACAGTTACTTCCCATTCAAGGTGTGATCGTTAAATTGTAGCCACAAGCCACGGGGAAAAAATATAAAATAAAACCCCTTTCGAATTGATTTCAGATCAAATTTGTTGGAAACGTTTAAAGTTTAACGAGCGGCCCTTAAAGTATTGGATTTCGATAAATAACTACCAGGGGGTTTATCTCTTGACAAGGTAAGGGGAGGGCTAATCTATTTTTGGTTAAGAATTTCCCGCGTCTTGGCTTTATTTTGAACAAACACAAAACACAGCTCAAATGAATTATTCCCCTGGGGGACATAATAACCCCTGATTACAGGGTATTCCTGTGACAAGTGCCTTCTAGCTACCCCCGCAATTACATTAAAAATTTACGAGAGAGCAAACCCAATTAATTTCCTTCCCAAATTTCTAAAAATTCAGTGTCCCGTGTCATGTAATTTTCTTCAAATTACGGAATCACCAAGGAGGAGCATACTATAAATCGATCAAAGGGATTACTATTGATTTCCCTGCACAGTACAGACAGGATATTCCTGCTCCCTTTACTTATGCTCTGTCTCTATCTACTTTAGAGCCACTCCTGCCGGCTGCTTTATAAAAATAGTTGAAAGCATTTCCCCCCCAAAAAAAAAGGGCAAAGACACTAACATAATAATACACAACAAATAAGAAAAACAACATCAAAGCGAACAAAAACACACACACACACATTTACAATCTCGGCGGAAAATCGCTTATGCAGGAAGCACTTTTCTTGGTGGCTCAGATTCTCCACGAGGAAACCTCTTATCCTAACCCTAGCGCTGCTACTATACATTTTTTTCCCTGCCACCGAGTGTTTTTGTGTGTGGGAACGTGATTTCAGCATAATTCCGTATATCAGCGCACAAATGGAGCATGCCACACGTTCCTCCTCGAGGGAGGAGGAGGGGAAAAGGCGCAGGAAGGACACTCGAAGCGAAGCCACAGTCACGGCCAGGGGCTCAAAGAAAGGACATCCCGCAGAACACTCGCTGGGAGATATAGAAAACCAGACTAGCTGCACTTTTCCCAGTCTGGCCTCCTTTCTCCGCAGGTCAAGTATTTTATAAACGAAAGCCGGAAATTTTGCTGGAAATCTCCACACAAATATGGATGGCCAGGCGGCGGTAGCGGCAAAGGCTCAAAACGTCAAGAGTGTTGAAAAAATATAAACTCGATGAAAAGGCCGACGAAAAAAAAAACACTTTGAGTGATTTGTATGTGAAGCATACATATATGGAGATGGCAAAAGGTTGGATCAAAAAGTTGTTGAATGTTGAAAGGTTTCTTTAAAAATATAAATTTAAAAGGGGGAAATTCATATGGGAAGTTAAATTAATTAATTTTAAATATATCCGTATATTGTAGGAATTTTAAATCAATTAATTGGGATCACAAAATCTTATTTTATGCCCATGGATATGTTCTCCACTCCCTCTTCCACGCTTTGCCTGCCATGCACAAGCAGTAGCGGAAGATATAAATTCTTATTTTAGCTGCTTTTAGGGAGAACTTAGTAATTAAGAACTTGGAACTTGTAGTTAGGTGTTTCTTCCTTCATCTATACACTTCTCTTCATTTAAACTAAAACCTAAAACATGTTCTACCTTCCCCAAAAACTCCAGTTACCACCCTCGCTCGACCGTGTTGCGGTCAGAACTAAAAACGAAGCGAAATCCATTGATTCATTGAGTGCCAATTTACAAATCGAAAAGGCAGCCGCTGCTGCCATTGCACAAACAGCAATCTCAAGCGAAATCGGAATGGCAATGGGCAGGGTGAATCGAAATCGGAGCACAAACACACACACACACACGTACGGAAATTGAGAAGGGAGGTGCAGAAGTAATGGGGGTTGGATGGGGGTCCAGGATCGAGGGCTCTCCTGTACAAGGGAAAAACATGAAAATCGAGCGCTTTAATATTTTGAGCCCATTGATTTTTGAGCTGCGCTGCTCTGCCACCCGCTGGCACCGCTCCGAATGCATACTTCCTCCGCATATGTACACATGTGTGTTTGCTTAAAACGTTTCCCAGTTTCCCTAGGATTTTCCATACAGAAAATTTTCATTCATTCATTCATTCACCACCGCCGCCGTCGCCGCTGCGGGTGAGTAATTTTTCAAGTATTTTCCATGTTTTCCCAACAGTGTCTGCCCTGCTCTGTGTCCTGTGTGTGTGTGCTTAGCTCCTGCCGAGGGTCGGCGGGTCCTCTGCCAATATTCACAAAAATCAAAGATTAAAATGAGCAGCGGAGCAGGGATTCCGCCCCTGGTGATAGGATAGATAGCACAGAAGGACCTCTTCTTATTTGCAGGAGCGCTTAGCCCCGGGTCAGGGTTTCGGTTTCGGGTTCTCGGGATCGGTTTTGATTTCGTCACCAGATGCTGCACCATTTTTACACAAATTATTGTACAAATATTTGACTTTCAAAAAAGAGACGACACAAAAAAACAATATAAAAAGACAAAAACAAAAGCTGAAAGCGCTACACATTTATTGAATTAATGGATTATTCCTGCGTCAAAACAGCTGCGACCTCTTCACGATTTGCTTTTTTTATTTGTCACTTTCCCCCCTCAGAGGGGATTATTATTCAAAGCATTTTCCGACCTTTTTTTATTGAACGGCATGGAAATTGAAGCCAAAGCCAAAGCCAATGCATTTAATTATTCCATTTTCTGTTTAATTCGGCTAATCAAAGCCAACGAGGAGGAGTCCCATTTCCTCTGGACAGGGTGGAAAATCAATTTCATTTTAAATAAAAATGGGAAAACCTTTGATTGAAGACCCCTTATGACAGGCCCTGACCACAGAGCTTGACCTGAAAGACTGAAAGTTTTCAGATTGTTTATAAACTTTTTGATTGAGTGGCATAAATATAAACTGAAAGTAAAGGGGAAATACTTTGTTATAGAGTGTGGAAAAGGGTTTTTAGAACTCTCACAGATACAAAAATCTTCCTTAGAGAGTTCTTACTACACCTTTTCAACTAGATATTTCTCTGTGAAATCCATATCAAACTAATTCAATGAAATCCCCTGTGTTTCTTGTATCATTACCCCTTCAAATTAAACCCAACTTCTGGCCTATTCCTTCCATTTTAGCACCCTTCTATAAACGACGCCCCTGACCCCACTGCAGCAGTTAAGCGGCATACCGTTTGCATGTTCAAATTACATTGAAATCCGAGGAAAAAAAGGGCCGCCGCAATCACAAAGCAGCACAAAAACCATTTCACAATTTTCTGTTCCAATTGGCCAAAACACACTCACACACATTCACAAAGTGAGGGTTTTTGGCCATTTGTAGGCTTGCCTTTAGTCGGGGGTTATTTTTTTATGGGCCACATGAATTTCAGTTGTGGCCACACAAGAGAAAGACCATGTGTGTGTGTGTGTGTTCCACAATTTGGCCAAAAAGTTGAACATTAAAATGCACTTGTTAACAAGTAATTTGTTGGGAATGGCAGATATTTGCTTATCGCAGCCATGAAATCAGTTTTGGCCAACTGAGAGAGAGAGAGAAAAAAGGTTGAATATTTGATTAGACATAGCCTCGTTAGGGCCATGAACCCTTACTTCCTGTGTGGGAAATACTAACTACACACTCGAGGGGGTTGGAAAAATAGAGCTCTCTATGAGAACAAGTGCATCCACTTACAATTAAGATTGTAATCACTTTGAATGGTGTTATAAATAAGTCAAAAACCTATGGGCAAGGGGGGGGGGGGGGGGGGGGGGGGGGGGGGATTACAAGATTACCATAACGAGTCAGCATCTGAAAGCACTTACGAGTCCTCAGCCTCAGCCTCTCCTCTGCCTTTATCTCAATGAGCGACCATTCGGCATGAATTTAATCTTTATTGGAGGAGTCACTGCGAGTCAAGTGGGAGAGCAGGGAGAAAGTACTCGAAAGTAATGTTTCATATGGAGTATCCCGAGTCTCTCCGCCCAGCATTCCGTTCCAACAAATCCCCGCAGGCGAGACAAAATCAATTTCAATCAAACAAATGCAGCGAGACGAAGGAGGGAGGCGGCGGCAGACATCGTCGCCGGTCCCCAGACCAAATCCACTCAAGTGAACCAATAAAAACATGAAGCAAAAAAAGAAATAATTCCTCCTTTTGAAGGGGGGTGAAAATTTCATTGCTTTTCCTTTTTTTTTTTTGGGCTGGCTGAGTCACTGGAAATGAAGTGCATGTAACAAAATAATTGAGAATAATCGAATTTAAATCACATTTGGCTTTGACACTGATGACAATGACACAATGATGATGATCGCGATCCGCTCGAGGGTTGATTTTAGGGCTAAACAAGGGTGAGGAAAGTTCAAACTGCCGCCGGTTCCACATGTCACAATTCAAGCGGAAAGAAAGTGTCACAAACAATATCGAAAAGTTACATTTGTTTGCTGTTTTTTAAAAGGGGAAAAAGAGACTTGATTGTAGAGGAAAATATAAGAGAGATTTGGAATAAGCTAAACCCACTGTTTTTCTTCTATATTCTTCTATATTCTCAACTTCCAAACTAAAATTTCGTATAGTCACAGTTTGTTAATTACTCAAATTTAGAGTCACAGCTGCAGTAGCAACTTCTGGGTTGATTCCGCTGGGCAAGACATTTATGTACTACGATACCCGAGATCCGGAAAGTCAAAAATGTAATTTCCCTGTTTACCATTTCCCATTTCCCATTTGGCCCGTGCAATTAACCCTCCATGGGCGACGTTTCCCGCCAGATGTTTGGTCTACTGCTGTGTGGGGTTACGCCTTCGCTTTGGGTAATGGGAAAACTAAACGCAATCGTTGTCCGAGGTTCGAGGTCCCTGATATATAAACAAACTCATTGACATGTTCTCTAATTTCATTTGGATGTCCGTGAAATGTCATTATGCTGGAAAATGGAACCCGAGGGGCAGGGAAAGCATTTAAAAATGTTGCATTTTTTATGGAACAACTATCGTATGTAGGATCCTGTGGAAAATTTAGTTTTTGTCCAGCTTTAATTGGAATTTTCTCAAAACCCCACCCTAGGCAGAATAAAAAAAGTGTTAATGTCTAAATTGCTTTTGTTTCTGTTGTTGTTGTTGTTGTTGTTGTGGCAACACCAACCCCACATTAAATTCCAAACATTTTCAACTGGTTTTCTGCGGTTACGCTGTTTATATTTCAATTGAGGTTTTCACGCAATTCGATGTGTTTCCCCCGTTTGTTTGTTTGTTGTTTTTTCGGGTTGCCTTTTATTTATTTATGCCGTGCTACTTCCGTCGAAATGTGTATCATAAAATGATATGGAAATGGTAAGAGCAAAGGGTAACAACTCACCTTCGTCGGCCGTGGCCGGGTGCTGTTCGGCTTGGACCATCGTCGTGGAGAGTGCTGCGGTTAGGACTAGAAGGAAGGCCGTTGCCAGCTGGCAGCGGTTAAGAACCGCAGCGGAAAGTGTATCCATTTTGGGCTGGACTCCTCCTTGACTTTCTCCGAACTACCTTTATTCCTCTCTCTTAGTTGTGCGAGTTTTCCCTGGTAATTGTTGCTCTTTAATTTTCCTCCTTGGTTCGTTGTTTTTCCGTTTGGCTTGATTCGTTTTCGATTTTTCCGCTTTCCTTTTTTGAGTCGTTTTCATAAGTTGTTGCCCCTTGGTTCTGGCTGCAGTTTCGTGATTTTCTCGCTTTTTCCAGCAGCTGCTTGCATTTTAATTCTCATCTTTTCCACTTGATTTTCCCTGGCTCTCTATTCACTTTGATTTCTCCATCACCAGTCCTGGATTGCTGCTGCTGCCGCTGACATTTGCCACTGAAAATAGAAAAACACAAGAGGAGCATTTATAAAACAATCGAAAACAACATTTTCATGAATTAATTTTCAGTTATGCACAATTTTTGGCATCGAGGGGAGCCTGCAAAAAAAAATAAGAGCAACAAAATATTGAATTGCAAATGGGAATTGGAGAGAAATGCATGTTAAGTTTGGAAACTCTCGCCTTTTCTCCGGGAAATTTAGTTTCGTAATTTTTGAGGGAGGAAGGAAAATCTGGTAGCCAGGCAAATCTGCATACAGGAACGTGTTCAATCCAGGAATTGGGTTTGTGATGTGACAGCAAATTGGAAATTGAAAGAGATAAATACAGGTCAAATTGTTCCTTAAAAATTAAAGGAAAAATTATAGAAAAATAATTGTAAAGTCAGCATAACTTTATTGATTTTTAAGTCTTTGTAAGAAGTCCTTGACATGGGTTCTTATTCCCACACTCCTCACTTAAAACTCATACCCAGATACCTGACCAATTTTCACCTCTAACCAATTGGATCAATACGTCAACGCCTCTTCATTCGAATTCATCAGGAACAGAAACTTTACAGACTTTGGACACGCCCCCGAAGAACGTCGAGAACCCCGAACAAACAGGACTACAGAAGGTACAAAACCACACGGATATCCCCGCAGGATCCTGTGTCCGTTCCGTTTTCCCCCCTCATTTCGAATGCAATTGCCCGACATCGTGTAACCCAATAAGTTTAATGATGTTGCGCTACCTTCTGGGGGCTGGAAAATGACTTAAATATTTAAAATGCCAGCACAGACAGGGACAGAGACCCTGGGAGCAATATCTCTGATAGATTGCAGGAGCGAGGCGAGGAGTCGCCCACAACCTTGGCAGTTGTGCTGTGCCGGGGGCCGTGTAAATAATAAATAAATAAATATTGTTATATTTAACAACAATGTCGGCGGCTGGCGGGTAAAAAACATTCCGGCTTGGCCAAATAGAGCCCATGGAAAAACGACGGGGTTATGGAATATGAAAGTACTGGGCACATATAGTGGGTAGATTTTTGTCAACCTTTCAACATGCCAAAACAAATTGACCTCAATTTGTTATTACCAGTTGGGAAATGCACAGGAAAAGTGAATTTTTTTGGGGAGCAGAAAAGGTAAAATATAACTTAATGCTGGCCAAATACAAGGATTTAAGTATCTGGTCGCCCCTTTTTTCGCTTCGCCCCTCGACAACACTTTCCTTTCAGCTTTCCCTCTCGTTGCTGTTGTGTGTGTGTGTGTGTGTTACTTATGTGCTCTACTTTATTTGCCTCTATTCTTCGCTTTCTTGAAGCAATTTAGCAGCATTTTGTTTGGCCAAAAGGGGCTTACAACGATTCTTCTAATATAAACACTCACATATGCTTGGGCACAAGGACGCACACGCACACGGCAGGCTCACACGGAGAAGGGGGGACGGGGGGAAGCTTACATTGACACTTTTGCGAGTAAAGGAAGCAGTCAGGAGCGAAATATGGTTTATAGGAGGGATACAGGGTATTTTAGGGATATTTTAAAATAGTTTTAGGAAATATTGTAAAACGTTTTTCATAGTTTATTCTGAATGAAATCATATTTTAACCTTTTTGTGTCTGAAAATTATGTTTAAATATTTTTAAAAAATGATTAAAATATATTTATATAACAACAAAAAGTTATAAGAAAGGAATTTTGTTAAGTAATGTCTTCTAATCAGAATTAAGCATTTCAAATGTTTTTTTTTTTAGATACAAAATATGTTAAAGTCTCAAACTCCCCCTAACAGTTTCCACTCCGCTCCTGTTTACTTTTCGAAAGCAGTAAATACTCAAAGGTGAGAGAGGGCGACCACAATTTTCCGTGGGGCAGAAGTAGCAGCAAGCAGCAGCAGCAATAGAAATTGAAACAGAAAAACCGAGGACCGAGAACCCAGAACCGAGGAAAACTGGCTACAATGCATGAGTTGCCATTCATAATATTAGCGCGACGAGGCAAGCCCAACAAAGGCAGCTTTCCACGCTTTCCACAGCCCCAACTCCTCAACCCTCCTTTGGAGATGAAGAAGGAGCCACAGGAATTGGTAAATAAGGGCAGGAAAAGCTCTGGCAACATTCGCTGAGAAAGAGAGAAAACTACACGTGTAGGCAAAGCAATCAACAAGCAGGATACGAGTCGAATGAGTAACATAAATAATAAAACCCAAGGAGCAGGAGCCAGTTGAGGTGAAAGGGAGGAGTAGGAGGAGCAGCAGGAGCAGGCTCAGACATTTGTATGAATGATGTCTGAGAGACCAGGACGACGCATGAATGGCAAATGGCGAAATGGGTGAGTGACGAGTGGCAGGCTCGGCTCCTGCCACCTGCCTCCAGCCAGCTTTCTCCCCTTCACCTGGTCGGAGAGGAGGAAAACCCTGCTTATTTATGCTGTGCCTATTGCTGCCACTCGAGACCCCGGCAGACGTAGTACGGTACAACGTATCCTGTGGAATACGACGGCAAATAGAAAATATTTATGTATTATGCAAAACGGAATGCGTAGGAGCTACCAGAGCACCAATAATGGAAACCTGTTGTCCGGGAAATCTAATTTTCGAGATTCCCACACCTGACGATGCTTAGGAAGATGGGGGAGACTTCTCTTTAACCCATAACTCACGAAGGTGGAGCACATGGCTATTTAATTTGGCCATTCCTGCAGCCGTTCCACCCCAACTCAAAGCGAAATAATGGCCAGGTGAAAGTGCAGGTGTAGGAGATGGCCACCAGGTGGCAAGAGGAAACTTACCCACAGATAAGATATGGTTTGATATCTGAGAAGGAAGCGGAGAGTGGGAACCAGGACTGGGACTTTGATGGGTGTTAAGTGTGCCAGGTCATTTTTGGGTTATTATCGGTTGGATATACTTCCTTGTGGGTTTTGTGGAGTTTATTCAGCAAGGAAACTGTTTGGTCAAGAAGTTTTTAATATAGACAACTTATGTTAGAACTTTGTAAGGGTTTTTTAAGCTTTATAAATAATGTATCCCCGATTTTGTATACAAAATACATGTTTTTTGGTTCCAGTTCCCTTCAAAAATATTTATTAAATCCCTGAAACTTGTACATTACACTTTACAATACTTTTCTTGGGGTAATATTTAACCTACAACCTTTTAGCATTTTTCCAGATTTTCCTCCTCTTTTTGTTAACATTTCTTTTCGCCCAACTGAGTGAACAATGCGCAAAATTCCTGGCCAATTTGCATAAGTGATTTGCTCTCCCTTTTTATTCCCCACAACTGAAGCTTTTGCCTCTGATCTCTTCATTTCGTATCCTGTGGCGCCTCGAAATCCCGCTGCTGCCACCCATGTCCTTTTAGCCGTCTGTCTATCTGGGGCACAGGTGTGGTGTGGAGGCAGAGAGAGGTAAAGCAGCGAGGAAGGTGAGAAAAAAGTGTGTGCAAAGATATGTGAGAGTGTCAGCAACGTGACGCTTATAAATTTATGAAGAAAACTTCTCATGCTGCAGCAAAAAAAGAAATATATATATATGTATAAAAGGGGGGAGAAGAAGGCAGAAGCAGCCCCCTAAGGACCTGCCCTTTATTTCTCCATTCAAGAGAACACACTGAGCTCAACGTGAGACTGGACCATGTCGCATTGACAGCTTAAACAGAGAGAAAAACTAGAACTTTTATTTTGGGTAATAATATTTGATTTAAAGAATAGTTTAGTATATTATTTTTACCAGGTTTATAAGAGATTTTTTATACAAATACCCAAGCTTACCATATTTGTATTATTTTTTAATTTTTCTATTTCTATACCAAATAATTTCTTCCTGTTTTATCCTCTGCGGGGTTTTGGGAGAGAGACTGCAGTAAGTGAAATTAATTAAAAAGGACGAATAGCGTTAGTCAAGGATTGTTTGGCCCCAATGGGGGGTAAGGTGGGTTGGACTGCCACTGAGTTTGGAGCGTAAAAGAGATGGATGGACTGGGGACAGACGATGAATGGGCAAAAAGATGTCAACACTTTGTTGGCAATGATGACGTCGTCACGTTGTCGTTGTTGTTGCTGCTGCTGCTCCTCCTCCTCCTGCATCCTTGTTGTCCTGTCTGCTGCCGGTCCTTCCGGCCACCAGGCATCCATCCATCCACATCCATTGTTACTGCCATTGTTTCATATTGCTCTTCTCATTCTCAGCTCAGCTCAGCTCGACTCGACTCGGCCCGGCTCTTGGCAGTCTGCTGCTGTTTATGAAGTGCCCGAGAGGAGCGACGGAGTGGCGTTGTTAATAATAGAATGTTACTTCTATTTTGGCCCGCTTCGCGTTACCATCTCCGTTCAGGCAAGGAGCAAATCTCGCTTCTGGTCTCGGGTTACCCTGAGCTGCTGTTTTTTGCTCCTTGTTTTTCTTCCACTTGAGAGCTGGAGGAGTTTTTCACTCCTGTAAACTTTCTGCCACTTGAAAAAGAGTCCAAAGTGAGAGGAGGGGGCAGAAATATCCTCATTTAAATAAAGGAGTTTAATATTTTATTTGACTGACTCCTTGGCTTGCAATTATTGCTCTTCTCTCGCTTTTCGCTTTTAATGAAATCAAAGAGGAACAAACGCTTCTTCTGTCTAGGGTAATCCTAGCTTTTATTTGTTTTCCCAACTAATTGCACTCGATCTTTTCCTTTTTTGGGAACTCACAAAAATTAATTCAAAAGTTGAACATGTTTTTAAGTGAAAAATCAAAAAGCAAATAGCCAGGCATCAAATTGCCAAGCCAAACAAAAGGTTTGGTAAACATTTCCATGAATTTTATGCATTTCCATGCTATATTCATTTTTATTTTTACATACTATATATATTTTTAATTAAAGCAAAAAGTAAGAGCAGTTATTCCGATTTCCCCCAACAGGGACAATGGCAGAGCAAAGCTCGTAAAATTTCAATGTCAACAATTTTACCCCCCACACTCCCTCTGGCTCATAAATATCCCATATATGTACATATGTGTGGCCCCCAGTCTGTGTGCGTCTGATTCTATATCTATGACAAAAAAAATTGTTTATTTAATGGAGGCAAATCCTCCAGCTCCTCCCTCGGCTTTGAACCTGTTTACATTTTACTTTTTCAATGTACTAAAAATGCGTTTTTAGCCGACACAAAAAAATACATAACAAACTGGAAAGGTGGAAAAAATGGTTAAAGAAAAATATAGTATAGAATAGTTTGTACCCTAGGATAATACTCTATAATTTTGTAAGTATTAAAAAAGGTATTTAAGAAGAAATCTATTACTAAAATAATTTTTTAAAACTTTTGAAAAAATTTTACACGAAGATATTTTGTTTTATTTAAATAATGATTATACAAATTTTTAAAAATATATTTTACATAATTTATTTTGATTTAAATAATATTAAAATAAACATTTTAAATTTTATAAAAATAAAGAAATTTTCCTAAAACCTTTACATTTTATTTAAATAAATTAATAATATTTTCGTAGACATTTTATCGTTTTACAAAATCTTAAACAGCCCATCAAACTCTTTTACAAGCTTATGGTTATAGGGTGAAATCAGAACAGGATCCGATAAACTCATGGGATTTTTACTGTGTCGCAGGGACTCCTCTGCCGTAACGAGTCAAAAGGCACTCACACTAATATGCAGACACACACACAGAGAGAGGGAGAATCGGAGGAGGTCGTCGTCGCATATCCTTGGCACATTTCATATGGATAACAAATGCTTGGAAAATTATTTTCAAATGCGCCGCCAAAGCGAAAACGCGGGGAAGTACAAAAAAAAGAAGGAGGTAGAGCCTGCCTGTTTCGCTTTTTTCTTCCCTTTTAGCCTTGAGAATGTACCCCACATATATACATATATTTTTTCCTCGACACCATTTCCCATTTTCCCCAAGGAAGCAGCAACAGCAGCTACTTTGTTGCCTAATACAAGGGGTTAAAGCGTGTTTTATTGGCCGCGATACTTCTTTATTATTATTAATGCATTTTAAATATTTATTTTCCTTTTTGTTGAAAATAATCAACTGAAAAATGTGTAAGGGAATTCCCTTTGCTTTGAGTTGACTTTCAGAGGCAGAAAAAGCGGAAGTTACGCTGCGGTTTTCCCTGCCTACGCACGTGCCATCTCTGTTTTTCCGCCGCTTTCCCTCTCACTGCCTTCCTCTGTGCACGTGTGTTAATTGGCGGTATTTGTTCAGGTGAGCGAAGAGCAACAGGATTCGCCTTTTCCTTATGCCCCCCGTTTCCCCTTGCTTTTGGCCTGTCAACTTAATTGGCTTCGGTGTGAAATTAATTGGATTTCTCTGCTCCTTATCTTTGAATGATATTTTTTTCTGTATTTATCTTTGTTTTTATTATTTTTTAATTACCATTCAAAAGTGGGTGGGGGTGAAGCACAGATTGCATAATTGACTGCGATTTGATTTGGCTTTAAATTGGGGTTTCCCCAGGAGGTTTTTCACGTTATTTAATTGGGAAAACGATGCATAAATTTGATGTACAGATCCTTGGTTACTTATTTTCAGACTTGAATGGATATAAATTAAGGAAGAAACTAAGGAAGCACTTCTATACTGATTTTAATAAATTTATTTATAAGAAAAGCTTACTTTTATCCCTAATCATATCAAATTTTTTCCACCTTTCCCTGTTTCCTGGTCAACACAATACCTACCACCTAATGGCCACCATTTATCAAGCTATTAATAAGCTTTACTTGAACCTCAAATGCTTTTACTCATTCCCTCTGAAAAACTACTATTAATATTTACACAGAAAACATTGATCACTCCAGTAAGTAGAAGGGATTTACATTAGCAAATGTAATATTTTCTCTGTGATATATACCAACTGTTATCTCCGACAGAGTCCGGCGAATGTAAATTCCACCCCGACGAGAACGACGACGACGACTAATGCAAAGTTAGTTAAGCGGACTAAGTTTAGCACGCGATCTTAATTACGTAGAAGGGCGAACTTTTAAGGGATGAGAATTGCGTAAGCCCCACCCTACTTTCGGTGGAGGTGAGCAGACAACAACACCACCAGCAGACGTAGACCACTTGGCAGGAGGGTTTGGGCCGCGGCAGGCACTTTATGGCCATAACCGAAAGTGCCATTGACTGTAGTCCCCCGTACCCGTTCTCACCGCCATTCGTTGCGATTACCTGCGGGCGACAACCCTAAAGCTGACGCCAGCCCCTGGCCACACCCACTCTCATATTGGGGATTAACTTTAGTCCCGACAAACAAAAGTCCCGGGCAAAAAAAAAACATACAGAAAGTAAAGGATAAAAGCATGTGCTGCGTTTTTAATGCCCTTTCTGGAGGGGTATTTGAATTTTTAAAACAAATTTGAGAGCTTAGAAAGGAGGTAAAGTAAGTAAAAATTAAGTACTGCTAGAGGAACAGAGTTTAAATTTATTTAAACTCTAAAGTCAATGAGGGAAGGACCTAACACAATTGTATCTCATTTTTCTAACTGAAATTACCAATAAATTCCCTAAAAGAAGCTGCTAAATCTATAAAATATATACCAGAATATTCTAAATATTATTTAAAGTGTATTTCCCTCTTCGATTTCCTCAACTAATCTTGGATTGTTACATTTTTTCTCCTGTTTTTTGTGGGTCCTAAGTGCGACTCTGACATATGCACAAAGGGCCACGCATGCAAAGAGGTTAGGAAAACGCACAAGAAGGGGGATGAGGGGTCTGGAAAACCCTAGGAGAGGGGAGGGAGTGAAAAAGCCCGGCATGGAGGCGGGAAAAACTCAGCGGGACAACACGCACCACGCAAAACATTTTTCATCGTTAGCAACCATAAAGAAGACAAAACCAGGCATCAGGCGGCGGCAGGCGCCGCTCCTCTCTTTCCCCTCCAAATTTCCCACTGTATCCTGTGCCACTCTTTATCCTTGCCAGTTTCTTGCCCCTCGGGAAACCCCGGTTCCCCCGCAACCAGACAGACCACAGCTAATGCAAAAACAAACATAACACCAGCGACCAAAACAAATTTGCACAATGCACCAAGGAGAACGGGAGGGGGGAGGGTACGGAAAGAGGATACAACTAACACATGATAACAGTTTTCAGTTTTCCTTGCTTAAGTGACACTTTTTTTTAGCAGCTTCAATTTAACTTTTTTGGAAATGTTTCAAACTATCAGCAGTGATTTTTGGGGGGATTATAAATGGGATTATATTTAAAAGTTTTTTTATGGGAGTTTTTAAAGTTTTTAAAACAATTTATTGAAGATTAAAATTCAAAGATTATAAAGCTTATTTAAGTTTTCTTAAAAGTGTTTTAAATAAATAAATAGGACCAGGAAAATATAGAAATAATTGAAACAAACTTGCTAAACCGATTGTAATAAGAAAATTAATTATAAAAAATTTATTAACCCAACAAATATTTATAATTGTGTTTTTCAGAAATAGTTTAAACCCTGAAAAAAACTCGTAAATAACATAATTCCCCCTTTAAAACCTCAGGCCAGCCGTCTTTTTCCGGAATCTTATATGCGGACAGTTACTCGACCTGTTCTCCCTTCGCCTATTGGTTGTGCACACAAAACACACACATGTTTTGTTCTTTTTTTTATGTGGCGCCAGCAGAACACCCACACTTTTGCACTTATATTTTCCTGCTGCTCCTGATCCCCTTTTATTTCCCCCTTTTTTTTCCGTCCAAGAGCAGCTAACGATGGGGCAAGGAAAAAAAGGGGAAAAAGGCGGCGACTAGGCGTGAATTATGACCTATTGAAACCTCAAACAAGACCCAGGCTCAACAACAACAACAACTCACTGAGTCACTTTTCCCCCTTGTTTTTCCCCCGAAACATACACTCCTTTATTTTCCTTTGGGTCTCAGGACGCTCCTTGCCGCCGTCCCTGGGCGCCCCCTCTGATGTCTGCAATTTTTACTTTATGACTTTATTCTGTCCTCGTTTTATGCATTTTTTATGCCGCTCCGTTGCGGTTTTCTCACTTTGTTGGCCAACAAATCCACACACACACAGAGAGTGGGTTATATATATATACTATATCCCTTCCTTTCCCCTTCCCGATTCTATATCCTGTTTCTATTTGAGTTTGTATCCCTGCTGCATTATTTATGCATTATTTAGCTGAAGCGACAACTATTGGCTGTCGGACAGCTTAATGGGTGTAGGTTAATGGGTGCCACATGTGAAAAATGAGGTTTACTCCAGGGTTTGGTATATCTAAGGGTTATGCAGGTTTTTCTTTATGGATATTGTAATAGAAGAAGGGTTTGCAAGGGCTTTTAAGCAGGTTTTTTGTGAGAAGATTAAGCTTTGTGTTTTTTAGAAAATTGTATAACAATGCTGATGAGCAGAAACAGCTGTTTAAACAAGCCTAGCTTGACTTTGTGTCTTTAGGAAACTTCTTATGCAATATTAAACATTTTAGAAACATTTTTAAATAATTTTCTAGGCAATTTTGAACTAAAAACTATTATATTTAAATTAAAAAGATGTGTTTATTGAACTCTACATAAAAATTACAACACGCTAACTAATTTAAATTCCTTCTTAAGACCGTAAACCTATTAAAATAAACCCATTGCACACAGAAAGGTAATTACCAGATGGTAACTTGAGATCTTTGGGACCAATTACCAACCCCTTTGTTTTCGGTTATTTTTTATTTTTAATCCACACGATATAATCTTTGCATTTAACTATAAGCTGCCATAAAAAGCCTTGAGCAAAACTCCAATTAAAATGCATCTAAAAAAGTATCCACGTGTCGGACATTTAGGTGCAATAAAAAATATATATTTGAAACGAGACCGACCGCCTCGTGTTGCGATAAAAATCTAAACTTAGCAACTGAAACAAAACTACCGAAATGTGAGAAGTAAACACAGGGTTTAGAGCATTTTTTGGCCACCCAAAAATGATGAAAAACAGACACATAAAAGTCGTGTCGGTTGCCTTTAATGCAATTATATAAAACCGAAAAAAAAAGAGAAGACGCTGGGAAAGTGGGGAAAAAAGTTCAAGTGAGGAAATTGCGTGCAAAAGGGAAGAAAATTTATTGGAAAAACAGGACGAGAAACGAAATTAAACACGCGCAATGGAGCTACTTGCCCCCAGTCAAAGCTCCATCTCCTACTCCCTCTTCTGGCCTCCCTCGCTGGGTGTGCATAAAAAGTCTGAATTATGCTCCATAATAAAAAGTTATGACTGTAAAATTTTTTAATTGCACATTTGGGAGTTTTTTTTTGTGTGTTTGTTTGTTGTTGCTGTTGTTTATTTAATTTGAAATTCGTTTTTAGCTCGCAGACACCGCAAGGAATTTCAGTAGCTTTCCCTCCTTTTATTTTCCAGTTTTTTTCCACCAAACAAATGTGTCAATATAGCCGGGAAAAAGGACTCCCAGACAAAGACAAAGTTTTGCCATTGCGGTTAAACTCAAGTTAAATACTTTAAGCAACGCACAGCTGCAAATAAATTGTTGCTTATAATTTTAGCGCCAGCCTTTTGTTCTAACTTTTAGGGAGTGAAGCAATTAAATGGCCTCGAGGCGTATGAGTTTTCCGCAGAGTTTTTCACAGAATTGTGATGACTGCTCCCTCCTCTCTCGAAGGAAATTGAATTATTATTATTGGCAAACTTGGAGACATTGCTTGATTGTTGCATATTCCAGGGGCATTCCCCTCGGAAATTTGATAGATTTCTTCACAACATAGACATAAATATGTGAGGTAAACAAATGTGAGACACTCGAAAGAATGGGGTTTTAATTGCAAATGTTGATTCAGCCGCTGTTGCAGGTGTGTTGCTGTGTCTCTGTGTCTGCCTCTAATTGATTTTTCAAAACATTTGAGTCTTTTATTTGCAGCCAAGACCATTTAATTTAATAAATAGATTTTAGATATCTGTTTTTTTTTTGTTCGTAATAAATTAGAGAAGGCAATTAGTGTGTATTTTGGTGTTATGATTTATGGCTTTGTGATGTATTTGTTTGTTATTTATATTGTGCGATATTTATATTCCATTATTAAAATTCTTTAAAAATTCAATGGTGTTGAATTAGGCAACAAAGGAAATATTTATTAGATTATCTAATATTTATACCCTTGCAGGGTATTATAATTTCAGTCAGAAGTTTGCAACGCAGTGAAGGAGACCTTTCCGACCTTATAAAGTATATATATTCTTGATCAGCATCAACAGGGGAAACTTTCTAGACATGTCAGGAAGAAATCGATTTTTTGGCCATTTTTGAAAAATTTTATAAGGGGTTACATCATTAAAATTTTTGATTTTGATAAAATATTGAATTTTCAAAATTTTTAAATGAAGTATGCAGATTTATTAACTGTAGAAAATCTTGCACAGAACAGTTTTCCGATTTAAAATTAATGCTCTTTTGCCCGAGTTATGATATTTTTAATTTAAAAAAAAATCAATAAGTTTTTTAATATAAAAAATCAGATATTATAATACAAAATAATATTTTTCTAAGTCAAGGAATCATTTCCGACCCCATAAACCATATATATTCTTGATCAGCATCAACAGGGGAATCTTTCTAGACATGCCCGAAAGAAATCGATTTTTTGGCCATTTTTGCGAAATTTGATAAGGGGTTACATCATTAAAATTAGCAAAAATGGCCACAAATTTTGATTTCTTAAAATTTTAAATTTGGTATGCAGTTTTTTTAAATTAATAAAAACTAACACAAAACTGCTTTCCGAATCGAAATTAATGCATTTTTGGCTTAGTTATGATATATTTTACCTGCAAGGGTATACAAACTTTGGCTTGCCAAAGTTAGCTTTCTTTCTTGTTTTTTATGTTTTCAAACTATTTATTATCAGTTTTTTTTTTATTAAATATTTTTTATTTCTATTTCTGTGTGAAGTTTCATTGTTTCCTTTAAGAGAACCTTATTTTCTTGTTATTTTAAACGAACTTTTCCCTTGTGTAATTTTTCCTTTAATTTTCTTCTTATTCCAACTATTTAATTTCCAACAGATTTTCTAATTACCCCTCCACTTAAAACCTCCTCAACAACTTAGCTGAATCCTAAGTGGTTTAAAAAAAAATTTAAACAAATTTCCTTGTGGAAAGTTTTTGTTGTTATATCCTCCATATTTCACTTGCTGCACACCTCCTGCGGCACTGCTGACATCTGCCGTCCATCTGCATTGTTGGCATTGGAGTCGTCGTCGTCCTCCCTGGCTAATTTGCTTCTCTTTTGCTTTAATCTGGTCGAGTAAATTTACAAATTAATTAAAACAACAAACAAACGAGCGACGAGCAACAGTCGTCGTTGTCGCGGGGCCAAAAGTCAAAAATGTTTAAAAACAAGAGAGGGGCACACAAAAAAACCTCAAAAACACCCACACATACAGAGAGAAAAAAAACAGCGAAATTAAGGCACTAAAAACGGGAACAAGCAACAACAACAATGAGTAGTTGAAAAGGCCAAAAAAAAATATAAGGAAAAGAAGGAGGGAAGCTTGAATTTTTGGTAGCAGGTTTCAGCTTGAAATTCGAATCACTCCTTCCCCGCTTTTTTTTTTTTTTCTCCTTGTTTGCGAGTATATTCAAGGGACACCGCAACAACAACATGAACAGGAAAATACAACAACAACAACTACAACAAATAGAGGGGAGAAGCAACATTCAGACCCGTCGGCAAATGTAAAAAAGTCAAAAAAGAGCCTCGGTAGAGGGACCTTTTTTTCTCCTGTGGTTCTGCTGGGCAAGGAAAAGCGCGTGGAAACGCACAGAAATAATAATAATAATAAAACGGGAGCGGGGGGAGTCCCCCTCCTGTGCAGGGGGGTGCTAGGCGATTTCAGTGAGCCGAGAGTAAATTATAAATTAACGCTGCAGGCGACGCGAGGTCAACTTTTGGTGGCGTCCTTTGCTCCTTCACCTTCCTCCTCCGCTTTCTCCTGCTCCTTTTGCTCTTTGCTCTGGTTTTTTTTTTTTATTTGCTGTTGGTCTTTGACTTACTCACACACACAAACACGCAGGAATCGCGGCCACTATATGTCCTTTTCAAACAGGAAAAGAACAAGGGAAAAAGTTCTACGACTTTGAGTTACCTGGTAAACTTAATATATCATAAACCCCACGATAGATTTATGCCAATTTTGGTATGTGACGGTTTTTAACTATTTTTAATGCTGTAGTTCTTTAGTTTTTTCTTTTATTTTATTAGTTTGTGAGATATAATAGTTATCTGTGGAATTTTAAGGTCAAGACCAATATGATCACAACATAGTTCACTTTTTATAAAGCTAATATATTATAATAATATGAATAGAACTAGTAAAAATGTCCAGTCTAGTAATGTTTCTTAATTATTCCCCCTCTAAAAGCTCTAAATCCGTGTCAATGTAACATATTTCCATTTTTTTAAGGACTTTACAACTCACTCTTGCTTCTAGCTTATACAACATCACCCCAAACCTAATATTTTTTTCCCCCGAATAATACACCCTCTTCTAACCCCTAGAAATACCCTAGAAAACAAAAAATGAAAACACGAAAATCTCACATACAATGGAAACTCGGCACGCGGCCTCAACTGACCGCAAAAAACACATAACGAGTGAAGGAGAAAGAGAGAGAAAGTGGGGACGGAGGACGGGAAATGAAACAGGGGCAGGACAAGGAAAACCTGGGATGAAGGGGGCGGCTCTAGACGGAAGTCAGGGAGCGTGGACAAGTGCTTCAATTGGCATTGGTGGCGATAGTAAATTTCCTTCTGGTCCTGCGAAGGTCGAGCTACTTTTCCGAATTACCAACATGGAGTTCAAGTGCAGCACTGGCTAAAGGGGGTTGAAAGACGGAAAAGTGGATGGGGTTGGCGGCGACTTCTCCCTTGCCCCATGAGATGACATGATAATTGAAAATAAGTTGAGATTTGGCCGAGAGCAAGAGGGAGGAGAGCTTAAGGGCGGAACGGAAGCTGAAAATTCCACTTGCTGGTTAATAATGTTAGCCAAGCGAAAGACCGGCAAAAATCACCAGTTTGTGGGGGGAGTTAATCTACAAAGGATTTGAGTTTTTATAGTTGAGTGAATACGTTTTTTTTCTACTTTGTTGGGGGAGTTCTAAATGGGATTAGTTGGTATATTTTGGGAATTAAAAGGGTAGAGGAACCTTAGACTATTAAAATGTTATGCAAATGAGGCAAAGTTATGAATTATTTTAAAGCAAATAAAGTTTCTCTTTCGTATTATTCAAAATTAAAATAAATTTACTATTTTGTGGCTTTTGTATATATTTAAACTTTATTTAAATATCACTCTGGTTTAACTTTCATTTGGAATACTTTAATTTCTGCAAGGTTTTTCTATATATTTCACACTTTCATTACATTTCCAATGTCTTGGATTTCCTTCCCCCTAACTAGGTTAAAAGTTCTGCAACACTTTTCTCTTATATCTTTTTCCTAAAAACCCCTCAAAAGTCGTAGAATATTCTTCGAGGAGCTTGCATAACTTTACCCCAAGAGAGGTGCACTTTTATTCCAGTTCCTTGGGGGGGGGGGGATACCCTCGAATCCTTGCCCCCTGAGATTGGCACCATGACAAATATGCGGGAAACATGAAACTATACATAAGGTGTACCCCTGGGAGGCGGGGCCAGCAGGGCACGAAGCCCCAGACCCAGCAGGGGAAAGGGGGTTGGGGGACACGCGTGCACAATTAAAAATTTCATTGAGTCGCAACATGGACATGAACGGACATCCGCTGGACGAGCAGCAGATCCTTGGGGGGTTCAGGTTAATATTCATGCATAATTTAATGCCTAGTTCGTTGTCATGATTCTGAATTTATTTTCTAGATATGCAAATTACTTTGTTATTTAATCCTTTTGTGTAATCCGTGGGGCATCATTCCGCATCCTGGGCTCGGAGTCAGTGGCTTATTTTATGGGCAACAACACAGGGACAACACTGAGCCACAAAGAACTGTGGCCGTTGCAGCAGCAACATTTCACAGAGTGATTAAATTTTTTGAATTTCTTGACTTTGTAAATTTTATCTAGAATTTTGGTTATAATTTTTCTAGATTTTTTTTAGGCTGTCATAAAAGCTTAATTTTTCGTTTAGAGTTTCTCACACGAAGTGGCCTCAACTCGCGACGACTGAACGAAGCACGAACGAACGAAGGATCTATCTCATAACTTTATCTTTCTCTGCTTTCATCACTTTTTTGTTTAAATATATTTTTTGGAATTTTTTTTTTGGGATATTTATGGGATCTTTGCTTATTTTTCCACTTAAACAACGGCGCACGCCACACGCACCGAACGAACAATTTTATTTATTGTGAAAGCAACTCGACACGCGCGCCCGCTTTTCCGACAACCACAGCGTTCGAAATTCCCGGCAACATTACTAGAGCTGCAAAAGCATTTCAGGTTTTTGAACAAGGCGCTACACCAATGTTAAACATCAATGTTAAGCGTAACATTGGGAGCTGTGGAACGTAAAACTCTCAGCCCTCGAGAGAAATGTTCTCTCTGGAGGTGGAGAATTCTTTCATCTACTCTCTTGATTGAGAACTAGAGTCTCGTTATCCTTTCATTAGTCGCCTTGTCAGAGAGCACTGTGTGGCATGTGGAACGATTGCTTATGTTGGCAACAAGATGATTTTATGTTACAACAATGTAAACAAATATATTTAAATTATTTTTTGAATAATTTTTTTATAATTTCAATGTGTCAAAAAATAATTTTCTGCCATTATTAAAACGTAAAAAATAACAAGTTTTTAATCCTAAATTTCTCTTTGTAAAAAATAAGTTTATCATAAATATTAAAAACTAAGAAAATGAACTATTAAATAAAATCATTTTTTGACTATTATAATTTGTCTTGTTAATTTTCATTCTATATTATTCTCTGGAAATTTATTATTTTATTGTTTAATAAATTGTACATTAACATTTCATGGCAACAAATAAAGCACCTAAGAGTTGTGGCTTACATTTCCTCAAAAATGACATACATTTTAAAAGAGTTCCACACACACTCCACAAAACTCTCAGTTGGAAAACAAATCTCTCAATTCAAAATTATGTTAAGATGGGAGAATAACAGAAGGTTTCCGAAATAAGTTTGTGGAAGCCATTGAGCTGTTAGGGTTAACAGGAAGGGGAAATCTTCGGTTTAAAGATAAATTATAATACTTTAAATATTAGAAAAACAATATACACACAAACATTATTGAAAGTTTAAAGCAAACTGTTTTATTTTTTTAATTATATTATATTAGTTGTAAAGTAAACATCTTCTGTAGCCTCTTAACATAAGTCCCAACTTCATCTTTCGGAGTAACAAGGGGAAATGGAACCCATCATGAAACAGTTTTCGGAGCCATGTTATCTGAAAAACCTTATTGGAACTGACCTACGCCATTAACTTTTCCACTTTTCCACACTTTAAAGGAATTTAAGCCGCTTTCCATAATTATCCTCAGTGCGAATTCTTGGCACCTTTAATGCAATTTTATTGGCAGCTTAATTATTTTGCATATCGCCAGGCAACGGCAGCAGCAATGTATGTTTAAATACAGTGCAACGAACTTAATTACGTGTAAGTGGCCACATTTAAATTTAATCCCACAGAGAGTTTTCCTTTTTTCTCCCTTCCCCCCCATAATTCCCCATTAAATCCGAGCGCCAAGCAACAGATAAAATTCAGGTAACAAAAAACAAGAAATTAAATGATAAAAACAGGGAAAAAGAAAAACGAGAGAATGCAAAGGTTATCCATATAAAAATATCGGACAGTTGAATCTGAAGGGACGCCGAGAACAGAAGCCTTTCTCTGTTTATTTTTCGATTTTAATCTCGAATATCATCGATCGATGCAATCTGAAAAATGCGTTTTGCCCAAAGTGGTACGATTTTTCTCGAGTTACTTCGACTCTCGATTCCCAATCCACCTTTTGTTTTTGAAATGCAATTTGAATAAAAAGGCAGACAAATGCGGTGCCATTCTAGCTTTCAAGAAGGCATCGAAATACAATGCCCGGGAATGGCTGGTAAACAGCTCAACAAAAATAAAGTAAAATAAAATAACATCAATTTTAATACCAATTAGGATACTTTTCTCTGCTCCAACTCCGTCTTTTGATTCCAAGGGAATGAATGACTGCAGTGAAAGAGCAGGAAAAATGAGAAAAAAGGCGGAGCAAGGTGCGTTGAAAACTGCAGAGGAGTCGCGACAAAACAAAAGAAGTGAAACCTGTTCAGCTGGACACAGGGATGGGAGTCCTAATGGGTCGGAGATTCTTTTAAATATATATTTATATAACAAATTGAAGGTAGTTTTATGGGAATTTTTTGTTTTATTCAAGCTTTTCGACTATTAAAAATGCATTACAAAAAATAAATAAGAATCAGTAAAGTTTACAGCCTTAATAATGAAATCTCAATACCTACAGATACCTCTTAGAATCCCACAACTTAAGTATCTTCAAGATACTTTCGTATCCTTCGTGTTTCTTGTGACATCCCAACACTATGCGTGTCACGAAACCATCTCCATCTAGGGACCCGGACAGGTACATATCAACTGTAAATCGGACGAGGCAAAAAATATTTCAAACTATATAAAGAAAAGCAAAGCAAAGAGAAGAGCAGTAGGGCTCCACAGCGCAGTTGAAAGATTAAAATCAGAATCAACGTAAACAGCGGCAAAAGAAAATAATGCAAATTCAGATGAGTATCAAAAGTTGAAGTTGAATTGTGCCCGTGATGCCGGGATGCTGGGATGCTGACAGGCGCAGGGGGGCGTGGCACTGCACCAGCTATTGCATCCACACAAACGCTAGGACAAATGCTAGCCGGCAGAATAATGAAGATGAGAGACTCGCCTCTCCTCTAGAGCAGCAGCATTCATCAGTGGGCGTGGGATCTCCCAAGTTCCTGAGCAGCATTACACGGCAAAAAAAAAGAAATAAATAAAAAAAAGGAGGGCCAAGGAAGCCCTGAATAGACCCCCGGCCAAAGGTCAGTGAACCAGTGAACTGTGCTGACATGGACACGGGCAGTATGGCTACAGGTACATACATATGTAATCTGCACTTATATATATATAAATAAATACCCTCAAAGTGAAATCCACGCATTCCCAGCAGTTGTGTTGGTCATCAAGGAAATGACAGGTGCCAGGGGGGGAAATGGGAAATAAACTTTGCTCTATATATGTATGAGGATAGAGGAAAATATGCAGGGCGATGTTGTGTTTGTGTTGACACACGATAAGTATCTTATTAAAAGGAAATGATTGGTGTATTGAAGCGACCAAGTGCAAAAGGTTAAAACAATATCAATTACCATAATGGCAAATCGAGTGTAGTTGTGATATAAAGGCCATCAATGGATATGCATAAACTTAGTACAATAGAAAGTTAGAAAGTAGAGAAATTCCCCTTCAGGTTACAATTCGATCGAAGGCCTCATTTGAAAGAGTTCATAAGCTAAAAATGCATTCATTACATTCTTTTCTGTGTTATAAAATCCATCCAAAAATTTCCCTAAGTGCAGCCAAAAGCGAATCCCCGAAACAGGACAGTTTGAACAACAAAATTAAGTCGGACATTTAGTTTGGATTATGCCAGAGCGGGACAAGAGTCGAGTATTTCGAGCATTTCGAGCAGCTTAAAATGTGTTTTCCATTGTCTCGCTGCCTCAGCGCTGCTCCGTTCTCCTGGATTATGCGTTTCGGCCTCACTGGGGGTCAAAGTTGACACGCATTTGCATTTGGGAAAACGACAACACAGAGCAGAATGAGCATCAGACTGTGCCAGTAATTCCCAAACAAACGATTTAAAAGGTTCAGGGGTTTTTGCGGCAAAATATCAAAGCCGAAGGAAAACGGTTAAGTGGTACGAAATGGTTTGCTTCCTTTAAATCGTCAGCTTTTTTTCGGTCACTTAGGTGTCCTTTTTAGGCAACGCTCTTGGCTACCTCAGCTCACATAATCTGCATTATAATTTCATTGCTATCTGCTCACCTGTTACACCGTCTCAGGTTGCTTTAGTTTAGGTTTATCCCTGTCTGTGTCTCTGCTCTTTTTTTCTTTATTTCTTTTTTTGAGGACCTGCCTGGGCCTGGACTGGCGCTTGATTTTATGACCCTCATTAAAGGCGTTCTCTCTCGGCTCGCCGGTTATTTCGCGTTGGTCCCTGGAAAAACCCATTCAGTGGCAGGCACCGCTTTTCCCTTTGTTTTTCTCACTTTTTCGGCGCTGTAGGGTGTCCACCAAATGGGTTCTTCGAACTCGGTTATTCTCGGGTTTCTGATTTCGGATTCTGGAATTGTGTAAAAAGAGTTCAGCGAGACAAATGGTGCTTGAGCCGCGTAATAGATCAGCGGAATAATCGTGTAACAATGTGCTCTCCGGCGACTTGAATAGCCAGCTAATGGTGTTTGTTGAAGGGGAACTAGTTCAGGAGAATCTTGAGCGGGAAAGATTTATTATACTAAGAGCAGTTTATGGGATAAAAACAAAGAAAATAACCAAAATGGAATTTATTTAGCAAGGAAAATGCATGAGCATTGAGAACATATATAGAAATCCCACTTAAATCTATAGAAAATGTGTCTACTTCTACTTATACTCGCTCTTTTACTTTTAGTCTAGGATAACCTGATTGTAACTAACTCAGAAACCTCTAAAAACACTGCTTAATATCCCTCTAAAATCTAAAGAAAATCCCTACTACACTATTTTTGTTTAAAATATCAAAGAAAATATCTAAAAAATATTGTAACCAACTCAGAAACTCTACCAAAATAAACCCTTCTTTATTTAGAATCTCCCAAATACAGGATTTCCTTTACTTCCACTACGTTTGTAGCTCATTCAACAGTTTAGGCAAATAAAAAACCCAAACGAATTTCAACCAACAAAAAAAAGGAGAACAAAAACCTCTACAAAAGCATTTAAAGAGCACTCGGTTTGTTTTTTCGGCATTCGCGTTCCTATTCCGCATTTATTATCGCCCGGCAAACAGTTCAAAGCGAAACAAAGCTCTCCAATGATGTCGTTTAATGAATTTTTATCTGAGAAAAGGAGACGCAGGGCTGAGCAGTGTGAACCGGGGCTCTTAGAGGTCATAAAAAGGGTTCACAGACGATTTGCTCGAATTAATTGCGCTGCCATTAACGAAGCGACGTGGAACATGGAGGGGGAGTGGCAGCCAGGAATGGCAATGACAGCCGGGAATGGGTGGTGTGGGAATGGGAATGGGACCACCACCACCACCACCCACCCACGATATCCGCCGAGATCCAAGCAACCCCCTAAAGCAGAAATTTTCGGTGAAATTATTCTCGCTGGTAATTTGTTTTTTAGCCTTTTGTTGTTGACTATGAGGGGGGAAATTACAAATTCGCTTGAACTGCACAACAATATTTGTTTATTTGATTTTATTTTGCATGTTTTGTTGTGTTGGCATCGTCTCTTTATACTTTTTTTTGTATGTTTATTTTTATTTTATTCGGGAGTCCCCGGAAATGTGAATTGAAATGCAGGGTTAAGAGACCAAACAAAGCAACAGGTTCTGGTTAATTGAATTCGAAAGGGTAGAACTTTGTGAACTTTACTCTTCTTTTTCTGGTTTCTGATTGCTTAATTTTTGATTTTTAAATATTCAAAAGATTAACTGGCGATTTTGCAGGCTACTTCATTAAATGTGGCTCCCTCTTTGGAATTATCTTAATTAAATCTCAACAAATTGAACACACGCATGCGAGGGGGCAACGATGCCTATCTTGATCATTAGAGGGAACAAATTTTTATTGGAACCTCTCAACTGATAAAGATATCTCGGTATCTTTGGCAAATTTATGCAGTGCTCGCCCCCCTAAACTATCATTAGGAGAACACCTCACAGAGACTCTTCGAACTAATTAAGCTGGATAACACAAGATACACAAATCAAGCGGTGGCTGCGATAAAAAACAGAAGAGGAACAAGCTGCTGGAGCTATCATCTAGGAGCTAAGAGAGGGGCCATCGTTTAACAATAGTTTCCCTCGGGACCCAAGGAGGCGTTGCTCTGGCAGGAGCCCAATAATTATCTACTACATCATATTCAAATGAAACGAGATGAGAATGCAATTAAAGATGCATAGAAACCCGATGGAGGGTTCACTCAACTGTGGCTTTGATTGCTTCATTTCCACCGATTACCTAACATCCCAAAAGACCCTAACCTGGGACACGGTCGCCGAGTCGCTTGACAAGATTCGGGGGGCAGGAGAGATTAGAAGTCAATCCAGTTAATCCCCAAAGCGCGCAGCTGCCAGATCATAAAATCAACGTAGCCACAATATCAAAGGGGAACCCTTTTTTTCGAGCCAGGCTTGGAATTTTTATTGTATCCGCATCTTTATGGGCGTTTATTAATTACCCATCGAGGCATTGATTTTCATGGGACAGCGGCGCAGCAGCGGCTTCGAAAGAAGTCCGTTTCTGTTTCTTCATTTTTGGGGAGCAGCAAAGGGAATGAAAGAGCTGGCCTTCAGATCGATGGATACACCCAAGTAAATACTCCTCTCTCCGGCAAATGACAAAAATCCAAGGCGTTGAATTAATTTGTGTCCACACACAGACGTCCGTCCACTCTACTCGGGTTCTGCTTGGTTCTCCTGGCACAGACACACAATCTCCACAGCTTCGATAAAGCGTTTAGTTCGTGGCCGTCGCTGCCACTGATAAATCGTTCAGCCTGAGTTCGTGTTGGGCTTTCAACGCTCTTATGGATGCACTTAGAAAAAAAAAATATATACTTAAGATATTTTATGAGAATTTTAAGCAAGGTTTGTATTGATGAAAAGAAGCACCTTATCAATCGTAAAATATTGGTTTAAAACTCTGCAAACATAGTCTCAAAATACCCCTCTTTTCTGACAGTGCATCAAGCATTTCATTAAGCGTTCGAGTATTGATGATCGGCTGTCGAGCGAATGACCAAAATCCCGAGATAAGAAAGTACCCAAAGCGGATGCTCTCCTCCTTCTCGGGAGATGTGAAACCTGAGAAAATGCAACCGTTCGTCGTTCGGCGAGATAAGAGGCTGGAGAAGCTGTAGAAGTCGAAGAAGCTTGCTCCATTGAAAGGGCATTAAGGCATTACCCGGGGGCCCAGCTCCACAATAAGCAGAAGGCAGAAAGAAGGTAGCCCAGAAGGTGTGAATATGCTCGAGAAATGCCGGCGATAAAGCGTAAAGTTTAAAATTTTAATTAAGCAAAAAAAAAATAAAGAGAGGAGAAGCTGAAGGAATCCCAAGCCCAATCCCAGGGATGAAAAGGAGGAGGAGCAGCACATGGACCTGCTGAAGGAGGTGTCAGCTTTTGAGCAGCTTTAAGGATTGCAGCTTAAGTCGGTTTGCCTAATTGAATACCGGGGACCCTTTTCGGTGGAAGGGCGTGTCCCGGCATCCCAGCTCCAGATAACTTAAAGCGATTTCTTTGGCATTAAGCAGATGATATCACAACAGAGATAAAACAATGACGAGAACGAAGGATGAGGAGGAGATGCTGCCTTTTGCCAGGGATTAAGTTGGCCTTAAAGTCCAAGGTCGCAGCTAAGAAGAGAGTGTATATGTGCGATTATTATTCATTATTTATTGCAATTGATCGGCCTGGTACTTCTCGGGATCATAGTAGGCAGTCATTACGATGCGTCCGCTGAACTTGCGTCCCGTGAGCGCCTTCAGGGCCTTCTCGCAGTCCGCCACGCACTCGAACTGGACGTAGACCTTGCCACAACCTTGCGGCGAGTGCGACTTGCCAACGGGCCGCGGGATCTTGAGGCTGCGCACCTCGCCGTACTTGGCGCACTCCAGCTGGATGTCATTGCGAATGTCCTGGTACTCCTCGTCGTCCAGCAGCTCCTCGGGCAGGACCATGTTGAGCAGGCAGAGCACCTCGGTGGGTGTGCCGGTGGTGAGGAAGGAGGCGTTCAGTCCCGGCACCTGAAGCACAGGCACCGGCGCATTGGCCACGATTTTTCCACTGGCTATCGAACGCTGGACCACCAGCTTGCGCTCCCCCAGCTGCATGCCGTTCAGGCCGGCGATGGCCTGGTCCGTGACCGAGGTGTCAATGTACTCGAAGAAGGCATAGCCCTTGCTCAGATTGGTCACCGAGTCCTTGATCAAATTGAAGCCCCGCAGATGGCCAAAGGAGAGCAACAGCTCCTTGATCTGCGGCTCCTCCAGGCACGAGGGGAGACCCCCGATGTAGATCTTGTTCGGGGAATCCGGCACAGAGCTGGAGATGTTGCTACTCGACAGGGAAGTGACAGCAATCGGAGGATAGGCGTTGGTGGTAGTGGTCAGGGGCTTGTCGTACTCCTCGTTGCAGCTGACGGAGGCCACCGGGTGATAGTCGTGGGGCCGTCGGATCTTCAGGTTCTGTCCGCGAAAGTTGATGCCATCGAAATTGATGGCCTGGGTGGCCTCGTCCATCGACCGGAACTCGAGGAAGGCGAAGTTCTTCTCCAGATTGGTCTGGCACGTAAGCACCGCCTTGCCGTCCCCGTTCAGCTTGTTCAGTCCCAGGGCCTTGAGCTGCCGGTTAAAGAAGTCCATCATGTCCACCTCGGTGATGCCAAAGGGTATGTTGCCCACATACAGGCGACGTGCCTGCCGTGTGACCATCGCTATGGCAGCAGACTCCCCCAAGGGCTGCTCTGGCACAATTCGCGAGGCTATCTGGCCGCTCGCCTGCATGGCCTTGTACTGGATCGGATTGAGGTGGGCGTAGCCCTCCGGCGGAATGTCCCAGGACGAGCGAGGACGACCCGGACGGCGCTGCAAACGGGACTTGAGCATATAGATGGTGTTGGAGCGCGTGGGACGGTGGCGCGGCGACGATGGGTCACCCCGAGAACGATCCCTATCCGAACGATTGCGACCCATGGTTAAAAAAAAGTTAATTATAATTATTATTTTTAGTCCGGAAAATGAAAAGTGAATGGTGGAAATATTTTACACAAATTGTTGACAGTCGCTGAGGAAAAACAAAGGCCACCTTGGTCTAAGGAACAACTTTTGGAAACTTCTAGGAGTTGTGTGACCTTTTCTTTATGGGTTTTAAATGCATTTTCTTCTTTAAAATTTGTTATTGTTTATGTCTGTGTGGTTCACCTTTAAGCCAATTAAAATATTTACCAACCAAACATGTCAAATATTTAATAATTTGAATTGCCCCCCCATGGCTTCCGCTGAAAGCCGCAATTAAGTCGTTTATCATATCAGAAAAACCGATTAGTTTTCAGCCGAGAAATATCTTTTGTCAATACAAAATATCCACGTATCTGCGGGTGCAATTCCAGCGAATAATCGTAATCATCATAATTTTCGTTAATATCGCTAATCAATTATAATTAATTGGCAACGGATCGCCCGCAGGCCGAATAAATAGAGAATAAGCAATTTGTTAAGAAATGCCTTTTTGTATTTCTACGTTTTTGGGGTTCGTCAGGGGACTTGCGTGTGTCTCTATCGCAATGTGTGGTCTTCTCCTGTCCTCGGGGGTTCCGTCTCTCTAGAGATGAGGATAGGATGATGCGATGCTGGCAGGGAATCCATCCGTCCTCACACGACATTCCCTGGAAACGCGACAACCACAACGACTTCATTTGGAACCCGAGGGGCGGCTCAATTAATTCAAGAAAAAAAAGGCGACACAATAAAACTGTCAGCTCAGATCGAACAGAATAAAAGAGGGAACCCAAAGCACAAAGAATAGAAACCAACACTCGGGGAAAATATATAAATTTATGTAAATTTATTTTATTAAAAATGCATTTAAAGAAAACTATTTTATTATATTTTCTTTCGAATATTTCAAATGAAAGGCCCTTATAATGATTTTTAAAGGTTTTTAAGATTTCAAACCACCTCAAAACTTGTATAATTCTGAAGCTAACATCTCCTAAAACCACAGAATATTTATATCTACGAATTTTCCCCAAGTGCATTTGTAGCCGTACCAACTTTGTTGAATCGCAGACCCAAGTGATAATTTATGTGGCGATCCTCTCGATCGCCTGCGGTCTCTGCCAGCCGCGATCCTTTATGGAGATTTTCCCCTCATCAGCCAGGATAATGGTCTACTGTTTAATGGTTATTTGATGGCTAAAACGATCCCGCTCGGATAGAGAGATAAAGCGAGGGGATGTACATAAATATTCCCGGTCATGATTCAACGGCAAATTGACACCTATGAGGTGACTGCTCTCGTGCACACTAAAATGCAATCTCTGTGCGGCATTAAGCCTAAATTAAATATATTTCATCCAGTGTCCGAAAACCAATTAATTCTTTGTTCGGGCGTTTGAGCGTTGAGCTTGTTGCCAATGGCCAGAACCTGTCCGCAGGCAGGCAGGCAGCCCCTGACAAACGCAATTAATTTGTCCATTTAAATTCTGGCAGCACACGTTGGCTCCTCTCCCTTGGTTCCTTCCATCTCTGACATTTCCATGTCCATGTCGATGATGGGATGACGAGGAACTTGGGGCCCCGAAATTCTCTCAATTTTTTCGATCACCGATTTTGGATTTTTTTTGGGCCATTTATTTGAACAATCACGAAGGCGATAAATTAATTTTTTTCCTTAACGCACAAACAAGTCAATAAAAATTCATAACAAATTGTGAGCCACGTTTCGGGCTCATACAACTACATATATATTATATGTATATGCCCGAAATGGAAATCAGTTAAGAGCCAAAAGCCGTGTATGCAACCATATTATAGTCATATGGCTTGAAATTGGTAACTTTATCGGTTGCGGTTGTGTGGGAAAAAATATTGAAAAATATCAGAGAATATCAAGAAAGAGATAAGAGTTTAAACTATTCATATTAATTAAGAATTTAATATTTAATTTGTTATTTTGTGACATTTAATTCCTAAAACTAACTAAACCTTCGTTAAATAAAACTTAATAAATTAGTTTCCTATGTAACTATTTTTATGGAAATTTATTTAACATCATCCCCTATCCCCTCGCTCTTTAATATTTAAGCCCAGTCTATATCCTTGTCAATCAATCACATTTTTTTTTGCACACAAAACAAGGTCATATTTTTATTTTGTTAATTACGCTCTTTTCCCCCGACATTTTGTTGCGGTTGCCGGACTATTATTGTCCCGTTGAAATAACAGAAATATTGCATTGATATTTATTTTAAAATGTCCATAAATATTATGCTACCAATTGTTGTTTGCCTTGTGACTTTTTGCATAAAAAAAAACTATGGCATTAACCGGAAACAGAGAGACCGACCGCACAAGTTGAAAGAATTGCAAATGGATTTGGTTTGATTTTTATACATTTGAGAGAGCCCCAAGGCTAGGGCCTCATCTTTCCACGAATTCGGGAACCCAACTGAATTTTATAATGAACTTTTGGGTTTGGGGTTCGGAGGTTCAATCTTTTTTTCTAGTGCCATCAATTGATTTGTGGCCGTAAGCGTGTGAACGTGATTTTATTATCAAATATTTTCCATGCTGTGTTAGTTTTAGTAAATTAAATAAATCATCGAATGGCAGCAAACAGCAAAAAGTTCTCTCTCGACCTCCCTACCCCCCCTCTGTGTCTGGTTTTGTCAACAAGAATATTTCAATTTATTTTCTGATGAATCAACAGAAACGTAAAACAAAAAATAATAAAAGCTGAAATAAAACAATTTTTGCATTCAGCTTTTGCCCTTTTGCCCAGGGAGTGTCCTGTAGTGTGTGTGCTGTTTTTTTCTTTTTATTATTCCTTGTCCTGCTGCTGCTCCTGCTCCCATAAATATCTCTCGAGTGCATCCGCAACTACTTCAGATTACAGATTTCAGCATAACAATTTGTTTTTTCTCCACACACACACGTACATATATATTCTGTATTTTTTTTGGCCTTTTGTATATATATTTTTATGCAATTTCTCGACAATTTGTCGGAGGTTGCTCGTTCCATCGCCATTCAGTCTCTTCAGTTCTTTTGGGTGAGGAATTTGCATCATAAATTGTCAGCAATGTCATAAAAAATATATACAGTGGCTCACAGCTTATTTCGTGCAGAGGTAAACTTGAAATTCAAAGTTGTATATCTGAAAAACTATAGGTGATATGAAAAAAATTTTAACGCAGTTATGTTAAGTAGGGCTTAAGCGTTTATTTAAGCCCTTAATTATTTTTCAATTCCACAAGATAACGAAAAAAACTTTAAAAAACGAAAAATATTGGTTATTTTTATGTCACAGCTTATTTCGTGCAAAAACGTTGGGTACATATAACTTGTAAATTGTTATTTTAAATTAGCTAATTTTTTTTGTAACTCATTGGAGGCGATATCAGCTAATTTATTTATCCCTCCGATGCTTTTCATATCACAGGAAAATACAGTTTTCTGTGAATTAACAAAATGCGCTCCGCACGACTATCGAACTGCGGGAATTGGTCCTTAATCATTTTAAAAATGCAAAAACTTGGCGAAATATTACTTAAATAATTAACCTTACCCTAAGTGCTGTTCAGTAAATCATCCCAAGCTTCAATCGGGAAAATCGTGAGGCAGATATTGGCCGAAATGCTCCTAACCAAATTTTTATTAAGCTTGAGGAAAGGTGAATTATCCGGAAAATTAATGTTAATTCAAAAAATTTGGCGACAAAACTAATAGTAAATGTTGGGCATGAAATGGCCCAAAAGTATTCTGTGGAAACCGTCCGCCGTTTATAACGGGAACACATCTTTAAAGGCCGAGTAACCCGGAAAAAGCCTTTCGAAACCAATACAAATCCGAAGTGCAGGCTTAAATTGGCCAAGGATCACATAATTTCATTCGATTTCGTTCTGGAATGAATTAATTTTCACAGACGAGACCAAATTCAATATTTATGAGGTCGGACCGAGACCAATATGTTTGAAAACAATCAAATTCAGAGCTTCACCACAAGAACCGATCCCCTACAGCCAAGCATGGTAGTGGTACTCGCATGGTTTGGGCGTGTATGGCGGCAACCGATGTTGAAAACCTGGTTTTTATCGAGGGAAATATGGCTAGAATATGTACCTTCAACTTTGGAAGGATAACTTGCTCCAGATCGCCGATATATTGGGCCCAAAGCGGATTTTCTGACATTACCATGACAATGACCCAAAGCAAAAATCGACTCTTGTGCAGACCAGGTTGATATGGAACTGCCCTAATGTGGTGAATCCACTTGCCCAGTCACCAGACCTTATCGTCCTTAAGATTTTGTGGGCGATTCTGGATCTGGACATCCGCAAGAGGTCGATATCTTATAAAAATGGTCTCAAAACAGCCCCCTTGGAAGAATGGTCCAAGATTCCAAAGGAGTCCTCAGAAAAGTTGATTTCTTTAATTAAAACTCTTTTAGAGGACGTCATCAAATAAAGTTAAGACAAAAAAAATTGTAAGTTTAAGCAAAACCGAAATATTTAAGATAAACTTTCTTGCACGAAATAAGCTGTGACATAAAAATAACCAATATTTTTCGTTTTTTAAAGTTTTTATCGTTATCTAGTGGAATTGAAAAACAATCAAGGGCTTAAATAAATGCTTAAGCCCTACTAAACATAACTGCGTTTAAATTTTTTTCATATCTCCTATAGTTTGTCAGATATACAAGTTTGAATTTCAAGTTTACCTCTGCACGAAATAAGCTGTGAGCCACTGTATATTTGTACATGCTGCTGTATATACATTCCGGCTCTTTGTTTCTGTCGCATAAGAAGCATAAGGAGCGGCGGCAGAGGGATTTCTTGTGGGAGGACATTGACATTCAGTTGGTTCCTCGTAATTTCATTTTACTTTACATCAGAGGGAAGAAGGGATCTCCTTTTTTCTTTCTCTTACCCCGTTGGGTGTGTGCAAATGCAGCCGAATTAAGCTCTGGGATATAGCTCCCTGAAAAAGGGAATTCCTAATGATATTCTGGCCCAAATTATCAGCTTAGAGTTAGGGTGGAGGCGGAAGTGTAATGCAGTTAGCTGAAAATGCAATCACTTTGGCAGGGAGCAGCTTTAAATGCTGAGGGGTTATCTGCCACTCCCCTTGATCTTGGGCTTAAGGGTTTGGTTTTCTAGCAACAATATGAGTTAATTTAATATTTAAACTCTATAAATTATTAGTTTTTGTTAAAACCCCCATCAAAGCTTCCCTCAATTAGTGGTTATCGCTCGAGAAACCATTTCCAAAAGTTCAAATAAATAACATTCAATGATTCAGAGTTCCCGCTGAAGCTTTAAGACCCTTCACAGCTCTCCCTTAGCTATGATATATTTTATGTAGAAATATCAATAGCTATTCGATTCAAGTTGATGGCCGTCTTCTCAAACCGCAGGAAACTATGGAAAAGTCTGTTGTTTCAACCCCTGCGACAAGCCACAAATGCCATAAAATGGGCATCTTCTCCCCCGATTTGTGGGGCTTCCCTTCTCTTCCGCTGCATTTACAAAATTTATTTGCTCCCCCCTTTTGGAATTTAACCCTTGAACGCTTTTCTGAAATTGATTTCTATGCAATTGTTGTTTCGCTCGAAGACTTTGGAGGAATTTATGTTTATGTTTATGCCTTTTCCCTTGGCCATCTCAACATTTCTACCCTCTGTCCGACGACGACGACGACGACGACAACGACATCGTTATAATTCAATAACCAGATTCCTTCGGAGGACCCTCCTTTGTCTCGGACAATGCGTTAAAATCAATTCAGAATTTATGCACTTTGGCTGGGTAATTTATTTTATGAATGTTTAATAATCTGTGCACCGAGTAAATTTATGACAATCGCATGTTAATTGCCAGCTTGGCGCCGATATGTCAGTCAACACGAAACGGGGATAGGGATGGGGTTTGCGATTGGTTTGGGGCTGGGGCTTTGGCCCTCTTGGGGGATATTGTAGCCCGGACTTAGCTGCAGTCGTCGACGAGTCGCTCATTTTGTTTACATTCAATTTCATAAGTGGTAGTCCCGGGCAAGGGTGCCCTTTGGGGCCGGGAAGTGCTCTATTGACCAGTGTTGACCCAACTCCAACCCCTCTCGGATATAAGCACTTGGCTGACATGTTGAACACATTATTAGAACGCCCTGCTGACGAATATCGATTGGAATTTCCATCAGCCATTTAATGAGGGGGGTGGTGGCTGCATAATGGTTGAAAGCGAAACTTTAACAGCTGAATATATGGTCTAGAAATTAAGAGAATTATGTGGCATACTTGGGAGAGTTAAAACAGAAAGTCTGGACAGGATTTATGAGAACAATTCGTGATTTATTCGGTACCAGGGAGGTGGATAGTTTTGAAGGTATCAACAAGCTAAACTTTGGGGTTTCTTAAAATAAAATTATGGTATAATTTAGAAGGGAAAGAGAATAAAAGGATAAAGAACGTAGGACACATATTTACTTAAAAGGACCTTCACCCTAAGCCCCTAAAGCTCTGTGAAATTCGGTCAAAGTACTTTAACATTCTCCTGTCATTTACCTAACCAACTTCCGCTGCTCAACTGAAACAGCAAGTGAAGGCTTCTCCGGCAGCTCCAACTCCGGCTCCGACTAGTTGGTGACCCAGTTGGTGGTCGTAAATCGCCGGAACTATTCAGAGTCCTGCGAAAGCCACTCCACTCTCCATCATCAGCTTCAGTGTGGAGCCAAGAGCGACACTTGTTTGTCCAGGCAGTGGCGGCGACGGCTGTCGCGTGGCAACCTCTGACCGGAGGAGCTCCCTGCTCTCGCCCGATCTCTGGGCCACTTGAAAGAGCATGATTTATGTAAGCTCTACACATCATAAGCGAATGCGTTTATCATTTTTTACACTCGAAGCTGAGGCTGAAGCCGAGGCTGCAGCTTGGCTGAAATCTTGAAACTCTGGCGACGTTGACAAATGACAAAAGGCAGGCGGAAAATCCAGAAAAGCCCTGAAGTCCATCCCAGGCTCTTGGCTCTTAATTTGATCTCTCCAGTTTCTGTGGCTCTCGGAGTTTTAGCATCAGCTTCAGTTTCAGCACGCGCATCCGGATTCCGGACTATTCCTCTCGTGCCTTTGTCATTAAATATGCAATAGATTCCTTCACCGCTCGGCTTCTAACTTTGTTTTTGTTTCGCTGTTTTTTTTTCTTGTGTCTTCTTTTTAAAGCATTTGGCCAGTCAGTGTCGCATAAATTATTCTGTTAACAAGTTGTGTCAACATCATCATTAACAACAACAACTACAGGCGGCGGCACAGCACATCTCATTGTCGGTCGACGGTCTCCGAGACTCTGAAATGTGAGACGACAGCGACGACGACCAGTGAAACTTTTCTCCTTTTTTTTCGTATCTCTCTCCCCTGTAGATATATCTTGTATATATATGTATATTCCTCTTCTATTGGCTAATGGGAAACATGTGTTGCCACAAAAAGTTGGACATGCGAGAGCTGATTGCGAGGAGAAGTTGGGGGGTAAAGACTGGCGACATTTGCAATGGAAATCCAGAGACAGACGGAGAGAGACTCAAGGTGAAATTTCAAGCCATCAATGTGTATGCTCCAGAAGGAAAACATTAAACTGAATTAGGTATCAAAGGGGATTACATAGAAGCTTAATAGAAACATCTTGAAGTTGTTGAAAGTCCAAGCTTAAACATAGTTTTTATTGGAATTTCTTTAAGTAATTGGAAGTTTATTTTCCCATCAAAAGGTTGTTAATTTTCTTGCCTTTTTCCCTGGCAAATCACCAATAACTCTTTCCGGTTTCACATTTTGCAAATTCCTAGAAGTTCAAGCATTTTTATGATCCAAACCATAGGCTTAGCTCCATTCGACACTTGACCATTCCACGCACAACCAGGCAAACTTCCTCCCACAAACTCCTCCATCAATAACCATGGAGTGTCAACGAACTCGGGAACTTCTTCGCCCATTTGCGGATACTTCAGGCTTCCCCTGAAGACTCTTAAAAGACGGTGCCTTCTAGGCAATTATCGGCAATCGACAGAGGAAGCCGGCGATAAGTCAAAACTTCTTCCTCGATTCGCTACAATGTGAAGGAGAGAAACAATGGCAGAGAGGCGCCTCTAACTGAGCCCGAGTGGCGATTACCTTTTGCGATTGGCATGGCCAAGTGTCAGGTAAATGCACAAAGAGTGCGCAATATGAATCATATTTTGCGATCGCGGCTCAACTTCCTGGTCAACAGCAGTGGCCGGCCGAGTCAATGGCTAATTGGATTTCCCGAATGGTCGAGGATTGGGCCATGCTCTAAACAATAAATGTGGTGGCCAGGAGGAGAGAGAGACTCGACTCGGTTTTTGCGCTGGCCATTGTCAAAGGGCCATGGCCTGGCTTTGTTACCCCCGGACCTCCCGGTCTCGGACTCTCGGACACTCTGGCATAAAGTGAAATTGTGCGTAAAATTCGTTGGTCACGTTTCCACGTCTGTTGACAATTGTTTTTGCCGGCTCTCAGCCGCTGCTCTGCTCTCTGCTCTGTTGTGTTTGCTGCCATTAAACGCGTGCACATGCTACCCCATCCCGAAACCATCCTGTTCCCTCCTTTCATCCATCCTTAGATGACTGCAGTTCGTGTCATTTCCATTGTGTGGTCCCCAGCACTTGAAAAAATGCTATAACGGAGATGTTTTAAATTTTTAAATAATTTTTTAAGCAAGGAAAACAGAGTTCTGTCAAGAGACTTCCTTCTAAGCACTTAAATTCTTTAAATTATAATTCAAAATCCCTTTTTTATACCTTCAAAATTGTATTAAAATGTTACAAAACTTTGTACAAATATTTCTCCCAGTGCCCTTCCCTGGTGAGTGCAGCTAATCTTTTGTTTAGATGTTACATGGCACAAAGGAAGGGAAGAAAGAGGCAGAGGTTGACCAGAGACCAGAGATGGGAAAGAGAAGAGGAACAGGAACAGGAACCGAGCTCTTCGCTCCCGCTGAGGCCTCAAATTAGGCACAAATTTCACTGGCCGAGTGTCAATTCAGATCATATCTGGGACGCACTCGGGCCAAATTGCACTGGCGACAGGACACACACGGCAAAGGACATAACTGGCATGCGATTGGGAAGACCATGTGCGGGATAAAGGAACGAACAGAGGGACACACCTACCTTTGTCCCGGCTTCTGCCTGGGATTCGAACTCATTACCAACCTAGGCTTGGCTAAACCTAGTGGTCAATAATGGGATTTATTGGAAACTAACACAGGGGGACTACTGTGAGTCATGTTTCTCGGTCTCTCGGGATGCTGATAGTTGGCAATAAATTGGAAAAATAAACATTAGGTTATAGGTAACTAGGGAAGGAATAATTTCCTACCCTTACTCTCTCTCTTTTTGCTTCAAAACTCCCACGCAAACTGACAGGAAACCCGAGAATTTTTAACCTCCTTGAAAGCATCAACTGTAGGTTCACAAGAGGTCAACTGAAGAGACCTTTAAGCAAAAGTTAAATGCAAAAAACAAAACAGGAAGCTGAAGAAGCAGGAGTAGAAGCACTTGAAGAAATCCTGCAACACTGACCAGCAAACTGAGGCGGCAACTAAGGAAATGCCAAGTGAGTTAAAGGCTCGGTCTCGCCAAAGCGAAGTGAAGTGGCTTATAAAGGATTGCGTTGCCAGGAAGCAAAGTTTATTGTGCAATACCGCAGTAGCAGTAGCAGGAGCAAGAGCAGGAATCCAGCCCAATCCCAGCCAACCCAGAAACCGAATAAACCAAACATAAAACTCACACACACTCTGTCTCTGTCCCTGTTACTTCTGTCACTTGTTGCCCTTCAGCCCCTTCTTCCCAGCCTCCTGCATACTTTACTTTACTTACATCGCGATTTCTGGTGTATATTATGACCCGCTGGGTTCTTGGGAACAGTGATGCACATATAGGAGGAATAACTTTAAAGTAAATTAAATGTTTACTTCTTCTCTTTAACCATACTGCAATTAATGATTTTTCTACAATTAAATACTCGCTTTATAATATTCTTATTTAATTTAAAATTAATTTTAAGCAAATTTCATTATAATATCATATTTATTTTGGCTCCTGCTTTAGTATTCCGCTCATCACTACCTCAGAAAATGATAAATGAGAGGCGGTGTGTGTTTGTGGGGGTGGATTGAACGAGGCAACGCGAAGAAGGATAAAACCGTGAGCAGTTGGTCCAGTGAAATGCAAAAATTATTGCAAAATGTTTTTATGACGAATGAAATATTCGTTGACTCTCACACGGTTACTCCGCAGGACACTTTTATCCTGCCCTTCACTTCCCACACACTTGTGTCCACACCCGTTTGTCGCCGCCCCCTTTTTTCATATATATAATTTTTCGTGTTATTTTCTCTCACGATTTTTTTTCCGGGTTCGCATGCATGCGTCGCTGCTTCCTCTTAATTTTTTTTATTTTTATTTATTTTTTTTTGCGAGATTGTAACGCATTGATGATGTGTGTTTGCTGTGTGTGGGTGTGTATCTGCAATGGCCTCTGCTGAATCTGCAGCTGTACGCCGTTTTTTAAGCCTTTGGGCATTTTATTTGTTTTAAATAAAAGGCAACAAGCAGAAGTGGAAGAGCAGGAATCAGGAAAAAGGGAGGGAAATGTCCTGAGGAATGGGGAAAGTCGACGAATTGGGAATGCACTCAAGAAATACGTACTAGAAGCTGTAGAGTTTTAAATAAATTAGTAGGAAAAATAGGAAGAACATTTAAATAATTTATTAGATTTATTTTCTGTTTTGAAAAATTTCTAAGGAAGGTTTAAAATTGCTAGAAACTGCAGAAGCACTTTAATGACTTAAGCCTTAAATCTCTAGAAAATTCTCTGCTATTTTTGGGAAGCTAAATTAGCTTTATTATTTCAAGAATCTGATAGTGTCCAATTCAAACCAAAAAAATAAAAATATCTTTGAGATGTAAAAGAAAACCTGCAGTTCCAGCCAGTAGTATGTGTTGTCCTTGACAGCCTCAGACTTTGCTCAAGGGATGCGGTCAGGACGAAGATCCACACAGAGGCCGAGGATACTGGGGACGAGGACGAGCCCCTCTCTCGCTTCGTGTGCCAAACAATTGTCCCCCGCAAGGAAAATATTTGTATTTAATAAAGTCAGGCCAGAGTTGAGAGTCAGAGGCGGCCGCCCTCTCCCTGACTTTGCATACAACTTGCGGAATTTAATGTAGCCTGCGGACATGGCAATGCGACGACTCGAGGACCCGTCGTCCCCGGACCAGGACAGAAAAAATACACGCTCAAAGAAAATAAAACAAAGCGGAGTGCCGAGCCGAGCGAAGTGCGGCCAATGCAAAGCGTAAAAAATACAATAAAATTCGAACATGAAAAGCCTATTTAAAATGCTGACATACGAAATGCGAGCGAACCGACACTTGAGGGCGGCAAAATGGGAGTTGGAAAATGTCAGGCCAAAAAAAGGGAACAGGAAAAAGTAAGGGGGTACACGGGAAGGAATAAGGACTTGGCGGCATTACCATAAAATGGAAACAAAAGGCGGCGGAGGTTCAGGCTCAGGCAATGGCACAACAAGATCCACTTGACTCCGCTTCCTTGCCCTTCCTGCCTCTCCTCCGGCACCCGGCGAGAATGCGAAAATATGAAAATTGAGTGAGAATATGTAAATGTAATGAAATATTGTTTTCACTGAGGAAAGTGGCATAGTCGGAGGACCTCTCGCACATGACGACCTTCGCTCCGTTTGCTCCGCTCAACTCTCTCCTTGTTTGGCCCAAAAATTTATGCGTAACAAGTCGGTGCCCCATTTATCATTTCACTCTGTGATTTACACTCTCGCTTTTGTTTTGTCTCGCCCAACAAGAAGCAGGAGCAGGAGCAGGAGCTGCCCCCCAAAAAATAACAGGGAGTAAGAGTACGATCCTGACGGACTAACTGGGTGAGTGAGTGAGTGACTATCTGTCGGGGTATTGCAGCCGGCGGCTTGGGGGCTGTTATTTAAATTATGAAAATTATTCAAACCGCAAATGGAATCATCATCATCAGTTATGGGGAATCTCGGCGAGGAGTGCGAGGTTTCTCAATCAGACCGAAAAGATAATCCGCAAAATGGCAATCAAAAAGAAGAGGCCCATTTATATAAAAAATGCGAACAGATTTCTGTTGATTTCGTTATGCGGCGGCCGTCGCCCAGTGAAATGGCCTGAAAACTTGCCCAAAAGAGGAGTTAACTTGTCGGTTAGAGTTCTTTAACAAAATTGATTTAGTTAATAGAAAAAGGTTCTCTGATTTTCTTGTGGTTTGAGTTATAGTTGTGATGATCTTTTAAACCAATTTGAGATTATTTTGATTGTGGTTGGGTAAAACTAGCTGAAACTTGGCTAAGGGGAAGTTGAAGCCTTGAGAAATGGGTTATCTAAAGTTAATTGTTAATTGACAGCTCTGAAATTACCTCAAAGATGGCCTATCTTAATTTCTTTCAAATTGTTTCTGTGACAGCTGCAAATTTGGTGAGTAGTCTCCCAGCAAACTATTAATTATCTCCAACGGCAATTTACAAATATAAACGAGAGAGATTTTCCATTCTCGTCTCTGTCACAATGCACAAATTACAAAGAGGGGTGGTGGGTTGGGTAGCTCAAATAAATTAAATGAATGTTAACCTCAATACGAAACGTCATTAATAAATCCCAGAGCAAACCAATCCAAATGAGCCTGCAGCCATGTTTGCGCAAACTGACATTTGACCAAAATCACAGGCACACACACACAGAGAGCTCTGCACAAATGAAAAATGCTTGAAATATTTGGTCTGCAGGTGAACCCAACTCGGACTGCATAGATGGATGTACAGATATTTACGTCTAATGAGTTAATTCAATTAAGAAAGCCAAGCAGCAGAGGCAGAAATGATGAGGAGAGAAGCAGGAAGCAGCAAAGGCAGGTAAGAGAGACCGACCACCGCATTTGCAATTTGACAGTTTTCAATTAGTCAAAGTGTCATTGGGTCATGAAAACTCAGAGAGGTCAGAGAGCCGTGGAGTCTGTTGACCAGACCAGTGCTGGGTTTTCCCAACGCCTCTTCCCGCAGCCTGTCTGCCATAGTCATCGCACTTAACCTACCTACTTGGCCAATTTGGATTAGAAGCATCGAATTTTAAGAGCCCTTTGGTGGCACTTCGAGGGCAAATAAATTGAAAAGGCGATCAATCATATCTCCTAATGGCCATGGAAACATGTGTAGCGAATTAGAAAAATAATTAATCAATCAGGCCGCACTTTCCACTTAAGAATTCGTTTGTAAGTAAAAAAAGTTGAATTAAATTATTAAAGATACGCTTGGAGTTTGGATAAAGCTTTGTTGATATTGATTAGTTAATAAACAGAAATAAACTGGCCAAAGTTGAATTTAAAACAAAATAGTGGGGCGAAATTTAAGTTAAATTTCAAAAGATAAGTTCATTTGCAAAAAGGTGGTTGTAGCTCTGCCTGAACTTAATATAATGTGCTCAAATTTTAGCTAATATCTCATATATAATAAAGTCATTCAAAAGTGTGACCAAAGTGCGACCATATCCTCCTTATTTTCCTCTCTCTTCCTTTTCCATGTCCAGGCTCACTTCAATTAGCTCATTGACACAAATGTGAAATAAATAAAATGGACACAACGAAACAGGAAGAGGAAATGTGGGTGGATGGTTGGGTCTGTGGGTGTTTGGAAATTGGTTTGTCACGAGTTTAACCCAGTGCAGTTTAGTCAGATCAGATCAGGCGGACTGAGAGACACATAGATAGATATTCCCGCACAGAAGTCTGTCAACTTTGGGGTGAATAATTCATGAATACATCCTGCCGATGCTGCCCAGCCAGGAAAACGAATGAATGCCAGGGCACCGGAAAATGGCAGGGAAAAGCGCCGAACGGTGCGTGGGGGGCGGGGTATTAAAATCGACATTGCTAATTTAATGAGTTTCCTTCTCGGCTGGCTTTCTTTCCTGCCTAACGCCACCCAGCACCCAACTTTCCCCCGGAGGCTAAAATAAACACTCGAGCGTTAATGCACGAAATATTTAATTTATACTTACATCAACATTGGACAACCTTGGGTCCAAATGTTTTTTTATGGCCAGTCACAGACCCCGTCGTCAGATGACGACGACGATGATGTGGAAGGAATGTGGCTGGGCTGAGGAGGAGGAGGAGCAAACGCCAAAGGCGCCAACTTCTGACACGGCCTCAGTCGGAGGCTAATAAAAATCAAATATGGGGGAGCGACCTCCACGGAGGCAGGAGGAGGTGATGGTGGTGGTTAGACCAGGTGGAAGGACAACGTCAACGGCGGCTGCTCACTTGGCCAAAAGCATTTTGAGTTATAAGCTGCCGCCGGCGATGAAGACAAGCTTTTCAGCAGAGAGAAAAATGTATTTAAAGGGGTTTTTGAATTAAGTTAATAAAGATCTAAGGTATAACTTTAAATTCTTGGGTGATTGTTTGTTTAAAAGAACTCACAATAATAATAGAATTTCATGTTTACAAAAGTTTTAACAAGTTATTCTTAAGCCAAAAATATTATTTTAAAATCAAAGACATCCTAATACTTGTTTATTTTTATTTTAATATTTAAACCTACCTTTCACGCATTTTCTCTCTGTGAAACTAACCCCCTCCATCGCCTTAAGGTTGCCATAACACAGAGACACGAGCAAAAATCAACCTTTAGGGATGCAGGAGAAAGGTAAAAAAAGAGGGTCTCGGCGGCAGGACGACCTAAAACCTGAAGCACGTGGCGATAAAGAAGACATTCACGGCACTTTGTTCGAACATTAAGTGGATTTAATGTAAACTTTATGTTTTCCTTAGGTTACGTGGTCGATTTCCGTTTTATTGCCTTAATTAAAAGGTCTTCCTTGGCAGTTGCCAGTCCCCTTGCAATCAACAATATTTATGACTATTTGAAATATTTATTTGCCATTTTATGGGGGATACATATCCCTATATCCCTCCCAGGTGAGCGAGCCAGCCATCAAATTGGAAAATGCGCTGGGCACAAAAATTAAAATCGCATTAAATTTGATGTTTTCTGGGGGGGGAAATTGTTATGACCTTCTGGTGAGAGATGAGTGTGTGCCAGAGACCCCAGATAAAGTAGAATTACCCTGGGGCACATCATAGCCATAAAGAGTTTAAATTAATTCAAATTAATTTTGAGATATTGAAACCTTGACTAACTTAATAGTGTTGATTACATAATGAACGCATCAACACCTTCTTTGGCAAAGAATCACACCTCTCTGTGGGTGTTTATGGTCTCCGTCTTACATACAGCGATCAGTCCATAAATCCAAGCCATAAATCGACCACGCACAATTCGCCGAGCTCGCTTACACAGATTACGATGAGGCTTTCTCGCATCTCAAAAGCTTATCTCTCGGTCCGATAAAAAACAAGAGATAACAAAGGCAAAAAACACACTTTCATTTTCAGCCAGAGATAAGGGAGAAAGGCAGTCGAGCTTATAAAAGGGCTCAACTTCCAGAATTCCCCATAAAAATTGGATCAAGTCAAGAGAAGAAAGATGAGCTGGGGCCATAAAACCCGAGATCATAGCTTTAAAACCATAAATCCACAAGATTAAGTCTTCAGCTTTTCCGATCTTCAGATCAATAGACTCGTCTCAGTCTTCTGCTGGGTGCAATTTTCCCCTAAAGACTTGTAGGAAAGCAGAGCGGAAAACAAAATATTTATCTTGTGCAAGCATTTTGCTTTCCAAATCCACTTCCAGCTACGAAAATTGTTGTATATTATTACTTGGGAAGCATTTTACAACTTCTCTTGACAACAACTTTGGGCTGCTTGACAACCCACTTGTGGAGCTGCTCGTTGTTGCTGCTATACTTGGGTATTTTTTTATATTTTAGTTGTTGCTGCTGCTGCTGCCGTGTGGACGGACCCCAAGCATTCGTCGTTGAGGTAAAATGCAAACATGAGGTTGTAAAAAGCGACGGAAACTAAGTTACCGAAAGCCTTTTTGGAAGCTGAAGCAGCAGAGGTAGCAGCAGCAGCAGCAGCAGCAGCAGAAGCAGTTGCTCAAGTGCTGGGAAGGCCAAGTGCTGGACCCAGGAAAGGGGCTAGGGGTAATGCACTTAAAAAAATGAAGTTTAATTAGATTAATTTTTGGGAAGGGTTTTGGTTTTATTATTTCTATATTTTTTTGAGCGGAGAAGATTTTTCAAAGGTATTGGTTATAATTTTTATTAAAGGAAAACAGGATACATTGGGGTTTGGGCTACTGCCAGTATCCTTGGCACTTTTTTCATGGGTTTTTGGGTTTTTGCCAACTTAAACTAGGAAATAATAAAGAAAAATAGAATATACGAAGCTTTAACCACCGAGAATGCCATTCCACGCCTTTATAAAAACTCTTCTAGCTCCTATTAAATTTTTTAAAATTGGTATTTAATATTAAAAGTGTATTATTATTTATTTTAATATATTTAATTTAATTTCAATATTTTTTCCTGTGCTTTTAAGGGCCAGGCAGCTGCCGCTTTAATGCAAACAATAAAGGCTTTACCTTCCACACGGCCCGAAAAAGGGAGCGAGTAAAGGAGGAAGAGCTATGTGAAAGTCCTGGCGCTGAGCACTCCTGCCACTCGCTACATCCCTTCTGCTCAGGCAGGCAGAGTGAGAAAGAGAGAGAGATGGGAAATGGGGATTCCCCCTGGCCGAGACTGGCCCGGTTGCTCTCGCTCGCTTAATTGCGTAGGTTGGTAGCCGGCAGCAGCCTCTTCACTGGGCACTGCTGCTTATCTCCTTCCTCTCACCTGCTGCACACCTTTTTATGCCCCAACGTCGTCGTCTTTGCTTCCCTCTCCCCTCCCCCTCCTCTGGTATGTGTACATTTTTACTAATTTACAACAATTTTCGTTGTACTTGAATACAAAATGCAACCGTTGCGTTTACCCCCGACCCGGCGTTGCTGTCCCAGCATCATCCACTTGGCCTGTGTGCTACTTTATGGTGAAGTGCGCGAGGGCATTAAGCAAAATGTATGATGATGCACCTGGAAGGAGGGGGGGGAGAAAAGGTGTACGCTGGGGCGGGGAAAGTCCCGAAAATAACAAGAGGGCAAAGAATAAGAAGAGCCAAGAGATGCGAACAACACAATGCGAGCTCAGAAAAATATTTAAATGAGGTTAAGTTAGTGCAACTATTCTGCTGCTTATTTTTGCACCCTAGCAATTTTTTCGTCCTTTTTGGAAAAACCACCATCTTAACTTGTTATTTTTCCGCAGTTTCTGGGGACTGAGATTGCTAGGGTAGGGTTTTGCACTAAAAGAAAATAATTTTAAATTAAATAAAAGACAAGAAGGGAAGCCAAAGTCTGTTTACCCCTACACTTGGCATTTTAAATCTATCGTAACTCAGCCAAAAACGAATTAATTTTTATTCGTGCTAGTTTTTATTAGCTTAACAAATCTGCATACTTTATTTAATATTTTTAAAAATTAAAAAATTTCCTAATTTCTGACGATTTTAACGATGTAACCCCTTATAAAATTTTGAAAAAATTTGTAAAATATTTTTTTTGTTCAAACATGGCTAGAAAGACTCGCCTGTTGATGCTGATCAAGAATATATATGATTTATAGGGTCGGAAATGGCTTCTTCATTGATTTGTAAGCTTCTGAAGATATCTCAACAGCCTTCAGATAGCTTGCTGCTAGAACCCTTTGAGAATTATAAAGCAATGTAAGCTGTAAGTACGCCTATGCTGTAGGACACCCCTATGAGCTTTGGATTTATTTTTCTTAGTAAAGTTCTGGTACTAAAAATTTCAAATATGTCTTCTAAAGTTTAAAATTCAATTTATTCTAATTAAAAACTGTATTTATATATTGAAATTATCTAATAATAATTTTTAAAATTTTTCTGATATTTTCACAGTTTCAAAAACTCACAATTTCCCTCTCTGTAACCCAGAAAACTTTCCCAAAAATATTTATGCAGCTTAAGGTGAAAAGATATATGTATGCCGGAGCGCGTTGGCTGTACATATTCCTTGTTGAATCTGGCCAAGTTGCGAGGGTTAAATTCCACCATTCTATCGCTAATTGGGTCAAGTGTGTGCCCGTGCCCAAAAACTCATGACAATAGCGACCTGTTACACCTTGTTGGAACAGCAGAAGAAAGTGTAGAGTGCAGGGGGGAGGCTGGCTGCAGATAAATGCAAACACAATGGAGATTACTTCCTCCAAGTTGCCTGAATAGATAAGCCGGTTAAATATTTAAACGGCAAACAAAACATCCGCTGAGGCAGCAGGGGAAACTGCAGAGAAATGTTATTATATTTTAATGGCAGACGGACAATCAATGAAGAAGGTTTTTAGAGGAATTTCACTAAATTGAGTTGTTTAAAAGTGGAAATTAAATTTTCCTGATTAAATAAATGTCTTTTTCCGATGATACAAGGACACCTAATGGTAAATATATGTACATGTGAGTTCGAGTTAAGCCTTGAGTGGCATTGGAGCTTATTATTCCAAGCTGAAAAGTATTGCCAGGCACTTTAGCACTTAATGAAATTAAAATTGTTCATAACGCTGCTCCTCCGTTATCCTTTCCTCCTGCCGAGCATTTAATTTTCTGTGGGCGAGAGCACTTGTGCTTGAGCGAAAATTGCATAACGCGAAATGAATGAATGAATGTCGAATGGAGCGAGAGGCGAATGACAAAAGGGAAATTTAATACCCGGGCCTCGGGCCCCCGGCTTTCTATATTCGATATACTATGTGTATGTGTAAATACGCAAATATGCGAATGTGCGTGGCTTTCATTATTAATAAACAAATGGGATATATAGTATGTGGGATCCACACATATATCTGCATCTGTATTTACAATTGCTGGCTGCCTCGGGCGGCAGCCGAAAATAAATGCGCAAAATAAATTGTCAAAGTCTCAGGCGAAATCAACAAGCGAATATCCTGCGGATATTTTGTTCGACATTTTGTCAGCTTGTTTGCTCTCGCCCCGCCCTCTGCCACCCGGGTCCTGGATCCTGAATCCTGGGCTGGGGAGATAACAAGCGTAAGCCTTGAATAATGAATGGCAATTAGCGCAATTACAACAGATTGTCACAACTATATAATGCAGGGTGTCAGGGAGGAGGGGTGACCCCTCCTAACCAATATATTAAAGTATGCAGAGAGAGAAAAGTGTATTACGAGTGATTTGGATTCCCCCAAAAAGCTATTATCAGGGGATTTCCCTTTCAGAATTCATTTTACATTTTCCAGACAGTAATAAATCCCCAGATAGAAAGGTTCTTCTCTTGTGAAAGGATTTATAAAACATTATGTATATATCTAAAATCAATTTTATTTGCCGTGTGCCATATATTAATGCCTCCCCTTTTCCTCATTCCCATGTCCAAGTGACACAAAACCTGTACATGCGCGGAAAATAATGTCATTTTATTTTCCGCCAAGCAACGTGCCACAAAACATGACAAATTGAATAATTTAACAAGGATTTAGAAGGGGCGGGAGATTCGGAGAGCCTCCTCTAGAAATCTTTCGAGGAATACCCTCTCCGAAAGTGGGTCACATACGCACCATGGGGGGGTCTTGAGCTGCTGCAACCACCCACCCACAACCCTCACCCTCACTCATTGGTTATGCGCGTGTCGAATTTTGGGGTTTTAGCCGCCAGGGACCACTAGGGGAAAAACACATAAATATTTATCCAGCGATAAAAGAATTTTTGGAATTTTCTCCTTGTTCCCAGCTCGGTGCGGCAATGGTGTAAATAAGTAGCACAATTTGACTTGGTTAACCCGAAAGCCAGCTAAATGTTTGGGGTTAGATGTGTGTGGCCAGTGGATCCGCAAATGTCAGGGGACAGGACACACACGAAGGTGGGTTCTGGGTAGTTCTTTGGTAACATGGAGTGGATTAGCTAAAATAAAACAGTTCTTGGAAAAAATATTGTGGCGTTTATCTGGGATATCTATTGCAATAAAGGGGAATTAGGCAGGAAAAATATTACTATTCTATTTATAGAACATTTACATAGGTTGATTAACAGGTTTTTCAGGGTATTTAATTAGTTTAAGTAAGCCTTTCCACGCTTCATTACTTTAAGAATTTATAAAGAAAACTATATACAAATTTCTATAGATTTAAAATCTCTCTCTCAACTAGACAAACACCTTCTAATATCGGATATCTGAATGAAATTTAGAGGTTCGCCTGCCCTGCGGCATTTACTGCATAACAATGAAAATTACCCCTCTGATGACGACAAAGATAATGGCGACGATGACGATGGTGTGGATGTGAATGGGGAGGTGGCTGGGAGGTGGATGTCCCCATCTTCTCGTTCCAGGTGAAATGGGCAATCTCTCTTTCCACGTTCGTTCCCTCACGAGCTGTTTGCAAGTCAACAGAGCTGCTGCAAACCTGCCCCCTTTTCGCCGCCGCCGCCTCTGTTGACTGTGTCAATATTGACGCAGACCGTATCTCTTTATGACATATTTTTTTTTGGCTACTGTCAGCAGCGCTTTCTGGCATTTCTGGGCTTTGTTTACATCCTCTCGTCGTGGTGCTCTGTGCCCTTTGAGCTGATATATATATTAGCGTACTCATACCTATATATACCACATGTATATATGGATGATGATTGTACGACGACTTACTTTCCGGCAACCTTAAATCCCTCTTGTGTTGCCTGAACTTTGCTTTGATGTCTCCTAGAATTTCTCTGGGTTTCGGGGTTAGTGGGTAATGCAGTTGGAATTCGTTTCGGCAAGGTGAATTATGACCCCCGAAGATGTATCTAATGACGTGGGAGGCACACAGAGAGAAAAACAAAAGGAGGAGTCCAGCGGGACCCAAATCGAACTCATTGGCATTATAGACTCGTCGTGGGTTGGGAATACTCTATGAGAAGGGGTACATTTCCAAGTTGTAATTGGTTTTTAATATATAATTATAATTTTTCTGAAACTGAATAGTTTAATCATCAAACAAAGGATCTCTAGAATTTTTAAAAATATTTTAAACCCTACTTCACAACCTCTACAAAAAGAGCATATTAATTTCGTCATTTTCCTTATAACCCCGGGAATTCCCTAGATTTCTTTTGGGTGGCACTCGATGACTGGCACGCAAACTGAATCGGAAAAGCCAGGCAACGAATCTAGGCCCATAAATAAGTCAAATAGCGCCCAGTTTTGGAGCGGATCGCCTAGAGGACAGACAGATAGTTAGTTAAATGGGCGGGGATCCGTGTTGTTGAGGTGTTGGGTCCGTGCAAAGTCCACAGACAGTTCTTGGAAGCCGGGCGACAGTTCCATCACAACGGACCCACATATCAGGCCAGGCGACAAGTGAAGTGTCAGCCAGTGACAGGTGGTGGGTCTCCCGTCACCCTCACCTGAAATCCCCGCCAGAAACTCGACTCTAAGTGGCCATAAAGCAGGCAGATCACGTGAATGGTCGCTAGGTGTCGATCGATTCCCTGACAAATTAGAAGAGTCGCAGGAATTTTAAATGACTCACTGCACAAGGATCTCGGATGTACGTGTGGGTATTCGATTACCAAGAGGAAAAGACCTGACCCGACCTCAACCTGATCGACAGGCTGATTCGTATTGAATTCACTGGTTGGTTTATTTCCGCAAACGCGCGGTGTAGTGACGATCGATTTGCCAGACAAATTGACCACAAAACTACCTGAAAATGTGAATGCGATTTTAGCAGAGAGAAGAACCCACCGCAGAGTGACAGACAGTCAGAGACTGCATTGGAAACCCTAGAAGTGTACATGGAAATCATGGCCAATTCCTCACGATCTCTTGAGTTGGAGGTCTCGTATCGAATTTCAATGACGCGACCACATTCCGCGCACTTTGCAAGGTTTCGTAAAAGCATATGGCTTTTCTATTTCTACAGAGGAAATAAAATATAACAAAAATTAAGATGGGAAATATCTAAGAGATGAAAGAGAAGCTGATAAATTGCTCTAGTTTCTAATTGGTTCATTCTGTTGTTCATTTTAATATTCACTTGACGCTTAAATTTCTACTCTATTTTCTTCCAGTGCAGCTCACTCAGTTCTCTGCTAAATTCAATCCATCTGCACTTGGCATTGTTCCAGTGGCACGCTCTCAGCTTTGATTTCTGCTCATTTCTTGTATTTTTTTTCTTGCTCGCCCAATGCTTTATTTCTGTGTGGTCAAGTTGCCTAAACGGGGCGCCCAGTGTGAAATTGGATACGATTTTCGGGGCACAAACTCAATTAATTTAGAGTAGGGACAGAGGACCAGAAACCGGATCGCATTTTGACATAATTGAGCGAGTTGGCGGGGGCGGAAACATTTCCGCTTTGGTGCCGACAAAGCTGCACACAGCCGGCTGCCACGTTCCAGCAATCGCGTCAATAAATCTCAATATCAAAATATGCTATATGACCACCCGTATGTGGAATATGCCACGAAACATAGCACACACCAGGTCCAGGGACAATAGTTGGAGGAGCTCTGCATTGGAAAAATGCAAATAACTGCACGAAGTATCTGTGAGATACGCGCATAAATTCACAAACTATGGTTTCGATATGCGATGCGATAGGATAGCACATATCGGGGGGCTATAAATGCGGGATGGATGGCGAGGGGCTGGTACTCGGGATTCGAGTTCGAGTTTGAGTCTTTCGGTCTTTTTAAATGCCGCTCTGAACAAACAATGAACCGTGTTGACAGGTCTCCGCTCCGAAGTCTTTGTGGTATGATTGATTTAACCTGAATCGACTGACAGGTACGACGACAAGCGAACTGAACTGAGCCGAAAGATATGGAAATCCCCAAGATACTTGCGCTTATGCTAACGATATATGGGGGTCTCTCAGTCTTCTGTTTTCTGTTTTTCTGTCTTTGTGTGTTTGTCGGAGCTCTAAGCCAGCGAAATTTAAAACGAACGAGTTATGCGGAATGTATCTCAGCCTAGTTGGAAGCCAGAAACGAACTCTCGGTTCTGCCACACTGAGCAATCTATCAATCATGGATTGAATTGTCCAAGCAGCTTCTAATAGAATTTACCGTTGCTACTCATTACCGAGACGACGATGATGGCAATATAATTATGCCCAAGACTGTGGCGGTGGTCAGAAGTGCATCAGAAAAAGAAAACAAAGGCAGGAATCCCAGACAACCGCAGCGAAATTGATTGACAGCTGAATGATTTAATGAGCAGCAAGATAAACGATGCCCCGGGAAAACCGCATCGAAATGAATTACTTATTTTCATTTGAATTTCTGAATTTCAGAGTTTCCGAATCCCACTATCTTTGGCGGTCCATAAAAGATGCTTATCTCTCTGCACTCACTGGGAACAGTTTTTTTTTTTTTCTGTAACTGAATTTTTCCTGCGACGTCATGACGACCACGCATTTTGTGTCAACTTAGGAGGAGTGTATCTTTCCCCCCTCCTCACTCACTCTCTGGGGATATCGAATTGATAAACTGAAAACGTCGAGATAGTTGGGGGAAATCAGGAGGGGTTTCGGGGTGAGAGAGTAGCAATAGTTTTGAGTAGTTGGGGGCTTACTTTGTATGCATGGAGCTTCTCTATGCGTACACCAAACCATTCACCAGCCATAAAATGTTGGTTAAAGAGTGTAATTATTATTAATAAATATTACTTTTAAATTCTAGATTTATTATTATTTTTTAAACCTAAAAAATCGGAGGAGAACAGCAGCAATTAAAAGCTGATAACAATTTTCTTTCTTTCTTTTCCAATTTTACAAATATTTTTTCTAATTATTAAAATATAATAAACATTTACCAAAGCTTCCAAGGTACCAAATTTATTTAAATTAAAAAATTTAATTATTCCCTATGATTTATTTTTTAATTAATTAGCTTACAAAACCTCTCCTCTACATCAACTTCCTCGGTTTTCAAACCCTCTTTCTTTTTTTTCCCACACAGTATTCTCAGTTTTATTACCAACTCTTTTCTTTGGCCTACTGCTGCGCTGTGATTTAATGTGATGTGACTTAACTTCTGTTTAATTTTCCATTAAATAAGTTTACACATAATTAAATTCGCCGCGCCATTTAAATACACATCTTCCAGCAGAGCGCAACAATTGCATTGAAAGAGCTTTTCATTTCTTTTTCCCATTTTCATTGTTAATTTTTATGTCGTTTGCGTGAGACCTCAGAGGCAGTTCTCCCCCCACCTTAACCCCATAAAGCCCCGACTGACCAAGGGCCACTTGTCGAAAAGAAGACGAAGAGGAGAAGCTGGAGGGGAAGGGGAGATGCCCACACGGCCCTCACACACTCACGCACGTCGGAATATAATTTATGTATCGGCCGGAATAATGCTTTACAATCGTGGCCTGTCATTTGGTCTTTGGGGCGCTACCTGGCATCGAAAATTTAGTGTGGGATGATTTGATTTCGTTAAAAATGCATTTTATGCATCTGAATTTTGGGTTAAATGTGAAAATAAAAATAATTTTTATTTAATAAGTTTGGTGATGGTTTTTGCGGAGATTTTTGTTAAAGAAATGTAAGCCATGAGAGCTCGAAGTCTCGAAATCTTCAAATGCAAAAGAGAGACTCTTCCTTATGAAAATCTATAAGGTTTCAGCTGAAAGTAAGTCCTATGGCTTGAAAACGTCATTAAGAACCAATTCCTATTCTTTTACTAACTAAAAATTAATGCAGAAATAATTTAATATTATTTTTTGTAACAAAATCCATCCCTCTTTGCTTGTGTTTGTGTTTTGTGTCTGTCAAAATTCCGACATTTCTATTGCTCAAACTCGGGAGACACAGAGAATAAGTGGTTTCTCTCCCCGGGGCACAGACGACGTACAAACTTTCGGAGACAAAAATGCAAAGTGCCCCCCAGTAGGAGTCGCGATGCTATCAAAAATTCTACGTAACCACCTGAACCACCTGGCCAGCAACCACAGTCACCGGCAATCATCAACCCTTCTGAACTATCATTATGAACCTCACTGCCACCAGACCCATCTGCTGCAGCAGCTCAAAGTCCAGAGGTACACCAGCTTCCAGCGTAAACTGGTCTACGGATGTGGTGGTGGTGGGTGCGGAGACTACCACCGGGAGCTGCACAACTGGGATCGGCACAGCTCGGAGCACGAGGAGCGCAGGAAGACTATCCCGAAGCTGGTGTACCTGCACAATCCCTGGAAGTACCTGCTGACCAAGCTGAACCTGTGGAAGCTCAAGTGGCTGTGGGACCGCGAGTTCCGGGAGACGGAGTTCGTGGAGGGCGCCAAGCAGGCCGCTGTGGTCCTCACGGACATCATTCGGCTGCAGCAGGCGGATCGGATCAGCGACTTTACGACTCCGGTGGGCTTCCAGCAGATCACCCGGGACATGCTCCTCTCCCGCAACGACACGCGTCTCCAGTTGGTCCGGTTCCAGAGGGAGCACCTGCGCCGCGCCATTCCCATGAAGGTGGCCACGCGCCAGAACTTTGGCCGGAAGTACGCCTTCATCGATATGCTGTTCGTGGGCCTGCGGAACACCAAGGACTTTGACACGGCCACCGAGGTGGTGGAGGTCAACGACATAATCCGGCGAATGGACAACGAACTGAGGACTCCGCCGCATGTGGTGGCCGTGCCACATCGCATAGTCTTTGCCGAGATCTTCATCCGCTTTCGACGCGATTACACGGCGGAGGCGCGACGGGAAATCTTGGCGAATAAGGCGGCCCAGATCCAGGCGCAGGCCCGGAACCTGCCTCCTAACTTGCCCCAAGATCACTCCAAGACGCCGGCCTCGCCCTTTCTGCAATCCGCCATTGATGCCATGAGCCTAAGCCAGGACTCGGCCAAGGCGCAGCCCATGTCCCTCTCCGGCCGAGTGGCCCCCGGCATGGACGACGTGGGCTGGTCAGTGTCGTTCTACAAAATCCTAACCTTTGACGTTCTCAACTACGATCCCAACCCAGGAAGACACCAGCACCATCAGTCGCACGACAAGCCGTAGCGTTTTAGCGTGCAGATCAAACCCGGATTATTCCGTTGTCCAAATTAAGCCCTCGGGTGACGTTTCGAGACAACAGATAGAGTCTTGGTCTTGTTTGTGTATCAAATGGTTCTATAGCAAATTAATAAAGCAATATTTTAGTTTGTTTGGCAATTAAATTGGGGTTTTAATAAGAGAAAATATATTTAAGATGAGGAAAACCAGAAGGTTATTAAGATTTTCAGAGGAAAGAATAAGGGAGAAATAATGAGCCACTAAATATAGATTTACTATTTAATTACTCTTTATTTTTCAGATTTCTAATCACAGATTTAAGCAAGATTACTAATAATATTTTATTTATATTTTTAACCCATTAAATATCGCTTATTATAAACCAATTTTCGCACGAGTCTTTCAAAACCCGCTTTGGCTTCCCACAAGTTCACACCTTCTTTTTTGGGCCACACACACACTCGCCACGGGAATTATTTGTACAAAATGATGTTGTAATGAGGCACATTACACGATTTGATCTTGTTAGCCGATGTCTGAATGTTATTTTTGTCGCTATTGTTGTTGTCTTTACATTTGTCGCTGGGCTCTAATTGGTTTTCCAACATGAGCTTTCGGGGCTTGGGGTTTTGGCCCTCTGGGACCTAGGGCCCGGCCTTGGCGTGACCCAATCAATTTAAATATTCCGAAATGATTGAAGGAATAAACATCAATAAATTGACAAATGAATGTATGTACAACGATGTTTTTCCATCGTGCCTAACACATTTCTGCATAATTTGAACATGTTGGTAAACGCTTTTTGGATATTTACTGTGGCGTTGGTTCCATTTTTGGGTTATCTTCCAAATCGGAATATGTACAATTAAAAAGCCATGAGGGCTGGGAAAGAGGCTTGTGACAACTGATGTTGGTTAGGGGGAAAGCTGAAAGGGAAACACGGAAATCCCATATACATAGATGAAGAATGAAAGCTAACCAGACGGCGGCTTAACCTGAGATTAAACATGATAGGGAAATAGTTTTGAATAAAAACATTTTGAACATTTTTCGATATTTAGAGATCTACAGATAATTCCCATATTTTCGATAGAGTAAATTAAGGCAGGTTAATGATTTTACTTAAGCGAAATCCACTAATTTCTTGTCCTCAATTGTTGAAAATAGAATCCCCAAAGATTGCAACCTTAAATTAATTAAGAACCTGCAACATCCCACCCATTTAGTGGTGTTATTTCCACTGCACTTTAGAAGGATAATGGATAATGTTGAAAGTGACAGCAGGTCAGGCTGACACTTCTCTTTCATCTCTGTATATCTCTCTCTCTGGTCCATTTCCAATTAGTTGTACAACAGGAAAAGCTATTTGCCCAAGTTAAATAAGACCCAAATCCCAATCCAAATAATCCCGGACAGCCAGAGTGGCCAAGGAGCGTGAAAAACAGGACGCGGATCCGGAAGGAGCGAGAAGAAGGAACCAATTCGAATAACAAGAAGAGCCACCGTCAAAAGGGAAAGAAATAATTTAAATAGGAAAACACAAACAGCTGTTGCAGTTCGGAGAGCCGACACTGTACTGGCAAAAGGGATAATCTCATTATAATGAAACGCAAGTTATGCACGCGCAGCCGGCAGCCGCCGCTAGATGGCGCCAGTCAAGGCGTCACTCAAGTGTCGCCCGCGCCGGTCTCTTCCTCGGCTTAGGCGTCAAAAAATTTGAAAAATAAAAGTAGAAGACTGGGAAAGCAGGCAGGATGGGGGGGAGCAGGAAGAATAGGAGCACCAAGAAGCTGGGCAAAAAAAAGCTGACAAAAAGAACAACAAGCCGATGAGAAAGGAAACCGAAGACACAGCTGGCAGAGTCTGGAGTCCCCAAGCTACCCGAGACGCGCGACTTTGGCCTGGGCTCTCTCCTCTTGAGCTGACATGCAAAAGCGGCCAAGAGTAAGGCAACAACAAATAAAGAGGAGGAAAAAGAAGAAATTATAAAAATTTATGTACGTCCCTCCGCCTCCTCCTCCGCCCAGGCTTTTTGCCCATTCAATCTCTGCGGCAGCCAGCTTCTGTCAGACTGTCCGCCAGATTTGTTGTCCATTTCCAAAGATGTCAGCTGGCAAATGCCTTCAGTCCGGTCATAAATAACAAATGGGCAGGGACAGGACAGGATCCCTTGGTTGCCCCTGAAGAATAGAGTATTTATTGGGATTTACAGGGATTTTTAAGGATATAAAAATATATACAGAAATTATTTATAGAATTCTATAGAGAAACCTGTAATTATAAAATATTTATAAATCAAGATTTGTTATTTTAAATATTTTTAAAATTTATTTTTAATCTTTCAAATTCTATGCCACAATTTTATATATTTTTAAAATCAATTTCTTTCCCTAAAAATTAGTTCAACTAAATACAACAAATTACCCTTTTCTATGCAACTTTTTAAGACGACCCTTTCAACCCAGAAAGATATGGAAAAAATTAATTATACAGTTTAGAAAGGGAAATGGAAGTCGAAGGAAATCAGTAAACCGGCTTAATTTCAAACTCATTTGCAAATATTTACCGGGCAAATCGCCAGACGAAGCTGAGCCTAAACCTAAACCTGAACCTAAACCTAAACCTGAACCCTTTTGGCGGACCCTAAAGACCGGATCCAACGAAAAAAAGTATAAAAAGATGATGAGTGTAACAGGTGCACAGGCTACAGCTGATGGGCTCAAAAGTTTCCAGCGTTTTAGCCCCATTTTCCTTTTTTTTGCTGTATTTTTTTTCCTTTAATTTTCCAAAGATTAATTACAAGTCTGGCGTAATGAGAGGATTTCCGGTGCAGGATTTTCTGCGTCCTCCGCAGCCGCTCATATTTCTTGTGTTTAATAAAAATTGAATGAAATTTATGAAATATTCGTGCGATGTGCATAGAAATGCGTTCGTTTCGCTGGAGGAGATTCCAGAGCCGAAGCCGAAGCGGAGGCCACCCACCCACCTGCAGTCTCTGTCTGAATCTCAGCCTCGACTCGCCTCGTTGATCTTCATTAGCGGAGCCGCCGCCGTTGCCGCCGTCGCCTTTGCCGGTAAAATGTCTTTATAGACATTCCCCGGGAGTCGCCTGGGCCAAAGCTTTAAATTTATGGCAACGCATTTGCGGCGCGCGCGCTCTCTTACGGCCATAATAACACAAAAAAATCACGAACAAAAAAATATATATATATGCCCAGAACCAAGAAAGTCTGGCTAATAAAGCGTCGGCGTTGGTTGGGTCTCAGTCTATGTCTATATTCCCCCCCCTTTCCTTTATTAGTTCATTGCTGGGCTGAGACTCCCCCGCCTGGCTCTTGTGCCCATATCCATTTACACTTGAATATTTATCGCCTTAACTTGGCCAAGAGGGGCAGCAGAGAGGGACAGAGACCCCCCCGGAGCGCGAAAGGGAACCCAGAGTGAGCCCCAATATAGAGTTGTCACATAATTCTCGGAGCTAACAAGCCAAATGCGCTATTTAGCACAACATTTACAGAATGTCGCGAGAATTGCTTAAAGGAATGGTCACTTCAGGTGCATTGCGCAAGAGTTTCGAGGGACAGGTGGGCGCCAGTGGGTGTCAAGTATTTGGGGAATGTGCAGAGGGAGTAACTCTGATATAATTCTAGGGTAATATTAACAATTATAACCCCTTAATTCTTATTTAATTTAATAATTATCAGAAAATTATTACTTTTTAATAGAAGATGGTCTTACGATCTTCTGAAAGTGAGCATAATTTTTAAATAATTTATTTAATAAATATAAGAAAATTATTACAATTTAAAGAAGACTCTCTTACGATCTTCTGAATGAGAGAATTTTGTTTCTTTTCTGAAAAATTCCCGGAAAAAGACCCAAACAAAACCAAATAATCATAAACGCCAACCTTTTAGAGAGCGATACCCATCGAGATTAATTCTTGGCGGCTCTGTTTTAAACGAACTCAAAGCCACAGCAGATGCTTTAAATTTAAAAATGTTAAATGTTTAAGATCTGGGCCACAGTTCGATTGCTCTGCTAAATTGCCACTTGGCGCCAAAAATTTATTACGCTCGGCATGTCTCGTTCGCTGTCAGCGTTTAAGGGAATCTGCATAAATCGAAAAAAAAAACTTCCACAAAAATATTGTGTCTTTAATTTAAAACACATTTTTGAGAGCCCCCAGGGTGCGGTGGCAAAAGCACAGCAAGAAAATATTCAAGATTAAGTTTAAAGGGAAAAATTGAAATGATAAATAGAAAATTAATGATATTTTAAAACTTTAAAACCTTAGTTCAAATCTAAGCCTAGAACTACTAGCATATACAACTTTAACATAAGCTTTGTAGTTGTTGTTTTTGATCTAAGATTTTATTAAATTTAATATAATTTCTAGAAAAACTATATTTTTAATTGATAAGAAAAATACCCTTATAAAAAATATTGCCATATATATTTCTTAAAATTAAGAAACTTAGCTCTTTACCCTTTTTTCTTTCTCTGCATTCGAAGCACTGAGGAGAAACATTAAAAATAACGAAAAGCTAAACTGAAACATAAATAAATCTGAAATGTTTTATGCACTCAAAAACACACACACTCACTCACATATGAGATTCGAAAAGTTTTGTTTTGTTTTTGAAAGTTCTTTGGCGACGTTGCTGTTGTTGTTTTCTTTGCGCTCCTCCTCGTTGGCCGCTTAAACATGCAATTTCTTTCGGTTTTCGCTGCGTTCGATTGCTGCGGTAAAAGCAAGGGGAAAGCTGGGGGTAAGGGGTAGAAGGGGGAGGCAAGGGAAAGTCGCAGCAGCAGCAGCAGCTGCAACAACAAGCGGCGGCGACAAGGACAAAAGCCAGCAATGGATTATTAGTGGCACTTAAGCAAACACGCGGGGCAAAAGGTCTGACCAGAACGAGGGAAGTGTGTGTGTTCCAGCCACAAGGATGTTGTGTGTGCCAGTGTGTGTTGTTGTGCAACATGTGTGTGTGAGACTTGCGGTCGTTGTTGTTGCTGCCGCCTGATTTATCGCCGAGTTGTGGGCGTTTTTAATTAATTTCACTCTGCACAACAGCACAGATTTTCAGCTCATAAAGAACGCATTTTTATACAATATTTAAACAGCGAATAAAACAAAAAATAATAATAAGAATTGTCGTATTTATTTAAGAACCTCGAGGGTTTCCCCAACACTTCTAGAGAAGTGAAGTGCCTGCTGCAAAGTGTGAATAACATTTATTCACAAATATCGAAAGGGTTTGAGGTTTTTCAATGACAAAATGCACAGGGAAAAATTAAATTAAATAAATGGATTAAATAGATTTCTTTTAAAATAAAAAATAATTATTTATAAATATAAATAATAATGTATTGCCTTTCAAGACAGCTATATTTGGTATCTCTAATTTAAATTCTAGTTAAAAAAAAAAAATATTTAAAAAATTAAAAAATATATAAAGTCTTCTTAAATCATTATATTTTATTATTAAATATGGGTTTTTCTTATAAAAAAGCAACAATTTATAATAAAAACTAAATTTAATAATCACTATTTCTGTTTAAAAGCATTAAAAAGCCATTGTTAATTATAACAAAATTTAATTTTCCCCTGAGAATAATAATTCAATTTCAATTTTACCAAAAATACATTTAATAAGCAAGGAAATATACATACTTCAGAAAGCCGAAATTTGTATACCCTTGAATTTTGCCATAGGATTAGACCCAAAATTAATCATAACTAAGCCAAAAATGCATTAAATTCAATTCGGAAAGCGTTGCTATTCCAGTTTTTTCTAGGTTTACAAATCTGCATACTAAATTTTAATTTTAAAGAAAATCAAAATTTTAATAAATTTTTCACAATTTTAACGATGAAACCCCTTATAAAATTTTTGAAAAAATTAAAAATTGTTGTTTTCTTTCCAAGTTGGCCAGAAAGACTCGTCTGTTGATGCTGATCAATAATTCATATGATTTATGGGGTCGGAAATGGCTCCTTCACTGCTTGGCAAGCTTTTGACTTAAATTTTGATACCCTGTAAAAGTATAAAAACACACACACAAAGAAACATTGCGCCAATCAAATGTACCAATTCCTCACTGCTGTTTTCCAAGAACTTCGATTTCCTAGAATCTGCCAAAAAGAAATGCACTCGAAAACAAAGAGACTCCCGGAAACTTCCAAGTAATTACATTTTTCTGCAGCTAATTTGGTGTTTCCTTTTGCAGTGTTCTTGGGGCTAAGTTTTCGTTTTTAGCTTTTAATTCTAATTTTGACGCAAGCTCTCTCCGCTAATTTACTTTCAACTTGAATTTCTAGGGAATTTTCTGGCTGAGAAGGAAAAGAAGAAGCAGGAACTCAAACTTGCAACTAAAGACTCCAAGTTGGCGGCGATAATCTGGGCAAGAGTGTCACTTTGCTGATGTTTTTTGCACTTGAAGTTTTTGCGCGAAAAGTGGGGATTTCCTCAGGGCTTTTCCCCCCAGAATCAATGGCTAAAAATTTTGCGCTAAACACTCACCAGAAACTTTAAAGCGGCAAAGCCCGAGCATAGTGCTCCTTGGGCAACAATAAATTCATTTAGTCTCCCAGCTCCGGGCCCTGGTTCTCCGAGTTGAATATGAAAATTGCGCGGAAGGAACTAATTATGCTGGGAATACGGTTGCACTATTAAATTTCACTTTGTTGCCTGCATAAAGTTCATTATGCGCCGCCACATTCAAATTAAAATCGCCCGACTTAATGAGAATTCTGCAGAAGAAGCGGAAGTAGGAAGGGTGCCAGACTGCTTTTTAAAATCGATAAACAAAAAAAATATACCAGAAGCAACACGCGACACACTGACAGGCCTAATCGATGGTCCCACTGAACCCATTTCAAATTTGGTTTTTAGTTGAAGCTAACTAAATGTTTGTTTAAATTAAGTAGAACAAAAAACGGGGAAAGAGAACTGCAAATAGCAAATAAACGGTCAGCACACCGAAATGGAAACCAATTAAAAACAAACAGCAACTTTGCTGTGTTGTGTTTGGCCGATGTCGTTCGTCGTGTATGTAAATATTTTCGCATCGGAGCGATGTGCGAAAAGTGATTTAAAAGTTTAATTTTAATGGTCAACAAAGGGAGCCGCGAAATTGCATGTATTTTGGTGGATTCTAAAAAAACCACCAACTCGAGGGAAGTGTATACAATAAATATGTTAAATTTAAGCTTGGTATTTTAAGCACAGAAGGTGCAACATTGGCATTTTGATATATAAGGTATTTTTATTGGTTAAATCTAAGCTGTGTTCAGATTTATTGACATTAATTTATTTATAAAATAAATATAAAAGCATTTTATAATAAACAAGACTTATTTCTAGATCTTTAAAGCGGTATGAATATATTAAAATTAGAATTTATAGCAAGTTCACACTCTAAAATTGTGTTTCACATCTTCAAATTATTCCAATCGTTCCTTTTACAAAGAGTGACAGTGTGAATGCATGCATTTTGCTTGAAATACTTTAACTATCCCGCAGCCCTGCAATTTTTCGTTTCAGTTTTTTTCTGTTTGAATAATTGTGAAATCTTAGAATTTGCTTTTATTATTATTACTCTCTCTCCATGCTAATTAAAGCGCATAAATAAGCCAATATCTGCAAGTTTTTCAGCTGTCCCGCCAATAAGAAGAGTGCCAGAAAGAGCCAGTTAATTGATTTACGACTTTCAATAAAATCGTAGAGAGGCAACTTATCATTACCGCCACCACCACCACCACCCCCTTTTTGCAATGTCGGCTAAGCTAAAACAAACTAATTTCAGGCTAGAACCGGGACCGAACCGTCGAGGGCAATAAAGTAAGTTAACGATCCCAGCCGAGGAAGGAGTGAAAACTGGAAGCAGCCGTGACATTGAAGAGCCCCGGCCGAAGAGTTCTTCAATTAGTGTAAACACAAACGATGACACTCTCCACGGACCAAAGACCCGAGGAAACCGAAGAGCAGAGCCAATTTTCAGTGCCAATCCCGGGGTCTCTCGTCTCGTCTCCAGACACTTTAATATTTAACGCCCCTGGGAGCCAGCAGCAGCAGCAGAGACCAGAGACAACAACCACCGAGGAGCTGAGCTGGCGACAATGGGGCCCAAACAACGCCAACGAGTATTCCACGAATATGTTCGTGATCATAAAATTATAATTTATGAACAAAAAAGCAGCACTGCAAGCTTATCTCATCGCGGGCATCGCCAAGTGCGCACATATGGAGGCAGGGGCAGGGCGCGAGATGCATCCTCAGATGCTGCGATGTGGAGATGTGGAGATGCCGAGATGCAGATGCAACACCGACAACAGCCCGACAACGATGACAACGTTTGGAGCAATTTTGGAGCGCGGCTCGCGTCAATTTTTGTGGAGTGAGACAAAAATAAAGCAAAGGAGATGCTTGCGACCCAAAGCACTGAGAGAAAAATCTCTTAAATTTGATAATTAAAGTATAAATTATCAGGTAAATTAAAATCATTTTAAATTTGAAAGCTTGAATCCTGGAAAACTCATTTAAAATATTATTTAAATTTAATTAACTATTTTTCTCATTTTCTATATAGTTTTTTTCTGTATGTAAAAGTCCCTTTTCTCTCAGTTATACCCTCTGTCATGGGGGTGATTGTTGTTATTGTTATTCCGGTTGCTGCCGCTGCTGCTCTTTCGGTTTCCAGGAAAGACGCCTTGGGCTCTGGCTTGCTGGTTACTTGAACAATATTTTCATATTTATTCAGGCTCTCGTTGGACCTCTCCGCTTGACACATTGGCTGGTAGCCAGGGCCAGGGCCAGACCCAGTCCCAGAGCCGGTCAGAGATCCCTTCCAAAGCGAAACTAATTTGCGGTTTTGGCGAGTCAGTCGTCATCTGCAATTTCCTTTGCCTGTGTGTTATTGTGCCACGCCCACTTGCCAAAGAGGGGGCTTAATAAGTTAGATCTTTTATTTTATTTTATTTTGTTTCTCTTTTTTTTTTTTTGGCAAGGGAAGAATGTTCTTCGTTTTGGGGTCAACTTGCCCTGGGCTCCGACACACGCATCATCTCCTGTCTCTGTGCCCCTCACCATTTCCGTCTGGCGGGGAAAAACATTTTGTTTGGCTTCTCCAGCAGCTTAATTAAATTCTTTTCACTTGTTCCGAGTTGCTGCTGCTCCCCCTGATTGAGAGAATTCAATCGAGTCTGAGCGTAAAAACAAATTAGTTTAGCGAGAAACCGAAAGTTTATCAATTAAGTGGCCGCCGTCGCTGAGATTCACTATGCGAATTGCATTTGATTGGGTTCTCGCTTTGATTGTAACAAAATTTACTTTGGGAATAAAGGGAAAATATCTCTGTATATAAGGATATGACTTATAGCTAAGTTCTGGCATGTTTTGTTGGGTTTTATGATAAGTAGATTCTACATTTTAAATTATTTTTGGACTTTAAGTGTCTTCCTTTAAAGTCTAAAATATTTTAAAATTATTTAAATAAAAAAAAACATCTTATAATATATTTTTTCTTCTAGGTATCTACATCTTCGGCTTCTCTTAACCTAGACTTTTCCTTCTGATGTAATTTTTTTGTGAATTATTTACTCACTTCTTTTGAGTCTGCTGGACTGCAGGATTCATTGTCCGATTTTCTGGGGGCTTTTGTTGAGCGTGAAATTAAAAATGATCCTCATCGAAGGCTCCAAGGTCTCTGGGCAGTTATTGTTATGGGTCTCTGCGGGTCTTGCGGTCTCCCCGCCAGGATCATAATTCACGGCACCAGAGAGAGGGTCCTGTCCTTCCATCCTTCCTTTGCCAAGCTGCGGGGCAATAATTTAAATGCGCTCTATTATTTATTTGAGCATATGTCAATGGAACTTATTTATTTATTCACGCCCAGCCAGGCACCCAGCCAGCCAGCAACAATAAACAATAAAGTTGCCATCGTATAGAGATGCAAAAATGTGAATAAAATCGCTGGAGTTGGGCTGCTGGCTCCCTGTTAATGAGCAGGGAAAATTTCCAAGGGGGGAGGCTGGATAGGGAAATTGGGAGAAAAATCGTTTGGTGGTGGGAGAAGAAAGGGGGGTCAAGGGTTTATGCGGCACTGAACGCGCGTTGCGCTGACGTTAATTGACCGCAACAATTTTTTCTTTATTTTTTTTATATTTCTCTGCGCCTCTGCAGTGTGCAGTAAATTTTAATGAAATTGCTGCCATTGCACACACGCCCACCGATATATAGGAGGCGTGGCCAATTGCCGGCGATTTTCCCCGCCGTCTCCCAAAGTGCTGATGACATGCTGTCAGCGACACTTCGTGCCGCGCCGTGCCGCCGCTTGTTGCATGCCACAAAAGGAGAGGCGAGGCGTGGCGAGAAATAAAACTGAAATTAAGCACACACACACACAAAAAATTAAAATCTATAAAAAATATATACGACTCGGGCTTAATTCGCGGTTCACTGGCCATCGGCTATATACCATATATATTTTATATATAAATATTATCCTCCTAGCCTCGCGCGGCTGCCATTTTTGATGTTGCTGCATTTATAAATTAATTAAAAATAAATTACTTTATGTTGCATGTCCAATTTCATTAAAGTTGCCAATGCAACAACACGGCGGCAATAAAAAATAAATAATTATGCAGAGAGAGAGAGACAGTCGAGAAGAAAAGTTAAACTGCCAAAGTTTTTATGGCGAAAAAAAAGAGAGAGAGAATAAGTTTTATATCTTTGATGAAAACTATTTAATGGTTGTAGTTTTAGTATAATAAATTAAAAAAAGTATTTATACACTGAGAAATGTACATACTTATAATACATAAGAAGTGTTTTAATATTTTCACAACAAAATATCAAATAAACTTGGAGAGTTAACTAAGATAACAATCTTAGTAAGTAAAGTTTTACCTAAGATTTAAAATATTTTAAAATTGTTATAGAAGCTAATTAAGTGATGAGCTTCTTTCTAATTATTAAATATATATATATATATATATATAAAATAATATATATAATATAAATAATGGTTTAATTCCCTATTATACACTAATCATAGGAGTTTTTGGTGGGTATACAAACTTCTACTTCCCCAAGCTAGCTTCCTTACTTGTTACTTTAACACCTGCTGGTGCCCTCGCAACAGGTGACTTAAGCCATAGATAAACCATTTGTATACACAATGCACCTCATATTTGCCCGGAGGGGGGGGAGCACCACCAAATACACAGATTCCCGCGAGTTAATGTCGCATTAAGACGGCAATCCCCGGCACTCGGCATGCATATAAATCCACTCGCTCATATATATTCCCCCAGAAAGGAGGAGGGATGGAGGTCAGCAGGCGTTGAAGGCGCTGCAGAGATGGTGCAGATAAATTTTCATGTTGTCACACCTTGCAACTTGCATGCCACATAAATATATTTTCAACTCGAGCCGCCGAAAGGTGACACAGTCTGCATATTTGTGCAAGTCTCCTTTTTTTATATATTTTTTTATATTTTTTTGGTGGAGAGTAAGATGTCACTGAGGTAGCCAGGTAACCTCCAGGAAGGTGGCAGGGCAGGGCTCCTTCTCGGAACTTGCCGCATTTAATTTATTGGGAATATTTGATGTTCGATTTCGTTTTCGCCACGTCCTTTTTCTCCTCACCTTATCGCCCTGCCATTGACATTTTTATTTTTTTGGCAGAGATTGCTCTGGCATATCTGGGATCGAGGAGTTGCATAAATATATGTATAAATAAATAAAGGAAGCCGACATATTTGCTTATCGCCCAAAATATTGGTATTTATGGTTGACTTTGCATTGAGCAACAGTTTAGTTTCAGGTTGAGATAAGTGCAAGTTGAATGAAAAATATAAAAGAGAAAAGAAAAGTTAAAAACAAGTAAATGAAGGGGTTAATTTTTAGTAAATTAATCGAGGTGGTTATTAAATAATTAACATGAAAGTTCCATGTTTATAAGAAGCTTTTAATAAACTTGATGATATAAACTTAGAATCTTTTAAACCAAGTAACCTGGTTGCCATTTTAGACTGCGGTGTCAAACACTATTCATACTCATTTCACTCACTCTCCCACAGTTCAGCGCTACAAAGCCACACGTCTATAATACCTAGGAAAATTGTATTTTATTTTTGTTACCTAGTAAAAGTTTAGGTTTCATTTCCCGAAATGAAGAGAAGGGTTATTAACGTTTTCAACAACAACCACACTACTGACAATCTCTCACGCACGGAGCTGTTGGAATGGGTCAACTTGCGCCTGGGATCGGAATTCTGCTTGGTCGATGAGCTCTGCACGGGTAACTGGGTCCCAGATACCCTTTAGGGTTACTTATAGATTGTCATTGCAGGTGCCGCCTACTGCCAGTTGATGGACGAACTGTTTCCCAATTCAGTGGCCCTGCAACGCGTCAAGTTTACGACCAATCTCGAGCACGAATTCATCCAGAACTTTAAGATTTTACAAGCAAGCTTTGACAAGATAGGGGTGAATCAGGTCATACCCATAGAAAAGCTGAGCAAAGGCCGCTTTCAGGACAATTTTCAGTTTGTGCAGTGGTTCAAGAAATTCTATGATGCCAATAGCGGTTGGATCACCTGGGACTACGATGCCAGGGCGGTGCGTGGGGGAGCCCCAATGGGCTTTGGTCCTGGTTCCGTGTCAAAGAACTTGGCCAGGCCCAAGTTGCCGGCAAAATCTAGGACGGAAAGCTCTACAGCATTGCAGAATTCGAAAAGCTTTAAGGTCGTCAAAAAGATTCAAGAAAAGTCTAGGGAGCCTGCAGAGACTACCAACTCTACGGAACCCGCAAGTTCTATTCCCAAAAAAATGTCAAATCAACCTGACAATGGGCTCTGCACCCCGGGCTGTCAGAAGAAGATTCAAGACCTTACAGAAGAGTTACAAAAACTCACCGACAAACTCAAAGGGATGGACCAACGCCTTCGCAGCTCCGATGCAGAACGTGATTTTTACTATTCAAAGTGTCGCGATATAGAGAGTCTTTGCCAATCACTTGATGCCAATGGAGGGATTTTGTCGTCTAACCAAATTTATGATATAATGTATGCCACTGAGACGCCGGAAGAATAAGAGAATAACAATTGGCATGAAAATTTGCAAGTTTATATAGCTTTCTATCGAGTAGATCTTTCGATTCTAAATTATCTTTGTGACTCTGCTTAATAACTTGTTAATTAATTACGTTTACTATTAAAAATTTGTTTCACTTTTCAAAGAAATACAGGTTGAAATAAACCAGAATAATACTATTCCTTTAAACTAATCATGATATCGTATTTTTCAACTCAAACTTAATCCTTAAATGGTCTCATTTTGAGCTCCACTTTACTAGCCGCTGCCCAAGCGATTAACCAAAAGTCCCATCTACGTAGAAATCAATTAGCAACTGTCCAGGAAAAAAGGTAAATTCCAGGGCAGACAGCATAATGCCACCCAGAAGTTGTCAATGGAGGAGCACAGAGAGAGGCGAAGACCACACACACAGCAACTGGAGCAGGCGAAAATGAAGCCTGGTCACGCACAGAGAGAGCCGAGAGTCCAAGATAGAGATCCCAATTCCCAGCTCGAAATATGAAATTATTCAAATGCAGCCGCCACAACATATAAATTCAAGTTAATCCGCACAGCTGGATGTCGGGATTAGCCCCGGGGGCTAACGAGTGAGTGGTTTCTAGACCTGCTCCGCTCCTCCTACATTTTATATAGAGCTATATATAACGCGTATAAGGACTGGCCCGATGATGGGCGCCAGCCTTTAATCATTATTAATTATCCAGGGCGAGCGCAGAGTATAAATCAAGGGATCAAGGGAGAGCAGGAGTAACTTGTATATATGCCTTGCCAACCTGCAAATCTTGCTGAGAAATGCGACTAATTACAGGTGGGAATCATCAGGATTGTATTTATTTTAAGCCTGGCAAAGGGTCAGTTCCCCCCACGATTCAATTAATCCATGGCTGCAAAGAGCTCTTCCGAATAGTCATCAGTCTCCATGTTCCCAGTCTTATAGATGAGGCACATGTCCATGAAATCATACTCCCCCACTTGGAGCACCTTTCGGGCCAGTTCCTCGGCCTCCTGGATATTCAAAGACTCCCGCCAGTGTTGCGTCAAATAAGCATAGGCCTCTTCAATGCCTTGGTTGCCCTTGACGGCATACATGAGGCGTGTGGATCCTCCATTCAGTCCCATGTTATAGATATGCAGTCCCTCGTTGTCCTGGCCAGCCAGCAAGATATCCACGGACTCGGCTGGCTCATACTTGCGGTACAGCATCTCCTTCAGCTGAGCAACAGACATCTTTTGGCCACGATCTCGGGTTTGGTAGTCCACCAGGGCGCCCACCTCCTGGATTATGTCGCGATCAAAGTTGGTTTGAGGGGCAAGGCAGCTGTAAGGGGTTTCAGGTGAAGTTTGTTTATAATTTCTAGATCTAAACCTTACTTGATGCGCTCATCCAACAGACAAATAAGGTGATTCCGGGAATTGGTGGCCATCAAGACGCCTTCGCTACAGATCAGGCTCACCCGATTGACTTCCGTGGGAGAACTGTGGTTATAAAATCAGCAAAATACGTATTTAAACCCCAATCAAAGACATACCTATTGTCCTGCAACATCTCTTAGCTTAAAGAAATCCTCAAAAGGCGACGAAGCAGCAAAAAATCAGGAAAAGTCAGTTCCAAAAAGCTTAAAACCCAAATTGTGTAAGCGATATCTCCCCAAGTTGAAATGGTAGACAAAAAACCCGACTGACGACCCTGAAACGAGTGGAAGATGACGACTATTAACCCAAGTGGATTAAGGCTAAAAAGTGTCAACGCCTGCGGAGCGAGAAAAAAACCTGTGTGGCCCCGCAAAAAGCGTGGATATCGTTGTCAATCCCCCATTGTCCGTAGGGTAAGCGATATTGGCAGACCGAGGCTATCTGTCACCTACACTTCAACGCGATCAGCAGCCACTGATGGCCAAGATGATGATGATTCTCCGCTGTTAATGATGATGAGCTTCCTCGATGGGCCATAAATATACACCAACAGCTTCTGCACCTGCTGGAACTTGGCCCTAAAAATAGCACCAACTCGTTTGTTGGCCCAGTCAAGACCAGTAGGCCTTGTGCAATCTCAGATATGGTGGATATTTTAACGAGCCCCATCAATTCCCGAGCAGGGACAACGTTGTAATCGATGTGTTAATTAGCTTAGCCAGGGACAGGGATTAACTAACCTCAAGTCGGAATGGATTAGGCAGGACAACGATGGCACAAATTAATGGCAAAGAAATGACAGTTAAAAGCCACAAGTTAAAGTCAACTTTGATGGTAATTAAAAGAGGAAAGTATGACTGTTTTTAATATAAAAATTAGTTAGGGATGACAATAAATATCCCTGCTTTATCGATGTATAAATTGATATTTTAACATTGCAAACTGAAACTATTTTAAGCCACAATCCTAGTTAATTGGCTAAAAATTAATTAACGCTGTGAAAATGGAAAATATCGCTCATCAAAATGAAGTAATGACCATAATTAATTGATGAAAAACGTGTACAAAGGAAATTAGCTCATCATAAAAAGCGTTTATTAATAAAGCTAAATTATTTATAGGCAAGAGCACGTTAAAGACCATCACTACCAATCAGTTTTAATCATCATTAGAGGCCAGATTGTTTATGTGGTTAAAATGCCAGGCTAATCTGCCAAGCTCTGTTCCTTCTGTTTTCGTTTTTACACAAAATAATAATCGCGTGTGCTTACATTATTATTATTATTATCGTACTCGGTTACTGACTGTCTGGAATTTAATTTTTTTTGGCATTTACAAAACACTTCAACCCGTTTTTGACAAGAGCCCGGCGATGACAGCAATTACCATACGATTTGCATGACGTTTATGTTTATTTTCGCTTTGTATTCTCCTCGTTCTTGGCCAGGCCCAGGCACAGTCTTTGGCCACCAGACGAGCTCTGCTCAGGTTGATTTCGATTTTGACAGCTGCCTGACTCACTCAGCTGGTCGCATTTTCGTTGGATTCGCATTTCATTAGCTTGTTATGGACCACCTACGGCCAATATGCTGACAGCGGAGGACTCCCCACTGCCGGTCTCCAGTTTATTTTTTTTTTTTTGCAAAGACCAGACCCACAGCGAAGCAATTAAGCTTGGGTCTCTGGCATCGAAAACAATCCCATCGAATGGGGCAATTTAAGGTATTTACAAAAGCGTAAAAAGGTAAAGAAAACAAGACCAGCCTCGGACTCGGACTCAAACTTCCCAATCAAAACAAGACGAGAACCACTCGAGGGCCTCTCTGAAATGTCAATCGTTCGAACTTAAAGGTAGCCTGGTCACTACCTGGTTTTAAATCTAAAAAAAAGCATAGTTTTCCAAGAGGGATTTAAAAAAGGCCAAGGTAGCTGAAGAATGAATATGAAAACCTTGTTTTTATTGGAAAACTTCAGTTGAAAAAAGAGAAACATGTTTCAATCGGGAATACATAAATTTTCTGGCTTTACTACTTCATATCAATCACATCGTCGTCATCGTCCGAGTCCTTGTTCTGGATCTTGAAGTAGAGCATGGCATAGGTATCCTTGGCGGTGGACACCATTCGCACCCAGTCGCGGAGGCTGTTCTTCTTGAGGTATCGCTTGGTCAGATACTTGAAGTAGCGCTTCGAGAAGTGCGTGCAGCTGTTGATGACCAGCATGGTGGACTTGGGGCGCTCAAAGTTCACCATGTCGCCCAGGTTGTTGATGCGCATGTTTACCTTGATGTGACTCTTCATGTACTTCTCCAGATCGACCAGGTCCATCAACAGATCCTCCACCAGGCAGGAGCAGTCGATAACGAAGCGTTGCCAGACCTTCTTTTTGCCAGCAGCTCCCTTGCCGCGCAGCTGCAGTTTCTGGGATTTCTTTGAATTGGGCTTGGGCATCGGTTTGGGGGCACGTGGCTTCTTAGCCTTGGGGGCAGCCAACTCCTCCACTTCCTCCTTTACGGCTTCCAGGGTCGTTGAAGGTTTCTTTGGCAGCACGCGAAGCTTCTTTTGGGGAGCAGGAATAGCAACAATTGGAGTCGCCTCCTTTGTACCAGGCTTTCCTTTTTGAGCTTCAGTTGTAGCATTGGTTCGTAGCTTCTTGGACACCACGCTGCTGGAGGATTCCGATGAAGACACCGCCTGTCTCTTAGTGCCTTTTCCAGCTGCCTTCTTGACCGCATCTTCGGTCTTCTCCTCCGCCTTCTTCGGCAGGCTCTTCAAGGCCACAGCCGGAGCTTTAGCCACCTTCTTGGAGTTCATCGGTGGTGGTGGTGGTGCCGGCGTATCGGCTGCCACACGTGATTTGCCAGACGCGGCGGCGGCGCTGGTGGTGGTAGCCGCCTTACCTTTGGCAGTTTTTGGCTTTTCGGTAGCCTTCTTTTTGCCCTTGGGCGCATCAGTATTCTTGGATGGCTGCGGCTTCATTTTCTGACGGAAAAACACAAATTCAGGCACTTAAATACAACTAACTACAAGAATTTTCTTACTGTTTCGAAAAGCACACGTCTGAAAGCACCGGAAATGAGCAAAAAGAGAACTAGTGTGGCCAGCTGCTTAAGAAAAGCGAAGTTGGCTGCGCTTGAGCTGCAAGGCTGCCAGGTTTTCTTACGAAACTTGTTTACTGGAAATGCGAATGGCAATTATTGCTGTTTCCCCTTTGGCGGTTTATTGAAAAATAATAATAACAAGGAGGAGAAGAAGGAGTGGGAATGTTGACGCTCTGATTTTACGCTGATTAATTGGCACGAAATTATTATGGCCACTTGTTCCGGGCAGGCAGGCATCAATTTACTCCTGCAATTTGTATCTTTTCCGTTGCAAGGCCTCATTTTTTAAGCAGGTTTTAATACAGGCTAACTGCCCTTAACTGGAATCGATTTAATCTGACGCGACACACGTTTCAGATAAGTTAATAACTGAGCAAGTACTTAGCTTTTGAGGTAACTTTTCCCAACGATTCCCCAGCGACCTTTCCCACAACCCAGAAGCCTGATTAAACTCTCATCAGTTCTTTCTCTCCTCCGAAACAAACATTTAACTATCGCTTCAATATATTTTTTTGTTTTTACCCAAAAAAAGAAATCCCTTAAATACCATAACATATCGCTTTGCAACGAGCTCCATTTATCAAATTCAAATGAAAGAGTCGGTGGCCACCAACTGGGATTTGGCTTGGTGGGGAAGGTGGGGATGCCACCTATCCTATCGGCGCGCTGGAGGAGGAAATAAAAACAAACAAAAAAAAGTGCAAGGCAAAGTGAATTCCCGGGGAGCGTTTAATCAAAATTTACCGGCGAACGCGTTCGCTGACAATGAGAAATTGCAACAAATTCGCGCAACAGCGAAACCTTCTCTCTGTCAGAAAACCAGGCCCAGGCCTGGGGAGGAGCTAGTGGAGCTGAAGTGGAGGAGTGTCGATAGCAGCGCAAACAAAGCGCCGCAGAAAGACCAAAGAAATGCAGCGATCAGGTATATACAGAAACTTAACCCTCAGCCTAGCTTATACCCTTTCAGGGGAAAATATTTAAAAAATATAATTGCTTTGGATGGTAAAAAGAGTAATCGAAATAATCGAAATTGAACTTTCCTGAGCAGTTGTGTTCAACAGATTTTTTATACATTGTGGAATTTATTGCATTGGTTTCTAATTTAGAGAGTTTTATGTATTTTCACTTTAGGATATATATGAAAATGTCTCAACAAAATTTTAGTTTTCTTAAGGCAATCGATAATAAAGACTTTCGATTATTTCGATTACTCCTAAAATAACAGAAATTAGTTTTATATGGGTACAATTTATTGGAAAATTCTCATCTCTATAAAATTATTATTTTAATTAGTTTGATGTCTAACTTTTTTCTATAAAATATGAAAATGTCTGAACAAAATTTTTTTTGCTTACTCCTACAAAAAAATCTCAACTAGTTTCTTAAAGAATATAATTTATTTAAAATGATCCTTTTCTTTAAATTCTATCATATATTCTTATTTTTTTAGTTCTCTTAATTATTTAATTTTCATACTCAAAAGAAAGGGTATTCATTGCGTCGCTACTTAAACCCATCTACGACCCATCTCTCCATGAAGCTCCTGCTGCTAGGATGCTACTCGATTTCCCTGCCGCCGCCTACTGGATATTGTTTTCTGGCTTTACCTTATTTTTTTCGTTTTTGTTTTTATTCTCTTTTTTTATTTTTTGGGACTTGTATCGGTTGCGGATATGAAAAATGATGCCGAAACAATTTTTACAACCAAAAGCGCTCGCAGGCCTAACCTCGCATCCTCTCCCATTCAAGTGCAACTCGCGGATTCGGATATTCGGAGGCGGAGGAGGCTGGCAGAGGCCTTCTCCCCACTCGAAATTGATTGATGGGCCGCTGCAGCTATGGGAAAACTGCACCGGTGGGCGTGACGCACTGCACCCAGCCCAGGCTCTCCCTTCCCCTCAAGTGATCGAAGCGGAGTGGAGTCGTGCGGCTGGCTTCTGGCCCGAAATCAATCTGGCTAAACGGTAGCAAATGGGCGGATGGAAAACGGAAAATGGTACTGGGGGATTTGGCTCTGCGGTGGCGTAGTAGCTGGGAGTTTGGCTCGTTATGAATGCCAAATGGATGTCCAGGGATATCGATCACTTCGACATCAGGTGGGCAGAGGATCGCTGTGGAGTTCCTTGAGTTTAACTCCTTTGTAAGATTTGTGGCGAAAAGTGAAGGGGCATAGCTCTTGTTTTTATGTGGGGAATTTAAAAAGAAACATTGCTAAGATTATTTAAAGCTGAAGAAGACCATTAAACTAATGAACAAATTATTTATTTAAAAAGGAAATTAATTAAACTTCAGTATTATCTACAATCTATAACGACATATATCACCCTAAAACCCCACAAAACTTTATTTAACTCAATAATCCCCACGACCTAAGATCCTTTTTTATGGCCCAATAAATATGCAGAGTTAACCAGAGATCTGGCTAATGAAATGCAAAACCGCCAATTGAGATAGAAAATGCAAATCTACGCTTGCCAATCTGCTAAGCCACAATATACGACTATATAGAGCAAGTTGGCTAAAAAACTGACTCAACACACATTGCACATTCGCTGGAAAAAAGCCGAAATTGGAAATGTGCCAGGCGACTCAAATAAACAGTTATTGAGTTGACTGTTTGACACTTCCCGCTGCGATAGGCGGCCAAAAGGAAAATGGGAAATGGATACACAACACCTGGTGGGTGGGTGAGACTGCAAGACTGCGACTCCGCCGACTCCCTCGCCAGTCGCTCTATTAATTAAATTAAATTTCAATATAAATTCAAATGGGCAAAGCGTGCCCGCTCACGAGTTCTAATTGGGCGAGGAAAAGCGGGAAAGCGGAAAAGCCCGCCCATTGTGAGCCAGTAAGTCAGGATTGCCAAGTGGCATTGCGGGTGGCAAAGGCCTAATTGTTTATTTATGGAAAGGTTCGGTCCGGTTTGCCTTTCGCAACTCTTTTCGCCGAGGGAACGCGGGCATCGAATTTCATTAATCACGCAAATGCTTATCGCATGGCCGGCAGGCAGGCACAGAAGCCTGGCTTGGCTCCTATATTTCCCCGAAGAAGAAAATCGTGGTCATAATTTGTCTGACTTGCTGGAAAAGCAAGCGGCAAAGGAGAGCGTTGTGAATGCGAAAATGCGGCTTGCATGACCAGGCCAAACCCCTCATCATCATCATCATCATGGTCCCTGACCCTGCCCACTGACCACTTCCGTGCCCGCCTTGCATTTCGCCTCGGTTCTTTTGCAACTCTGATTATGTGATGCTTCAATTCTGGTCCAAGTCTGGAAAATCAGGGGGCGAGAGGAGGTGGAGGAAGCGCTGTAATTCTAGCTCTCAGTGTGTGAAAATTCTGTGGGAGGCTGCTTTCGAGTGATGTGCAAATCTCGACCAGGTTGCGATGCATTCTTTCGAAAGGTAACGGCCTATGAAGGTGTCAGAAGGGGACACAGCGAGAAAATAGTAGGGTTTTAGGAATATTTTATAAGATTATTATAGAAATTTAATGTAGTGCATTCTCATTAGAGATATATATTTATATTCTCTCTTATTTTTCGTATTGATAAAAGTACTTTTGAGACTGGGAAATAATGTATTACACCCTTAGGAGATTTCTCCCAGTGCCGAAAGCCTTTTCATCCCATCACCAAAACCCTCCTTTCATATCCTAGTGGAAAGACAGGCCCTTCTTCGATCCTATTTACAGTTCTGGCTGCTTTGTGTGGTCCATTACAATCACTTAAGTTGATAGTGGGCCCCCGCCGGTCACATTGAACTTTGGCGCTCGCCCACTCTCTAAATTAAGGTATTATCAGATCCAGGCAGTCGTAACTTATGTCATTTATGTCCACGATATCTGAGGACACGCCCACTCGTCCACTTTCTGGATGGAAGATTGCCTCAGGAGCCAAGGGAGAAGGAGAGCAGCCGCTGCCAGACAACCTGGCAGACACTCGGGCGGCCTTCCTGGCTCCTTTTTGGTCATATTAGCAAGGCAAATTTCCCAAAAGGCGCGGGAGAGCTCTCTTCCTTCCCTCCCCTCCCCTCTCTGGTGCGATGCGCCAACAAGTATGTAATACAATCTTGAAACTCGAATAACGGAAATAAAAATTATGAGGCTGGAATATTTTAGCGCTGGGCAATTTGCATAAGAAAACCGTTACGAGAGCGAAAAGGAACTCCGGCCGGAGAAGTGGCCACAAGATTGGACCCGACTCTACTTTATTTTTTCGTTGTTGTTGTTGGTGTTGGAAGCAGGAAATATATGTATGTGTAGGAGGCAGTGTCCTTATAGCACGTGCCTAGCAGCAGGTCCTCGCCCAGTTTATTGTTGTTCTTGGGCGTTGTAATTGATAAGTTAATTTACATTTTTATTGAATGGCCAAGGCAATTGTTGTGACTTGTCGCCGTTGTGCTCTTTGTCACGAAGGTCAGGTCACAGGACGCTTTGCATATATTTCCCCCATTTTCATGCATACCAAAAAAGTACAGAAACAGAAAATGTTTTATATGGCTCTCGGTCTTTTCTTCCTCTGTGAGTTAATAAAACGAATTTGTGGTTTATGCTCCTAACAAGTCGGCCGTGTTAAATGCTCAATTGTGCGTAAAGTCTGGGCAACAAAAAATATAAAAAAAATAAAAACGAAAACAGAAACAAATGCCGTATGTGACCACAAAAGAGTTTTGGAAAATCAAGAAATTAAATGAGTTAAATTGAGTGATCAAAGGTGATGGTGCCTCTAATCAAAGACTTGATTTTTGATTAAATTTTTGTGGGAGAAAATGTAGATGAAAATGAGGAAAATAAGCATGTTATGGTAGCTAGAAATATGCTTAGTAATACAAATAATAAAATAATTTTTCAATTAGTTTTTTTATATTACCAAAACTCCTGAATTTAATAAGCCCTTAAATTGCTTTCCAGTTTATCTTGTATTTTAAACAAAGTTAATAATAACCACAAATATTTTGTACAGCCCGAATTAAACAAAATTTAAATGATACAAATTTATATGCATTGCTTTTTGACATCCCACACCTTCTTAATGGCAACTCATTTCGATTTCCATTATTATTAATTTAAATATCAATTGTGCTTATTTATATTTCAGCTTCTGCATATTTCCCACTAGGTGTTTGATGGTGTTTTTTGCTTGGTTCCAGTGGCTATGGCAAAGAACTGAGAATGCATATCCATTTCGTGTTCCATCGCCCAGTCGTGCATGAAAAGTTAACGAGAATTGATGTTCCATGTATCGCCAAGGCAAAACAAAGCATAAATTTCTCAGTAGCTGTTGCCAGTTTTACATGCAGTGGCTGCTCCTGCTCCAGCTCCTCCGAATGCAACTCTGCTGATATCGGACGATGGGGGCCAAGTACATTGTCCAAATATACATGCATATACTATACATACATACATATACCGGCATTCGGCGAAGGTCCCTCGAAATGCCCCCCATTTGTACTTTCTGCAATGTGCTCCCCGAATGCTGTATGTATTCTCTTGGCCGACGCGACGTTGCATAAATTTTCAGCCAACGAATTCAATTTGCGTAACGCATGCGGATGGGTCCCGTCCCCGAAATGGAAATGGGTTGAGAATGGATTGGGATTGGTATCGGGATTGGGTTTTTCGGTGAGGCATTGGAGGGGAGGCAGAAGGAGCAGAAACCGAAGTGGAGCAGAAGTGGTCCCTGTTCATTTTACGCACAAGACTTTTACTGTTTATTCCGGTATGTAGTTGGTTAAGCCGCTCTATAAGTTTCAAGTGCTGTAAGAGCCTTGTTTTAAGCTTATCTGGCTTTAATTCTAAAGTTAAAAAAGCAGTTATCCAGGATGAGATAACATAACTTTAAAGTAACCCCAGGTGAATCTTTAAAGCAATGATCTCGTGTCACTCTTTTTTTTGTCGTGCTGACAACTCTGGCCACGGTCCCAATCAGTGTCGCGTCTAATCCGGCTCTCTGGCACCCCCCTGCTGAGCTTGGGGGAACCCCCGCCCGCGAACCGTGGCTGCATGCAAATCACCTCGTTGACTTGTGGCCACTGTGGGTGGCAAAGGCAAACTGCCGCCAGGAGACTTAGACGTGTGGATCAGCGGGCTGCCGTCTCCACCGATTTGAGTTGATGAATTGCAGTTTTGGGCTGGAAAATGCGAAAGGCAAATGGCAAGCGGCAAATGGCGAACAGTGTGTCTCCCCTTCTATTGGCAGACCAAACCCAGGCGAAGAGTCAAGGAGCTGCATGGCACAGGTACAGGCAGAGGCACAGAGATAATCGCTCTTGAGCTGATTACGTGGACAGTGGACAAACAGGGGAAAAGCGAAAGGAAAGCTGGTGAGTCCACCGGATGAGTGGAGATGAGAATGTACGGAAGATGGACTTAAAAGCTAAGGGAATGGGTCTTATTTTGGCAGAAAAATCATTACAAAACATATGAAGAAATGGAGGAAAATAAACAGTCAAGATAAATATAAAAATCTACAAAAATATCTAAGAAATTATTCTCTTTAAATTTTAAAATACAAATAAATAAATTCTCTTTAGCAACTTGATAAATTTCCTGTCTAATTCAATTACCAGCTTTGATGTGGGTTTGGATTTTGGCCTTTCGTTCTACCAAAACCCCTTGTTACCACAGCACAAAGCCTCATTTTGGACAAGTGCCTCATTGGCGTTCATCAGACCGATTATATTTCTAGCCCTTGGGTAAATTTACGCAAAATTGAACCCGATATTTGTCCAGCTCATTTCCATATGTACATATACCCATCGAGTATTTCGCTTGGAATATTTATGCGAATGCAACACTGACAGGGGGCTTGGCGGCAAAACCCAATTAAATTCCAATCAGTTGGCTCAATTAGTCAGTGGCCCAAATCGAAAGCGATAGGGATAGCTAGCTGCTGCCGCCGATCTAGACTGGGAATGAGAATCAGTATCTGTGGCAGCCGCAGTGGCAGCGGCAGCGGCTGTTGCGTCAATTGAGCGCTAACAAAGATAAATGGCTGAAGCCACAAAATTGATTTGGTTGACAGATGAATTGTGGAGGAGCCGCAGCTAGGCTACCCCCCCTGAATTTCCTCGATTTTCCCTCCCCCCCTCGGGTGTCAAAGCTGCAACTGCAACAATAAGTGCAACACGAACTCTGGCAACTGTTCGGTCGGTCAATGGGAATAAAATCGAAAGCATATTTCTCAATCATTCATGGGGATGGCGGAAAATATTTCGAAATAAAATGGCAAATGCGGAAAAGGGCGGTGGAGGAGGAGGGTCCATACTAGTGGCCATGGCAGCATCATCATCGGAATATCGAATGAAGCACTTAAATGCGTTTCAGGCCGCCTCTCATGCTGCTGCCCAGGACACTGTCAAATGCAATTACGTTTACGCCATGGATGCCATGGCTGAACAAAGCGTCATCGAGGGGTAAAAACGGGCGATAAAAGGGTACGAGAACGAGAACGATGAGACCCAGAACGAACGGCTACTGCCAATTGACACTTTGACGCATAAATCAACTTTATTGTTTATTGATTTTTATGTTTGCTCGGCTTGTTTTTGTGTCATTTTATTAAATCTTTGTCTCCCCAATCTCGGCACCCTCGCCGCCAGCCTCCATTTCAGGTTTGCCTCTGTTATTTATTTGAATTTATGCGATTTAAATGAAATTGGGTTCATTGTTTGGCCCTGTTTGGGGGCGCATCACTCAATGCAATCAATGCATCAATATATAGCAGTTTATATTGAGGCTCTGGACATGTTCAACAATTCATAAATCGATTAAAGTTCCTTTATTTTTCTTTTTTTTTTTGCGAGAGAGAATGTGTGGCAGGCTGAAATACATGAATATAAAAGGTACCCCGGGCAGTTATCCTAATGAAATCCATACTTGGGGGGCTACAGTTTTAGTGATTTGTGGAGAATTTGATGATGGGCATTTGAAACTTTTTGAAAAATATGAAAACTATGTAATGAAAAACTATAGTTGAAATATGACTAAATCTATTCTATGGAAAATAAACAATAGACAGAATAAAAAGGAGTGAATGAATATCATTTCTGTTTGGTAATATTTATATACAAATAGTAGCTATTGAAATTCAGAAACTATTTATAATAAATACTTTAACATCAACTAAAATCTGTCCCAAAATAGTCAGCATAATGTATAATAATAGAAAATAAAACCTCTCCCCACAAGCAACCTCCCCTAGTTTAATACTCCAAAGAAAACTTTTGCCAGCATTTTCCGCTGATGAAAATCATTCAGTTATTCAATAAAAGCTCAACCCAAACGAATTCATGACTCGCCGGCCGGCCGGCCAAAAAGTCAACCGGAAAAGCTTTTGAAATATAATGGGAATTCCGCAGAAACTTTTACGCAACGCAACTGTCAATGCCCCCCAAAAACTTTGTCCTGCCGAAAGGCACATCCACAGACCTAGACTAAAATTAAAATTTAAATGAGCTCCCGACTCCTCCTGCTGTTATTCCGGACCCATCTCCAGCGCCGCTCCATATTGACACGTGACAAAGTTGAGCTGCCAATAAAATACTTACAAAGGGAAAAAAACAGAGCCTCACGCCGCTCCTCAGCCCTCCGGCAATAGAATCGAATGACCGAGCTCCCTTCGCCTTCGTCTCGTCCTCAACCTTTCATCCAATTTCGGTGGCGCCAAACTGAAGGCGTAAAATGTTCGAAACAATTTCAATAACCATTTCCTGGTTGCCAAAGGAAAAGCCAATCGAAGGAGCTCAGCGACGCCTGCCTCCTGATGAGCACCGAATGAAATGCTGAATTTAATTGAAAAAACGAATCGATTCTGCTTTTGGCTACAGTTCTATTTGTAAAAAAACACACAGAGCAGCCTTGGGTAATTGAAAATGACGCAGGTCTAAATAATTAATTGTGTTTTTCTTTATCAACATTTATATTTGTAGGTATATCTCCAGCAAGGATCAACTTTTCTATTGAGCAAAACTATCACAAAATCCGGGCCTGGCATGTGAGCTTCCTGGAGCCTGGACACAAATCTGTTGTGCTAATATGACACAGCCGGAAAAGGGACTCGGGTGCCTCGCACCTGGGCCTTCCTCTCCCCCCACCTGAGTTCGTGGTTCCGCTCGCATGTTCTGCTTTTAATCTGCGAGAGCGCAGAGCATTAACTTTCCAACGCACCCATGACACGTAAATTGCTTCACTTCGAGCTTCAGATGGAGCCCGGAGGTCATGACGATGATGTTGCAACTGGGAAGGACCACGGTCCCAGCTCCCTGCTGGCCCCCTCCTTCCTGTATTTTCCTCTTAGCTGACAGGGGCTTAGAGTCCCAGTTTTTCCGGGGCGACATTTTATGAGCATTTTCTTTTTTTTTTTTTGGAGCAGGGAGGAGCCAGGGAGCGATGGTCTAACATGCTGGACATGTCAGCGCGCCATATTGAGGCTGCTGCTGCTGCTGCCGGGCTGTGAATGCTACTTAGGGGGCATTGGGCAGGAGTTTAACGCCATTTCGGTGACAGGGCACAAAAGCAAGAAAGGACACGGAAATGTAACCTTTTAAATTGTCTTTAAAAAGGGGTAGATGAAGGGAAAGGAAAACCTTTTACTATTATAAAAATTGCATAATAATAAGAACAAAAGGAAAGCTGACTAATAAATTTTGGTTCCTAAAAGACAAGATATCTTGAAATCTATCAAAGATATATAGTAGAAGTAATCTTATTTGATTCCTTAGAAATTCTATGGTTAATGCCCTGCCAGACTATAAATATTTAGCTTAATTAATTTTTATTCCTTTAAAAACGTAAACAAGCTCCAAGCTTATTTAAACAATAAAGCCACAGACTTCTGGTCTCTGTTAATACTCTTTTAAAATTAATTTCATGCACATAACTCACAAATATTTGCTTTATTTCTGCACAAACTTAAAATCTCAAACCCACAGCTTCTTGAGCTTTGTAAAATGCTTTTCCTTGCTCATTTATTCTGCACTTGCTAAACTTTCTGACCAACACAAAAAAAACCCACACACACACTGGCCAGGCACCTCAATAAAACAATTTAAAAGTCATCGTCGTCAACGTTTTGCCCCAAAGAATAGCCATCCTCTGGACCCTGCCCCAATTTCCCGCTGACCGAGTGAGCTGTCAGTCTCTCCATTTATTTTGTTGCACATTAGCTTTAGCTGCATGGATAGAGAGGAGACCAGAGAGTGGATTCTCTGGGCCAATTCCGAGTGGCCTTTGGCCAAGAGAAGCCAGGCAGCCAGGCAGCCAGCTAGCCAGGCCAACACATGTGGTTCTGCCACATCTGTTAAAGTTTCCAGCTTGCCTTTGTCTTTATTTTTTTGAGGAGGCTTCGGCTCATTCTTGTTGGCAAATTGGGCAATCAAAAAGTTTGGTAAAACAGGTAAATTGATATGGCCAAAAAAGATTTTTAAAATGTTGAAGCTCCCAAAGCTGAAACGAATCAATGAATAAAAGTTAAGTGGAAGAGATGGCTTTCTTAGCCCAACAGAGAGCAAACGAAAAAAAAGAACATTTAGAGTGCAGCTATGAATATCTTATGACTGCACTCACCTGTGTCAGGTAAAAAGGCTTCCCTGCTTTCAGATTCTGCTTTTTTGTGCCAAAAAAAAAAAGAGAGACGGCCAAATGGCCTCTGTAACTCGGTTGGCAAGGCGCTAAAAAACACATTAAAATTAATTATGAGAAACACTCGACGCCATTTGCCGCGCTTTTTTTGGCAACTGCATGGCATCCCCATATGTGTGTGTGTGTGTGCGTGTTGGCCAGCTTTTCCGTCGCTCTCCCCGCCGGCTTGCTCCTCCTCCTACTCACTTCAAAGTTAATTATGTTGACATAGTCAGTTTCAGTAATTTCTTTCTTTCGGAAAAACCCTTTTATTAAAATGAGGGGCGGTTGCAGTATTTTCCCGTGTGCCTCCCCCTGACTTTTTCCTCGCTTTTTGTTGTATTTCTGCGGCAGGCACGCCCCCCCTTTTGCCCAGCAGTTATTAAGAATTCATGCCACACCCCAAAGTTCCAGGCAAAGACGCCCACGGGTGGTGGTGGCAGCGGAGGTGGAAAATGGAGGCCATCCAGATCGGACGACTGCCAAGTTACTCAAATTAATTAAGTTTCGCCTTTGCCAACATCGAGCATACGCCCCATTGCGCGACCGCCCACCTAGCACCCCTCTTAACCAGCCACCCCCGCGGGCTCTGCGGCGGTGCTTTTAAATTTTTCAAGTGACATTCGCCAGACATTGGCTCCATGTCTCCATATTTTCACATTTTCTAACCGCAGTCAGCCTCAGTTTCACCCGCTGCCAGGCGGCGGGGGGTTAGGTGGCCTTTTTAAAATTTAAAATTAATTGCTTTGGCGCAATTTTAATTATTAAAAAACTATTGATGGAACCGAAGAGAGAACCGGAGAAGTTGCAGCCGGAAATAGGTGGTGGCAAAAAATGGAACTATGTGTAGCATAGCAGCCAAAGTTTTCCCCTCTAAAAAGTTGTGACTTTAAAAAGCTTTTTTTGCAAGTTATACAAGTTGATGGATCGACAAAAAAAAGAGGGAGGAAGGGTGGAGGATTACAGGGAAACCTGGGAAAGAGAAAATACTAGAGATATAAGAGGGATTACTAAATATATTTTACATCAAATTGGTTTAAATACATTTTTAAGTACTTTATTCAACATTTTTGGAGGCTTTAAAAATATTTTCCTAAAAAACTAGCTCATAATTAATATTTTAAAAATATGTAATGGGTATGAATTCCTAAATTTGAATAATACTAATAATTTTTAGCTTGTTTCTCAGGAAACTATACTTAAAAGGAAAGCTTAGCATTTTTGTAGACCGTTATTTTTTACTACAAAACCTCTTTTTAAGCAAACAAAACTAAAATCAAGGCTTAAAATTATTATTTACTCTAAAAAACTGATAATAATAGTTCTAAAAACTAACCAGTACCATTTACAGAATCCCCACTGCAGTATCAATACGTTTTTCATAAACCCTTTGATGTTTTTATTGTGTTCTTTAGCGCGGTTATTTTTCATTACAAAACCTCTTCTTAAGCAAACAAAACTAAAATCAAGGCTTCAAAATAATATTTACTCTAAAAAAACGAATATTCATCGTTCTAAAAACTCACCAGTACCATTTACAGAATCCCCACTGTAGTATCAATACTTTTTCGTAGAGCCTTTGATGGCTTTGTTGTGTTCCTTAGCGCGGCACGTTTCGTTTCGTTTGGTTTGTCTGGGCCGGCAATTAGCTGGAAATAAAGTAAAAAATAAAATAAAAGAAGTGCCCACTGACAACATTTACCCAAATTAGCCGCTAAACATAGAAATAAAAAAACCAACATCAAGTCAGTTAATTGGCCAAAAACAAGAAAGCAAAAAAAAAAAAAGAATAGGCAAGCCAGAGGCAGAGCGAAGCCAAGCCATATTAGTGTCCGCGATGATGATGGCGGCAATTATACATAGGAGAGAGGGTAGGGGGAACTAGAGGCTATAGAGGGGCATACCCCCAGTGGGTGGGGACCCTGCTGCACGTGCAAGACCCACACACAACGCTGGCCAGCTGCGAAATTCAATTTGGTTATGCGCAGAAAAATTAGCAACAATTTCCTAAAAATACAATAAGAGAGGTTGGCCTGCCCTTTTACGCCATACCCCCGGCCTTCACAACCCACTACCCCCTAACCCCTAAGCCCCCTTTGCAACCACACAGCTTCCAACAACAACAACAAGAGCAACGATGACAACAAACAAAAGCGACAACAGGCACGCAATATAATTGAGTGGAGGCCAAAAGTGTGGGTGACTCCAGTTAGTGTGTGTGGTGCAACAGAGAGGGGAAATACTAGAGAGAGAGGGGGAGGGGGGGAGGTAGAGAAGGAGTAGGAAAATAGGAAAAACTGTGTGTAACGGCACGCGTTGGGAAAATGTGATGTGAAAATGGGCTTAGTTCGTTTAGAGGTTCGCCAGAAAATGCACTTTCCACTTGACCAACAACAAAAAAATAGCTTTAAAATTGTAGAGAGAAAAAATTAAAGGAGTCTATAATAAATTAAATAAAATGCTAATCTTAATTATTTTTTAGGTAGAATTGAATTTGAAATCATATAAACTATAAATATTTGATGTATAATAACCAAAGATACTTAAACTTAAATTTGTTTTAAATTCTTCAACATAAGTCAGTCCTGTTTTGACCTTCCTTTTCTTGTTTTTACTTTAAAATGTAATAAAAAAAATTAATATAAATTTATGTAAAATATAAAATTAATAAATAAAACCCAGCTAAAGAATATCAGGGCACATGTATGGTCGATATCCGCTGACTCACCTTAAGGAGTATAATAATTTCAGTCCGAAGCCCAAAAATCAGTGAAGGACTCATTTCCGACCCTATAAATTATATATATTCTTGATCAGCATTAAAAACAGAATCGATCTAGACATGTTTGCAAGAAAATTAAAAATTTTAATTTTTTTTTTAAATTTTATGTTTAATTTTATTGTTTAAGGAGGTAAGGAAAAATCGAAAAATTTTAAATTGGTTAAACTTGTAATCTTTATATGCAGATTTATAAACCATAAAAAAACTAACTCAGAACAGCTTTCCGAATTGAATTTAATGCATTTTTGGCTTAGTTATTGAATTTTTAGGCCCAAAAATGATCATATAAAATTATGAATAAATATTTAAAAATTAATACACCTTAAGGAGTATAATAATTTCAGTCCGAAGCCCAAAAATCAGGGAAGGGCTCATTTCCGACCCTATAAATTATATATATTCTTGATCAGCATTAAAAACAGAATCGATCTAGACATGTTTGCAAGAAAATTAAAAATTTTATTTTTTTTTTTTTAATTTTATGTTTAATTTTATTGTTTAAGGAGGTAAGGAAAAATCGAAAAATTTTAAATTGGTTAAATTTGTAATCTTTATATGCAGATTTATTAACCATAAAAAAACTAACTCAGAACAGCTTTCCAAATTGAATTTAATGCATTTTTGGCTTAGTTATTGAATTTTTAGGCCCAAAAATGATCATATAAAATTATGAATAAATATTTAAAAATTAATACACCTTAAGGAGTATAATAATTTCAGTCCGAAGCCCAAAAATCAGGGAAGGGCTCATTTCCGACCCTATAAATTATATATATTCTTGATCAGCATTAAAAACAGAATCGATCTAGACATGTTTGCAAGAAAATTAAAAATTTTACTTTTTTTTTTTAATTTCATGTTTAATTTTATTGTTTAAGGAGGTAAAGAAAAATCGAAAAATTTTAAATTGGTTAAATTTGTAATCTTTATATGCAGATTTATTAACCATAAAAAAACTAACTCGGAACAGCTTTCCAAATTGAATTTAATGCATTTTTGGCTTAGTTATTGAATTTTTAAGCCCAAAAATGATCATATAAAATTATGAATAAGTGTTTAAAATTAATACACCTTAAGAAGTGTAATAATTTCAGTCCGAAGCCCAAAAATCAGGGAAGGGCTCATTTCCGACCCTATAAATTATATATATTCTTGATCAGCATTAAAAACAGAATCGATCTAGACATGTTTGCAAGAAAATTAAAAATTTTAATTTTTTTTTTAAATTTTATGTTTAATTTTATTGTTTAAGGAGGTAAAGAAAAATCGAAAAATTTTAAATTGGTTAAATTTGTAATCTTTATATGCAGATTTATTAACCATAAAAAAACTAACTCAGAACAGCTTTCCAAATTGAATTTAATGCATTTTTGGCTTAGTTATTGAATTTTTAAGCCCAAAAATGATCATATAAAATTATGAATAAATATTTAAAAATTAATACACCTTAAGGAGTGTAATAATTTCAGTCCGAAGCCCAAAAATCTGTGAAGGACTCATTTCCGACCCTATAAATCATATATATTCTTGATCAGCACTAAAAACAGAATCGATCTAGACATGTTTGCAAGAAAATTAAAAATTTTAATTTTTTTTTTAAATTTTATGTTTAATTTTATTGTTTAAGGAGGTAAAGAAAAATCGAAAAATTTTAAATTGGATAAATTTGTAATCTTTATATGCAGATTTATTAACCATAAAAAAACTAACTCGGAACAGCTTTCCAAATTGAATTTAATGCATTTTTGGCTTAGTTATTGAATTTTTAAGCCCAAAAATGATCATATAAAATTACGAATAAATATTTTAAATTAATACACCTTAAGAAGTGTAATAATTTCAGTCCGAAGCCCAAAAATCAGTGAAGGACTCATTTCCGACCCTATAAATCATATATATTCTTGATCAGCATTAAAAACAGAATCGATCTAGACATGTCTGCAAGAAAAATAACAACTAGACCTAGTGTGTCTGTGTGTGTGTGTGTGTGTGTGTGTGTGCGGGCGGCGCTGAGCTTTGCTGACCAACTCATTTATTGTTTCATTATTTTGTACGAACGACAACGTTCCTTTCATGGGTAGGAGGAGAGCTGGCCAATTTCAATTTTTGTTTTGCTTTTGTTTTAAGGATTGTTGCTGCCGCTGCTGCTGCTGCTGTTGCAATTTCGAACATTTGTTAACGAATTTGTTTGCTTGTTGAACATTCTGAGCGAAGCGGAGCGGAGCGTTCCATTGCCCATTGTTTGCTTTTAGCCCCGGCATTGTTGCAAATGACGTGGCAGCAGCAGCAGGCTCCACTGTTTCGCTCTGACACGCACAACAGCCCCCACTTAACACCCTCCCCCCCCCCTGCTTGGAGGCCTACGTGCCGCGATGCGTTTAAAAAACAATCAATTTTAATTTCAATTTAAATTAGTTGCCGCTGCAATTCGCCATTAAATTATTTTTGCTCATTTATGTATGCCACTGCCCTTTTGCCGTTGCTGTTGCCTTTTGCCTTCGCCTCTTGCTATGGGAAATGCAATTTAGCTTTTAGCCGGTCCTTTACTTTCTATTGTTTAATTTTATTTAAAACTAAACAGGGAAAAATATTGGACAAAACAGCAGTAAATTGCACTTTAATATAGTTTTTTGTTAAATTGTATAGAAACGTTGGGTTTCATAATTGCAAGTTGGTTTGGTATTTTATTAAATATTGAAAATTAATATTTAAATGAAGAAAAGTCAGTTTCAAGAAGGGTTAGAAGCTTACTTAATCCTTTCATGCTTTGCCTGCAATGAACAAGTTAAATTTTCCTCTTCAAATTAGGGAAATTAAAAGGGGACACAAGAAAACAGGCTCTACTACGAGAGAGTTACCTCTTTTCGCTCTTAGGGTGGAATACAGTTTTAAAATAAAGAAAAAATTAAACAAATTAAAGTCCTAAAAATAAACAAATTTATTCAAAAACTCTTAAACCGCAGTGTTTTCTGCTCAAAAAACCATGCTACTAAGTGCTCTCCGGTTTTGTATGAATTTTAAATTGGATTTCATTTCATTTCTAAATATTGTTCACCTCTGAACTTTTTCGCACATAGCGTAGCATTTTGCTAATTACAAAACATAAGCACATTAAAATGGCAAATAATGCGCATTTATGCATTAACAATTAAAAATTAGGACAATGGACATTGTTTCGCTGCGAATTTAATTTGAAATTACAAAGTTAGCCAGACTTTATCCAAAAAGAAGCATCAGAACAGACAGTTTCCGAATATATAATTTCAGCGACGATTTGAGATTTGGGATCAAGTGTGGAGGAGCTTAACCCGCAACCTAAATCAATCTGCCAGATAAGGGACACACGTACCGAGGAGGAGGAGATACGAATATATCTCTGCCGCTGGCGCTAAACTACTTAACAGCAAATTTTGGGCGTAATTTACGTCCTGGCCGGGGATGGAACAGATGGAACAGAAGGCATACCAAGACCAGCTTCCAAATCGGAGCTGCAGCCGCAAACATGTGTTGTTCCTTCGAGGAGGCGGGCATGGAGATAAATTATTGGGTGCGCCTTCGGACTCGGGCGACTCCACCTACTCGACAGCAAAAGTATCTTTGTATCTTTGTATCCGCAGCACACACATCCTGCTCCTGCCTGCTGGCAAAACATTTGCGTATCTGCGGTTGCGTGGTCTTGGCCTGTGTGTTGTGTGTTCCAGCCGAATCAAAGCATTTAATGGCGCTTTTAATCTTGTTAATCGCCCCTTTCCGAGATTTTCCAGATAGTTTCGACTCGGTCTGGTTTATGGTGGGCGTGGCACACACACAGAAACTCATATACACTCGCTTAGTTAAGTTGTGATAAGCCCCAAAGGTTTAGCAGCTGACCAAATCGATCGGAGCAGCAAAGGAACGCAAATTGTTGCATACTTGCGGACGTCTTTAAAGGAGGTTCGAGATCCCCAAAAAATAAACAGAAAATACTTCAAGTTTCCCCAGGCTAATCCCCAGGCGAATGCTCTGGGAATAAAAACGAAATCATTTTATCCACTTTAGCGTCCGTCAAGGACAATTTTGACATGTTCAAATCCTTTTTCGCACAGAAAGTCCTCTCACAATGAATATTATTTCTTTATGCAAATTTCCCGGGTAGCTGCCACTTGTTGGGTTTCGGTTCCAGGGCTCTCTCTTCCTTTCACTCCCTCTGCCCATTTGCGTGATATTTTGTTGAGCAAGACAAATGATTTCCATTTAATTTATTTTCACTGCTCTTCTCACTACGCTCGCCCTTGCTCGTGGCGGCAAAAGGATTTAGCTGAATAAATTATAGGTTGAAATTGTTACATTTTGGGTAGCGGGAGGGGGGAGACAGGAGCTAGCCGAAGACAAGTGCAAATAAAATAAGGGCACAAGCCGCTGACAAATGTTGGCCAAAAGTGGGGGCTCCCAGAATGCCAGCGAACCGAAGGAGAGGATCCTTTGTGCAGTCTAAGAGATATGCTAAAAGTGAATTTATCGCATCCCAGTTACTTTTCTTAACAAGAAACCGAGAGGAAAAACTAAGGAACTAAGATAAGGGTTACTTAAATTAGATAATTTATAAGATTTTAAATATTAAAAAAAGGAGATTGGGTATGGTTGAAATTGAAAACTAGCTGTTTAAATAATATGTAATATAATATTAATAGATTTCCTACTAACCTTCACAAAATATAATCTTAAATTCATTCTAAAGACAAAGAAAAAATCCTCTCTTAAATGAGTAATTTCATTTAATTTTTCCCCCCTTTGCAATTACATTCCTGGCGGCCCTTTAAGCCCCGCCAAATCTCCCTTTGCCGCATTAATTAGCCCAAGAAGAGAACTTTGTCCATATCAGGTAGTTTAGGAGCTTATGCCAACATGGCCCGCTGGTCAACTGGAACTGGAACTGGTGCTGGCACTGGGATCTTCCCCTCCAGACAAACACACACGTGTGTGCCCCTCCTTTTCCACCTCCATCTCCATCTCGCTGCTTCCCTGCCCAGTGAAATTTCACACTTTGTCGCTTTGCATATGGGCACCTAAGTGGCAGTTGGCTGCGGGAAAATCGGGTGGGAAATCGAGGAGTTACATCGGGCTACAGGCTACGGTGGGGAAGCTGCAAGCGATTACAAACGCGCCGACTTGTAAATGGCTGGCTGGCAGCGACTTTGGCTATGGATTTCGCCCAGGTGGTAGTGATTCTCTGGCTCTGACGATGGGTTCTGGTTCTGGGTTTCTCTCCTCTGGCATCGCGTGCCGTTTTCGCGATAATGAAACCGAAAGGCAAAAGCGCACAGAGCCTGGTTGAGCTTCGAGCTCGCCAAAAACGTTGCCAAACGGGCAGAGAGATTTAAAGGGATGGGGAGTTCCCAGAAAGGAAATCTCTAAAAAATTAAAACGTATTTGATTTCTTAAAATTTCCGTCTGCAGTGATTTTTAAATAGGTTTTTAAGAGAAGAATATATTTTTCAATAAACTCAGAATAAAGAGAGAGATTTAAAGGGATGGGGAGTTTTCAGAAAGGAAACCTCTAAAAAATTAAAACGTATTTGATTTCTTAAGATTTCAGTCAGTAGTGATTTTAAAATAGGTTTTTAAGAGAAGAATATATTTTTCAATAAACTCAAATTAAAGAGAGCGAAATGGATGGGGAGTTCCCAGAAAACAAATCTCTGAGAATACACTTTAGTCAAAATTGTGGCGCTTTAAAAACACCTATTGTTTACCCTGCATTTTTTTTTATACAGTTGAAAATAAAATCCAGTTCCAAGTCGATACTGAATGCAATTGTTCTGCCCCCTCAACCCGCTGGACTAATCAACTGCGAATCCTTTTGGGCCAACTGGAGGAATCTGTTTGCGAGACTCCTTTGGCGTGCTGCCTGCTGCGGAGCAGAAAACAAAAAAATAGAAGAGAGAGGAGTCAGAAGGAGACCATGGACGACGAGGTGGAGCTGGCGATGCGTGTAACTTTTTCAATTAATTTGGCTAAGCTTGAGAGAAGTTCTGAGTTGAGCCCAGGATGGGACATGGCTGGGATCCGGGGGAAGCTGAACTGTTTACGGCTGAGTTATTTCAAAAATGTTTTGCATATCAGATTGAGTCTCTCCTGGATCTTGGCATGGTGGCTTCGGGCGGCGGCACTTAAACGCCTTCGTTTTAATTTAATAAGAGCTTGCCGAGGCGCAGAGCTGATTCAACTGGTAACTGGTAGCTGGTGGCTGGTGGATGGTGGCTGCTCTGCATCCCAAATGAAGCAGCCGAGAGACTACGCGAAAATCCACCATTCCGACGACTGCGCTGCATGTCAAATTTGAATTTAGCTGCATTTTTACAACTGTTGCAAAGACTCTTTCAGTTTCCAGTTGAAGCTTTCAGCTCCCAGCTCCCAGCTTGGATCTGCATTCGGAATCTGCCGTTGGCGGTGGCAGTGGAAATCGCATGTGAGCCAACTTCAGACAGTTGGCAATTTGCATAAATTTAGATTAGTGACATCTGACGTGAGTCTCTGATATGCAGCAGAGCCAGGCTGGCATGGACAGGGACAGGGAATGGAGGCGATTGCCACCTCCTAATTCTCCGACCCAGATAAGACCCCCGACTTCTGTTCTCCTCCGACAATGGAATATGATTTATGGAGTGCACTCCAGAGATAGAAATGGAGACGGAGGACGCGGCTGGGCGAGAGGCTGCGTGAAATTCAACAGCTCAAGTGGAAAATTAATCGCATGCAAGCTTATTATGAGCATTAGCTGGCTGTTTGTTAATTGTCGCCGAAAACCGGGAAGCAGGATAACAGCTGATGAAGGGCAGCAGGAAGCGGCAACCTAAGCTGCAGTGCACAAATTTCAAGCAATATTTCAATCAAACTTGAGCCGACAGAAAGCTTACTTAATTGCGATTGCATATGAATGGTGAATATTATAACCTTATCAGCTTTCCTGGTTGGAAAAATCAAGTGGCTATAAGATTCCATTAACATTTTGAGCTTAAAACTATCAATTTTATGATTAAAACTTTCTCTGGGAAAGAGAGCTCATAGTTTTGGCCGTATAAGCAGTCGGTTGTTTTGGAAGGACATCACGTAGACTCTCCTTATTATTTTCGCATGTGATTCTCTTTAATCTTTCTTTGAGAAAAATGCAAGAATCTCAGCAGCTTAAAAATTACTCTCTCGTTCGCTATTGCTTGTACATTTCAGCCAAAGCGTGGGGGTAAAAAGAGAGAGTTGTCATAAGATCTTAATTTAATTAAAAATCCAATAATCCTGGAAAATATTACTGGAATTAGGTGCTTCTAATGTAGTTTTTGTTAAACCGAATTTAAAAATTATTCCCATTCAATTGTTTCTAGTTCTCATTGATTTTGTGTGGCAACTAAAGCTGCTCATCGAACAATGAACAAAAAACAAGAAAATAAAGAGAGAAAATAGGAGCAGCCACCGAAACAATTCCCCAGCCAATATGCGAAAGAGAATTTCAATAAAATGAACAGCAAACCAAACAGTGCCCCCTCTCCCCCTTTTTTCGTTCGTCTCTTTCGCTCAATCTAGCCATCTCTGTCAGGAACGTGTGCAATCCCAGCGAACGTGCAAATATTTTAACTAAAATGGCGAATGCGAGTTACTTTTATCTGCTTTGGCGCAAAAATACGAATCGCAATGTGTGTGTGTTACCAAACAACCTTGGCCCAGCCAGCACACCACCCCTCACCCACTGCCCCCTGAACACACACATACATTCCGGCGCTGTTTTTCAGTCAACATAATTTAACTACTTTTATGGGCAAAGTAATACGCCGCTAGTCGCTGGAAATGGGATTTGCGCGGAGGCGGAAAAGTCCACCTCTTGGCCCACTCAACTTTCAACTTGCTATCTCTTTCATACACAAGCTATAGCGCTCTCTTTTGCGTAATGTCAGTGCTGGCAACTAAATTATTTTTGTTAACAATAAATAAAAGTTAAATTTAGAAAACAAAAATCCCTTAAAATTGATCATTTTTTTGATATTCAGTTGGGATAATATCTAAGAATTAGATACAACAAATAAGATGCGTAACGCCATACAATTCTATCTCTTTATATTATCTTTTTTTAACTCTCATTTAACTGGGCAAAACGAAAGACTTAGGAAAATGAGTTCCACAATTACTATGTTATTACTATCTCAAAAGAAAGGAAGGATTTTTTACCAGACAGTTTTTATTAAAACCTAACTTGGCTGTAAAAAGACCAAAGTGGCAACGCTTTCCCACGTGTTTCAGGTTTAAATTGTAGCATTTTCTTTCATCTCACGCGTCTCGTGTGCAATATTCACAATGTATTTTACACACCATGTGTTTGCGAGTATGTGTACTTGAACCTCCTCCCCATCCACATCCGCATCCTCCTGGAACATCCCATCCACCCTCGGCTACGCCTGAGTTTATTGGCTTCGCAGCATACTTTGAAATTTACTGAGTTTCTCTTGTAATGCCTCGCTATATTGAAATTAATTACAAACAAAGGATGCGCCGCACAGCAGGCTGTGCTATGTTCTACCCCGTCTCTCCCAGGAGGAGCAGCAGCCAGGAGCCAGGACCCAAGAGGAGCAGCCATGATGAAACGAATGTTTCGCCAGCGGGTTCTAATTCCTGATGTTTGTCTCGCATCAAATAAATCGCAGTCTTGGCCTGATTTCTCCCACAAAATGGAATATTTAGAGAGGACTCGTCTTGGTGGTTAAACAAACTATTTAAATTAAATTACATTTTTTTGTAAAGCAATTTAACGCTTAACTTATTTAACTTATTTGTCTATAATTGTTATTTTAGTCACTCATCAAGTTAATAGAAAAAAACCACTGATAATTAAATTTCCAAATGCACAACATAATTCAGTCCAATCTTATTTGCACTTAATAAATATTACATCAACCAGTTTTCGTTTGGGGAAAATATTACAATAAAAAAGTGATTAATTTTTTATTTAAAATAATTAATTTAAAACCAAATCTCTAATGTGTAGGCCTAATTTAACAGCATAATCCCAAAGGAAATAGTTTTACATTAAGCTGAGCATTAATTAAAACCAAATATTTATTGACTTTCTGTTTGTTTTACCTTTTAACCCCTCAAAATCAATTATAAACCATCGATTGCAATCAAACAAAAACAGGAAAAACAGGAAAAAAGTAAAGAAGCGAAAACTCGGACTAATTAAAAATGCTTTGGCTAAGGTTCTTTCTCTGGCATCCGATTGTGTAAACAATTTGGCAAAGGAAAACAACCCAAGTGGAAAAATGAGGAATTTTCTCGGATAATTGCATAACCAGAAGAGGGAAATGCATTTGTTGTTTGCCCAACTTTTGATGATGAAGTTCAACACGAGTCGGAGTCGGAGGCTCCGCTCAAGGCCGCTGACAAAAGTCAACACAAAATGTTCAGAGTCAACACAGAAAGTTGCCAAAATATATACACATATATATCCGAGAAGAAACAGAAAAAACAATATTCGCATATTTGCACATTACAAATATAAGGAGAAGAGCGACGTTTGCCTTTGCCTTTGCCCTCGAAAAAGACAATTAAAACGGCTTCAAATTGAAAGGCATTTTCCAGGACGAAGCTCTTGCCTTTTTCAAGACATGCTGCGCTCGCATTTTAGCCAGAATTTGATTTGGCCCAGACGTGGCCCTTTTGTTCGTCGGATGATGTCTAGCCTGGATGCTAATGAAATTTGCCGCCGTTTATGGCGCTGAAAATTGTCCTGCCACAAAAGATAATGGTTAGCAGAGGGTGGGGGAGATTTTTTTAAATAAAGCCAGCAGCGCAGCCAGCGATAACTAAAACAAAACATTCGATTCAATTTTCCACAGCGCAGCAGCTGTAAAAACGAAGCTTAAAATAGGAAAAGCTATAGTGAATTTAATGTGGATAGGGGGAAATGATTTTCATTGTTTAATTTTAAAGCTCAAAGATGTTAGTACCTAAAAAAATGTTTTTAAATAAATATAATTTAAAAAAAGTATTAATATAAAATAAAATAAGCAAAAGAATGCATATAATTTATGCTTATAGCTAGGCAAAGGTCTCACTTGCTAGTAAAATATTGTATGCTGGGCTTAATTGGTTTAATAAAAAATAAATATAATTATAAAGGTAATGCTTAAAGTTTTTTAAATAACTATAAATTTTTAGTACAATTCCTGAGTGCAAAATTCCCTGCAAAAATCATTTAAAACCTTGGCATCCGTTAACATCATCACGCGCTTTCGTCGCTGAACCTGGCTTTATTCCAAGGCGTCAACTGCGGTGAGATGGAACTGCGGTTGAAATTAAAAAGGAGTTTAACCAAATTGCTATTGAAGCCCTGCGAAGCGAGTGGCAAAGAGGGATGGCTTTTGCTTTTGCTTCTGCGGTTTATTTCGGGCAAAGTGCCAGTTCACGGCAGACCAAACAGTTGCTACTCATTCAGTTGGCAAAAGAGGAGGCTCCCAGCTGCAGTTGGAGGGTTGGAATTGGGTGGATGCAGCAGGGACAGGATACAGAGGCCGAGACCCTCCTGCAAGGCTGCTATCTGAGGGGTTTGGGCGACAGTTTAATTGGGTTAGCAACGTCAACGGCCTGTCCACTGCTGGATCATTGGCGTTGACAAGGGCCGCCGCAGTGCTGGCTGCTACTCCCACTCCCCACCATGAGCCTTACATTTTAAGGGAAACCCCCCAAACACCCACCCACAGCGTAACGAAGCCCCCATTGATTTTCCCCAACACCCTGCACACTTTGGATTATTTTGTAATTAAACGCAAATGCAGAGAACCAAACACTCGCGCTTTTACCACAATCTTTTTCGACACTTTAAAATTGAAATACCCTTCAGAGGGTTTTATATTATTTTAAGAAATAAAAGAAAACATTCTAAAAAGAGAAAAGGGAGGCAATACAAGGAGAATACATTTGCAAATCTTTAATTGATTTCGATACTATTTTCAAAGGGTTTTTCCTTAGAAAATTCATAAAAATATATTATCAGATAATAATATTTAAAAAAATCTTAAATCTTAAACAAGTGTAAGTGTATTAAAAACTTCTACTTATAGGAATACAACATTTTCAAGATTTTTTTTAAACCAAAAAAATCATCAAATGTGGCTTTAAAGCTTGCCTGTCAGCTTTAACTCATTGGCACGACATTTTGAAATTGTTTTGCTTTTTTTTTTAAGCTTTGGGCCATCCACATCATCGATTGTTGCTCTTGGGGCCACTCTTCCTGCTTCCCTTGGTGGTTGATGAATTCACTGGTTGATTTCACCTGTTCCGCTTATCGGTGGGTGCTCTGTAAAATGTTAATGACCTTGTGGGCGTTGGTGGCATTTCAGACCAAAAATAGGTAATACTGTTTTTATAGTATTTGAAATTCAAGTGGAATTAATTACTAAAGGAAAATAAGGAACACATTGCGTGGAACTTGTAAAAATATGTGGGGGAAATCTATTCGAATTGCAAATATGTTTTCTTAAAAGGTGAGCTAATACTTTAAGAGTTGGGAATAACACAACAAAATATGTTTAATTTGTAAAGAAATATTTTAAAATTTCATTTAAAAATAAATAAATAATTTAAAGTCTATTTTTACCTAATTTAAATTCAAAATAAGCTTAAAATTTGATTTAGAAATAATATATAATTGTCAAAACCTTTTATTTTTAATAGTTTAAAGGCTATGTTTACCTTATTTGAATTCAAAATCTGTTTACAAATTCATTTCATACCTGTACATGTGGTCGTAATATTCAAATACTTTTCCTTTCAGCACAAATTTATAAGACTTAGCAGTACTGTTATACTAAAAACTATTAGTCATTATAGGATCGAAACTGTCTAGCTTTTCTCTGCTAAATTTCCCCTATTTTTTGTTTATAGAGCCACATATACCCTTAATTTCGTTGCACTCTGTTATTTAATTTAAAAACCCACACGCCAACAACATTTTTAAGCTCTTGTTTGTTGGCCAAATTTTCCAAAACATTTCATTTCGCGGATGGAAAGTTTTTAACCCCCGTCAAGCTGCTTATGTTGTTTGCATTTTGTTAAACAAAAAAATTAAATAACACCCCTCGAGCGGCGGTAAGTGCTATTATTTGTTATTTGGTTGGTAAGTGCAACAAATGCAACAAACGCCCCGCAGAACCACAATGGCGACACCAACAAATTGCAATATGTGAGGGGACAGATGGTGAGAGGAGGGGGCGCACACAGGACACGGGACACAGGGACCTGCATCCAGGCGTGGCATCATAATTAATTCAAATTTAAATTTCCTTTTGGCGCATTGCACGCGCCATTTTACACCGCCAGAAATGGGGGGGCGAGGAGAGGCTGGGGATGCGGCTAGTGTTGGCGCGTGGGCGGCACCTGCCACGCCCATATGTGTGCCCCGATGTGGGTTCCAGCATAATAAACTGTTTAAATATTTAGTCGAAACGAGTTTTTAATACTCGTTGGCGCTTTTAGCAGCTGCCACCGGCGGTCAGGGGTCAAAGGTTGCCGGTTCAAAAAAAATAAAAAAAAAGAAAGCAAGAATAGGAAGCGAGAATGAGACCTCGAAAAAGGAGCACAGCTTCCGCCATGTGCCAGCTTTTGAGAGACCCGAGTCCCGTATAATTACAGATTGCCGCAAAAACAAACAAAAAATCTCGAGAAAACAGAGAAGAAGGAGTGCCTGGGATGATGGGTTCAGAACACTTATTAATTTATAATTACTAAAAAACAAGGTTTGCCCTTTTTTTTTGGTTTATATCCTTTTTATTCTTAGAGAGACAAAAGGCGGAGTAGTTCGGAAGGAATGGTTTTTAATTATTTATTTAAGGGGAAAATATTTTAAAAATGAAAACTATAGTTCTATGTGTATTCTATAGGTTTTTCTAATGGGTGTGATATAGAATATAACAAAACCTTAGTTACTTGTTCGCTTGTACATTGCAGGCAAAGCGTGAATGAGAGAAAGAGACGAATAGGAACAACCTAAATTTAGTGGTTGTTTAGTTTTCGTTTTTAACTCTTAACTCTTCAAAGTTTTATAAACTTAAACAGTGCTGAAACCTCTCAACCCTGAATGATATTCAAAGAGTATTCAAAAAGTACCCTCTCTCTCTTTATCACTGTTAATGGCATTCATATAGCCATCAAATTAGCATTTCTCCTAATATCCTGAGCCCTCAAAAACCATTAAATAATATTCAACAGAAACTAATTTGCTGTTCATGAACCTAGAGAAGGCTCCTCCTTTTCAATTTCTCTGCCATTTTGGTGTGCACTTTCCGATTGCCAGAGCAGAAAATACCGAAAACCTAAAAACCAACCAACCAACCAACCAACCAGCACCAACAACAAGAAAATTGTGAAACGCAAGAAAATTCACACTGGCTGGAAAATACAACACTTATTTTCCTTGCGCAATTAATGCAGAGTGTGTGTGTGTGGTGGGGGTATGGAGCGGGGGGCTTTATTAGCAGGGGAACGGACTGCCTGTCATTTGGCTGAGTGCCGTGGCATGCAGAGCCCGATGCGATCTCCTCGAGCGTTGGAGGTGCGAAATGTGGCACGCATCGCATATCGTGGCCCCGAAAACCTGTCTAATGCATTTTTCGTTTGCTTATTTATGACCTGCGTAGACGACGAACAGCTGCCTGGGGCCAGCGTTTCGCCAATAAATTTGCAAATTGCATTTGCATCTTACAGGAAAAAAAACGAAACATTGAGCCCTCGAGCTGAAGAGCTCGCTAATTTCTCTATCAAGTGGAAGTAAAAATCTAAAATCGATATACCCAGATCATAAAAGCCTTAAGATGGACTAAAAAATTCAGAGATCTCCATTAAATAATGTAAATAAAATAAGAAATTTATTGATAAAATACATATTTATAGTTTCTCACGTTTTACATTGTTTCTTATAATTTATATAACAATTTTAAATGAAGAATCAAACTCAAAAAGATAAATCAAGATTTCATAAAATAAAGAACGTAGAATTTCATATTAGAAACTTAACTTATGCTTGCTTGGATCATCTCGAATGTTTTAACCACAGCAGCGCTCCAAGGATTGCCCCCAAACAACCGCCAATCATTCAAGTCCGTCAGTCAGCAGCGTTCCATCAGGATGCCTTCTCTTCGCCGGGTTCGTCGCCGGGTGATTTTAGCTAAAAATGGTCTTGGTTTTGTGCAAAATGCATTTCGCTCTGGCAAATGACGCGTGCCTCTTGTCTGACAGCCATTGTAGTTGCCGGTTTTAGTGGAGCTTCGCCGGCAAAGACCCTCGACTCCTACGCCAGTGGCATTCAAACTGACAGCCGGCAAAACCCTAATTGAAATGGAGCTGAAGAATGAGTTTGCCAGCACGCGTAATTAGAAAATGAGCAGGGAAATATTTGCGGCAGGAAAAATGCATTTTTTTGGAGCGAGGCTAAATGGATGTCGTGTTCGTGGTCTTAATATTGCCTTACCTAATAGATTAATGTGTCAGTTAGTTAGTTTATCCTGACCTTATTCTTGATTAACTGTATATCGGACTCATTGTCCCTCACCACCCCCTCGAATATCTCCCATGAGAGGCCACCACCCTTTTTCGGTTTCGGGAAGCACTTGATCAACTTGCGACCGCCCTTCAGCAGGGTAAAGGCACTGGGATACTCGATAATGACAATTGTGCCCATGAACAAGGACATGTCTACGATGCGCTGCAGGTAGCGATGGCAATACCATTTCTAGGGTTGGAAAATTTAGGATTTTAATGCTTATAGAGCTTATATCTATAGGAGATGTTTAAACTTACAGGACTCGAGGGCTTCTGGCAATAGACATCGTTCATAAAGCTGGCAGTCACATACTGCATAGTAACAAATTCAGAAAGCTTAAGATATAGGGGGGAAATAATACATTTACTTTAGATTTAGGATAATATTTCCAAGATACTTAGGTAAATAATCGATATACACATCGATTTTAATCGATCTTTAGGTACATTGATTGATTAAAAAACCGATACAATCGATGTAAGCAACGATTTTTATAGAGCTCTAACATAGAATAGGTTTTTACAGCACAACTAGTTCAAAATTTCCAAGAAAATCCTCACACTCACCGTTTCCATGTGACTCATAATCAACACCGACTGGTTGGCTTGCGAGGCCAAGGCCATCTGGAAGGACACCATAAGTATATCCTTGATATTGTGATTGGTATAGTTCCAGAAAATATTGCCCTTGTCGCCGACAGCACGTATACAAGTGCGCACTTTGGTCAAATCGAAAGTATCGAGGTTCTTGAGGATAAACAAAGAAAGTAAGAAATAGAAATAAATAAATCCTTAGATTATACTCACCACCGGCTGCTCTGCGGAAACCTTTCGGTAGGGAACCAAAAACCAAACAGTGTACTCGTTGACCGTAATGTACTCAAAGATATGGCGAACCTGGTTGAAGACGTTCAGCACAAAACTGCGCTCGGTTAGGCGCACCGCCTCGTTCACCTCCAGGCACTTGGTGGCCATACGGCAGATCACATCCTGTGGCTCCATGGCCTCGCGATCAAAGAGCTTGACGAAGCTCTCAAAGGGGCCGTCCGGATCCCTAAAAAAAAGAGAGAGAAGTGTAATTAAATCAGAGCTCAAGTACTTATATTACTATTGAAAAACCCACTTAATGCGACCGTATGGATCACTGTCGCACTGGATAACCTGCAGCCAGTTGCCGGCGCACCTTTCGTGGAGAACCCTTAGGTACTCAAAGGTATGCTGCGAGCGTTGAAAGTAATCCTTGTGGAAGTGCTTGATGTACATTTCATCCATTTCGCCGTTGATCTCAACGAAAACGGTGTCCTGGGGGGATAAGATGTCAAAGCGACGAGTAACAGTCACCTGGATGTCTTGGGAACGGAGGGGGAAGAAGAAACCGCCACCACGGGTGCGCTTTGCTTCAGCCGCTCTCTTGGCCTTGCGCTCCTCCCGCAACTTTTGACGCTCCGCGGCCTGCTTTGAGGTGCAGGGTTCCGTGTCCAAATCGCTTTCTGGGTCATCCACTACCGGCTGATCCTGTTGTGGCTTCCTCCTAGCTTCCCCATCCGAGTTCAGTGCCAGCCTATCGAAGGTCAGGGAAACCGAACCCTGCTTTAAGTCAAGGCAACTCCTAAGTTTGGCCAAACTAGCGTCATCCGGATAGGTGAGGGTGCAAAGGAGCAGAATGGCCTGGGCCACTGGAGTCACAGCTGGCACATCCCTTTCCAGGCCCTTGACCACATTGTAGACAATCACATGGACATCATCGGACGTGGAGAAATTGACCTTGACATGGTCGCAGTTCAAGCAATTCTTGATTGTTAGCTTTGGGATTTAAGATGGTTTTTAAATAAGTTAATTTACAAAATTTAGAGCAACTTACAGATTTTAAGCTGATGGTGTGACCCTTAAAGATCGTCCTTCTCATTGTTTTAGTTTGAATTTCAAACTGATCTTTTTACGAAAAAAAGTACAAAATAAAATTGGTACAAATATTGTAATTAAAGTTGGAATAATTCCAAAGGGAAGTTAAACTTAAGACCTATTAAATTTGATTTTATTTTATGTTTTAGTTTAAAATTCATGGCCATACAGGTGATCTCTACCCACTAATTTGATGGGACTTTAGTGGCTTGGGGAATTGCTAAAGTGACTTTGTTTTTAGTCCTTTTTTCTCTACTTTTTCTCCGCCTAAAGGAAATTTATGAATCAGCAGAGGAATCAACATTATTATGGGCCAGGGGAAGTGAGCCATTAAATTGGCTTGGCCACACAGACTAGGTGCATAAAATTAGGATTAACGGCTTTCTAAGTGCCATCAAATCCTGTCCTATCCCCCGAATTCCCCATGGCAGCCACAGAGCAACAATTAGTCCTCAAACTCACCATAAAGTGCAAGCTAACTAACTAAAAAAAAGCTTAAACAAACCCAAAAAATATTGTGATTTTCTTTTAATTTTTATGGCAGCGATTTTACGACTCGAAAAAAAAGGCAAAGCAAGGGAAAACATTTCCTTATCATCATTTATATTTTGCAGGACTTGTTTTTTCTTTCTGCCAATTTTATGCTTCCTTGGAGTTTTAATGATGATTGCCTTTTGATATTGTTTTTTTTTTTCTTCTGCTCCTAGGGATTTATGACCTTTGAGGAGGACCACACGTCACGCATTTAAGTGCTAATTTTGTATTATTTTGTAATGATGATTATGATTTTTTTTGGGTATTTTATAATGCATTTATAATGCATTTAAATTCAAGTCCCACTATTCGGATATGTGTGGTCGCTGAAGGCTACAGCTGGGTGGAGGAGAAGAATTCTCTGGCAGCTCGTAAAGCCAGCGAAATTATGGCAATTTAACGGACGACTGCGATCCAACCCGAATGGCCAGGCAATTAGAAGATGCCTTGGGCCACGTAATTCCCGGCTTTAACCGAAGAAGTTCCTCCTTCGGTCGCAGTAGTCGTTGGGGCTTTATCGTTCGCATAAATTTTGCGCAGATAAGCGCGAAAAAAGCGCTACGTAGCCCCATGTCCACACATACAACATTCCGAGGAATGGGGCGAAGGGGATTCCCCGCATTGCAATGTCCTGAAATTATAGCAATTTGCTTGTCAAATTGTTGCCAACTTGGGCAATAAATCGTTGGCTTTATGGGGCCGCGGCGAACTGAGTCGATCGCGATAGAGTTGTTTTAGGAATAAATTCGCCAAAAAGCCCGGCGCTGGCGATCCTCGCGTGGCTCTATTTAGTGCTTCGTAAACTTGTAAAATGTGCAATTTTGTCGGCTGGCTTTTACTTAACTCGATCGCTATTTTGTTGCCCGATTTCGCTAATTTAATGGTGCTTTGCCATCAGGTCCCTGGCCAATTGAATAGTTGAGAGCAGACAGCAGCCTCTTGGGGGCTCCAGATTGATTAGGGGGCGATTGAAATATTGTTATAGCAACTTACGTGGCCTGTGGGTGGTAATTTGTAATGATTATGGGTGAAATGATGACGGGTAGTTGGCCTGGCGTGGGCGTAAAACTTAGTTTAAAGGAATTCACGGAATGTTGTGAAAAATGGAGTGAAGCGTCGATCGCTTTCTGATTGCAACTATCCTTTTATCGATAAGCGATAGGCGTAAGGGTATTACGCGATAGGTGGTCGCTTTGCAACACTAGAAAATATCGTAATCTTGAAATAGTTAAATTTTAAAATCTACCCAGGATTTTAGAAAACCCTTAAAGATTTAGCACTTAAATTAAAGCAAATAAAGTAAAGCAAATAAAGTAATGTTAATATAAACAAAATCCAGCTAACTAACATAAGCCAAAATTCTTATTAGTTTTAGTTTCCCTAGCCGCTTTACCCAAAAAGTTCCTCCAAAAATGTAGCCATTAGCATTCTGCATCCAAACCAACTAATGTGGATTCCCCAGAGCCCCCCTTCAGACCCAAACTAACGGCATTCTATTCCCAATCCAAATTCTGGCCATGCTTCGCATCTGCAATTACGAGTATTTTTATTGTCCAGCCGCTTGTGCCAGCACTTGCACCTGCTGCTCCACACAGCTACTATTTTTGAACTTTTACAGGGTATTTTAAATCGATTTAGTTACTGAAGATTTGCTTTAAATTACTTAATACAAATTTAGTTGGAAAAATATTGAGTTATAATTAATAAAACTAATTATAAAATGAATTATAATTAAGATACGTTTATAATGAATAAAAATTAAAGCGTTAAACGTATTAAACTTTAATAATAAATGCATTAATCCATTTATTTTATTAATATATGTATTATATATAATATATATATATACTCTTTAAAAAGTTGACCATCTCTAACAAATGTCATGCGATAGTTGCTTATCGATAGCTTGCGCAATCGATCATCTGCAATCTCTAGTTCTGTAAAAGTGCGTGGGCGATCGTCAAGAAATTGCAAATTGTACTTTTAAACGTTAAAAAAAAACAATTAAAACAAAGCTGTAAAGTAAAGAAAATTGTGCAAATAGTGTGGCAAGTGCAATATGTAATTAATTAAAGTGATAATCGTGCAAATAAACCATGAAAACCCGATGAAATGAAAATTGTAAAAGATGGACACGCAGTGACTGTACTTTCTACGCATTTCTTATTGGTAAGTGCGCTTTGTTTTTCTTTGATAAATGGATCTATTTATGTTTATTAAATAACTAATTGGTATTAAACAAAGTGCAGGGCATTATGTAGTCCAAGTCCCAACGATTTTTCGCTCCTGCCACTAGCTTCAAGCTGCCGAATCTCTCTCTCGGTAATTCGAAATGTTTACGGTACATTTAATTTCATTTGGATTATTACAATATGCTTTAGGAGGCAACAATTTCGACTCGAGCTTTATCTGCTGCTCCCTGCTCTGCTCCTCCTGGCTCCACTCCATGCTCCATTTGCCAGGCGTCGGCGGCCGAGAACAATGAGCCATGAAGCGGGAGAGGGAGGTGGAGGGAGAGGGAGACTGGAAATGGAGGTAAAAATCCCACCTTGAATTTTCGGCAGGTGTACGTACGAACGTACCGGGACATATTTCATTGTTGTTGCCAAAGTGTAATTGCGAATTCCAGACAAATGTGAAATTTGAATTTACAAGTTTAACTTTTCTTGTGAAATCATTTGTTGTTTGCCTTGCTTCTGGGAGGACTCCAGCTCCTCCTGCTGCTCCTGTTCCTGCTGCTTTGCTCCTGTTTTGTGTGTGTGTTTGTTGTGTGTGCGACTCAAGTGTGCAGTTGGCAATTCTCGACTTAGTTCATTTGTTCCATTTCAACGCTTGCCAGGCAGCCGGCAGCATAGGGAGTCTTCCGGAAGGGACCTCTCCTTGGATCCTACCGGGCCTTAGCATAAACAAATGTACTTGTGTCGCGTTGCTGCTGCTGCTCCTTTCTCTAGTCTCTCTATTCTCAATTCTTCACCCCGTTTGTTCCGTGCACCTCTTTTCCTTCGATTGTTGTGCCATATTTCCGGCTTGTGGTACCCTAGGACTGCAAGGATTTAAAGGGTATATTGACGAGCTGAAATGTCATATATTTGGTTGAGGAAATCTTCATATTTAGCCTTAATTTAACAAGTTTTTTTCAGTTTTTTCTTTACTTTTATTATATACATTATAATCACGCTGATTTTCTGATTTCCACAGGTAAGCAATTTACAAGTTTATTTATCTTTTTCATATATCAAACAACATATGTTTCATCCATTACATTATATAAATATATACATAAATATTTTACAAATCTAACTTGAAAACAAAACCCACTCATATTATAAATATTCTCCAACCTTAAGGTTCACTTTTAGATTCCTGTTCTTAAAAAACATTGCTCATTTAAGTATTTTTATATTATTCATGCATTAAAAAAATAATAAAACCCTTTGTGATAGGTACTCCTAAGTCGAATAACTTGATCCATAAGTCGCCGCGTTTTTGCAAATGGTCTAAGCTTGGCTCCTTCTGTTTTGTGCCTTGAAGAAGAACAGATGGCATGTGTTGCGACTAAAGCTGGCTTAGGCTAGGGATCCTGCTCCGCCGGATCTTGAGTCCCGGAATGTTGCACCTCTCAACCTGCCACAAAACTGCGTCGCGACGCGACTGTTGTCCTTCCAGAGGCTAGGATATGCGAAATTCGTTGGGATTCGACGATGGTGCGCTGTTCTTTGCCGTTTTGCCATTCTTGTTTGGCTTTTGTGCATTTGCCCGGCTTTTTGTGTGCTCTATTTTCCTTTCTTTCTTTTTTTTTGTTTTTGTGCGGATGACGAAGGATGGAGGCCAGGCTTTTGTGCCCGAGCGTTGTGCCGAAAAAGTTGCATTTCACGTCTTGTTGGACTCGGACTTGTTCTACTTGCTGCAATTCTCCTCATATTTTGTTTCCCACCAAAGTGGTGCGTTCCGGTTTGCCGCATAAAACACACTGCCACGCCCACAACCCTTCCGAATGCGCCTCCGTCCATACACACGCACACACACACACTCACACAAATACAATTAGAGACTTGGTTTGTTGGTTCAACTTGTTTGCTTACATTCAACTTTATTTCACTTCTGCTGCGATGGTTTCTTTCAGCCAGCCACTACACAGCCACTATCCTTCAACCCTTTCCCGTGTGTGTGTGTGTGTGTGTGTGGAGCAAAGTTTTTGGTCAACTTGGGCGCTTGCTCCTCCTCGTCCTCGTCGGCATTGTGTTGCCCATGGATGTCGGAAGCGCCTTAACTTAATTCTGACGCTAGATTTCTATGCATCCTCGAACGAACGAGAGAGCGTTGGCATTCTCTGTTTGCTTAAATGTTGTATAATTCACTGATTTCTCTGTGGTTTTGTTGCCATTGTTGGATTTTTGTTGATGCTGCTCCTGTTTCTTCTTCCTATGTAGGAGTTTTGTGTATTTGTGATTACATTACGTATACGTACGTATGCGCAATGTGCGAGAGCAATTGTTCATTTTTTGGTTGAGGAACTGCTTGTTGAGACCTCAAGAAATATAATAATTAGAGAGATTACAAATAAAAAGGAGAATAGAAGTAAGGTAAGAATGGTTAACTTTATTAATATCATAAAAGCCAAGTGAAAAGACGGCAAAGAATGAGAAAAGTGGACTTCTGGACGGTTGAAATTTGTTTATATTAGTTAGTAAACATTTTTTGTAGTTTAAAAATAATTTAAAATAAAAGTTTTTCCAAAAAATAGTTCATTAAACGTCACTTCATAATTCCCAAAACAAAAAATGTAATATTTCTTACATTAGCTTTCTGTTCCTTGACCCAAATAACTTTCTGAGCAACCCAAAGACTCACTCCTTGAACCCATTTTTGCCCCAGTAAATTGCAATAAAATAACCAAAAATACGCTGCCCAAACCAATCGCAATCCCAATTCTGACTTCAGCCCAGTCCATCCTCAGTCTCGTTTTCCTCTCAGTGGAAAACGTAAGGAAACAACTGAACATGGACTGAACATTGTAAATTGTTGTCCGAAAATTTATTGGCAGCACTTATCAGATTCACTCATAAATCTGCAAAAAGCCCGTCTCCAAAGCCGAGCGGCAGCCTCTCTCTTTTCTGCTTTTTCGATGCGTGGGCGGAGAGCATCTGTGTGGCTGTGTGAGAGCACTGAGAGAAAAGGTGAAACTTATATCAATTTATTTAGAATTTTAATTCATAACTTATCACCAGAATAGTCAATTCATCCGTGTCCTTTCCGTTTGTTTGTCCGTCAATTGTCTATTCTGTAGAATAACTTTTAACAATCTATAATAATTCCTAAAAAGAATAGTTACTTTTCTTCAGTGCATCTGTGCGAGGGCGAGTACAGCTGATGGGTGGCATGTGCGAGGGACATTTATTTGCATGCCTCGCCCGATTTTTGGCCCCTCTGTTCGACTCTCGGGGTGCTCCACTTCGGTCGCACAATCCACAAATTAACATGACATTTTTACAAGCCCAAACATGTGTACACATGGGCCCGAAAGTGAACCGAACCACTCGAAATTAATAGCCAGCAAAGCACAGCATCAGCAACGGGCGCTCTCATTGGATGTGACTGGACATTCGGGGCGGACATTTATGGACACATGGCCGAAAAAGTCAAACAGAGACTCAGGCAGAGAGAGAGTGAGCGGATCGAACAGGTTGCCATTTTATGCATCCATAAATTTAATTACTCAAAAGCTTCCCAAAAATGTGGAAAACAAAAAGCCATTAGCTCAGGTGGAAAATGTACTGCAGTCAGTCGTCGACCTTATGGCCTCCCTTTGCCATTTTCATTTGGCTATAAACTCGCCTCATAGCGACTTTCTCTTTGGAAAATATTTGCCAAATTTTAAATGTGAATCAATATAAGAAACTTAAAATTTTTGTAGCTTAAACTCTTTTATCACCCATTGAAATGATATATATTTCCCTTTGAACCTTATTATCTTAGCTTTATTATGATTATTCGAATCCAGAACCCAACTATCTCTTGTTTCCTCTCGAAACTTTGATTATCTGGGCCATACGATGTGCATTCTCAGTCAAGTTGAAGGTTTTTCATTGACAGAAGAGGACGAAACCTCAAACACGACAGGAGACAGGCGTATTGAGAGGAGGAAAAATCATGACAAAACATTTGGCCAACGAGTTTTTCATTTTCTTTGTGTCTTTTTTTTTTTGGTTCCACTTGAATGAGAATGAGAATGACGAGAGAACGTTGACGATGATGAAGTTATCAGGCAAAAACGAGCCAAAAGTTGGCACAGTTTCAGAAAAGTTGGCCCACATAGAGCACACACACACAGCACCGGGGGAACTGACTGGCCCCAGACTAACAACAATCAGTAAAAGCAGACTGCAAATTCTAAAACAAGGAGCTCAAACTTTGCTCACTGAGCTGCAGACATTTTCGTCGCAATTTAACTCCTCATCCTCCTTCTTGGATCCTGCTTCTCTCGGTGTGTCAATAGCGCCAGGAATGGACACATGGAACACAGGACCACATGAACCAGTGCCGGCGTGCCAGTGCAAAAACACCAGAAGTACCACCAGAAATAACAACATCAGAATGAAGAACAGTTGACAAATGCAACAAACAACGGACAAGTTAAAATTCATGTTCATTTTAGCCACAAGTTTGTGCTTTTCTCGGGTTAAAACACAACATTGCTCGACGTCAAACCGACTAACACGGAATGTACATAAATGGTAATTGACAGGCCAAAAGAGCTTAAGTATTTTAAAAAGGTTTCAAGTGTTGTGATTCCTTCCTCCTCCTGCTTTGGTAAGGCTAAATGTTTGGACTTTAGTTAAAAGCGGGGGGAATTCTAAAAGTGTTCCTCTAAACGATCTCCCTGCGGACATCAAGTCATGTCTTAATAAAAGTGAATGAAAATCTACCTTAAACCCACTTAAAATAATACAAATTAATCGAGGAAAATAGTCTTATTTATGGGCAAACACTGTTGATAAATAATAAAATAAAAGCAAGCAATTGCCGAGCATTTCAATTATTCAAATTGCGGCCTGGAAAACAAAAGAACACACGTCAGCCTTCTCAGGCAAACTCACCAATTCCATTCAAAACTAAACATTTGCGTTATGTAAAAGTGGCCAGAATATTTTACCAGCTGGATATCTGCAGATGGAAAGTGTTTCTGGCACCTCACCTGGCTGACTAGCTGACTGACTGACTTCCGTTTCGTTCCGTTTTCTAGACAATAATATGACGCATGTATGTTGCAGTTGCTGCTGCGCCCCGAAAAACAATAATAAAATGGCTATAATAAATTTCTGTTCTGCAAAATATTTCCAGGAATTTCGGGGATAGATTGTAGTATGCCAGTCCAGTCCAGTCTTTCAAGCGGAAATTGCACATTTTGCAGAAAAACGCTTTCCCAAAGGGGAGCAGGGAATGGGTGGGATGAGATGTGTGGCGTATAAAAGGAATTAGGAATGCAATTTGAGGTTATTTTAGCAATGTGCAACTCACCAACAACATAGTATTGCACTGCAAGAAAGAGGGGGAAAATGATTCTTTGAATAGGTTAACCACTTTCAAATAGGCTTTTTTAGATGATATTTTGAATTCCTTACATTTTAATTGTTCAAAATAATTTCCCTTAAATTAACACTCATTTTTTTCGAGTGCATAGCTGACCACATCTGTATGCGCATTTGTTTAGATGAGAGAGAGACTTTGTATGTGTGTGTGTGTCAGTTAGACAAACAGACAGTTGGACTGACACTTGGACAGATGTTGGGATACGTACAGAGTCTGGAAGTTGGGCCCCAGCTACAGCCTGACAGCTGGACCCCAGGAACCCCTTCTCCATTGCTCCTCCAGCCTCCGGAAAACCCTTGCCCAGATATTAATAGACGAAATTTGAGTATTGCTTCCGTCATGAATAAAATTTCTGCATCCCGAGGGGCCCAGGGAGCTGTTGCATTGCACATCGAGGACGATGTAGTGTAAGGCTCCCTCGAAAAACTTTTGACAATCCCTCCCCGGGCTCCGTTGCGGGAAAACTTCTCATCCAGAGTTTTTGGGCCACTCGCATTGTCCCTTTCCCGGGCAGAGTGAGAGTCGTTTTCTCCATGCCCGAAAAACTTTTCAAATTGTCCATTCAACGTCCATTCAGCTGTCCGTTTCTGTGGCTTCTCTGGTACTCCTCGTTCTCGTTCTCGTTCTCGTTTTTTTTTACTTTACTTTTCTTTTAATTTTAATGATGCCCTCGGAAAAATGTAAAACGCTTGCGAGAAACAATTTCTGGTATGTGCATTCTATGGTCGCATTGAGAATTCTTTGGTCTTTATGGGAGGAGATGATTGCCCTGCTAGGGATTGGTTTGCCTGGGGATTTTAGGGGGTTTTTGTCAGGAGAAATAAGGAAATAAGAGGTAATATGCTTTTCAAAAATAATAATAATCAGAGCTTGTTTCCGTTCAGAAATATTTCCTGTGCGTTCCTTCGCTTTTCCTTTAATGTACAAGCAGTTTAGCTTCTCTCTCCCGGAAAACCAATCTATCACCACCTAAAATCTTTGTACTTGTCACTATTTTATTTCCCCCAACTGCAATCCAATCGATATAAAATATATTTAATTTAATCAATCAGAAAAGCAACTTTAGACTGTGCCACAAATCCTTACACCTAATCACCCAAGCAAATAAAGTCAAAAAGGCTAAAAAATTGAAAGAAACGCAGCGAAACGAACTGCAGAAAAGGAAACCGCAAAACGAAATGCGGTAACAGGCAAAACTTTGCTGAATCAACTACTAAAAGATTTATGGTATCAAAATAGTGCCACATAAAATATTCACACCTTGGCCCCGGCTGCCAGAATCTAACGACTTTGGTGGGACCGGGACGGGGACGGGGTTAACCCAACCGCTCAACCAACCAACCAACTGATGCCTTTGGCCCGATAGAGCCATTGTTTATACGTCGGACCAACTGGGCTGGATTGCATTTTGGCCATAAGTTGGCAACATTTTTTATGCGTTCATCATGCGGTCAGCATAAATTTTTCATCGCCGCTTTTCCTTCGTTCAATTTTCTTTTTTCGTGCCCCACAACATGCTGCCAATTTTGATGTCTGACGGCCATAAATCAAACCGTTTAAGGGGGGGGTAAGGTATTTAATTTTTTTTTTCGTAAATTTTTTTTTATTTTTTATTTTTAAAGTTTAACATCTTAAGAATATTGTGTCCAAGTTTTACATTGATCAGAGTGAAATTGACGAAGTTATGCGGAGTTGAACGAAGGTCGGTTGGTGTTCAATGCATGGGAATCACAAAGTTTAAAGCGCTCTCCTGAAAAATTCAATTTTTCAAATCGGTGTACACGATTACAGAAAAACTACTAGACCGATCGATTTGAAATTTGGCACACACATTCTTTAACTAATTCCTCAGGTATTCACGTCGGCCTTTTTTTAATTTTTAATTTTTATATATTTTTAAATTAAGAAATAACGTTTTTTTTTTAGTCAAAAATCGGGTTTTTGACTTTCAAATTTCCTAAAAAATCACAAAAAAACTAAAAAAAAAAAAACGCTTCGTGAATACCTCGGGACACTTATCCTTTAACGAATGAGGTATAATTTTTTTAGATCGGATGATCCTGTGGACTGTTAGGATGTACACCGCAAAACAACTTTTTTTGGAGGCGACTCTGGAGATTCCCTATAACTTCTCTACCTCTAAATATTTTTCAATACAAAATTTATCAAAAATTATTCAAATGTTGTGTTATTATATGGTATTTAATTCATTAAGCTAACTTTAGCCGTTTCGCCACAATAATTTTTTGAAAAGTGGCCTTTTTTGCACCGAATTAACCTTACCCCCCCCTTAAAGTCGCCATCGGCCAGAAAAAAAAAAGGAGACCATATCGGAATTAACTTGGCTAAAACAAGTAAGCCATTTTTATTCCACACCAAAGTGTTGATCGTGTCGTTTGGGTTATTGTGTGAGGGGTATTTGTTTGCGTAGGGGAAGAATATTTAACACAAAACTAACGCGGACATCTGTAAAACTCAACTTAAGATGGACCTGGAGCTCCATCATCGCCAATGGGGGACCTTGCTTGATGCTTTTCCTAGAAAGGGAATGGATTATAACACCTCATAATGAGAAACTCTTGAAAACTCACCACAATTGAATGAATTGGTGCTCTTGCTGAACTTCGCTGATGACTCGATCATGGATGGCGTGCTGTGGGTTTAATTGGTAAAGGTATTGCTGGTCAGGCTTACGATTAGGACACTCTGAATGCCGACGAGGTGTACTTACTTCAGGCCGTTGCGCACATCCCGGTAGTTGACGGGTTGCAGATCGTAGCCGGACTTCATCCGCTGTCCCTGATGTTGCTGCTGCTGTTGTTGATGATTATGCTGCTGCTGCTGCTGTTGGGCTTGATTATGGTTCTGCTGCTGGTACTGCATGGGCTGGGTGTACTGCCACATGTTGTAGCCGTTATTGCCGCTGCTGTTGGCATTAGAATTCCAGCCGCCGGCCTGCGAGGGCGACGAGGGACCACCACTGCCGCCTGTAAAGCGACCCTGATGCATCTGCGTGTTGGATCCCGCATCACCGTACTGCTGCATGGGCTGCATCTGACCCATCGGCTGCATCTGTCCCATCGCAGACATGGACTGCAGGTCGGGTATGACGGCATTGATCCCGGGTGCATCGATAGAGCCCATGGCATTGCCCATGGGCATCATGGTCACGCTGCTTAGCGGCGTCATCGCTCCGATTGGCAGCTGTGTGGACATTGTGGACATGGGCGTCATGCCGCTGTTGCCTCCGCCGGACATCATGCCTAGCGGCATGCCCTGCACCGGATAAGATGACATTGGGGGCATGCTCGAAGACATCGGCATCTGAAGGTTCATTTGCGGTGGGTTCAGCGGCTGCACGGGCATGGGCTGGCCCATACCCTGGCCGGGATTCATAGTCATCGGGTACTGAGGCACGTTCTTCATCTTGAGGGAAGAATGTATCAAGGGTTAGTGGTCTCTGGGAGTTACCTGAAATTGAAATTTGTACCTTTGAATCGGCATACATGCCGTAATCAGCTTCGTAGGGCACCGAGCAAAAATTCATCATTTACGGAAATGTCTCGAAAAACCGAAAAATAAATATTCACTAAAAGTTTCTAGACAAACAAATTTTTTTACTTAAAATTTTATTTTTCACTGAAATTTTTTTTTTATATTTTTAAAAGGAGAAGAGCTCTGTAGCTTACGAGAAACGAAATACGAATGAGAAATATAAAAAGGCAAGATCCCAAAGTTTGCAGTTGGATGACATTTCCGAGGCAGAGCCTACTTTGATTTTGAAATTTTTGTTTTTTAAAAATATTTGTTGATTCCTCCTGAAACTAAAGTTTTTTTTAGAACTTTATTATCATTTCTTCTTGAGAATAAGGATTATTTTAGGAGCTCAAACTAGTTGCTTTGCTACCCCTTGGGCATATCGTGATCCACTAGCTATGTGGCCAACACGCCCTCAGCCAAAGCCATCAAGGATGTGTCCAGGACAATTAATTTTCGCCCCGGCTTGTCAGCTTATTGTTTATCTACATAAATACGGGAGAGGACACACGACGAAGAGAAACGGCTGCCGGTGAGCTGGCGTGTCATTTATTCTGACTGTGCCTGCTCCTTCCTTGCCATGACTTTCGATATCCTTCTGGCTGGGACGTGGTGGTGCAGTTGCCACACCATTTATGCCATTAAGTCATTAGCTTTGTTTAACAAATAACAAACTGTCAATGAGTTGATTAACGATGTTTTTCGCATGAACTGCAATTAGCCGACGCCGTCGCCGTGGACGCTCGCTGCCCGCCGCCTCATCCGAGTAGTTCCCTCTGACAAATGGGTGTGATTTCGCTCCCAGCGGTGTTCCATTTGGATGGTGCACTGGATGGCCTGGCCGGATGGTTGGATGGTTGGCTGGCTTGCTGGATAGATGGGCGGTGGGTGACAAGCACTCGTTATTGATGCGCCCCCAAGTTGCCGTCACTTGGCGGCAATAATTGTGTATTGTACTCCAAGTCAACGGCAATAGACATAGTCATGGAGGAGCAGTCACACTCATCACAGTCACACTCATCCTGGGTTTCAGTGGTGGCTAAATGGGATATTTTCTCGCCAAGGGTTATGAATAGTTTTAGCTATAATTTAGGATTTATAAACTATATTTTTAATATCATTCTTAATAGAAATTAATAAGTATTTATTCTTTATATAATAACCTTACCTATGGAATTACATTTCTGATATATGATGTATACTTAATAATAAGAGAAGGCAATTACATCCCGTTGACAAGTGTCATGTCAGCCCATTAGCATTGGCATCTCCTCTCGGAAGCTACACGTCCTTAGCCTCCATTTACTATCCCATTTCTGCCTGTTCCAGCCGTCGACGTGACGCGCTTCATCACTCATTCACTCGCTCGCTTGCCAACAAGCTCCCTAGTTACCCACTTATTCAGTGCTCACTCCACTTGGCCATTCCACCTCAACGCGGAGGACTGCTGGCGCCCCGGCTCATTGCGAACCCATGCACTTGTGTCTCCCTGTCCAGGAGTGGAGTTACAGGGCAATGAAAAGGGGACTCTTAATAGAGGTATTAGGTCCTATTAAGGTGGGCTTTAACAATTGAGAATTTAAACTAAATAAAGCCTAGAAAACTATGTTTAATTAAGTATATGAAAAGTCCTTAGACTATCAGAAAAGATTGGGTGAAATTAGATTTTTCTTAATATGAATTTTCCCTGAATGATTCTTTATGAAAGCCTCTTCGAAGAAGAAATGTATTTTCTCCTTAATTCTGAAAAACTACCCAAAACCCCCCTGAATCCGCTCCTGTTCCACATGTATTTACACTGTAATTATTATGCAAAATGCAATTGACTCCATTATTTACGATATTGTTAAAGTTCGTGAGCAGAGTGCTAAATGGGTTGAACTTTCAATATATTTGCATGGCTAATATTCTAAATATAAATTAATGTATACATTTCTATGTGTATTTTTGTAATCCACCAACACACAATATATATAAATGAGTTTGTGTTCGTGCGGTCGCTAATTGCCTTTGCCAGAAAGTTAATTACGACAAAATTTGAAATTTTCAAAATTGGACTTGTCAAAAACATTTTGACATTTCCCCTCAGACACCCGGACACCCGCCAGCGGCAGCGGCAGGAAATTAGTTTTACAAACTTTTGCGTTTTGTGCATTTCGCACTGACTTCTAAAACCAAAAAGTTGGCTTCGACACAATGCTCATTATGCGGCATAATAATGCCGACTATTAGCCCTCGAAAATATCAAACAAAAACTGTATATAAATAAATGAGGAAATGCCAAATGCCAAATGCCATTCATCAAATGGAAATGATAGAGTGTCGAGTGTCCATTTGCATTACTTGCAAACATTTTGCCAATTGCCAGGCCTAATTAAGTGCCATGGATGCGTGTTAATGAGCCAGTGTCCCGTGTCGAGTGTTGCTAAAAAATTGCATTAAAATTGCAAGCAAAAATAATTGTGAAATAAGCTGGAGAGGAAATGTCATCGTTTTGTGAAATTTGATTTGATTCATGGCCTCGTTTTGAGTGGGAAATTAAAATGTTTGTTTTTGTGGTTTTGTTGATGAAAAGTAAATAGAATCATGGAATTTTGTGAATTTCCAAAAGGCAGTAAAAGTTGTAAGATGCGTAACGGCTATGAATCTTGTATTAAAAGGTCTTTGTCTCACCTTTCTTCAACATTTTAAGTCAGCGGAATTTCCATTGCAAAAAAAAAGCGAGACTAGCTCCCTGGCTCATTATGGCGAAACTACAAGAAAATGCGCTGCTCTGGATAAACTTTGCAAGCCGGATTCCTCCTCATTACTCATTAGACATGCACGCCGGGGCCAAAAAGTCTTTGATTTAACACCTAAAGGTGAAGCCTGAGCTTGCAACAAAGGCCTCATTAATTAGGAATGTTAAGATGATGAAAACTAATCTGCTAAAAGCACACTCTCTCGCTGCATTCCCATCTGCATCCTTTTGGGGTGAGTCATTTGTCTGCCAGGCTCAACGGAAGGAAGGAGGATGGATTCGGAGGCGTCATTGTTTGGCACCGGTTCACATGCGCTTAATGCACTTGGAAGCCATGGCTTCACCTTCGACAATGTTGCTGGATAAGCGCACAGACGCTGGCAAAACACTGGCAACAAGGCAACAAACTAACCCAGGACCCAGGTCCCAGCGAAAGCAAAGGATACGACCGACCATGAGGACGTCAAGCTGAAATCTGTGCAAATCACAAAATTGGAAAAATCGAGGAGCAACACTCAGGGCGGAGGAGGAGGAGCTACATGCCAAGCGAAGTAGAAGCCGGAATCAGAATCGAGTCCTCCATTAGAGTTGGCCATAAAATAAGCAACTTGTATCGGTATCGGCTGCACCACCGCCACTGGCCTCAAATCGCTTTCCTCAGATTTTGTACGGGGAGAAAATGTGGGTTTTTGTATTCTAAATTTGTGAAATTTATATTTGTCTCTAAGAAATATTGAAAAATATGGTAATTTTATGTTAAGAATATTTTTGTTAAATTTTAGCCTCAGGGTTATTAAGGTTTTAAAGCTATTTACATTCTGCAGAATGTGAAAATTCCATTTTCACTGGAAATATAAATTAGTACTTTATGCTAGAAATTCTAAAACCTTTAAGGCATATGACAATATTTGTACATTCTTTTTATTAGCTTAAAATAACCTTATTTTTCGCTCAGTGCACTCGTAAGCTCATGATGCCCCAATGCATGACGCTTGGCTGAGTGCAAATTCAATTAACTTGTTACAACACAAGCTCCAGGATCAGCTTTGGCATCAGCATCTGCCCAGACGGGATTGGGATTTGTATCTGCCGCTGCTGCTGCTCCTCCTGAGCCTGTGCCCAGATACTCAACTGTACTTTTACTGCACTTTGGTCCAGGGTCGCTAGTCCACGTCCCTCGCCAAACTTTTGTTGATTCTATTTCGAATTTTAATTCCAATCAAATTGCCTCTTGCGGTGCGCGCTCAAACAAACATTTATTTGATTTTCGAGCCCCCTAATGGAAAATGCATTTTTCCCTATTCAATTAATAAAAGATTCCCTCGAATCCGATTCCGATACCTTGATAGCAAAGATGCATAACCAATTGACATTTACATTGGCCCAGAAGCACGACGACGACAAATAGAGATGGAAACTCGGAGGCGAAAGTCATGAATTTCTTAGCAGTTCTTGAATGGAAATTAATAAACAAATGTCAATTACTCAATGGATTAGCACAAACCGGAGGAGCAGAGTAAATAGAAGCTGGGAAAACACGGGATCTCAGCCAAGAACATGTTTGTTTTGTGTGAGAGGAAAATCAGGGAAAGCTTAGACAGTCATTTGAATGTGGATTATTCAGTTGATAGCTCTGAATATTTAAAAAAACTGAAGAGAAAACAAGTAAATGCACTCAATATGCAAGACTTTTGTGAATTTTTTCGATTAAACCGATTCAACTTTTTCTTTAAATTACATTTTCTGACAACAGAAGCCGCCGGGTAAACAATATTCCTGGTAAAAATATGTATTTCGCCTTCGTGGTCCATAATTTATGGCCTGCCCCAATGCCCGTTTCCATTATGAATTCATTAGCACCTGAGGGCTACGCAAAACGCCCGAAAAAAGGGAAATTTAAAAACAGAAGTCAGTTGACGTTTCCACCAACACACCAAAAAAGGCGCAAAAAAGCCGAGAAAAAAGGTCTCAAAAGCACAAACAGCACAAAGTTCAGCGGGGTTTTTCAGCCAATGTCAATAGGTTGAGAATTAAGGCCAGAAAACGCCAAGGGAAAGTAAGTGAGAAAAAATAAAACAAAGTCCGCTGAACTTGCTACTTTTCAAGACGACCTTAAGGCCAGCTTGATCCTGGGAATTTCCTTTAAATAAACACTTATTTGCATATCAGAAGCTACTCCAACAGAGTGGCTCAGAATGTCCGAAACTGAGACTGATTTGCTGCACAAATGATGCGCTCCGTGTGGGACGTGCTCCGCCGTTTTCGATGGCCGCCGCCGCCACTTTGGCTCAAACCGATGCACGTTCTCCTCCAAGCTCTGGCAGTCCCAACTGGCTGGATGCATTCGCAATTAGATGGAGAGCTGGGAGAGTGCGGTCTCTCAAGGATTTGCCGAGATTTTGCGGCGCTAAACAGCTAAATGGCCGTGACAGCTGCAATCGATGTTGGCCTGGGCCTGGACCGGGGCCAAACCAAACCAAACCAAGCTGGCAATTTCTTTTTTCTGCGACATTTTATGACGTCTGCTCAGTGGCAGTCTCGTTTGTTTGCCCCGAACTCTCCCGTATCCTTGTCACCTTTAAGGCGTTGCCAGCAAATCAACGTCACGTCCGCCGATCCAAGACGTCCATAAAAAATGTCTCCGTGTCTGGTTCGCTTTTCCATTCTCAATTCTCCATTTCTGTGTCCGCACGAGTTGAGGAATAGTTTTGCTGACTACTGCAGAAGTAGCCATCCCGAGCTACCCTTTTTCCCTCCATGTGTGTGTATGTTCTGGTTCGGCTACGTGCCTAGATCTGCTCACACACAAGTTCACCAGAGAGAGCTGCAGGCAAGGTCACCGGGGGTCACTAAATTGGGGGGTTGCTGGAGGAGGAAGGTGTCTACACGACATCCTCGCCAGTTTATTTGTCGCAGTTGACAAATTGATATGAATTGGTTGAGAAATCTGTTGCAGAGGCAAGCGATTCTTGGCCAATAATCTAAATGTCAAGTGTATATCGATATAATCGATCTGAATAATCGATGAATTCCAAGATTTGTGGGTTTAAGGATTAAGGTACTTTAGAAAAGGTTCTATAACAAGTATTATTGTTTAATAAAACATTTTTTGAAGAAATTATCGTCTCGTAATTTTCAAAGGAATTAAGTTCCTTCAGAAAAATGTTATCGAAATATTTAAGAAATTCGATTTGTTCTTTAAAACTTCTCCTAATTGAAAGAAAATCTGTTGCACAGATAGTAATTTGTTTATTAAAATAAAGATAGGCCTCTCCTAGTTGATAACACTCGACTGTAGCTTTCCTACTTTTTATTTTAAAATAGACTCACCTTAACCATTCAAACTTTATTACCTTTCCCATTCCGGTGAATGAAGCCTTACCTTTCAGCACTTGAAATGTCAAAAGTTCACTGCATTTCCGGCTGAACTTTAAGCTGGTAAAATGTTTTATATCTCCCTTTTTGCTAGTTGTATCGATTATCGGCCAAGAGAAGAGAAATCGTCGGCACATTCTATAAGTCAAAGTTCGGCATTTGTCATGTTGCACCTTTAAGTCCACGTGTCTATCCTGTGCTATGTGCATCCACCACGCACATAGCCTCCTCCACCTTTGATTTCGGCTTGTAGGCCCCCATTTGCAGCCCCGTTGCCGGTGCTGAGTGTTCGTTGGTTTGTTTCACTTCAATCAGTTGTCGGTTGACTGCTTTCGTTAAGTGCCATCTTTGCATGTGTCCATTGGGTTCGGGTCCGGGCCCGGGTCCCTTTTGGCCCCCTTTAACCCCCATCGTTGCTCATCCGACACGCAATGGAGAGGTTCTCTCCTCGCATCCCTATGGCCACATTGCAAATTATTTGGGTCTGTCACAGCCGTGATTTGGACTTTTGATTACTTGATTACGTTTGCAATGCGTTTCCTCTCTGACTGTCTGTCTGTGGCTCTGGTCGTTGGACACTTGCTGGATCTTTCCGTTGGCCATCTGGTACCAGGCCCCATTCCCTGGTGCATGAGGAGAAAAATAATAGTAATATTTTGTTACTTTATTTCATCACATTTTACGATTCATTTTCAGGAATTTATCAATGATATTTCCAAGTTTTTATTGATAGAATTTAAAGTTTAGTTGTAGTTTTCATTATTTTCCTTTATGTAGCTTTGTTATACGTACACATTTTTCCTTTGAGTGCACAAAGCCACCGACAAACGCCATCATCGGATGCGGGCTGCCTGGCTCTCGCTCGTCAATGATTTAAATGGAGGTCAAGTGGAGTTCTCTTGATTGACGCAGCACATTGAACGTTTCTCACTGGCATGGCACATCCTCATCCTCCGCCCAGCCTGCGCTCTCCCGCCTCCCTCCTCCCTCTGTGCCCTGCCGAGTCAATCTTTTAGCCAAAATATAATTTGCACATTGATTACATGAAGAGAAAATGAGTTACGCTGCAATTTAGTGCCGCAAATGAAGTGAAACCGATCGGCAATTTGTTGATAGTTTTGTCCCCAGCTGCGTCACAGATTACAATTGTGGTGGGTTGGGTTGCATCTTGGAACGTGGAGCTTTTGGAACTTGGTCTGAGATGATTGGTTACTCCAATGAGTCATCATGTTTCTTGTCTCCTTGGCTTGAAGACAAGTGTATTGAGTTGGTCTTGGTGGGCAAAAGGAGCTGGGTTTTCTGAGATTTATTAGGGGTTAATAGAGTAGAACTTGGGTGTTGGATTGATAATCCTGTGGCCTGAATGGAAGGTAACTATAATTGTATAAAAACTACATGGTAAAGGAGTAGAAATCCCTCAAATAAAGTATTATAAATAAAGTATTATAATTTTAAACCTAATACCTGCCATGTAGTAAAAGAAGTCGTACACAGAAAAAAAAATCCGGGATAAAGTCGCCAAAATCAATCCCAAGTGGGCATGATTTCGAGCTAAGGTCGGATTTTCTTAATATAAGAACGAACATACTTAATTTTTTCAATCTCGAAAATTCTTGATTCAATCCCGCTAACCTTAAAAATTTCAATCCCAATTTTTCTTAATTTAATCTCAAACATTCTTAAATTTTAATTTAAAAATTTAAATTTAAATTTAATTAAAAAAAAAAAAATTTTTTTTCTCGATTTAGTCCCCGAAATTCTTAATTATTTTAATCCCAAAAATCCTTGATTTAATCCCTCTAAAGTTCTTAGTGAGAAGTGAAAGAAGTTTTTATTTAAATCTGTAATTATAAAGCTACAAATGGTTATTAAATTAATTATATTAATGTATAAATCTTATTAAAAGCCACTTAAACTTACTTTTCCTAGTTCTCGGTCGGGATTCGAACCCATGTCTCAGAAATCACAGACCGTCCGCTTACCAACTGGGCCACTGAGTCAAATCAAAAGCTAATGTCGGGATCGCGAATACATACAGTTTCAAGGAAAGAGCAAAAATGTTATCTCTCTCTCTCTGAGCTAAAAATAGATTTGCTGCTCTCACCAAATTTTTAAGAATATTTAGGCTTAATTCAAGAATGTTTGGGCTTATTATGCCTCTATAATCCCAAAATGAGATTAATTCAAGAATTCTTACGCTCATTTTGTCAGTTTAATCCCGAAACGCGATTGATTCAAGAATTTTTAGGCTTAATTGGTAATTTTAATCCCGAAACGGGATTGATTCAAGAATTTTTAGGCTTAATTTGTCATTTAATCCCGAAACGGGATTAACTCGACTGTCTAACCCCGAATCGTACTTAAAAATTTTAATCCACAACATCGAAAAAATCAAGAAAAATATTCTTGATTTTTTCGTTCTACCATTTTTTCTGTGTAGATTGTACCCTCTTTGATTAAGAAATCCCTCAAAAATATCCTTCCGACCTGCATCAACATTTCCCATCCAAAAGTTTACACTCTTTTCCAAATATTTTGTTGAAAAGATCCCGCCAAGTAGACAGTTTGCTTGGCCAACTTGTAATATACCGCCGGCACGTTGGGCTTTAACCAAACAGAAAGCCGCTTAATTGCCGGCCATTTGACCGGCGGCCATGTTCACTCCTCTGCCGGCCCATTATCGTGTATAAATCAGTCAACACCCAGTCGCTCAATTTTCAACACTTGACTATTAAAAACTTTGGCGAATTTATTAAAGGTGGCGGGGAGAAGCTGGAGGAGCTGCCGGAGAGCCGCAGGCGCCAGTGGCCTCCACTCGCGGAGTGGAGTTAATTGCTTGCTTCCATGTTGTTTATTCTTGGTATTTTAAAGAAAATAATTCATAAATTAATTTGGACATGAGCGAAAATATGAGCAACAAGAAAAAATACCTGAAATATTTCTTGTTTTATGAAAAATCACCTCATAAATTTGCACAGCTACGTGCAACAGCGGCAATTATGATCGGGATGTTTACTTTTTTTTCGCTTTACGTGACCAGGTCGAAGAATCAACATCAAACTTTATTTACTCAACAATTTGGCAACGACAACAACAACAACAACAACCTTTTTGTTAACAACTTATCAAAAATTATGTCAAAATTGCAGCGCCAAAAGAGCTGCTGCTGGCTGCCTGCCTGCCCGCCGGGCTCCATGGGTTAAGGTTAACCCCACCACCGTTGCCGCTGATTGGCATTCAAGCACTTCATTACAGCAATTGCCCCATTGAAGCCCAGCTCCCAGTGCGAGGAATTGAAATTTCACGCAAGTTGAGCACACAACAAGGAGCTCCTGCTCTCAAGTGTGTGTATGTGTGTGTGTGTGTGGAGTTAAAAAGGGAAACTGGTGGGGCCACAGAAGGGTTAACTGGGAAAAAGGGGGAGTGGCAGCAGCAGAAGAAAAGGGAGTGCAACACATGCAAAGCAATTTAAATGTCGGCCATCGCCTGAGTACTCCCTTCAGTCTGCACATTGAGAAAATTATTGGAAACAAGATTCTGATTATTTTTAAAAATCCTTTGAAATTTTAGAGGAAAACGGCCATTCTCTTAGGAGTAGAAAATCTAAATCGACACATCGCTTGGTAGATTTTATCAGAGATTTTATTTGGAGTAAATCCACACATCTCCACCACACCATTCCATAGACCATAGTATTCCAACAATTTTACAACTACACTTTCCTTACATTACATTTTTTTTGCACAGTGTTTTGGGCCATTGGACATGCTCCCGTTTTTGCATTGTTGACCGCTGAGTGATGCAGGTTCCCTCTTTTCCGAAACCCTTTTTTATTCAGCTTGTTTGGGGCTCCTCGCTCGCGTTTTTCGCGCCGCGCAAGCCGATAATTTATTAAAGGCGATTATTATGGCCTGGTTCGAACGAGTTTGCACTCGTCTGGGAACTGAGAATGGAACTGGGAATGGAAAGGAAAACGGGACGATGGAAAGGAAAAAAAGGGGGGCCGACCTGCGTGTTGTGGTAATTTACTGCCCGCGGGAAGGGGGCGTCCGGCCCTAAGAGAGGCTTAAGAGCAGGAGATCCCCATAGCGATCCCTGGCCGTGTTGTACTTTGAGGTATTTACATATGAAATGTGTTAAATTGAGCTCTTTTTTAGCGCAAGTTTGTTTTAGCGAACAAATTGCTGGCGAGGCATAGTACCCTCTCGCCCTCTTCCTCCGCGGAATTATAGTTTCAACATTCCGGCATCCCAGACCGGCGGGGCCCTCTCACATAATCGGCCGACGATTTGATTAAAAAATCGCACAATCATCGCATGAAGGACCCCAGTCCGGGTTGCGGGCCACAAAGGCACCCCAAGGGTCCCTCAATGACGATGACGTCGTCGTTGGACGATGCTTGTGGTGCCTGGGCTCCTTCAAACTAATGAAAAATTTGCATATCGCCTCCCAAAAGTGGAAAGTTTGTTTTGTTTGCCGACAGTCAAGGGGGCGTGGCATCATAAAGTGCATTCAACTGGGCGAAACAATTTTTTAAACAGCACATTTGTGGCGCTGCCGCCCCGCTTTTGGTTTTTGTTTGGCACTTTGTGGTGCAAATTTTAATTGCTTTTATTTGGAAATTTGAATTTAAGATGGACTTAAGCTGGGAATTTAATACAAAAAAAAAGGAGATTTGAAATCACATAATTTTCAGGCTTAAAAAGTTTGCGATTTTTTTTAATAACCAATATCTGTCATACTTTTATACGCCCTTTCAAAAGAATTTTAACTAATACGGAGATAATAATATTCCTAAATTTTAACAAATTTAATTCCAGAGATTTCAAATCTCCTTTTTCATATAATACCCCAAAAGTAAACAAATCTCTCACTGAAATCCCCCTAAAACCCAAATTCAACCAACAAATAAATTTAAATAACTATCCATAATTCGCTCAGCTCCTAAAACTAACCCAAAACGTTAATAGATGGACAATAGATATTGCCAAACTTTTTTTTTTTGGCATCCCCATTAGAACGACTTAAGTAAGACACTCAAATCAGAATTGACAGCGCAATCAAATCTACGATCCTTTACCAGTTCCTCCTCCTCCGCCTCCTCCCAGTTGATTTGGCCAATGGTTCGGGGGATTCCCCTACTCCCTTTTGGTCACGGAGCCTACTTTTTATGGGCCGCAAAACTTTACGCAAAGCTTCCGTTCGGCCTTTCGTTGGGTCTCCCCAAGGAAATGTCCAATTTGACAGCCGAGACACCCAAATTGAAGACATGTGCTGAATTTTATGGCTTTTAAATAAGAAACCATAAAAGCCAACAAAACAAAGGGACAGCGGAAAAGGAGCAAAAAGGAGTCAACAAACCGGAAATTGTCAAAGGAATCAAACTAAACTGAAAGCGAAAACATTTTGATTATATACAAGCAGGGTTTATATATATACTTATATATTTAAAAATAGAATGATACAATTTAATGCGCATTTCGGGCAACGAAATGGAAAGTCCTTTGAGAGCGAAGCTGGAATGTTGCAACAGGGAGAGAAATTGAGAGCTTATTTAATTTTTTAAAATATTTGAATGAGTTTATAACAATTAAATTGATTTTGAAATTATATAAAATGTTGATCCGAGGTATTTAATTAAATATTTTATACACCAAACTAAATAATTTTCTAAGGACTATTATTTTGTATCATACTCTTAGGGACTGTATTTTATTTTAAGAAAATATCGCCATCTATCTCTGAGGAATCCCTGTCTTAATTATATTTATTATACATTTTTTTTGCTACATAAACCTTGAATACACGAAGCATTTCTCTCTGTGCAGATCTTGAGCACTCCATAATGAATGAACACTGTTCCAGGGCGACGCCTTCCTCTGACTTGGTTCAAATTACAAGAGCCGCCGGCCATGGCGATGGCGATGGCTTACTTCGTTAACTTTGGCCACAGGGGACTTCGGAGGCGGGCGGAAAAGGGTGTCAGGGGTCAGCGCGAAATGGTAATGAAAACAAACGAAACGAGACAAAAATGAAACGCATCTCTCCTTGGAAAATTTCCCAGCCCGAGTAACCGACCAGCAAATGCTATTTACACATCACAAAAAAAGAGAGATGGAAAAACGAACCCAGGCCAAGGCGACAATGAAACGAATTCATGATTCTGGCAAGTTAAACGCTGTTGCCAGTGATAATGACAAAGCCAGAGAGAGAGGAAGAGGGAAGATACTAGAAAAAAAATAGAAAATATAACGAAGAAGGAAAACTACAGAGACAGTGAAAAGCCAACAGTTGGTAGTAAAAGCATTTAGATTTCACTTAAAAGAAACTAAAAATGCAAAACGAATGCCAGGCAGCCACACCCGCACAAAGCGATGATGGAAGGAAATGGAAGAGCTAAAGGTGTAAGAAAATCGAGGTGGAAAATGGGTGAAAACCACAGTTAAATGATGGGTAGCAAGTGCTTTGGGTATAAACTAGGGAAAAACTAGATGGAGAATGCTAAAAGCTTTGCAATCTTTCTGTTAATTGCGGGTTGAGCTATGAAAATTGGGAGGGAGCCGCGCCATGGGTGCCCATCTGAATTTTCCGCAGCACCTCAATTAAGTGGAAAGCTACAAAAAGGGAAAACGCAATGCCCGAGGAGAAACAGAGAGTGCAAAAGTTAAATGATTTAAAATGTTAGGGGTGCCCAAGAACAAGAAGAAAAGCTCGAAGTTAACTTCGATTGCATCTGACATAGGTAAAAGCATTTGTTGTCCCCTTTAATTTTGCCCTTTTCCGTTTCATTTCCTGGGGGAAAAGCCTCTTATCGAAAGCCCGGTTCATTCCCTCCACTTATCCATCGATATAACCGATAATCGTTTGGTCTAAGCCAGGCACAAATCACTGAGATTTACCATGCCCCCGAAAAAGTGTGTGTGTTGTGTCCATCTGATGAAGCGTGTATTAAATGTACAGTTGGACTTCTTTAAGTTTCATTTGTTTGTAAATTGAATTAAAATCTTCTCTAACTAGAATTTAAATCTCTTAAAAAAAGCTGTATGCTTTAATAAAATAATGTAAGCTAGTTTGAGTTAATTGGGTTCTTTTTCTGCAGAAATCTTATTTAGTAAATACTAATTTAATTTAATTGCTTTTAAAATAGATCCATTACAGAAATGAAAACAGAAATTTTCTAAAATTAGGTGCACTAGTTTAGTAGTATATTTTTCATGGCATACTTTTTAGAGCATATTCTTGAGAAATAGTTACCAATATCAATACTTTCTAGCAATTTGTCTATGATAAATGTAACCCCTGAGTTAGATTTTGTAAGCTCTATAAACTACCATATTTATTTCAAGAAGCAACACTGTAACTCTTTCATTCTATCCTATCTGGTGTCTCAGTCTATTTATTCTCTGTCTCAATTCCCTACTTTGTTTGTCTGTGCTCTTTCCCTGTATTGTAGTTGCCTGGCTGGCTGGGCATAGTGTGACAAAATCGCTTGAGCCGGCTTAACGAGGCTTGTAATTGAATTATGCGATTTCATTGTGATTATTTCCAAAGCCCCCTCTCGGCGACACCCCCTCGCGAAGGAGCCAAAGGAGGGCGCCACTGCCTGGTTGCCTTGTCACTTCTGAGTAATGAGATACATAAAAGTTATTTAAACTTTTAAATCCGCGTCGCTGCCTTTTACTTTCGCATTCCATTTCATCCCAGAAAGGGGGAGCTAAAAGCTGGCTAGTTAAACGTTTGAAAAGTTTTCCAACTGAGCCGCTGAAATGATTTGGAAAATTACAACAACTAAGGGCCACACCAGGCCAGCCAGCCGGAGGAGAGGGTTCAGGGTTCGGGGTTCAGGAATGGCGCAGATCAGAGGAGCTGACAAGGAAATACAAATGAGTCGTCGTTTTTACGGCCGCCCCCTGAAGAATGCTGCTGTTGACAGTCGCTCTCGCCCCTCCAATTTTCCTATTCCCCCCCTCCTCCTTGCCACTCGCGTGCATTTTCCACATGCCAGAGGAAAGGGTTGATTGGCATTTCTCGCAGAGTAAGCAAAAGTTTTTCTCTCCCCCCCTCTGTCTGTGTATATTTATTTTTTTTGCAGCTCCTTTGTTTCTGTGGGTGCCAAAAAACCTCCCTGGGCCGCCCACTCAGAGAACCTCTATTAAACATGGGGCACTCAGGAAAAAAATTGAGATTTAAAATCTAAATTTAAAACAAGAAAGGAAACTAACTTCGGGAAGCCGTAATTTGTATACCCTTACAGGTCTTTCATTCAATCAAAAATCGATCATAACTAAGCCAAAAAAGCATCAAATTTAATTCGGAAAGCTTTTCTGTGCTAGTTTTTTCTAGGATAACAAAACTGCATACAAAATTTCTAATTTTAAGATATTAAAATTTTTGCAAATTTTTTCTGTGACAATTGAAGCATTTTAAGACCTCAAAAATACGAAACAAAATTAAGAAAAATGTTTTTCTTCTAAACATGGCTAGATCGACTCCGCTTTTTGTGCTGATCAAGAATATATATGATTTATAGGGTCGGAAACGACTCCTTCACTGACTAAAATCATATAAACCCTTCAAGAAGATCTGAAATATTCACTTTCTTTAAATGAATATTATTATATATTTTAAATGGTAATTTTGTTTATAAAAAAGCCATATCTCAGCCAAAAAAGCATCAAATTCAATTCGGAAAGTTTTTCTGTGCTAGTTTTTTCCAGGTAAACAAATCTGCCTACTAAATTTCTCATTTTAAGATATTAAAATTTTTGCTAACTTTTCTGTGACAATTGAACCATTTTAAGACCTCAAAAACACAAAAAAAAATTAGGAAAAATGTTTTTCTCCTAAACATGGCTAGATCGACTCTGCTTTTTGTACTGATCAAGAATATTTTTGTTAAAATGTTCTTTATGTTCATACAAAGGTCCACCTTAAAAGGACCCTGTCTTGTCCGTCAGTCCGTTGTTCAAAAAAGATACGTTTTTGTTCTATATACAAAATACAATATAAAATATACTGCTTATATATTTACATAAACAGTTTATATAATAAAGTAAAAACTTACTTTTAAAAGGTTTACGTTAAAAAAAGCACTGGTTTGTCCGTTTGTCCGTATGGTATGTCCGTTTGTCCGTTTGTCCTCTAATCCAAAACACTTATAACTCAGAAACTGTAAGGGATAAAGCTACCAAACGTGGTCTCAACATAAGCTTCACTTAGATAGAGGTCTTTTCATTTCTATAATTTTTTTGATTGTGTTTTTCATATTGTTATGTACTACATTTTATTTCCAGTGTATCCCTTGCCAGCACATAGGCAAGTGTTTCATTTTTTGGCTGATTGCGAGGACTTGGCTCTCTGTACATCTCTCTGTCTATCTCGTTTCATCTGGCGGTGGGAATGGGTGGGTAATGGTGATGGGCCATGGTACTAGCAACACCCCCCTGGCTCATTGCCTTTGTGGGCGCCTATTTGGCCTGGCTGTGTGTTAGCTCTCTGTCTCTGACGGCCTCCGACGGAATGCCGAAAATTCATTTGTATTTCAAAATCCCTTTTTGATGAACTCTACGTTTTCTCGGGCAGCTCGTGTTTGTCTGCCGGCTGTAGGGGGGTTTTTTTTTTTCTTCTTCTCAACGTGTTTCTCTCCAGGGTTCCCTGCTGTCGTCGCCTTTGGCCTTGCTCCCAATTTTCAACTCTCTTTTGCTGTTTTTACTTTAGTAATGCGATTGCTTAAAATGTTTAAATACACGGCAAACAATTGCCACAGAGAGAGAGTGCAGAAGTAACATCTAGGCTAGGTAAACACTGCTTTTCCCCATCAGTTTCCCTGCTCTACCCACTTGATCCCTCCCCAATACAGACGCCATAAATTATCATGGTAATGTAGATTTGTGCGAGACGCCAGAAGGGTCCGTATCCGGCGGAATCAGGACCCGGACCGGCCTCAATTACCTTTTGTCTTCTGGCCACGGGGAAGTACCCGTATCCGTACTATGTAGTGCTGCTCCCGCTCCTTGGAATCATAATTGCAGTTGCGGAGGATGGCCCTTGAAAAACTTTAATTGCTTTTGTGGGTGGGCGGCCTTAAACCGATTTATTTTGATTTATGGGCCGTAGTAGGTGCTTAGTGCTGCCAGACAGGCACCCCTCATTCTCATTCTCATTTCCATTTCCATCCCGTGAATTGAAGTTTCGCTTTTCGCCAAATTGAATCAATAAAGGCTGCAGGAAAAATAAAGAGAAAACGTTAAAAAAAAAAGAAGCAAAAGAAAACTTTTGCGATTATAATTTATTGTGTTTTTACCCCCGCAAACAGTTTTTTGCACTTGCAATTAATGTCAGACACACAGACGACGACGACAGCCAAAGGATAAAGAGACGACGGCGACAAAGACAGAGGGAAAAGACGAATAAAAAACAATAAAAGCGAATTACATTAAAATTACACAATCAGCAAAAAGCAGCGGGCGAAAGGAGGGAAATGGAAATGGCAATGGAAATGGAAACCTTGTTACGCTGCATGAGCAGAAAAAAAATGGAGGGAGGAAAAAAGCAAGGAATTAAGAAGGCTTTGGTAAAAAGAGATTTGGATACTCTTTGAAAATGTCTAAAAAATAAAGGAAAAGCTGTTAAATAAATTATTCAGATATAGTTTTACCTTTTAGGGAAATTAAAGTTTTATAATATTAAAAGGTGGTTTAAAATTGGGTGACAAGGTTGTGTGTAACCTTGTTTCGCCCTGGAAAAGTATTTAAAAACTATATTAAAAGCAGTTAAATATTATAACGAAGATATAGTATTGGTCTTATATCCTATTATCCTTTTTATGGATGGGAACATATTTTACAGCATTTTTATAAACTGATATAAATGTTTTAATTACGGAAAATAATGAAAACTTTTATTTCCTTACCTATAACTTATTTTATAACCCCTCTCAAAGGGTATACAACTTTCGAAATGGCTGATTCCAGCGGGGAGTCCTGGCAACAGGTTCTTGGAACGCAATTGAAATTGTTGTTAAACGAGTTTTAATTAGACAGGCGAAGCTGCAGCAGCAGCCGAAAGCGGCTAAAACAATGGAACTCCAGAGTCAGGTAATTCCGCGTAAAGGGGGAGGCGCACCTACTAATGGTATACTAATTAGATGATAGTCAATGCGAATGATGTGCAAAAATTGTGAATGATGTCTGTGAAGTGTGTGCCACTGGCTGCCACGCCTCCCGCCTTTACATGGAAATCAAATCGGGAACTGCAGCCAAAAGAAGTTCGCTTAATTACTTTCTTTGGCGAATTAGCGGAGGCGGAAATGAACGCGGAGATGAGCACAGAGAAGGATGAAAGCGAAGGAGAGATTCTCTAGAGACAGGACCCGGGTGGAGTACGGGCAATAAAAGAGCTAATCACTGCTGATGGAGATTAGTGAGTGGAGAGGAGTGGAGGAGTGTCATTGGGGATAACAAGGGAGGAGGAGCAGTCACTGGCATATAAAAGCGAACTTAAATTGGAAACTGAGAATGGATGGATGCTTTTAAAAAAGGAAATTCGAGTAATTTTAAGCTTAAGAGCCAAGGAGTTGAATTTAATGGGTTATTTATTGGGTTGTAAATGGAAAGAAATTTAAAATTGGTACTTGAATTTTATTGATTAGCAAGTAGTAAATAAAAAGGGAATTTATCTTACCTAAAATGCATAATTTAAATTGTTTCCCAGTTATAAACTTTACAATTAAACCCTTTTTCAATATAATATCGCCTCTAATTAATTTATATTTACATTTTAAAGTCTCAAGTCAGGTCCTGTAACCCAGCTCAGCTTTAATTTTGCCCCATAAGAAGTCAACACTTAATTAAAGCCAATGAAGTAATTATCATGAATAAATCATGGGCAGGCTCTAAATGAAATGAATGAGCAGACCAGGCACGTGAACAGGCAGACACCTCCTCAGTCCCGGACTGCTTAGGCATGTTTCTCTCCTGGCCACAAGTCCAGAGGTTGTCCAGCTGCCCGAGATGGACCCGAAAACGGACAGACATTTGTCGCTGGGCGAGATTGATTGAGCGTAACCTCGACGCGTTTCTCATTGTCGTCGTTGCTGAAATTTCTTGGCGTTTTCGCTGTGTGTTAAATTGCTGGAATCGCTGGGACTCGGATCGGTGGAGAGGCCCACAGACAAAGCATCTAGCTGTGGCCACCGATGCATGCCATCCATCTGGACCTGCTCTTTTTTTTGTTTTTTCCTTCTTTGAGGATTGCGCGAGCTGACAACGGAATTGATTTAATGCTTTTTCCACAGCCACGCAGCCACAGGTGGAGTCCAGTTCGACTCCCAGTCCAGTCTTGGCTGTCGTCCGCATCTCACAGATTCGACTCTGGCTCCTCTTAATTGGCCTCACTTTGGCGGTGCTCGGCTATCCGGTGGCTGGGCCACTTTTTTGTGCCTGGCAGAAAACATTTTAATTATGGCCGGGTGATAGGAACAATCGTATGGGGATTTCAGGCAGGTTGAAGGCGGGGTTTTGATAAGCGCATAATTGCCTTCAATTAAGACAGAAGTAATATAAAAAAAAAAAACTAGTGGGGACACCTTTAAGCTCAAGTTAATTGAGCTATCCGCTTTGGAGAGTGGTTAAAAAAGGGAGGTTCAGCTGAGGATTGTTGGTAGTTTAGTTTTAATAAAGACTTTTTCTTATGATTAAATTGCAAGAAAAAATACAGCCTCTCTGTTTTAGATAACAACTTTAACTTATACCTTTATTCCATTATACAGTAGTTAAAGTGAAACTAGACCCCCTTCGTCTGGTTTTCAGACTAAAATCCTAAAGAAAATGTAGTGACATATCACAATAGTGAATGCATAAATAACCTTATATTGTTCTAAGTGATTGACCCAAATTTCAAAGCCAAAAACTGAAAGTTTCAGTAGTTGAGTTCAGGTATCAATGAATATTGTATAGTGCCAATGACAAGCTAGAGTAAAAATCAGCAGCAAAACTCTGGGCATCAATTCGATTCCCAATCGAGTTTTCGTTTTAAATTAAATCGTGACATGTCGGCCAAATCTGTGTTGCCTCAAACCCAGCTTTCCTAAACACCCGCCCGCCCCCTTTTTAAATGGAAAATGCCATGTGTTTTGCCTGCCGTTCTTTCATTTTCAAATCTGAAATTTTCATTTTCCAAACTAACAAACAAAAAGCAGGCGAAGTAAAAGGCATTTGCATTTTTTTGTATTTTAAAATTGAAACATTTATTTATAAACAGAGAGAAAGAGGACAGGCTAGAGCCAGACCAGGCGGCGGGGATCGATAAATAAAAATAGGATAAAAACGGCAAACAAAGGACGAAACATCAAAAATGAAACGGCATTTCAATCAACAACCAAAAGTGTTCCATCGAAATGGATTGGTTGGGGGGGAGAGGGGGAAAAAGGGCAGTGGAAATGGTCACGGGAATGGCTTGCAGCAAGCCCGGATTCTGGTTTTTGGTTCGGAAATTTTTTTCAGCCTGGATTTGATTCGGTCTCTGTCGCTCTCTCTCCCAGTATCTTTGTTTGTTGGCCAGCAAAATGTTTTCACACCAACTTGGCCCGGAGAAGGTTTTTTCTGGGCATTTAGGTCTCGCTTTTGTGATTTATACGATGCTTTTTGGCCATGCAGTGTGCATAAAAAGTGCAATCCACTTGATATTTGGGTTTTCTATTTGCTTTTTTTTAGTTTTTAATTAAAAAAACGTAACTTTAATCAATCGGCCATAGTTCGTATCGGAAATTGACGAAATGCAACAACCAAAACGGCTGGCGTGTGGCTTTAATGGTCTTTTGCAAAGAGAAAAATTATTATAATTAAAAAATAAATATGTTTTAAATTCAGGTGAGTCTTAGAAATGGCAGGGCAATTAAAATTTGTAGCTATGGTGTCCAAAATTATATAAAAACAACAAATTACAGCATATTTTCCTCCTTAAAGAATACTTTTAGACGAATTTCAATCTGACTTTAGCAAGAAATTAACCTCTTTAAATCTCTTGCACATCTCATTACCTTATATATACTTTAAACTCATTTCTTCATGCACTTCAAGATGACAACGCCAGCACGGAGTTGGAGTTGGTCGAGCTCTCTTGTCCACAATTGGTTTTCCATCAAACAAATTGAAACACTCGCTCAGTCACTCAGTTAGTCAAGTCTTTTAGTCAGTGAGTCAGTCAGTCATTCAGCCAGTCGGTCGAACGATTCTCCTGACTGCACTTAACTTAAAAACGTTTCATTTTATATGGGGCCCCGCCGGTGGTGGCCATATCTCCGGGGACTTTGGTTCGGTTTCCGAGGCTGGCCTGAGGCCGGAAGATTTCAGATTAGGGGTTGCTCTGGCTGTGGCTGTTGGTGGTGCGGCCATAAAGTATGCAACTTCATTGATAACATTTATTTCAAATGCACTCAAAAACCACTCAATAGTATGAAATTTGTTGCAGTTTACCTGCAACATCTCTGGGGAAAATGTGTGGAGCGTGCTCGTATCGCATGTCGCTGGGTTTAACCCTGGCAAATGAGCAAACAGATGAGAATCATCGGCCTGAAAGTAGTTTGGGTGTATTCGATAGGAGATATACCCTAGAAATATTATTGTTATTGCTTTTTCTTAGCATGTAAATAGCTTAGTTTTTCTCAGAATAAGCTGTGAATGTCGAGAAGATTTGTATTTCTTACAAAACCATTTTTTAGAAATCATTGCATACTTTTAGACGGCGATTTAAATGATGTCACATGCGGAAATACTTCAAACTCCCTTTTATTCATTTTATTTTAAATATTTAACTATAAAATTTCATAAATACAAACGAATTTTTAAGTTTTAAAAATCCTACATAATTTTAAAGAATTAATATTTATGCCTAGCTCAATATACCATTCCATCAATGAACTGGTATAAATAGTTCTTTATTATATTTCCCACATGCTTTGCATGTCTGGCCCCCCTGAATTACCCCCACAAGGACTCCTTCCAGCAATCCTTCGCCCTCCGAATTGAATGTAACAATATATTCTGCCTTTGTATTACATAAATTTCATTGAAGTGCTTCCATTCATTTCCCGTTCGATGTGTGTGCATATTATACACACAGCTCTATAAATATTTCACTGGGGAGATCAGGCTCGCCTGGCAAATTCAAGGATATTCAACGGGGCTGGAGCAGCTGCCGCGTGCCCATCAGGTTGACATTCAATTAAACTAAACCCGGCTCAGGTCCCAGGAGCATTCTACAGGCATCTGCATATATGTACATATATATCCACCAGGAGTGTGTAACCTTGAGCTAGCTCCAGTAGGTTTTCCTTTTTCCCAGAGATACTTACTCTGCTCACCTATCCTTGGCCACAAAAAGATGGCATTCTTGTTTAATTACTTTCATATTTCGGCCAGGCTGCTGCTGCAATCATTTATTTTGCTTCCGGAAATTAATTGCATTTAAGGAATTTTATTGGCAAACACACACGCTCCAATGGCTTTGTTGTGTGTGTAGTATTTAATTGAAAATTTAAAAATTTATTCGATTGTTTGCTTTTATTTCTTTTTCCCCCATTTTTGAGCTAAATAATTCCCTGTAAATTAAATACCTTATTCAACATATTTTCCCTGGCTGTGAGTTTCCGATTTCATTTGCCATTTTTACCCGGTAATCCTTTCGAAATTAAATTACGCACTCTGGAAAATTTTTGGGAATTACACACACTCGTGTTTTGTGTGTAGTTATTTCGTTCCCAATTAATGTTAGTTGTGTGCGGCTGCCTTTAAACCTGATTATATTTCATGATTCCCCCGCTCCACCCAGCTGAGCCATAATTTCCATTATAACTTATTGTCTTTCTAATTGAATGAACCGAGGGGAGAGGGGGACTAATAATAATGGCCTTGCCCAGGGCAAAAATCTATTCTATCTATTCATTGTTGTAACTGCATACAATATGCCAGTTATTACACATGGCCTGTTGTCGGAATTCACTCGTTGTTGTAGCTAAAATATGGCCATTTGGCTTGCCAGGGTCGATTTTTGCATAAATTATATATATTATAGGCGGGCAGGGAACTCGGCAAATTAGGTTACGTCGTCAATGTTTTTGGCAAAATAAAATAAATAAAGATGGGACAATATGTGACCTAGATGCTGCTGCTGCTGCTGCTGATGCACAAGTGCAATTTCATTAAATGCCTTCGAAAAGACAAAACAATGCGAGGAGCGAACTACTGCTGAGCCCAGATAACAAATTACTTGCTATGAATAATAATAAAGTGCAGTCCCTCCCCCCCTCCAATCTTCTTAGGGCGTAACTGTAATGAATATCAGATGACGATGATGATACACTGATGATGGGAGAGAGAGACAACGAGGCGACGTTGAAGTTGACAATGCTGACAAGCCGATGAGCATAAAAGATGTGTAGCATAGTGTGAGTAGTGCAAGGGGTGTTCCCGTAAAGGTATTCTAAATGTTTTTTGTTCAAATATTCAATTCAATAATTCAATTGAATTACTAACTTTTATTTGTCTTTATTATAGCTTTGCCAATTTAAAATGATTCCGGATAATTTCCTATTTGATCGTCTAATATTAACTATTTGAAATCTTTTTTTTATGAGTCTAAAAGTATGCTTCGTAAATTTGCACTTGCTGTAGCATATTTTTCAGCATATTTCAGTCTCGAAATTCCGCCACTTTTCAGAACTACTTCATTGCAAATTGCCAGTGCCAAACTGGGGAAACAATGAGTAAAATTTCATTACCGGACGATGGTACAGTTTTTACTACACAGAAATGATGATGGGAAAGGGTCGAAAAAGGGGTGATAGAGAGGGAGATGCTGCTGCAATCTTGACGGGAATTGAAATTGAAAAGAAAATGAATGAAATGTGCCGCGAGGGGGTGGGAAAAATATAGTATGAGGGACTAAGAGCTCAGAGAACAGCTTACTTGGCTGAGCTCTCTGTGAAGAGGAGTCCTCCTTTCACAGTTGTCGTCGTCGTCGCCGTCGTCCTTCTCATTGCCATTCTTGCTGCCTGTCAACGGGACTGTCAGGAGGACCCCTCTTCCACTCCTACTCTCCATCTCCGGTTGTCCTCTGGTTATTTGCATTAAAAATATTATTCATTGCAATCACAAGGATTTGCGCAAAAATGCCTGCAATGAGCCGTTGTCGCTACATAAAATGCAATTGCCAAGAGAAAAATATAAAAAAAAGGAGAGAAGTAGTAAGAGTGTAAGGACTCGTATTCTTTTGTCTTGAGTGGAATAATGATATATCAGTGACACAGTTTAAGTGTCATCTCCTGAGACACTCCAAATGATTTTCAGGAAGATTAACGACAGTGGCAAATCGATGGAGAAACTTGTTAAAAGAGAATAATAAAGAAGGGGGTAAAAAACAATCTCCCTTTAAAAAATCAATCAATAATATATCTCAAATTAGTTAAACTATAAAAAACATTTATATTAATAAGAATATCCTCATATTATGACCCATTAGACTGGTTGCAATATCTCCGCTTTCCTGTTTTTTGTTTCCTACAAATGATGTACAATAATTGAAGCGATTTCAATGGCCTATAATTAACTGGCTTTGATAGCTGATTTCCATAATTGCTTTTTGCACAGGTCGCCCGGCAAACTAATTGCCGTGAATTTTCAGCAGATATCGGGACTAATGTGCAGTTGCCGCCAAAGTAGCAATAAATGGAGAACGGAGAACGAAGACCGGAGAACACACAGCGACAGCATCTATGAGGAGCTGCTGGAGGAGCAACATCTGCACTTTGATGTTGCCTCATGTTGCACAAGGAGGCAAGAAGCGCGGAACACGGGCTCAAGGGTAGACATCCAGAAGGCAAGCCAACTGGCAGCCCAGAGCTGATAAATTGGAAGTGCATTTGACGTTGCTGGTGTAGAAGATGCTGCTGCTATTACACTGAGAGAAAGAGTTACAACTTTCGAGAAAGACTACGCATTAGGAGGAGAATTGAAATTTATATGTCTGACTTTTGGCCAAAACTAGTTAGTAGTTGGAACCTAATTTGTAGTCTGATTTGAAATATCGAAAGATAATACTATTTTCAGACTAATAAAAATTTCTGTAAATTTATTCCATAATTCATTAGTGATTTTTCACTGTGTCTTCTTGTTGCTGTTGCTGCTGTTCCTAATATGGGCGATGATGTTGCTATTGCATTTGCATTTGCCGCTGATGTTTCTGCCGCTGTTCTTGTTGCAGTTGCAGTTGGTGTTGTATTACCTCTCTCTCTCTCTCTCGGACTCTGTCCCGCTCTCTCACTCTAACAGTTAATGAAACTGCCAAACGAGGCATCGCTGCCACATCCGCTGCCTCACGAGCATGTATCTCTTCCTCTCCTACGGCCTCCCAGAGCCATGCCTGGGCCAAGTGTTGCCGCTGTGCTCCTCCGGCCGGTGACAGCAGCAACATCATCATCAGCAGCAGGCAGCAGCGGCAACACTAAGAGCACGGTTGCACTTTGAAAAATATTTTAAAAATAATTTGAGTTTAAATAATGATCAAGATTTTAAAATAAGTCTTTGATTCATATTTTCTATATTTTGGATAAGATTAAAGACGAAGCGAAGCTCTCTAGAAAGAAACTCTCTTGTTCGCTTTGCTTGTACATTGCAGGTAAAGTGGCTTTTCAAGATCATTTTCTTGTAGTATAATAAAATATTTAAATTTGTTTCCTCACTTAAATACTAATTCTAAAAAGTTCCTTTATATATTTTCTCCGAGTGTTTATATAGTCAGCAGTTGCCACGCCCCCTCGACTACGCCCCGCTCCCCGGACAGTCACGCTTGCTTGTCAAACACTCTGGCAGACTCTTACGATCTCCTCCGCCAGCTCCGTTTGGGTTCGGTTGGGTTCCACCTCCCATCCATGGCAAAATCCATTTGCATATTTGCATCCTTATGCCTGACAGTTAACGCCGCTCGTATCCTCCGCTGCACCTCAGAGGTACCCGTGCTTCTATCCCTCGCTGTATATTTTTTTTCTCTTCCAAGCGGCGCGCTTTTAACGACAAAGTGTGAAATTTCATTGAATTTGAGCTCGTTGTCAAAAGTGGAATGGAAGCAACACAGCATCAAGGCAGGTGCTGCAGGTTCTTGTTGTTGCTGTTGCACTTGTAGTTTTCGCAAATTAATTTAAATTATAGTTTCTGTTTTACTTTTTGGAACAAGCTTTTATGCGAGGGAAATTATTAAAAATGCAAAAGAGGGAAGCCAGCTAATTTGTTGCAAAAATATAGCCGCAATTAGTGTGTCGTTTGATGATGTTGTTTATGCTAATTTTGAAATACAAAAATCAAGGAAATTATGGCGCCATTTCCTGCACTAATTCAGGCGCTAACGAAGTGGAATTAGTTACTTTCTTGCTAGGAAATTGATTTGTATAATTTTTGCATTTAAAATCACCAACTTTCGCGGGAAATTCAACTTTTAAGACTCGATGCAACTCGATCGAATTTGTACTCATTAAATCCGCGGAAATAGTTTTGACCCATTAACCCACACACAGTTTTCTCCGCCTCTATTCCGCAATGCTCCTCCAGAATTCTCTGTACTTCGAGGGGGCGACCACACTACTTTGGCTTTAAGTAATTTTCTAATGACACCACAGAGGAAAAATGACTCTCGGGAACTTGGGGGTTACCCAAGTTACCGCCCCACTTGCCTCTGCCCTGCTGCTCATTTTCCTGGCTGCTCCTGCTGGCGACGTTCATTAGATTAAAAGCAATTTACAGTAAAACTTTTTGCCACAAAACGCCTTCTGTCCTGATGTCCTCGCCCCCAGTCCCCATTCCCGCAGAGCGGCTGGCGCTTCTTCACACACGTGCTGCAACTCACATGTGCCCCCAAAACGCCGTGCAAATGTTGCCCGGAACTCCCTCTTCTGCCTGTGATGCACAGTGAAAAAATTGGCAATGATTGGGAAATAATAAAGTGAAATTTTAGGATTAAATTGAATTGAATTGAATAATTTTATACATTTTTATCTGAGAAACTATGAAAGAGTGTATCTTCTAGAAATTTTAAAATATTTTCTTAGCAAAAACTTCCCCCTTTATTGTGCCCCGTGTAGTCATTTGGCGCTTTCCGCCTTTTATTTTCGGAATTCAACAAATTTGCGGATTTGGTTTGTAATTTATTAAATTTATCGCATGCTCAGAGCGCCTTAACAGCTGGAAACGGGTCTGTGCTGGATGACCTGCGCCTCCTGCTAATGTCTGTGGTTGCTCTACTCCGGACACCGGATGGAAGCGGAGAGTCTCCTCCAGCAGCCAGCAGTGGCATCTGCAACATTTGTTGATGACAACCCGAAAGACACAAAATGCAACATTTCATGGCGCGGCACACAGGACGCCCATTTAGGGGAGGAAGTCATCCGGAGCTTAGAAGTTATTATTTTGATTTATAGAAAAAGTTCGTTTGGCGAGCGAAAGTTGCTCGTATATATATATATTTCTCTCGTTGGGGAAAAAGTAGGAACATTTTTAGGAGATAAAAAGCGTTGAAATGAGTGAGGAAAGAGCTTCTCTCAGTCTCAGTTTGTTTTTATTATGCTCGGGGAAAAAAGTTGGAAATTATCCTCTGATTTTTTTAAAGAGAAAATGAAAATGGTAAAGGATTAAAAATTTGGATGTGGGATTTAGTACGAAATTTTTAATTTAAATTTTATTGGATCATAAATTTTGCTAACGAATATCACAAAATTAACCGCCACACTTAATTTAGTAAATTTCTCTTAATCTTCACAATTTTCCATCTATAATTTTCACACAGTTGCCAGCTTGGCTTGCACATCTTCGGGTAGTTTCCTCTTTGTCCAGCCACTGAAACAGGGCTTCTGCTGACCAGCTTTCATGCCTCCCTCCGAGTCCCTTCTTGGCCCTCTCTCCTCCCCACAATAGTAGGCATCATGGAGCTCCGAACAATCCGTATTTGAGATATTCTTCCAGCCTAAATCATTGATGTGATAAAGTCGCACTATGCCCCCCGAATAGGCATCCTTGCTGGTGGCATGATAGATGGCTCTTCGGGCCAAATCATAGGCCTCCTGGTCAGTGAGATCATACCGATAGCCTGTATCCAAGACACCTAGGGCATAGGGCGAACCACTGCCCACGGAAAAGACATGACCATGCGTCCGCATGCCCTCCGAGTCCACGTAAATCAATTTGCCGCCCTCGTCATCGAAACCGGCCAACATCATGCCCATGACCAGGCCCATGCCCTTGTACTCCGTGGATATGTTGCATATAATCCTGGCCGCCGTGTCCACAGTCATGCGTTTCCGGTAGCGTAGCTGGTGGAGCCGGCACTCCTTGGCCAGCACTCGATCCCAGTAGACGCAGTCGGCCGCTCCGCCGGCCAAGGTGCCCAGCATATAATCGTTTAGTTCCACGATTTTTTTCATGGTCTGGGAACCTATGTATTGGCCCGAGGTGGCCCTGGAATCGGCGCACAGGATCACACCGCCCTGGTACTTGAAACCCAAAGTTGTGGTGCCATGGTCAAAGTTCATCTCGATGCCGCAGTGAGCCAGGATCTTTGGCAGATTCTCAGCGGGCTGAAAGGGGTTTCTTGATTAAAAAACAATATATTTAGGGACATTTTCTCAGTACCTTTTCGAAAGGTGGAGCCATCAGAGTATAGGGATTCTCGAAATTACTGGTTGCCTCGCGTAACTGCTGCAGTTGCCATTCGGTTTGCAAATCATCAAAGCGCCGCATGAAGGACATTCGGTTCATTCCACAAACGAACTCCAAGGCCATTATGGGGGTTAGAAGTACATATATGTCTTATATTTTATTAAAAAAGTGTATTGTGTGTGAGGCAAAACAAAAATGAACTCAGATTTTTGTGACTAACAACTCTAGGATGTCGAGGTTTGGTGTTATACAAAGAATAAAAAGTTGTAAAGGTTTAAAAAGCATAAATTAATGCCAGCTTATTCTTTCCTTAGCTACGATTTCAGTTGGAAAATCAAATATAAAAGAATCTATCTATCTCCAAAATGATCTTACCTGACGCTTCATGGTCGCCAGAGCCCCAAAAACGTGGCTAAAACTCTAGCTCCAATAGTTAATCAGCGGCAGGCAGGGCCAATCTCCGATGCCAGTGGCATTCCACAGCGGTTGCAAAGTGCGGACTTGAAGCCGCTGACCACCCAAGCGGAGTCCAGCGGAGGTCACCAGCTAACCAGTGGGCAGTGTGGCGCCACCGCAGAGGAACACGACATTTTAATTGGACTGCTGCCGCTCGGGGACGTCGTCATCGTCATCATCGGCACCTGCGGAGATGCAAAAATTCGGACGCAAAATAGACGAGGAACAGGCCAGGAAGGAAAGGAATTGCTGTGGCAGTGGCAAACGGATTAGCCGCTAATTAAACGCCAATTGGAAATGTTTGCAAAACTGTTTGAGTCACGGGTCCAGTTGGGTCTGGGTCTGGGTCTGGGTCTCCAGATGTATTCACTCCCACTCGCTCTCTCTCTCTCTCTCTGTGTCTCTTTCTCTCCATTAGTGGCCGCCATGTGTCACTGATCTTAATTTATGCAAATTGCCGAGGACTTGAACTCCACATTCCCGTTGCCATTCCTCCCAGCCTGCACCGCACATGGGCACTTTTTCATTTTTGCACGCGCCTCCAATTGCAGTTTGTATTCCCTGAGCCCTTTTACACTGGAAAAAGTATTCTATAGTTTTTCTAGATTTTTGTTATTTGGTTAAAGTTAATGTACTATAGTTTTCCTGAGTGTTATGTGGAAAATATGAGAAAATCGGACAACGAGTTGAAGTGAAAAAGTGTGGGAAAGAGGAACCAAGCCTGGCTAAGCCATTCATTTCACTGAAACACTCTCTCAGCCTTCAGACGCTGCCTGAAGATAATATAAATTTCCTTTTTTGTGGCATAATTAACAGTCTAAAAATTAAAGAAATAAATCTGTTTTTTTATAGTAAGAGATTTTTACCCATAGAACTAGGAAAATTATTACACTCTTTGTTTTTTTAGACAATGAAAAATATGTTTTATAATTACAATATTTCTTAATTATAATAAGTATCTTCTATCAAGGTAATAAACATAATTCCCAAAGCTTCTTAAAATGATATTTTTATTGAAGAATTTTCTTAAAGAGAAGAGCATCTAAAGTTCTCAACTCTATAGCTTTCATATCCCACCAAAATCACAGTACTTCTCTGGATAGTTTTGACTGCCAGCGCGCTGATTATTAAATCACAGGGCAGGGCCAGGCAGCAGCAGCAGCAATCTGATATGCAAAATCTCGTCTAGCCCAGAGACGATGCAGCCAGATCCTCCTCCCTCAACCCCTCAGCATCATCCTGCTCAGCGCGGCATCTGTCCTGCGTTAATTACAGCCCAGTTTTGTGCACTGGCAACAACTTGTTAAAAATTTCCGCTGCCAGTTTATTAGAGGGCAACTAACTAAGGCAGCAGCGTGGAAGTATCACCATCAGCCCATCTCCATTCGGAACCCCTCCCTTTTTCCCCTTTTCCCCTTTTTTTTCGCCCGAAGTGCCTGGCAAATTACTTAGTCTGAACCTGTTTTAATGACTAAGATGACGCCAAGTCAAGAGCGAGTGAGAGATTTCGGACAAGCTCCAGAGTTTTCCGGCTGCAAATTATTGCAGCGATGGAAAGAGGGGAAAAGAGATTAAATTTAATACTGAGAGGAGAGGTTCCATGATACAAAGGGCAGCAATTATTCTGGAAAAAGGGAAAGATATATAAAGAGTTTTGGAAAAAGAATAATATAAATGTTATAGTTATAAACCTATAAAACCCCTTATTTATTTGGCTTTAAAATATATTCATGTATTATCGTAAAGAGACTAACTACCATGAATAACTTTGCTCTCAAAATCCACTTGAAAAACTTTTAAGCACAATAAATAAAACGATAAATAGAATAAAAAATAAACCACCTTGTTAACAAGCCTAAGAATATTCCCTAAATCTTTTCAAAGAGTTTCTCCTTTCAAGCTTTTGAATTTAAAAAAAAGTAACAATAAAAAATAAACCAAAAAGTAAAAGGGAAGTAAGCAAAACCGTTTTAGAGCAAGAGACTTTGGCCAAAGAATATTTTATTTCACTTTCGTTTTATTTACTTTTGCCGCTTAGCATTATTGTTTTAAAATCCTTCAAATCCGTTGTTTTACTGCTTATTGTCTGCCCTGCTCGCTCCGCTCGGGCCCAAAAACTTTGTTGCCGGCAACTTTTAAGCTTGCTTAAGGCGCCCAACAAGACTTGGTCCCGGTTTCCAAACCTGGAGTGTAGAATCATGGAAAACTTTACCCAGGCAGAGCGATGAAGGGGGCATCATCTCGTGTAACCCAACCACCCCCATGGGATTCCCTGAGCCAACCGCCGCCGTCCAATTTGTAGTTCATCATCTGTCCCGCGGACCTGTCAAAGCCGTGCGCTAAATTTTGACAGAGCGCCTAATTGAGGGAGAGACACGGACGAGGAGGAGGATTGGGAGGGAGCGCTTGTTCGCCAGGGGAATCCCCGAAAACAGTTTTGACATTTGCGGCCGAGTACGAGCGCTGGCGACGCATTTAATTTATTTTAATTGAAAAAGGCCCGCAAAACGGATTAGCTTGTCGAACTCACTTTTTGGGCCAAACTTTGCACAGATAAAATATAATTTTGAAACTTAAAATTACAAAAAAAATTAAGAAAAAATTCTTAAAATGTTAAAAGTGTTAAAAACATTCTGAAAAATATTAAATAAAATTTAAGTATTTGAGAATATACAACTTTTAATTCTTTATCATTTATTTTAAATGAGACAAGTTTTTAAAATATTAAAAACATTTAGAAAATACTTCTTCAAGAATTCTAAGGACTCTACTAAATTCTTTATTATTATTTATTTAATTACTTTTTAGAAAACCAATTGAAACCCCTATTTTTCTCGGTGCATCATATAGACGAAGGCAAAGTTCAAAGTTGCGGCTGCAGAGAACTTTTGCGCCCAAGTTGCTTATTAGGTCAAGTTTGGTCTGACAGCTACGGCAAATCCGGCGGAATCAAAGTCAAACACAGGCCGGGGACGAACGGACAAACTATTCCGAGAAAGTATACAATTTTTACGATGATGCATTAAATTAAAAACTTTGCCAGAGGCGGGCGAGCGAACATAAGAGGGCGTGGCCGATGCAATGCCAGCTTATTTATGATCCAGATTAAAATTATTTTGCTTTTTTTTTAAATGGAAAGAAATTCCCCGAGTGCGGTCATAAAACAAACTCTCAGTTCGGGGTGAAACTTTTCCATCATCTCCCTTTCGAAATCTCAACATCAACAGGCGGGAGGAAGAGAACTTTTCTGTAGGTTTTAACGACTTTGCATTGGTTTTCATGGCCAAAATGCCGAAAGCAGCCAAGTTGGCTTTTATGGTTGACACAACATATTTTCCGCCGGCATTCCTCCTTGGCGATTGGCAGCAACTCTCACATATCCAGAGATCCACATCTCGACATCCCCCCAAATCCTAATTGTTGCGCCCCAGGATTTTATGGCACTTTGAGAGCCATTAATCCGAATTTGATATCTGCTTAATTAGTTTTCCCTGCTTGGCTTTTATGGCCGGCACTCTCGTAAATTTTCATGATCGATTTGCGTAGCCAAAAGCGCGAAAAGAAAGCCAGATAACGAACGTAACACATCGTTTCGTGAGTGGTGTTAAAAATTGAATTTAATTATTCCTGGCTAGATCTATTTCTTGTGCTTTCTAGTGGCTTGTTCCTTGTGGGATAGAGTTACGTGGCTCACCTGTATTAACTCTACAGATATTTATATTCAGCTGTTTATATTTCCATTTTATTTAAAACAAATTGTAAATATAATTGCAGAAAAGTCTGTGTGTAAAATTGTGTTATTATAATAGATTTTTAAGTATATAAATAAAAAAAAAAAATAGTTTTTGTTTAGTTTTCATCATCCAAAAATCCACTATCATATTGTATAGTTTGTTTAGCTTTTTTGCTTGATTTCTGGCTTGGCTTTGCCTTTCTTTTGACCGACTTTTCCCTTTTCTTCCCCTTTAACTCTACTTTTCCCTCCTCATCGGGTAAATCGTATTTAAGGTGGTCCTCGTAAAATTCAATTAGCATTTTAGGAATCTTCAGGTTAGCCACATAGTTTGGTATCAGCTCGGGCAGTGCCTGTCCCTTGAACTTGATCCAGTATAGAGTTTTTCCCGGTTCTTTTGAAATGGTTAGAACCTTTTCAACTTCCAGTCCGCGATCAAAGCCATTGAGGTCCATTATCTGAAAGAGGAAAAAGGTTGTTTCAGAGAATCTCCGTCTTTTTGGGACTTGCAACTTTGGACAACTCTCAAAACAGTCCGGCAACATGGGTGCTTGCCCATGCAACTCTGTGCCATGTGGAACGTGCTGGTGCTTTCCCCGCGTGCTTTGCGTTTGCTTTTCCGCCAACAAACAATGCGAAATGCACTTTGATTGCTGTTGACCAACAAACTGGACGGGCAGGCACGCGTCCATCCCAGAGAGCAGTGGCTGCCAGTGGTGGTAATGACCAGAAAGAGCTGCTAATGTGGCCAGCAGAGGCGGCCGCTTTGTTTGCACGTTTTCGCGTTTTGGTCCAAGGCTCTTTCTTTTTTTTTGCAAAGGGGAATTCGTTGCGGCCTTTGTCCATTTGTGATGAGGACCGGCACAAAGAGTGCTCCGGGTAGTTGGACCATCAGAGCTATCAGTTACAGAGCGACATTTTGCCCCATTGAGAAGCAGCAGCACAGAAAATCAATGGGTAACCAAGGAACCCTCTTGCTCACGATTAAGTGAAGCTAATAGGGCAATGGCACCTGCTTCAGCTCCTTTTAATGTCAATCCAGGCGAGAAATCGCATTCCAGAGTGACTACTATATGGCTGTGATCATATGGCGACTCACCCCTTTGATTATGGCTAGGTAATGGAGACAACTTCTTCTTGCCGCCTGATAAAATCCAGAAAATTGAGCAGAAATGGCCAATTTTGTGTGTGCCAGTGATGGTAGTTGCTAAGTTGCAATGGTGTTATCGATATTTTTGCCATTACATAATTGACTCATGTTTTTGTACAGTCACGAATGTGAATATTACTTTTTTGTTGTCTACTTGCTTTTTGTTTTAATTACCAACTGTCGCACCTGAGGCCAATTAACGTGGAGAAATGTACAACAACAAAAAATTAAAAAAAAATGAGGAAACACACGAAGTGCCTGCAGAGGTAAAACATTTCAATTAATTGAATTGTGTATGTCAGGCCGATATGGTGATGTTCTTACACACACACACTCGTGTAAATATTTTCAATGACTTTAATTAACCAAAAACGTTGCAATTAATTGACTTTGCCCCGCTCAATTTAATTAATATTCGTTGTTGTTGCTTATTTGCCAAAAGGATGTACAGCATTTAGCTGCAAACTAGGTCGAATTTTTCCCCGCCAGGCATTAATCAAATTGTGTGAAAATTGCCTGCCAGCTTCAAAGTGTTACATTTTTCATTTGGCCTAGAAAAAAGCGAGTTTTTTTAAACAGAATTCTTTAACATGACTTAATTATTTATAAAAGGGGCTTACAGAAATCACAGGGATTTTAAAAACACCAAAATATGTGTCTAAAAGTATGCAATGCATTTTTTAAGGTCCTGAAATTAATAAAAAGCTGTGAAAATTGCTTGGAAATTTTAAAAAATGCATCAACATTTATTCGGCGTGGTAAACAGCTGGTTTAAGCAGCCGCCTTCCATGGCCCTTGGATTTTCGCACATTTTCCCTTCCATCTCTCTCTCTCTCTCTGTTTTGGGGGGAAAACCGCTTAGGAAAGTGTCAGGCGAAATGAAATTCTTTATTTTAATAATGCAAGTTTGCACATTTTTAATTGTGCAGCCGACAGCTGCAAGAACTTGGCTGCTCACTTGACCCACAAAGGTGCGGCGACCACTGCAGCAGGCGAGAAAAATGGTCGGGAAAGCGAGGGGGGTGGAGAGCAAGTGGGCAAGGTAAAGGCGACAGGCGACAAAAACCGCGCTTGCCATAAAGGGACGCAGCAAGGACAGTACGACTAAATGTAAACAGCTTAATTAAAAAATAAAACTCCGCTATGGCACGTACAAGGAAAAACAACGCACGGGGTAAATCCCGCACAGCGTCGCCCACCTGGGGGAGGCTTTTCCAGCAGCAGCAGCAGCACCACCACACGTCGTGGCGCCGCTCTCTTTATTTGCTTAAATGCACAAAAGTGTTTTTAATTTAATTTTTCGTCCCACACACACACACATCTCTCTTCTACTTTGCTCTTTGATGCAGTTCCTAATTAAAACGAAAGTAATTTTTCATCAGCAACTGGGGTAAGTTAAAATAATTTTCTTGCCACCGCGCTAGGCAGCCATTGAAGTGCTCATTAAAAATATTTCAACCCGGGCTGGCAGTCTTAAAAAATTTCAACTAAATAAAAATACAAGTAACTGAAACTGAAGCAGAAATGTTTGCCTTGTTTTTAGCGAGAAATTTGAAATTATTTGCTGTGGAGTCTGGCGCCAGTTTCTGTCGTCATCATCATCGTCAGCTGTTCGAGTGTTTTCCAAGTCGAAACTTTTCTTTTAAATATTTTCCATACTTATCCCCATGTGCTGGCAAAGTTTTATGCATACGCATTAATGTGAAAAGGAGGAAAAGCGTTGCTGCTGCGCTGGTGTGGGTGGTTGGGGGTGAAAATGGAAGAATCCGCTCTGATGGTCCTTGGAAAATGCAAGTACCCTTGCTCCCTCTTTATAAGTATTAAAAGCAATTGCCAGGCGGGGAGGTTTATTATAAAGTTTTACCGTCGATAATGACAACTTTTATTTTAGGCATGGCGAAGCAATACCTCTTATTTGTTTATGGGAAGATTTTCAAGTGGAAATTACAAATACAACAGGAAACAGTTCTTATGCAAGTTGAAAAAATAATAATAAATTTAATTTTCAAAGGAATTTGTAAGCTTTTAAGGCGCATGAAATCCTTGAGCTAAATAAATAAAACAAGCTGAGAAATAAAATAAGTTTATACCTTTTTAAAAACTAATTTGTATTATTTTTATTTGTAAAAAATGAAAGAAATAATACAAAATATTAATAAATACTAAATGCGGAATAAAAATACTCTAATATTTAAATATTTATAATTACTATAATAATTTCTAGAATTTGTAATATTTTAATTTCCCCTCATGGCAACCCTCGCTACTCAGTGAGCCACGAAGTGCATGCTTCCCCAATTTGCATGCCAAATTGTTTACTTCTTTCATTCGAATGTACTTTATCAATTTGAATTTGAGTTGAGTTGCATGTTTTGGGTTCTCTTAGCGTGGAATAGCAGAGAGCTCTTGGCTGGTTTGAATTAGTTTCCCAAATGAAATTTCCGCCAAAGAAACCATGAAAAATTGCTACAGATTTCCGAGGATAAGCAACAATTTGATTTAGCGAGTTGACTGCACTCTCGAATGTCGTGCATAAAGTTTTGTAGCTTTTGGAAAGGGCTTTAAACCACTCAACCAACCACCCAGCGAAAAACCCTACACATGGCCCACTTGAAACACCTGAGCGAGCTACCTGATGCACCGCCCTACCAAATGGTGCTATCAAAGCCGGCGAATGTCTATTTAATTGTGTCTGCAACGGTGTCGGCATGTCGATGTTTGCAAAACGCCCCACACGCCCACCTTTCTAATGGGAGTCTGTGATGCCGTGGCCATACCTGCAACTCGAAATGTGAAACGGGAGTGTGTGTGGGTGGCAAATGAAGTCATAAAGTCTGATTTCGCCTGCTCATGCTCATTATCACGTAGCGATGTCGTGTAATCGTCATGCTCACGATAATGATGATGTTAACCAAGTGGAGATCGCCATTGCTCCCCCTCTCCTCCTTTTCAGTAGTGTGAATCCCATTTATTTTCCTGCATCTGCGCTACGCTAGTAAACTTTCTGACCAAAACTGACACTTTCATGAAACAATTTAAAAAGTCATTGTCATCTCCTCTTTGCAGAGTAAGTCCCTACTTCCCTACTTTGCCGGCGCCTTTTTAACTGTCCTGTCAATGGCAACGTCATTTGTTTTGTTGCCCATTACGGGGACGACGGTCAGTGTCCTGCCCCGAGTTGGAAAACAAAATGGTCATGGCTCCTCCTTCAGAGCTTTACTCCAATTGGAGCTGAAGTGTGTGGCAAGCACTATACATTATCTGGGGCAGTATCACGACTTGGTCAAGCGGTTTGTCCCCTTAACGCCTCTCTTAACCGAGGTGATAGGGTGTCTTGGATTCGTCCTCGAGCCCAGCTTTGTTTGTCTCGTAAAACTTTTTTAACTATGGGAGTTTCGGTTATCCTTTGTCTTTGCCGCTTACGTGACAGTGCAATTTCGAAAATAATTTCAAGTCTTTCCCCCCTCCGAAATTGTTTTGAGTTATTGAAAAAGAAGGGAAAATAAATATTAAAGAACCTTTAAAGTTGATGGGTATTCAATGTGAATATGTAATAGAAATCTCAATAGTTTTTATTCTTCAAAGAAATTAGTACATCGTCAAGGGATTTCCCCAGGAATGTGGCCCCACTTTTGATTAAGGGACAATAACCTCACAGCAAATGTTGCAGAAATTCATTATTGCATCGTAATGACAGAGAAGGAAAGGAGAAGGAGCAGCTGCTGAAGCACCAGATGGCAATGGCTCCCAACAGTGTAATTTGTGCGAGCCAAAGCCACAGGATTTTATTGAGCGGAAAATTAAAAGCATAAAATTGCACGCTTTAAATTTTGAGTGCAGCGAAAAGTGGCAGCAACAGAAGCCACCGCCACCGCACCCGCAAAGTGTCGGAGCATGTAGCTCCAAGATTGCCACAAAGAAGCAGGACCCAGCCAGCCTCAGCTTCTCCCCCCCAAAATGCAGCCCTTGGACTCACGCGCATAGTAAATTCAACTTATTGACAGGCACTTGCCGACGAGGAACGTTTTCCGATAAGCGGCCAGGTGAGTGAGTTGCACCTGTAACCTAGCCGGGAAAAGATTTCTCCAGCTGAGAAATGGCCACATCGGCATTAGTTCAACCATGAATCTTGCCAAGCAATCTTAATTACTAATTTATGACAAATTTATGGCGTGGGCAGAGGAGGCAAACTTGGCTTTTAAGTAAGAATAAAATATGGAAATATGTAACGAATGGTTTATGTAATATTTTAACAAAGTCATCTAAATATTATCTCATAATTTGGCTACCAGAGAACCTTCTAGCTCATTTGATTAGTCTAGAAGACTAGTTAATACGTGGAAATGTGATCAGAGCTTGGACCTCTGGTTAAACTTTATTCAAGAGCTAATGCGTCCTATCCTGGGCACAACCGGCGGCATCCATTGGTCGAAGGCGGGTATATCGAACAGCGGATGATTGTTGACAATGTCGAAGCGGACGACCTTGTAGGTGGAGATGAGCCACTGGCCCATACATCGGTTGTTATCCATCACATTGCCCATCTTGGTGGGCGCCACCGAATAGTCGCGTCTGAAGCGCATAAAGATCTCGGCAAAGATCAGGGGATGCGATACCTGCAGCTGCGTTGGATCCACATAACGGTTCACAAGCTCTGTCATCTCGCTATGATCCCTACTCGGCGTACGGAAGTCGTTGGAGCGGCGCAACGCCACGTAGACCACGTCGAAGAAAGCGAACCGGTGATCGTAGTGGCGCAGCAGCTGCACCTTCAGCGGTATGGCCCGCCGGATGTGATCCCTCTCGAAGCGCATCAGGTCGAGCCGCCAGTCTGCTGGGTCATCCAGCAGATCGTGCTTGATCTGCTTGAAGCCCATGGGCGTGCTGCAGCGCTCCACGTTCCGGTTACGCCGGCGGCGCACAAAGTCGGTGAAGACGACGGCCGCTTGGCACGAGTTCTCTAAAAACTGGTGCTCAGAGAAGTCCCAGTCCCAGAGCAACTTCAGCTGCAACACCGACAGCTTGGTGAGCAACCGGCTCAGCGGACTGTAGAAGTACACCATCGATGGCAGGGATATCGGAAATGGTTCATCCTTGGACACCACCACATCCAGTTCGATGTCCAGACTGTGGTTCGATGGAGCTGGAGTTGGTGGAGATTTGTTCACAACTATTGAGGAGGAGGAGCCCAGTCTGGCGGATGCATTTTGCAGCAGGAGGCGCGGGCGGCATTTGTTCATCAGCTGCTGTTGTATTCTCATCATTCCATAGCTTAATTTGGTTATAATTTTGTACAACAAAAGCCAGAATAATAATCAAAGTGAATGGGATTCATAAGGTATAATGTTTGTAGGTTTATGTTAATAAGCACTTGGCATTGAATGCTCGGGCCTGTGATAGGATCAGGGGAGTAGAGACATTTGTCATTGCAATTAGACCCCATTTTGGGCAGCTTGCACTGGGAGAATTACTGGGAACTCTGAATTAATATTATTATTTTTCAAGAAATATTCAAGTTGAACAAAAGTGTATTAGTGGTTCATTAAGAAACTATACATTTGTACATTTGTTTTCCTTGTTAAAATCTTAATTTAACTTCTTTTAGACAATCATTCTGAAACTATCAGCCGCTTATGGTGACGGTTGAAAAGGATAACTTATCGATAAACAGAAGACATCAAGTTTTATCTGAAGAATCAATAAGCTTCATATTCTATCTATCTATATCTAAATATAGCCTCTAGCTTACAATTACTTTAAGCTTTTCAGAAGCTTAAGGCTAATAGTCGCCTTAACGCAATGATAAAATACCGATAAGTAGAAAGCAAAACATCTAAAATCGATTAAGTGCACATTTATCCCGACTTTTCTCCATGTAACTTAGCATATGGGCGAGACAACAATAAGGTTCTAATTGAGCCGACATGGAAGGGAATTAGATCCGCCAGAGAGGGCTCCCAGCTCCCGCAGGAGCTGCTGTGCCGACATTGATTCAACAGCCTGTAATTATCGAATGCATTAGCAAATGCAGAGTGCACGCCACACCTTTGCCTTGGCCTTGGCCCGTCCTGAGACCACCCACCCGCATTTGTTTGCCCAAGCGTTCATTTATCCGGTCCGGGATCCTGGGGAGAACAAACAATGCAAATATGGAGCCAGCCAAGTCGGCAGAGACACTGAAATAGAGCATTCAGAGTCCTTAGTCCTGCTCAGTGTTTGCCTTTATTACTCCCTACATCGGGTTAATTGCTTGACAATTGATTTCGTTTGCAAAATATGCAAATGCTTTGGCATAATTCAATGAAAGTCTACTGCTAAGAGGGAGAGTAAAGTTGCCTCAAAACATTTGCAGTTAATAGGCCTGTTTATAATGCAAATAATTTAAAAACAAATCAAAATTCTTCACTGAGCAGGTACAGTTGCCCCCAAAGCATTCCGGAGAACCTGTACACTTTGATTTGAAAAGGTAATTTCAATTATTTATTGAGGTGTATGTTTACAGCCTGCAACTATTATTTGTCAAGTTAATTTCCCAAACTAAGAGCCGAGCTCTGTTTTATGCTGTTTGCTTGCCTTTGGAATGTTAAATTGATGTCTAGTTCTGCGAATAGAAAAATCCCTCAACTGAGTATGCAAATCCCTTACACGAAATCGTTTCAGTTTGATGCCTGCTACGAAGGCCTTAACTATTCAGAGGATACACTGCTAAAATGCCAACCCATCCATGTTTGATGCCGTCGATTTATCAAACGAAATATGAAATGAACGATACGGAATAAACCTACGACAATGAAGTTTGGCGAGTATATGAATAAATGCAGCAGGAAGGGAGGAGCGAGCGAGCATAGAGATGATATCCTTCGTACACAAAATCCCCATGTAATCCCCGGCCAAAACAGAGTACGGAGAGATGTATCATCACAATAAAATATGTTAAGTAAATACGGAAGCGGGGAGAGGCAGAGCAGCGGGGGGAAAACTAAACAATAAGCCAAAAAGTACGCTTGATTAAGTTTAACTTCCGGTCTGTTATAAATTGAGCATTTATGTGGGATTTGTTTGCGAAAACAGTTTCTACTTTGCCAAGGCCCCTCCAGGAAAAAAAAAAAGAGAAAATCTATGGTATCCATCCATCGGGCTGCCAAACGAGACAAATGTTTAGGCCAGCAGCACACACAGAGCACACACACACTCACAAATACCCATCTCGTATGTCTATTTCCGGCGGAAGTGGTGAATAAAACATGAAACGAAATAAAATGACGGGGCAGCGCAGAGGTGGAAAAACGAGAACTTTTAGTGGCCAAAAGCGAACATCCGTGGGGCAGGGCCAAAAAGATTTTTCTGTTGCCAGTTTTGTGCTGTATTTTGTTTTGTTTTGTTCTGTTTTGTTTGGTTTACTTTGGGCGCAAATGGCTAAATTATTCCTGACCCGGCCAATCGAAGGGTCCAAATAAAAATTAAATGGCAAACATTTTACCGAGGCACCAGAGCTCAGGCTGGACTCTCGAGCTACTCTCTGGCAGTTAATATCCGTAGATAAAATATTCAATTTCCCCCTGAATGACAAACTTAGGAAATAGCCAGAGAGATGGGGGGATAGAGACGTTTACCTGGCTGTGGGACGATATGGAAATGGCATCGATGTCGATGTCTGCATATATGTACTATTTCCGTTTATCAGATATTATTTTGCAGTTGGAGTTCTTGAGCATTCTGAATATTATAATCGCTTGTCGATATCACAATTATCCTTCTGCTTGAGGAACCTATTTGGGAGAGATTCGTTAATCAACTGTGTTTTTCCCCCCTTTTCTTCTCTTTTAACAAAATTTATTACTATTACAATTACTGTTACTATTTCTGTTTGAACCCTATTACCTATGACAATAGCAAGCGGTGGGACATCTGGAAAACCCGCAGATGGGATCGCACTCCGCACACAGCGGCGGCACGCACGGTGGGTACAGAGAACGGGAGCAGGGAAAGATGCAGGGCAGGCAACATCTTCTGCATCCCGCTTCACAAGCCGCTCGGCAAGTCCGTGGTTGACATATCTGCCTCCGCAGTGGCCTATGGAACCTGCAGACCATTTCGTTTGTGGGAAAACACCATTTTGCCTCCTTTTTTGGCATTTTTTTACGCTTCCTTCGCTTTGGTTTGGGTTCAGCCTCCTCCAACAAGCGCAATTCTGAAATCTTGGTTTCGAAAAGCGCCTCTTGGTGGAGAGATTTCCTACCGGCCTTCCGCGTATGTTTCTCTCTTCTATTGGTTACTTTCACGTGAATGGTGCTCTTGTCTGAGAAGATGGAGGCCCTTGGCTTGCGTACCAATTTTCCATCATAGTCCTCTATCATATTGGAGGCCTCTTTTTTGTCCACCTCTAGCTCTTTTGAGTCCACTATTCTTTTGTTAGAGACTTCCCTAATTATATTGGAGGCCTTTGATTTGTTTAAGTTTGACTCTTCCGAGTTACGCCATATATATTGAGAGTCTTTGGATTCCTTGATCATATTGGAGTCCTTGCTTATTTTAAGCTTTGGCTCTTCCCAACGCTGCATTCTATTTTTAGAGTCTCTAGTTTCCTTAATCATATTGGATATTGATTCCTCCGAGTTCTGCATTCTATTTTTAGAGTCTTTTGTTTCCTTGATAATATTGGAGACCTTAGTTTTGTTAGACATTGGCTCTTCCGAACGATGCAATGTATTTTTAAAGGCTTTTGTTTCCCTAATTATATTGGAAGCCTTTGATTTGTTTAAGTTTGACTCTTCCGTGTTCTGAATTCTATTTTTAGAGTCTTTAGTTTCCTTGATCATATTGGAGGCATTGCTTATTTTAAGCTTTGGCTCTTCCCAATGCTGCATTCTGTCTTTAGAGTTATTAGTTTCCCTGATCATATTGGAGACCTTCTTTTTGTTAAGCATTGGCTCTTCCCAACGCTGCATTCTATTCTTAGAGTATTTTGCGTCCTTAATCATATTGGAAGCCTTCTTTCTGTTGAATGTAGACTCTTTTGAGCCATGCCTTATATTTTTAGAGTCTTTTGCATCCTTAATCATATTGGAAGCCTTCTTTCTGTTGAATGTAGACTCTTCTGAGCTCTGCCTTATATTTTTAGAGTCTTTAATATCCCTTATCATATTGGAGGCCTTCGTTTTGTTAAACACTCTCTCTTCCGAGCTCTGCCTTAAATTTTTAGAGTCTTTAATATCCCTTATCATATTGGAGGCCTTCGTTTTGTTAAACACTCTCTCTTCCGAGCTCTGCCTTAAATTTTTAGAGTCTTTAATATCCCTTATCATATTGGAAGCCTTCTTTCTGTTGAATGTAGACTCTTCTGAGCTCTGTCTTATATTTTTAGAGTCTTTAATATCCCTTATCGTATTGGAGGCCTTCGTTTTGTTAAACGCTCGCTCTTCCGAGCTCTGCCTTAAATTTTTAGAGTCTTTAATATCCCTTATCATATTAGAGGCCTTCGGTTTGTTAAACACTCTCTCTTCCGAGCTCTGCCTTATATTTTCAGAGGCTTTAGTTTCCCTACTCATATTGGAGGAGCTCCGTTTGTTTAACGTTGGTTCTTTCGATCGCTCCATAATATTTTTAGAGGCTTTAGTTTCAATATTCATATTATAGTCCTTTGTTATTTTAAGCCTTGGCTCTTCCAAGCTCTGCATTCTATTTTTAGAGGCTTTTGCGTCCTTAATCATATTGGAGGTCTTCGTTTGGTTTAACGTCCGCTCTTCCGAGCTGTGCCTTATATTTTCAGAGTCTTTATTTTCTTTGATCGCATTGGAGTCCTTTGTTTTGTTTACCGTTGTCTCGCTCATACGCTGCATTATGTTCTTAGAGGCTTTCGTTTCGGTCGCTTGCTTTTCAGAGTCGTAATTTGGGGTATACCTAGAGATAAAAAGTAAATATGATGCGATTATATATTTGCATTACTTACAAAACCTTACTTGGAAATGGGTCTTCTGATCCCGGTGTCGATCGTATTGGTTTTTCTTTGCCTTGTTGTCAACCCCTCCTTAGAGGAGGGCGGGCCGATCTTGGTTGAACGTTTGGGGGCTGGCCGATTAAGTGGCGTTCTTGAGCCGGCGGAAGATTTTTGCTTGGAGTCCTTTACATCGTGGGTATCATCGAGGAAAGTCTTGGTCTCCTTCTTCCCGCTGTTGATTCCAAAGTCGTGCTCGAATTTCGTGTTGGTGCGGTAGACGCGGTGTTCCTTGACTTCCGATGGCGAGGCAGAGCCCGATGAGGCTACGCTGGGTATATCCTTTATGTTTTCCATCATCGGCTCTAGCTCCGAATACCTCATGGCCTTTGTAGGAACTTCGACCGAGGTGGGATCGACTTCTTGTTCGAATTGTCTCTGAACGCGTTGGGAATTATCAGCTTTGGACGAGTCTCTGGACGAGATGTGACTCTGTACTTGATTCCTGGTGGCCTTACTGCCATCTCCCGGGACAACTGTGACCGTCTGGACCTCATCGACTGTTAACTCCACTTCGCCAGTACGGTGTCTCACCTCCTTTTCCTGTGTAGTCACATCGACAATCTCAATGAGGTCGGCAGGCTTGCAGGGATCTCCCTCGGTTTGGACGCTTACTTCGTGGGTCACCACGCACAGGCTCTCACTCGAGCAGCCTTTCTTCCGCCTGCAGCACCTCCTTTTCCGTCGTCTTGTGTCTCTACATTCACAGGGATTCCTGTCCTGGCAAGGAGGAGGATTGTCCTGGCAACAACACCTCTGAGGCGGTTCATAGCACCTCTCAGGTGGCGGAGGTTGTCCACAGTACGTCTGAGGTGGTGATGGTGGAGGCTGACAATAGTACGTCGAAGGTGGCGGTGGTGGCGGAGGTGGCGGCTGTCCACAGTACGTCTGAGGGGGCGTTTGTCCACAGTACGTCGGAGGTGGTGAGGGTGGAGGCTGACAATAGTACGTCGGAGGGGGCGGATGTGGCGGCTGTCCACAGTACGTCGGAGGTGGTGATGGTGGTAGAGGCTGACCATAGCACCTTTGTGGTGGTGGTTCATAGCTCCTGTGAGGTTCTGGAGGTGGCGACTGTCCACAGCACCTCTGTGGTGGTGGTTCGCAGCACCTGTGAGGGTCTGGAGGTGGCGACTGTCCACAGCACCTTTGTGGTGGTGGTTCATAGCACCTGTTAGGTTCTGGAGGTGGCGACTGTCCACAGCACCTCTGTGATGGTGGCTCACAGCACCTGTGAGGTGGCGGAGGAGGCGACTGTCCACAGCACCTCTGAGGTGGTTGTGGTGGCTGCTGACAATAGAACCTCTGAGGTGGTGGAGGAGGCTGTGTATCAAGGTATCTGCACGGTTCCCAAGCGTTACAAGGTGCTTGCTGGCTGCCGTAGTTTCCATATTCCTGGTACTCTTGACAAGGTTGCCCCGTATATTCCTGAACTAAATCCTGCCTTTCATATTCTCGAGGAAAATCCTGACAATTATTCGGGAATTCATAAACTTGCCCTCCACAACGCCTGCGATTTTTGATAGGCATTCCTCGAAAGTGGTTTGAACAGGGATTTGAATTCTCCGCAGGACGCCAAGTCTCAGGCATCGTTGCTCTGTTGGACATCTGCCAACCGAATCGAGACCGAGCGCACGGGCAGGGCTTCTTAAACGATCTGCAGAGGTTCGACATAGCTAATATCCTGGACCCTAGCTACGGACTATCACAGATCACTTATTTTCGGGACAAATGAAACATTTAACAATTTTTTGTTCGAGAAAACATCGAAAGGGTTTTGGTTTTGTTATTTGTTTTTAGGGGCAAAGCGCGCTAGATACAACCCAGAAATTCAAATAAATAACTTTGAAGAGTCTGCAATTCGTGGGAGGGAGGTACGTGCCATTCGGAAGGACTTCACTCTCGAAATCAGACCGTGATATCCTTCAGGCAGATCAATCCAAGGCAAAAAAAAAAAAAAAAAAATTTACAGAGACTGAAACGCAAAGTAAAGGTTAGGAAAACAGCGATTGCTAAAGAAGAAGGATTAAAGTAAAAATACGCCAGTTAAAAAAATCCAAAGTGGGAACATCCTTTTCTTTTTCAACATAAATTTATTACTAAAACTATACGATTTTTGCGTGCACCTCTATCACCTGTCAGAATAGCAAGGAAATCCGCAGATGGGTTCGAACTGCGTAGAACGCAGTGGTGGCGTGCGAGGTGGACAGAGATAACTTGGACAGGGATCGATGCAGGGCAGGCGACAGCTTCTGCGTCCCGCTCCGTATCCCCCTCCACGTCCCGCTCCACAAGGCACTCCACAAGGCACTCCGCAAATCGGTGCGTGACATTTTTGCTTCCTTCTGCAAACCGAATCGTTCAAGGAATAACCGTTTCTCATATCCGTTCTGAGCGTATACTTTGTCCGCTTGGGTTCATAGCACCTCTGAAGTGGCGGAAGCAGTTGCTGTTCAATGTACCTCTCAGGTGGTGGAAGTGAATGCTGATAATAGCTCCTCAGTGGTGGTAGCTGCTTTCCACGGCAGCGACGTGGTTCCCAATGGTCCCAAGGTGACGGCTGGCTACCGTAGTTTCCATATTCCAGGTACTCTTCGGAGGGAAGTTCCCGAATTAAATCCAGTTTTTTAAATTCTCGAGGAAACTCCTGACAAACATCCTGGATATCAACTATTTGTCCTCCACAAACCCTGTGATTTTTGCTCGGCGCTCCTCGATAGGTCTTTGGATGCCAAGGTGATTGCTGGCAACCATAATTTACATATTCCAGGTACTCTTGGAGAGGAATTCCCCGACTCAAATCCTTTTCATATTTTCGAGGAAAATCCTGACCATCATCCGGGAAATCATACAATTGCCCTCCACAGCCCCTGTGATCTCTGATAGGCGTTCCTCGATAGGTGCTTGAATAGCCACAGAGATTTGAAATCTCCGGAGGGTCCCAAATGTTTGGTATCGCCGCTCTATTGAACTTCTGCCAATCGCATCGAGACCGAGCACACTGGCAGGGCTCCTTAAACGATCTGCAGAGGTTCGACATCGCTAATATCCTGGACCTTTCCTACGGACTATCACAGATCACTCTTGGACTCTTTATCGAGACAAAAGAGGAAACATTTAACAATTTGTTGTTCGAGATGACATCGAAAGGGTTTTTTGTTTATTATTATAAGTTTTTAAGGACCTCACGGATAAGGCAAGGCATGCTAGGTAAAATTAAAAATGTTTATTAATTTAAAAAACTCGTTGAGGTTACACAAAGTAATTCTTGGTCCTAAAAAATCAACATTTCTAAAGCCCAATTGGTAGGAGGAAGGTAAGTGCCACGAATTTTGTTTGGGGTCATCAGCCTGTGATATCCTTGAGACAGATCGGTCCAATACTAATTCCTAAATCGAAGCTCTTGGCAGCTTTTACACAGGCTTGAACCCATAGGAAATTACGTTAACACAATGGATAGACTGTAAGGCGATTGCTAAAGGGAAAGCAGTTACCACATCCTTTTCTTTTTCAATAAAAATTTATTACTATAACTATTACTGGTTTCGCCAGCATCTATTAGAATAGCAGGCAAATCCGCAGGTGGCTGCGAACTGGGTAGTTCGAAGTGGTGGCGTCCGCGGTGGACGGAGGAAACTTGGACAGGGATCGACGCAGGGCGGGACACAGCTTCTGCGTCCCGCTCCATATCCCGCTCCACGCCTTGCTCCACGTCTTGCTGCAGATGGCACTGCACTTGGCACTGCACATGACAATGCACATGGCATTCCACATGGCATTCCACATGGCTTTCCGCATGGAACTCCGCATGGCATTCCGCACCGAACTGCACATGGCCCTCTATACGGGAATCCGCAGATCGGTGCGTGACATTTTTGCTTCCTTCTGCAAACCACATCGTTTGAGGGATAACCGTTTTTCATATCCATTCTGATTGTACATTTCCTACGCTTTGGCTTGGGCTTGGGCTCAGGCTCGGGCTCCGGCTCGGATTCTTCCTCACTCACTGGGCTCAAAACCCGCAATTCGGAAATATGGGTCTCGTAAACCGCATCTTGGTGCATCGATTTCCTACCGCCCTTTTGCGTATGTTTCTCCCTTCTATTGGTTACTTTCACGTGAATGGTGCTCTTGTCTGGGAAGGCGGAGGCCCTTGGTAAGCGTACCAATTTGTCATCAGAGTCCTCTATCGTATTGGAGGAATCCGTTTTGTCCAACATTCGCTCTTCAGAGTCCAGCATTATATATTTAGAGGCTTTCGTTTTTTCGGTTTGTGTTTCAGAGTCATAATTTGGGGTATTCCTAGAGAAAAAAAGTTGAAATAATACGATTATACATTTTCATTACTTACAAAAACCTTACTTTGAAATGGGCCTTTTGGGCGTTTTTGTTTTCTTCGGTGATAACACATCATCGATGGTAGGCGAGCGGACCTTGAATGAACATCTTCGCCGTTTGAGTGGTGGACTTGGGGCGTCGAAAGATTTTGGCTTGGATTCCTTTACCTTGTTGGAATCTTCGAGGAAAATCGGGATCTCGCTGTTTCTCTCGTAGTCGTGATTATCTGTCTCGTTGGTGCGGCAGATGCATTGTTCCTTGAATTCCGATGGCGCGGCAGAGCCCGATGAGGGGACGTTGGGTATGTAGGATGGGTAGGACGCTGGGTGGGTAGGAACTTCTAACGTGTCGGGATTGACTTCCTGTTTGAATTGCCTCTGAACGCGTTGGGGATTATCAGAATTTGACGAGTCGATGTGACTCTGTACTTCATTCTTAGAGACCTTACTGCCATCTCCCGGGACAAGCGTGACCGTCTGAACTTCATTCACTGTAATCTCAACTGCGCCGGAACTATGTCTCACCTCCTTTTCGTGTGTAGTCACATCGATGATCCCTATGAGATCGGCAGGCTTACAGGGTTTACCCTCGGTTTGGACGCTTACTTCGTGGGTCACCACGCACAAGCTCCCACACGAGACCCATTTCTTTTGTCTGCAGCACCTCCTTCTGCACCGTTTTTTGACTCTACATTCAGGAATGTTCTTATCCTGGCAAGGAGGTGGATTGTTCTGGCAACAACACATCTGACGAGGTGGTGGTCGTTGTTGCTGTTCATAGCACTGCTGAGGAGGTGGTGGTGGCTGCTGGCAATAGCACCTATGAGGTGGTAAATGTGGCTGTGTATCACTGCATCGGTACGGTTCCCAATAGTCCCAAGTTGCTTGCTGACTACCGTAGTTTCCATATTCCTGGTACTCCTGCTTTTTATTTTCTCGAGGATAATCCTGGTCATTATTCGGGAAATCATATGTTTGCCCTCCGAAACCCCTGTGATTTTTTATAGGCATTCCTCGAAGGTTGTTTGAAAAGGGATTTGAATTCTCCGCAGGACGCCAAGTCTCAGGCATTGTTGCTCTGTTGGACATTTGCCAACCGAATCGAGACCGAGCACACGGGCAGGGTCTTTTAAACGGTCTGCAGAGGTTCGACATTGCTAATACCCTGGACTCTATCTACGGACTATCACAGATCACACCCTGGACTCTTTTTCGGGGCAAAAGAGGAAACATTTAAAAAAATTTTTCTCGGGAAAACATCGGAAGGGTTAATTGTGTTTTTTAGGGCAAGGAGTGCTAGATATCAAGAAAAGGTATAATTATATACCTTCGTTGGAGGTTACACAGTGTAACTCTTGGCCACAAGGATCCCAAGGCAAATTCCTCAAAAGGATCACTTGTCGGGAATAGAGATACCCACGGAGAACTGGATATGAGTGGATGATGTTATTGGCTTTAAAGCAAAGGTCCAACTAGGTACCCTTGACTCCACAATATGGACGGACTTCAATCAAACGTCAGTTCTCAAAAACAATCCCAGTCCCAACTAAACACACACTTAATTATTTAATAAGCCGAAATTATTTGAGTACAAAATTTTGTGGACGCCATGAGTTTCCAGAAGCAGCTGGATGACTTCAACCGGAAGCTGGACATAACTCCATGGTATTTGGGCACTTCGACGCTACAGGAGGAGACCATAACAAAAATGCATGAGACTCTGCGCGATGACTTCGAACAAGCAACGGGCTCCAATATGTACCGTGCTCTGGTTGTTCTAGGGATCAATCCTGTGATATCCCCGAGGCAGATTAGGCGGTTGGTCCAACTCAGCAGAAACAATATACTGGCCTTCCTCTTCTTCGTCCTCGAAGGCTACTACAAGACCTGCCGCCCCAAGGGAAGCACAGTCTATAGCGTCAATGAGCAGCTGCTGATGGTAGCCATTTGCAGGATCGATCTTCTGCCCACTCTTCATGCTCTGGACGAAATTCTACCGCCACGAAAGCTCTCTTCGCTGGAGATCAAACGGCTGAACCGAGCCGAGAGACTGAAGTTCCAGGTTAATGGGACCCCGTCGCCAATCGCCGCAGAAGCTCCCACAAAGAAGCGCTCGAAAAAGTCGCCCTACTGCCAGAGGCAGCCCAGGCCTGTCCAGCGGATCTCGAATTTGACCACGCAGATACCCGATTTTGTGGTGGAATTTAGTTTCTGGCCTAGAAATGCTCCGCCCAATTACGGCAAGGAGCGGGAGGAGCCCTGGTTTGCCCACTATCGCCTTAATCCTGGCAAGCGTTTGATCAAGAAGACCCTGTCCGAGACGCTGGAGCGTTACTTCAACGTCGAGGGCGGCCATAAGGACAAAGACGACGAGGATGGAACGAAGCGTAGCGAGTCGGAGGCCATTCTATGCCTAGTCCACAAGGAACAGGTGGAGAAAGCGCAGCTACTGAGAGATGAGCTGGCTGTCAAAGCCAGGGATCGGTGCCTGGAACTCTTGGACGTAACGCAGCCGTACACCAAACTACGGCAGAACAGGATCGTGGCCCAGCTGGAGCACGACATCGATCTGATCATGGATCGCCATCGTCGGGCGATGCAATGCGACCAGACCAAGGTTCTCACCATTAAGAGCGCGGACTGCGTTCTGTGCCAGCAGATGTTGGTATCACAGCCATGGCCAGAGCCCAATGACCAGGTGGGACGAGCCCTGGTCGGTGAGGATTGTAGCATGGCCCACACGGCTGTTCTGGATACCTATCGTGGGAGGAGACTGGAGGGAGGCGGCGGCAAGGTAATAAAAATGAGAGAAAATAGCTTTTTTTTTAACTAATCCCAAATTCTAGAAAACAGATAAAAAAGGTAAAAAGGAAAAGAAAGGAAAAAGTGAAAAGCCCGAACCTTCAGAGGAGCCCCCGAAAGAGGAACCCAAGAAAAAGGTACCGGCAATAAAGCCACCGCCTCGCAAACTCCACAACGATCCATTCCGCATATTGGAAATCGACTTCAAGGAAAAGCTGAAGAAATGCCTACCGCATAAGAATGTTTCAGAATGCGAGGCTCCGCCGGCACCCAAAAAGTCGGCCGTATCCTTCGCCCTGGCCATGGGGAAAATCCGTAGAAAGGGGCCAAACTGTGAGATAAAACAACAGGTGAAAAAAGTTGTCAAAAAGAAGTTCTTCCGGGCATCCATATCAAACAAGCCCTATCACTTCAAGTACCATCGGATCTTCCAGTCCGGCCAGCCGAGGCCCTTCGACCTCAAGCGAATGGTGACCAAGTCGTTTGAGAAGGCGCTAAAGAAAACGGATCCCGAGGATCCGAATGAGGCATTCAATAGCACTCAACCAGTGTCAGAGATGCAATTGGGGGACAAGATGCCATCAGCAGACGAACCCCAAACGGAGCTAGTGCCGAAACCGGAAATCCATGAAACTCTAAACGATGATCTCTTCGCTGAGGAAAAGACCGACCGGGACAGCCGCGACACCCTGGATCGTTCCAGCAACCACAGTAGGCGCAGTCACATTGATCACAAGGCCCAGATCGTGGAGGCGGTGCTGCAGTGTGCCAACACCATTTGGCAGAAGCAGGAGGCGATAAAGCGGGCCGAAATCGAGCATGAGGAGCGGTTCACCAAGCGGGGGGCGCTCCAGCACGAGGACAAAGAACCAAACTTCGATCCAGACAACGCCGAACAGATGAATCAATTGCTTAAAGACGGCCTCCGGATTCTGAGTCGGAATCCGCGCTATGTGCTGGCTAGTCTGCCCGATTGCCACAAGCTGCCCATCATGCGGGAGTGGGTCAAGCGGCGGTATGGCAAGACCTACAGCCAAAAGGAGCTGGAGACGAACATCAGAGAGTCGAGTAGAATCTTTGAGCTGGTCACCTCGGTTCAAGGCAATTTGCCAAGTCCCAATCTCCAGGGCCTGGATCGGTTATCCAGATCCCAGGAGAACTTTAACTATCACGAGCAGGTCATGAAGACGGTGAGTCAACCTCACTTAAAAGCTACGAAAATACTTAAATTCTTCCACAGGCCGCCGACGTCAAGAGCGACTATCATAACCGACTGAACGAACGATATATGAGTAGCATAAGCTCCGCCTGGTATGCCATGGGCAACTATCTGGTATCGGGCGGTCCTCCGCGCAGGACCTTCTACGCGTACATGGCCTCCAATCCGAACGAGATAATGAGAGCGAAAACTTGGAATGGAGATTTCCGAAACTATCGCCAGATGAGGGATAGACGCAAGAACCCATCAGAGAAATAATAAGAGATAGACCAGGCGTGCCGTGGATGACATGCAGCCAGTTTCTGGAGCTTGAATGGTAGATTCTGTCTAGGTCCTCGGCCAGCTTGGTTAAGCACAGCTCAATCCACAATTGGGGTTAGCCGGCTGGCAAACAAATTCAGTTAATTATGCAAACCAGAAATACATTTTCATAAATATTACCCACGCATTTCCTCAAACCTGGGTCCCCAAGGAAGTTAATCTAATTCGGACGCAATGCAAACACAGTCCCTTTTTCCGGTGAATCATGTGGAATTTGTTAGCCAAAGTCCCTTTTGAGATATATTAGGCCCAAGCATATTTATGGTCAACCGCTGACGTCTGCTATTTTACGGGCCTATCACATTTGCATAGAGGAGATACATCATTTGATGGTAAATATTTGTAGGTTTTTGTATCAACAAGTTGGGCAGGATTGCCTCTACTCTCCGGCTGTTAGCTTGGCTTCCACTGCTGCGTGAGGGGAAATCCCGCTGTTAGCTTGCGTTCCACAAGCGAGCGAGAGTGCTCGCTCTTCCGTCGCCGAAAGAGCACTAAATTGGATGGTAATCGGTCCAAGTCTTAGCCACGTCTTGCGGCACTGTTACCTTTAGTCTTGTGCCGGGGCTTGGGGGATTTGGATGCCTGGATGGATGGACTGGTTGATGGCCCCGCCAGTGAACAGTGGGTTAGCACTTCACTGACCCACTTGCGGCAGTGGTTGACCTTTCACACGCACTCCCAATTGCAGAATAAAGTGCTGAGATGCGCGAACGCGAGCAAACTCCAATTAAAATCGAGTTACAATTTCCGTTTGGCGGCTGCTGCGTCAGCCTTTTTTTCTCTCCTCCTCAACTGCCAATTTTCTTGGCAATTTTTTCGCCTTGCCTTGGCTGCCAATTGAAAATTATGCATGCAAAGGCAATCTGGCATCCAGAACATAACAGACAATTAGAGTGGCAACAAAAAAGAGACTCAAAACAAGTTGGGTGTTAACTGGTAAAGTGGAGAAGCCAAGAAAAATAGTTGGCAAGATGGAAAAGAGAAAATCATATTGGTTAGTTAATATATTATAATATTTTACCAAGTATAATATATTATAAGAAGTCTATTTATTTATTATTTCAATCAAGCGAGTACAGTTGCTTTACGATAACCAAAAGCCGATAAATGTATATATTTATCTTATTTACTTACTTTTAAATTATAGTTCTGCTTAAGATCATCTCCATAAAAATGCTTTTACTGTATCTACTATAACATTTATTATTTAATTACATATTAACGTCTCACATTTTCTCCCAGTGCCTCCTGCTTAACCCCTTAACATCAGATTCCTTTTAAAACTGCCGAAGCATCCTCAAGAGCTGTCTGTCGTCTGGGTTTTTTAGTTCTCAACCAGTTCTTTGATTTGCTATTCTCTGCTAAAAATTTCCCTTTCTATTGCCGATTTCTAGATAAAAATCTTGTTCGTCTTGGTTTCTCGCCACTCTTTTTCTGTTTTTTTTTTTTTGTGCTCGAGTAAAACTGCGACACTCAATCAGTTGACAGATGAAATTATACACCCAGAGTCTGGGGACTGGGGCAGGTGCTAAAAGGATCGCCGCAGGGAAGGAGGCTGGTGGAGAACGTGTGAGGCTGTCAGAGACAAGGACCAGCACCTGTGTGTGCTTGGGTACGGGTAAATCTACCTGGGCTACATCCATCCCGCATCAGCAGCCAGGCAATGTATGGATAAATATGAGAGCAAAAAAGCGGCAATATGAAAGCCCAGAAAAAAGAAGGGAATCGGGAAACGGAGAACTGGGAGGAACCGAGAGAATATATGAGAAATGTACATTTGGACAGGCTACACACACACACACCAGGGGCTATGGCAGCAGAGCGATAGAGACGGAGACAGTCAGATGTCAAACATTCTTTTGACACTTTGTCATAGCATCTCCTCTCTTGGTGACACTTGTCAGCAGTCGGATTTCGCATTTCGAATTTCGCATTTCGGCGGAATGGAATGGAGACTGGCAGTGCCGCCGCAGTTGATTTATACAGCCATTCGGATCATACATAAATATCTATAAATGAATATATATATATTCAGGTGGGCCCTCGTATCTTAATAGAATTTACTTATGGAATCGGTTCTGAATCGCTCTGAATTCAATTTGCTAATGCAGAAGACCTCTCTCTCTTGCGATGATAACAAATCTGTTTTTGGGTGACAGGCTACCTGTGGTTTAAATTATAAAAATTTCCAAAAAAAAGAGGAGTATGACTTAGTCCTTCGAGCCGGATAGCCAGACTTTGACTCCTCGTAAGAGCCTAAGTAAAAATAAATATATAAAAATGCCTCTTTGAATCATTTTAATTTATACAAAAATACTTTCCATCACCTTGAGGCCTTGCATGTTCAGCTTAAAATATGATAATCAGTTCCTTGGCAACTTTCAAGTTTTTCAGCTCTCGAAAGTCTTCGATCCAAACTCAATTAGCCAACAGTTTGGCTATTTAACTAGCGAGCTGACAGCCATTTATCAGGGCATCTAATCTAATCCTTTTACTGGTCAAATAAATTAAAATGGAAAGCCCTTTTCGGCAGCGCCACTAAATTACACCAAAAAAGATAATTAACCTGTGTGGGCTGGTGCTGGCTCGGGCTCTGGCTCCGCGGAGTGTGAGTTGCGAATGGTTTTTGCGGGCACTTTATTAGGTCTTCGACCCAAAAGAGGCGGCGGCGGCGGAAGCAAGGACCAAGGATGAAGGAGCGAGAAATTACAAAATGGCGCAAATTATTGCAGGACGGCGACCGACCTCGTTGGCTATTTCCGTCGTCAGGCATTTTTCCAAATGAAGTTTCGCAAGTAATCATGAAAAAGGTAATTTAATAAAAGCAAAATCGAGCAACATAAAACTAATTTACGGCCTGAAATTGCCTGTGAAAAGCCGAGTGAAAACCCGAGAAAAATGCGGCCACAAGATGAGGCTGAACAGGGTTTTCCCGGCAACGGTTTTTGGCCTTTGAAGTTCAAGGTTAAACACACTTAGCAGCTGGCCAGCTGTCGTTTGCTGGCTAGTCCAGTCAGCCGAAATAATGGACTTGCAAGCGAGGGAGGAGCATGAGATCGATTCAATAAGGGATAAGCCAGTAGCATGCATGAATTCTCCCTGGTCCAAAGTCCGAGGTCCTTGCAGTGTCACAATTGCACAGCAGCAACGAAGGAGGGTCTCCTTAAGCAGCTCTTGCTGGCACATCCTCAGGACACTCTCCAAACAGCAGCAGCAAGGATTTCCTTGAATTTTTTCCTTAACCTAAAAAGGCACAACACATTTCTTAGGGGACTTATCTATAGGAATTTATTGATATTTGTTCAAGCTAAAATGAGAGAGATACTTTAGAGAGGATATCTTAAAATTAATGTTAAGTTAAATAATTATTTACTTTTTCTATAAACTTCTTTTATAAAGCTCTCGTAAAAAAGGGTTTTACTGCCACAAGCTTCCCCCTTGACCACACTCGTGACAAAACAATTTCGTAACTTATTTATTTCACATATTTTTTATGTCCAGCACATTTTTATTTTCCGCTCTTTTGGTCCTTTTTTTCGACCTGCTGGCTTGTGGCCAAGCTCTGCAAAATTGTTGGCCAGAAAATGTAACAAGGCCAAGAAAGTGCAGCAGCAAATATGGCTAAAAATGCTAAAGGACAACATGTTAAAGTTGGGGCAAATATGTTGGAAACTGAGCAGAGGGTTCCTGTCACATTTTGTGGCATTTTCGTACCATTTTTTGGCTGCAGCTGCGAATCCAAATCAAAGTATTTAAGCTGGAATTTCCACGTCTCCGTGTCCGTGTCCGTGTCCCTTTTTGCATTATTTAAAAAAGTTGCTTTAATGCCAGTTTATGCTTCGGCATTTGGGCCAAAAATAAACTGGAGCAAGCCATCTGGGATACGACGGCAACGGTGGCGGCGACAAGTAAAGTTCTGTGGCCTACGCGAATGAGACCCAATTCCGCCCAAGAGCGAAGCACTGGAGCAGGTTCGAGCAGTAGGTCACCGCCACCACCGAGGAATAAAAGGAAAAGTGGTGCAGAAGAGCGTTTAAAGTGAGCCCGCTTAGCCTCCAGATTCCCAGATGAATAGGCCAGTTTATAAGCAAGAGTTTCTTAGGCAAGAGTTTAACGCTGTTTAGGGTTTTTTAAGGAAACATATTTACTAATTTCTATGGCTTATTGCCGAGTAATTCCCCAGTCTTAGTTTCTGATTTGTGGTATTATGTGTTCCCCCCCACATCCTTAACTAAAAAAAGAAAACCCGAGAAAGAAAAACAATCTGTTTCCAAGGCTTTCGCAGCTGGTTTACGCTTCTTCTCGCTTCTGCTCCACACCGAACATAATCTAAAACAGAAATGTTAAAATCCATTTTAATTTCTATTATGCAAATTTGCTCAAGTGCCATGTGTCGGGTCGTCCGGGGCGACGTCAGATTTTTAGCCCACTCCAGTCCAGACCCAGAGAAGTGGTCTGTCCCACACATACCATGAAGCACAGAGTACACCCGGGCACACACTCGTGTGAGATGGGGCAAGTGGTTCCAGTCTAGTCGGGCTCGCCTTGCACCGAATGCATAATAACATTAGTATGGTGGAGATGCGGTCCAAGTTGGGTGGTGCGAACTGGACTTCCAGCAGAAAAATAAGAAAATTGTTAAAAATAAAAATACAGTAAAACTTAGAGTTGAACAATAGAATAGATTTTAAAGGCCTTTTAAATAAGATAAATATAAATATCAAAATATATTTTAAAACAAATTTTTAGGAGCGTTCTTTCAGAAACCTTTACTTAACATTTTGAAGATATAGTTAAGTTTCAGGTAAACAGAAATAAAATAGACTACTGATAAAGACTGTGTTAGAAACCTTTTGAACTCTGAAAATGCGTTTCCAGTTCTAGAATCTCTCCTGTAGATCATGACCTGCTCGATGCCCCCGTTGGCAAATGCGGCAAACTTTTTGCTAAAATAATTTTTGGGCTAAAAATTTGAATGCAGAATTTTTCAGACTCGTAGCTGCTGCTAGTCCTGCTGCATCCTTTCATTTCTGACATGGCCAATTCAATTTGTGGAAATATGGCACAAAGGCGGCGGCCACCCTACATATATTCATATAGATGTGGGATACTATTGCTGCTACCTCGTAGCTCTGCAGTTTGTGGGACAGGGAGAAGCCCAATTTAAACGCTTGCCGAGTGACACATGCTGGAATGGGAGACAGGACACACACACTCGGGAGCTGGGAGACAGGAGACGAAGCTGCGACAGGAGCCACATTGCTGACGACAAAGCAAAGTGGGTCAGAAAGAGGGCAAAAAAATGCGAGGCATTTCTCGCGGGTGTCACACACACACAGAGACACACACACACGTACAGTTCGCCTGCTCCTTGGCGCACATGTTAAACATCCTCGCGCCCTTGTCATGGCCTCCACCCAACGCCACCACCCCCGCACGCCCGCGTCTCTCGCCACAAAGGCCCAGCGGTGTCAGCGGCGGCACTTTGACATTTTTGGAGCAATGTGCCCTGCGGCCAGCGAGGCGGCGGGAGGATGGCAGGACGAAGGATCTGTGAGGCAGAGGCAGAGGAGCATGAGGGAACCGAGAGAGGAGAGGGCATGCTCCCTCTATGCTCGGGTGAAAGGCAAATCATGTGCGCCAACAACAAAACAAGGCAAATCCCATTCAAGTTTTAGGTGAAACGAAATTTAAATACTCTTTGGAAAGCTAATACTTCTCTTGAACATCATTATTTGATTAAAAAACCTAGAAATATATAGAAAAGGTATAGCAATTTGAAAATTTGTTTAAAGCCTGGCTAAAAGTATGCTATACAAAGTGCAATTTCGTATTTAAGAGATCTTTTTGAAGTTATCATAAAGTTTGCCTTGTTCCATATAATTTACAATAATAAAATATATATTTCCAAAGGTTATAATACTTCCACATTTTGTGCAAAGATATCACAACTCCCAGAGGTAGTGAAGGCATCGCAATGCAACATGCAAATAGAATAAATGGAGCAAGACCGTCGGTATGGGGAATACTGAATGTTGTGAATGGAGGATAAAATAGGGGCAGGAGACGGGGACTCTGAGGGAACCACGACATTGATTTCGCATTTGGCATTCGCAGTCGCAGCAGCAGCGGCGTTTGTAACTCCCAGCTCGGGGATTCCCCCTGGGGGAAGAGACGGCGCGCGCGGTGCGAATCAGTTTACGTATGTCAATGGCGTTCGTTTCCTTTTGTAATAAAATTTTATAAGCCGCCGTCGCCTCGGCATTGTCAATTTTTATTGTTATTGTTTCGGCAACATAAACTTGAAATCGATTAGAGCGCAAGAGGGAAAAGGAGCAGAGCTGAGTAGAATAGGGAACAGGACGAAAAGGAACCACAAGTTTCGCAAGTCAAAAGCTCAAGTGACAAAGTTTTATTTTGATTTATGGCCCGGAATCAGGAAAGCGCATAGAACTGGTAGATCTCTCTCTCTCCTTGGCACTCACTCTCTGCCCGCCAAGAAATCAAAAGTCATCGTCATTCGGCCAGATAAGTAAAAGCCAAAAAGAGCGAACCAAAAACCGAAAACTTGGCCAGCAGGCTGAACAAATAAATCACACAAATTAAACACAGAGTCCAATGCAATTTGACGTCGCAACTTGCAAAGTTCTTCCGCACGGCTGGGGTTCCTGCTGGGTGGTTTTTCTGGGTTATCTGGGGGGGTTTTTTGAAGACACAGCAGATTGCGACTGCCTCTGCCTCTGCCGCTTTTATGATGCGGCCAGCAAAAGTTGGTTCTTAGCCGCGGCTTATTTGCGCCCAGACTCTAGCCTCCGTTTCCGTTTCCGTTTCCGCTTCTCTTTTCTTTTTTAGCTTTTTTATGCATTTCCCTTAATTGCATCAAGTTGGGGAATTGTTTGACCAGGGAATTGGCCAAATAAATTGTTGACAAAGCGAGTGTAAGCGATATGCCAAGAGGAGTAAACCGAGACGCCAGCTTTATTAGCTTTTGCATGATGTTATCTTGGATCATTAAAATCCCTGCAATTAGCCATAAAAATATATTGCTTGGGAGATCAAGTGCTTCAGGTGAAATTGATTTTTGTTAATTTTAATTTAAATAGTATTTTTATATGGGATTTAGATTAAATTTTTTGTTTATGTCTGATGAATATATTCATTTCAAAGAGTTTTATGGTGTTTTTATATCTTTGTGAATATATTAGACACAAAAAAAACGCAAATAATTTATAAGTATTGCCCTATTTTAGAATATAGTTAAGCTTCCCTTAGTGCTTTGCAAACTTTGCACTAAAATTATAATACCCTGCAGGACTATAACAATTACTACACACATTATTCACCCCAAAATCGCCCTCCTTCAATTGCTGGCTAATCAAGTCGATTTATCAAAATGGCCATTAACAATCGATAAATTCAAGTTGCCAATTTCCGTTATCTGTTATCTGGCAGCCGGGCGATTGTCGCGCCACTCCACAACTCCCGGAGTTGCCATTTTCCGGATTCCCCGATCCCCATTCCCAGTCCCTGTCCCTGTCCCCGTAACCGTAGCGATGATGAGATGATTGGCTCAGCGCATTCACACGTAAGTCGTTTGTAATTTAGTCGAGTTCATAATCGTAATAATTATGGGTGGGTGCTGAGTGTGCTCTCTGTGTGTGTGTGGGTGGGTGGGTGTTAAGTTCAAGCTTATGGCAAAGTACTGCTCGGCGTTTCCCTGTTTTTTTCTGCGTGTCCATAACATGCGCAAATAACATAATTTCTGGCATTAAAATCAATTTTCATCTTTCCCCAGACGCCGTCAATTGTAGCAGTAGCAGCAGCAGCAGCTGCTTTTCCCTTCGCTTTTCCCGTCCGGCTTTCTTTTTCCGTTCTATTTGCTTTGAATTGGCCTGAACACAGGCATTGTCGTGAAAATAATGCAAATAGTAATTTCTGGAATTGCCTTTTTGGCCGCGCCACCGCGCAGTCAACTTCTGGCCATTGCCATAGACATGGCCAGAGATTTCTGGCGTCGAAAGCATCATCATCATCCTCCGTCCTCTAATGACAATGGGCATCATTTTCATTCCCATTCCGAATTTATTCCGCCGTTGTCTGCGGTCTGGCAAAATGGTCGTCCCTAAAATTGTCGACCAGACAATATTTTCCACACGACAATCATAATGGACAGCAGGCTCGGCAGAGCAACTCGAGTCCTCTGACCCAACACTTTAATCTTCAAGTTGGGCCCGGAAATAGCTGAACTATTAAGGAAAAATCAAGCCTAATACCTTTGGGTTTAAGTTGACTTTTGGGGTTAGTAAGTTCTAACAAGTAAAAGCTTAAAAATGTATTTACAAACATTCAGCTTATATTTCCATTTTATAAATTAATATATTTTGTACATAAAATCATACTAGAAAGGACACTGACCAAGCCAGGGCACTTTAATTTTGAAAATTTCATTTCAAGAGAATCCAGAGATTCAATTCCTTAAAGGCTTAACCGAAAGGGAGTGGGTTTTCAAAGTGAAATAAACATTACAAAATAATATAAATGCGAAATATATATGTATATAGGGTAAGTAGAGCATGCGGCGGCAGGGAGATCCTCCTGAATGTGTGAAAAATGAAGGGAAATGCCGCGACGCTGAGGCGGAAATGAAAAATGCACGAGTAGGATGGAACGGAAATGCTACCAACGGCGATAAGAATGCTTAACAGCAGCAGCAACAACAACAACAACAGTGACTTTAAGAAAAAAAGAAAGAAAAAAAATAGCAGAATAAAAAGGAGAATAAATAAACCAACAATGAAAAAAGAGTAATGCTTCAAGAGTTGTACAAAACATTACGATTCCAGGAGTGTGAAAAGGAACTCAAGAGGGGTAGAAAGAGCAAGAAAAAAGGCGATTGCAAGTCAAATATTGTGTCAATGAATGTAGGGAATTCGTACAAGTAAAAATAGGTTTTAATTTAAGAAATTTAGTGAAAAATGTACTCAGTGAATTTAAAAACCTTCTTGCATTTCAATCTGTCCAAATATTTTCGACTTCTTGAAAATTCTTCAGTTGAAAAGTCTGACAAAATCACTTTGTGCTCCCCTCGCTTTATATTGCCTAATTGGTATGATTTCTCCCATTTTCATCTCAAAATTAGTTGCTTCCCCACTCGTGACTCCATTGGCTGAACGAGCGTGTGTCATTCAATCGCAGGTTGAGCGGCAAATTGAGGACTCCCGAGGACCATCCGACGTCGCCTGATTTGCGCTAATTGCGAGTGCAAGCGCCCGTGAATGTGAATGCTGCTGCTGCAGCATCCTCGAGTGCAGACCACTTGCACTTCCCAGCCCATCCCATCCACCCTGCGGCAGCAACTCCCGCTCCAACTCCGAGCAACCTCCTCACCTTGCAGCGAACCACTCAAAAGCGGAACGTGCCATTCGGGCAGATCATCAGGTGCAGGGGGAGAAAAATATAGCACTAAAGTTTTAGAGGAGTTTTTTAAAGAATTTTTGATTATAGAATCCGCTTTTGATTTCTTTTGTGATGTTGTATAATTTTATTAGGAGAGGGAAAAATGTGTTTCTCTCTCCGAGAGTGCATCTAAAAAGAAACTCTCTCGTTCGCTACTGATTGTACATAGCAGGTAAAGCAAGACAGTAGAGAGAAATGAGATAGAAAGATCTTTCCGATAGCTAATATTTTATATTTTTATTGATATATTTATTTTCCGTGTACTGACATTCACTCCTTTTGTTCCTGAACAACTCCTTTCTTCCTTCCTTCTTCGGGGTGCCAAAAGTATTTGGCAGCGTGTCTATTTGGCTTTTTCACACCAAACGCCAACTTTTTGGCTTTCAAAAGCTGCTATTCAAGTATTCCCCCGAGTAAGACAAAGGACTCGAGTAAAGGAGGAAAGAAATACAAGAAAGGGACACCGGCGAGACAAGAAATGAGTCATTAGGCAATAAGCAAAAGCAAAAAACAGGGAAGGAGCAGGAAAAACAAGGGCCTGTGAAATTTGCACACGCGCTATCAATTTTGAGGCTCAAACAATGGGACATTTTAGCCCTTCTACGGGCTATTTGTCTCCGCTTTTTTTCCGCTCCTTTCTTTGGACGCGTGCCGGCAATCAAAAATAATAAACACCCCTAATTTTTGAGGACTAGCAGCGCCAGAAGAAGAATTGATGGCGTTGATAAGCAGAGCTGAGTGTCGTCTGTCCCCCGTGGAGTCCCTCAGTTTCAACTCTGCTTTCGGTCTCTCATTAAAATCAACACCCGGCACCACCGCCGCGGCGCTGATGATATTTCAGAGCTCGTCATCGTCATCGTCAGCGTCAGCATCGTCGCAGCGTCATTAATATTTGGCGCTTAGGCAAATGCAGCCGCATGAATTGTGGCTAAGTCCTCCTCCTACTCCTGATCCCACTCCCCCAGCATCCTGTTTTTGGGTGGAGTGGAGACCACCCAATGATTGCATACACTGAGGAATAAGAACTTTATAGTTTGAAACTGGATTATCTGTTCAAACAGAATATTTCATAATATTTTACACTGTTGAAATATTTGTTATTTAATTTCAAGGTTCTTTTCAAAATATATTCCCTGAATCAAGCACGATTTTCTCTCAGTCTCCGCAGGATGACGCCTTGTTTTGTCCCATTTTGAGGCAGGAGCAGGAGCAGGGAGCACACGCAAAAGCTACAGCAGGAACCAGGACCAAGAGCAGGAGGCGGAGTAGCAACAGCAACAGAGATTTGGATCTTTTGGTCTATTGTTTGCAGCATCGAAATAATGCCGTTTCATGCATATGCATTCACGCTGCGATATAGGGAAGAGGCTTTTGGGGGGCAGTGGCAGTGGCAGGGGCAGGCACCGTGCGCAGACAATCAAATTTGATGTCAGAATGTGCCGGCGAATAAAAGCGGTCTGTTTAATATGCATATATGCATCCGAGTTCCAGTTTTGGTTCCAGCTCCGCTCCCAGCCATCCCTTCTCCATCCCAGTCCTCAATGTATATTTGCCAAAGCGCATCAAAATAATGAGCAGCCGCCCGTAAATATGCTTTAAAATGTTACGAGTTGTCATGGGGGGATTAATGGAAGCTAAACCCAGGAGGGTTTAGGGACATATGAGGGTCCAAAATGAGTGAGGGAATATATATGAATAGAGGGGTTCAGGAATGAAATATGAAGCGAAATTAGAACGGTTGTGATGGACTTAAAAGTGATAAAAGCTAATGATAAATGGTGCAAGGGAAAAATGTAATACTCTGCCTTGAAAAATCTACAAAATCAAAGGTTTATGCGGTTTGAAAGTAAAATATTTTAAGTTCAATTAGAACTCTGTTTGAAACATTCATTCAACATTCCTCATTCTCAACTTAGTAGTTTTGTCTGTGAATTTAAAATAGTAAATTGGTTTCTAAAAATAATGTATGTTGATAAAATTAGGCATCATCAAAGGTATCAAATCTCTACTTGTAAAAGTCACAAGGAAACGCGTGGATGTGGATTCAGGCCACTCCTGTCCATGTCCAGGTGCTTGGCATTTCAAGCCCCGGCCTCTCTATTGGTTTTCCCCTTCGATGCGTGCTAAAAGTGTTTTTCTTTGGACGCTTTCTTTTTGCTGCTCAGCGCCAGAGTAAACAGAGAAACTCGACAGGAGGAGCAACAACAATAGCAGGAATCAACTATAAGGAGCACTTAAAAGAAACACATAGAAGGGGCCGGAGGTGAGAGGAGAAAGTGGCTCCGAGAAAAAGAAGGAGCTGGATGCCTGGCTCTGTTGTTGTTTCGAGTGTTGTTTGGGGCTGGGAGGAGCCGGAAAGTAGCTAGAACTCGATTTGCACTGCCAAGGTCGTCGTGTCGTGTTTCCCTCCCCCTCCATCCCCCTTTTAGGGGCCCAATCAAGAGCTCGTTGAGGTGGTCAAGTGAATTATTGAGGCATGGGAGGGGTGGCTTGGGTTAACCTGCGGAGGAATCGAATTTGCATTAGCATCAAGTGGCTGACACTCTCAATATTTATAGAGGTGTTGTCGAGCGATTCCATTTCGATGATTGCTTATCGATCTCTCATCGAAATTAGCCATAATAATAATTATCCATTCAAGTGAATAAAATCGAAAGGTAAAGGGTTGAATGCTAACCTGGGAATAAATTTGATTAAAAGCGGAAAAGTGAAAGAGAAATAAATATATAATTAATAATTTAATTCCTATAAATTTAATCAAGAATCTACGTTAAAAATGTATTCCAGAGGGAGAGTTTTGCATTGCAAAAACTCCATTTCTCTCTTTTTGAGAAGGTACGTGAGCCGCTGTTAGCTAGAAAAATCACTAGAAACTTCTCTGGCATCCTTAAGGATCAAATTATCCTTGGATTACTTTTGTTTAAACTGCTTACAATGCACTTACACACACATAGACGCACAAAACTTACTAATAATGCCACTGTAGTGCCGCATATGTTGGCCAGATGGCGTCATACACACACAAATTCAAGCTCTACAAGAGAGGAAAGAGAACGGGAATTTTCTGTTGCAAGTTTTGCAGCAATAAAATATTTGCAATTTAATTAAATGAAATTAAACAATTCAGCAGCCTGCCAGCCAGGCAGCCAGCCAGCATTTGTGCAAACATGTGTGGCAATTGTGCTTGTGCTCGTAATCTAAATTTGTAAGTTGCCATCTCTTTGTGCCCTGTCCGTCCGTCTCCCTTGGCCGGACAAGTGCAAGTTTTTGGGTTTCTGCCCGGCCCAGCTTCCTACTTTTGTGGCAAAGTTTCTTCTTCCGAATGTCTCACAGCCTGGAGGCGCCAGCAAGAAATAGTTTTCACGTTCTATTTCTTTTAGAAAATTCAAACAAAAGTGCGGCGGTCCGGGGGACGGAAGCAATAAATGTAAAGTAAAGTAAGCAAAGTTTTCACTCTGATTATGATAAGGATAGGAGAGGGGGGTAGGTGGTCAGCAAATCGATTCGATTTCGGATTTGTGAATATACAACAGAGTCCGTCCGTGTCCAGTGCGTTCGCACAATCAAAACATGCTAGCCAGTGCAGAAATATATTTTGCATAAATATTTACGCAGGCCCAACCACCGAAGATCTGTGCAAAGTCAATAAAAAGGGGATTTTTGCATTGGCCAGAAAAGTTTTTAATGAATTTATTCTCCCTCTTTTCCAACAAACAATGAAAGCACCTACACAGAGCTCTAGCTGGCGTAATTTACGACATCAACAAAATGTAATACACAAGTTTAGACAATAAAAAACATCGACATCCCAATCGAAAGGCAAACACAGGCGAGCCAGGACCTAGGAAGAAACCAACAGGAAGAGCGGAGAAAGCCCAGGAACAATGGGGCAACAAAGCTGCCAAGGGGGCAAAACTCTTCACTAATTGAAATATATATTTCCGCATTCAAGTTGTGATTTCCAAAGAAAACTTCTTGGCAGGCGAGAGAGGTGAAAAGTGCAATGAATAGATTTTTAGGTTCATTTGCGGGGCTTTAAAATGCATTTCACAATGATGAATTCAAGAAGTTTTTCTGCTAAAGAGCTCAGCATGGGCAATTACTGGGGATTTTAGGGGAAAAATAAGCTTTTAGTGCTTAATTTTGCTTGTTGGTTAAATAAAAGAGTTCTAGAGTTCGTTAATGCGCCAGAGTCTAATAATATTATTGTAGTTAGTATTAAAATCTAGTAAATTTAATTTTAAAATGCAACAACTAGATAAATCTTAAAAACCATTGTATTCAAATCACATTCATTTATGAAGCACAAACCCTTTGACTTTCTCTTACCTGCTCCACCTGCTCCATTTCCTGGGCCATTGTAATCACGTTTGTCGCTCTCCTTGGGAGCTGCAATTGGCCTGATTGCCGGGCCAGGGCACACACAGAGAGCATAATCGACAATCGGTTGGCAGGAATTGATAATCCAAACACTCCAATTGAATTGCAATTGCAGCTACACACAAATAATTTGTCTCGCTTAAGCGGGGCCACGACGAGGCGGGGCTCCGATGGGGCTACTAAGCATGTCGCATTCAATTAGGGCTAATTAGACCATTTTCCATTTTGCAAACGGACAGCGGCGAAGGCCTGCCACGTGCACAGAAACCCAAGTCCACACAGAGATACTCCCACTCCCTCTTCCACATAACCGACAGCCGAAAGATACTCCCACAATCGGCGAGGCACGCATACAGAAATTCAATTTTAATGCGGCTATTACATAATTTGATCCCTGCCCTGCTCAGACACTGAATGCATATTAATTAACGTTCGAAATTTGATTGTGTGCCAAAACTGCAGCAGCAGCTGGAGCAAGGATCAACCGCCCAAGAAGCCGTTGGATTTGGATTACCAGTAGCCCAGCTGAAAATACCAGAATTATGCTATACCCGAGGCATTTGGACATTCAAAAGAGCTAACCAAGCATAAAACTTGCCCACAAATTACTTGCATACATACTATGGCGCCCGAGAGCACTGGAGCCATAAAAATACATACACTTCTTGAAGAGAGAAATGGCAGAAATATTTAAAAGTAGGGAAAATTTAAATTGTGAAAAAATCCCTACAAATTTATAAGGATGTCAGATATACAAAAATTTATTTGTAAATTTTAAAATTAAAATTAATTCAGGAGCTTATTATAAGGCTTTTTCCAGATATCCTTTGTAATTATGGTTTTCCAGACCTTTTACAAAATTCACTTACATAAAACAATTTTCTTGTTGAAAACCAATAACTTATTCTTTGATATTTCCCAAAAGCCAATACATAGTTTAATTTTTAATTTAATATATATCAGATTTATAAATATTGAATTTCTAGATATTCCATAATTTTTCGCTGAATACAGAATTCACAGATTTTTATTTTTTGAAGGATGCATAATTCCCGCCATTAATTTGACATTTGAGCGATTTTTAATAGTCTCACTCGCTCGGACTCTCCTCTACTGAAAGCATTCGGGATTCAATTAATTTGTGATAAATAAATAAGCAAAAAGTAGCACTAAAAATGCCAATGTCCAAGCGTAAATATTTAACATGCAATAATCCGGCAGCCAGCAGTCGGCAGTCCGTTTTCAGTGTCTGTTCGAGCCTGTTCTACACGCGCATCAGGCTGGCATCACATTTAATTAATTTAATAACCGCTTTTAACAAGCATTAATAGCGTTAATTTTTCTGACAGGGCCACTTTTCATTTGCATTTCCCAGCAAATATGTATATAGAGCGATGCATACGAAATGCACATACGCATGGATTCTCTTTGTGGTTTCAATTATGGGTCATCAATTGATTGATTCGCAGTTTTATTTGCTTGAAAGAGTCCAAGCGGGGGAATTTTCCTAAAGGTTTTTTCAGACTTGGATGGGTGGATGTTTATAATTACGAAAATGCAGAGTTTTTTGAGAAAAATTAGACTTAAAATTTCAAATTAATAACTAAAGAACTTGAAAGTAGTATTAAATTAACAGTTGTTAAGGATTTTCCTTCAGATTTTCTAAGTAATAGTATGTAATTTAATTTTTATAATATTTTTATTGAAGAGTAGATTATGCAAGGGCTTACCTATAATTAATTTAGGGGAGTGTATCTTAGTTTCTCTTCAATTCAAGAACTGTCTGGATAATTATATTAATTTCCAATACACTTTGTCCATCTGCTAAGCTCTCAATCTCATTAAGTTTGCTCTCCAAGCCCTCCTTCAGGCGATTGTCATCTGAAAGCCAGCAAAGTATCCAGTCCTAAAGTCAATTGTTTGTTAGTTCCTGCAAGTTGAAGTGGCTGTGAATGCAAGATTATTGCATAAGCCATCATAATAGTGGCCAATTGACAGATAGTTTGGCTCGAGTGACGCCCTAAGTCTCAACACAATCCATTAACCCCTCCTCTCTCTCTCTCCTGCCACGTCAATTACAGGCGATTAATTTGCCTAATTGGCAGTCAGCCGTGAAGATCCCCGCCTCGATCTGTACACCAGCTTCGGCTTCAGCTCCCTGACAGCAGCTGGGAGCTGGGATAACTAAATGCTGTTGTTGGGGCCGCCATTTCCATGTTCTTTCCACATGTCGTCATCGTCATCGTCATCGGTGGATGTGGAAATGGCACTGAGGATGAGTACATATTTTGACAGACCCGTGTAAACGTCAAATGCCGGCAGAGGGAATCCGAGGAAAACGGAAAATGGAAAACGGAGGGACCCAAAACAAAGGAGCACTGTGTGCTGCAGATGGATAGTGTCGGTGTGTGTCCCGTGTCAGGCAATCCACCAGTCAAAGTCCTGACAGGACCCGTTTCTGACAGCCACGCTGGCCTCCTCAAGGCCCCAAAGCCCACTGCCCGCTGCTCGCATTCCTTTCAATGGTGGCTCCAAGATTTCATCGCCATTGCCTTAATTAATACCAAGAACATGGAACTTGACAGCTGCTTGCAGCCTCAGCTTGAGGTCCGTGTGGCGTTAGGAGGAGGTGACACAGGTGCCAAGCCAAGCAATCCTTTTGAAATAAGTCCATACAGATAGAGAGATGCAAACTCAAGGGGATATAATTACAAAAAATATGTCAGCATTTAATGAAATGTTTAAAAAAGTTTAAAGTTTAAATATGCTTCCTCAAAGCCCGACTAAAATCCCCGGCGCAATCCTCTTGCCATTGCTGATTTATGCTGGCCAGATCGAGGGCTTCCTTGAGGGGTTTCTTGAACGGCTTGATATCCTTCAACTGATCATTGAGTTCCTCCAATACCTTAGATTCCTTAACCTGTCCAACCAATCGAAGCAGCAGGCTTGTAAGCTCCTTCTTCTTAAACTTTTCACTGCCAAGAATGTCAGAATAATTATTTATTCAAATATAAAGTCGCCAAAACTTACCCTATGACTTTCGCATGGCTCAGGATATGGTTAGTTGTCTGGGAAGTCAGGTAATCCCCACTTAAAGCTGTCTTTACCGCAGCCAGAAAGCAATTCTTGACGGCTTTCTCTTTTGATCCCAAGGTTAAGTCCAGAAATTCCTTCAAATGATTAAAATCCCGACTGCAGCCAAGAGCAGAGGCCCATATAAGTTGCTGAGCATCATTAGTGGCATTCTTAAAGAGTCCCAGCACCAATTGGAACTCTACCTCCCCGCCTTCTCTGAGAAAGGAACAATAGACCAGTTCCCTAAAATCGGAGGGTAGCTCCTGTCGGGATATCGCCAGTGCCTTGGCCTGCTCGACGCAATCATCCACGTGGTAGTGGCAGGCCTGAGTGTACGCAAATCTCTGGAAGGATATCTCGTTGGTGGCTGGCTTGGTCTTTGATATGATTTCCAGCTTTGAGAAGCGTTTGTACAATGGTGAGATTAGCTGTTGCATGTAGACCTAAAAGGGAATATTTTAATTTAAGAAAATTCTTAAAACGTTTCTTACTTTGAAATCATTCTTGTCCTGGCCACTCAGCAAAGCTCCCAGTTCGTTTAATAATGCTAAGGCTCTCTTCCAAGGCAGATCCTCCGTCTCCTTCCTTAGATACTCCAAAACATCGAAGGCCCATTCGTAGCTTTGAATTCGAACAGAAGCCAAGGCCATCATATCATCTATCAACTGAGCCCTGTTCAGTTTGTGAATTCCACCAAACTTGGCATCACCCTTGAGACTCTGTTTAATCAGGCGCCAGTTGTGCTCGTCGTAGTTAACCCTGAATATGGAGCTAACCTGTGGGTTAACAAGCAGCCATTCCTGGGCACTTGGGGGATCCGGCAGTGTCAGAACTTCTTGGGTCTTTCCAGGACATTCCAGGCTTGCCTGTGGTATAGTTTTCTCAAAATCAGGCAGGCCTTGTCTGACGAAACTTAGAGGTATCCACCAGCAGGTGGAGTTCCCCTCAGTCTCCTTTCCCCTATAAAACCTGGTTTGATTGAGGGCAACCGTGCCTGTTTTGTAATCCCTGATGAGGGTGACCAGGGGATAGCCACCTTGAAGGGTCCACGTGTCCATGGCTCTACTCAGGTTAAAGTCTGCAGAGATAACCTTTTCTTGTTGAGCAGCCTTCTGCATGGATTCCCATAGATCCGCCTGAACCACATTCCCCAAAGCGTGCTGTTTTAGAAAAGAACGAATGCCCTGGAGAAAGGCATCCTCTCCCAGCACCTTGTGCAGCATCCTGATCATCAACGATCCCTTCTGATAGACGTAATCCGAGAACTGCGCCAAGATCTGGCCAGGATCACGTACCTCCTTCGAGATGGCTGTCATTGAACCAAACGAGTCTTTGGCAAAAAAGTTCCCTAGATCCTCGGCAATCATTGCCTCTCCTTTTTTCAACTTTGGCTGCAGAGCATCCATGGCCAGGTAGGAAAAATAGGTAGAAGGTCCCTCCTTCAGCCAGAGATCGTTCCACCACTTCATGGTCACCATATTCCCGAACCACTGATGCGCGTACTCATGGCCGGCGGTAAAGGTATTCGAATCCTTCTTTACCTGCAGATCGTCATTGGGGTTAATGGCCAAATTAAACTGATTGTAGGTGACCAGGCCCCAGTTTTCCATTGCAGTAAATCGGTGCGTGGGAACAACAAACTGATCGATTTTCGCCAGCGGGAAATTAAGCTGGAAAAGTTCCTCGAAGAAGGTGATTAATTTGGGTGCCATTTCCAGGAATTGCATTTCTTTATCCAGCAGATCTGGCTGTATCCAGTTACGGAAAGTTACTTTGTTGTGAGGGGTTTGCTTATCGGCAGTTGTGGTTCTATTCGGCAGATCATGAACGGCATAGGCCACTAGGTAAGTGGAGGTCCTTAAGAGCGTTTCGTGCTGACACCAAATATAGTGGTCAAGGGTTTCGCTGGGAAAATAAAGTAAAGAATAATGCAGGGATCGCTGGAATCCTAATCTCCTAATCCTAATCTGGAGATCCTAGAGATCCCATTTACTTACTGCTCTTGGCATCCCACAATTGGCATGTTACTCAATCCCGTGTAGTTTGTATGATATCCCAGGGTAACATTAAAGGTAGCCTTCCAGGAGGGTTCATCGAAACAGGGGAAGGCTTGACGAGCGAATGTTGGTGAAAATTGTGTCACCGCTAGGTTACTTTTGTAAATAAATATAAAATAGTTAATTAGTCTCAATATATACCCCATGAGTATATTTAAACTTACAGAACTTGCTTCGTTTTCGCATCCGTATAGGAACTGTTGTAGTAACCCGAATCCGATTTATTCAGGCTTGCCCCAAAATGCATTTCCAGCTGGTAAACCTTGCCCTTGTCCAGTTCCCGACACAAGTGCAGGGTGTAGAACTCGTAAAGATCATGGGTTTCTATGCTGGTCACACAGTTTTCCTCCTGGAAAGAGCTCACCGTGGTCCGTTCCTCATCTATCTTTAGATCTTTCACATGAAGGGTGATGTTCCTGGTAGATTCTCGTGCCAGCAGATGGATTCTCACCAGGCCCTCGAATCGGAGTTCATCCATGTGGGTGAGAATCCGTAGATCATAATGCTGAGGCTCCAAGGCACTGGGCAGGCGATAGTCTTCATATACAGCAAGGATCAAGGGAACTATAGTCAGCAGGAGGAGCCAGAATAGTTGGCTGAGCAACCTCATTCTCTACAAATTGAATATAATATATGTATATTAGTATTTTTTAATTTTTTCAAGCATGTTGTCAAGGGTTTTGAGGGGCGGCTCAACATGTCTCATCAAAATTAGGAAATATCATGTCCCTCCGCCTCCTCAACCGCCCTGCCGCGAGGTGTGCCCCCTGTCCTGGAGCAACCGGTGGAAGCTCCGCATAATAGAGGTGTTCAGTAGACTCCAGCAACGCTACTGCCTCTGGCGCCTGCGCCGGCTGCTCGGCGTAGCCTTCGATGAGAGCGCCTTCCAGGAGGGCACCCGTCAGGCTGCGGCCACCATGATGGAGGCAATACGCCTGTCCAACTGGATTTGCATACGGAGCTGCTGCACGGAACGTGGATCGGTGGACATCTACGGGCTGGCTCAGGGTCAGGGCAGCCACCGGTCTGTGGGTGACCTGATGCGCTTCCAAAGCCAACACCTGAGGCACGCGGTGCCCCTGAGAGTGGGCCGCCAGTGGATCGATGGACAGTGTTGTGTCCTGGTGGACATGCTGTTCGTTGGTCTGCGCAATCTCCTGGACTTTGATACCCAGGAGGAGCAGGCGGAGGTCTTTGAGCGGCTGCAGAACTTGCTCTCCGAGTTGCAGGTCCAGAGGATCGGCGAGCCCATACAGCGCTGTCTTGTAGTCACCGAAGTGGGACTTACCTTTTGCAAAAGGCTCAGGAACTTGGAGGAGGATTTCGAGGAGTTTTGTCGGAATCCCAGCAAAGGCGGCAACGACGATGGTTGGCTGGTGGACTCGTACCGCATGCACCACCTCAAGCTGATTAGCTTCAGTCCCGAAGCCCAGTGCCTGCGCGTTGTTGAGTTTCTGAAACCGGTTTAGCTGGAGCTGGAACTGGAGGTTGAGATGTACGTGAAGGTGTCGCCAATGAAGCACTCGATGTAATTGCATTAACGTGTGCGTATCGAGGGGGTTCATTGATCTAGCCGAATTACCCACTTATGGCAGAGACACTCCACACGTTGATCGTTGATGGTAGCCCGACTCGAGTCCGACGTAAACTGAGCGGCTGAGCGGTTAACTCCAAGTATTTATAGAATTTCTTTAGGAATTCTCAGTAATTTCTTTTGGCACTTTTTAAATCGAAAAATTAAGGATTGATTTGTACTGCTACCTTTGGGTTTTATAATATATATTTTGGGCTTTGAGTTTTTGTTTGTTTTTATATATTATTTAAGGAAATGATATTTTAAGTGTAGAGTTATTTGTCAAGACAAACTCCTTAACCCATGATGCACGCACATTTACACTCCAGATGCTTCTGTTCCTACTCCTGCTCCTACTCCTGTCCCTTCTCCTGCTCCTGCTGCTGCTCCACTGTGAAAGAGTAAACTATTTTTCGATGGCAAGCGGCAAAGAGCCAAGGATAAAGGAGACGAGGCGAAATCACGGCGTGTCGCTTTCGAATGGAAACATAAAAAATTGAGGGCTTAATTAAAAAGCAAAAATGTGCTGCGATTTTCCGCTTTTTTAACGCCAACAGCAGCAGCGCCAGCCATGGCCCTTGGCCCAGGACCCGTATTTATATCCCAGCTACGGGTCCCCAAAAAAAAAACGAGAAAAAACATTTTCCGGAACTCTCGCTCCTCTCTGGCTTGGAGGAAAAAGCAGTACTACAAGTGCAAAAACTACTTGCTGGCGACTTTTTATGTTCCGCATGTTCCTTGCAAGAAGTAGCAGTAGTAGTTTCCTTTCGAAATTTTCCCGGCCCGGCCTCATGTGTCTTTTTATTTCCTCTCCTCTCTCTCTCCCTTAGTTCCCTTACAAATTAAGCTTTTTCATTGCGTTTACTTTTTGTTATTCGCCGTTTTTGTTTTTGGCCAAGACCATGACTTTTGTTGTTAATTAAAGTTACGGCTAAAAACGAGCAACAACTCTCAAGTGCTCATTAAAATTGAAATGCGACGGCTGAAACACAAAGCCAGCAGGACCGAATGTGTGCCAAATAATGATGTTCCAGGACGACCAGCGACAACGACAACTACGACTACTAATGGGGATTTTGAAAGGTGGTGAGAGGAGGTATTTTCACATCCTTATTCTGGCAGAATTTTGCTTAAATTAGGGAGCACACAAATAGAGCTTTAAATGGTAAATATTTAATTTTAAATCAAATTCGATTAGGGTCTCCATCACTAGAGGATTTTCTTGTGAAAATTAAGGATAAACTTTCTTATGGGAAATTTTATAAATAGATTTAACAAACTAAACAGCTTTACAAATAAATAAATTCATAGAGATAGTCCCTAGAACTGCACAAAACATCCACATAAATCAAATTCTCTTTTATGAGAATTAACCCAAAAAATGAAAAAGGATACAATTTCCGGGCTATGTTAAATTTGTGTTCTTATGGCAAATGGACTGTCCAAGAACTGGCTTTGGCAGCACACTTTAACCACGAAACCTTCTGGAGTCATTTGTATACTGAGAGTCCGGGTCCATATATAAATATGCAGTACTCTCCGCCAGAATCAGGGCAATTGCAGGGCTTTAAAGTGCTCCTTGGCAGGCCACATAAATAAATGTTTGCACATTTACTTTACAAGGCTTCCACCGCCTCCTGCTTGCCCCTTTCGGTTACCAGCTACCAGTTTCCCGGATTGCGGGTGTTGTGTTCGCTTTGTTGCTCCCAGCACGTTCATAACTCAACTCCTGCTGCTGCTGCTGCAAGGATTGGAGGAGGATATGCCGGAGGTGTTGCTTTCCAGACGCTTTATTTACTTGCAATTCGATGCTCGCACAAATCCCGGGCAACTTTCGAACTGCATTGTTTCTTTGTTTCTTGCCGGCCCGCCCCGGCGATATTCTCCGGAGAGAGATTGCCATAACTTTGTATAGTGTAATGGCAATGCAATTGGATAAATTTGGCAGCCCGACGAGCTGAGCTAAGCTGAGCTGGGTTGCACCCATCACCAGGGGGAAGGGGGGGATCGAGGATACGCTGCTCCACCAATTGCCGAGCGCCGAGTCAATTTTCGGGCCAAATCTCATGGGCGGTCAAAACATCATGGCTATGGGGATGGGCATCTTAGTAGCTAACAGGAGGATTAGGATGAACTGCAGGATGCGGAAAGCGGGCTGCAGGCGAACTAACTGCAATCTAATTCTCAGGGGGGCAGAGGAGGTCCTTTATCGGCAAGGCTTGTGAGAGCCAGAGAGAGGGTACGAAGCGGAGAGAAGGGAATATTATTTTTGTAATGTCTTTAAAATTATTTAACCATAAAAGTTTTATTTTAAATGAAAAAACTTTAAAGTGATTAATTAAATTGTTTCCGTGTATAGTTTTTTCATTGTCATTTTGCATTTATTTGCATTTATTTGTTAAAGATTTCTGGTAAATGTTAATTATAGTATTATATTTCTATTACTATTAATATTTAAGGGAGCAGTGAATTAATAAACATTAATACAAATAAGGTACTTAAATAAGGTACTCCAATCCCAGCTCCACCTTGCGTTTGGAGGAGCCATGTCGTCCATCGTAGGGCTATAAGCTGAGCCGACAATGCACCAAGTGCGACACGGCCCCGGCTCCATTTTCAGGGCAGTTAGCAGAATGTCACGTAGCAAATGCGACAGCGTGGTCAACATAATGAATGGGGCGTGGGGTGGCCACCCACGAAATCTGCTGCTGCTGCTGCTGCCCCAACTCCTCCACCTCCTCCCATGAAGCCACCCGCGCGTGGAGTAGCAAAAGAGTTCAGCGCATACTGCAGGAGCCGTTGCAGGTGCAGCTATAGACGGCAAGTCATTTTTCCCTCGAAAAAGGTCTACAAACTTGGCTTTTTTCTAGACAAGAATATTTCTTACATGAAAAATAGCTGTGAAGAAGAAAAAATAGTAATTGTAATTGTAATTTTAAATATTTTAAGAATTTTAAGAATTTTAAGAATTTTAAATATTTTAAGAATTTTAAGAAATTTAAGAATTTTAAGAATTTTGAGAACAACTTCAAAAAACAGTTTTGAGACCAAAGCTTCTGTATATTTTGCTTTAATAAATTTGATATATCATTAGTATTGGTACAAATCAAGCTTAAACTACAAAAGCTTTCTCGGAAAGCCGAAGTTTGTATACCCTTACAGTAAGCCATTGGATCAAGGACCACACTTTGAATCAATCATAACTAAACCAAAAATGCATTAATTTGAAATCGGAAAACAGTTTTGTCTTACATTTTATTAGATTAACAATCTGCATTCTAAATTTACTATTTTAAAATTTCTAATTTTTTCACACTTTTTTAAGGGGTTACCCTTATCAAATCTGAGGGGAAAAAAATTTACAAAATTAAAAAAATTAGTTTTCTGTCAAACTAAGCTAGATTGATTCGGCTGCTGATGCTGATCAATAATATATATGATTTATAGGGTCGCAAATGACTCCTTCACTTTCTAACAGACTTCTGACTGAAATTATAATACCCAGGAAAGGTATAAATATATAAATTAAATCGTATTTAGTAATTTAAATTAAATTGCTACTTTTTGGCTCCAAAAGTTATCCAGCTGACACAGTACTGGCTGTAACGGCTCCCGTCTGTGGTATCCATTCCGTGTGTCTGGTGTCCACTGATTGCTCTGGCGGGCAATTGCAATAACCTTTGCTCATGTCGACCATGTCACGACATCTCCGACCAAAAAGGAAACCCCCGTCAGACTGTGTATGTGTGTGTGTGTGTGTTGGGTCTTCCCGCCTTCGAAAAATGTGTCGTCGATGTGCACGTGACATTTTGGGATGCAATTTGCAATTTGATTTTGTTCCCCAGAGAGAACTCCCTAGTCCCGGTCCCTATTCCTATCCCAATCCCGTGTCCTGTTCTCTATTCTTCGTTTGCCGTGCTTCTGGCCAAGTTGCAGTTTCAGTTTGTTGCCTAAGTTCAAGGATCAAATTGATTCCCTCGACGGGCAGCAGGTGTGAGCTGCAGGATGCGTCTTTGCATTGTTACACTTGACCAATTCGGATTGCAATTACACACCTGACTGTTTCCCCCCCTCCGCCCGTTTTGGAACATGACTTTATGGGATGAAAAGGCATAGTCCGCCTGACAGAAATTGCCGAACAACGATTTGTGTGTTGGCTTGGCCTTGTTTTTCCATCTGCCTTCTTTGTTGGCACCGCCACTTCTTTGTCTTTTTATTGTTTTGGCTGCCATGCGCTGTGTAGGGGGATTTTGTGGTGACTATTTGTTGACTTGGAGAAAGTGAAAGGGAGACAATTAGAAGCCAGGTGAATGGGAGGACACTGGGTTAATTGAAAGTATATTTTGCATTTCGTTTTAACATTCAATCAAAGGCTAAGAAAAGGCATTATAAACGTAGAGTTATAACAAAGTAAATTGTAGTTGTTTAAACCTGATGTTAAACTATCTCATCTGGATCATATACCCTTCCATCCCCACTTGTGCCGCCTCTGTAGCGTAAGTGGCAGCCATGTAGGGACGGCGGCTGATATGTACATCCCACGTCTGGAGGGTTCAACTCGCTCGATTGACCTTTGGTGAGTGGCAAATGGTGTTGAGTGTCAGTCTGCTGCTACATGCAGCTACTCAGCCTCAATTTCCCGCCCCCATTCCGAGTCCTGGGGCATTCGATTAGTCGTTGTTGGGGAGCCTAATTGAGGAGGCATCAAATCCGGCCTGGAGAAGTTTGTCAGCTGGCTTACATTAGTGTTGCCAATCACACACACCACACACACAGCAGTCTCATTAACATTTCCTTCAAAAAAACCCAAGAAGATGAAAAATTCCTCGAATTTGTAAGGGAACATCTCTTTCAAGGAACTTATTAATTATAACCCCATTTCCTTGCTAGCCTTGACTTGTTGAACCAACCCGATCTGCTGAAGTGCCCCTCGGGCAGTGCCGTCATTAACTTTTTGGTCAAGCCAATAAGCATTGAGATGGCCACCGCCGATCAGCTAATCATTGGAGCCAGGCGCCAGCGAATGATGGAGCTGTTCGAGAAGGATCGCGCCTGGGAGGCAGCCGAGCTGTCCCGCTTTGGCTTGAGCTGCATCAAGGCCCCGGACTGTTATCCCTGCTGCACGCGCTACGAGTGCTCAAAGGCGAAGCTGTAGCAACTCAAGAAGGGTTTTGAATTCTGGATTCTTAAATTTATTCGTCTATATGATAATGAATTTTGAAGGTGGAAATAGCTTTGGATAAAATTAAAACTATTGTGATTTGAATGAGAATGTATTGTTAGCTGTTGAATAGTAATACCCTTGCAGGGGTCCTTTAATTCCAGTCAGAAGCTGGTAAAGCAGTGAAGGAGTTATTTCCGACCCTATAAATCATATATATTCTTGATCAGCATCAACAGCCGAATCGTTTTAGCCATGTCCGGAGAGAAATAATTTTTTTTTATTTTTTTTCTAAATTTTATAAGGGGTTACATCGTTAAAATTGACAAAATTGGCAAAAATTTTAATTTAAAAATTCAGTATGCAGATTTTTTACCCTTATGAAAACCAACTCAGAACAGCTTTCTGTGTTAAAATTAATGCATCTTTGGCTTAGTTATGATAGATTCTCGATTCGGTACCCTGAGACCTGGGGCATTCCTTTTGTCATCGTTGGGGAGCCTAATTGAGGAGGCATAAAATCCGGCCTGGAGGAGTTTGTCAGCTGGCTTACATTAGTGTATCCAATCACAGAAGCACTGAGTTTTCTGTGCAGCTGTCTCACACTCACTAACAAGATGTACAGGTCCTGGAATTTGTAAGGCTTCTATTGGGAACATCTCTCGCAGGGAACCTTTTAATTGCGAACCCTATTTCATTGATAGCCTCTCTCTCCTGAACCAACCTGATCTGCTGAAGTCCCCTTCAGGAAGTGGCGTCATTAACTTTTTGGTCAAGCCGTTGGACATTGAGATGGCCACCGCCGATCTACTGATCGTTGGAGCCAGGCGCCAGCGAATGATAGAGCTGTTCAAGAAGGATCGCGCCTGGGAGGCAGCTGAGCTGTCCCGACTTGGCCTGAGCTGCATCAAGGCCCCGGACTGTTATCCCTGCTGCACGCGCTACGAGTGCGCAAAGTTGAAGCTTTAGCATCTCAAAAAGGAGTTTTAAATTTTCCAGTTTTACATTAATATTGTCCATTTGATTTATATTTTTGAAGGCGAAAATAGAAGAAAAATATCTGCATTTCTTCTTCATATTTATATGTCGTAGTTTAGTCTTTAGTTATGTATTTATTTTTATTCCACAAGCTTTTGCTATACAGGCTTTTAAAACACCTTTTTTGTGGTCGCGTTTTTGCGGTCAACTGTCGGCCGTGTAATAAATTGATTCTTTGGGCCTTGTCTGCGGCCATTAATCTATTTCCCGGGCAGGATGCGGCGCCACGCCCCCCCAAAGCTGGATTTGTTGTTTATTGTTTAATGAATGGCAGAGGCAAATTTCGGCCCCTTTGTTTTCGGAGATAAAACCCTTTTGGGGCGGATCGTGTTTTTTTTCGACCGAGGAGGGGAAGGGATTTGTGGCGAAACAAAACACAACTGATTATGGCAGCCAGAGGAGGCCGAAACTGAGGCCTAGCTCAATAGAAGAGCCACTTGCTCGGATTAATTGAAAGCCAAAAGAGCGAGTTTGGTTTCGAGAGGCTTTCCCGGCTTTTTTTTCTGGGACTCTTCTTCTGCGACCGCTCCTCCATCATCATTTGTCATTGTCAGCTAACGGACTGTGATGGCCCGCTCCATTTTGCACTATGATGAGATAAGAGTCCCCGGACCGGGAACACCACCTCCCATCCGATTTCGCTCAGTGCACTCGGCTGCACTTCCGCGCCGCACTCCTTTCCTGACTTTTCTTTTCCGTGTGCATTCAGCGATGCGCTAATCAAATTATAAATCGTGCCCATTGGAAAGTCGTTCGATGCAGGGCAGCCGGGATCGAGATTCGACATTGTCATCATCAGCAGCAGCATCAGCACGGGGCAATCATAACTCGCACAAAGGCCAGGACAGGCCATTTTCCCCACTTTTCCGGGTACTTTTCGAGGTGCGGCGGGGCGCCGTCGTAATGGCTGTCGTCGGGGCAGTTCCAAGTGGGTCGCCGGTCCATTTGCACCCCTCTCTCTTCGTCCTGAATGCTCGTTTTTATTCTTTTTTTCTCCTTTCGAAATATGTGGGAACCTATCAATGGGTACTCTTTAGAAAGGGAATATTGAAAGCACAGTTTTGTGTCCTTAAAATAAATAGAAAATACAAAAACTACAAGAAGTAATTGATTGAATTGAACTTTTCTGAAATATATTTTCAGGAAAGTCCACAGAAATCTCTAATTATTCAAAATCATTTTTAATATATTGAAGTGTACTGGATAAAGGTACTGTATGTACCGATTTTTCGAATGCTATCCCAGGCTCCAGTTTCCCTAGCTAAACCTACATACATCCTGCTCTCCTTTATAATGTTTTCCAACGAGTAATTGGGAAAAGGGCAATGAGTTTGGGCGAAACAAAAAGAAAGGATGGCTGTGCGGGGCTCAGGTGTTGGCCCGGAACATTTCACATGGGGCGCATTAAACAATGCCCATTTCTTTAATTAACAATTTGCATTTGCCGTGTTTCCCTCTGAATTTTTTTTTTTGTTCTGTTTGAACCCAACCCTTTTGCTGCACTTAATTGCTGTTTACTTTGGGCCCCGCTGTTGTTTTATGTGTTCACTTGCAATAATAGAGCTCCAATTTCCACATACAAACATATCGGGAGACGTGGCAGGAAGAGGAAAGGTGCAGAGAACCAGATATAATCACAAACTGAGGGGCATTCCTCTCGGCTTTGTGCAGCATCTTTCTTTGCTAATGACTCCAAAATCCCATCCAATCATGCAAACTGCTCGGAACTTTGTTTGTGGACTCTCTAGGACTCGCTCCCCTTGAGGCCGGAGATAGTAATTTATTTCTTAAAAAGTGAAATCCATTAACACAAATTCTTTGAGCCACCGTCCTCCCACTCTGGTAGTATCCTTTAACAGCTTGCTTGCTCCCCTGCTTCCGTATCTGACCATTCACGTGGCTCCCTGTGCTCCGGTTTTCCGGCTTTTCCGCCTTGGAAAGCAGCTAGAGAAAAATTGCAATCACCTTTGTGATTGTGCTCTGCCTTTCAGCTTTATCGCTTCGGCATTCAACAGTTCCCGCTTTTGTGCACTAAAAGTATTAAATTTCCTTCAAATATTCTTAGAGTTATATGTATGTGCATGTGTATGTATGTATGTGTGGGTGGGAATGCAACTCTGCAGTTCATTCCATTTAGTATGGGATTCCCCTTTTTCAGCTTTTCTGCTCATTGCCCACACGCAGTAAGTCATTTTAAAATGCTTTGATTTGGCAGCCCTTTATGGTATTTTCTGTGGCGTTTATGTTTAAAATGCCTGAAAAATGTGTTTTTTTCTAGGCATGCAACAGCTGTAGTGATCATAGATCAGTGATTCATAGAAAAAAAATAATCTATTTAATGATGATAATCTACATATAAAATGTGTATAAAAGCTGGGAAATAATCAAATTGGCTATAATTAATGAAAACTGCATTAGAGTGTCATATGGCTATCAGCAGAAATTACGTTACATTTTCTGAATTCTTAGATATTTCCAGAATATTAGAATATTAATACTAAACTGCAGTATTTTAAATAGAAAACAAGTTGGCAGTTTTTATTTAAAAAAATTATAATAAAGCGTAAGAGCTGAACTCCATTTAATTATTCGTTGCGATCAGAGAGAGTCCGATGATCGGACGCAGTGCTTAAATATATTTTCTGGAGTCAACAAAACTTAATTTGCAACGTAAGCATTTCGAGCAGCTGCTGAAGGAGAAAAACAAAGGGTAAACAAATAAACAAATCATAAAGTTTAAGAACGTTTTAAAGCTTCCGAAAATAAAACGTGATTTTTGACAGGTTATGAAGTTGTTGCTGATTTTGTGCGCTTTTAGCGTGCTCGCGGTGCCTGGGTACTCCGCCTCCTCCGGAGCAGGCGGAGCCATCCAACAGACCGTGGACATTATACGCTTTATCAAGGAGGTCACCCAGACGATCCTCCATTCCTGGAGCCTCATCGAAAAGCTGCCCGTGGCTGAGGTCACAGCGGGAGCTGTGATCTACGAGCACCAGCAGCGACTGCTCCAGCAAATGGAGGCTGTGAACGGGAATATCCGGCGACTGGAAGAGCAGCAGGCACTCAGCACTGCCTTGACCATCGAGACGCTGCTGCGAAAGACACGAGACCAGTCGTCGCTTCTCCATCGACTTGCGCAGCTGAAGAGCCTGATGAAACTCGTGGACATTCGCTACTCACAGCTGGGGGACTACGAGCAGCACAAGGACACCCTGGAGCCGAGCACGCTGCTCAAGTTCTCCCTCTGGAGCGTGGATCCCGCCCCCGACTCACTCTCCTCGCAGCTGGAATTGCTGGTTACCTGCCTCTACGGCGATGATTCCTTGGCCATCGACAGCCAGAATGACCACTCCCTACTCTCCGATCTCACAGCCAGCTTCGAGGCGGACCCCGAGCAGATGTGCCTGGGCCGGCAGTCGCCCCAGCAATTTGCCTACCATATCTTCTCCACGGCCGCCTTCACGGAGCTCAAGGGCTACGCCCTGATGGAGTACTCGTATATGGTGCTGCGTCAGCTTGGACGGGGTAACTTCACGCAGGAGCTGCAGCTGATGCGGGAGCACCACCAGCGGCGCTTGGCAGAGGCACAGCGGGTGCTGCATCAGGTAATGTCGAAGAGCGGACGCATCTACTGGCGCTGTGATCCAGGCGACCAGAAGCAGCATGTGGAGGAGAAGACCTACTCGCGCGTGACCCGCCTGCTGCAGGGCTTCGTGGAGAACGAGATCAACCTGAACGAGGGCCAGAACTGCTGGGGCACCTGCGATGATCACCACGACAGCAGTCCCACGGGCTGCTATCAGCCGGAAAATGAGCTCTGTGGCCAGCAGCCACCCTGCAAGGGGAGGCTCTACAACTGCGGCTTCGTCGAGTCGGATATGACCATCTGCCCGGCGTCCAATGACTCTGTGCGGCGGTACGAGTACATCTCCTTTGGTGATGGGCCCACACTGGGCGAAAAAGGGGACGGGGAGTGCAGGGCCAAGGCGGTGGAGCCCTCCTCCTGGTCGTACTGGCTCTTCTGGCGCTGCCACTACTGCTTCTGCCTGTGCGACGAGCCCGGTCCAAAGTCCGATCGCTACTTCAACCTGCGCGACTCTGTCTCGGATTTCGGGCGCAACAGGATCGTTACCGGTGTCAGGTTTGTGAAGCACCACCGCGTATTCCACCTGCAGCTGCAGCAGGGCGAGCTCCTGCCCCGCGGGGCCATTAATATCAGCTCCCTGGAATGGCAGCCCCTGGAGGAGCTCAACCTCACCGATTCGGATCTACGCGATGGCTACGACTATCACACTTTGAGTGCGGACAGCCGAGCCCTGGACCTGGATGAGATCGTGGGCAATGCCACGCACCACGTGGTCACCGGTGTACGTTTCCGTGTTCTCAACAAACACCTGAATCTCGAGGTGCGCTTCACTCCCTTTAACTTCTCTACTGGCCTCCTGGTGGAACCGCAAACGAAGAGCTATTGGCTGGGAAACACCAACGCGCAGCGCCAGAAGCTGATTGTGAAGGACGGTGGTCTGCCCACCGCCTCTGAGCTGCCGTCGCTGCCGCTATCTAAGACCAACCAGTTCATGGAGTTTACCAGCTCCAGCCGGGAGAAAGATGCGGCCCAGAACACAGTGCCCTTTGTGGATGTGCAGGAGGTGGTTCCTCAGCCGCCGGTTCCGCTTGTTGGCCTGGGAATCTATCACAAAGGGCGACCCGGCTACGGGGGTTTCTTTGCCCCCAAAGTGGTGACCTTTGATTTCTCCTCGAATCTGTTTGATTCTCTTAACTAAATGCTACCAATTTTGTGCTTTTATACTTGACCAAGGGGCCAGTGGCTCAAAGTGAGACAGATACAGGGAGTTAGCCTTAAGACAAGCCATTTAACTTGAACAAAAATTAAGAACTAAGAATCTGCCATAAGGTACATGAACCTATATTAACCATAAAACATTATTATAATCATTTCGAAGACTAAAAATAATGCTTATTATCATATATATTTTTATGTTCTTTCAACATTATTAATCATAAATAAATTGGCATTCAAGAGTCATGTTTTATTTTTTATTATTTACTATTTATTAGAGAAACCTCACCAGTCTAGATGATTTAGATAAGTTCTTAAGTCTATTTATTTTGAAAACCAAAGGCTTGGAACTTTCGCAATCTGCTAAGATTGCACACTATTTCCATAATTGCCTTGTGATATAAAATATTAAAAAGAAAAATTAAACAAGGGGCTTACGTGATTCTAATAAAACAAAGATCTGAGATCTCAATATAACAAAAACAAAGACAAAATGTACACAATTTCTCATTTATAAGAACGTCAAATTACCCTGTAAACTATATAAATATAGAATAAAACACAGAGTACAGTAGTTAACACCTTACACTTACCTGCAATAATTATTTTTTGAAATTAACGTTCCGTTGTCGCGCTTACGTTGCACAAACGTAACGGACGCAGCGGTGAGAAATCCCTAGCGCATCACCTCGTCTGCTCCTCAGAGCTTGATCTCAATGTCAATTGAAGTTGGAATTGAACGCCGATTGCTAACCACATGTTATCGGAGCTTTTGCGTCGCAGCGTCCAGCGACCTCAGTTCCTCCTCATCCAACATCTGAGCGAAAGACTACTCTTAACCGGGGCAACCGCACTTTACTCACAAGCCCGCGACAAGATGACTGACGACATTGCCGTAGATGCTGCCAAGAGGACGGCGGCTCGCACAGCCGTGGACCAGTGGGTGACCGAGGACACCAAGATCCTGGGCATCGGCAGCGGCTCCACCATCGTGCATGCCGTCCAGCGGATTGCGGAACGCAGGTGGAAGGAGGGCGAGCTGGCGGATCTCATCTGTGTACCCTCGTCTTACCAGGCGCACCACCTGATCTTGGACTACAACCTAAACCTGGGCGACCTGGACAGGAATCCCAACATAGATGTATCCATCGACGGAGCCGACGAGGTGGACCGGAAAATGGTGCTGATCAAGGGCGGCGGCGGCTGTTTGCTGCAGGAAAAGGTGGTGGCCAACTGCGCCAAGCATTTCATTGTGGTGGCCGACTACACCAAGAACTCTGCCCGCCTGGGCGAGCAGTGGTGCCGGGGCATACCCATTGAGGTGGCCCCCATGGCCTATGTGCCAATCAAGCTGCAGATTGAGGCGCTCTTCGGAGGCGAGGCCTCGCTAAGGATGGCCAAGGTCAAGGCTGGACCAATTGTGACCGACAATGGTAACTTCCTGATGGACTGGAGGTTCATTGCCAACCGGGAGTACGACTGGGCCGAGGTCAACACGGCCATCACCATGATACCCGGCGTCCTGGAGACGGGTTTGTTTGTGAATATGGCCCACAAGTGTTACTTTGGCATGGCCGATGGCACGGTCAAGGTCCAGAATAGGTAGACTGGCACTTATTCTCCTTTTTCCTTATATATCTATTACGTTTTCCTGAATAAAGTTGTGAGCAGTCATTTCCAAGGCTCTATTTTGCATTAAATGGTTTAAATTCGAGCTTTTCTGGCCTCCAGGACCTGCCTTGGGTCTTTCCAGTCAATGAATCGAATGGGAAGTGTGCGATATCATTCGTTTATCACAATTTATTGTAAATGGAGCTACTTAAAAGACATGGTAACACTCCAATTTCAGTTTCCTTTTACAAAATAAACAAAATATCGTCGTGTCTGTGTGTGTGTGTGGTGGTGTGACTACAAAAATAAATTTAAACAATAAATAAACTACTGAACACACCTATCATCGGATGGACTGTAATCCTAGAAGGACTTCTTGCTCCGTCCTGGGAGCACGGTCTCCTTCAGATACTGGAACAAAGAGAGCAGTCCCTGCTTCTTGTTCCGCGAAAAGTAATTGCTGACCACGTCGGGACTGCGCCGGCTCTGGTCGCTGACGGTGGTGGGCAGGACGCTGTCGTTGGCGCTGAGCGAGACGAACAGGGCAAAGGGCACGATCCACATGCAGATGGTGAAGTAGGCCAGGACCTGGTTGAATAAAGAAATAAATTATACTGGGAAAAGTAGGTAATGACCCCCTCTCCCGATATATCCACTAACCTGCGTAAAAGGCACATACACGCTGGTGAAATACTGAAAGGCCAGAAAGTGATTGACCACCAGCATGGCCAGGGAGCCCAGCAGGGGCAGCGACAGCAGGCGCACAAAGGGGAATCCACCCATGATGGCCAGGTGGAAACCCTGAGCCACGAAGCCGCAGATAATCATGCTCCAGGGCAGGTCCTCGAACAGCATCAACAGGATGTACACGAAGATGGTGAAGCTAATCATGCCCAGAATGCACTTTCGCGCCGCCGTGGTGTACTCCTCCGCCAACTCTGCCAGGTAGTAGAGGCCGGCCACTGAAAGAAAAAAGAGTAGACGTTGGCACCAAACAAAGACGGCGGCGGCGGGTGGCCTCACCTATGGACAGGGTGAGGAACACTATCTGTATGCCCAGGGACACCCAGCCCAGAATGTAGAGGAAACCCATGATGTGTACTTTAGCCGGAGAATCGGACTATATAATAGGGTATATTATATATTTGTATGTATTATATAGAGGCGGCTCCAATCGGCCGACAAAACAAAACAAACCGATTGGTGTGGCTTCAGGGAGGGAGCTACAAAACGCTGGTCCCTCTGCTTCTGCCCGGTGGTGTTTCTCGCTGAACGGCACACGGTCACACTGTTGTGCAAAAAATAAGAGCGCGTGGTATTTTCCGCCGCACGCTTTAGATTTCGTCACTTGGAGCAACGCTTTGCTGCGTTTGGACTCCCTAACTAACTAGGTAAGCGGCTAGGACTAGCTGCCCAGCGATTCGCATCCAATGTCTGCGGGCAATGAAGGCGAGGAGGAGGCGGCAGCGGCGGCGACTGCTGCTGCGGCTGAACGCGAGGCGACGCTGATGGCCGAGGCCGTGGCTGTGGCCTATCAGAGCGAGGACGAGGCTCAAGAGATGGCTGCCCAGGCGGAGGAGGAGGAGGATGCAGGTGAGGCAGCGCCAGATAACCAAGAGGGCGAAGAGGAAGCCATGAGCGAGAGCGGCACCGGCGATGGCGGCGAGAATGCTGAAAATGACAGCAACGACAGTAATAGCGGCGAGGATGGCGGCAATCCAGAGGAAACCGCTGCCGCCGATCGCCGTCAGGCCACCAAGAGGGAGCTAACAGCAATCATCGAAAAGTGGGAGCAGCAGCAAACCCAAAACGGCTACGATCCCATACCCACTTTGAGAAGGTAACAAAAGAGAAAAAATGCTCTAGGCAACCTTGACTATAACCCTTTAAACCCGCAGCCTGGCCGAGATCTTTGAGCGCGAGAAGGATGTGTATAGACGCAAGGACCCGGATCCCCTGGACACGCGTCATCCCTACCGAGCGGATCCCAGCTGCCAGTATGGACTGCTGCTGAAGCTGCTCTTCCGCAAAGATGCGTTCATGAGCAAGGTAGGGTTCCTCCAGAGTTCCCAGCTTAGAGACTCACCTTTACCTTGCAGCTCCTCAGCGATTACCTGCGGGAGAACTACTTCAGTCGCCAGGGCGTGAGCCGCAGTTCTCTGGAACTCAACATCCTGGCCTGCCGCCTCATCCTGGAGCTAATGCCTGGCCTGGAGACCACAGTGGTCTTTCAGACCGCCGACGACGACGGGACCATCAATCGCATCTACAGCTGGGCGGAGGACAGCATTGAACCACTGCAGAGCTATGCCACCGGCCTCCTGGCGGATGCCATGGATGTGAGCGACATAACCATCAACTACAGGGATCAGAACATGCGCCTGGTGCCCAAGATGATCAAGCGCCTGCACATGCTGCTGGCTATCAGCAAGAGTGCCGCCTCCGAGGCCAGCAACACATCGCTGCACAATCAGTCGGCGGACAGCAGCACGGCGTCGGCGAACATGCTCAGCTGGGTGGCCTGTGCCAGCAATCAGTCCGCTCCCCAGTCGCCGCAGCACAATGGCGGTGGCGCCGGAATCCCAGCCGTTCATGGCGATGCCTCCAACATGTCCATCTTGTTCGAGAACAGCCGGGATGCCTTTCCCGTGTCGAGGTACTACAAGCGCATGTACATACCCATGCATCCGCCGACGGCGGACACCAGCCAGATGCTGATCATGCGATACCTGACCAGCCTGGGCGAGTATCAGGAGTACCTGGCCATGGCCTTCGAGAACAACGTGATGCAGCTGATCTTTGGCTATCTGGAGAACCTGGATCGCCGCGACACCTGCCTGGCCTACGAGGTGCTCAAGTATCTGGCCTCGCTGCTGTGTCACAAGAAGTTTGCCTTGGAGTTTATTGCCCACGGTGGCCTGGAGGTGGGTTCAACGCGATCAAATCCCTGTGGCAATAGATTCCCCTTAACCTTGCTTCCCTCCTGCAGCTTCTCTTGAAGGTTCCCCGGCCCAGTCTGGCCACCACGGGCGTGTCCATAGCCATTTACTATCTGGCCTACTGCGAGGATGCCATGGAGCGCATCTGTAGCATGCAGCGTCCGCTGATCTCGGAGCTGGTGCGCTATGCCCTGTGGATCCTGGGGCGCTGCCACGACTCCTCCAAGTGTCATGCCACCATGTTCTTCAGCCTGAGCTTCCAGTTCAAGGTCATATTGGATGAGTTTGATGCCCAGGATGGCTTGCGAAAGCTCTACAATGTGGTGAGTAACCTTTAGGGGAAATGAAAACGTAGAAAGGTCCAGGACGTAATCCAGTTTATCCACACAGATCTCCGTGCTGAAGATCCTCGATCCCAGCCACAATGACAGCGACAACGACTCGGAGATCAACGAGGACCAGGAGTGCGCCTCGCGGCAGATGGTGCGCCATGTGTGCGTGGCCCTCAAGCGGTACATGGAGGCGCACTTCTTCTACAAGTACAACAGCTTCCTCTGCCAGCACTACGCCGCCTCCTCGTCGCATTTCTTTAGCCAGAATCCCACGGTGGCCGCCAAGCTGACCTTTGACCAGCTGCACGACCAGATACGCACCCTCCAGGAGCACACCTCGATCCGCGCCCAGTGGCAGCCGGTGGACCAGCTGATGAAGCTGGGCGGCATCACCATGCTGCTGAGGATCATCGCCTTCAGCTACGACTGGATGAACACAGGACGCTCGGAGACGGTGCGCTCGGCCCTGGATGTGCTCAGCGTTTGCTGCATCATCCCGCGGGTGTACGTCGTCCTCTGCGAACGCCTCACGATGCTGGACAAGACCACCACATCAGGCTTCTGCTCGGTACTGGGCGCAGCCGCTGGGGAGATAACCACGGACGCGGAGGTGCTCAAGTCGGCGCTGGCCGTGCTCTGCCACTGCGTCTGCTCGCCGATTATCCGCAATCCGGACAGCAGCAGCGCCGGCGGTAGGATGATCAAGTTCGGGAACTCGTCGCGCAAGAACAAGGCCAACAACAAGTACGCCGAGGAGCTGATCGAGCGCGTGTGGGAGTCGGTGTGCTCCAACAACGGCATCGTGGTGCTACTCTCGCTGATGCAGACCAAGGGACCCATCACGGATGCAGACTGCATCCGCGGCATGGCCTGCCGAGCCCTAGCGGGTCTCGCTCGCTCCGATCGCGTCCGGCAGATCGTAAGCAAGCTGCCGCTCTTTGCCAGCGGACAGCTCCAGACGCTGATGCGGGACCCCATACTACAGGAGAAGCGGGCGGAGCACGTGATCTTCCAGAAGTACGCCCTGGAGCTGCTCGAGCGGGTGTCGGGCAAGACGAAGCCGCTGAACAACCCGTTGGATCCGTCGCTCTCCAACATGCACAAGGCGAACGTGATTGCCCAGACGCGCATCCAGTACAACAAGCAGCAGCTCTACCAGCTCATCTTCGAGCACCTGGAGAGCAACGGCCTCTCGCAGACGGCCCAGATGCTGCAGCGCGAGGTGGGTCTGCCGCTGCAGACGCCGACCACGCGCAACTTCCACCAGTCGCCGTTCGACTACAAGACCCTGCCCAGCGGCGGCAGCAGCTCGCTGTCCAGGAGCCGCCTGCGCAGCCGAATGCAGGATGTGAATGCGGCGATTATGGCCAGCGGTGAGCCGAGCAGGAGCTTCAGCGAGGACTCCCTGCTGGCTGCAGTGGGAACGGTCGCGGGAGCTGGAGAAGCAGCCAGTGGCAGCAGCGGCATACCGAACTTTGGATGCTTGAATGCCAGCAGCCAGACTCCGCCCATCAAGATCCGGCGAACGGAGCGCCACCCGTCGATGAGCTCCTCGGTCAGCCGCTCGAACGTCATCCAGAAGCACATGATGGAGCCGGGCGGCATGGCCATGGGCCTGCCCGACGACTTGGCCCAGCCGCATCCCAACCGGGTGACCCTGAACACCATCGTGACGGAATATCTCACCAACCAGCACTCGCTGTGCAACAATCCGGTGATCACCTGCCCCCAGTTTGACCTATACGAGCCGCACAAGTGCCCCGATCCGCGGCCCAGTCGCCTGCTGAGCTCCAACTACAACCTGACCAGCCGGCATGCCCGCACCCAAGCGGGCTTCAATACAAGCCGTTTTGATCGCCGCTACGTCCACACCCACTTCTCGCCCTGGCGTACCCTTCGCTCGGCGGACTACGAGGACCTGGAGTTCACCTGCTGCGATCTGGTGGGCAAGTACATCATCGTGGGCACCCAGCAGGGCGACGGCAGGGTCTTCAACCTGAACAACGGCGTGGAGCAGTTCTTTTCGAACTGCCACAACTTTAGTGTGGATGCGATCAAGGCGAATCGTGCTGGGGATCTGGTCATCACCTCCAGCTTTTGGCGCATCCCCACCAGCATCCTGTGGTCCATAGCCGACAATGAGTTCAAGCTGAAGCTGCGCCTGCCCGACGTCACCTACTGCGAGTTTAGTCAGACATCGCAGGATCGCCTGTTGGGCACTCAAAATGAGGTGAGTTTTCTTGCAGATGCGAGAGGAGCATGCATCCTTAACATTTAGGATATGATCTACATGATTTCGTGATTGTTCCTTTGCAGTGCGCCGTCTTGTATGACATAAATACGGGCACCAGGATGTCCACCTTTACTCCAACCATCCCGAATCTTTACACCAAAAACCGAGCGACTTTGTGTCGCACAGATGAGCTGATATTGTCGGGTAAGAAATATAAACAAAGATATAAAAAATACCAACAAATACCAAGCCTTTTTTACAATATTTTCTATTGCCTCCACAGATGGCGTTCTCTGGGATGTGCGTTCGGGCAAGGAGATCCACAAATTCGACAAGTTCAATCAGTGCATATCGGGCGTCTTCCATCCCAACTGTCTGGAGGTGAGCCTTCCGTTTAACCCATGTTTCTCGACTTAATTAACTATCTTCCCATGCAGATCATTGCCAACACGGAGGTCTGGGACCTGCGCACCTTCCACTTGCTGCAAACGGTGCCCGTGCTGGACCAACGCCAATGCACCTTCTCGCCCATGCACGTCATCTATGGTGCCAGCTTGGGCGCAGACAGGGATCACGACTCGGAGACGACCACCTACGACACGAGTTTCAATGTGCTGGACTCGTACGACTACTCCAGCATAGCTACCATTGATGTGAAGCGCAATATAAATGACCTGAGCGTCAGCGCCAACGGGGGCCTCATCGCGGTCGTGGAGGACTACAGCGGCTACGAATCGAAGCAGGAGACCTACGTGAAGATCTATGCGGTGGGCGTGAAGAAGGGCGAGCGGTCGGAAGAGGTGCGTCCAACTGCTAAGGATCTGGGCAGCGAGGTGGACGACGCATTAGCTGCGTCGTCCTCGGAGCCGCATCAAGCGGGTGCCATCGATGCCCATGGCGGTCATTCGTCCATGTTGGAGTTTGAGGCGGCGCTAGCGGCCGAGGAGGAGTCCCGTCAGATAAATCCCGCCGCCGCTTTGTACGCAAATCCGAATCTTTCCCGCCAGCATGCAGCCAACAGCTCAATTGTTGGCGTGCGACGGCGAGCACGTACACTGGGTGGTAGCTACGGGAGCGGGAACGGTAGTGGCCACCCGAATCCACATCTTAATCCGAATCTAAATGCCAGCGCTGCAATCGATCTGCGAACCCTTATGCGGCGTATGGATGATATTGAACTAAATATTATGTCTATGCTTGCAGGAAGATGATGAGGAGGTGCCCGAATCTGATGAGGACGGTTCGGATACGGGCTCCGAGAGTAAGTGATGTGCTATTCCCGAGTGGCTCCTTCAACGTCTTACCCGCAAGCAGCATTTACTTTAGGTCCTGACTTTATGGGTTTCCCCATGCTGCGGCGCAACCTCAACGGCAACGGCAACAACGATGACGAGGACGAGGATGATGATGATGATGACGATGATGGGGATTTGGATGACGGCGAGCTGCTAAGCAGTGATGAGGACATAGACGTGGACGTTGACGGAGATGGGGACGATGATGCCGAAGACGATGTGTTTGACTATTTCCCCAATGTCGACAGCAGCTCAGATGGTAACTGCTCCTTTGCTCTACATCATTAGATTATTATAATGTAATTTTGTTTCTAGAATGAGATTCGTTCTTCCTGTCCTCTCCACACCTCTCCTGTTGCTGTTGAAGGGATCCACCCCACCATCGACGCTCAGAGACAGCTCGTTGCCAATCTAGGATAAGACGGATAATATCAATAAGCTCTAGCTCATAAGCCTGTTACCCCCTGTTATTTTCCAATTTTGTACAGAAAAAAAGAAGCAAAAGGGAACATGAAGTAATTAAAATTGCAAATACAACAATTGTCCAACAATTTCGATGAGAAGTGTACAAACCCAAACTGAGAATTGCATAAAACTTTTGCTATTTAAACAAATAAAGTGTAATCTTGTTGGAATTTTGGATAGTCTTTTCTCTTTACTATTTCTGGATTGGTTATTGCTTAATCTGGGAATATACAGCCTAGCTGGGTCACATCGGGAGTCGGTATGCCTACCAACTTTATCTTATCGCCTTGGTTGACGCTCCAATTTAAGCAATAGGCGGCTGCCACCCCTCCTAGCAGCAGTTACTCACTCGCCGGTGACGTTTGCTCATCGAAAATCGACCCGAATCTCGGCCCGAAATCCTTCACCAGATAGATAAATATGGTGATATTCTCGGGTCGTTCGTTAGCCGATCCACCGATCGGTCAGCGTTTGTCCGTTTAAATTGCAAATTCAGTTTCTATTTGTCCACTGACCGACTCGCGCGTGCTCCGGCGGCAGCTACAGACGACTCCAAGAACTCTGGAACGGCGGAAATGTTTGCGCTAGCTAAACCCATCGGATGTTTGGCCTTGGTGCTGCTAGTGGTGACTCTTGGCTCGGCCTTCGAGGAGCACCCTCACTTTTGCATTGAGACGGAGCCGCTGCTTCTCTCCGAGATTGATCGCCATGTGGTGATGCCCAGCGAACGGGATCTGCAGTGTCATATTAAGGCCACCACTCTGACCCTAAAGGAGAAGGTGAATCAACCAAAGGGAATGTTACTTATTTGGAAAACCTTTGGAGTGCAGTTTTATCTAATTTTGTGCTAATTTATGCGCCTCTCTTGGGGTTTATTTCAATGCAGTTTGTTTTCTAATCAAAACATTTGATTCTTATATTCAAATAGTATTCATTATTCCCTTAAAGAGCTTTGCCCATAAACACCTTACAATTTCTTTAAAAATCAAGACCTCACGCAACTATACTTTAGCTTTTCCATTTAAAGCCACATGACCTTCCCTCCCCCTGACCAAAAATGGCAAAATCTCAGCTCCAAAGTGTTGGAAACCAGTCTCGGTGATCGACATCCTTAAGTGACTTGATCCAATGCCAGGTGCTAGGCCATAAATGTGCCACCTCGAGTGGCTATCAGCCATACTCATATGTTTTCCAAATTGAATTAGCTTTTGGCGATAAAGCAAAAAGCAGACAATGGTGCCCAGAGAGGAAGACTATAGATAAGGCCGTTCCGGCGGCAGTTTGGTGCCTAGATAAGTCCAAATACTACCACCTTTATCTGTCTTTAATCCGCAGGCGAGCCTCGTAGACACGCTGTGCGCCGATCATGGATCCACCACGGTGCACAGGGACAACCATCACTTCCTGCGGCTGCACAACGGCGAGCTCAGTGGACGCGGCGCCCAGAAGGAGCTGTGCGCCAACAGTGCCGACTCGGTGCTGGCCTGGGTGCCCTACCACACCGTGCTCAAGAACTATGCCGCCGAGCTGAACCCCAAGGAGCGACTGACCTACATAGCCAAGGCCACCAACGTAGAGCGCGAGAAGACAGAGCTGTGCCACTTCCGGCACACGGATCTGGTCAATGCCGTGACCGACAGCCTCTTCACCTGCGTGGTCATGATATTCGGGGACAATTTTGTGAGTGTTTCCTCCAGGATTACCCCAAGATCGCTCATAAAGATTGAATCCTTTCCAGTACGGCCTGGAGGACAACATCAATGTGCTGGTGGAGCTGGAGCCGCTGATGTACCAGCTGCGGAACATCACCTATCTGCCCTGGCGCAACGTCACCAACAGCTACAAGATGCACCTGGGCGACAGCGTGCTCCGGAATCCGAGCGGCGAGCGGAAGCCCATCTACGGCAGCCTCAACTACGCCTTCGTGGAGAAGATCGAGCTGAACACGACCACTGTGTATCGGGACGAGCAGCATCTGGCCAGGCTGCCGCTGCTCTTTGAGCATCGCGGCTCGGTCCTGCAACTGGACGAGCACGGCGTGGGCGGCTTGGACGTGGCCGAGAAGGCGTACTTCGGCCGCACCATGGACGCCAGGAGCGAGGTGAAGGTCCAGGTGATTGGCCAGTGGGTGGACCAGCAACGGGAGTTCGGCGCCGACATCTACGAGTACTACGGCCACGGGTTAAGGCGCTACAAGCAGCCTCTAGCCGGTGCCCGACTCACCTTCGTCCGGATTGACAACACGGAGCCGGTTTTCCAGGCCCCTGAATCGAATAATCTGGCCAAGGCATCGCTTTTCCGCGAGCACAAGGCAGGAAAACTGAAGGAGAATCAGACCGCGGGAAACTTTACCGAGTGGGAAAATTCGGAGTTGGACGAGGATGAGGATGAGCCGGGCTTCTACGGCTGGTTTGTGGTCTGTGCCCTGCTCCTGGCCCTCGCCGTTGTGGTCGGTCTGTATCTCGTGATACGCACGCAGAGCCGGCGGAACAAGCAGAGGCAAATGTACGATTTGGCCAACACAAATGTTCCGGCGCCAGCCTAAAAAAAATCCATTTAAAATTTTAATTTTAAATCATAAGTTACTCCGAAAATAAACAGAGATCAACAGGTGTTCGCTCTCCGAAATGTCAGTTCGCTTAAACCGGGTTGGCAGGCCCGCTGCCAAAAATCCTTATTTTCTCATCCTACTTTTAATGGGTAATTAAAAAGTGTTTGGTCGTGTGTAAACCGTTCGGTGAAGTGTAAATCGAAAGTGAAATTGTAAATTAAAGTGAAATGGTTACATAGAACGTGTAAATAAATGAAAAACACAGCGAGGGCAGCAGTTGCCGGATGTCCCAGGCGGGCCTTGGCGGTGTTCCAGGCTGCAGTTAATGGATTGAAGAGAAAAGGTAAGTCAACTGAACAACTGTTTATACCTAAAGGCAAAGTGTTTTAAGCAGTGTCTATTGTTGAGTCCAGTAGCAAAAATTAAGTAATCAAAATAAAAACAATGATTTTGCGGCCGGCGAGGCCTTAGTACCTTATCGCCGCAAGCGAGTTGGCAGGCCCGCGATTGCAACACGCCTATCATCTCACTCACACACAGAAAAAGACAGAAAGACAGAAGCAACTCTCGCGGCTGCAGAGAAATTCATTCATCTCATTGAACTTTATTAATTGCGTTGGCCCAGGCACAGACATCTAGTTATTTCATTCGATCGGGTCGCAGAGTGACCCACTGGTGTGGCATTTGTTTTGATTCTGACATCCCGTGCGTGTCGTGTACCCCCCACCATAAATATGTGAATTTTAGTGGAAATTTTGTGTGACGCGGCCATATTTGACGAAGTTTTGTGTTTGGATGTGGATGTGGGGCGAGCTGCGGAAATTATATAAAAATTGAGCGCAGGTAAGCGGCTGAAACGGTTGAAAATTGCGCCAGCTGAGGTCCCGGGGAGAAAGGTGCATCGAGTGCGGGAGTAAGTGAATCAAATCGCGATTCAAGTCGTGGATTATGTATTTGTTTCGTTCTTTGGGACCTGAAAATATATGATTTTTCGCTCACACCAACACCAAGATGGCAAATTGTGTATAACACTATAGCTGTCTCTGTTTGGCGCAGGAGCTACCAGACCTGCGAACGGCCCCTGTTGTTAGCAGGAGCGCCTTAACAGCGCTGTTAGCCAAAAGAGGATCTGCAATCCGAAAATCAAATTTAATTAAAGTTAATTTTGGCGGCAAACGGAGGACTCCTTGCGATGCACCTTTAGGGGACGATATGTCAGGGTGTGTGCTAATCTTTTGTTTTTGCAGCATAACCCTAGAGATCTACCACACACGAAATGATGGACCGCAAGAAAGCCTTGGAACTGGACAAGATCTGCCGTCTGTGCATCTCGGAGCGCAAGGAGATGCGCCCGCTGTTCAGCGAGAAGGTGCCCGAGATGCTGATGGACATCACCAACGTGCATGTGGAGCCCACCGAGGGCTGGCCGGACAAGATCTGCGTGCAGTGCGTCCACGCCGTCAGCCGGAATCATGCCTTCAAGACGCTCGTCGAGCGCAGCGACAAGGAGCTGCGCGAGTACATCAATGGCCTGACCGTCCGCCTCGTAGCGGAGGAGCAGACGGCGGCGGCCAAACAGCAGGCGCTAGAGCGCAAACAGCAAAAGCAGTTCCAAAAGCAGCAGCGGCTCCTCGAGGAGCAGATGCAACAGCAGCAGCACCAGCAACAGATCCTCCAGCAGCAGCACCAACAACAGCCTGCCCCGGCGGCCAAGCCCAAGCTAAAGCCTTTGCTGAGAAAAGGATCGCGGCAGCACAAGCAGCGGCATCTGGAGGCTGCCCCAGCCCCACAGCCAGCCCAGCCCCCTCCGCCGCAGCAGCAGCAGCAGGTGCAGCTCCTGCCGGAACCTACGCAACAGCAGCAACAACCGCAGACCCTGCAGCAACAGATCCAGCAGCTGCAGCTGCCCACCCTTCAGCCCGCTCCCGCCCAGCTCCTGTCCACGGCCGCTGCCACTACGACGCTGCCGCAGCAGATCCTGCTGCCCAACGGCCAGTTCATCACGACGGCCCAGATCGTAGCTCCGCAGCTGGCGCAGATTATCAGTACGGCGCCGCAGGCTACGGCAAACGGGGCAGCCACCGCCGGCCAGTCCCAGTTCCTTCCCCAACTCTTGCAGACGCCGGGCGGGCAGACGCTACAGATTGTCCAGCAGCCCAACGGCACACAAACCCTGCAACTGGTTCAACTGGTGCCCCAGAGGACGCTGGCGCCCACCGGAGTGTCGGCAGTTACTACAACCACGACGACATCAGCCACGGACATGGGACACGGCCACCATGGCGGCGTTTCTCTCGCGGATGCGGATGTCCAACTGCTGGAGGATGGCTGCGAGGTGGAGGACGAGGACTTGGACGAGGTGTATGATCAGCTGGACAGCAAAGGGGACCACAGCTTCGAGACCATTGTGCTAGACGATGACCAGCAGCAGGATTTCCTAAAGGACCACCATCAGCAGCAGCAACAGCATCATCACCACCAGGTGCTGATCGACGAGGATCTCACGCAGAGCGAGAGCCAGGAACACGAGTACTTTGACGACTTGGAGGACCACCAAGAGGCGATGGACGATGTGGATGGCGACATGGAGGAGCAGCTGAAACATGAGGAGGAGGAGGAGTTCATCATCGAGGAAATCCAGCTGGAGGACGACGAAATGCTAGAGGATCCCGATGCAGAGGCCATCAGCCCCTCGGACTGCGAATACATCACGGACGACCACCAACCGCATCTGTCCGGCGACGTGGACGACGTGGATGACGTGGACGATGCCGACCTGCAATACGCCATTATGGAGCCGCCGGACGGCGATACGAGTGCCGAGATAGACCAGGCCTTCCTTGAGCATGAGCAGGCACAGGCGCACCATCAGCAGCAGGAAGAGCTGCAGAGCATATCGCTGGAGAACGCGGTGGTGGAGTTTAGCCAGGCGACGGCGGACGCCATGGGGCCGCCCACCCTGAGCGTTAGCTCGCCGAGTCCCACGCCCAAGCGGGCCAAGCGCGCTCACCAAGCAGCTACATCAGCCGCCTCCGCTGGAGTCACCCTCGAGCCCTGTGACCATCAGCCACCCACAACTGGACATTCGACCATTAGCAGTAAGCTGGCGGCAGCCAATTCCCGTCAACTGGTGCAGACGGCGAGTGTTATTGCCGCCGCTGGAGCGGATGACAACTACGAGATCGACGCCAATCTGGTAACGGAGTTCATACGACAGCACACATCGCCGCTGGGGTCGGGCAGGTACGTGTGCCACCTGTGCAGCACCGAGTTCCGGCAGTTCAAGGGCCTGCAGAACCACATGCATTCGCACACCAACTGGATTCGCGCCAACTGCAAGAAGCAGCCGCAGTGCGAGATCTGCCTGAAAAGCTTCAAGGGCCCCGGCATGCTGCGCATGCACATGAAGACGCACGACGCCGAGTCGAGCACGCCAGTCTGCACCATCTGCAATCGCACGTTCAAGTCGAAGGCGATTCTGTACAGGCACCGGCAGACGCACCAGCAGCGAGCCTACTGCTGCGGCGTGGCCAACTGCCGGAAGAACTTCTCGTCGGCGGCGAACCTTAAGTGGCATGTGGAGCGCAAGCATCCAGAGGTGGTGGAGCCACTGTTCAAGTGCGGCGAGTGTGGATCCTTGTACGAGAGCGTCGATGCCCTGCAAATGCACGTGGAGACGACGGATCACACGACGGACGTGCAGGTGGTGGGCGCCGGGCAGCCGGACGACGATGGCTTCAGCGGTGCGGTGAGCATCGTGAGCAATGGCACCGACATGACCAGTCTAATGGCTGGCCAGGGTAGTACGACTCTAACGGGAGCCACTGGCTCCGCCGGCGACACACATGCCGTGGTGGTGGGCTCCTCCGGGGAGGTGTACTTTGTGACGCAGGCGTAGCCAGCGGAGTACGCCGGAGCAGTGGCTCCCGGCGAGTGCCTGCTCGGCATCTAGATGACCACTTAGCTGTAATATATATACATATATATATTTTTGTACTAGCAATTAGCACAACTTCACAAACAAAATATTGCAATCCTAGATTTTTGTCGTAGATCTTGTCTAGTAAGTAGCTCGTCTAGGCTAAGATTCACTCGAATTTTGTAAGCAAATATGCGAAACCTTGGGTAGAGGGCCGTTCAGATCAGGAGGATCTAGGGATCCCTCGACGCGAACGCCTAGCTAATGAATGTATAAAATCCTGCGGGGACTGTGTGCCAGTTTTTTGTTTTTATTATTTTATTATTATTTTTCAAGGAGTGCCCACAAACAATTTGTACTCCTTTGAAGTCTCTTTGAAAAGAAGGTTTCTAAAAGCAGGAGATACATTATCTTGTGTAACATTCTAGGACTTATGAATTACCTTGCCTGCTTTTGGATCCCAATTTTTATGTTTTTCGTTTGAAGAAAAACCATTTTCGTGGGCACGTCTCCTTTTTTAGCGGGAAATTACCAGACTGGCATATATTTTAGGCTAAAACTATAAACGTATTTCGGCTTTCGGTTATAATTGTTGGGCTTTGAAAACTTGTAAAATAAGTGGAAGAAAACTGTTTTAACTGCAAACAAAATAAATTAACAAAACCTCTTATAAAATCCACAAAATGACTTTCTCTGTGCATGCACTTGTATTTATTTTTAACCATTGTAATCCAATTGCGGTTGAAAAGGGGGAAAAAGCCCGGAAAAACAGCAGGAACCGAAAACAGAATTTATCAGCAGCAGAGGGAAAAACAGCAATCAAGCCAAGGTCTTGTCGTCTATTGATTCCCAATTGCCACGTGGTGTGCCTGATGTATTATATCCTATCCGGTGGAATATCGCTAATTGCAGCAACATAAGCACATATATTGAGTAAAGAGGTCCGATCTAATACAACTACATAAATATTGCGTTCAATATCATATCAAAAAATATTGAAAAAATTTGATTCATCAAAAGAAAATTGCATCTATCTTTAAAGTATTTTTTTTTTATCAATTGTCAACCAATAGATATTTTTTGTTGTAAGTATTTTGGTTGAACAAATGTAGGCATCTTGTCGTAGACCTTTTTTATTTTATTTATTATTATTTACAAATTAATAAAGAAGGCAAGGCTTCCGGGATCTCTGTACTTTCCCATTTAAAATTTCCACCAAATAATCTGTTGCAATCAGGCCCCCGCCCTGTCACATGAAATTGATAATTAATTAGCAAATAAGTTGCATCAATTGGACTAACATTGTGACAGTGAAAATCGCCAGTCTGGTATTTATTTATTTTGTTCAGATTATTTATGGCGGTCAGGCGAGTGCTGTTGCTGAATGATAAGATAACCAAACAGCGCAGCCAGACGTTGTATGTATTTTGACTGGACTTTTGTATTTTTATACCCTTGCAGGGTATTTCAATTTTTATCAGACGCTTGCAGTGCAATAAAGGGGTTATTTCAGGCCCCATCATCAACAAATATTCTTGATCAGCATCAATAGTCGAGTAGATCTAGCAAAAAAACTAAAAAAACAATACAAACTAACTTTGGGAAGCCGAAGTGTGTATACCCTTGCAGTTTGCCATAGAAATCAGGACACCAAATCAAAAATCTATTATAACTCAGCCAAAAAATCATTAAATTCAATTCGGAAAGCTTTTCTGGGCTAGTTTTTTCTAGACTAACAAATCTGCAAACAAAATATTAGTTTTAAAAAAAATCTAAATTTTGGCCATTTTTGAGAATTTTAACGATGTAACCCCTTAAAAAATATTGAAAAAAATTTAAAAAAAATTTTTTTCTCCGAAACGTCTAGAAAGACTCGCCTGTTAATGCTGATCAAGAATATATATGATTTATGGGGTCGGAAATGACTCCTTCAGTGTTTTCTAAGCTTCTGACTGAAATTACAATACCCTGCAAATCAATAAGAAAGGGGTATGATCAATTGGTTTTGGTGCCCTGATCCGATTGCAAACTGAAAAAGTAAGCTTTCTTTATTGTGTTTTTTTTTGGCTCTTATTATTATTACATTTTATTCAACGTACAATATTTTTCCATCCAGCTGTTCATTCGGTTTATCAACTGCGGAAAAGCCGCCCCTCTTTGTGACCTGCCCCCAAAAATTCCTGATGAATAAATTATAAAGCGTACATAGAAGTGCGTCGTACATTGGTATTTACATCGATTTTGTTGAGGCCTTAAATAATTTAAAGTTTACCTTTTCCTTGACTGCATCTATAATTTGATGTGACCTTTTAAGAGGAGTTTTAGGATGAGTTTTGGGTAGAGTTTTTAAAGGGTAACTTGTTTTTTTTTTGTATTGCTAATAAGGCTCCCATATTAAAAAGCTTTGAGTATTTTAGGAATACAAAACATACACATCTCCTGCTTTTGTTTTCGGGGCTCTGACCTTTAAACTCATATTTAAAAAAATGCATTTGCCATATTGTTTGACTGGAAATGTCCTTGAACTTTGATCCGTCCGAAAGAAAACTTGGCCACGCAGCCAAAATGAATGAAAAAAATTATTAGATATATATAATTCTTGTGGGATTTAAAACGTACGAATAGCCTATAGGTTTACACTCAGAAAACCCAGTTGATATTCTCAAGAAATCAGTTTTCTTTATTTCTGGCATGTTTCTCTTTGTGTATTGCAAATATTTCTTGAATATATGTGTATAATTCTAGCAAGAAGACACACTATCCTTCTTCGCAGCCCAACAGTTGTCCATTTATTTCAAATTTAATTGATTTGACACCGGGGAAAAGTGGAGGGTTTCGTTTCGTAATAACTGCCTACGAATTAATTCCTTTGATTCAGATTCTTCTGTTTATAAATGCACATTATTTTGGCATTAATATGCGTTCGTTTCGATTCGTTTATTTAAATTTTTAAATGGGGGAAAAACTGCGACGTCATAGAGCAGCAACATGCGACATTAGTCACGCCAAGGTCGAAAAAGAAACTACATTTTCAGCGACCTTTTGGGGGTTGTGTGTGCCTTTCGGTATTTCTAATTCTGTATTTCCGCCAGAACGCAATTGGAAAATCGGTGCAGTGCAATTATAATTATTAAAAGTATGAGTATTTGCCGAAATATTTGCACCGAAATATTATTAGAAATAAATATAGAATATATAGAAGAGCACATGGGAAAATATGATCGTTTTTATCATCAATATTTCATGTTGCGATGTTCTTTTTGATCTTGTTGATTATTAAATCAATATTTCATCTGCTCTTGGTGTTTTAAATTCTAATTTTGATTTTATTTTTGAGTCATAGGTGCACTTTTCTTCTAATATTGTTTCATTTTCCTTCTCCAAATGTCACTTAGAAATCTAATTACATCTCTTAAGAATATAAATGCTTAATAGTCCAAAAGTTAGCTTCGTTTTTGTTTATTTACACTTCCAAGTGGGTGCCCGAGTCAAAGTCTCGCAATTCGATCCCCTTTAAAATGCAGTCTTTATGCCATTTGAGATTTGTTGAAAACAAAAATATTTTTCCCCAGAACGAGTTGGGGCTCTGTTTGTGTCATTAAACCGACCGACCGACTGACTGAGTAAACAAAAATCAAAAACAGCCACAGCGGCAGGAAATATTCACCAGAATGAAACTGAAAGCGAGAATATTAGGTATTGTTTAGAGGATTAAATAATGTTTACAGATCTTTGGCGCTGATAGTGATCGATCAGCGATCGGTCATAGCGCTGAGATTTCCCAGACACAGGGCTGTAATTCTGAGAGGGCCAAGTATGGCAAACAAGACACACTTGTTAGCCATTTTCAGTGGGCCAAAACCCCTGCTACGCCCCCTTAGCGTACCCGAGAAGCAGCCGCATTGACGCAATTGAAAAGAATAACAAATATGTTTACTTGGCGCCGCCGGCCGTTTAGCAAATAATACTCATAACTTGGCTTATTACGAACAACAAATTCTGGGCACTGATTTTGGCTTTTCGTTCTGTTTCTGCGTACTAATTTTCACCTGCAAATTTAATGGTTTTTGATATATATTTTAAAGGGTTTTTGAAGATTTTAAATAAAGAAAAGTAATAATAATAGTAAATATATATATTAAGAAATACGTGAATAATGTAATGAATCGTTCGTTTCATGTGATTCCCTTGAATACAAAAATGATAAAACAATGAAGTCATCAGCCTGTACTACCCTTTGTGAGTCAGCTGGAAGCTAAATTAATTTCAAATAAATTAATATGTAAACAATAAATTTTTTAACTTTAATTACGAATAATTGTTGTACAACAATTAAAAGGGTATACCACCTTTCGTTAAGGCTCATTTCCATTTCTTGGCGCCTACATTTCGTCACGAACCTGCATTTCACACGTCGAATAGCATTTTGTTTTGATTTTTCCACATAGCATTGCTTCAGAAATTCTATTTTTCTCTGGCAGAGTCCATAACCTAGGCTATAAGGTGTTATTCTAATTAGGAAATACCCTCTCTGCGATAGCAGAAAACTTATAATGCTTTCCTTATCTACCTACCATTAAATGAAGGTTGATCTCTTTATGGGCCCACCACAAATACCCCGAAATCCGGGCAAATACTCTTCAAATATTTATATAATTCGTACAATTATAGACTGGCTGCAGATCGTGGCAAATATTTTTAGCATTATCGCGGATGCTGCTTTTTTGCTGCTTGCGGCGCAATTTCAGTTTCATTTCCGATATCGGCTCTTCAAAAAGAAATCCCCAAGTTTAAAGAATAAAATGGGACCAATAAGTATGTATTATTTAATGTGGGGGCGCACGAGCTCGCTCCTCTTCTTATTTGGCCGGTTTGGGGCGTGTGCTATTGACATTGTAGAGCCATTTGGTCATGAATTTCGCTGTTTGACGACGTTCGACGGCATCGTCTGGCGGAGAATCTCTTTTGGCTGAGTGTTCCGTTCGTCTGGCTGTCGGCACTCGAGCGAAGAATTTCTGCATCTCAAGGCTCGCTCGCGATCTGGTTAGATATATCTACAAATTGTACCCCTTGAAGTCTTTAAACTGGGTGAAGGATACAGATGAAAGTGCAGTCGTGCCTCCCGTTGTTCTCGTTTCTCTTAGATCCTGATAATATGCAAAGATCAAGCTGATAATTGTCAAGAGTTTTGATTTATGATGAAATATATGACGGTCAGGGGTACAAAAATGAAAGCTACAAAGATTTGGTAGTAAAAATCTGGTAGAAATAATAAACTAAATGATTCTTTAACAGTAACAAAATCATTATAAATCGTTCTGTGAGGCCTAAACTCAACTCTTACCATTAAACCGTAAGAACCCAAAAGTAAGCAAAAATTGAGAGTAAATGACCGATAATTATCTGTTGAGTGCCTGGGAGCAGTGGCCGGCAAGGGTTTTCTATTGGAGAAACGTGGCAACCGGGGCAGAAACACATGCAAAGCATATTTATCATCGAATGCCGGCAATTGTGATTTGGCAAATGGCCAGAGGAACACAGACATTCCGCCCACAAACAGCTGGGAATGGGAATGGCAGCGATTTGGCGTGGTCAGTGCCAGGGATTGGAATTGTGGTAACTATTTTGATTGGCCCTGAATCCACGTCTTTGTCAGGGGCGAGCAGCATTCCCGCGTGCCCGGGGGCCTTCTATTTTCCCCTGGTTCCTCCTCCGATTTTCCGACTTTCCCCACTGACCCCACCGAATGCGGAAGTGTAGCCGCCGGCAATGTGGTCATCGTAGCGCCATCGTCGGCATCTTCGATCACGGCATTAGCTCGTGGCCATTGTTCCGGTAACCGATGACGTCGCAACGTCGCTCCCCCTTAGACAGATTCTCTCTCTCTTGTGTGTTCTAATCAAAGATACGAATACGAATCGTATCTAGATATTTCAGGAAATGCTTGGCATAGTCCGAAAAGTAAAATTTCTAGAATTGGGGGAATTCTTCTCACCAAAGAGAGAGAAGCGTCAAAGAACCGAATACTTTTTGGCTAGCTTACTTTCTATAAGTGGCTTTTCAATGTCAGGGTCGGTTAAAAAGAGACCTGTTGCAGTCACCGCCTACTTGGTACTTGTATTATAGTACTGAAATGCTACTGAAATGCTACTGAAATGCTAAGATGCCATGTCAACGGATTGCCCGCTAAAAATAAACAATTTTTCATTCAACACGAAATTAATAAAATTTCATTTTCGGCCTGCCAACAGCAGAAAATGACAAACAGCAGAGATGTTGTATAATTTGCGAATTAGTTTTGAAAACTGAATGAAATTCAATGGGAAAAATTGTAAATTATATTCATTATTGCGACAATAAATTAAGTAGCTGACTTATGGGATTTTTAAATGTCTAATTGGTAGTATTGTTTGTTTCCAAACTGTATTCATATTTTTTCGCCTTGTAAATCCCCTTTTTGTTTGTAAGAAAAGAGTTTAATTACTGTTATTTTCTACCCCATGAGTCATTAAATTATCAAACAATCTGTTCTTCTGTCTTGACTAGCTATAGTTTCGAATTGTCTTTAATTAATTCAAGTCAATTGGATCGCTGACTAATGGAAATCAGCTGATAAACTCAATTTATTCGCCGCGTGTGAATTATTACTATTGGCCAAACAAGTAGGTAAACGAATATAAAAGACGGGGCCAATCTCTCCGATTGTTGTCGAGCAATTCCAGCTTGTTGTTGCAGCTGTTTGTCATTTTCAATTAGACTGAGCAACTGGCGCGTGTTTTCAATAATACTTACTATCGATACAGATACAGTACCTCAGCAGACAGCCAGGCACGCAGTGGAACGATCAGAAAAGCATCTGAAAGAACCCCGAAATCGCCTCCTGGCACGCACTAGCTCAACAGTGGTGCTCTCTGCTAGGATAAGCCACTAATGCAGGCCCAAGGCCTACCTACATGTCCTTGCCAAGGGAAAAAATCGATGCTGCACCTGCAGGCGAGGAGCAAGGTCGTGGTTGCCCAGCCATCCGTCAGATAAATAACTCGTAGCTTTGAGTAATTACTTATCATTTAATTGGTACCTTAAGTCCGAGCGAAATCCCCAAAATGATTGATGCTGATGTGGCGGCAACACCTCCTTAATTTCATTGCCCACAGGCTGAGTGACAGCTTCCCTTTCGCCTGTCACCCAAATTGGCCCACTCCGACCGAGCATCCGGATGAGTAAGCCATTGCCAGCAACAGCGGAACAAGCCCCAAAAATATATACACAAACATCAGAATTCAAATAGTCATGTGTATATATTTGCCCAGCAATAACATACGTGGATATATATACTTTGTGAAATCTGCCAGAGAACACGAGCGATAAAATGATTTCTAAAGTAAATTGGGATTTCAGAGAGCATTAAAGCGATCAAAAATTTAATTAATGACAGATTTCTAATAGGAATTTAGATGGGCTTGAGTGCCAAACAAACACGTGTGCCATAAACAAGAAATGACGGTTAGTCGAGCATCTGGGAACTAATTATTATGAATCTAAAAATGCTTAGATGTGTGTAAACACACTGAACTTTGTCCTTAATTTATGGCCTACGGTCATCTCCTTCCCTCTTTTTAAGTTACAATAGAATACATATATGCATGTCCTAGAAGGAAGTGGCCTCGCCTTTTGGCTGCATTCAAAGTCAATGTCAAGGATGTGTGTGCGCTTCATAGAACAATGGCAGAGGCGAGGCGACAAGCGATGTGGCTTGTGGCGCCCACTTGCCCACTTATTATCCTAGGCCTTGGCAGTGGCCTTCCCATCCGAGACCGAGAGCGAGACCAAGAGCGCTCCTCTGAATAATTTATTCATGGGTGCAGCACTCTAAGGGATGGGGGCTGAAATTCAGGCCAACTCGCTGGCATAACTCTTATCGGATATGGATGGGTTTCCCTGTGGCAGCAGGAGGAGGAGGAGGAGCCAGGCCTATCTCGACAAGTTTATCACCCATTTTGGCTTCTGACTGATGTAAAAATACCCGAGTGTTGCGTCACTTTTGCCATTTTCCCATCGAGAACGGAACCTTTTGACGGTTTATTTCGGGATGTGGGGATGTGCCAGAGAAATAGAGAGCGAGTTGAGCCTCACGCGATATTATATTCTGTGTGCTCTGGTTTATTACCTTTCCTAGTAATACCCAATACCTGGCTACCAGCGACGACGTCGCCGGCAAACACTTTCGATAATGGCAAACTATCTGAAGTAAGTGTAATTGTATCTGTATCTTTTGGTTTCGTGTTACGTGCCAGACACTTTGTTCTCCGAGTGCTGGGAAAGTTCTAGAGGCTAGAGGTTGGAGCCTAGACCTAGCCAAATTCTTCAGTGAAAGCTGGGGGGCCATAAAACATTGAATTGAAGTGAAATTCCAGACACCTGCTGATAAAATCGCAGAAACGCTTGACTCTTGATTGCATTATCGGAAATTTCTTGCTGCAAAAATACAATCTTTTTATAATAATAATATGAACATCGTCTAGACAAGATAGAAGTGACTGATTCCGTATTTCGAAAAGATCTTACGCTTTCTTCAGGGTAATCATATAAATGATTTTTAATTTATTTAATTGAATTGAATCTTTCAAGTGAGATTCCCAAGAAAATGCTTTTCTAACAGCCAAAACAACTGCTGATAGCACACCATAGAGATAGTAATACAGTCGAAGTATAATCCCTGACACTATGTGATAAAATCTACCGATTGCTGCCACTCGAGAAGCAGTTGAGAGCCTTAATCTCTCGCTGATTCCCCCGAGTCAAGAGCTTCCAGGCGACAGGTAAACCAATTGAACCTTTAGATTCCATTATTGTGACCATTATGGAATGGAAAATTCTGCGATAAGATGTGAACGATAACGGCAAACGGAAGGTTTGTCAACAAAAGAGCAGCTGTTGGCCAATAGCCACTCCTCCTCCTCCGTCGTACGTTGTGTTTTCCGTTTTCGCCTTGGTAATTTAATTAGGCCGTTCTCCATTCATGAGTCCCAATTATGCGGAAATCGCCCTAGAGCCCGGTTCTCTCTCAGTGCCAAAAAGACTATATATGGACGCTTCCGTCAACAAATATTTGTGCTGGATTTTATATACCCTAAAAAGGGGTATTACAGATTTCTGTCAGCGTTGAAAGATACATTTTCGAGCCTATAAAGTATATTGACGAGCTTTAACCGGCGAGGTTCATTTCTGGAATTCTATTACATTTTCATTGTTTCATTGCCCCCATTGCCCCCAGCAAAGGGTATAGGAGCATCGGCATCCCAAAGATACATAGCTTCCTTTAATGTTTTTTATACAATAAACAGTGGGCAGCCGGCGGAGATTAAGAGGAAAAAACAGTTTGCTTAAGAGATTTTCCATTGTTTATTGTGGTCTGTCACAAATAAATTGGTTTCTTGGAATCGCTAGACTGGATTTCCCAGCTTAGAAGCTGGAACGGGCGAGTTCTATTTTTAGCAAAGTATCTGTTGGATACAATCGAGCCAGGACACTGTTACCACGGCAAAAACGCCAAGAGCTTGGCTCAGTGTCGTGCCCTGGGACAATTTGTCATCATTCCAATCCAAAATCCCAGGAAAATCGGTCGGAAAATAAGAAAATGAACTTGTGGGCTTCGAAAGAACACGGTACATGTGAGAGAGCTGCTACACTGTAAGAAATTCTTGGCTTGGTCGATTATTTTGCAAGAATTTAGAAACATTAATTATTCAACTTCATTTTTTGATTATTCCTGAATAGTATAACAATAACAAACAAACATATCTCCATATTTATTTATTGTTCTATAATCTCATGCAAGCTTTTTGGTTGAATTTCTGTACAGATACTTTTCTAAGTGTAGCTATCTGACAAAAGTATCTGGAGAGTGATGGAGTTCAGTTGGTTGACTCGCTCGCACTCGCACAGACACCCGCTGGCTGAACAAGTGCCAACCATCTCACTCTCTCCCATACCAGAGAGAGCAGCGAGAGCGAAATTGAGAGCCAAAGAGAGCGATGTGGTCGCTCTTTGTGGTATTTACGGCCGTTTCTTGGTATATACCAAACGCGTTATGTGGGATTTTGCTCGAAACCGCGAATAGTCTGCGGGAACCTATAAATACAAGAGAATTTTGAGCCAGGAGAAAAAAATTTAGTTTTTACAAAACGGGAAATCTGACGGAAGATCTGACGCGAAAAGTGAAAAAGTGTGTGACAAAGTGCAAAATAAGCCAAAACGCGCATGTGAGAAATCAAATTTGATTGAGAAGCATAAAATTGTATACATATCAGAGCACCCCATACGCGTGTGTGTGTGCGAGTGCCAGTGCTTGCAAGATTTTCTCCGTGGAAAATGCAAAGTGAATGAAAAACCCAGCCTAGGACAGCCAGCGAATTGGAAACGAGTAACTCGCATTGGGGACACGCAGAGGTGTCTCGAAAAAGGTAAATTTGTTACTCAAAAACGACGCCAGAAAGCGATTAGCGATTTTCGACTTTCTGTGTGTGAGTGTGTAATTTTGGCGTACGTGTGGCGCGAGAAGAGCGTGTGTGTGAATTTTATTTAATTTTTTTTTTTTCGTGAATGTGTATGTGTGTGTATGCACTGTAAAAATAGCTGAGGAAAGAGAGAGAGAGAGAGAGCAAGAGGGCGGCGACGTCACCGTTCACGCAGAGCCAGTTCAAGTGGCGTTTCTTTCTTTCATTCCTTTTTTATGGTGCCTCTTTCTTCTCCTGCTTCTTCTTGCCTTTTGGCTATCATCTCTGTTTTGTGGTTAATCTTTTGTTTTGAATACGTTTTATCTACGTCTGTTCGGGTTCTGTGTGAGTTTGTGCCTGTGTGTGAGTGAGAAGCTGCTGTTTTGGTGCTTACTGCTCTTTTTGGTTTGGTTATTTTTTCTGTTTTTTGTTTTTGCGAGCACGTAATTCTTAGATATCGAACGCACAGCTGCTTTTTGTTTTGATACGTAAAATCCATAGTCAACCTGTCGCGCTGTGAACCTTTTGATTAAAAAACCAACAAGAAAAAGCTGAAAACAGGTTTCTGGTGACGTATATTTCAACCAAAATATTATGCGAATATCTGGCTGTTAAAGTTGTAAAATCCCCCAGCGAAGAAGTAGCAAACTTTTCCATTACACTGCGCGTTTAGCAATGACTAATTGCAATTTTAAATTGCTTATTTGAGTCTCAAGTGCCTTGAGTTTTAATCGCATTTGTTTGTCGCAAGATTTAGCTTTCGTTTCTTTTGCTGCTTTTATTGTTTTCCTTTTCTTTGATAACTGTTGTTTTTCGTCACTCCTCTATTTAGTCACGGGGCGCTACTACTTATATCAGGACTTAAAAAAACTCCAGTTTAAATAATTTAAATAAATTTGTCTATATTATGGGGAGAATAAAACAAATTTTTTTTGAGCGAAGTGATTGTTATTTGATTATTGACAAAAGCTTCTCAAGAGAGTATTAAATTTTTATTAAAATATATTTATAATTAATTCCCACAGCCTTAATTACATATAATTAAAGCTAACACAATTTGAATTTCTTTATTTATTTTGTATTTATTGCTAGGGAATTTCTATCCATTTATTTGCTAGCTGCGCCACTTTTATGACTTTTGTTTTTGTTGCTAGGCAGCCAGCGAAAATTGAGTTTCAGTGCGATTATTACTGGAATTACTGGGATTGCTGGCAGAGGCTTATCAGTGGCCATAGTTCACTCACTATAGATGAGAGGGAGGTACGGGGTCCAAACAAACAAAGGCAGGCCTCCTTTTTGTGCGCTGCGCTCTCATTTGAATGCCAGTCTGCGGGTTGGGGAGGAAAATAAGCGCAAAAAATAATAAACAGCTCTAATTCCGCCTCGTTTCGCTTTGCTTCCTACTTCATTTGCAAATTGCAAATTGGAAATTGCAAATTCAGTGAGTTCACTTTGCTTGGCAGGCTACCAAAATCCAAACAGAGTGTTTACTTGCCGAGTTCAATTTCCTCACTCGATATCTATATTTGTATCTTTGTATCCCTCCTATTTCGCTGAAAGGAAAATTCTTTATTCACAGTTTTTGAGTTGTAATTAAGACATTACTTGTAGCTGGGGAAAACTCATGACGAAAGGTGACTTACAAATGCTTAAAATACGGTTTCTGGTTTTTGCTGTAATTTATTCTCACAATTTTAGTGATATTTATTCTCAACGTGTTCTTATTGCTTGATATTACCTCTGAGCTTATAAACAAACAAATGCTCGCAAAAGGGCGGTTCCCATCTTACATTTCTGTTCCTAGCTATGATTTTGAACAGTTTTAAAAATATAATATTAGTATACTTTAAATGCAAAGGCTTAAAAATTAAAAAATATATATATATTTACTTTGCTTAACCTTTGAAATACGTAGATCTCTCTTAATATTCCTCTGGCCAAAAACCAGATTGAAATGAAATTGGGAACAAGACGCAATATCCAATGAACCCCTCCATGCGGAGCCTGTATCAGTTCGATCGCTGAAATTTCAAACAGCAAAACACATTTGTTAGTATGTAAATGAAATTGAGCTAATCAATGTTTGTTTAGCTGGCAATTCACACTCTTTTCCTTTGTGTTTCTTTTTTTATTTTGCCGTCTGCTCTGTCGCCGAGTTGCCAAATTCAACGGATCGGTGCTAAAGTGAGACGCTTTTCTGTATTATTTGTAAGCTCTATATATCGAGAGTGTAATAGGTAATGTATCTTTTGTGTCGATTACCTTTTGTTGTCACAGCTGGTAGAGGATGTGTGTTGCGCCTTTGTTTGAATTTCAAAAGCCAGCTGACAGCTGATTTGCCTATTTACCTCCCTCTGTCGTATTCCTCCTCACTTTGTTTTGATTTAGATTCAAAATTCAGATTGATTTAGCTTCACTCTGTGCAAAGTCTCACCGAGACGTCGAGTTCCTTTGGCGCAGTTGCAGCTGTTTGGGCTTCAGTCCCAGTTCCGTTCTCTGTCTGCTTTATTCGCTGTCGTTGACCCACTTTCAGTACACCTTATGTACACCATATACAAATATATGTACACACACAAAACCCCACGAAAGTGGAGCAATCGGGGAGTGAGCTGGGAGGTAGCAGATAGTTTTGCGTCGCACTACTTACTGTCTTTGTATTTCGGTTTCCCCAAAGTTTTCCCAGCGCGCATATTTATTTATAAAGATTTTGCTCCGTTTTTTCCGCTGGCTGATAAGGTCGTTCCCCGATCTTTGGCCGATCTTCAATCTCTGGCAATCATTTTCAATTAATTGTTTCAGATTAGCTACTAAGGATTGTGCACTAATGCCTTCCGTGTTCCAATCAATTTTCGCGACTTTCGCTTGACATTTTCGCGGCTGGGACATTAACGGATTGCCGTTCGTTCGGGGTAAACACTAATTTATTTAAAGGCTTTGGCTATAAATAACGCTGTCGAAATAGCCTTAGCTCGCTTGGAAGCAGCGATAAACTTCTCCGTATTGTTTTCTGCGGCGTAGACAAGACAACAGCGCGCTAAGTGAATCACCCCGACGAGAGTTAACGAACCTATCTCGTCAGCGGAGGAGCACTTGCGGTTAAGTGCCTTTCGTGGTTCCCCCGAAACGAGTATCGGACTTGCTAGTATCCAACTAGCTAGCTCTGGAGAACTCCCAATGCCGCCGTCTGGTCTGGATTACAGGTCCAGAGAGTCAGCTGGCAAGTTTGCATTCATTGTGTGTGCTATCTTTATGACGTCTGCAGTTCCCTATTTGCATTTCTAGTGATAAATAGAGGCTGATAGGCGTGTCTGCAACGCAATTTGCGTTCACAGATTATTAATATAATTTGCCAGCTTGCTAATTAGAGAGAGAGAGAGGGAGCCTTTGAAACATACGACTGACCGACCGACTGACCGTCCTATCAGCTCCGGATTCCCCTCCTCTCTGATACTCTTTGTGCACGTGCCTCACGCTTGACTAGACTTGGCTTCCATCCCCATCTTTCAGCCTGACTTGCAATTGTTTTCAATTAACAGCACGCTTCATTAAATGATTTCTAATATGGTAGCGCTCGGTTCACGGGTTTACTTGATTGCCGTGTATATATGGAATGGGTCTATTGTTGATTGCTAATAGAGATTGAGGGAATCGCAATGGGTGGTTCGAGTGGATCAGTCAGTCGCCCAGTGAATGATCTACAGCGCATTTGAAATTTGATATGACCATAGGTGTTATTGATCCTCGATCAGCTGAGATTTTGTCTAGCGATTAATGATCTTTGGATGGAAAGGTAATCAAGGTTTTGCCCTGAGTTGATCAAAGGAAATTTTAGGTATTTGATGAAGTTTTAAAACGATACTCTTTCTGTTTTGATTTCTAGGCTAGGAAATTGCAAAACGCTTCTTACCTTTCAATGAACTTTTTCTTAAAAGGTTTATCGTAGTCTTTACATCTAAAAAATGTTAGTTCAAGTTTGACAAGATCTTTGATCACTGCGAGAATTATGAAACATCTGGCTGGCACATTCCGATCCGCCACTTGATGACGACGATGATTCGTCATCAGAACAACCGCAGCCGGAACACGATTTGCATTCGACGTCTCGCGTCGCGTGGCGAGAGTGTTCCGTGGCGGAAATGACATTGAACCCGGCGGCCTGCGTTCCGAATGCACTTGCTCCGATCCGATGGGATCCGCTCAGAGAACGTAGACAGGGGAACCGGTTCCCAAGCAGTTGAGTGAACGTTCGCTCGGCAGGGAACGATGATGATGATTCAGATGATCAAGTGTGCGGCAGGTTAAGATGATCGCTTGTTTAACCCAATTTACAATGCAATTTATTGAGATTTAACCCCATTTTTCTTCTCTCTCCGTTGCAGACAGAACAAAGGAGCAACGCGCCGAGCGGAAAAAGCGGCCAGCAATCGTTACACTGTTTAGCGCGGCAGGGAATGGTATATTTCTTGGGGGATTGGGGCATGGGAGATTCTGACTTGTCGTCATATCAGCAACATGTTCCAAATATACAGCAGCAGCATCAACGTATCCATGGACGTGACTTACTCCTTCATCAACAGCAGCAGCAGCAGCAACAGCAGCAGCAACCTCTGCAGCAGTCCGCACAGCAGCAGCAGCAGCAACAACAACAGCAGCAGCAACAATTTGTGGCACAAATCTCTAGTGGCCTAAGCCAGTTGCAGTCGCAGTTGCAGTTTGCCAGTGGCTCCAACTTCCTGCAGCAAGGCTCTCCCTCGGCAACCTCGGTCTCTCCCACATCCCCCAACCAGCAGCCACTCCCACTTCCACTCCCAACCCAGCAGCAGCAGCAGCAACATGTTGGTCCTGTCAGCAGCAGCTCTCTGGTAACCGCCAATCTCCAGCAGCTGTCGGTGAGCAGCAGCAGCAGCAGCAGTAATAGTAACAGCAGCAGCAACAACAACCACTGCACACCCACCAAACCGCAGCAGCAGTTGCAGCAGCACCACCTATTACCAGATGCAGCTGCCACGCCGGACGCCAAGTCGTCGTCTAAGACCCCGCAGCTGAGCAAGGATCTCCTGGACAATGAGGATGAGGTGGCATTGCACCCGCTCTCCAACCAGGTGAGTAATACATAAAGGGCACAGGGGGAAGGTTACCTTAGCTAAACACAAAAAAATGGCGTCTTAGTCTCCATAATTTAATAATAATAGGAGGAAATGCTGCGCGAACGGTTACATCTTTTTGATTTCGTTGAGCAGGGCGCAGTAAAGGGACTGACAGAACTCCTCGAGACCCGCGTACGCGTTCTTCTCGATAAAGGCCTTGACCACCGCCCACACCGACTTTAGAAACTTGACCTGGGCAAAGACTTGGACGTCCGTGTGGTGTTCTACGGTGGCTCTTAGGCAATAGTGGACCTGGACGACAAATGTATCGGCATAGGGTATATCCTCGTTGACGCTCTCGACATCGATCGAGTACAGTTGCCCGGGCTGGCTGCATTCCCTCATAACCTGCGTCTCTATAACCTTGGCCGTTTTGGGCCCAAGATTCGCTTGCAGCGCCACGGTCACCGTGACAATTCGCTCATTTTGGCCTTTGGCATTGCGCGTCCAGCCTCCCATGGAAAGATCGGTGCTCTTGCGGCGCTCGTGGAAACTCTCCAGGAAGGGTGAGGCTGAGAAAAGCATGTTGAACAGGCGATCGACCCGCACACAAATTCGCTCCTGAAGCACCTTTCGTCCCTCATGGGAGGCACTGCAGCGGGCGGTCAGGTCTTCAAGCTTCAATTTTTCTGGAAAAAGGCGTTTTCTTACATTCTTTGGGGAAGGATGTCGCCTTTGCTCACCGATTGGCCCTAGGTTGTCATGGCTTTGGCTTACGATAGATCGCGTCCTCAGCTGCGTCTTTCTTTTTCGGTTTTCCGTCTGGGTGCCCGTGGTTTGGCCCGTTGGCCTCCGGTTTCCTGACTGGGTGAGTGTCTGCCTGTTGTTCTTGGACAATCTGGGTTGCAGATATGCACCCGTCACTTCCGCTGTTGCCACACGGGGAACGTAGTTATTCATGCTCGTGTGAGTGAGTGCGCCTGCCAAATCTCTGCTCTTGACGGGCCCTGTTCGACTTCATGTCCTAGACCAAAGGTGGTTCTTCCTTGTCATGTTCAATCAAAGCATTGTCTACGAGGCCATAAAAGGAAAATAAAAACAGACTAAACGCACAACTAATTTTGTAATATGAAAAAGGCAAAGTAACTGAGATTCCCAAATTCTCCCAGGTGCCTGTCTGGCTTTGGGAAAGCTCACACTTTCAAAGCCAAGAAGTGATGTCGTAGGAGGCGGCGATAAGATAAGATACCACTCATAATCAGGGTTAGGGCCACGCGCCTTCATCAAGTTCTTGCCGAAATCAGTTAGATTGTGTGTTTTAATAGCGAAAAAAACATCATAATCAAGCGGAAAGTTAAAGCCTATACTTTTTGTTGTTTTGTTTTATAAAAGTTGTATTTTATTTGGTGAGATTTATCAGGTACTTGGCAGGGGATTATTATTTAAAACAAACTATAAATTGTTTTTAAAGTAGAAGCTTAAGAAGTACCATTGTTTTAGGACCACTTCTTAACCAGAATATTTTTCTTAAATAATGTAATTAATTATTATTAATAACTAATTATTTGTTATTATTGCAGGTCGGAGGGCACACACGCCTGTTGCTGCTCAACCAGTCGACGGTGATCAAGCCGCTGAACCTGCGCGAATTGGACTTCTACCAGAACATTCCGCAGGACATACTGAAGTTTGTGCCCAAGTACAAAGGTAAGATACCGACTGTTTCTCCAAACCGAATCAGAAACCGATCAGATCAAACGTTTCAATACCAATTATGTATATCGATTTTGTCGAAGCGCTTCATTTGCTCTCTCGTTTCGAATTAACTAATCTCGTTCTATAAACATATATGCATTTAATGTATATAGAATGAAACATACTGAATCGCGCAAAAGCATTTGTCATGTGTCTTGAGTTCTCAAATCGCCAATTTTTGATTAAATCGAACCTTTTGTTTTTGTACTAACTCTCCGCAACGAAAAACTAAAACTAAAAAACAACTCAAAATCTGTGCGTTTGCTCCTCTTGTATCTCGTCCCTAGATAAAGCCAAGCAATCGCATTCGAATATCATTTTTATTTTTAGTGTATTCTCTCTCTAAAAACTACAACTATACTATATATTTATGTGATATATCCCTAGTCTGTAAGTTGTTTTATTGAAAAATTCAAATAAAAGCCAAGCACAAAAAAGAAAGCAAACAAAAAAATAAAAAAAATACAAAAGAATTGAAAAGAAAAGACTGAATCATATACAAAATAAAATATGTAGCTAACCATATAGCTTTAACGATTTGTAATATTACGAAATCAAAGATCGAAAATAAATAAGAAACAAAAAACGTGTTGTAAGCCGCCACATAATGCCACAGAAACCATACTCTGACTCGACGACGACGACGCCTGGAATAGTCTATATATATAGTCCCAGGTCGCCACCGCCCCCGAACCAGAGACCTTTTTCCGACACAAACCCTTTATATAGTTAGTAGCCAAAATATGGGTAAGTCGTAACACAAAAAATAATCAAATAAACAAAAAACCAACCCAGAAAACTCCAAACCCGAAAGTAAAAAGTAAAGTTAACCAAGTAAAGAACCGCAACTGCCTAAGCTCCTTTGAAGATTGTACAGTTTTTGCAAAGAGAATATAACGACCAGGATAAACTCCTTACCTGCGCATCCATTATATTCTCTCCGGTTTGGCACAAAATTTTACAATCGCCGATATTTGAAGAACCCCTGATGATGCACTCCCCCGATTCGGTACCATTACTTAGAGAAGCTGCTGCCCGGATCGGGGGGCGTGCGCTGCCCCTCCACTACATGTACGTCTATGCTCGTATTATCCAAAGGTTCGAGAGGTGCCTCTGCCTGAGACAGACCCGCTTGCGATCTGCCGACGAACCGAAACCGAAACCGGAGACCGGAGTCCGGAACGAGTCCTCCTCCTCCATGTCGGGCAAGGAGAAAGTCAAAGCCGAAAGTGTAAAGAATCTGTCTGAACAAAGAAAATCGAGTATTATTTTATATGTGTTTGCTCAGTGCTGCCTGCCTCTGCCTCTGCCTCAGCCTCAGCCTCCTCCTTCCCTCGAACGAACGTTGGTTGTGTGTTGTTGTGTGTGTAGTCGTCGTCGCCATCCACCGTCCAAACTCAACTCCACTCCGCTCGTCTCTTTGGATCTTAGGATCTAAGCTCTCTGTCGGTTAGAATGCTGGCCAAAGCCAATGCCAAAGCCAAAAGGGTTTGTATGAATAAAACACATCTACTTTATATTTTACATAAATATTACCAGTTACCAATACGATTACGCTAGTTAAGACGATTGATCCCACTTTCTAAGTACTATAACTACATATATTTATATGTTTAACTGTTTAAGTTGAGGAGTCGAAGGAGGCGAGAATGGATGCCCTTTTGTTTACTTACTTTTGCACCTTGTTAAGGGGTCTCTCTCTCTCTGTTCTGCACCTAGACTAGGAATAGGACTAGCTATAAAACATCCATTTAACCAGTCATAACAATTAAAAGCCGTCTTAATCTGATGCTGGAAAGGAGAGCTTAATAAAGACATTATATTAAAAAAGATGTGTAACACCAAACCTCTTGAAATTTTAAGTAAAAAAACCAGCCTTAAACGTTACTCATCTTATTTAATAAATAGTCTCTCTTTCCACCATTTCCCTGAGCGTGTTTTTTTTTCTGTCTGCTCAAAACCATTTCGTGTGTCGTCTGCTAAACCGCCATATATGCTAACCCAAAAAGGGAACCACGCCGCCTCCATTACCCACATCCTCCGCGTAACCCCAAACCCCATATCCCGCCGTGTCGATTCGATGCTAATACTACATACAACTTACAACCAGATGAGTTAGAGAAGATGAGTGTGTGTGAGCTCCACGACAACTTACTAATCTTTGGCCCCGGCTCGCCTCTTGTGTCTTGTTGCAGGCGTCATGCAGGCCACCACCATGGGCGGAGCCAAGCTGGACAAGCGCTATTCGCCCAGTTTTCGGGAAGAGGCAGCAGCTGTGCCAGTGCGAAAGATGAGCGCCTCCAAGAGGAAGCGGGATGAGGTACTCAGGTACGTGAATCTTGGAGAAATCTCACACTAAATCCCATCCTAACCAGAGATTCCTCTTTGCAGAATGAAGGTGCACAAGAATGGACAAGCAGCTGAGGTGATCAAGAGCATCTCCCAGCTGGACAACACCAATAAGCAATGTAAGTGAACCTCAATTTGATTTATTCCTTCCATAAATAGCTAAAACGTAATCTTTGTCCCTTGCAGACTTCCTCATGCTGGAGAACATCACCTCGCAGTTCCGCAATCCATGCATCCTCGACCTGAAGATGGGCACTCGTCAGCATGGAGACGATGCCTCGGCGGAGAAGCGCTCCAAACAGATGGCCAAGTGCGCGGCCAGCACCTCGGGCTCGCTGGGCGTGCGGCTGTGCGGCATGCAGACCTACCAGGCCGATCTGGAGCAGTATGCCAAGCGGGACAAGTACTGGGGCCGCGAGCTCAACGAGGGCGGCTTCAAGACAGCCCTGCACGACTTCTTTTACAACGGCTACCGGCTGCGCATTCGCGTCATCCGCAAGATCCTGCAGCGCCTGATGCAGCTGCGCCGCGTGATTGAGAAGCAGTCCAGCTACAGGTTCTACTCCTGGTGAGTTGAAGAGCTTCAAAAGTATCCAAGAAGAGAAACTAACCCAGGGCTTTCTGTATTTCCAGCTCCCTGCTCATCGTCTACGAGGGCTTCGAGGAGAACCCGATGGCTCATCCGCCTTCAATGGGTGTGGACGAGTGGCCAGAGGAGGCGCCCAGGTCGGCCACCGTGCCCGGCACCGTGTTTGACTATCATCCGGAAAACAGCATAGACGAAGACGAAGATCTGGAGGATGAAGAGGACGAGGCGGGCCACGAGGCTGGCGATGAACTGGAGCCGCACGACACCGACGAGGATCTGCATCTGGTGGCAGCCGCCGACAGTGGCAATGCCTCGGCCACCAACAGCAGCACAGGCGGCGATGCCTGCAACTACGACGCAGACGCCTCCAACGACTCCAGTTCCATGCTCAATCTGGCCACCCGGCGACACCTGCACAAGCGGGGCTTTGCGGAGGCAGCGGCGCGTGGCGTGAAGCAGACGGCCGCCAGCACCACCACCGATGAGGAGGAGGACGAGGAGCATCCGGCTGCCATGCCGCCGCCACGTAGTTGTGGTGTTATGGCCGCCAAGGCGGCTGCAGCTGCTGCCGCGGCAGCTGGACTGGCCGGGAAGGGCCAGGGCCAGGGCGCATTCATTCCAATCTCCGAAGAAACAGTATTCCTGGACCCAGAGCCGGCGCTGCCCAGCGTGACGACCACCTCATCGCCACATTCCGGTGACTCGTGGATGAACTACAGCAGCAACAGCAGCGACGACTTCTCCGGCCTGTCGGAGCAGATCAAGGCGGTGGCCAGCGGCCGGCAGACGGGCAACAATAGCAGCGACGACGCCAGCTCCGACTACGAGAGCAGCATCATTGGGCCCACGGAGGCCATGTTCAAGCGCTACAAGTCGCAGCAGTCCGAGACCGCCTCCCCGCCCCTCACTGCCGGCAATTCGAGCGTCTCCAACGGCACCAACACCGTCCGCTCGCTGGTCTCGCCCGCCTCTTCTAGCGCCTCGTCCCTCAAGTCGGTCAAATCGGGCGCCGTGAAGCGGCTGCGCTGCAAAGACGACGACGAGCAGACCGCGTCGCTCGGCGAGTGTGAGTCGCGGGAGGCCAAGAAGTCCACGATCACCTCGACTCCGGTTTCGGCCGTGTCCTCGCCGGCAAAGACCGCCGCTAGCGAGAGCATTGCTAGCCAGCAATCCCGGCTGTCCGGACTGCTGCTGGACAACAACGAGCAGCAGCTGCGCCACTCGGCCCTGCTGCTGCAGCACAGCTCCAAGTCGCTGGACATGTCGGCGCCGCCCACCGATGACAGCCAGTGCTTCGTGGACGTGCGCCTCATCGACTTTGCCCACACGGCCTTCGTGCCGCGCAATGGCAGCATGCTGCCCACGCCCGCAGCTGCCCCAGTGCACCATGGACCCGACGGCGGCTTCCTAACCGGCCTGGACAGCCTCAATCGCCTGCTCAACGAGATTCTGGCCGAGGAGGGGATCTAAGAACGCGGGGAAAGAGTACAATTTGATTTCAGAAATACCTAAAAGTGCGTTGAAAATTATGAAAAAAACAAAAACCTAATCTTTAGAAATTCGAAATGTGATTCAAAAGCAAACAAACCTATTTAAAAGCCGGATATAATAGACCTTAAATGTTGTAACTTTTTAACTTTTAAACCAAACAACTCGTAACTTAAGTACAGTAAAGCAGCATTTGTAGAGAAGGAAGGAGAAATGATGGATGGAGGAGGTATCAGAAGGAGATTGTAACAGTCGCTTCCAACAAAAGTAGATGAAAAGTTAATAATAGTTTGATAGATCCGCTTTGCAGCGGACCTAGGATTTAACTAATATGTGGTGAGACCTATTAATATTGTATTGAAGGTGGATCAAGCGTTTTTATACAACTTAGCCATTACAATACACTACAAAAATACAAAAGGAATATAAAAACAAGTGAAGGAGGATGCAAAATGACAAAGAAAAGCGACAGCTAGAGCGCAAGGATCAGTATTTCGTTGAATGTAAACTATGCTTAAAGTCTCTTAGCCCGTTTCCTTTTCCAATTTGTAGCGACGTTTCGGAAATCGCCAGAGTTTACTATATAAATATAACTGAAATAAACAAACACAAACATTTTTAAGTTAATCGTTTAAAGAGAGAAGGAGAACGCTATTAATACATAAATAATATATATTATATAGATCCTACAAATATTACTATTACTGTATTGTGTAATTAGAGAATTAAATGGATAAACATTTTGATGTATATTTTCACTTACGCACGTTTCAAAAGATTACAACAAATGTTCTACATACTTTAATGAAAATAAATAATAAAATGAATAATCATCTTTCGTTTTTATTTTTTAAAATTGGCGCCAAGGTAGGCAGGGTTTCGTGGTATTTTTTAGTTATTTTAAGCGATATATCGATAAATCAGCTATATCGGTGCTATCGCATTCGTTCATCCCTTAGACGATGTGTTTGCAATACAAATTTATTTTTAAAAACTCGCCGGGAACGCCAAAATCTCAGCGCAAATTTTTAATTTTCCCTTTCTGAATACCAGGCGATCAGAAGGCAGCAGTAGGTAATTTTCGTATAATTAATAGTCGAGTTTCAAACCATGACACATCAAATCGCTAGTCATGTTTTCAACCGTGGATCGTATTCATACTTTTGGCCATCCGTTGCAATTAAAACTTCTGTTTAAATATTCGCTGTTAACGTTGCTTGCTGCTGCGTTCTGGGAGCCTGGTGCATGCACTCGTGCATTTTTAAAATTTTAACTGCCATGAAAGTCCGGTGAAGCCAAAATCTCAGTGCAAATTTTTTATTTTCCCTTTCTGAATACCAGGCGATCAGAAGGCAGCAGTAGGTAATTTTCGTATAATTAATAGTCGAGTTTCAAACCATGACACATCAAATCGTTAGTCATGTTTTCAACCGTGGATCGTATTCATACTTTTGGCCATCCGTTGCAATTAAAATTTCTGTTTAAATATTCGCTGTTAACGTTGCTTGCTGCTGCGTTCTGGGAGCCTGGTGCATGCACTCGTGCATTTTTCAAATTTTAACTGCCATGAAAGTCCGGTGAAGCCAAAATCTCAGTGCAAATTTTTAATTTTCCCTTTCTGAATACCAGGCGATCAGAAGGCAGCAGTAGGTAGTTTTCGTATAATTGATAGTCGAGTTTCAAACCATGACACATCAAATCGTTAGTCATGTTTTCAACCGTGGATCGTATTCATACTTTTGGCCATCCGTTGCAATTCAAATTTCTTTTTAAATATTCGCTGTTAACGTTGCTTGCTGCTGCGTTCTGGGAGCCTGGTGCATGCACTCGTGCATTTTTCAAATTTTAACTGCCATGAAAGTCCGGTGAAGCCAAAATCTCAGTGCAAATTTTTTATTTTCCCTTTCTGAATACCAGGCGATCAGAAGGCAGCAGTAGGTAATTTTCGTATAATTAATAGTCGAGTTTCAAACCATGACACATCAAATCGCTAGTCATGTTTTCAACCGTGGATCGTATTCATACTTTTGGCCATCCGTTGCAATTAAAACTTCTGTTTAAATATTCGCTGTTAACGTTGCTTGCTGCTGCGTTCTGGGAGCCTGGTGCATGCACTCGTGCATTTTTCAAATTTTAACTGCCATGAAAGTCCGGTGAAGCCAAAATCTCAGTGCAAATTTTTTATTTTCCCTTTCTGAATACCAGGCGATCAGAAGGCAGCAGTAGGTAATTTTCGTATAATTAATAGTCGAGTTTCAAACCATGACACATCAAATCGCTAGTCATGTTTTCAACCGTGGATCGTATTCATACTTTTGGCCATCCGTTGCAATTAAAACTTCTGTTTAAATATTCGCTGTTAACGTTGCTTGCTGCTGCGTTCTGGGAGCCTGGTGCATGCACTCGTGCATTTTTCAAATTTTAACTGCCATGAAAGTCCGGTGAAGCCAAAATCTCAGTGCAAATTTTTAATTTTCCCTTTCTGAATACCAGGCGATCAGAAGGCAGCAGTAGGTAATTTTCGTATAATTAATAGTCGAGTTTCAAACCATGACACATCAAATCGCTAGTCATGTTTTCAACCGTGGATCGTATTCATACTTTTGGCCATCCGTTGCAATTAAAACTTCTGTTTAAATATTCGCTGTTAACGTTGCTTGCTGCTGCGTTCTGGGAGCCTGGTGCATGCACTCGTGCATTTTTCAAATTTTAACTGCCATGAAAGTCCGGTGAAGCCAAAATCTCAGTGCAAATTTTTTATTTTCCCTTTCTGAATACCAGGCGATCAGAAGGCAGCAGTAGGTAATTTTCGTATAATTAATAGTCGAGTTTCAAACCATGACACATCAAATCGTTAGTCATGTTTTCAACCGTGGATCGTATTCATACTTTTGGCCATCCGTTGCAATTCAAATTTCTTTTTAAATATTCGCTGTTAACGTTGCTTGCTGCTGCGTTCTGGGAGCCTGGTGCATGCACTCGTGCATTTTTCAAATTTTAACTGCCATGAAAGTCCGGTGAAGCCAAAATCAGTGCAAATTTTTTATTTTCCCTTTCTGAATACCAGGCGATCAGAAGGCAGCAGTAGGTAATTTTCGTATAATTAATAGTCGAGTTTCAAACCATGACACATCAAATCGTTAGTCATGTTTTCAACCGTGGATCGTATTCATACTTTTGGCCATCCGTTGCAATTCAAATTTCTGTTTAAATATTCGCTGTTAACGTTGCTTGCTGCTGCGTTCTGGGAGCCTGGTGCATGCACTCGTGCATTTTTCAAATTTTAACTGCCATGAAAGTCCGGTGAAGCCAAAATCTCAGTGCAAATTTTTAATTTTTCCTTTCTGAATACCAGGCGATCAGAAGGCAGCAGTAGGTAATTTTCGTATAATGAATAGTCAAGTTTGAAACCATGGCATTTCCAATTGGCAGTCGAGTTTCAAACCATGGAATTTCCAATTGTCAGTCATGTTTTCAACCATGGATAGTATTCACACTTTTGCGATATATCGATAAATCAGCTGTTAGGGTGTTATCGTCAACCGTTCATCCCTAGGCAACTGTGCGTATTTATTGTATTTTATATTTTTGTCAATTTTTTCTTAAAATAACGCTGTTAAGGTGGGATAAAGCCGCTTTAAAAGCAAGATAAGAAGGCTGCGCTTTCTGTCTTACAGTTTTACAATTGACAGCGGGCCTCAGCTTGACAAACGTAAACATTCTTATGTAATTCTCGGGGGCTAGAGGTTAAACCGCTTTCTGGAGCACACTAACGCTTCTTTCCCGAATTCCAGCGCAATAAATATGGGCGGACATCATCACGGTGAACCCTACACAGTGCCGCATGCCTCCACCTACAAGGTGGAGAATGTGCCCCAACTCGTGGAGGTGAAGGAGGCGCTCGGCCGCCAGGGACTGAAGGATCCATGGCTGAGGTGAGTGTCCTAATCCGACGATGAACTCTGGCAAACATACTACCTTTACTTCCCCGTAGGAACGAGGCCTGGCGCTACGAACCCAAGGCCTTTGGCACGCACAGATCCCGCCTGACCACCTTCATGTTCCGCGGCCTAGGAGTCGGATTCTGCGCATTCCTGGCCACCGTCGCCGTGGAGTATGGCCTGGGCATTGGCAAGGGCCAGGGCGGCCATGGACATGGTCACGGCCACGATGAGGGACACCATTAAATAGCTAATTGATTAAACTTTGTCGAACCCGTTCATTCGCAGTACATATATGGGATTTCACTAAAACTAAAAAAGTCTTCCGATCAGTTAATGCGGGGCTTCAGCTCGTCGTAGCAGGAGCGCAGGAAGATCTGGGGTTTCTTGGCCGGGTTAAAGTACTCGTGGCCCTTGGACCAGTCGTAACCCACGGCGTAGGCAAAGATCTGGCCGTTCGCGTTGAAGCCGCACTTTGTGATAGACTGATCCATGGCCTCGCTTGACTTCAACTTGGTGCGGGCATCCTTGTCCCAGAAGCTGAAGGTTCCGTCGGAGCCCACGGTCACCAGAGTGCCGTGAACCGGATGGAATGCAATGTCGTTGACGGCGTAAATGTCCTGGAAACCCGTGGTGCCCGTGGTCCGGTGGCACTTGAACGTGAAGTTGTCTTTGGGATTCGCCGGGTTCACGTACTGAATGGCCACGCGGCCCTCGATGCTGCCCAGGGCGTAGCCGGTGGGCTCCTTCTTCTTGTCCTTGAAGATTGATATGGTGCGATGCTGGTACTTGAGCGGGCTCTCCTGCCGCTTGTACTCCGTGGGGCTGTTCTGCAGCGAGTATATAATGAGGCCTCGGTTGGCGGTGCCCACCACGGCCATGGGGTAGTCCACGTCGGCGCAGTAGCAGCGCTCGGGCAGGTTGATGGCCATCATGGGGTTGGGCGACCGCGTGTCCCAGAACTGCGATCACAAAGAGGAGAGTTCAACATGTTGTTGCCCATGATGGATGCTTGAGTTTCGCTTACCTTTAAGGTCTTGTCCCAGGAGCCGGTCATCAGGCATGTGTAGTTGGTACCCTTGACCATGTGGCACGTCCTCACTGGGCCGTCGTGGGCCGCCACCTGCATGACTTGGTCGGAGGCCAGGTCCCAGAGCTTGACCTGCTTGTCGCAGGAGGCCACGAACACCTTGCTGCCGTCGTCTGACCAGCACACGTCCAGCACCGGCCCGCCCATCGTCTTCATCGACTTGGGCACGGTGGCGCCATTCTGCTCCACCTCCCAGCAGCGGACGCTGTTGTCCCAGCTGCCGGCAATGAGGAAGTTCTTCTGCAGCGTGCTCGGGCTGAATTCCAACGCCGAAACGGAGTCGTCCGGGGGCGAGGCCACCTCGAAGTCGTTCATCCGGTTGTTGGATTGCGTGGCGCCAAACATTATTTTGTGCTTCAGGTGTCGCAAAATGTTTGTTTTATTTCAATTTCTTATTTAGAGATTATTTTTTGTATTCTTCCCATTTGCACCAAACAATGCAATTTTATCGATAACCATAGAGCTGCGTTGCCACCTTTTAGAAATATAGAGGTTGTGGTGAAATTCACCACATACTATGAAAAAGGTGGCAGCACTGAGCGATATTATTTTCGCGGTGAAAATCGATGTTTAAAATAGCCATAACTAAGCCAAAAAACAGCATGTTATTTTTTAATTCAGTTACCTAATATGTATATTAAGTATAAAAATGATACAAATTCAAATTGTTTTTAATTTTTTACAGTTTTAACGAGGTGCTTATAGTCGAAGTTGAAAAAACGTAAGGCTTTGAAGTGAAGTCATTGGTGGAGCAGCTGCAGCCTAAACTGGGTGACCTGATGACCAACGAAAAACTATTAATATTATCAATTTAAGCTACAGGGAACTCACCAGAGCCTTGGCCAAAGCGAAACAAGAGGTTTGCCCGTCTACCTTTATATATAAAATAAATAAATAAATAAATATAAATTAATGTTGTAAATGGCTTAAGCCTTCATGAAATATTTAAATTCTTTAAATAGGTATTTAACCTATTTTTATATGATAATTTTTTATGCTAAGCAAAGCTTAAAAATCTCATAACTAAGTCAAAAACGCATCAAATTCAAATCGGAAAGCGCTTATATGCTAGTTTTTTCTAGGCTAACAAATCTGCATATTAAATTAAAAAATTTTAAAAATCCAAATTTTTCGCAATTTTAATGATGTAACCCCTTAGAAAATTTTGAAAAATTAAAAAATTTTTTTTTCTTTCTAAAATGGCCAGAAAGATTAGCCTGTTCATGCTGATCAAGAATATATATGGTTTATAGGGTCGGAAATGGCTCCTTCACTGCTTTGCAAGCTTCTGACTGAAATTATAAAACCCTGCAAGGGTATAAAGGAATTCCCATTATCCTAATACAGGACATGTATTTATGGGTATAAAGTTATGATTTTAATATGAAAAACTATTAAAAACAAGTACAGTAGTAATACTTTTAGTAAATAAATCATATCCTAAACTTGGTTCCTTTCTGACTTCCTTGAATTGTCCAGAAAATACAACTTCGCCTCTGTTAATTTCTCACCTGCCTGTCACTGTCTCAGTTGAGTGCAAAGGTGGCATGGCTCACGACGAATTTCGGTAATGTATTTGTGGCTTTTGTATTCCGCTGTCACCGTGAACAAAAAAATCCCCGAGAATTGATATTCGGCACTGGAAAGTAACCGTAACCAAGGGCACCGCTCCGCCAACCCATTGAAAAGCGAAATTTAATTAATTAATCGCAACAACGATAAAGAGACGTGTTTGCTGGGTACTTTTTAGTTTGTGACCCCAGAAAAAATGGGTCATTGGTCATTTCTGAGATGACATTGCATCAGAATCGGAATTCGCAGTGATTAATAAGACAATTCTCGGAAGTTGTGACTGGAAAGCATGAGATAATGGAGCCCCACTCGGTTATGCTGAGGAAAAGCAATGTTGGTTGGGTAGTTTACACAGCTCCAGTGAAAAATGTGAAGCACTTGAGAGGTCAGGGGATTTTTCTTGCCTTATAAAGAAAAACAGTTTGTTTTTACAAGGTATTTTCTGATTATATACATTTTCTATTTATTTTTGATTATTATAGTTTAGTATTCATTCTCGGAATGAAGCTCTGGCATTTTGTTCTTTGTGCGTAGGTTTTTGGCTATAAATAAGTCACTCCTTATCATAATCGGGGGACATTATTGTTTTAGGCTAAATATGGTCATGATGAATATATATATTCTAGACTAGCGACGTGGCGTTTGTGGTAATACTCTAGTTGTAGCAGTCGAAAGTCACAGATAAGACTAATTGCAGTCGGTAGGAACTGGGCAAGAGTTGCAGCAATACGATTCTGGGATTGATACACTAATCTTTGGCCTCTGACTAGAGATCGAGCTCCCCTCCTCCGCCTGGTTCTAAATGCTCACATTGATGGCATTCTTGATCACAATGTTGCCGGACACTCCGTGCTCGATGGTGAGATTGCTGTCGATCTCAATGCCCGCGGAGGCCTCCTTTGGCTTGCTCTGGGTCTTCGGAGATCGCGTGCTGGGCTTTTGCTTCTTGTTGCCGCTCAGATCCAGGGACCTGACCACCTTCAACAAGCCATTGCAGCCCGTGTAGTCCACGGCCTGCTGCGGCGACTCGCTGCCCAGGTAGATGCGTCCATTGTTGCCGGTGTACTTCAACGATCCGCTATTACTCTGGATCTTGAGGCGGGTGCCGTTGCCAATGATCTGCAGGCTGCCGGAATTGCTGACTATCCGTATCCGGTTGCCGTTGCCAATGATGCGCAGATCCCGCGAGTTGTTCTCGATGCGATACTCCTTGTGGTTGCCCACCAGATCCTTGCTGGCGTAGATAGTGGTTTCCGGGGGCGGAGTACTCCGCTTGGTTTTAGGGACTTTACCCTGCGCCTTCTGGCATGTGGAGCAGTCGTCATCGTCGTACGAATCGCTGGCCGAATCGGTCTCTATCACACGAACGCCCATGTTTTTGTGTGTGAATTACCTCAGTTTTCGCTGTGGTTGCTGTTGCTGCTGCCTGTTGTTGTTTCTTTCCGCTGCTAATCACTCGCAAAAATCACCGTCTCTTCTTCGCTTTTCAGTTAGCTCATTCTCCGGCTCTATCGGTGTGGTTTCTATCTCTCTCTGCTTTGAACTCTCCTCTCTTTCTCAGGGGGAACTCTTCACGTGATGAGCAATCCGTTGGTTGTCACAGCTGCTGTTTAAGGTCAAAATATCCAATTGTTGTGTCTGCTTCCGTTGGGGGAACTCCCTCTCTGCTGGCTTTTTACGTATTTTACGGGTTTGCTTTCGCTTTGAAATCGCGGAAATCGCGACTGCTGCTGCTGTGTGTTTAGGGAACGCTGGCGCTTTGGCTATTGGACGATATCGCCGCCTGTAGAGCCGCTTTTATACCAGCCGAACGGCTCTACGCCGGGGCTTTTTTATTTCGCCTGAGGGCCGGCACGGAAATCACCTCGTAGGCCTGAGAGTATCGAATTTTGAGACACTCTGCCACCTGCGGGGGGAGACACCTTTGATAAGGTCTTTTTTGGTCTTTTGTTTTTGGTTTTTCTTTTTTTTGGTGTGACTAAGCGCCACCACCTGTTGGTGTGGCCCATTGTAAGGGGTTTGGCTATCTCTGCCCATTGGCCAGGCTTATTCACAGCTGTACATCCTAGGATTTTTACACAGAAACTACATTTTTAGCACCGAGAAACTACTTGATGTAGTTATATATAAAAAAACTGTACAAAATATATAATATAATCTTTAAATACGTATTTATCCTAATTTTTATATGATAATTTTTTATGCTAAGTAAATCTTAAAAATCTCATAACTAAGTCAAAAAAGCATCAAATTCAATTTGGAAAGCGTTTATGTCAGTTTTTTATAGTTTAACAAATCTGCATATTAAATTAAAAAATTTTAAAAATCCAAATTTTTCGCAATTTTAATGATGTAACCCCTTATAAAATTTTGAAAAAATTAAAAAAATTTTTTCCTTTGCAAAATGGCCAGAAAGATTAGCCTGTTCATGCTGATCAAGAATATATATGGTTTATAGGGTCGGAAATGGCTCCTTCACTGCTTTGCAAGCTTCTGACTGAAATTATAAAACCCTGCAAGGGTATAAAGGAATTCCCATTATCCTAGTACAGGACAGGTATTTATGGCTATAAAGTTATGATGTTACTATGAAAAACTATTAAAAATAAGTACTGTAGTAATACCTTTTATAATTAAATCATATACTGATCTTAGTTCCTCCTGACTTCCTTGAATTCTTCAGAAAATACACCTTCGCCTCCGTCGATTTCTGACCTGCCTGTCACTGTCTCAGTTGAGGGCAAAGGTGGCATTGCTCACTACGAATTTCGGTAAAGTATTTACCCATATATCCTAGATAATAAAGATATAAATAAAATGTATTGTTAAGTAAAAAGTACTTATTTAAATTTAATTTCTTAAAACATATTCCCAAAAAATATATTAAATATTTCAGCCTTTACAGTTTTATTGAATTTTCTTTGCTCCAAATAAGACTATAAACTTTATTCCAAACTCATTTCTCTTGGTGTAACCTTTCCTATACCCTATTTTACTTATCAGCAACCGAAGTGCAGCTGAAGTTCGGTGGGGATTTTTGGCCAACTTCCCCTGTTATCATTATTGTTAAGTCCCTTGATATGGGTCGTAAACGTGAAGCCAAAAAAATGCCACATAATTAGAAGAACCTCCCAACAAAAAAAAGGGTAATAACCCTCCAACACTCGAAGCGATAAGACGATAAAGTTTTCCACACAAGAAAAAGGCACTCTTGTATGTAGAATAGCTAATAAATACTTGAAGCCCAGTTGCCAGGTGATACCACATATACAAGATCGAGAAATCGTTTACTCGGGACTCTGGTTTATTTACAAACAAACAAAAAACCTCTATATATAGCAATTTGCACAATTTACGCTCCAAAAAGCTTCCCGTTTCGAGTCGCTTCTCCAGCTCTCCAGCGCTCGTTTCAAGTTCAGCTTGGCTTTTCGTTTTCAGTCGGCTGCCAAGATCGGTGGCGAGCGGAACCGGGCACTAAATACAGATCAAGATCGCGCCATTTGAATAAACACAAACTGGAGGAGAATCGGGAATGTAAACATTTGTGCCAATGCGGGGAAAGCACCGGAGCTATATATGTAGCCTATAAAGGCATAAATAAAATGGCTTGCACTCACTAACAGCTGCCCAGTTGCGTAAACGTGAAACGTAAACGTGGAAGTTGCTTATTTTCTGGGTGCATATTTGTTGACAAATCAATTATTATTATTATAAAATGATTTATTTGCTAGATCGCAATTTTAGGGCAGTAAACGGGGACTTTTTCTGCAGCTATCTCGACACCAGTCAAAGTCAAAATTGCAAAAGTAAATAAAAAAATTAATAATAAAAGCCTTATTAAGTACAAATCGACAAATGTTATATCAGCTGGATCGTAGTACCAGATACGCTTCAATTACAAAACCTGTAGGAACTAACTACTGGGTGTGTAATAAACACACCTGATGTGTGGTATGGAGAAATGGTTTTCTGGTTTAGAAAAACCCCCTGAATATACTATCTCAGCTATCTAGCACGCTTCCTAATGCCCGTGTACTAATGCCCCCAAACGTTGAAAATAAATAAAAAATCACCGATGCCCAACAGGTTTTATCTGCCATTTCGGATCGGAGAGCGATGAGAGGCCTTTGCTTGTTGTTTCCCAAGTTCCCAAATTAAATAGACTTAATGTTGTGAGTTCGCTGACAGACAGTTGATAAGGTGCGAACAGCTCTGGCACGGAGCTTGTGTTGGAGATAAACTAATAAATGACCTCTTAACGAGGTAACAACTTGCCGAAAAACAAGTACAAATACAAAGGGAAAGTGTGCTAGAGGGTATTATAATTTAGATTAGAAAAGCTATTGATTGCCGAAAATCATAGATATTTAGATTCACCATTCAAATTCAAATTAATCAATAACGAAATAATTGAAATTTTTGAAATCCAGGCGTCTTCATCATAAAATCATTAAGGAACACTGGCTTACTGATGTGGTAAGATTCGACAAGAATTCAAGAGATTCAAGAAATTCATGTATCTTTAAGATATATTACATTATTCTTAAGTCCATCCTAAACAAACATATGTTTTTTGCCATTCGCCAGTATAAACAATAAACTCATCACTAACTTTGTGCTTTCAATATGAGCTTTCTCAGGGAACCTATTTCATTAGTAAACAATTAAAACAAATTATAAAACAATTGCCCGTAAAGTCAGAAATATTATTTGGAAACAGTTCTATAATGACCTCAAAATCCAAAGTATTTGCTATCGGAACTGAATCCTGTGCAATTATAGAAGAAACTCCGATTCGCAAGAGCAAGAAGGCGTATTTTGAAGACCACTTGGAGCACCATTTGGAGCAGCACCTGCAGAAACTTCTACTGGATGGTGCCAGACCACTAACCACCGTTTATTTAGATAAATCAGTTGAAACCTTTTCTGCCAAGGACATAAAGAAAAACGGACGATATTATTACGAGTTTGGTCCGGGCGATAAGATAAATGGCTGGATGATAAATGGGCCTGCCTTTGAGCCCAAAGGTATATTGAGTCGTGTCAAGGAGAAGATCAGCAAGGACCATTGGGTCACCGATAATGTGGCAAGATATAGTAAAGATTCCAGAGATTTTATACTTCAAACGGTTTCCAAATCCTTAGATGAGGAGAGTGCTGACATATATCAGTATTTGTCCTATCTGAATGATAATTGTAATAACACTTAATCAAAATATCGTACTAGATCCACCCTAATTTAAAAAAACAGCTGCTAAATACCATTCACCCAAAGTTATCAACAAAAAAGTGCCATCGCTAATGTTGAGCTTTTGAATCATTTCATTTGTAAATAAATACAAGCTATAAATACAGCAAAACACATCAGTTACTCGTAAGTTGAATGAGTTTTATTTCAAAACTCTCCTTTATATCAGATATTTTTCAGAAACCAACATGACTTCAAACATCAGAGTTTTGGCTATTGCCACCGAGACCTCGGAATCATCAGACAAACCCCCCAAAACCAGTAACCCAAAGGCATACTTTGAGTTTGACTTTGAAAAACACATGCAAAAACTACTTCTAAATGGCGAAAAACCACAAAAACTAGATGAGAATGCCATTGAAAGATTCGCCGCTACGGAGATAATGAGAAATGGCAAACAGTATTACGAGTTCGGGCCTGACAATTTTAAATCTCGAGCCATAATAAGCGGACCTGCGTTTGATCCCAAAGGAGTTCTCCCACGGGTTAAGGATAGAATCAGCAAGGAGCATTGGGTTAACGAAAACGTAATTCAGTATCGCAAGAATTCAATGCAATATATACAACAAATTGTTTCGGAGGCCCTACGAGAGGAAGAAAGGGAAATCTGTGAATATTTGTGTTATTTGAATAAGAATTACATTAAATGAAGATCTAGTGAACTTTAGTTTTAATTTGATAAATCTTTATAAAAAAATAAACATAATATTTATAAAGAATGGGCTTTTACTTTGAGCTTTTTGTTTGAACTGTTTGTGGAATTATTCTCAACTATCTTTCAACGTTTAGTATTCAAAGATCAGTCAAAAGGAAACAACATACTTGTTAAGAACCCTTACTTAAGCCATGGCTAAAGTAAACGTCGATACATTTCCATCCATTCTAAGCAAAGTAATGCTGAAAAGCAGCATTCCACCTGGTCCCCCGAACGATGACATTTGGATTTACACCCAAATCCTGTGTTTCCTGTATATGGAAAAGCCTGCCACTCGAAAGTGCGTCTACCATATGTTCCTGTCCACCGAAAAGTACAAGCAAAATGATTTCGATCGTGTACGCAAAATGTACGAGAATAGAAAGGACTTGCAGATAGTTGACCAGTTAACGGAAAACGCACTCTGTGCGAGGACTCTTTATCGTAGGGTTCAGAAAATGTTTCCAAAGGCTATTTGGAACAAGCAAGGCAATGTTTTCGAGGTGGATATGTCCGCAAAAAACGATCCCTGGGCAATATCTAGAAGACTTAATAAGAAGCGCGACGAAGAGCATGAACTACTATTCAACTACATAAAGTATTTGAGCGTTACAAAGGATTGATTAAATCTTAACTTATTATTTAAATTAATAAACAAAATAAACAATGTTAAAATCTATAAACAAATGTATATTTTTTAATCATTCAACTGAAATTGTAAACAAAAGCTTATGACTAATGTAAAGCTTTTGAACTTCATGTGAAATAACAACCAAACTTTAGGTTTGCCGAACAATTTAGTATTTAAGCAGACGTTATAGAAGAAAGTACAAACATTAGAAGAAATAGTCATGGAGTCTATAACTCAGGAAAATAATAAATCTAGCTCGGTGTCAGCCAATTCACCAGTGATAAATATATCCGGAAAAGTGGAACCAAAACAAAGCCCTACCCGAGGGAAAAAGAAGCCGGTTTCTGCTCCTCCTCCCCCGGAACCTGTGATTGCTGTGGCTCCAAAAATCAATCCAGCAACGTTTCCTGTGATTTCCAGTAGAATCCTCCTTAAGGCAGACGTTCCCCCAGCAGCAGTCCCCAGAATAAATCCATCAGACTTTGACCAATATCTGTGCTTTTTGTGCCTGGATAAACCGGCTACTAGGAAGCGAGTGTACCACATGTATCTCTCAAATGAAAAGGACCTGGAAAGGGACACGGAACGCGTTCGAAAAATGTACGATAATAAAAAGGACCTAAAGATTGTTGATAGGACATTCATGGTAACACTCTGTGCCCGATCCCTGTGCCACAGAGTTCAAAAGAAGTTGACCGATGTGGCTTGGAACAAGCAGAAAAATATTTTCGAGACTGATTGGATTGGAGAAAGGGATGTTTGGAATCTATCAGAGAGAATATACAAGTTGCAGTACGAGGAACTGGCAAAGTTTTTCAATTATATCAAGTTTCTGAGCGCCACAAATAGCTAGCTAGCTGGTTAATTTAATAAATAAATAAACATAAATTTGATTTCTTTTATACTTGTAATATGTTTTCAAGGTTCACCCTAATTGATGTTGTTTACCTCCAAACAGTCACAGTTATCGCCAATGTGTCATCCCCAATTGTAAGCTCCAAAAGCTCCAAACTTGGATGTTGTGAAATATTTACCATTTCGAGTTTATACAAAACAATTCGTCCATTAAATAGAGTGTCTTTAGCTCTGCAAATTTCAGTATTCCTAAAAACTTAACTTACAAAGTACACAACCTGCGCAAACACAAGGCAAACCATGGAAGCTGAGGACCAGGACCTGTATTATTACTTTCCACCATCACCATCTACCAGTGCCCCCAAGACTGAGTCACCGGTGCTGAATATTTCCGGAAGAGTAAAGCGCGATCCGAATGCCCCCCGTAAAAGAGGCAAAAAGAAGGCAGCTCCGGCTCCAGAAGCGCCCAAAGTCAATCCCACGACATTCCCGGTGATTCTAAGCAGGATCCTGCTCAAGACCAATGTTCCAGCTGAAAACTCACCAAAGATAAACGACGGTGACTACTCACAAAAGCTGTGTTTCCTCTGCCTCGAGAAGCCGGCCAGCAAGAAGCGTGCCTATCACATGTTCCTGTCAAACGAGAAGGATCTGGGCAAGGACTATGAGCACACCAGGCGGCTCTACGAGAACCGCAAGGAGTACAATTATGTGAACAACATCACCGTGGAATGCCCCTGTGCGCGAGCCCTGTACCGCCGTGTCCAGAATGAGTTCACAGAATACCAGTGGAACAAGCTGGGCAACGTTTTCGAGACGGACATGATAGGAAAAAGCGATGTTTGGAGCATCTCAAGTCGAGTGTTCGCAATGCGCGTCGAGGAGAACGAAAGGCTGTTCAACTACATTAAGTTCTTGAGCTCAACGAAGAGCTGAATACAAACAATAGATTTAATATTTTACTTACGCCAACATTGTATTAGTTTTTCTTTTGTATTAAACCGCTTTCTGTGATTAGAGCAACTTCCTGTAGCTTATCTTGAACTGGGTGAACCCGTAGTGGCTCAGCAGCTGCTCCAGTATGTAGCCGTTTGCGGCAAAAAACACGCCACCCTGCAGCCCGATCCAGTAGAAGGTGTTCCACGTGCGGAACTCCAGCAGATAGGCGGGCAGCAGCCACAGTCCCTGGGCGAGCAGCCAGAGGATTAACAGGCCGAAGCATCGACGCCACGACAGCAGCTTGAAGTTGTTTAGGCACAGCGGCAAGATGGCCAAGTACCAGATGAAGTACTGCGATGTCACCACCGAGTTGTAGGTGACCACCACGAAGGCCACGGCGAAGATGCAGAACGGCAACGTTTGCCGGAACTGGCCGAAGCTCAGGCTCAAGTGCAGGATGAGCAGGAACTGCGGCGCCATCACCAAGAGCTTCAGGAAGAGCGAGGGTTCCACCGCACTCGTGGCGCTGCCCAGATACTGCAGCAGGAACTGCAGCGAAAAGTTGTGGCGCGGATCCTTGCGCACAAAGTGATACAAGTAGGCCTCGTAGATGTACTCCCAGCCGTACATCCTGTAAAAGGTCCAGGTGAAGGCCACCAGACTGACCAGGGTTCCGATGACCAGGCACAGCTGTTGTCTGTTGGGGCGCAGAACTTGGCCCAGAAAATCCCAGGGAGTTTGTGTGAGACGCGTGGACAGCGACAGATAGTAGGCCAGACTGAAGAGCAGCGGATACAGCCGGAGGTGGATCACCAGGCCGTGGGCTAGGCCGGCCCCGAAGATCAGCCAGTGGCTGTGTGAGCCCTTGTGCTCCGCCTTCAAAAGCAGATAGATGGTCAGGATCACAAAGAAGCTCGAGAAGCAGTCGCCACTGCCGCGGGTGGATATCACAGCGGTGAGCGGATTGTACAGCCAGAAGCAGGCGGAGGCGCGGGCCAGGTTCTCCGGGTGACTGCGCTCGTCCAAGGCGTCCAGCGACTGATCCGACTCCTGCGGCCGGTTGAACTTGCTAAGCAGATGCTGCACGGTCTTCTGGTACTGGCTCTTGATCTCCATGTGCACAAGACGGTAAATGAGCGTGGCAATGATCAGATCAAAGGTGGCGTACAAGAGCTTCCCCCAGGCGGGATGGAGCAGGATGTTGAGGGTCTGCAGGTACGCCATAATCGGGCTGTAGCGGTAAGTGTGCCTGGCGAAGGGCGTCTCCCCGGCCAGCACCTGTCGCGCCCCGTCCGTGACCACTTTGTAGTCGATGTCTGTGTAGGGCACGGCGGACCGGCTATCATGTATTTGGCCGTAGCAAATCAGAGCGATGCGCAGCACCGCCGAGATCAGGATGTGGGTGCGAAAGCTGGTCTGCAGGATGCGGCGACTTAGTCGCTGCAACCCAGTGGCATTCGCTGGCTTCGCTTGCGTCATTTTCTTAGTTTTATTGATTGATTTTTGGCTTACAGCTTGGTCTTCATCTCCTGGGCGCTCTTGCGAATGCAGGCGAGGAACTCCTTGAACTCGGCGTCGCAGATCTTGTGCTGCACGTTCAAATCCCGCGACACACACACCGCATACGCCGTGGCCTTGTCCGCGCACTTGGTCAGCAGGAGCGGGTAGTTGCGAAGACGTTGATTGGCCTTGCGCACCGATTCCATGCCGCTCAGCGCTTGTGCGGCGGCACCTTAACCTCTAGCGGCGGCAGGGGATCGGCTATAAAGCAGTCGTACAGGGGCTTGGAGAAGAACACCAGCAGGGAGCCGGTGAGGAAGGTGATCTGGAATAGGCGTGGATTGCGCTGGATCCACGAGCGTTTGGGCAGCACGGCCGTTCGCCGGCGTTGATTGTTGGCCTGTTGCTGCTGTTGCTTTTTGTCTAGCAAGTCTTGGATTTCCTTCGGTGGCTTGTATTGCGGTAAGGACATTATTTTTTACTGTCAAACAGGGAGAGTGTACGGTGAAGCCTGGTTTGAGAAGAACTCTGTTAAACTCACGACTTGCCGGATGGTTGCTTCTCCTCTGGCAAATAGCGCTTCTCCAGATCGATTCCACTGCAGCAGACGGATACCTTATGCCACTTTAGACAGCACTGGCGCATATCCTCCAGGACATCCAGGCACTTATCCTCCTGGTAGTTATTCTCTGAAATCATTATGAGCCGCTTACATAACTGGGAAAATGCGCTCAATGCGATTACTTACTGCTTAGACAGGCTTGTATGCGGCAGGCGTATGGTTTGCAACGGTCCTTGCGCGTGTCAGACATGAAACTTTCGCCTTATTTCGTTTATTTTTGGGCAAATTGCTAAATGTTAAAAACACAGGCTGCTCATTCGGTCTTCTTCCTCTTCTTCCCTGTCAGTCACAGTGAAGCGAAGCAATGTTGCCAGATTGCGCAATTTGTTGATGTTTCCGGTGAATGGCACCGCCTACGCTGCCATTCGCCCGAGCGCGCACAGCCTGTGCTGCCATTCGCCCAAGCGCGCAGACATCGAAGGAGTTCTGTGTGAAAAACACACACACAGGCATTTGTTTTATTTCGCTAGGACTTGGCGATTACTTCACAAACAGCGCCATGCCGTCGAAGAAGAAAAAATACAACGCGCGCTTCCCGGCGGTGAGTAGGAATCCCGGCGAGCGGCGGCCGTCGGCGGAGCGCTCCTCGCCGCGGCGGCCGCAGATGGGTTATCAGTTTTGTGCGTGCCCGTGTGTGTGTGTGTGTGTATGTACACATAAACATACATACAGACGGGCGTAATCAGGGGCGGCTCAAAGAACCGGGTGTGATTGTAAACCTCCTCCTCTCTCCCCTCCCGCAGGGCCGCATCAAGAAGATCATGCAGAGCGACGAGGAAATCGGCAAGGTGGCGCAGGCGGTGCCCGTTATCATCTCGCGCACGCTGGAGCTGTTCGTGGAGTCGCTGCTGACGAAGACGCTGCGCATCACGAACTCGCGCAACGCCAAGACGCTGTCGCCGTCGCACATGCGGCAGTGCATCGTGTCGGAGAAGCGGTTCGACTTCCTCAAGGAGCTGGTGCGCAACATACCCGACATCAGTGTGGCCGAGGAGGCCGCCTACAACGAGGACGACATGCTGCGCAGCTCGCCGGAGGACCAATATCCCGACTCGGACACGCCATACGATCTTAGCCTGCCATCGACCTCCATGCGCTCGCAGTCCAACAATGGCACTGCGTCCACCGCTGCCTACATGCGCTCCATGAGCCTAAACGGCGGTGGCGGCGCAGGCACCAAGCGCCAGCAGCAGCAGCTTCCTCCCCACCTTAATCCCACCCACACCCTGCCCGCCAAGCTGGCCCGCTCGGAGTCCACGCCTGCGTACACGCCGGGACAACGGGGACGGCCGCCCAATTCCCACTCGCAGCACCACAAGAAGCAGCCGGTGCAGCTCGACACTGCCATACCTGCCCCGATCTGCAGCTACGAGCTGAACAAGCCCATCGTCAAGATCGACTACAGCAACGTGCAGATGCGGAGCCTCTGCACCCCAGAGGCTGCCGTTTCCGCGCCAGCCACGAACTCCGGCGCCGCCTTCAACTTTGATATCGCTGCCCCGGTTATCAACATAGATCTAACGAATATCGTGGCCGCCGGAGCCGGAGTCGGAGCGGCGAGCAGCAGGCCGACATCAATTGGCTTTGCGCCGGCGGACAACAACAATGTGAACCAAATGGCTGGAAAGAGCAGCGCTCCCATCATTCCAAAGGCCACTGCGGCACCATCAGCGACACCCACTGAAACCATTTTCGAATTAGACGAAGACTATGACAATATTTGATTAGGATCTATGTGAAAGCGCTTTTAAAAATTAAATTATTGCTACATTAAAATTGTACAATTTAGGGTAAGAATAACGTTTTTTGCAAAATAAAGACCAAGCTGGATTTTAAGCTGAGACTCTGGGTTGTATTTTTAGTGGATTTTAGTTGAGTTTTCTCGTGGTGAAATCTTTCAAAAATAAAATTATTAGTTTAAACATATTATTCCCTTTAAAATTTTTATAATATTCCAAATTCCCCACAATGTTTGCCTTTATTGAGGACATTAAGATGCAGCCCCTTGGCAACCGAAAGTCCTTTACACCCATCGTCAAAGCCGAATACATTGGGAATGTGGGAGCCTATATAGCCCAGACCGAGTTCAACTCGGATGTCCAGACGGCCCTCAATCTGCAGAACACGTTCTACAAAAAATATAGTTTACTGGCTTGGAAGCTGGAGGAGCAGAAAACAGCGATAATCATGCGCCTGGAGGAAGCCAAGGCCAACATGAAGCTGGTTGACATGTTCATGCGTAAGCCCGGCGAGGAGCATAAAAATATGATGCACATGACCTACGGGGTGTTCCGATGGGTTACCATACAGCCAGTGGAGAAGGTGATCCTCCAGGCGAACTCTAGTACTCTCCAGATGGAATTTGCTTTGCCGGAGGCTATGGAGTTCCTCAAGAAGGACATTACCAAGCTGCAGCAGCAGCGGCTGCAGGTTGATCACGACATCGACTACCTGGAGGATCAGGTTCATGTCACTGAGCTGAATATGGCTGTTTTGAAGAAATACGAAATGCGGAAGCAGCAACAGGAAATTGAAGGATGTATGGCCTCAAGGGATTAAGTAGTTGGGTGTCTTTAAAATTGCATTAGAAAATAGTTGAAGAATTTGTAAAATGTTAAATTTGATTTCAGAAATGAACTACAACTACTTCCCTACAAATTCAAGTAGACAAACCTTTAAAGAAAAATCTCTTATCAATATAGAATCTCCTAAAAATTGTTATTCCCTAGAAATACTAACTTTAAGAGAATAAAACCCCACTAATGGTTTAATTGTATTCAGTCTTGTTTTTCGGGTTTCCCCTCTTTAATATATACGACACTATTAAGTAGTTGCCCATTTAGAGGTCCGCAAGGAGGTCAAGAATTCGGGACCCAGTGTTGGATCCTGCCTAAGTGTGACCTTTATTCGCCTTGCTTGGCTATTTATAAGCGTATACACATCATAATAATTATTACTTAATTTCGCTTAGGGAGCTCGCCAGCACCTCAGCTTGGCCTAGTCATTGTGCAATCCCCTTGGTCACAGTCAATTACAAAATAAATGCCTTTCAATCCCCGCCGTTCCTCGGGCAATTCGTACTTCTTACTTCTTGCTACATATTCGCACACGCAATCCTGCCACAATTGATATTAATTTGAGGCCCCCGATGTGGGTCAAACCCTGATGGACTCTTCCCCCTCGCAGGACCTCCAAAAAAATATGACAAAGAAGAGGAGCTGCCTGGCTAATATCGCGTGGGAAAATCTTCTTGCTGGTGAAATTGCTCGCCGCTCCCGAAAAAGGTGAGCAAAGGTGCAGTTCGGAAATTATATGAATTTGCATGGGTTTGGCATAATTGATTTGGGTCAGAGAGGGTCTTGTATGAGATTAGCCAAGCCCAAGATTAGATTGCAAATGCACTGGGGGAAATTAAAGAGAATTAGAAAGTCATTATTATTTAGTTATATTCTATTAAAGGGAAATTTCTGTTTTAAAATGGTATATGGATATTTGGTTATTTTATTTTTATACCCTTGCAGGGTATTATATTTTCAGTCAGAAGTTTGCAACGCAGTGAAGTAGCCATTTCCGACCCCATAAACCATATATATTCTTGATCAGCATCAACAGGGGAATCTTTCTGGCCATTTTAGAAAGACATTTTTTTTTTTTAATTTTTTCAAAATTTTATAAGGGGTTACATCATTAAAATTTTTGATTTTGATAAAAAATTGAATTTTCAAAATTTTTAAATGAAGTATGCAGATTTATTAACTGTAGAAAATCTTGCACAGAACAGTTTTCCGATTTAAAATTAATGCTCTTTTGGCCGAGTTATGATATTTTTAATTTAAAAAAAATCAAGAAGTTTTTTAATATAAAAAATCCGATTTTATAATACAAAATAATATTTTTCTAAGTCAAGGAATCATTTTCGACCCCATAAACCATATATATTCTTGATCAGCATCAACAGGGGAATCTTTCTAGACATGTCCGGAAGAAATCGATTTTTTGGCCATTTTTGCGAAATTTCATAAGGGGTTACATCATTAAAATTAGCAAAAATGGCCAAAAATTTTGATTTCTTAAAATTTTAAATTTGGTATGCAGTTTCTTTAAATTAATAAAAACTAACTCAAAACTGCTTTCCGAATCGAAATTAATGCATTTTTGGCTTAGTTATGATTTATTTTAATTGTTACCTGCAAGGGTATACAAACTTTGGCTGGCCAAAGTTAGCTTTCTTTCTTGTATTTATTAAAATATTTATTTAAATGCAGCCCAGATGCTGACTCTCTACCTCTCCTTCACCCTCGCCCCTGTTTTGAATGAAAACAAAATTAAAGTATTATTTCCAGTGTAAAGGGCGCAGCTAGATCAAATTGCCCAACTAAGCTAAGTAAAAGCATCTCCAAAAATCGAATTCCCCAAATGAAAAATCCGATCTCCGCACACACCTGCCCCGGCGGATTCTTGGACTCCACTGTCCGCTGTCCACCTGTCTTGAGTCATGGCAAAAAAAAGGAAAAAAAAAGTTTGAAACAATAAAAACAACTTGCGGCGCGCCGCCAGTGCCAAAGTTTTCATGTCCAAGGCGTATTTATGTCAACCGGAAGTAGGTTTACTGACCCACGTAGTATACCCGTAGCGACTTCGACTTCGACTTCGTTTCTTCGGCGACTCCTTCGCCGACTGCCTCTGGGTGTCCTGCCGAGTGGTGGTCAGCCGCCAAGCCGTCGTCCTGCCACAGCGCAGGACGACGTATAAGAAGGTATTTGTCCGCGGCGGATTAGTTTTTCAACGAACGGCAAGTGCAGTGCATCGGATCGATGCAAATGCGCGTTGAATTCGGGTAACGGCGTAACCAAAGTTTCAAAGTTTTTTTATATTATCAAAAAACTCTACAAGTAACACAAAGTTTTCAAATTTATGTGACTCGAAAACGAAACTAAATCCACGAATAAATCACAGTTTAAAACTAGAAACAAACTCTGTACAGCGAAAAATAAAAAACGGAAAACCTGAAAACAATTAACTCATAGATGTCTCTAGGAATTCCCCTGAATTTGTGACTACTCCGTGACTCCACTTTTTGCTGGACTTTGGGGTGGTGCGGTGGAGCTCTATCACGACATTAGCCAAGGATATTTCTCCGGCACTGCCACTTAAAAGTCCCCCCCTCCGGGCTAGAGTGTTGTGCACACACATACCTGTCTATGTCCATGTCCGCCTGATGTTGCAACAGTGCCCCAGGTGGCCAGGTGGGAGCCAGAGTTGGAGCTGAATGGCCTCCTCCTTGAGGCCCTACCAAGTGTTGTTGACTCTTGGGCCCTGCACAAGGCAAAAGCGGAATTTGTTGCGGTTTTGACCCTATTCCCAAAGCCAAGGAAAAAGTGCAGTGTACTCGGTCTGGCCTGGGGTGCATACATTATGTCTTTTGTGGGGGGAGTTTTAGGCAAAGGGCTTGTCTTTGCGAGTGGGAAATGGAGATTTTTTGGGGAAGAGCTAATTGAAATTAATACAAAGAATAAGATTTGCAATATTTAGAGCTCAAAATGAGTTAAAAACTTCAAAAAACATGCTAAAAAGTGATGTAAGGAGTATTAAATCCGTAAATCTTCAAAAGAATATAAAAAGAATTCTTTAAAAAATAATTTGTAAATAGCAAATATAGCTCATGACTTTGGAGTATAATTAAGCAACTAAAATTTCAATACTTTTAAACCAAAATATTTGGAAAATAACAATGTATCTTTTAGTTTTCTGAACAAAAAAATTTAAATTAAAATATATATTCTTTTCTGGTAAATGTTCAGTCAGGTTTATTTGCTTAAATAAATAATTGCATACTTTTGGGCATATGTTAAAGGGATTTTAAAGCAACTAATACCTAAATTCCTTTCTAAATGAGGGATATAAAATCTTTAGAAAATATTGTAAACAATTTCTGGCCTTTATAGTGAGTTACTACTATGCTTTGCTTCATTAAGTGTGTAAAAGCAAAGCCTTTCAAGTGAAATGAGCCGCAGCCGAGTGCGTGCCTGATACCCATGCGTGTGATCACTTTCATCGAACCATGTATCTATCGGGGCATGGGCATCCCGACAAAAAAAATATGAAAAATTAGCGAAAGCCTTGGCCAATCCAAGCCGAGTGGTGTGTGTGTGTGTGTGTTAAGTGTGTGGCACATCGCGTGCCAGAGACATACCAACAGGTGTCACAGCTTGCCTGGCTGGCAGGGTGGGGGGGAAATAATCAAAAGTTGTCTAAGCAGAAGAAGAGGGCAAAGAAAAGCCGAGCAGATGAGAAAAACAAAACATGCAAACACAACTAATGCAGCCGCCTCGCGAAACGGCGAAAAGCGGAAAAGTTGCGGAAAGTGGCGGCAAGTGGAAAACCCGCGGCGAATTGGCCCAGCTCGGCTTTCAGTGCTCACCAGTCTCTCCATATCTCGGCGGCTCTGCGTGTGTGCTAGGTGTGTGTTATGGAGTGTGTGAAGTGTAGGCAATATTTCTTTTGAAGGCCCTCCTTTGCTCACCTGCCATCAGTTTAAGTTAGGCAGCGGCCGCGTTCTAATCCCGCTCCGCGTTGCCCATTTATTTATATACATTTTTTGTTGTTTTGCGGCTTTTCGCCAATTACTTACACATTTTGTGGGGGAATTGAATAAAATACTAAAGTAACTTATATAATATTAAGAAGTTTAAAGTGTTTTTAAACTTAAAAAGCCTGCCTGCCAGTGTGGCCTTGCCTTGAGCAACTTTAATTAAGTACCGTTATTCAAGTGTGACCAAGACGTAATGAGATGCAGGAAAAGCTGCGTGTAATGCGGCAAAGTGTTTCTTTTTTTTAAGAAGTGAGCCTGTTAGCGGATTCGCGAATTACGGAATTACCAGGGCCAACACTCTGCGGCACGCGTCATGGCCACAACACGCCGGTCCCGGCCAAGTCACTTCCTGTGTGTTGGGCCCAAAGTGTGTCACCGAAATTCAAGCTTGGGTGGCGGCCCATAAAATGTAGGTTAAATATTAGGCAGAGGAAAATCAATGCGAACAAATGGGTCCTTCATTTACACCTTCCAACTGGTTCCCCCAGGGGGGGTCTACGTCATTCCGCGAAAATATCTGCGTACCGGCGCTGCGGCTCCAATTAAACCAAGCTGCCGGCTTTAGCTTCCACATCTCTTTCGGGTTTCGGGTAGTACGACGACTTCAAGTGCAGTCACTAATGCGGCAATTTGCAACATGCAATCTCCGCGGTGCAGCCAAGCCGAAGAAGCAATCCAATCTGCTCTCCATACCCTCCTCTCCCTAGGCTCATCAAGTTTATGCTCTCGTTAGCGCCAAGACAAGCGTTTTGGGAGCTGATTTTGCTCCGAGGAGGGGAGACCGAGGCCCCTACACACCGGCAGGTGCATTGCATTCCTTTCCAATCCGATTTTGGGGCGGGTTTATCAGCGCCGCACACGCAGCTATTTATAGGAGTGAAATGGCATTAGAAAATATGGCCGTGCAATAATAATTACTCGTCTATTTATTTGCCATTTATAACCAGTGATGCTAGCTATAGGTCCAGGCACTGTTGTACCTAATTAGTTATTGGGGCTACGTTTAAAAAATAAAGCCATTTACTGGAAAATAATTTAAAAAGGAAAAGTATAGGAGAAAGTAATTTTATAATAATATCTTCATGAGTTTAGTCATCAAAGCATCTGATTTTTAAATAAATAAGTTGGTTCTAAGGCACTTCAGCTGTTTAAACAGTAATTAATACTCGAAATATGATATTTTTTAGAAAATATAAACTATTACCAGAGGCTTTCTTATAGCGCTTTGAATGATTTTAATTCATGAAAGCTTTCTACACCTTAGATAATCGTTTTTTATTTACAGAAATATAAGCTGTAACCATCTGGTTTGTAATCAAACCGAAAAGTCTTGAGTTTTCAGCTGTTAAACCATGTTTAAGTTTCATTTTGTATATCTAACAATTACTTTGCTGACAGGAAACCATTTTTCTGAGGAGTATTGTTGAGTAAACACAGGATTAAACTAATATAGTTAGGTACAAGCTAAAATTTCAAGGCACTAGATAATTAGGTACTAAGGATTGTAGGCCTGTACCTTTACCCATCTCTACGTTTCGGCTATGAAACCGGCATTGTGGCCCTCCGGGTGTCCCTACCTCTTCCTCCCCCTCCGTTCAGGGGTACCCAGTTTTCGGTGCTCGTAACCCCTTAACCCTTCTCCGTAATCCGTAATCCTTGCTCCGCATTCCGCACTCCGTTCTCACCCATCAAAGGCGTCGTCGTCGCGTGTACGTCTCTCTGACACAGCCAAGGGACCCGGAAGGTCTCGCGCCTGGTCGTCGTCTGTCTGTAAAATCCGGATGGGAGAAAGGAGTGAGTGATTTTTAAATACATTCTGTTGCTTCGAATAAACAGTTCCGGGCGTCATTGGTTTTGTGTGGCACTTGAACTGAGCCGAAGGACAACAGAACGCCAGATCCTGCGTGGATTTTCGTGAAAAAAAACTATAGAAAAACAAAAACAACAGAAAAATGGAAAGTAAATCGTAGTGAACGCAGGAGGGCCGGAAAACGGTTAGCACCAATGTCAAGCCATGCAGCAGACCCTCTCGTACTCATCATCATCATCAACGCCATCGCCATCCCCCGATGCCCCTCCGATGCCCACGCCACAACAAGGAGAAGCACCACCACCGAATCCCAAGCCGACACCCAATCTGATCCCAACTCCCCAGCCAAGTCCCCGTGCCCGTCCCCGATCCACTGGCAGCGGCCGCCTCCAGCCGGCTGTGATCCCGGTGGACTATAGCTATCGCACCCGCTCCCTGCTCTCCGGCCACTCGATGGCCCCCTCCACGTTCGCCTCCAGCCTCCAGAGCTTCGGGGTCCGCCAGCCGGAGTCCGAGGCGGATGGCGGCCAGGCGTACAGCAGCCTGTTCGGTGACCCGGTACCGCCACCATCGTCTCACCTCCACTCCGATGACTACTTTGGCTCGGCGGCCTTTGAGACGCTGCGTATGGGTTCGGTGGAGGTGCCCAGTTCCGAGGAGGATGCCCTGGTGGCGGCCATGGCGCTGAATGCCTTGATTCCTGGGGCCAGAGAGCGCATCTTTCCGAGTGTTCCCTACACGAGGACACCAAGGGGATCCCTGCTGCCGCATCTACAGCCGCCGGATATCCAGATCCTGCCCAACTCCAGCGGTGGCTCTAGTTCCGAGCAGCTGGGCTCGCCTAATTACCTGCTCCTGGCCCCCGATGACATCCTCAACAAGCCGGACATGTACGATCTGGAGAATGACATCGAGGAGGAGTACAGCGTGGTGGGTCAAAGGCTGTCCTTCCAGGATGAGCGGGATGGAGAGGAGTCGGCCAGGAGTCCCAGTCGGCAGGAGACTACAGCCAAGATGAGCATCTCCAGCATTGCTACAGAGGATCACAGGGGGTGAGATGAAAGCATAAATACATAAAATTATTCTTTAACCTGAATCCCTAATCTTTAGCCTGCTTAGTGACTCCTACTCCAGCCGGGATTGGTTCCGTCCAGCGCCACAGCACTTTCCCGAGTTCACACGCATTCCCCGACTGCGACCCAGCTCCAAGATGATCATGTCCATGAAGCAGGACGAGGGCCCGCTCTCACCTCTGGCCACCATGATCCAGGACATGAATAGCTCCAGCAGTGGAGGTGAAGAGCGTGTGGCGGCGCCTCCTTCTCCCAAGGAGAAGGTTTCCGTCCCCAAGGACGTAGTCCTGTCGCCTTTGCAATATTTGGAAGAGCAGATGGGCCGGGACATGGGCCAGTGTCACAGGCAATTCCTGGGGGATTATGGCCTGCCTCCACCGCCAGCTGCTCCGCCTCCTCATTGCCACAGGACAACGCAGGATCAGGGCGATGATCACAGCTTGAAGAGATCTATGTCGCCCATCATCATTAGGGATTCCATACCCATGGGAGGGGAATACAGGTGAGGAATCCTCAGAGGGCGAGAGAGAGAGCTTAAATTACCCCTAATCCCTTCCAGAGTGGACCAACCGCGGACCCACAAGAAGACTGCTTTCACCATCCTCTCCTCGGGTCAGCCAGCGGCGACGGCGACTCAAAGACCTGCTGCTGCCACCCGGCGACACGCCTCCATCCAGTCGACATCGACGACGACTACCTCATCGCCAGCGGTGGCGGCGGCCAGGCCGCAGGCCAGTCCTCGCCGGAGATCGGTCTTTCCAGCCGCAGATCCTCGCCTGCCCGAGCTGGGCTTCCATCACCACCACCACCAGCTGCAGCAGACCACGGATGACTCCCCACGACCCTCGGTGCAGTTCAATATGAGCGGCCGGCTCAGCAGGAGCAAGCTGGCCACGCCCCAGAAGGGGATCCTGCAGCAGCGCGACTCGCTGACCTCCTCCATGGACACCTTCACGCCGCGAAACCAAAGCAGGCGAGGATCCACCACCAGCCTGGGCCAGAAGATCAAGAGCTTGGAGGCGCTGCCGCAGATCATGGATCCCTATCGTAGCAGCTCCATTCCCCGCCTGCACTATGGCTCCCACATGGAGCTGGGTGGCCCGGAGCCGGCTGTCTTTCCGCCTGGAGCACTGCCGCGTCCCCTGAAGCCAAATCTGAATCCCACGCGAAGGCAACGCGGCCTGCTGAGGATCATCAACAAGGAGGAGCCGCTGGGATCGCGCCTGCGACTGCCGGTGGCGCCTCGCTCCAACTGGGTCAGCCTGGATGACCTGAGTAGACCATCCTTCGATGCTGGGAGCAGTCAGGTTAAGAATCAGGGTATTCAGGGGCGACGTCGCTCTAGTTCCACCTCCCCTGAACGTCGAAGTTCCACTCAAACCGCCTCGGATCGCAGGAGCTCCAACCTGAGCAGCGTCACTGCCACCACCTCGGACTTTAGCTTCCGCAGGCCCACGCTCTCCACACTGCCAGCTGCCCAGACTCTGTCCCGGATGCGTCGCAAGTCGGTGCAGGCGCCGAGTCCCAATAGGATTCCCAACAGGATTCCCAGCTTCAGTCAGCGAAGGCAGTCCATCTACCAGAAGGATCACGGTAAGGTGGCCAAGCCCAGCACGCTGTCGCCCATCATAGGGACTCCCAACAAGGACAGCAGCTCGGCGCAAAGTCCCACGCACAGAGCCTCGCTGATGGGCAGCACCATGGACACCCAATCTGAGGTGTCGACGACGCGTAGGGATTCGCTTTCAAGGATTCCCGTGCGCAAGAGCCCCGAGTCCCGCTCCAGTTCGCCACTCAAGGACTTGGGGATTACGGTCTCGGGGAGAAGCTCCCGAGCCAGCATCGGTCGGTCACCCTCGAGAGGATTGAGCAGTAGATCCCCCTCGAGATCCATGAATCCTAGCAGGACGCCGTCGCGGGAGAGCGGAAGACTAGGACTAGATTCTCGCTCCGCGTCCAGGGGGCCCGCATCCAGGCCTGGCTCCCGTTTGGAGATGTCCAGCTCTCGCTTGGAGATGGCCAACTCCCGCCAGGATATATCCAATTCGCGGGGCAACTCGCGAGGCAACTCGCGAGCCAACTCCCGAATGAGTATCAACTCCTCGTCGCTGCGATCCTCCAGCATTTCGCCCGCCACTGCCATGGCCAGGAACAGGAGCCTGCGATCCACTACTCCAGGTCGTCGGAAGTCCATCTCCCTGAGTCCCACGAGTGCTAGCAGGATGGATCGCCGGAAGTCTATAAGTCCAGGGGCCTTGAGCCACTCTCGAAGGTCTTCCAGTCGCACTGGCAAGGCGGAGCCCCCGCCCGAGATTCTTTCTCGGCGAAACTCTCGTTCTCGCATTCCCACCAGATCATCGTCCCAGGTCAAGGCTGCGTCCAAGTCCCCGCCGGCTTCGTCCAAGAAGAGATCGAAATCGCCGGAGAAAACCAAGTCACAGGCCACGACGCCTAGGACTGGTAGAGCGGCGATGGCTTCGGCCTCCAAAGGAAGCCCCAAGCCGAAGCCCAAGATCCCTGCAAGTGCCAAACCCAAGAACCAGAAAGAGTCCTCAGCAAAGACACCCGCGAAGCCGGCTAAGAAGGCTGGGCCACCAGGCAAGGCAGCAGCAAATGGAAAGAAGCCTCCTCCCAGCAAGGCTATTCCCATGAAGGACGCCAAAACGGAGAAGGGAAAGGAGAAGGAGAAGGGCAAACAAGCAGTCAAAACCAATGGCAAGGAACCCTCAGCTGCTGCCAAAACCAAGACCCAAGTGAGCAAGGTCAAGCCGGGAGGAGTAGCCTCACAGGAGAGCAAGAAACCCGCTGCCAGCAAAGCCCATGGTATTTCTCTGGAAAAGGGAGCAGGAAATGGTTCCAATGCCCCAGGGGAGATACCTCCTTTGGCCGCCCAGGTGGGCAATGCGGTGCTCCAGGCGGTGGAAGCTGTGCCGGCGGTTACCAGTGAGGTGAATGTACCCTCTACGCCAGGTGGCAAGGCAGCTAGCGGAGCCAACATGTCCAAACTGGTGAGGATGAGCTCTAGACTGAGTCTGCTGAGCAACAAGAACCGATCGGATTCGCCGCAGAGCAGGAAGGTGGCCACTGTGCCGGAACATGCCAACGAAAGCGAAGGTAGGCTTCACTGCAATCTAACCCGAACCCTTTTAACCTTCTTTCCTTCCCAGAAACCGGAGGACACAGTTCCCTACCCATGTCCAATGATGCTGCTGCCATTCTGGAGAAGTCTCAAAAGACTCTGGAGACCATTCAGAAGACCGTAACCGAGGCCACCGACGAGATCCACAAGACCATCAGCGAAAATCTCACCGATTTGAAGAGCCTGGAGAATGACCGCCTGAACGCTGATCCCTCACCCACGCCCAGCTCGGCCACCATGGTGGCCAGGCCGGGTGAGTCCGCTTCCCGAACAGGCACTGCCGATGGTAGTATTGCCCCGCAGAGCTCGGGGGAACAGCCCAAGTCGCCGTTTCCGCCCACGCAGCCCATCGAGGCATCGGTTTCGGTGCTCCATCCCAACGAGAGCTCTGCGGAGCGGATAGCCAGTGTCCCGGAGGTGGAGTGCGAGAGTTCGGATATTCCTGCTCCATTAGATGCCTCTGAATCGGAATTGGGTGTGGGCCATGATGTGATGCCCACGCCCGAGAGTGGAGCGGACTTCAAGGTGGACGCCAAGCGTCGATCGCCGGACGGACAGGGTGGATCAGCGGCGGGAAGCGGTGGCATGGCCAAGTGAGTAACCAAAGGGGATATTATTTATCTTATATTTTAATATTACATTTAAATTCAACTAAGGTAGAGTACAAACTCTCTAAAGGTCTAGCATGCCCCATAGCCTCTCTTAAAAATCCTTGAAAGTTCTTAAAACCCAAAGTACCAACTGTATTTAGACTACTTACCTGAAAGAATCCTTGAGAAACCTTGCTGCCCTGTTTTTGTCACCAAGGAAGCCTCTAATGTGTTCTAATGTCCTCATGTCCACTATGACCATTATGAATATTCATCAGTCAAACGTCTGTCCTGGTAGCAGGTCAGCCTTAGAGCCTGAATTCGAATGCTAACTAAAACCAACTCGTAATACTAACATTTTGCCTCGACCCTAAGGGGTCTCCAGCAACCCCAGCCAAGGCTTGCCTAGGCCTGGCCAGCCAATTTACATACAGGAAACCCGCCGAGGAGTGGGTATGGGGGCTGGACTTGGGCCAAGGGGGAAAGCCCTAGAACAACAACTGTGATGCATAAAACTTTACAGCGCCGTGTGGGCTGGAGTTCCGTGCCACAGCCAGGCACAGGTCCGTCAAGCCACTCATAAGTGCGTCAATAAATTTTGAGCCCAACACGACGACGGAGGAGGAGGAGGAGAACTAAGAGGGGCAGGAGACCTCCTTTAAGGAAATCCGTTCGCTGGCCTGTCGTCGTGGTCGTCTTGGTGGTCGGCAAGTCGCGAAGCAGAGTCGGCGAAGGTAACGATGTCCTTCAATGCATTGTTTTTCGAAGCGTGCGAGCGACCAGTTACAGTGGGTACTTCCCAAGACCCTAAGGGAATGCTCCCTAAGGGATAGGGTCCTCACAAGAGAGTCCCCACTGTATACAGTATAGCGTGCGCGGAAAACAGGAGAAAAGTATTTTTCGCAAAAAACACACGGCTTAAGTTTCTTATGCCGCAATAACAAATCAGTTTGGGCCGGACAATCGCGCCAACCGCAGCGCGCGAGGGAAATCCCACGGAAAGTTGTTTTGGGGAAACTCCTTGAGAGTCTCGGGAGTCAGTTAGTGTTGATGATTTGCCAGCAATTAATACGAAATACTTGAAATACTCTCGCGGATAATTCGGATAATTTGCGCGCTTCGAAATGCTGAATGGAACGCCCAAGAACTCGGTCATTTACACGGTGGATCTGGCCCAGGACCCGTTCATCGATGGCGACAAGTACTTCTTTAGGTAATTAAGGCACGAGATCCAATTATAGCTTATCGCCGAGAGTCATCATCTCCGAGTGCGGCCTGACATTCATAGGCCTAACTTCTGGCTGAACACGGAGCTCCTCCACACTGTCTCAGTTGGAGTCGCAGGTCAAATATATAAATTGCCGACCTCCAAATTGCGTTTGGTCGTTGGCTCGTGTGCACACGGAACGGAACTACGGAGTGCCTCAACCTATATATTATATACACGTGAACACATGGACCCATCAAGAAATTGTGTAAGCGTCCGAAAAGTCGTCCCCCGTCTCGTGACATATTTTTGTGGGGTTGTAATATTCAAAATCGACCCGAAACCTCCAACTTCATTATGCCAAGATGAAAGTTCAAAGTGCCAAGAGATGGGGCAAAGTGCACACGCTAATGCATAATGCATACTGCCGGAGGTACATCCCCTTATATGAGGGTAATCCATCCTGGATAATTGACTTCCGAAGGTGATTATAAGCCAAGTTTGAAGCGAGAACCATCCCACACACAGAGTCTTGACCTGAACTTTCCAATCATACGGCACTTCCGGCGCTTGGCACCTGGCCAATCCCTCAAAGCCATAAAAGCTTATATCCGGTCTCTGCGGACAGTCAAGGACAATGAGGGGAGCCTTGGCTTTAAGTTGGGTCTTCACCTTGTCATAAGTGTTGAAGGAACTCCTTAAAAAAAGTAGCCTTCTTCATGGGGAAGGGGATTCAAAACGAAGAGAGAATTATTGAAGAGGAGTTTTAGGGGAGATTTAGAGGATTTTTAAAGTGATTTAGCGACTGTTTTTTGAAGCTTTTAAGATGTTTTTTTTAAGGAAATTTTCTATTAAAATCTGCAATCTTTCCCATAGAGATAAGCGCCCTTAATATCCTTTTGTTACTTCCCCAGAAGCAGCAGTCAGGAGTTCCTTGAGGAAAAGGACAACAACAATGTCAAGAAGCGTGGAGGCCTCTGTGGTTGCTGCTCCACGCTCTTCATGCCCTGTCGCCGATCCCGCTGCTCCCGTTGCTGCATGCGGAAACGCGACCGGAATCAGTCCGCCGAGAACCAACCCGTCCTGTGGAGCGGCAACAGCAGTGCCACCACAGCCACCAATGTCCAAGTGATTGACGAGACCAAGCCCAAGGGGAAGAAGCGAGTCACTGACTGGCTCAAATCCAGCTGCTGTCGGAGCTGTCGCAAGAAGCCAGTAACCAGTGGAGAGGAGGAGCCTGAGGCAAAGGCCAAGAAACAGAAACAGGAGACCAACATGAGTAGCAGCCACACAATGGGACCAAAGCCACGCAGCAAGTGCGGCCTCTGCCTGAGCAAGGTGTTCTGCTGTCGGTCGGTGAACAAGGTGGATCCCACCACCGGCGATGAGACGGAACTGAACAAGTGCTGCTTCTGCATTCCGTGCCGACGCGGTGGCAGTAGACCCAACAAGAAGGGCAGCACCGTGTCCTGGCGCGATCAGGACCCAGAGATGGGCATAAAGCCCACGGAGTCCTCGGTGGTGGAAGGCGCCTCCGAGGCGGCCATGTCAGCAGCCACAACTGCAATGGATAACCAGGCTAAGGAGTGAGTGGTCTAATAGGTATTTAGGTATATGGATTTATGGTAACCTTGATTTCAGGGGCTGCTGCAAGCGATTCTGGCTGATGCTACTGTGCTGTCGCAAGAAGAAGCGTCGCGAGTCGAATGCTCGCAGGCAAAGCATCAAGGCGCCACCACCCAGCGAGGCAAGTGCTTCATGAAAATATTGCTTACTTTCCTGTCTTTATTCTCCACTTAAATAATTCCACACAGGACACCCGTAAGAAGCTGCACAATGACCTGGTGGAGTACACATCCAAGATGAAGGGAGCCATTCCAGTGCTGCCGCTGTATTTGGCCTGGTTCTGTGCCTTTTGCAATGTGGTTTTTCCAGGTTTAGGTGGGTATTTTCTTTAATTAAATTTAAGATCACACAAATTACAATAAATTCCCCACACAGGCACCTTGCTCTCGGGACTCTTTTGCCTGTGTGTGGGCATTCCTCGCTTCTCCCAGTTCGACAGCGCCCGTGCCAGGATTGGCTCCTTCATCATCAACATCATTGTGGCCGTTTCCCAGTTCTTCTGCGTCCTCTTCTGCTTTGTCGGCTGGGGCTGGTCCATCTGGTGGGGCACCATAATGCTAAGATGTGCCAGTAAGTTTGAGATTTCATCTCTATAAATCATGGATCGTAAACAAGTCTATACACTTTCCAGGAAAACTGAGCAAAATCAAAAAGGTGGAACGTTTGGAGCTGGAGGAGGAGCAGCGCCAAGCCAAGCTGGCGGAGGAGGCGAAGAACGGCGATGCCGAGGCGGCCAAGACATAGTCCTCCGATCCCGGATATAACTAAGTTGCTTTTTATACCATATATTCTGTACATAATTTTGTACAAAACAAAAAAACCCGAAACCATGTAGATTCCACAAACACCATGCACTTCCACTTGAACTTCCAGGTTAAGCGAAATGGAACAGAACTTCCTTTGAACATGAGAAACATGATTCAATGTGTAATTGAAATCATTAAACTTCCACTAAAAATAACGGTATTTGTGTTTTAAATTATTTGAAAATCGATACATGCTTATCGATGACAGAAACATACTAAAATTGCATTTTGGGCTGGGTGTTTGGTATTAAATTGGTTTGTTCTTTTAAATCGAGTTTTTTTAATAAAAAAAAAGTAATTAAACATTGGAAAATGTTTTTAAAATTAAATTAAAACTATTCATTTGTAAAATATCTTTAAAAAAGTCAAAGAAAAGGTAAAATTGTATTTTCACTGTGTGACCGTTTCCCATTTGTTTTCATTGGTATTTTTTAGGGCGTGATACGGTCTTTGTGAAACGGCGTTCCGTAGAAAAACACGACATCAACTTGCGAATTCGTACAATTTTCGCTGTAAAACATGTCGCACCTTGTGAAAATGGAAAACGGACAGAGCCAGACCATCCAGGAGATGCTGGGCTGCATCGAGCGGTGAGTATTACTTAGGAATCCCCGCCTAACATTCAGCAACAAAACATAACCTCGCTTTCCTCCTCCCTGGAACACCCAGCTACAACCCGGATCATCTGAAGACCCTGGAGGCGTACGTCCAGGACCAGGCCAAGAACAACACCTACGACCTGGAGGCCAATCTGGCCGTGCTGAAGCTGTACCAGTTCAACCCGCACATGCTCAACTTCGACATCACCTACACCATCCTGCTGAAGTGCCTCACCAACCTGCCCCACACGGACTTCGTGATGGCCAAGTGCCTGCTGCTGCCCCAGCAGATGAAGGACGAGAACGTTCAGACCATTATCGATCTGGCTGACATCCTGGAGCGAGCGGACTTCACCCTGTTCTGGCAGCGCGCCGATGTGAACCGCAACATGTTCCGTCACATCTCCGGCTTCAACGACTCCATTCGCAAGTTTGTGTCTCATGTGGTGGGCACCACCTTCCAAACGATCCGCAAGGACCTGCTGAAGGAGCTGCTCGGCGGCATCGAGGACTCGACGCTGGAGAGCTGGATCAAGCGCAACGGATGGAAGCACCAGGGCCAGGGCCTGGTGGTGGTTGCCATGCAGGATGACAAGATCAAGACCAAGAACATTACGGAGAAGATTGAGTTCGACAATGTCGGTGCCCTGATGGCCCAGTGCCTGTAGAGTGTGTCCGCGTCCTTAGTCCTGTCTAAATTTCTACGAATAGTAATTAAAAAACACAAAATAAAGAGCCTGTAATCTACGTACAGCTAAACTTCAACTTCATTTTATTCCTCTCCCGCCCTCAGACACAGGAGTTCCAGGAGGCTTCCAGACACTCGTCGCTTACGGAACTAAAGAAACCCTAAACATAGGCGTTACAAAAACTAATAAAGCCCTAAATTCTACATCTATGACTGCTTCTTGAACTTCTTCAATATGGGGAATATCTTGTCAAAGGCGTCGTATATCTCCTGGCGAACCTTGGCGCCGGTGAGCACCACCTTGCCGGACACAAAGATAAGCAGCACTATGCGAGGACGCACCATACGGTAGATGAGACCAGGAAAGAGCTCCGGCTCGTAGCTACTGAAGTTGCAATGGGTGAGGACCAGGCCCTCCAGGCGAATGGGAAACTTGACGTCGCAGGAGCCGACCATGTTTTGAATTTTAAAGTCAAGGAACTTTGCCTGAAAGGGAAAGGAGATTAATAATATCTCCAATTAAGGCAAGGATAAGATGGTCTTACATTAAATCCCAGCTTTTGTATAATGCGTGCGTACTTGCGAGCCGCCAGCCTGGAGTCATCCTCGCTCTTGGCGCCCGTGCACACCATCTTTCCGGAGCTGAAGATCAAGGCAGTGGTGCGCGGCTCGCGAATGCGCATAATAACGGCCGCAAAGCGCTTCGGGTTGTACTCGGCATTCCTGGCATGCAGCGCTATCTTCTTGAGATCCAGCTTGCAGCAGAGATTCACCGTGGACACAATGTTCTGCAGCTGGGGCACAATGCCGGGATCAGCCGATCCCGGTGTAGCCGGTGTCATAGGTGTGGATGGTCCCATGGTCTGGTGGATGTTGCTGAGGGCATCGCCTGCTCCCGAGCCGCCTCCTGTTCCGCCGCCCACGCTGCGCTCACTCATGGGCATCATGTGGGACATCATGCTCTGCGGCGTCTGCGGCTGCATCATGGACTGCGGCGTGCTACCGCCCCCGCCCGGCTGCTGCTGCTGATAGGAGGCCGAGGGCTGGTAGCTCTGCATCTGCTTGTGAGCCAGCGGCAACGATGGCTCATGTCCAAACAGTCCGCTGCCGCTTGTAGCAGCGCTGGCATCAGCCTGTGCCTGCTGTTGTTGTTGCTGCTGCTGCCCTGCCGAAGATACGGGAGCGGGCATGACCGGATCCGGCTGCGGCACTGCCGGCGGATGGTAGACCGGATTGGCCACGATCTGCTGGTCCGCCTCCATCTGGTGCAGCGGAGTTCCGATGCTCGGAATCGAGAAGTTGGGACTGAGCATTTGGTCCATGTTGCGGCTGGTTTTGGGGTCTACCGGCTGCTGGGGGGTGTCTTACTTCAATGGGGGTAGGCTTGGTGGTTGACCACTTGAGGCGAGCGGCAACTTTCTACGGATAATTTTGCATTTAACTTGAATTTAATTTCGTGGTAAAAAGAATGCAGCTTCAGCAAGTGTGACCAATGTACGAGTTCCGAAAAAATACCAAACCAAACGCGGCAAAAGCGGGAGAGTTGCCAGGGCTGACAAAAGTAAGTGGGAATTATCGGGGTTTGCGGGAAAGGAAGAAAATTTTAAAACACTAAAAGCTTTTTTAATTTTTTTTGAATGCTTTTTTCTTTAAATATTTAAATAAGTTATAAACTTCATATGGATGAGTATAGTTAGATAATTTTTTGATGGTTGAATTAAAATTTATTAGAAAAATTTATTAGAAAAACATCTTTTTTACATTTTAAGATTATATTTAATTTTATTTTCGTGTTCTTATTTCTGAACATTTAAATAAGTAAAAAACTTAATATGCATGATTATTACTCTTAGTAAAAATAATTTATTATAGAAAAAACCTTTATCTAAATTTATTAAATTGAATATTAATTGGTTTATTATAAAGTTTATTAGAAAAACACTTATCCTTTAAATTTTGCCACAAGGGTATCAACTTGTATATTTGTTTAGTACATTTAGCCATATATAAATTAACCCTTTCCCCAAATATAGTATATTTAATATACACCTAATTAAGAAGAGTTTAATCAATTATTCAAATTAGAACCCATTTTTGACAACCACTTTATAGTGTGATTAAACTCATAAGAACTAATAAAACACCGCCTAAGCTCAAATTCACGCTTGAAGGCGCAAAACTTCTGACATTTGACCCCGACGAGTGATGCCTGTACGTGTTGCCGTTGTCATCCGTGTAGAGATAGACGCGTCCGGATGAATTCTGGAAGGTACCGCCCACGCCGGGCACCTGATAGGGTCCTTCGTTCTGGCCCCTTATGTAGATGCCATTTCCCGGCTGCCCGAACTCGTGTGGGCCGTTCCGGCCATCGTAATTCTGCTGCGCATTTGTGGCTTTAATGTGGGAGAACTGAGAGTTCAGTGAATCCTACAAAGTATCCGAGCATGACTTACCGGCAAACGCCATACAAACAAGCACAATTAGCAGACGCATGATGCAGTTTCCAGTTCCCAAGCTCGACCTCAACTGAGAGCTGCTATTCAAAATCTATTTATTCAAACCCGGGCGAAACCCGAGCTTTTGTCAATTAACAGAGTGGCCCGAGAGCGGGGTGAGATCACTTGGAAGAATCTCATTAGAGAACGAAGCTTTTCTATATGCACTTACGCAGACACTGTGTTCCAATCAAAATCGGGGAAAGTTTTTTTCTAAAAAGAAAACAAGCACAAGAGCACCCAAAAATACCCACAGCCAATGCAATTTTTAAAATTAGTCCACTAGCTTTTTGGGAAGAATTCTTCTCTTAAGAGAAAGGCCAGCAGAGAGTGCAATATATGCCAAGATCTATACATATTGAGAACCCCACTCATTATGGCTTATATAATATTTAATCAAAACAAAACACAAGATAGACCTGGGAGAGCAGAAAACATTTACCCCCCAAAAAAACATAGTGAGTTTTTCAAAAACTGTTGTGGATTTTGAATTTTTCGGTTTACTTGCTAAATTCTAGTTTGAAAAAACATGGAGAAGATATGCCAATTCTTTCGCAACAACTACGTGCTGGCCAACTGTGAGGATGCCATATACAAGAAGGCCTTCTCCTTGAACTTGTCCCACTACCAGATGTCCCAGGTGCCAGACATCATAGACCAGTGCGAAACGCTGCTAAAGCTATTTCTCAACCAAAACAAGCTGACCAAGGTTGGGGGATAAATATAAATTCATTGAAGGGGTTATTAATCTTACCCTCACAGATTCCCTCCAGCATTGGCTCTCTAATGCGCCTCCAAGTGCTCACCTTGGACTATAACAAGCTGGAAGAGTTTCCCGACTGCATTTGCCGGCTGGTCAGTTTGAAGTTCCTCAATGTCAGCTGCAACAACATCGTTCGTTTACCCCCGGAACTGGGCTATCTCACTCTCCTGGAAACCTTTTGGTGCAATAATACCGGTCTTCGGGAACTGCCCTTGGAGATACGCAACTGTGAACGCCTCGAGACGCTGGGAGTGCGGGGTAATCCCCTGAAGAGCCTGCCCGAGAGTATGGGTGCCCTGTCCTCGCTCCGCTGGTTTACCGCTGAGAACTGTGAGCTGGAGGAGATGCCGCTGACATTTGCCTTGCTAAGCAGCCTGGTGCACCTGAATCTCAAGGGCAATCGTCTGAGGCGACTGCCCAAGATGCTTATGGCCATGCAGAAGCTGCGTTTTGTCTTTCTCAATGGGAATCGCATTGACGAGCTGCCCACGAGGACGCAGCTGGAGGAGTTGCGTGCTCTGAACATGCTGAATCTTTCACAGAATCCCATTAGCCATCATTCCGACCTGCAGCTGATGGCGCTGGTGAGTCTTTGGGGGATTACTGACTATCCTGTAAGGAAATCTAGCTGTTGTCTTTCATTTCACAGCGTCAGAACAACCTGTATGTGGACCCACCTAACCCCGAAGACATCGCCTGCGATTGCCTTTCCAGCCGGGCCAGCCTCAACACCCAGGAGCAGCAGGAGGCTCAGGCACGGGGCGCCGGGGACGACTCCTCCGACTGGGAGAATAGTGTGCGAACCAGCGAGCTGGACAGCACGGACGAAAGCGGCCTGGAGGCTACTATCGAGGATTTGAGTGTTATGCTGCCAGAGATATCGCGTTTTATTACCACCTCCTGAGGGAATTTGTATTAAATTTCGGATTTATTCCAAGTCTTGGGTTTTGTACAGAATCTCTTGGTGGGTCTGGAGTTAAATGGCTTCCTTCTTCACCTCCTGCGGCATGTAGACGGTCAGGAGGTTCTTGCCAATGCGCTCGTGAATGTCCAAGAACTTGGCCACGCAGTGATCAATGCAGACGATCTCGCCCTTGCCTGGAAAGTGGGGGAGAAGTAGGGAGATTCTGGAAATTAGGCGTGAATCATATACCCCATTATCTATAAGAAACCCATAGATCTTGTTGGTTTCTAAGGAAGTTCTAGTAATAGTTCCTCTATCCCCCTGGAACTCACCCAAGTCTGGCTCAGGATAGCGGGAGGGAATACACTTCTTGTGGCAGGCATTTGCCATGCGATTGTATAGATCGGACATCGTCTTCACCTCCATCTCTTGCATTAGCTGTAATTTGGCCTGGTCGGCGGCAGAATTGATTTGGGGCAAAGCCATGTTTGCTGGGGGATTTTCTTCCCGTAGAACTCAAAGCCAGAATTTGTAGAAGAATTTTTATATTTTCAAGATTTCTAAATACAAACTGAAAAAACAAAGCCTGCTTAATGTGAAGACAAGAATACAGTATTATTTTTATTTTATCTGACATTAATCTACTAAACATTAAGTAAATATTAAATATATTATCCTTAACCAACTTTGCCAGTTAGGGAAATACAAAAAGTAAAAAACCTCTTGATCCATCGATTTTTTATAATATTCTTAGCCACCAGGCAATGCATTAAAACCAATAGGAAACTGGAGATCAAAAACCCTACAAATGTTAATTATTTAGTGTTTATTAGACTTAAATCCTTAATAGGGGTTACCTGTATATACAAGCTCGTCTAGACCAAGGGGATAACCTACAAGCCTTTGAGCGTAGACCAAAAAAGCTATCGTTATTCCAATAAGCTGAGCAGTAACTAGCAACCAAAGGCACAGAATATGGAATTCCTGTAAAAAATCGGCATTATAAAATTAGGTTTTAAAAGATAATTGCAGTACAAACCCGGCAATTACCCAAAACCCACAGATATCCGCTCAGGCCGTAAAATGCCGAGCCCTGCAAGTTTGTTTTAACGTCTCGATTAGTACATTTCTCCCAAGAATCTAGAATAATTGTTTAGATGCTATAATTTTGTATTGAATTTTGTATTATTTTTTAATATATTTACCAAACTTTATGCAATGCCCTAGACACTCTAGATACGGTGAAAATAAGGCCCATGTCATAACAAAGTGAATGCCTAAACCCGCCGCGTTGAAAATCAAGAACACCATGGTTGAAGCGCTAACAGAAACCAACTAAACTTGAACAACATAGACCCACAAGATGTCCTGTAATAGCATTAACTTTAATTATTGTCATTACTTAGCTAATTTATTTAATTTCCCCAATAATTAAGCTTAATTGAGAATTTGGTCACCACAAAATAACCGTTTCCAGTATTTTTCTTCTGTTTTTAAACTAACTGTGACCTTGCAAACTCTGGCCACACTCCCCAGCCGGCACTGTGTTTACTCAACTCGTTTTTATTTCGTAATTATAAAGGCCATATTTTATCAATGAATTAAGATAAGCCGACGAGCTGCTGCCGGCATACCCCTCCAAATGACTTCTCAGATCTACAACCAGAAGAAGTTCGTGCCCACGCCGCCCGAGAAGGGTTCGTTTCCCCTGGATCACGAGGGGCTGTGCAAGAAGCAGTTCCTCCTCTACGCCAGTTGCCTCCGCAAGAACGCCCAGGACACGAGTCTGTGCCGCGAGGACGCCAAGAACTACCTGGCCTGTCGCATGGACAATAATCTTATGGAGAAAACCGAATGGTCCAAGTTGGGATTCCACGAACAGAAGCCAGCCAAGGAGCAGGAGGAGAAACAATGAAACCGGAACGCAATGTGATGATAGCGGCCACGGGCAGCGTGGCCACCATTAAGTTAGCCCAGTTAATCCAAGAGCTCTCCGACGAGCGTCTGCCCTACAAGTTTCACCTGAAAGTCCTCATCACAGAGGCGGCCAAGCACTTTTTTGAATTGGAGCAGATACCAGAGAATGGTGGGTAGTCTAGAGGACTAAAAACCCCATAAGTAACTCCCTTCTTCCAGTTCCCGTTTACCACAATCGCGATGAATGGATCACCTGGAACAAGCGAGGCGATCCTGTTCTGCACATAGACCTGGGCAAGTGGGCGGATCTGCTGGTGATTGCTCCGCTCAGCGCCAATTCCCTGTCTAAGATAGCCAACGTAAGACCCAAGGCCCTTGTGAAATTTCTTATCTGTGCAGGAACTATTTTTGTATCTCTTTTATGGCAGGGGATCTGCGATAATTTCGTGATGTGCGTAGTGCGGGCTTGGGATCTGCAGAAGCCGCTGCTCTTTGCCCCCGCAATGAACACTCGGATGTACGATCATCCCATAACCAGAGAGCAGATCGACAAGCTCATCAGTTGGGGCTACAGGGAAATACCGTGCATCAGCAAGACCCTAATGTGCGGGGATACGGGGAATGGGGCCATGGCAGAGGTGCCCACAATAGTGGAAGCGGTGCTAAAGGCCTTTCCCACGGACACTGAGTTGGAGTCCATATAAACCTTAAGCCAAAAATTGTTTATATATCGCAGAATATGGGTTTTTGTTACAACAATTAAATACAATTAAATGGAATGGGATTCCTACAGATCCACCACCTGCATGTCCTCTAGGGAAGTGTTGGCCGACTGACTGATCAGCGCCTTCTCCGAGTCCGTCAGATTAATGAACTTGTGCTTGGTCTTGAGCTCCTGCTGGATGGAGGAGAGCAGGTCGGGGGAACAGCGTCCCGGCTTCTTCTGCTCCTGTGACTCCTCTGCTCTGGCTCCCAGTACCTCCATCTTGGGCTCCACAATGGTCTCCATCTGCAGGGACTGACGCTTGCGCCGCATTCTCTTCGATCCTCGGGTAATGAGCACCACGGCCGGTGACTCAAAGGGCAGGGCCTGGATGACTGTTTGTAATAATTTCGGCGGCGTCTCGGGTGTCTTGGGGTTGCCAATGACCACATCCGCCTGGAGGGCACTACGTGCTCGCTCTCGCTCCTCCTCACGCTCACGGGCAGCATTTTTCCTCATCAATTGGCGAGCTCGCTTCTTGAGTATAGCCTGCGCCGTGGGATAGTAGGCAATGACCTCGTTCAAGTCCGATTTGGAGAGGACAAACAGGTTGGAATAGCCCTTGGAGCGCACATCTGCTGTCCGACGATCAGCTCCATTGATGCCCAGCAAACTGATCTCACCAAAGACGGAGCCCTCAGTGAGGGTGGCGAGAACTACGTCGCTGCCGGGTCCACCCATCACCTGGACCTGGCCCAGCTTTACGATATACATCTCCCGGCCCACCTCGCCCTTGCGGCAGACAAAGTCTCCCGGGAGAAAGGTCACAGCTCTGAGTTTGAGGACCAAATCACGGAGCAAGGCCTCCTCGCAGTCAGCAAAGAGTTGGACCTTTGACAGGGTCTGGATATGCACGGAAATGGCTATGTCGGTCTTGAGATTAATGGGCAAGGCATCTAGGATGTTGGATTCATCTGTAAGATTAGGAAAAACTATAGTTTAAGGGCTTTTCTAGGATGTATCCCAACTCACCCAAGGTTCTCTGCTGTTCCCAGGTAAACTGGAACCACATCTTGACCCTGGACTGCACCTCCTGCGAGAGATTGAGCCGCCTCATGTACTCCAGCGTCTCATCCTCTAGCTGCCTGTACTCATGCTTATTTCTGGTGGCCGTGGATATGATGTCCCGGATCTGACCAATAAGGAGAGCGAACACGAATACGCCCATCAGCCAGGCCACCGTCATGAAGACATATTCGCCCTGCCTCTCCGGCTTTGGATTTTTTCCTATGGAAGTGGCCGTCTTGGTGGCGAAAGCAAAGCACCGGACATAGGGATGTCCTTTGCCACTGAACACCCAGCGATTCTTGCCCAAACCCTGATAATCACTGTAAGCGTAGTAAAGGGCGGCAGTTATGTGGATCATGTAAAGCATATAGGTAAGGGTCTTGGCCACGCGAACCTGTAGGGAAAAGGGGTTTAATTTAATAGAATAAATAATTACAAGTTAGTAAAGGAAAACTTACGAAATGTGGTGAGGATATAACCCTATCCAGCAGGCGAAACACTTCCCAGAAGCTTTGGATCTTGAAGAAACGTGGAAAACGCAGCCAAACGGCGCCGGTTCCTAGTTTAAGGTAGAGCAACTCCAGGGGAAGAAGAGCCAAGAGATCCAGCTGGAGGTTTGGGTAAAAATTAATATTATAAAGGTTAAAAAAATCCAAAAAAATTTACCCCACCTTAAACTGCAACTTCCGCATATAGTTCTTCCTGGTCAGGTTCTTGTTCTTAACCCAAAAACCCTCAAAGAGATACATGACCCGATGCTTAAAGAAGACCACGTCCAGAAGGTAAATAATGTCCGCACAAAAGTCACAGGCCAGCCAGATATTGGTGTTCTCCTTGGTCTGGAAGGGAAAGGAGGAGCGCAGCGGAATGACCCAGGCATTGTAGAGAAAGGACAGCGAGACCACACACAGCCAGGAGATGTAAATCTTGCCCTGCGGATCCAAAGTCCTCTCATCGTTGTTCGCTCCACACAGACTGGAGCAAAGCCAGGCATTCGACCTGGTGGTGTCCGCCTCGAAAAGCCTGCCACGGTGATGGGGCGACTGACCTGCCGGCACTAGACGCACCTTGTGCTCGGGCGAGGGATGCAGGCTCTTAGTTGGCGGCGGTGACGGGGAACTGGCCGTGCTGCTGGACGAAGGAGTCGGTGGGAGCTCAATCCGGGACTTGACCTTGTTGGCCCGGGCCGTGAAGCGACGTACCAAGTGGCGGACCTGGTCGCGCAGGAACTGCTGGCCCTGGGAGTCCAAGCTACCGGCACTGCTAGGCTTGCGATGCTCCAGGTTCATGTCCATTTCCACTTCCGTTTCCCGCACCTCGACAGCCACGATTTCGCTCTCGTTGATGGACGGTGTTCCTTGCGCCCGCTCGTTGCGATCTTCGTTCTGGAGCTCCGGGGATTCGTTGTAGCAGATCTGCACATCCTGCTCGTCCTCGTCGATAATGGGTTGGGAGTCGGCCTGCTCTTGATCCTCCTCATCCTCCTCCTTGGGCAGAACCACCTGACCCGTGGCAGCAGCCAGCTCCTCTGCCCTTTGAAGGGCTATGGGATCGGGCACTACTTCTGGGGGAACAGCTGCTCCTGGCAGAGGCACCATCTCGAAGCTCTCTGGTTCGAGGACTCTTCTCACACTGTCAGGACTAACCAGTGGCTTCTCATGCCTTAGGATATGCTTGACCAGAGCATGCGTGGCCCCCACATTGTTCTGATGCTCCGCAGTCTCCACACAACCGATCCTGCCATTTCTGAAGTACAGCCTGGAGTGGTAGAACCTCGGGCTACCAGGACGATGACGTCGTGGCGGAGCCTTGTAGGCATTGATCTTGTAGGTGACCCTCTTGATGGGGCTGGGCGACTTGTTCTCCTTGTTGGAGACGGAGTGCAGGATCTGTTCCTGCTCCTTCTCCTTTTGTAGCAGCTCCTCGGTGGCGCTGACAAACTGTTCGATCTCCTTGAGATCCTTGGTGATCTCCTCCAGGCTGCGCCGCACCTGGGCCTCCTTCTCCCCGGGACTGGAGTAGCGACGCACACTCTCCGGCTGCTGCCGCGTGTTGATCACATTCCGCATGAAGGCATGCCGCTCCAGAGTGTCACAGAACTTGGGCTCCCGTCTCTTCGAGGCAGACGAGTTGGAGCTGGACGAGCCAGAGCAGGAGCCAGAGCCCGAGTTGGGTGCGGTGGCCATGCGCTTGAGCCGCTGATGGTTGTGAAACTCGTCGTAGGCAAAGTTCTCCAGTATATTCGGGGATGACTTCAGCAGCGATGCACTCGCCTCCGGTTCGAGCTCCTCGCTGGGACTGCTGCTCACCTGCAAATGAACACGTTCCAGCGATTGAGGGTCGTCGTCGGTTTCAAGAGAAATAAATAAAAACAAGGCGAACCAGGCAGGCGGCAGCACGCAATTGCAATAAAAACAACAAAAACAGCGGGGGCCAACGAGTGTGCTCCGCATGGTAATTGCGCCCGCACAAGCGCCAGTTGCCCAGTTGCCCACTTGGAACGCCAATAGCTCATCTATCCATTTGTCTATCTATTAATCTGTCTGTTATATCTACTTGGTATATGGCAGAGTCTTAAAGGAAGGCGAGTTCAACTAACTAAGTGAGCTAGCTCTCCTTGAACTCTCGAGTCCTGTGAAAGCTAATTTGAACTCGACTCTAGCGAAATATAATTTGAACTTTGACTGAGGTGTAAGGGAATAGCTAAGGTCAGTCTGAATAATTAAATAAATATAAATTATAATAAATATAAATATCTTAGGGAAAAACTCTTGAATTAAACAGGTTAAATGTAAAAAAAATGTATATAAATAAGCTGAAAATGAGAACACAAGGAACATCCTCTGCTGCTATTTTTCCCTAATTAAGAAACAATTTATATGTTACAATTCTAAACTGCTTAAACGAATTTTCCCTAGGATATTTATAAAATTGTTTTTAATATTAAAACAAAACCTAAACTAGGAGATTTACCTTGTATACCCTTGTAATTGTAATACCGTATGTTTATACATATCTCCCTCTAAAAATAAATAAATAGTTCTTTTAGAAACTATTTGTATCATAAAGCCTTCAACTCTAAACTCCCCTATCTGCCTATTTCCCCCCTTTTTATTGTTTCCTTATAAACTTCACCTCTTGAATAATAAAAACAATAACCTTTTTGACCATTAAACTCACCTTCCGAAAGCGTGCCATGCTGGACATTCTGGCTACTCGTGGAACCAATAAGCCCTAGTGCCGTGGAGCAAGTTCAGTGTCGGCAGACTCAGGGTTCAGGGTCAGTCGTTAGTCCTCCTTTCCCTCCTCCTCCTCTTCCTATAATCAAGCGGGAAAAGTAGAAACTCGTTTAGTATTGAGCTTTGTGCGTGTTGCACATGGCGTATGATTAATGTGCTGCGTAGACACGCAAAACGCAATGCACTTGACCTTATCCGAGTGTTATCTACGCTGGTAACTATATGTATATACTCAGCCGACGACTATCTGCCATATGCTCTGTATGCTCTATTGATTTTTCCAGCTGTAGAGGTGCCTCTTCTTGGCTTTTCTTTTGTTTTGTTGATGGGGAAAATGCCCAACAGGTGGTTGAAATTTCTTGAAAAGTTTACTTGCTGCGAGATTTTGCTGCGATTTTCTTAGTTTTTTGCATTTTAAATTGTAATTAGAGAATGAGATTGTTAGAGGAAACTTACTGCTGTCTAAGACAGTTGTTTTTTTTATGTGGTTAAAGGGTTTCTACTAGAATCCTGGCAGAGGAGGATGTATCATCCAGTCGCCTTTGGCGGAGAAGATAAACTGGACAATGAAGCGCGGCACCAAAAAGTAGTTAGTCCAAAACAAAAGTAACGCAGGCGCTCTTTGAAGGCTCTTTGAATATACAGTGGGACGTAGTCGAGGGAAAATGTGTTTAAATTTAAGGGATAAAGGATGAAAATAATTTATAAAATCTTTGTAAACAACGTAAAGTAATAAAAATATATTTAAAAAACCATTTCTCTTGAAATACAAAATATTTAAAAAATAAAATAAAATTTTCACAAGAAATATAGCAAAATCAGCTAAAAATTAAGCTCTCTTTTAACCAAAAAAAGCTCTGTGTTGGCCAAGCTTTTACCCAATTCCCCAACAAATCCCCAAGAATGCCAAGCAAGTCCTTTGTTTTGTTTTCACAATTCTTTTATATATTTTTTTTTTGTTGTGGTTTGTTTTAAATATTCCATTCAGCTCTACATTCACAATTACATATTTCTTCGTCTGCTTCTTTTAAATTACATAATATATATATTTAAATATATATATTAATGCATATATATATAGTTTAAAATGTATGTATATATATATAACTTTGTTGCTTCCGAATCGAAGGACTCGAAAATCCAAATAACTTGATGCAATCCGAAAGTGGCTAAAAGGGGGCTCGGTGTGTGTTTGTTTTGGGTTTCTTTTTTGTTTTTTAAGGAGAATTAATGACATATTAATTAATTACACATATGTAATTACATTTATACGTACAAACCTAGAATATATATATATGTAGAAGATAAAGAACAGTGGCTAAGGGTTTTTCTCTTTTTATGGTTTATGTTTGATGTTGTTGTTGTATGTATGGTTGTGGCTGTGTGTGTGATTTAGTGCATATTTAAAGATTTAAGATTTAAGGGTCTTAATTCATTTTCTTGTTTGCTTTTTTCTTATATTTTTTTGTAGTTTTTTTTTGTGGTTTTTAATTAAGTTTTTTGTGTTGGTGTTTTTGTTTTTTTTTTTGTTTGTCACTTAAAAAATTACATTAATAAAATGTATTTTAAAACTTATGCAGAAAAAACGTTGCCCATTTTACTCGCTCTCATCCTCCTCCTCCTCCTCGGAGGACTCTTTCTTCTTGGCCTTCTTGGCTGGCTTGGCGGCCACCTTCTTTCGCTTCTTGGGCGCACCAGAGTCGGTGCCGCCATTGGCCTCGTACTCCTTCACTGCCTTGTTGTACTCCTCCTTCTGCTTGATGGCCTTCTGTTCCCATTCCTAGAAATATATTTAGGCAGTTAGCGTTTATTTAGAGAGCAGAGTCTGAAGTAAACTTACAGTTTTGTCCTTCAGTCCGCGCCACAGCTCACCGCCTCGCTTGGCTATGTCCGTCACCTTGCTGCCGGGATTGTCCTTCTTGATCTGTTCACGGTTCTCGTTCAGCCAGAGCATATAGGCCGACAAGGGGCGCTTCGGGCGATCTCCACTCATATTTGTTGCTGTTTTGACTTTTTTATTGGTGAAAAATCGAGGGCTAAGCTCTTAAGCAAGCTGTAAAATCAAAAGAAATTAAAAGAAAACTTAGTAAGGAATGAAGGCTCTTAAAGCGAAAAAGCTATTTATCTTAGCATTTAAGTTATAGAAATTCCAACTTTTTATTTAATTTTTTGTATCAATATAAATATTTATTAAACAATTTTAATGGAATCTTAATGCTTCCAAATAATACATTACAAGAATAACTCCCTCCATTAATATCCCTGAATTTTCCTGTACCTCCTCACTCTCTTCAAACTGCATTTTCGGCTGTATACTCACAGAAATCACGCATCAATTAAATATGTACACAGGAGCTGCACTCCGCCCCATTTAACTTTTCATACATAATCCTTGCGGCTTTATATACATAATAGCCCCCGGTACATACATAATTGCTATTTATGGCAGCGATACTATGTACATTTTCGATTAATTGTGGCTTTTATACATGCTCTATGTACTCCCCATTTAATTGGTATTATGTACAAGGCGGAGAGAGGTCATTGCCCCCGAAGAAATTTTCGTAGTCGCCGAGCCAGTGAACTCTACTCGACAACTACTTCTCCCTTTTTCTAGACACAAATCAGCTGGGAAATGGCATGCAAATGAGGCAACGGCGTCAGCGACAACGACGACACTCTGGCCCCCAAACAACGTCCATAAGCCATGCACTTGACCCAAATCCAGAATTTAGCGCAAAATGCACGAGACATCGACAGGCAGCGAGCAAGGGGGTCCTGGAGCCAGCATAACGACGTGAATTGGGTTAACAAACGACTCGAAATCGCTATGAAGGATGCGGATGGAGGAGCAGCACCGAGTCACAGAGGCCCCGAGGAGAAGCTGCCACACACACACACCCAGAGAGGGGATAGAGGGGTTGTGCAGGAGTGTCGCCATCAATCAGGCCAGGCACGCCCTCCCCACCGCCTCCTTCTCCTCCTCCTCCCGTTCTGTGCATGCATATCCTGTGTGTCCAAGAGCAACAGGGAAAACGGCGGCAAAATTGTTGCTAGTTCGACGCATAGAGACAGACGGATGGATGGCTCCGCACATTGCGGCAACACGTGATGCAGTCAGGATAAGGCCTGCTCTCCTCCTTGCTAGGGGGGAAATGGGGGTGGTGTAGGCCACCTAGAAAATCGAAAGCGAAAACCAGCCCCCCTTCCACGTCTCTGCCTGTCTGTGTGGATTGTACATACATATATATTTTGGTTAGTTGTTGGCCCCAAAAATGCATCTGTATCTATATCTGCTGTTCTGCGCTGTTAACTTGGTCCTTTGGCTGTGACAAAACGAGGCGAAAACATTTTTCAAGTGGCAGGAATAAAGGAGATATCTTTGGGTACAGAAAGGAGAACTTTAAAACGCTTAAAAAAATTATAAGAAAATAAATAAGGATTTTCTAGGAATATTTGAGGTTTCATTACTTTTATTAGTTATTATTTTTTTAAATAGTTTTAAACTAAAAAAACGCATTCCTATAATTTTAAGTTTTTATTTTCAATAAAAGCACATAAAATGGCTCAGACATATTAAAGTCTTAGTTTTTTATAATAAATAAAAAATTCTAAATTTTTTCATAATATAAACTAAGTTTTTACTCCCTAAAACCCAATTTTCCACCTAAAATCTTAATATTTCCTATATTTTTCTCCGAAATATCACGCATACGCAGTGGGGACACCACTGTAGCGCACATTACGCATACGCAACGTGTGGCAAGCGTGGTCATGTGTATGGATATACATATAATGAAAGTACACAGGACGCACACAAAGGACATTAAACGGAATACCAAATGAAGGGGCAGGAAAAAACCCCGAAAAGCCTGGCCAAAGAACTGCCCACTTTTGTCGATCTAAAAATTGAATTGGAAACAGTGGCAAACGGTAGAGGCAGCGACTGAGGCAGAGACTGCAGCAGAGGCAGAGACTGCGGCTGAGGCAGAACCGTTGACGGAAACAGCGGCGTTGACGTCAACTGAGAGGCAAACTGACAACGCTTATCTCGGGCGAGAATATGTGTGTGCTTATGGCGTGTGTTTTTAATGCCCCGTTAGGCGGCGAAACGAGGCAGGGAGGCAGGAAAGGCAGCAGTAGCAGCAGCAGCAACCACCCAACAGCCAGGACGAAACACTGCCAACAGGACGAAGCTTGTGCGCAGAACCAGCATTTTAGGGTAGATACTTTCCCAGGGAATTGCGCACTGGAAGCAACGGGCCTTTATGTGCCTGTGTTTTTCCCTTGGAGAGCGAACGCTCTGAACGCACAGTGGTGACTTTTGAACGAGGCACACATACTATATCGAGTGCCATAACGACCCTTCCTCGTTCTTCGCTCTGTGCATGCCCCGTTTCTCGCTGTGTATGTACAGTCGTGGCAAAAATCAAAGGGTAAGCCATTGCCATAGCCGCTGCATACATTATAACGGCACCATTAAGGCAGAAAGGCGCGACAGATGGCGCCTCTGCTGCCTGTTTTTTATAATAATAAGTAATTAATTGTGGAAATTTTATGGCAGAATAAGAAATTAAGGCCAAGGGTGCATTTTTTAATTCCAGAGAATTTATTTTTTCAAGAGATTTTTGATTTGATTTTATGATTCCGGCTGAAAACATTTCCATTAAAAATTTAATCTAAGTTAAATGAATCACAGTTTTAAAATACCATAAACTAATTCATTATAAAATAATACTTTTATCACAGTTTAGGATGTCCCTTAAAATTCCTAAAAAATATCCGGATTGAAGATAACAGAAATTAAGAAACATTTTTGAAACGGATTGTTAGTAAAACCACAAAACATGTTTTGTAAAGGATTTTTTTTTAATATCCCCTTAAAAATCCTATTCCTATCCCCTTAAAACTCCCTATTTTGTATTTTTTAGCTACCATAAATGCAAATATCACAGAGTAAGTATCATTTTCTCTATCTCTCTCCCTATCTACCACTACATCAGCGGGAAAAAAGAGCGGGAAACCTGCGATCGCACGAGACATTTGACGAATCTACCGCTATCTCCCCCATAGATTAAGCCCTATATCTCGCCTACCCGATTAGGAGGCACGGAAGCACGGAAAATTGGCGCGAAAAGAGCTTTGTAACTGTAAAATTCAGCCCAGAGGCGAAGAAGAAGAAGCTTTGCGCGCTCTCACTCCCTCTCTCTATGTTGCGACTGTATGTGTGCGAGCGGGGGGACTATATAACAAAACTTTTGGCGCCATTTTTAGTTTGCACTCGAGACTGCAGCACGCAAAGCGCTAAAAAACAACACCAAGAAATAGAAGGAAAAAAATCAAATCAAAACACGCGCACAGCGTGAATAAAAACAACACAAAACAACCAAAAGCCAGCGAGGACAAGTAAAAGTGAAAAAGGGTGAAGAGCTAGACGAAGATCGTAAAGGATCAAAAGGATCTTAAAAAGCATACACGATATATGCTTGAAAAATACCAAAAAACTTGACCTAATAAAAGTAAACAATATACAAATTATTATCCTTTAATCAAGTGAAAACCTCTAAGAACACAAATAAATCCTGAAACACCTTGAATCCTAATCTTAAACCAAAACAATATCTGTTGGGATCAACTTAATAAATACTATTTTCTCTCAATTTTATAATACAACTTTAAAATCTTCACACAAAATTAAAGAAAATTCAAGTCAACACAGGATCTGCTTATCCTTCAAAAATAAGATTAAACAAACCATCAAATTCTCACCCAAAACCCAATTTGCAAACTGCCTTGGAAGCCCCAAAAAGGCTTAGTTGGCGACAGGTGGGTGGCCCTTGTTCATATTTTCCATTTCCCGCAGGTACAGGATACCCAAAGCCGATCGGAAATCAAAAAGCGCCAGCAAAAGCAGGTGCCACAGGCAAGTGACTTGCACTCGGTGGGAGAATGTGCCCTGGCCTCTGCCAAAGACACTGGCCAAACCAAAATTTGAACTTAAAATGGTTTAAATAAAAATTGAGAACAAAAAAAACTTTATTTTTTATAAAAATTAAATTATACAATTTAAATTTAACTAGTTGAATAAAATACCTCCAAACATTTTAAATATAAGAAATAAAATCTTTCAATAGTTCACTATAAATTTGATTTTTAAAACAAAATCACTTCAAGCTAACTTTGACATTTAGCAACAAATATTGTTTATTTGTATTAAAACTTAAAATCAAAAAATAATAAAAATATTAATCACCCAAACTCAAACCAATTTCTCGTCTTAAAATTACACATCATACATAAGCCCCTACCTCAACCACATGACTTTCGACGACATCAGGTACCCCCAAATATGTAAACTTGCATTTCTTAAACTTTAATCACCAAGAAAAAAAACACCTGTAAAGCCCAACTAAAACTCTTGGCATCTAACCGAGTAAACAAGGTTAAATATCAGTTATTTCTTGCCCAATTTCCTAATTACTTAAACACATAACCGCAGTCAATCAATCGCATATTATTAGCTGGACCGACTAATTTGCCGACGAGTGTAAGTGCCTCACAAAAATCGTATGAAAAATGCTCATATTGCCCATATCTACGTACGTACTTTGCCTTCTCCTGTGTCTCCGTGTGTTTACTTCACTTTATACTGGGATTTTGGACTGCGACTGGTACTGGGCACTGGGTACTGGGCTCTGGGCTCTGTGCTCTTTGCTGTGCTGCCTCTACTGTGAAAATCGCACTGAAATCGAGTCACTGCGACGGCGACGCGTCTATAGGAAGGCGAACTGAACTGAAATTCAACTGAAGCAGCTGTACCAGGCTACTGAGCTATAGCAAAACCCAACCGAAACCGAAACAGAAACACACAGAGGCAGGCAGGCAGGCAGGCGGTCGGTTGTCGGCCGAGGGAGGTTTCCGGGGCAGAGGCGGGCGAGCGAGCGAACAGCGAGACCATCAAATAACACACAGCACAGCACAGCACAGCACAGAGCAGAGCAGAGCAGCCAGTACGTACGTACAGGCAGGCATACAAAAGTATCTGTATCTGAGAGTCGACCGAACGACCAACCAACACACAGAGCCTGAGCAAATTCCCAGTTCGCAGCAGTTCGCAGCTCTCCTCGACGCCACTCAGCCAAGGGTAGGCGACTGTATGTAGTATGCGCACAGTGGCGTCGCTTCGGGTCTGCATACAGCGAGCCATACAATTTGCGTGGCCGCACACTGGCGGCCGGCGAAATGACGACCAGCCGAGAGGCAACTCTCCAGTACAGCGCATGCACACTGGAGGAGGGAAATATTGGCCGGGCTATGCAAGAGCAATTTTATCTAATTTCTCACAAACTATAAAAGGAGTTGGGGTTTTATAAATTAAATTTGTATACTTAAGACTTGAGAGAGTATTAAAAATTATTTGATACAAATTTATGATATTAAAAATAATTTATAAAAAGAGGGTCCGTTGATCTTGGAAATGTTTTTTAATTAGAATTTTTATAGAAATTAAAAAAAAAAATTTTTAAATAAATAATAGAAAATAAATATCTATAATATTTTTTTAAAGGTATTATTAATATTTATAAATTTATTTTTTTGTCTTAAAAAAAATTAATTGTAACGTTAAATATTTTGATTACAACCTAAATCTAAAAACATGTAAAAATAACAAAACCCAATATAGCGCTTTGAACGTCAAACCCCTCTGCTTACTAATAGACACTTAAAGAAAATAATTTTGCATAGAAAAGCATTTGAAAGAGAGGAGGGTGGAGGGGGGCTCCTACTCTACTTATGTTTATCTGAGGCCCCCACCCGCCATACGGAATCCATAAACATGCGCAACATGCCCGACTATTTTTGCCGCGACTGTACGCTGCCCATATAAAAAGCATGGAGCTGAGCGCTGAGCGCTGTGCGAACGAAATGCCAGTAGTATTTGGCGGCGCCGCTCTGCCCCCTCCACTGTCCATACCCCTCCCTACCCCCTCAGCCCCCTCTCTCCCCCTAAACCACCATATATACATATATATATATCAAGATATAAGTATATAAAAGCGTAAACTTAACTGCCCGCCCACCTGTACCGCCCTGGCGTCCCGCAAAAATTTTTTAAAAATTGAATAAAATAAAAAAAAATTAAGTATTTACTCCCCTTATCCCCCAGTATCTTGTTATGCTCTCCCCCCTGTTGGCAAAAATGTTTGACAACTTTTTGAGTTTTTAATTTTTGAGTCTGTATTTTGAAGTTAATCATCAAATTGTGTGCGAGTGATTTTTCCATAAAATATTTAACCTACAATATTGATTTGACATTTACACAGAGCACAGAGATACTCGGAATCGATTGGGTAATCAGCGAACGTTCATAGGAAATTCAAAAAATAACCGTCAATATATTTGGCGCGCGCCGCCCTCCATTCAAAAATTGAATCCCAATACGAGAACGTAGCCACAGCCACTCTCCTCCACCAATATATGGGACCGAGACTATAGCCGTACTATAGTGGAATAACCCACGCTGCCTGGCACAAATTGGGGTCGTTTTTGGTTATATTCTTTGCGTCTTTCTTTTGCAAAATTTATATAATAAATGGCCACGCTGGCGCTGGCCAAGATACCCAATAATTAAGGCAATACAATGACGGATCAATCGTAGTGAAACACTTGACACTCACCCGTACGAAAATGTCGCGTAATTTGCGTTTTAATTGCAGGCCCCCCAAAAAATGTATCGGGCGAAAATCTCAGGCAACAGAGCAGCTCGCCTCAGCGTTCAGTTCAGCGTTCAGCAGTACGTTCGGTTCACTTTATAAAATTTTCTTCTTCCACTAAAACTCAAGTCGCTGGCTCGCTGGCTGGTACGTAGTACAGCTTTTGCCTTTGGAATATCAAATACACAGAGTGAACGCCAGGCCATAGAGCCCACACAGGCCAGCCAGCCAGCGCCAGTCCACCGAGCGAAGCACGAGAACGACGCAAACGCAGGCCAGTACGAGTACGAGCGCCAGTACGAGTATCTGTATCTGTGTGCCCCCGAGTAGCTCACAGATACGCGTCCGTGTGTATCTGGCCCGGCTGGTCTGGTGGCGAGGCAAGCCAATGTATGGGTAGCCGTTGCTCGTTCGTTATATGAACACACAGTACAGGCAGGCGGCTGCCTGGCAGCTGAACGGCGGCAGGGAGCGGTGGCGGTGAAGAGTGGCGGCATCGTATCGCCCTGCCAGCCAGCCAGCAAGCCAGCAAAGCAAAGCAAGAGCGCCAGAGTACCGAGACCGAGCACAGTATGGCCGCCCCGGCCTCATGTTCGCTTCTTTGCCTCTCTGGTAAAAATTTTAACACTCGGATGGGGTGTACCTGGTATGCCAGTCGGTGGGGAATTTCATAAACTTTAAAATCTTGTACAAATTTTAGGTAATTTCTCATTGGAAATTGGAGTTTTTTAACATTATCTCAAGATAATTACTGGATTTTAAAGGTATTTTTGAGTTTCCGTTTGAATTTTGGATGGTTTTTAGCACTAGGATGGGATGTATCTGGTATAGAGGCTTTTAGATTATTTAATTATCTATGCAATGTCGTTTAAATTTTTATTTAAATTTATTTATAAACATGATATTTTCTAAATAATGTATAATTTTTCACTGTTTAAAGAATCTTATATATTCTTGAAGAATTTTGGATGGTTTTTAGTACTGGGGTAGGATGTATCTGATTTGTAAGTTTGTAAAGAATTCAATTTACCCCTATATAGTATTTAAAAAAATTGAATAAACTAAATAATTGTTGGAATTTTTGGAGCAGTTCATTGTTCATTGAATTCGTAGTGGTTTTTATAAGCATCTAGATACATTTTGAAGACTAAAAAGTTTTTGGAATTACAAAATATATTATTTATTTTTACTATTAAACCCTTACTTCTTTATCTTGATGGCGGATTTTTTTTTGAATAAATAAAATAAATAATATTATTATACAGAAACCCCAAAAAAAAAATATATATATATAAAATTATTATATTATTAAATTAATCACCATTAAAATATACTTAGATTTTCAGATTTTTTAAATGATCTGTGGAATAATAAAATAATTTATTAAAGAAAATTTTGTTTATAATTGTTTAATGTTAAATAATTAAAACTTTTATTAATGTTATAGTTTTTGAAAATAAAAGCTGGTTTCAAAAATGTTATTTTTGTAAAAAACCCTAAACAAAAATATGGATCAAGATTGATCAACAGTAATCAAAATATAATAAAAACTTTATACACTTTTTATGACTAAATAATTATATAAGCTTATTTAATTTTTTTTTGCTTATAAATTAAAATATTGAAAGAGGTCCTCAAAAATTCGACTTAAAAAACAAAAAACACACAGGTTCGTCAGTAAAATGACATCAGATGTTGTGGTGTTGCAAAGTCACTCTATCTTATCAAGGCAACTGACAATCAGCCGACCGAATTGGGGCCACCGAATAGGGCACTCCGCAAGTCGACCAGGCCGCCTGTTTTCCAACAGTTCGCTCGGTCTTTCGGTCGTTCGCTCGCCGCCTGTGCGAGTATCTCGCTCTATAGAGACGCTGGCAAGGCAGGCCACAGACCGCAGTACAGCAGGGCAGCAACGGCTGTAGTTTGGCTGAAAACACGAAGCGAACGAATGTGTTGAGAGGCAGACAGAGAGAGAGAGTGAGTGAGAGAAAGAGAGAGGGACAAACAGACGGCAACGGCGGCGGCCGTTGTACGTGTCGTTCCACATACTCGACTGTATCTGTATCTGCGCCAGCTGTAGCTGTATCTGTATCCGTAGCTGGCCGAGTGCGAAGCAAACAGAGAAAATCCATGAAACCATGAAATCGAAGCGCCCGCTCCGTTTCAGTGTAGGGTGTGTGCCAAGGCAGTGGGACAATATGGTTATGAATCAGCGGATTAAACAGATTTCGGGATATGGGATAACTGATAACTGATGCAATTCTAGGAGATATTTGTGGGGAATATCTTAAGGATTGTTTTTTGGGTTATTTACTTTTTTATAATAATGGGGGTTGTGTGGTAAAGATGACGATCTAAAGATCATGTATGCCAAATCAAAAGGGATTAGATAGCTTATAATAACCTAAATTAAAACTATAAAACTTAAATATTTTAAATANATTTTAAATATTTATATTTAATGTAAAGTTATCAAGTAAAATAAATCCAAAATAAGGTATCCTAAGAAATATATTAAGACTATTATATTATAAATAGGTATCATAATGAGGTATTTCTTATATGTAGGTATAATAGAGACTCTACTTATTTTATAAATTTTACTAAAATACCTGGAAGAGAGATTCTTGAAACTATAAAGCTTATATATAGTACCTATAAACAAAGTACTTAAAAACCCTCTTAAACCCAATAATTTATTACATTTGATTTTAAAAACGAACTTATTTAATTAAGAAATCAAAAACAAGCAAAGATCTTTAAAATACAGATATATACTTTCCTACCAGCGACATCCCTATCCTTTGATCGGACAAGCAGGATAACTGGCTTATTTTACAGATCATTGACCTCGCAGTGAAAACAACTCAGGGTGGCCTATAAAGAAGGGGTTGCTTTGTCCTCCACCTCCTCCTCATCCAGCTACTGTAACTCCTTCGATATAACCTCTATATGTCCCAGATTAAAATATGAAATATAATTTCCAGATTCCTCTGATTATTGGACCCTTCGGTTCCACCGTGCCCACTGGGTTCGGTCGATTATTATGGCTGTTTGTCGTCTCATTTCAGCCGTGTCTGTGTAACACACCGAACGAGAGTCAGAAAATATATCCAGGGGGATGGGCGGTACGGCACTCGGAGGCTATATAGCTTGGTGTTGGTTTCGCTGCCGTTGTTCCTGGGAGGTGAGAGGCCTGCCCGGCTGGCTTGCCTTTCGGTGGTGGCAATTTTCGAGCAGGGGCTTCGCTCCCGGGCGGAGTGAAGGAGTACAATATGCAAAAGCGAACGAAAGCTAACGAGCCGAGAGCCAGTCAGGCAGCGAGGAGGAGCAGGGAAAGTGGGGGGGTGAGGGGCGCATGAGGCGGACAGTTGACAGGATGTGGATATAACGAGCCTGCCTGGCATGCGTGTATGCAGATTCCAACCGAAGACCGGATGCTCTAGGAGGAGTACATAGCCAGAGGGGACTATGCATATCCTGTATGTAGGATTTTTAAAAACATGAATAGTTTTCAGAGTTCTTTGGAGCCTTCCAAATTATCAATTGATATTTTCATCAACTCGAAAACAATTTCTTATACTTAAACGTTATCAAGACCCAGCATATGCTCGTCATACCCTATAATATACTCTGGCACGTTCCTTCTGGCTGCCATATTCTGCAGCAACTTTTCATCTTGGTAATGGCTTAAGAGGAGTATGCAGAGCTCCGGTTCTTCTTCTGCTGTGTCCTTCGTCCTTCCAGCTACCAGCAGCAGCGACCCTGCTTAGCCAGCTTAGGTTGATGATTCCTGCTGCCTGCGAAAAAACACACACTCACATACATATATGCATTCAGTCGAGTACAGAGTACGAGTATTTTGTGCCTTTCATGGAACTGAACCGAGTATCCTTGTGCAGACAATCAGGAGACTGAAGTGTGCACAGCAGGATGCAGCAGGCAAAAGAGTCCAGTCCCGTCCCGTCTCGGACTATGGAATATGAACTCTGCGGACTACTTATCACTGGGCGGGAACTTGTTGTTGCCGCTCCTCCTCCCCCCAACGTTACGACGCTATTTTATATCCTCCTTGATGCAATATGCTTGCCATATGGACTAAATACACTTTGGTTTTCGCCTTTACCGTTACGTTTTATACAGGTCTTCGGGGGCAAGAAGCATAACTTTATGTTGGCGCCACTTCTTGTTAAAGGAGATCGTTAGGGAGTTAATTATTTTATTTGTTTGAGGTCCTCTAGGGATTATTCTTACTTATTATGTGGTGAAAGATCTTATATTAATTCCTTAAATTACATTCTTAAATTTTAGACTTAAACCAATATTTTTTTAGGCAAAAATATAACATATATTATAACTCTTCAAAGAAATATTCAAATTTGTTTAGACGTTCTAATCCTCAGAGAATCTCCAATCTAAGAAAACTCTAAAAGGGTTTCTTACGGAGGTAAGATCAGGAGGTAAGGTCAGCTTAATTTTATTTTATTGATCAGGAATACAAAAGGATTAAGATTTCTAGGATCAATTTCACTGTACTTTCTACGCTCTGAAAATGATATTTTCTTTTGATCTGATCCTTTGAAAAATTCAACTTTGTATCTTTCTCTACGAGCACCCACAAGCATCTCGATTAACAGGTGGCTCGAGCACACCTGCATATGTATCAAAATGGGCACCGAGAATATTGAAAGCGGAAGGCGTCAAGCTTTTTGCTCATAGTGCGTTTCGTTCTGGTTCTGTTTGGGTCTCCCCCTTTGCCCCCCCACTTACCGTCTCTTCCCCCACTTTCTTCCTCCCCCACTACTGTCTCCCGTCGTTCGCTTCTGCCGAACAGCTGATGCATGTTCGCGAAATTCAAAGGGGAAATGGTGAAGAGAGAGAGAGAGAGGTGGCTATTCACAAAATACAGTAAACAGGCGATACAATGACACTGGAAAGAGACTCTGGAAATAATAATAATGGTATCCCCACTGCAGGGGGCCCACTGTGATTCGCCTGCCTTGACTCTCCATTATTGTTGCTTTCTGCGGGTGTGTGTGTGTTGTGTTTGGGTAGAGCTTGCCGGCCGCTAAAAGCAACAACAACAGCAAAAAGCCACTGGACGGTACGGATAATATTCCCCCCCATTCGAATCCACGGCCAAGTTCAGTATCTTCAGCACATTCCATGCCGCCTATTATTGCAACCGAAGCTGGGAATACACGGGAAACACAAAAGCAACAGCGACAGGGCATGGAGCGGGAGAGGGAACGGGAGGGACAGCAGGCATCGGAGGAACCAGGAACCAGGAACAGGCACAGGACTCCAACTCCTTTGTGACCCAATTTAAAGCGAGAAGCGCGAAAGTGAAGTTCTAGGTGTGTGTGTGTGTCTGTGGGTGAAAATGTTTGTGTGGGCGGAAAAGCTATGTTGGAGGTCTAAGAAAACTAACATGGAAAGACAATAAAGGAATTAAAGTGTTAAATTTTTAAATTATTAAAAAACTACAATAAATAAATAATTTAACAGAAAATTAAAACCAATCCAATTTTGTTGAGTCGCATAAAAACCCACTTTAAGGGGAAGTGGAAATTTGAGGCAAGTAGAATTGTTGTTTATATTTAAAGAGCTGAAAAACACGATCTGACTTTGAAATGTTGAGTATTTCTGGAATTTAAGACCTTTATATATGATATCCCATAAACATAATTTTTTGGGTAAAATCGAGAAATTGGTATCAAAATGTAATCGAAACCATTGAAATTGTGTCCATAAGTATGCTACAAAATGTTATACCTCACATTAAAGAAATTATATAGATAGTATTATCTGAATTAGATATTAAATTAAAACATAAAAATAATAATGGTTTTACCTAATTTAACATTTTCTATTGGAAATGCCATCCGCTCCTGGCGACTTCCGGTTCTTCAGCTTCCTGATCCTGGCCTGCACTTCCGTGAGCAGGATCGGTGCGATGGGAGGCGACATTTGGTGTGGTGTCTCCAGAGATGCTCGGACCTTTTCCGTCCTGTCCTTTGAGGATGTGGCAAACGGGGTAAAGCGTTCCTCGAGACTTTCCGCGAAGGCTTCCGCTCGGTCCAAAGGTGTCCTCGCCCAGTTTCCGTCAGCTTTTTTGACAGGGAACTTAGGGGTAGCTTGTCGCTTGTTCTTGCCCGCAAGCTTCCACAGCGCGTAGTCAGTGTCCTTGTTTGGTGTAGCCTCCTCCAGCTCCCTGTCCATGCGCTCCTGTCGCAGCTGTTGCAGCATCCTCCTGACGCGGTGAGCAAGCCTGCGGTACACTCGCAACACCCTGGCTTCGTGCGTCCTTGCATATTCCCTCCGGAGCCTGTGTTTTAGGTCAATCAAGGCCCTGATGTCCGGTGGCAGAGAAGCGCGGGGCACCATGCGACTGTTTCCTTCCGGAGGCGCGGCGAGCTCTGCTGCAGCCTTGATTTTGGAGTCCAGGAGGGTGGTGGCGTCGTCTACGTCATTGGCTGTGTTGATCTCCATATGCAGGTGTATTGAGTCCTCCAAGGTTCTTTTAAACATCCTGACGTCAGATCCGGGGGGCAGGAGCGTCCTTCTTGGCACATAAGCGCTTCCTGGCAGGTGTAGATTGACTATGAGTGGGATATGATCCGAGCTAAGCTCAAAGGATTCATTAATAGTCAGCCGACGTCCATGGAGTCCTTTAAGTAGGGCGAAATCCAGAGCAGAAGGGGTTCTGCCGTTGCAGGGAAAGCACGTAGGTCTGCCAGTGGCCAGGATTTGTGTGTTCGTGTTATCCAGGGCCTCAACCAGCATTGTGCCTCGCCTGTCAGCTCGGAAGTTGCCCCAGTTGCGGTGCTTGGCGTTGAAGTCTCCTCCTAAGATGGCTTTATCTCCACAAAGGTTAAGCAGAGCCTCAAATCCATCACATGTCCAGGTGGGGCGAGGGGGAAGGTAGACCGCTGCCACATCCAGATCTCCAAAAGGCGAGTTGAGAGTGATCATCGCCATCTGTGCCAATCCCAGGCGTATCGGGTTGTGCTGAAAGTAGGTCAGTCCACTTCTGACCAAAATCGCAGCTCCACCTCTGGTTACAGCACCAGGGAAGTCAGCTCTATGGAGGAAGTACCCAGGAATGTTGAAGAATACTCCGTGTTTAAGGAAGGTCTCAGACACAAGCATAATGTCAATGCTATGTCTTGAGAGGTACACCAGAAGCTCCTCTCGATTAGCAAGGAGACTTCTGGCATTCCATATACCCACTTTAAGGGTCCCCATGGAAAGTTGGCATTCCTCTTTTCAGCTCTCTTACAACAAGAGATATCGTAGCTAAGGAGGAAGCCAATTGGTCCACAGTGGCCTTGAGGCTGGTAAGCATGGTCACTATCCTCGTCATGTCCCAATCAGAGTCTGGGTTGGGTGGCGCTGTAGTATTATGAGACCTGCCTCGGCTTCCTAGCACTGGGAAGTCGTCCTGCAGGTTATAGCTTGCCTGCCTGAATCCAGGAGGAAGTTCAAAGGCTGCTTTCCTGGACATCCAGCAGGCCTTTGACAGGGTCTGGCATGAAGGACTCCTGTCCAAAATCAAGAAACTCCTGCCACCACAGCTATATGAGGTTATCTGTAGCTACCTCATGGACAGGAGCTTTCAAGTGGTCCAGGACGGAGTGGCCTCTACCACCAGGAGGATTCGAGCTGGAGTCCCACAAGGAAGCGTGCTGGGGCCCACGCTTTACAACCTCTTCGCCCACGACGCGCCGCTGCACCTAAGCTCAACGAGCACGTGTGCTGCCACGTACGCGGATGACACCGCAATACTGGCCAGGTCAAGCTGCATCTACAGTGCGACGGACAAACTCCAGTTGCTTCTAAAGAAGTTTGAAAACTGGGCTTGTAGATGGAATGTGGCCATCAACACTGATAAGTGTGCGGTGGTCATGTTCACCCTGCGGAGAGGCACTTGCCCTGGTGTCTTTCTGTACGGTCAGCTCCTGCCACAACTTGTGGAGCACACGTACCTGGGTTTGACGCTGGATAAGAAGCTGACATATGCGTCGCACATCAAGCAGGTCAGAGCCAAACTCCAAAACACGGCCAGGCGTATTAGCTGGCTTACTGGTCCGAAATCGAAGTTGAGCCTGGCATACAAGACCCGCTTATACCAGTCCCTGCTTGCTCCAATATGGAAGTATGGAGTGGCGGTTTATGGCACTGCAGCCAGAACCCACCTACAGAGAATACAGGCGTTCCAATCTCGGTTCCTGAGGCGCATCTCAGGCGCTGAGTGGTATCTTCGAAACCTCGACATAAGAAGAGAGCTACGCGTCCCTGCTGTGGGAGACGCCATTAATACCATTGCTGCCCGACACCGAGCCAGGCTGACTGGACATCCCAACCCGCTGGCCAGAGCGCTGCCTACTACGAGAGGAAGACGTCGACTGAAGAGGACCACTATCCGGGAGCTGCCAACCCGGCAAATAAACTGATTTAAATTGTATTGTTATTGTTCCTTTATCTCTACTACATGTTAATTGTTATTTGATACTAGTAGAATTGTTATTGTTGCAGCCAAGACTAAAGAAACCAATAAAACTTTTCAAAAAAAAAAAAAAAAAAAAAAAAAAAAAACATTTTCTATGTGAAAATTGTTAAATATTATAAAGATTTACAATTCAGTATAAAGTTCAGATAAATGTCCTTCGACTTGATCGTTTTAAAATCTAGAACTAGGCTAGTGTGCGAATCCTCAAGTCCGACTTCCAGGGTAGGGTATCCTCTGTTAGGGTATATTCACATGTTGCTAAAATCCGCTGCAAAAGCTGATAAGCAACAACAAGAACAATATCAGCTATGCGTTTTGTTGTGTCGCCTGTCGTCGTCCGGTTTCCGAGTCTCAGTTTTCTCTCCGTTGAGCATTTAATGAGCCCACCACACACTCTCGCCATTGTGTGTGTGTGTGTTTGTGTATGCGTCATGCCTGCTGAGAATTGCCCAAATCGGCCAATAAAAAGATATATCCCCAAGCGAACTATATAGATATATCTGCAGATGAACATATGTACATACATAGCTTGCATCTCCCAAACGTACATAGCGCATTACATCACTTATGCGTAATTTACACAACCGTGTATTTTACACCAATACTTGGAGAAAGGCCGAGCGCTGCGTTGGCGTCGACAGAGGCAGCGAGCAGCGGATTGTTTTTGTTGTTTGCCTGTGGCTCTGCTCTCTTCGCTGCCTTGCTCTGCTCTGCTTTGCGGTACAGTACGGTTTTGCTCCGAGTTTCTGCTTCTCTGCTTTCCTGCCTTTCTTCCGTCGCACAGTGGGCTCCAGCAAATTAGAACCAGTTGGCACTAGAAATGATCGTAATCTAACATTGTCGGAGACTTGGTATATTTTAATACAAAGCATGCTTGATTTTATTAAATAGCTAAGAAACTAAGACTTATGTTATATTTATATCATTTAAACAGAAGCTTTTTAAAAAAAAAAAGATATTCAGACTATGCTGTCACTTATTTCTCAAGACTTTAAATTGAACTGATGATATGACTCCAAAAACAATAATCTTGGGAGCTCAGCCCAATAAATTCAAAATAAAGTTCAGCCTCTTAAGCATAGCTTAATTGGATATGGATATTTACAGATTAGTTTTTTCTTACATTTTTCCTTAAAATAAAAAGCACAACGATTAAGGAACGAGGAAATATCATTAGAAGACATGATCGTTTTCATAGATCACTACTACTGTGTAGTTTTTTTTTTTAGCTTCAAATTTCAGTTCGTGAAAGTCCTAGCAAATATGGCATGCTTTTCTTAGTTAAACATATCCACCTCGTTGGAGTGACCATTAATCTTGCGACGCTCCATTGAAATCATATACTGGATCTTTGACTGAATCACCATAGCATTATCCAATGGCATATTGCGGATCTGGGCGGCTACGCTCAAGCCGAAAAAAGTAAACTCATCCTCGCCACGCATTCCCAAGCCCATTCCCAGTCCTCCTAGTCCAGATCCTCGGCCCAAATCAGCCACAGAGCCCAGTCCTGTTCCCACGGCTTCAGTCTTCTCCGGCATGGAGCCGGCGGCCGTTATGGGAAGAGGCATTTGAACCGTAGCTGGACCCGGGTTCAGTTCGGCTATCTTGTCCAACGAATGCGGAGGGGTTAGTGGTTGCTCCATGATCATGGGTTGGGGTAGGACAGTAAAAAGAGATGGATTTGGTGGCACCGGGGGCGTCTCTGAAGAATCCATCTCCTCGGGATCCGGTTTAATCTCGTTTTGAAGCTTAACAGACTTCAGTCTGGTCAGACGAATCTCCAATCGCTTCAGCGGCGGAGCGGGCATGGTATTTTTCTCAGCCTGGAAGAAAGGATATGAAAAGAAAATACGAAATATACATAATTGCGATGCCCATGAAGATCGTTCGCTCGATCGTTCGAACGCTCTTCTAAAACTTTATAAATAACTCTAGAAGATATATTCTTAGTTATAGATTCCTTACCGTGTCAACGAACTCGTAGAGAAACTCGTGGAGCGGGCCAAACCATAATGCCTTGGGCGAATAGCCCGGAATGGTACGGATCTTTCTCAGCTCCTGGTGGTAGCTAGTGCGAAGATTCTTGATCTTTATCCTAATGCCTTGGATGGTGATCATTGATTCCATTGGCTCCGTATCGGCATTGATCCCCACCTGGATACGCCGATAGGCGGCGTTTCGTGCTCGCCGCAAATAGGGACGCTTGTTCCACAAACAGGGTTCCCGGCCGTAAAGCTCCACGAACTTGAGCGTACGCTCGTCCGAGAAGCGAAAGGGCAGAGCCACGCCCCTTGCCGTTACGTTGGGATTGGACATGTTATGCGACTAGTGGAAAACGTTGGATCTCTGAACGTGCTTTTATTTGTGGAACCTACGCAGAACGACCTGCCCGTGCAACTGATTCGCGCCAACTGACGCTTTCAACTTGCTTTCTGCTCTTCTGCTTTGCTTTGCTCGCTCTCGGCCCCCGCTCTCTCGCCATCTTTCTCATGTGATGCTTTTTGTCTTGTAGATGCTTTTGTATTATTTTCGTGTTAGCCTGGTTTCAAAATATCAAAGCAGAAATGAAATTTACCGTTTGAATTGCAAATCAATCTTAAAGCAACAGTTCCCCTCCCCAAGGAACGAGAAGCAGCCATAAACGACTATAAAATGTGTTTTTTCTAGTGAGAAAAATTGCATATCTTTTTAACCCCATAAGATTTTGAGAAGTTTTTAAGACTTAAAGCCCCTTTCAATAAACCTGTAAACAAAGTATTCTCAAAAGCAAAAAGCAAAATCGGATTGCAAAAATTTGCTGATTGTGCTTTGTTGCTTTTTGCGCTGCTGCTGCTGCTGCTGTCGCTCCCAGTAACTTGATGGGAGCTAGGGAAGCGATAGAGAGAGCAACGCGCAGGTCCGTTTTGCAGTTGTTATAAACCTGGGGAATACATTGGAGTTGTCATAGAAATTATAAGCAAATTTCGCGCTCTCTTGTGTGGCGGCCACTCAGTCTCTCGCTCTCTTTCCTTGGGGCAACTTGATATGATGGTACAGAAAGAGAATGGACGAAGAGAAATGATCGTGAGAACGGTGGAACAGCCGCATTAGCGGGCAGCGCTAATATAACGGGAGGGATTTTGCAATAATGCGGCAATATTCCTTTGAGTTTAACCCCCCTCCCCCTTTTGCAATCTGGCTGCAAAGGAATGCAGTTTCCAGGTACGTACGTTCCATCATCTGCCCATTTGTCTGTTTTCTTACTGCCTCTCCTTTTCCTTCCATTCCCAACAGCGCGTGACATCGTTATCCTTTGTTCGGCCGCAAAGGAAAAACTGCAGCGACAATTCTAGGATCTATTTTACCGCCAAGCCCTTTGTTCCCATTTTCCGGAGGCTGTTTACGTTTTCGCTAGGCTGTGGGAAAATGCCTACTAAGCATCTGCCGGCTATAAATTGGTGCGAAACATAACGGTTATCGAAATTTTTTTCAACCTATGAATATGTTTGCAATATTTATATTTATATACACATGAGTTCTATTAGCAAAGTTTCATTCAGATATCTACAAAATATTCCAGTGACTTTCACAACATTTACAGAAATAAACCACGTCCACGTAGTAACGAAAAAAAACATGGAATGTTTTGTATTTATTCATAAAACTTCAGAAAAAAAATGTACATATTTTCTATAAAAATATAAAGTCAAAAAAAAAAAAAATATATATATATATAAGTCCAAAAGCTTGTTTCAGGAGTGTTTGAAGTAAAGTTTATAAAACAAAGTTAAATAAACCAAAAAATAAAATATTTATATGTAGATTCTATGAAAGTACATATTTCTAAAGTAAAAGTAAGAGTATTACCAGGGTAAGTGCTTTAACACTAAAAAATTTATTTTTTTTAAGTCAGATTTACATTTTGGACTTAAATTTTGTAAGTATCTCAGGTATTAGAATAAAAATAATAAGTAAAAATTTTTTGCATGCATATAAATTTTGGCGCCATTTTTAAAAAGCGACCCTCGGTCGCTTTGTGCTGTATGTGTTTCTGCTGCTGCTACTGGGAGAGCGACCGCGACCAAGGCGAGCGCTGTATGGCCTTTCTTGCTAGTATGTGTACGAAGGAAATTTTTAGGTACTGCGAATTTTGGGGGCAGCCTCCCAAGAATCGTCCGGAAAACGCATTTAATCTGAGGTAAATTCTAGTTGGTCTATTATCGCGGCAAACGCACATCCTCCTTAGCGTTTTATTTGTTTTTACATGCCATTTATCGCCCTCCGTTTTGCTCGCCGTCGCCGTCAGAGAGAGCGAGCGAGCGCTCACCAACACAAGGCCAGCGGCAGCGCTGCAGCCGCTCTGCCGGCGCCAACGTCGCCGCCTGTCCGGCTTATTTCTACCTACTCGCTTTCGTTCTGCCGCAAGACGCTGGTTCCGTACAGTTTAATTCAACACTCGAAACGAACAAGGTTGGTTTTCTACATCGTGCAAAATATAACCCAGAATAAAATAAGTTGGAAGAAAAGGACTTGGTGCAAATTGAGTGAAGAGTGAATACAGTTTTTTCTAGCAGAGATTTCAGTCAGAAAATCAAAGTTTTTCGGTGGTTTCGCCGTGAGAAGGCGCTGGTGTGCTGTGCTGTACCCACGACGAATCGAGAGGAGAAAGCAAACGGCAAGGCAAGCGTTGCCATTTTGGCTTCGACTTCTTTTCTTTGCTCGTTGCTTCTTTGGTGAGCTGTCGCCTCAAAATGGCCGCCACCGCAATTTATTTCCACGGCGATTTTTCAATTTTTAATTGGACGCCAGCGAAACGCGCGCCTTTTTCACTATTTCATAGAAGATATTTCTTTGCTGCATTTGTTTTTACTCGGCATTTAGCGCGTTCTCTTTTAATTCGCCGGTTCGAGAGAGGAGAGAGCGAGAGAGAGCTGATTCAGAGAGAGTACAGCCTCTCCGGTGGCCTTTTTTCAATAAGTTAATTTGTTTGTTTATGTTGTTGGTTAAAACAAATCAAAAAATCTGTTAAAATTGGTAAATTCAGTTAGTTACCAGTGAGAAGAAAAAAAAACGAAAACCACGCAACTTCCCTCGCGACATCTGCCGCCGCCAAGCATTCATTTTTTTCGCATCTGCCTGCGTCGACCGCGCAGCAGCAGAGATGTACGTGTGAGGGCGCTTTGCGCTGCCTTGGTTTTCGGCAGTGGACGCCACCTCGTTCAGTTTTCTTCCAGAAACTCAGCGACAAAGGTTGGTGAATGCAGAAATTAAGAAGTCACAAAAAAAAAAAAAAAAATTAAGAAAAGTTACAATTTTTTAACAACTACAAAGTGCCTACTTCGCCAAGTAACTTAATAAACTAATAGTGCTGCTAAGAGAGAGATAAAGAGAGTCAAAGAGCGTCGGTACCACGCACACCAACATCAGACCAAGCACGTTGAGTGTTTAAGCCTAAATATCAACTAAACCACGTTAAAATACGGCGTTTTAAGACCAAAATTGGACTTTTCCGAAAAACCTGTACCTCAAATTGCCTTTTCCAGGGCATTTTTCAGTTTTCTTCCACTTTTGAGAGCGTCCCGCAGTCTGTACCAAGCCAACATAGGCAGTCATCGCATACAGAAAAAGTATGTGTTGCCATTTCGCCGCCTTTCGCACTCGCTGCTGTGGCAGCCGTCTGCTGCTCCCCCACAGGCCCTTATCAACTCGCCTAGCGGCTGCATTTTCCCCATTTATTCATATTCTGGCCTAGGAGTTCAATTAATTTCATATTAATTATTAAGTGGCGCGCGTTTAGGCCCCAGAGAGCGAGCGCGCGCGCGCGCATTTTTTCAGTGTGGTGAGCACGGACCGCAGTGTATAGCTGTCTCGCTTCGAGTCGCCATTGCTTGCGTCGACGGTGCCTTGCTGTCTCCTTCGCCCTCCCCTGCTGTTGTTGCTGCTTTTGGTACAAGCGAAAGAGAGAACGCGGTGAAAAAGAAACTATAATGTGCTATGTAAATCCCATAGCATTTCGAATTAAGAGTGCTTGGGGAATTTGTGTTTTTAGTTTCAGCTTAGGAGTACAGTTTTTAAGTATTAAAATATGTAGGTTTTTTTTACGGTGTAACTTTGAAAATACAATTCAGTGTTGAATAACTAAAGTATTCAAGTGTTGTATAATTGGCAAAGGAAAATTAAGAGAATTTCTCTTAAAAAGTACAGATTTATTCATACATTTTTACCTTTATTTACCATTACAGCTCGAAGCCAATAAGACCTAGTTGTACAACTTTGTTAATTAGTATCAACAAATAAAAACAAAACACAATCTAAATATGGCCGACAAACCAAAACGTCCTCTCTCCGCCTACATGCTGTGGCTCAACAGTGCACGCGAGTCGATCAAGCGCGAGAATCCCGGCATCAAGGTGACCGAGGTGGCCAAGCGAGGTGGTGAATTATGGAGGGCAATGAAGGATAAGTCGGTGAGTACCTCAGACCCCATATAAAGCATAAGCAGGCCCACTAACTAATCTCTTTTGTTCCAATCAACAGGAGTGGGAGGCCAAGGCTGCCAAGGCCAAGGACGACTACGATCGGGCCGTCAAAGAGTTTGAGGCCAATGGTGGCAGCAGTGCTGCCAATGGCGGTGCCAAGAAACGTGCGAAACCAGCGAAAAAACCATCAAAGAAGAGCAAGAAGGATGACTCCGATGAGGATGAGGATGATGAGAGCGAGTAAACGCTCGGCTCTTGATCACATCCCTCCAATATTCATCACCAAGTCATACACAACAAAACACAACAAACAAAGCAGCAAAACACCACACACAATCCCCATCAAAAGCCACATCCCCGAAATCCCTCTGTAACTCATCTCTACATAGATTAGATCGGACGCAACACGTCGTCGTTGTCTCCTCTCTCCTCAAGAGCAATCACACAGAGCTTGTGGTTGTAAGAACAAAGCAAAAACAGTACGAGAAAAACCCAGATCACGAAATAAGCTAAATTGTATTTATACATTTATGAATTTAAGTTTATAGTGTAGTCGTTTCTTTTATCGTAAACAATATGCATACAAAGAGAAAAAGAGGACACAACCAAGAAGGAAGAAAGCAAGGAGAGGAAGGTGGAAAGCCCACATTTTGTGATGTTTTCCCCTCCTTTTGTTTCGTTTCTGGCGGTGGCCCTCACCGGCGCCGCGTTGAAGGAAAATTTATCTTGGATATAAAAATTGTAAAGTAAACGATAACATAATTCCATTAAAAATAAAAATTATACAAAAAAAAGTACTATTGGCTGCACATATTGTTCATACTCGAGAGGATCCCTGGGGGTGCTGCGGTATTGCAAACACAAAACCTACACTGATCACACAAACCCGCAAATGAAACAAACGAAATTTCGCTCAGGTCTTTTCGTCATTTTGCATGAAAAAAAAACAAGCGTCTTGTTAGCTAAAGAGATGTAATTGCATTTAATCGGTAGTTTTAATTGATAACTATACGTATAATTTAATGAGGAAGCCCACAACAACCAACAAACAAATAAAATAAATACATTTTTTAAAATGCGTTGAAAAAATAATGATTTTTTCTTGAATCTTTAAGGGAGACTGTCTAAAGGATAATGTTAGAGACTTGGAGAGGACCGAGAACTTATTTCTGTTTTCAAATCAAGTGAATTTTGTAATAACAAAAAGAATTTTAAAAAGGAACATTTTAATAATAATAAATACTACTGTAGAAACTTCTTGTTTTATATAATTCTGGACAAAAGCCATAACTAAGTTTAAAAAAAACATTGATTGATTTTTAATAGGAAAGCTATTTTTTTAGTTTTTATTAGGTTAATAAATTTGCATACTTGAATTTTAAATTAAAACTGGGAAGAAAGCTAACTCTGTAAGCCAAAATTTGTATACCCTTTACATAGGTCATGGGGTGCGAATTTAAAAACGATCATAACTAAGGCAAAAATGCATTAATTTCAATTCGGAAAGCTATTCTGAGTTAGTTTTTATAAGGGTAATAAATCCGCTGACTGAATTTAAAATTTAAAAAATTTAATTTTTTTTTTTAATTTTTGAACATTTTAATGATGTAACCCCTTATAAAATTTTCAAAAAAATTAAAAAAAATTATTTTCTTTCAAACATGACTTAAAAGATGCGCCTGCTTATGCTGATCAAGAATATATATGATTTATAGGGTCGGAAATGACTTTATCACTGCGTTATGAACTTTTGACTGAATTATAATACCTCGAAAGGGTATAAAAAAAATTTAATTTTTTGATATTATTGATGTAAAAATGGTTAACATTTATAAATATAATAAAAGTAACACTTTTTTTTTTGGTATATTAAACGTTTTATTTTAAATATCATCATGAATTCAATAGCTAAACTCTAAAATGACCTCTTTTGCCTCCTGGTAGTTTAGGTTTATGCAAAAATCAATGCAATGATTCTTGTGGGATTTGTAGTTCTCTATATTATAATGTATATTCAACTATTTATCGTATGGGTTATCGCATACAAAATACCATTGGAGTTACTTCTTGTCTTCACTTTGGGATTAACAGATCTAAAAACATAAACACAACCCTATTTAGACAATATCTAATCGGTGCAATGATGATCGAATTCGGGGGCTGTTGTTCAGGTGAAACACGTAGAGATTAAAGCTTAAATTTAGAATGGTGCCAGGGTGTCTTACAATTTAAGTAGGGTTTGCCTTTGCTTTGGGATTTCTTTTGGGTTTTCCACGGTCTACAAAACAGAAAGGTGTTGCGCTTATTTATTATCGAGCTTAGACTACGAAAGTTGTATGGCAAAACGTACAAACGAAAGTCTCTCTCAGAGCCTTTCCACAAAAATCAAAGGGAAACAAGGAAGGAGTCATAAACGAAAGAAGCTGTCTCCATTTATAGGCTATTGGTTGTGTGTGTATTGTGGCCTAGCACCGTCTTCGTCGGTTCATCCATCCATTTAATTGCGATTCAGCCAGAATATTGTCTTTAGAACAAAGTAGGCCAGGCCCAGGCAATACACAATCTTCTCCCGCTGTGTACGCTGCTCGTTGTTGATCTCAATGTTCAACACTCGGCGGTTCAGCTTGGCCAGCTGGCGTCTCAGATACAGGATCTCCTCGTGGGGCGTCAGCTCGCCCATGGGTGTGCCCTCGCGATGTGACAGCATCGAGGCATCCAGATTGTTGTGCTGCTGGTTATGCTGCGAGCGCTTGCTGGCACTGCCGGTGGTCAACTGGGGATAAGATTAAGAAAACGATTATTAGATAATCTGATAAAGGATAGGTTTATCTACCATTTTAGGGGGTGTTTTTGATACTTAAATATATGAGAATACCAAGAAAGTTATTTTTATAGCTGGGAAATTGTTTTGTGACATGTTGACATATTTTAAATGGTTGTTTTAGGTTTGTAAATAAATAATAATGGCATAAAATACGATATTTAATGGTAAAATCGATACATAAAATTGATTTAAAAAGTTTTAATATATAAAATATAATTTTCTACAAAAAAATATACTAAATACAGCCTTAAAACTCCCAAAAAGAAGGTAATTCTTCCCCTTTTCCCCTTGTGTCACATTGGTTTTCCCCTAACAAAATCTAAATTTCAAATTAAAATCCAAAAATCCAAAATTTTCGTCTAAAAAAACATCAAAAAAATAAGCAGTCTGCAAAATGACAGCCCCCAGCAACCGTGCACCCTTGGGCTTTGCTGATATCGATGTCGAAGGCGACGATCTGTCCAAGCTGGAGCCCATCATCAGTGCCCTGAAGTGCGAGCAAACGGGTCACATCATGGAGGCCATCCTCCTCTATGAGGAGAGCACCTTCAAGCTAAAGGAAATGGCCGAGGCGGAACCCAACCGAAGGCAATTGTGCAGCAAATACCTCAAGATATACGAGGCACGGGCCAAGCAGCTGAGGGACCAGGTAAAGAGTCACCTGCACGCGAGTCGAATGCTGGATCACATCAGCATCGAGCGGGGTGCCAGGGGCAGAAGCTACCAGCGGCTGCTGGGTCCGTATCTCGACGACAGCGTCCGGGAGGCGCATCTCAATGAGCCGAATCTCACGGAGGCGCAACACTTTCGCAATCTGATCAACTTCCTGGAGGTTCTGGTGAAGAATTGTCGTTATCTCAAGTACATACGGGTGACCACACGGCCCGATGTGTTGATGCCACAGAAACAACTCCAGATCCTGCAGCAAATGAAGACTGATCTGGCCGGGGGCAACATCCAGATGAACTACCAGATGGACGAATCCCTACACGACCGCAAGATCGTGCTCAGTTCGGGCGTGTTAATCAAAATCGGCAAGGGCCTGCACTACTTCGAGCCTGTACAGGAGGGCTCGGTGTATAGCTTGGGCCTCTGCGATTTTGATTTCCGCAAATGTCAGGCCACTGAGGTGGACATCTGGAAGTGTCGGGCTTTTGCCAAGAGGCCCAAGGATTCGCAGGAGGTGGAGGAACGACCTGAGAGGCACGGCTACATGAGCGATTAGTGAGTGAGAGTGAGATTTCCTCATAAACCTCTTCGAATTGGGTCAGTCACTGGCCTTATCGCTGGTAAAAGCAGTACTACACATCAATAAACGCAGCAGTTTGTTAATCTCTCGAGCGATTCAATGGGCGGCAAGCGAAACCTGATCGTTATTACCATTCCCAGCGATTACATTTCGTCATATCATGGCTAGTACAGGCAGGGTTAGTGCAATAGCAGCAAGAAAATTGGGAAAATCTCAAAGAAATATTGGAAAATTTTATAATTTTAATAGAAAATAGTTAGGAATATATGCAGGAACTATGTAGGAGTTTCTAATTTAATTCTATAAGCTATGTTTTAAGTCTTTGATATCCAAAAGTTAGCTGTTATCTTTGGGGGAATGTATAAAGAAATGCTTAACATTTATGCAAATCGAATTCCACTTCAATGATAAACAAAGGGGCAATGACTAATGGATACTGTACTGTACTGTAATTGTTAAATTTAGTCTAAAGACTGATTTAAACAATAAATAAATACAAAAAGAGGTAAACTAAAGGTCTAAAACCAATTTTTAGAATCAATTCAATCAAAAAAGAGGTTAGTTAAGGAGAAAATAATATCAAGAAGAGCCCTATACTAGAAATACAAAGCCTTTCTGGAGTTTATAAAGCGATTTAAGCTTTAAAAAATGTTAAATTGATTTCTTTATCAGCCTTTAACCACAACTCTTCATCATCCCAAACCCTAGACAACCCACTCATTAAACTTTCCCCAAATAAACCAAGTCAAAAAGCTCACCTGCGAGTCCGACTCCACCGAGTGCGTATCGTTGGCATGGAAGCCCATGCGTGCTGCTCCATTGGCCCGTACATACTGTGTGGCAGGGTGTCCTGCCTCATCGTCATCTTCCTCATCGCCCAGATCCTCACCGTACATATGGTGTCCATTTGGCCTAATGGGCGAGTTCTCCTCGGAGGCCGAGGGAAAGTGATGATCCGTCAGGGTAATAATACGCGGCGGCGTCTGAACGCGCACCAGTCCAATCGAGGGGTTCTTGGGCAGTATGGAGTTCTCCAGCTGGATCTCACGCGGTGCCGAGCGCGTCTCCAAGTGCTGATTGTGTCCAAGGACCACGATTCTATCCGGGACATTCATGTCGATCTTGTCGTGGTAATTCCAGGAGCTTATAAGCCCATTTTGGTTCGACAGCAGCAGATCCTCGTCCGAGTACTCGCCGGTGGCCTTGATGCGCTTGGGTACGCGCATCTTGTCGTTGATTTCGTGGGCAAACTTGGCCTCCGTGTAGAGATCATCGTCTAGGCCATTGAACATGGGCGTGGGCGACTGCGGCGTTACCATGATGAAGTGTCTCCCTTTTCTCTGTTCCTGGTTTCCTTTTGCCCTATTTCTTTGTAATCGTCGTTATGCGCCTTCCCCTTGGCTTTATTTCGGTTATTTCAGTTTTATTTTTGGCGAAGAGAGGAGGCGGCGGTGAGAGAGACGTTTTCATAACAAATTAATTACCAGAATTTAGTTTGCGATGCATTTTCGTGTGATGTGTGTGTGGGGATTGAATTTTACCTACTGTGCTCTCTCGATTGACAGGAAAATGTCCGGGAAATGGGGGAAAATCCGTATAAATTAACAAATTTTCGCCTGCCTTTTGTTATGTGTGAGGGAGCAGTGTGACCGAAGGCCAGCAGTCGCGAAATACCCAAAGAGAACTGGGTTCTTTCCCGCGGCAAATATTAATATATTTTGTGAATGGTGGAATTGGAAACTTCACGTAGGTTTTGCCATTGTCCCTGTGTTCTAATTCTCGCAAACAACAACTTATAAATCGTGTAGAAAAAGGTTTTCCTCGGATAAACGCAGAAATTCCACTTCAGCTTAGCAGTGTTTCACACCTTTCAAATTGTTCTACCCATATCGATAACTTGATGTTTTCACATCACTAGCTCCGATATATATCGCAACCAGCTCTAGCCGACAGACGCGCGTCTTTTTTTATCAGTGATTTTTTTCCGGATTAACCGCGTTTAAGCGCCCACAGCGAGCGAAAGATTATTAAAAACCCTCATCAGAAGTGAGTTAAATTGTTTGCAAGCTTTAAAAGCTAACCGGCGAGTGTTAAAAATGCAAACTGCAAGCGCAGTGCAAGAGCCTCAATGTATTGTGGGGGAGGGGGGTGCTCTGCCAGCGTCGCTGCCTGCAGAATGTACAGTTGCGGCAGCGACGTCGCTTTTCCTTTTCGGCGCGCAAACACAAAAATAAAACACAGAAATACTTAAATAACTTTTACACTTTGTGTGTGCGTTTGCGGCTATAAATAACATATAGAACTCGCCGGTACAGCATTTAAAAACTAATATAAATACATGTCATAACTTGGGTAGAAAACAGGTTTTTTTTGTTGGCCAAGAGAGAGGTCCTTTGGGCGGGAAAATATTAAAATCTAAGAAAATTTTTAATTTAAATTAAAATTCCCTTCCAGCTCGCTTTTCCTATATATATCGTCATGGATCGACGCCTGAGACGCCCGCGTCGCACGGATGAAGTGGCAGGAGCCGCAGGAGCTCCCCTCTTGCAGTCCACACAGCCCAGCCAGCTGCCGGTGACCCGGCGGACTCTCACAGCAACCGCTACTGCTGCCACTGGACCCGCTACCCGGACACGTGCCTCGCCGTCGCGCAACAAGGCACCGCCTTCACCCGATCTGGGTCCACGCACTCGACGCTCCAGCCGTCCCAGATCATCGGTGGGCCCTATTACAGGTGCCCCTGTGCCCGCCAAGGCCTCTATTAAGGTCCGCACACCCATACGCGAGGTGCCAGAGGTGAGTTTTAACCGGAATATTTTTTGGGGAGTCGGGGGGCACTTCTCTTATCAGTTCCAAGGGCTTGGGGTCTCAAGGGAGCAGCTTATCTGGTCATTACAGTGTTTACAAGCGGGCAGAACTTGCGCTGTTGATTAAAGTTTAAAGATTATGAAGCGGTTCCATATAGAAAATCATAAGAAAAGGGAATTATTTAAAGAATTCTCTTAAAGAAATCCTTGAAATCCCATTTATACAATACCCTTACCTTCTCAGAAATCCTAACTAATCCCACACTCTCTTTTCTTCTCTCCAGGTGCCTTCACCCGTGCGTCAGTCCACCAACAGCAGTCTGCCATTGACCCTGACCACCAACACATCCAGCCGGGCGCCCAACAAGTCCTTCAACACAAGCTCCCTGAACAGTGGGAATTACATAAGCAGCAGCTCCACCACAACTACCACCACTACCTCGGAGCGCATCGAGATCCGAGCCGAGGGCGATAGTGAGGTGGACACGGACTCCTTGCGCAAGCGCATCACCGAGCGACTGCGGCGATCGGTGTCGAAAACCATCTCAAACTTGGCCGGAACGCCAGTGACTAACACGGAGGATGGCGGCAGTCGCTACAGCCGCAGTGTGTCGAGATCAGTGTACGATGATGAGAAATCCTCCAAAAGGAGCTACTCCACAGGCGAAGAGGATATCGAGGAGGAGGAGCTGGAGGAAGAGGAGGAGTTCCGCAGCTTCAATGCCACTAGAAAGTCGGCCACGCCAGCAGAAATTTCCTGCCGCCAGTTGAAGGCACCGCAAGAATTTGGCGGCTGGCTGGGTGCCTTCCTATTGCTGCTCCTGGTGCCCACCGCTGTGTACTATCTCACCTGGAGCTGTACGGCCCGGAATGCCTGTCAGCTGAAGCATCTCAATCCCAGAATTCTGCTGGATGTGAATTATCTGACGCGTCAGGTGTTCCAGCCGCATGTGGTGGCAGCCTTTGCCACGTACCATGTGGTGGCCTTTGTGCTGGTGGCCCTGCTGCCCGGACGCCGAGTGCATCTCACCCGGGAGACCTACAAGTTCAACTCGCTGGCAGTGGCATCCACTTTCCTGATTGCCGGCGGCATTGCCGAGTATCTCAAGTATCCGGTTGTGGCTTTTGTGCTGCGTCACTATCTACGCTTCTGCATTTACGGACTGATCGGGGCCTTTGTGGCCGCCGCCTGGAGCTATTGGCTCGTGGACAACGCCAAGTACAATGTCCTCCGTCAGACGCTGACCAATGACTATGGCAAGAGCGGTAGCTTTGTGGTGGACTTTGCGCTGGGCCGGCAGCTGAATCCCAAGTGGCTGGGGCGTGTGGACTGGAAGCAGTTCTACTATCGCCTGTCCCTGGTGAGTACGCTGCTGTATGCCGCCTGCTATGTCTACCAGACGCTGGTGTGGCCCCAGAAGCCGCAACTGGCCGAGCAGGAGGGCAACGTCTATCTGCATGTGGCCAGGTATTACTGGAACAATGTCAACTATGATGCGGGCACCCTGCTCTCGGCCAGCTGCCTGATCCTGTACGTCCTGGACGCCATCGTCTTTGAGCATCACTTGAGCTCGTCCTTTGAGCTGCAACACGAGGGCTATGGCTGCCTGCTGCTGCTGCGCTATGCCGCCACCCCCTACTTGCTGTCGTCTGTGACCAAGTACTTCTACGAGCAGCGCGTGCCCATCGCCTGCTGGTATGCTCCGATCGGTGTGGGGGCCCTCCTGTGCCTGGGATTGCTGGTGAAGCGCTACAGCTGCGCCTACAAGTACAAATACCGACTGAACGCGCAGAGTCCGATCTTTGCCAACATCGAGACGATTCACACGTACCAGGGCAGCCGCCTGCTGTTGAGCGGCATGTGGGGATGGGTGCGACAGCCCAATTATCTGGGCGATATTCTGGCCCTGCTTGCCCTCGCCGCTCCCATGGCCCTGCGCCCGGCCTGGCCTCCTGTACTGGGACTCGCCCTGATTGTCCTCCTGCTGCTGCATCGCACCACGCGTGCGAATGCCAGGAATCTGGCGCGTTATCACTCGTCCTGGCAGCGCTACAGCACACAGGTGCGCAGCTACATCCTGCCCAAGGTCTATTGAAAAGGATTACCTAGGTATTGTGGCCATTTACATTTGGATTTTTAGTTTGTTTATATCTTTTATGTTTCGAATTTGTATATAGAAATACGTTTTCATTTTCAGACCATCAACAATCATTGATCCCCATTAAATTAGTACAAAATTTGATTTTACCTTTGCCGACGATCATTTTTTTATAAGAAAAACTAACTCTTCACTCTTGTATAAGCTTAGTTAAGCTTAGTAAAAGTTTAAATACCCCCAAACACACCATCTAGCTGTACGAACCTAAGCGCTTAAGATCTAGACACCTTACAAATATGAATTACTTTATTAATCTTTATGCCTACGCATATGGGAATTACTTTGTACACACAACAATTATATATACACTAAATAAATCTATAGTTTCTATGCTTAAAAGAAACGCAAAGTCAAAAGAATTATTATTTGGGTTTATAATTATTTATTTATATTATATAAATCCATATTTATGTAATTTAATTGAATTTTTCACGTATAATTCAAAAATGTCTGTGCTAAATGAACATTTTCCGCTTGTGTTAAGAAAAGTTATTTATAACAAATTGAAACATTAGTTGTTCCATCAGTTTTTGAATATCTGCTCATAGTTCAGGATGGGTATTCCATGGCTTTTGCTGTTTTGCGCTCTTTTGCCCTCTTTTGCACATGGTAAGAGCTGTACCCGTCCATGTAAGTGACTTGAAACGTTTAATATTTCCATTTACAATTATTATTTATTTTGATATATTCCAGGGGCATGCAAATAATCCGGCTCGAAGACTAGGATAATGTATATTCCATCTCATATAACAAGTCTTATTTGACACCTATGTGACTTTATATGATGTAAATATCCTGCTCTTTAAATGAGTTTCAATTACTAAATATACAAATACAAGCCGCAAAACTATTTTGTATTTAAATTTTATATAGTTGAAGCTTTGATGTCGAAATAAATGCAATCTAATTGATATGTTTGCTCTATAATCGTTCTCTAAAAAACTCTCTCTCGTACAATAAAAAATTATACTATCGTTTGCTACCGAGTGGAACCTTCCTTTCCGACCCTATAAAGAATATATATTCTTGATCAGCAAACAACAGCCGAGTCGATCTGTCCGTCTGCCTGTCTGATCCAATTGCAATCTGCAAGGGTATACAAACTTCGGCGTGCCGAAGTTAGCTTCCTTTTTTGTTTTTTTTTAAATCTATAATTATGTCATTAGGCCAAACCAATTTTATTTTTCACGTATAATTTTTTTAATTTTCCGCTTGTGTTAAGAAAAGTAATATAAAACAAATTTAATTTAAAGTTGTTCCATCAGTTTTTGAATATCTCCTCATAGATCAGGATGGGTATTCTATGGTTTTTGCTGTTTTGCGCTCTTTTGCACATTGTGAGAGCTGTACCCGTCCATGTAAGTGACTTGAAACGTTTAATATTTCCATTTACAATTATTATTCATTTTGATATATTCCAGGGACATGAATTTCCTTGGTTTAAAATGGATTACATAGGTACTCAGCCTCATAGACTAGGATAATTTATATTCCATTTCATATAACACGTCATATTTGACACCTATGTATGTGACTTTATATGATGTAAATATCCTCCTCTTTAAATGAGTTTCAATTACTAAATATACAAATACAACCCGCAAAACTATTTTGTATTTAATTTTTATATAATTATAGCTTTGATGTCGAAATAAATGCAATTAAATTGAAATGTTTGCTCTATAATCGTTCTCCAAAAACTCTCTCTCGTACAATACAAAATTCTACTATAGTTTGCTACTGAGTGCAACCTAACTTTCCGACCCTATAAAGTATATATATTCAGCATCGACAGCCGTCTGTCTGATCCAAGTGCAATCTGCAAGGGTATTCAAACTTCGGCGTGCCAAATGTAGCTTCCTTTCTTGTTTTTTTTTTAATCTATAATTATATCATTAGGCCAAACCAATTTTATTTTTCACGTATAATTTAAATATTTCTATGCTAAATGGACATTTTCCGCTTGTGTAAAGAAAAGTAATATATAACAACTTTAAACATTAGTTGTTTCATCAGTTTTTAAATATCTGCTCCAAGATCAGGATGGGTATTCCATGGCTTTTATTATTTTCCGCTCTTTTGCACTTTGTGAGAGCTCTACCCATCAAATGTTTTAAGAAAGTTTGTGATGAGCTTCCATATGATATTGTAAGTGATCCAGTTAATATTTCCATTTAATATTATTTATCATTTTGATATATTCCAGTGGTCAAACGATTCTGAATTTCCTTATTTTAAAACGGATATCTCTGATATTCCGCCTCAAAGACTAGGATAAATGATATTCCATTTCATATAACAAGTCATATTTCATACCTATGTAACTTTATATGATTTAAAATCCTTTTCTTTAACTGAGTTTAAATTACTAGACAAAGAAATACAACCTAAAAAACCATTTTGTATTTAATTTTTATGTAGTTAAAGCTTTGATGTCGAAATAAATGCAATCTAATTGAAATGTTTGCTCGATAATTGTTCTCTAAAAAACTCTTTCTCTTTATCGTTCGCTACCGAGTGGAACCTGTAGGTATACGAGCTGCTTTTGCTGGTACATTGCAGCCAAGAAAAGGTGCATTTTAGGCTACGTAAAGCACAGCTCAGCTTTCTCGCCATAAAAACCAGTTTAGTAAATTTCATAAATATTCATTAAATAATAAGTTGCTTGAATCTAGAATCTAGATAATCTGTAGAATCGATTTTCGCTTAGAACTTGCCAGACTTTAAGGTCAGAGCACACCCCCAAAAGTTGATTTCAAGTAGAATTTTGAATACCAGAAATATGATGGGGCATATTTCAGGGCCTTTGCAACACGAAAACTGCGCCCGATGATGATGATGATGATGGATGTCAGGCCAGCGAATAAAAGAAGTAATTCTGTGTAAAAATACCCGTTCCAACGTTTCCTCGGTTCTTATTTTTTTCAGTTCGCCGGACGTACCGCATAAAGTTCGGGGGGTTTCTGGGTGCTTGTGGGCGTGGTCCGAAGCCGTTACAACTGTTAATGACATTTACGAATGTTTGCTAGCAACCAAAACTTGGTAGCTCCATCCGCTACCCATTCTCCAGCACCCCCTCTCCCCCTCCCATCTCTCGCCTTCACATAATGCCGAAATAATGACGAAGTCTGGGCTTGCACCTCCAAAATGGCACTAGACTTTGGGAGTTACACTGAGAAATTTTGAGATTAGGTTCTTAAATAAGTTTTTTAGGCTCTTAAAAAGGATCTCTAAACTAAGCTTACTTTAGTTTACAATCTCAGAACTTTCCTTTCAAATAGGATACATTTTTCTTTCAGTGCTCGAATACCGTAGAAAAATGACGCGGAAACTGTCAAAAAAAAAAGCAAATGGTCGGTGAAAAAAATCATGAAAAGCGGCTAGGAAAACCTCAGCAGCGGCGGTGGCGACATTTGCGGTTTGCTATACAAATGACCGACCGCCGACTGCCCCGCCCATTTAACGAAAATTATACAATAATGGCGTCAACATTAGCAAATTGTGCGCTTGTCGCAGTTCCCATTTTGGACATTTTCCATGGCCCTGGCTCCTGCTGCCCCCCTCAGCTGGATTTCGTCCTTTCGTTCTCCTTTAATGAGCGTTTAAATTGGCGGATCCTGGTTTTGCTTTTGCTTTGCCTTTTTGTTGATTGATTGCCCGGCAATTTTGTTTTGGTTTTTATTTGTGGGAAATGCATAAATGATTTGTACAAGCATGCAAATTAAATAATGGTAAAGAATCTATTAGTTACGGGTTTATTTTGGTATTCATTTGTTGGAATAATAATGTTTAATTAAATATTAAAGGTTACTTTAACGTTTTCTTGTCTTTACTTAAGCCAAAAATTTTAATATCCCTTCCCTCAACTTAAAAATACATTTCCTCTTTATCTTCAAAACCCACAAACTAAACTGAAGTTAATAGCCACTAAAACAGGTTTTCAGCCAGAGATAAACTGGGCTCTAATAACTCGTACTAGCTTCTAGCATAAATCACGCCTTTTGTCAGCATCAGATAAGGTTTGGCATAAATTTAGCTTTAATTGACTTAATGCCTTGTTTCTTTATCAAATAATTAATTACAGAGCACAGCCAACACCTCGACCAGGGTCCACAGAGAAGGAAGTACTTCCTATATAATTTTTGTATTTTGTTTTCTGACTTTTTTTTTAATAGTAGTTACAACTTAGTTGGCAGTGGGCGGTTTTTCCTAGAGCCTGCAGTTTATTTTGTCAACCAGTTTTCGCTCGTGCTGTTTGCTTTGGCGTGGGCGCCTCTTGTGGTCCCCCTCACGGCTTTTCAGTTTTTCCTTTCAATTATCAAGTTTTCTATATACATTTTCTTGGCTGCAGACGGCAGGCGGTGCATTTTGTTGCTTTGTAATTGGTTCATGTCAACAAGTAAGATCGATATCGCCGCTGCCAGTGTTCTGACATTCTTTCGCTTTTGTCGCTTTTGCCAGGCAATAAAATTGTTATTGATTGTAATTAGGTTTGTAATGGGGTTATTTATGTGTGCCACTGCACGTTCCTTGTTTATGTACTGCACTGTACAAGCTGCAGTAAGTGCTGACTTCGGGCAGAAGTCGTGATTGATTGATGGTGGGGACGAAGCGGACAGTTGGTCAGTTGAAAATTGATTGAAAATTGAGGGGAACAATTTAAATTAATTTGCAGGAGGTCTTTTAGTGATGATAGAACTTTTAGTAAGTGTAAGTGTAAAGAGGAAATTTAAACTGCATATAAAATCCTTAGAACCTAAACTAAGGATCAACTACTTAACAGCTTGGCTAAAACTTAAAGAGTTTTGGGAAGGGTAAAAGTGAGAGTCAAAGGGAAAAATATGTTTAAAATATATTACTTATTTTTAACAAAATACTAACCTTTACCCTCTCAACTGTACTTTCCGGAACTTTTCAAATTACAAAAAAAAAAAAAAGCGACATAATTAATTCAAAGACTTAACCAACCCAAGTATCTCTGACCAAGAGTTTTCCTCCCCAAAAAAACAAAAAAACAATTTATGCAGGGACCTTGAGAAAAGCTCTTGACAACTTTCTGCGGCAAAACAATGGGACAGGCAGGGACTGTGCTGAAAATAAGACAGGACACGTTGACGAGCGATCCTTTTGTTCGCCAGTGTCACATCCATCTTCATCAGTCCAAAGTTTGCATTTAAATTGGTAATTAACACAAAACGAAAATGAAAGCGAAAGCCGAAAGCGAGAAGAAAAATGCGAGGCGAAATAAGCACGAACACAAAAGGCACTAAACAAGATGACATTGAGCTGGAGAGGAGCCTGGAGCCTGGAGCATGGAGGAGGCTGAATGGTGAGTGAAGGCGGAAACAATCAACTAAACCGAAGGATAAGAAATGCGCAGGACACCCAGGAAAAGAGAGGTCATGGAAGGGATATCACTTCAAAGTGCTAAATGGATTGTCAAAGCGAAAAATGTTTAGGAAACTGCTAAAAATTTTAAGATTTGATAAGTTTAAGCTTAAGAACTATACCTTAAAGCTATAACCAGTTGGGAATTATAGTGTTGAAGATAGGAAATTCTTGAAAACTATAAAATAAATATGTTTTAACAGTTTCTTTTGTGATTATTTTAGACAATTTCCCAATAAATAATAATTTTTAAATTATCAAAAACTACCTATAACAAGAAAGGAAGCTAACTTCGGCACGCCGAAGTTTGTATACCCTTGCAGATATTATTTCATTACATTTTACCTATACTTATTATGTTTACAGTTTGACAGTTACAGTTTTGCATTCCCAGCTTTAGATTTTGTATACATCTACCGATCGGTTTATATGGCAGCTATATGATATAGTTGTCCGATTTTTTTGAAATTTATACCAAAATTCTAGAATAATAAAATAAGCTTATATCCCAGAGTAGATGAAAATACGTTGAAAAACAACGAACCTATAATTTTTTTTCTATTAATTTCCCGATCGTTCCTATGGCAGCTATATGATATAGTCGTCCGATTTTCATAAAATTTTTACTAAAATTTAGAAATAATATAAAATGGTCATATTTAAAAAATGGTGCAAAAACGTTGAAAAACACCAAAGTTATAATTTTTTTTCTAAAAATATATCGAACATTTGTATGGCAGCTATATGATATAGTCGTCCGATCCGGCCCGTTCCGACATATATAGCAGTGAGAGCATATAGAAGACTATATGCAAAGTTTCATTGAGATAGCTTTAAAACTGAGGGACTAGTTTGCGTAGAAACGGACAGACGGACAGACGGACAGACGGACAGACGGACAGACGGACAGACGGACAGACGGACATGGCTAGATCGACTCGGCTATTGATGCTGATCAAGAATATATATACTTTATAGGGTCGGAAACGTCTCCTTCATTGCGTTGCAAACTTCTGACTGAAATTATAATACCCTGCAAGGGTATAAAAATTATCAGTGTAAAATCCCTCAAAATCTCCACCAACGCAATAATTTCGTTGCCCTTTCAAACTACACTCCTTCGACGTTATCATTTCATTAAATCACCAAAAACGAGAGGATATAAAAAAAAAAACGAAAGGAAAAAAGACAATAAAATGGAAGTGGAGATAGTGGCAGCACGCCAACGCTCACGTCCTTCTATTAAGCGTCGTTTGCCAATTGAATGTAAATAAGAGGGCCCCTGACAGCCAAAAAGCGGATAGAAAATGAATGAAAATTCCTTGGGAAAGCTTCCACGGGAGCCAGAAGCTGAATCGTGTTGAGCAGGTCATCAAGGACAATTGCCCTGCTTGACGACTTAGTTGACAAGAAATTGGAGAATGAAGCCATCGACAGGTGACAGGCAATTTATTAGCCAGAAGTTGAGAAGGAAATGGAATAAGATTATTTTAGGGGAAATTGTTAACTAAATAAAAGATAAAAAAATAAGCATTTTAAAAGTTCTACAACATTTTTACATTATTTTTTAAAGCTTAAATAAATGGGAAAACTTAAAAAAGGAAAGACTACCTATGTATATAGTTTGTTGTCCTAATTGAATCTCTTTATTTTAAGTAAGTTCTAGCTTAAGAATAATATTATAAATAAATAAATATAACATATATTTCCCCTAAATAATATTCCCAAGAATAAACCAAACACTATATCCCAAAAATGAAGTTCCAAAACTGAATTTTAATCAACAAGCCACAAAGACAAAAATCGAATTCGTCGGCAAATTAATTTTGTCCCCATGCTGCCTTCCACAAAAAAGCCAATTCCCTGCATTTCTACGGCCCAACAACAATTAGTGCAATTTCTTGGCCAGAACCAGGACCAGGACGAAGGCAGAGAGCCATTACCTGCTCGACTGGGGCATAAACGTAACGTGCAATTCGTTTTTGGCTAGATGGGAGAGGGGGCAGGAGTAAAAAGAATATGGCCAGGCAAAACAAACTTAATTGTCTGCACAGTTTTATTTACTCCTACGACGACGGACAGGGCTAACCATGTCCTTGCCACAGACAGATCCTGTCGAGGAAGGTGATAGCAGCAGCAGATGGGTCTCCGCTTCGTCTGCTTGTAATTACTGTGCTACGAGTCCTGCGAGTCCTTCGAGCCTGCCAGCCTGCTGCACCCACTTAACGAACATGGCCAAGACTGACCAAACAATAGGCCTGCTGCTTGCTGCCTCCTGAGCTTGGAATGCACTGGGAGAAGTCTAAAGAGTCTAGGAAATAAATAAAATTAAATTTAGTTATGAAAAGAAAAATCTTTTAACAAAAATTAAAAGGTTTTGTGAGCTTTTAAGTAATAACATTAGATTAAAAAAATATTTATTGATTTATTATTCTTTTTTTTTTTAATTTTAAGGCGTTTTTTTTCAGTGTTTTGACCAGAGCTTCAGTATGCATGGCTCGTTGCCCGGATAAGTGATGCAGAGCCCGTCCCGCCGCTTACGCCTTCGCCTTCGCCCGCAGCCTTTTGGTCTTGTTTAATGCTAACACAATAAACTTGACCGAAAGGCTGTTGTCGATGCTGCTGCTGCTGCTGATGATGCTGCTCTTGCCGATGAGCTGGACTCCTCTACGCTTGGCCAGGCACCGGGAACAAGTCTGTGGCCATGTAGTAGGTGTTGCTATCGCATTTGCATCCCGGCTTGGCTCCTGCTCCTGCTTCCTTTCCCTTTCCCGCCTGCCAATAACTCAATCAGTGGCGCACTGCAGTTGCCGGCGACCATTCATCATCGCCAGACAAAATATTAATCGCTCCTGCCCTTGCACTTACACGTGGCCAAATTGGATTCGAACGCGATTATGTCACACGGGGAGCTCTTGTGCAAGGTTACAATTTATAATTGTCAAACGGATGCAGTGCAGCGATACATGGTTGGGAGTCCTTGGACCTTCCGCAGACAACAGACAAATGGTGTATATGGTGCGGTCGGTCAACCAAATTTGCACTATCCGTCGTGATTTATGACCCCAGGAAATTGACTTGTGATATATGGGCGGCACTCTGGGTTGGGGCTCGGGAAAAGACCTTGAAAAGGTGAAACAAAATCAATAAGATGATACGGATTAAAGGAGATGGGGGGATGTGGGATTTAATGCATTTTTGGCTTAGTTATTGAATTTTTAAGCCCTAAAGTGATTATGTAAAATTATGAATAAATATTTAAAATTTAATACGTCTTAAGGAGTATTATAATTTCAGCCTGAAGCCTAAAAATCAGTGAAGGACTCATTTCCGACCCTATAAATTATATATATTCTTGATCAGCATTAAAAACAGAATCGATCTAGACATGTTTGCAAGAAAATTAAAAATTTTATTTTTTTTTTTTAATTTTATGTTTAATTTTATTGTTTAAGGAGGTAAGGAAAAATCGAAAAATTTTGAATTGGTTAAATTTGTAATCTTTATATGCAGATTTATTAACCTTAAAAAAACTTACTCAGAACAGCTTTCCAAATTGAATTTAATGCATTTTTGGCTTAGTTATTGAATTTTTAGGCCCAAAAATGATCATATAAAATTATGAATAAATATTTAAAATTTAATACACCTTAAGGGGTATAATAATTTCAGCCCGAAGCCTAAACATTATAGAAGGACTCATTTCCGACCCTATAAATCATATATATTCTTGATCAGCATTAAAAACAGAATCGATCTAGACATGTTTGCAAGAAAATTAAAAATTTTATTTTTTTTTTATATTTTATGTTTAATTTTATTGTTTAAGGAGGTAAGGAAAAATCGAAAAATTTTGAATTGGTTAAATTTGTAATCTTTATATGCAGATTTATTAACCTTAAAAAAACTTACTCAGAACAGCTTTCCAAATTGAATTTAATGCATTTTTGGCTTAGTTATTGAATTTTTAGGCCCAAAAATGATCATATAAAATTATGAATAAATATTTAAAATTTAATACACCTTAAGGGGTATAATAATTTCAGCCCGAAGCCCAAAAATCAGGGAAGGGCTCATTTCCGACCCTATAAATCATATATATTCTTGATCAGCATTAAAAACAGAATCGATCTAGACATGTTTGCAAGAAAATTAAAAATTTTAATTTTTTTTTAAAATTTTATGTTTAATTTTATTGTTTAAGGAGGTAAGGAAAAATCGAAAAATTTTAAATTGGTTAAATTTGTAATCTTTATATGCAGATTTATTAACCTTAAAAAAACTAACTCAGAACAGCTTTCCGAATTGAATTTAATGCATTTTTGGCTTAGTTATTGAATTTTTAAGCCCAAAAATGATCATATAAAATTATGAATAAATATTTAAAATTTAATACACCTTAAGGGGTATAATAATTTCAGCCCGAAGCCTAAAAATTATAGAAGGACTCATTTCCGACCCTATAAATTATATATATTCTTGATCAGCATTAAAAACAGAATCGATCTAGACATGTTTGCAAGAAAATTAAAAATTTTAATTTTATTTTAAATTTTATGTTTAATTCTATTGCTTAAGGAGGTAAAGAAAAATCGAAAAATTTTAAATTGGTTAAATTTGTAATCTTTATATGCAGATTTATTAACGTTAAAAAAACTAACTTAGAACAGCTTTCCGAATTGAATTTAATGCATTTTTGGCTTAGTTATTGAATTTTTAAGACCTAAAATGATCATTTAAAATTATGAATAAATATTTAAAATGTAATACAACTAAAAGAGTATTATAATTTTAGTCCGAAGCCTTAAAATCATTGAAGGACTTTCTCAGAATCCAGCTAAAAAGATACTCTCTCATTCGCCATTGCTTGTACATTGCAGGTAAATCGTAAAAGAGAAAGCAAGAGATTTAAGCTGTATCCTCAAGATTGTAAAATATTCCCCTCTTCTTAAATCATAAAATAAAACCCAATACCTTTTGAAGTCACACCCTTTAAGAAATATTAATAACCCAACCTTGAATCCCCCTTTAAGACCCACAAGCCATAACAATTACAAAATCAATACTCGCTTTGGCATTGACCAGGCTTTGGGTAAGTTCAAGCATAATCGAGCAACTTTGGCCCACACACACAAAAGGACCTTCGAAGGCTTAAGTGGATTGACCGGAGGGGTGCCGCAAGTACAAGGATTCCTAGGTCCTGCAAATGGAAATTAAAGGCAGAAAAGTCAAAGGCGTTTTCCATTTCAATTATGTCTTGGCTTATGAGCCAAGCTGGGCTTTAATGAGAAAACAACAGCGGTGGCAGGCTTAGCTCACCTTTTTAATGAGACAGAAAAAGTTGGAGCCACAAAACGATGTCATAATGGCCATTGTGTGGCTTAGAGAAACAGTAGCAGGAGCAGGAGCAGGAGCTGGAGCAGGATGTGGAGTCGCGGTTTTAGCGCCTCAGACTTTTCACACAATGGCCAAGCTTTATTGTGATTTTAATTAGAAAAACTTTAGCTGCCAGGCATTCTTCCTCCTCCTCTCCACCACAATTAGTGGGCTCGAAAACTGGCCGCAACAAAAAACCCTGAAAGCAAACTATTCCTTAACTTGGCATAATATTTGCCAGCGGGCCAAAAGTGTTGAATATCGAAACAGACCAGAGAGCAGAGCTTAGGAGCTTCTAAAAAATGTGAGAAAATATTGGAAGAAGAAAAACAAGCCCTTGCCTAGAAGAGAAGAGCCACAACAATTCCGGGCTGCAGAAGGACTTCAGCTGGAAAAAGTATGCAACACTCGGCCACTGGAGCCACCAGAGCCACCGGAGCACAACAAAGGCGCTTACCAGGTGTTGGTGCATGCCACCAGCGGAGGAGGGGAGGCGGGGGCGATACGGAAGAGTCCTGGACACAACCACAAGCTCTGGCCAGGACCAAGTAACAACATGAGACACTTGCAGAAAAAGGTTTAAGGTTTAAATTAAAGGAAAAACTTATTTTCCTACAAGATTTTCAGTGGTTCTTCATTAATATTTCCCCAAAATGTCAATCTTTTTCATCTTTAAAATATTTTCTTACCTCTTCTTTTTATTCCCAATTTTCCCCCAAACGCTTTCTCCCAGTGTAGCAGCACAAGGATGAGAAAAAACAAGGGGCACTGGGGCTTGGGGGAGCCATATGCGAAATTGTTTTATAGCTGGCCGGGAACGGTCAGTGCCGAGCGTTGAGTTTGTTTATGGCCACAGCCAGGCTTGGCCAAGAACGGATGTTGCCTTTAACTTGTATATCCTTTGCAGTCCCTGGCCTGACCCGTCGTCGTCCTGCGGCCTGTGGACTATCTGAGCATTCGGTTTCATGTTGAAGCGTTTAACAAAGCGCCGTAAATTGCATCAGGCGTGCAACCACAAGCTTTTCCCCTTTTTCCTCGGCATTTTCCCTCCTGTGAGTGCAAGAGCTGTGTTCTGGTATTTTATTCAGCCTTTCGTTTGGGTTTCTTATTCCCAGCAGCTCTCGGCCTCAGTCCCACCTCTGCGGTTCAGGTAAACTTTTATTGCCCCCGAAAAAACAATTTAAGCAGGCTTTTAGCCAGGCCAAGAATTAGATTATTGGCTTGCGGTAAATGTCATTCAATCGTCGTGGGTCTTCGGCTGCTAATGGCATATGTGTTGGACAGATGACAACTGGAATTTATTATGAAATTTATTATGCTTTCGACCAGAACTTGAAATTCTGAAATTCAATCAGACTGCAATTAAAATATTTTGCTTAATATTTTCACATTTTTGGCATCGAGGGCTCTGACTCTGACTCTGACAATTATGGCTTTGTGTAATCAAAGGCTCTTTCCAGCTGTGCGCTACAATTGCCATATTGCCAATGTTTATTGGCGTCCGCGAATTGCCAAATACATGGCTAAGAGAAAAAGTGGGAACTTTGGGACATATATTCCCGGGAGGATCCAGGCACGCCCCTGGTGTCCAAACTTCCGCGACGGTGGCAAGTGCAGCAGGGCGTTGCTTTTTAATAGAGTCATAACTTGCTGCCAACTAATGGGCTTGCAACCAAAAACATAATGCACTGGGAGAAAATTGGGTGAATTAATTATAAATAAAAATGTTGAGGTGATAACAAAGGAGTTTTAGAAATTTTAAAATATTTTTTATTTATAAAAGTTTTATACCTAAATTAAGACATGAATTTATGCAAGTGATTCACACAAAAAGAGTTTTAATCTTGAAAATGTTTTATAATTACCAAAAACATAATGCACAGGGAGAAAATTGGGGTTATTAAATATACAAAATATTCTTGGGGTGATAAAGTAGTTTCAGAAATTTTAAAATATTTTTTATTCGTAGAAATTGAGAAATTTTGTTTAAAAAGAGTTTTAGTCCTAAAAATTTCGTATAATTCCCAACAAGTTTTAATATCTTTATTAAAATATAAATAAAAACTGTCTACATTTTGTAAGCTTAATATTTTTAAGTAGTTTTTCTAAGTGTACTTTTTGCCTGCCCTTGCTTAGCCATAACATAAGCCCCTCTAGTTTTTATCCGCAGCTTTTTTTCGTCGTCCTCCCTGGTGGCTCGACTTTGGTTACAATTCAATTTGCAGTGGTCGCTTTTTCTTGGCCACATATTCTTTTTTTTTTTTTTGGCCAGCCGCTGGGAGCCTTAAAAATTTGTACCCATACCTGGGCGACTGTGGATGTCGTAAATGTGTGGAAATTGTTGGGTGTTATGCCTCGTAGGTATGACTGCCAGTTAAGCAACGGGCGGTCCTGGGATCCCTATTCCCCTTCCCCGGAGGAGGAGTGTGTGGCATTTGGCCAACAAATCTCTGGCCTGCTTTCCCTGGCGGCGGCACTCGCTGTCGTTTTATTGTCTTGGCATAATGTTGACGTAGTTGGACTTGTTCTAGACGACGGGCTGTTCCTCATCCCCATCCTCTGGCTTGGTGGCTATGTGGTCCTCATAATTGTCTTGCGCAAATGGTCGTGTAAAATTTTAATTGCTTTTTAGTGCAAGCTCTTGGAAAATTTGCAGTAAGACCCGGACTAAAACTCGAGTATCCCCCACACACGACGCCGAGAAGCATGATGTGAAGGGTCAAGTTTTGTGGGCTGATTAGGAAAATGTTTATGGCCAAGGTGCTTACCTTTCTCTGCCTCTCCTGGGGTTAAGGGTTCCGTTTTTAGGGTTTTCAAAGGTCCAGGAAGTTGTAGTTTTAGTCTAATCTGGTAATTATCTGGTTGAAAGGTAAATTTCCAAGGGGTTTTGGCTTAACAAAGAGCCGGAAATATGTTTTTGTCGGGTGAGAAACATCTATGAATTCATAAGAGGTTTGTTAATTATTAAATTTTTTCATTTAAATAGGGTTTAAGGGTTGTACTCTAAATATTTTTAGGGCTTTAAAAATTCCTAAAAGGAGCAACAGTCTCATCTTTACCGAAATCAACAGACAACTCATTAAAATCCAAAGTAATTTTCCACACCATATCACCATGCAGGAGACATCTCTCACATATATCAAAAATTTATGTGCGAAACGTCAGAAAGTTTAAACACGGCCACCATAAAAACAATTTGAATACATTTTTGATTACATTTATGCGTTTTGGCGAAGAAGGAAACCAAGTCAAGCTGAAAACAACTTTCGAACAACACTTGACATGGAAATTTGTGTGTGTGTGTTCCCCTCTGCCCCTTTTCCTGGTAACCCAGGACCCCAACTCGAGCCTCATCCTGTCACGAGGCCAAGTGATATGGGATGTGGCTTGTGTCGGAGTCCAAATATTTGTACTTAAACCGAAACCATTTCATAACTTTAAGTGTCCCTCATCATGTTCCGTATTTTTTCCGCTTTCCATTTTTCCTTTTCGATAGTGTGAGCGAGATTTTCCAGGCTCGTTAGCATTTTTCCGGCTATCTTCGGTCCAGATTTATAGTGCTCATTGGAGTTCCGAGAGCCCCCCGTCATTTACGGTCACAATTTTTGACATTCATTGGCCCTTTTCCTGCTTCGCTCGCTCCTTGCCCGGTCCTTCCTTGGTCCTCGGTCCTTCCTTGGCCTCTCGATAGGACACGACACTCAAACTTAAATAGAAATGAGCGCATGAAGCGTGAAATTAAATTTGATAAATTCTATTTACGTAGAGAGATGAAAGATTTGTGGGTTGGACAGCTCCGGATGATAGATACATACAAGGGTGGCTGCTGCTGGTCCTTGGGCGCAGGGTCCTAGGTCATAATTTAAGTGTATCGAATGAGTTTTTTAACGCTTGGTTGTGCAGTGTAAGCGAGATTATGAGGGGAACATTAAAATAAGGTGGTGGGGAGATAAGTGTGGATAAGAAAAAAGGTAATAAAAATGTGTATTGTTTTTTAGGTTTATATTTAATAGGTTTAAGATTATTTTTTAGGATTTATTTCAATTGAAGGTTAATTTAATTGATAATTTCAATAGTAATTTCATTATGAAAATTAAAGAATTACATTTCTTTTGAAAATATCTTCACCACTGGAGGCATCCTTAAAAATGGCACTTGTCTCGTCTCCACATTCTTCTCTTCTTGTATCTTTAAGATCTTCTCAATAACTTTATGTTTTCACCGACTCCAGTAGCTATTCATCTTTTGTTGCTTTTGTGTTCATTAAGCATGCACCACCGCCCAGGCAAACAAAAAAGAAGAAGCCATAATAATATAGTATATTAAAAATAATAATGTAATCATAATCATCTGAAGAGCACAAGCCAGAAGAGCCGCCGACGCCCACATAAACGGAACCGCAGAATCACGGTGTGCCCAGTGAAGAACAGTGAACAGGAGATAAGAGAAGAGAAGAACGGAGAGGAGCAGAGAAGACGCAGCGACCACAGCAAAAGGTACAGTGGAGCGCATTGAAAACTTTTAATATTCACTCTTGTTGGCTGCATAAATTAAGGCACTCAAAAGGGGTGGGCGTAGAGGGGTTGAGCTTTGAGTGTTGGCCAAATGAAAATAAAATAGTTAAACAACAAAAGTAAAGCGAAAAGGATAGAGATGCCCAAATAAAAATTGTTGTGAAAATAAAAAGAAAAGTCAAAAAATAAATGTAAATGTAGAAAATAAAAAAAAAGTATCTTCTCCTTTAATTTAAAATATTAAAATCTATTTTGTTCCTAGCCAATTTGGCATCACTGTTTTGGGGGATGCGGCCGATGGAGCAGATAACATGCAAAACCAATGGAAGGGCACTCAACTGGAGAGCGAGAGAGGGAGTGGGGGGGGGGGGGGGGGGGGGGGGAGAGAGAGCGACCAACTCAAGAGTGCCGTGCAAAAAGCCAACAACAGCAACTTGCAGACAAGGTTGCCTGGAAAGATGAAGAAGACCTGGGAGAGGGGAGCCAGACGGGATGGGGCGGCAGAATATGCACAAAGCGAATGAAGTATGAAAACGGCCGAGCCAAAGGGCTGCCAACTTGTGGCGCCTTTTGTTGTTGCTGTTGCTGTTGCTGCTGCTGGCCTCTGCCTGCCGCTCTGTTCCTGTTTGTTATTGCACTTTTGCGTGCCGAAAGCGAGTGTAGGAGGAGGAGAAAGGGGCTGGAGGCGAAGCCGTGGAGGGGCAGCCGAAAACTGCGAGCCCAGTTGGGCCACTCAAAACTCACTTCAATGAATACTTTATGGGTTAATAATCGTAAAACCATTCAGCGCAAGAGCCTCGTAGCCCTTTGGGCCTTTTGCCCTGCCAACCTATGCACTGAGAGAAATTTCGGGGATAAAAAGTTTTACGCCCGCTTGCCACTTAGTAGTTGAAAAGTTCTTGCACTTTGCAGCTTAGTTTATTTATTTTAAAAGGAAATATTAATAATCTATAATATTAATTTTGTATATTTAAGATACATATATTTTTTATCGCAGAAATATTTTCAGTGTAATCACCCCTCGTTACCTTCTCTTCCTCCCATGGGCAAAGTTTTTGTTCGCGAGAATTCATAAACAATGTGCATAAAGCGCAAAATGTAGCGCTTCCACAGGGGGGGAGGTGTAGTAGCTAAGGGCTATGGGGCTATAAGCAGGGTGTGTGTGTGGGATGGGGTTAAGGGACCTGCCAGGGGGTGGGAGGATGTCCCACTGCAGTGGCAAATTGTTCTTGTGGCCCCCTTTTTTATTGTTGCAAGCGGCAGCTGCCTTTTTGAGTTTGTCAGGTGAGTTGGAACATCGCTTATGCAAGTTTTCGTGTTTCCTCCGTTGATTTCCCACATTCCTGTATCTGTGTGTGTGTGGGTGTTGCCAGGATTGCCATTGTAGTTGTTGTTGCTGTCGGATGCTGCTGCAATTGTTGGCGTTGTCATTGTTGATGTTATTGTTGTTCCTTGGGGTTCTTAGCGAATAGAACAGAAGTTGCCGCTGACAAACGATGTAAAGCGGATTTCAGGATGAGATGGCCAGGATGATGGCAGAATCCAAGAAAAATGGTATAATTGAGTGCCACTCGAAGCTCAAGCTGTAAATCGGTTTAAAAATGAGTTATGTATTGGAATTTATGAAATGTTTTAATGAATTTTAAGCTAAAAGCTGAAAAATAAAGATTATTATTATTTTAGATCATAAATTAAACCAAAAGATATTAGTTTTCCATTTAAAACTCATTGTTTGCAGCTTTTTCAAAGCCTTTTCATTACCAGCAGCAACCCTCCTTTTTCCAGCTAAACCCCATTAATCTGCTTGCCAAAAATTTTAAATACCCATAAACAAGGATCATTTATCATACCTACGCTCTCCCTCACTCCCACCACTAATCGAATATAGATAACAAATCCCCCAAGCAGCACGTTCATCCTTTGCAAAGTTTCAAATGCCAATAATTCAAAAATAAATAACTCATACGCAACGTGGGCCTCCACAGGAAGAAGGAAGACAAAAAAAACATAACAAAAAACAATGAAATAAAGGCAAAGTCACGCCTGCCAAATGGTAAAAATGTTTCCGAGTCAATTGTAAATATTTTTCCCATTCAGTTTTATTTGAAAAGTTGCCTTTGTTTCTCTTTATTGAAGGGGGCATGAAGGATGGGATGGGAGCAGTAAAAATGCCACCACCTAATGAAACAGCAACCCCCGAAAAATGTTTTAAAGGGCGGCGGCGGGTACATATACCTGTACTCCCCCGTCAGGTTTTACACGCTCGTTACGTTTGATTTATAAAAGTTGATGTTGTTGAGCGAGCGCACAAATTAATTGCCGTTGTTGGTGCCTTGATAAATTGCGTATACGCCGCATTGTACGCCGGAGAGTTCTTTAACAATTTGTTAGGGGGGAGTGAGCAGGCAGAAATATTTAAGCAATAAATAAAATGCCAAGTCAAGTTTAGTTCAAGTTCGCAAAAATATCATTCCCGGGATAAAAGTTAGCCCCCCCGCTTGCCATTTAGCAGTTGAAAAGATATTTTAACAGGGATTCCTTGCATTTAATTAATTGCCTTACTTAGCTCCCAGGTGCGATTAACAATGGCAGCTTAAGCTCTGGGCTTTAGATCATTGGCACGAGATGGGGTTTAATTGGTAATGTAAAGGGTAGGAGTTAGGGGTTGAAAGTGGGGAATAGGGTGTTGTCTTAAAGAATATTTATGTGGAGGTATTGTTATAAAATTAATTTATGTAATATTTATGTTTATCTATTACTTTTTAGCATTTAAATTTCTTTTATAACGTATTTCTTAATTTTATTAAATACTTTAATGATTTATTTATTTTTGAAACATCATTATTTCCTCTTTAGTCATCTTCCATAATTTAAAATAATTTATTACCCTAAAAAAAAAAACCCCTATATTGCAACTCATTTAAGCCTTACTCGTTAAGCGTTAATGCCTAAAATGTCCTTATGCCACAAAACGGTTATTAAACACTTCCCTTTTTGGCTGTCCAGCCGCTCACTTACCTGCTTCTACCAGCTTAACCCCGCCATAAATTATTTTTCTTAACGTTTTCTGCGCTGCTAAGGGGCCCCTTGCTGCGAAATCCAACGAAAGAAAGTCGGTACTTTGTTTTAGCATTTCTCTTAATTTGTTTTGGCAATGGCAATGGCTATTGCTGTGCGAAAAGAAAACAATATTTCTTAAGCAGTTTTGGGGAATGCTGTGAGGATATTTCACTCGGTTTTCTCGGACCCCGCGCGGCGCCAGCGGAAATGAAAACTTAACGCTTATTTGAGCCTTCAACAGTGCACATAAATCACCAGACTGATGTCGGTCGGAGGCTACTGGCTTTGGCTCTGCATTTTGCCCCCCGCCTCCCTCCGATTTTGCTCTTGGTTTTCCTCGATTTTCCCGCTGCTAAGCGAAAAATCTGCTTTTCCAGTTTACTTTCGGGGTCTTTTAGCAATCGCCTTTGGGAGTCTGCTTAAGCTAGTGTTGCGAAGAAGTTGGTTTTTCTGAGGAAGTTGTAATTTTTTAGCTTCAAAAATGAAACATATTTTGCTAAGATATATTTTCTAGCTTGATAGGTCTAATATTTATTTTTATTTAATTTTTTGTTTTTGGTTTTTTAATTTATTAATATATTCTCTAGCATACTTTTGCTTTTCTAGTTATATGAATATATATAGCACCTGCCATCACTGTCTTAGGCAATCGCATTTGGAGTCTCCTCCTAGGGACTCCTGTGCTCCTTTCTAGTTTGTTCTCCGTCTGGGGGCTTTGTCTACGGGCCTGTCATAATTCCGTCTCTAAATGTTTTTCGACCGCATTATGCTGATGACGACAAGGACTGCCATGACGATGATGATGATTGGGCTCATATGTGCGTGAAAAGTGTTCCTCTCGCTTTTCCGCTATTGCGGCGTGTGCAACTTCCGCTTCCGTTTTTGGGCGCACCGGAAGCGGCAGACGCCTGTGGCAGGCACTTTCACTGATTGCTGCTCCCTGGCTCCCCTGCTGCTCCCCTAAAAATCAACCCCCAATACACTTAAATACAACCCCCACTCGTTGATTTGCCTGTTCAGTTATTAGCAGCAGCAGCAGCAGCAGAGATGGGAAATAAAAAATCTTTCCCTGGGAAAAACTGCATTTGATTGCCCCGAGTCGAAATGAGTTTCGTCTCGGAGCGTACATTTTGAAGTAATCTCAAAAAATTTTCGCTTTTCCTCATTTGATTCAATTACACCTTTGGGTGTTGTAATTTTTATTTTTTCCCCTCTCTTCCTTTTGGCTGGGGGAAATGGCTAGCAAAGGGAAATGAACATGAAAGGGAAGAAAGGAAGCAAAGAAAATTCAGGACGAATGAAAGAAAGAAGTGTAGTGCAGCTGTTTTTAGCAAAAAGATGCGTCTGGGGCAGGTCTTTAAGTGGAATTTTTGGTTGTATCATTAGGTGCAGTGAGAGAAATGGGTAACAAGTTGTAGAAAATATAATAAAAAAAATGAGAAAGGTAATGAAAAATTTATAAGAAATTTATTATGAATTTAAAATGTATCTAGGTAGCTTTTTCGCGAAGTTTTGGGATAAAAAACTATAAAAGATATCTTTATTTAATATATATTAAATATTTATATGTTAAATATATATTATTATTTCATTTTATATATTTCTCTTATAATTTTACCCTATTTATATATTATTTCCTTAACCCATAACCCATTCTTTCAAGTGCCGAGGTCATTTGAGCTCCTTTTGGGCAACAACAATGGGCGAAAATGTGAATTTCGCGCTACTATTTAATACAACAAGGCTGCTAATTTGATGCTGCAACAATGCAGGCAACATTGCGCTGCTTTTAGCCTCATTTTCCGGGCTCTCACAACCAGCACAACCCCCTTTGAGCTCGCCACAAGCTTATAGAGGAAAGCCACCCACCCACAAGCCATGCATCCATCAGAAGGGCGGCGTGGCGTTTGGTCGCCTTTCTGGTTTAGCTTTAATTTCATGCTTACTTTAATGCGAACAAGAGGGTTTTTCCGAGGGTTTTCTCTACTTTACCCTCCTCGCTGCTCCACGTTGACTTTGTGCTGTAGTTAACGGCTTTTGGCAAAGGGGGAGGGTTCGAGGTTAACTACTTTTCATGAGCTTAATTTTAAATTGAGGCTGCTGCATCGTCGGCGGTGGCGGCGGCTTCATTTACTTTGTGGCCCCGGCTCCAACTTTGTTGCCAGCTAACTTTTACGCGGACTGTTTTAGCAAAAAGGCAAAGTTAACTTTGTGGCTCAAATCCACCTTCCCCCCCCCCCCTTTATTCCTGTGTATAAAATTCTATTAGTAAAAGGCAAAACCGGTTGCAAGGCCATTGAGTTATTAAGCCAACTAATTGCTTATTTGCACAACGGGGAAAAGCCATGCGATCTCTACGATCCTCTTGCAATTTGCACTCAGCGCGAAAAATTGCCACTCACGCCCCCCGTTCACTGGCCGACGGGGGCGTGGCCTCTAGCTGATAGCGAATCTCATCATCCCCAGTCTCCACCAGCCCCATCCATTTTATTCGTCCATTCACACAGCAACGCCTCCTTTTTAATTTTCTCGCAGTTTTTCAGCTTCAGCGTTTTGAGTGAGTGAAGTTGCTTGATTTTTCCAGCCTTGGATTTTTTAATTGCGCCGCCAAGTTGCTCCTCATGATCGTGAGCTTAATTAAAGTCCAGTCTTTGGGGGGGAGAGAAGGAGAGGTGCCTTTGCGTGTTGATGACTCTATCGGGGAATGGCAGCTTATCGGCGGGCATCTCTTGAAATTAATATATGATATTTGCAAAAAGCTAATTAGAGGGAGATGCTCTTGGGAAATTCAAAGGAGAATGATTGGAAACATTTAGAAAAAGATGATTTTAATTATAATAAATTTGCAATAGAAGCTACTTTCTTGTTATAAATTTTATGAATATATTGTATTCTCTTCTCTTTCCAAATATATTCTAAAATTTGCTTGAATAACTAAAACAAAACCCTTAAATATTTACACAACCAATTTCCTATTCAACCAACCCAATTAAAATGCCTTAATCCAAGTAAAACATTTTCTGATAAATAAATCAGGTAAATAAATCAAATCTTATGCTCAAACAAGCCTCCTTTATACCTTAACTTTGACAGAGATAACAAATTAAATGCATTTAAGTTCAATTTAATTACCTGCAAATTTTAAAGCAATCTCAATGTGGCAGCGTTTGCAAATGAAATTATAATAAACCGAAATGAGCCTTAAATATTTACATTTACACTTTTCCCCAGGCTCTAGTCCCTCCTCCACCCCCATAAGTTGTTGCTTTACAAATATTTTCATATGCAACCTTTGGCTCCTGGCGGAAAAACACTCACACAAACAGCAAGTGTGAAACCCTTTGAGACGACGCACTAGACACTCGAGCTGGGAAAGCAGGCAAAAAAAAAGATAGGGAAAACCCTAAAGAAGAGTCCTGAAAAAAATGGTAGTACAAAAAAAGCAGGAGAAATTATTTTATGGCAAGTGTATGCGCTGTGAAATTATTATGAGTTAGTGGCAGTGTCTGGCCTGGGTTGGGAAATATATATCCAAGTAACTGCGTTTGCTATTCGCTTGAATTAAAATGAATTTAAGTGGTTTGCTTTTGGCCAAAGTTGCTCGGGCTCCCACACACACACATGCAGACAGACAGAGGGCAAAGGGCAAGGATATGCTGGCAGGATATGCAGCTAGGATATCCTGCTAAGCAGGAAAAGACAGCTTAAATTCATATTTAGCCATGAGATGTCTGCAAAGTTCCAACGAGTTATTAATTAAACGAAAAGAATGGGTATCACAGGGGTTTTCCTGGGAAAATTAATTCATTTAAAGTACAGAAGGGTTTTGTTAAAAATATAAAATAAGAGAACCTTGGTTTAAGTAATATTTATGTAATTTTAAGAAGACTTAAATAAAAGGAAATACTTCTTTAATAGTAAAATTAGTCCCACTTAATTTAAATTATTTTATTTGAGGTATTTACAGCTTGTAAAAAGAATAAGAATTTAATATTGAAAATATTTATGGCTTAAAAAGCTTTTATTTTCCTTAAAAATATTTTTAATTTAACCTTTTAATTACTCTTTCTCTTCTAAATTAAAGAAAAATAAAAACAAAAACTCCAGCTAACTGTCCAGAAACTTGTAAATAAATATCCTTTACACAACTGACACTTCCTTCTTGTAATTAAATCTAAGAAAGATCAAATGGAAAACTCCTTAAAAACACATTCATCCATCTTCATAAAGTTCAATTAAACCCCGAAAATTCCACAGAAAACATCTTTAGGCATTATTCTACACCAAAAAAGCAACTGCTTACATTTATTTTTACCATTTCTGTTGTATTTTTAATTGCCAGTTGAATGCAGAGACAGAGTGCAATCAATTTGCTGAATTGTGTGTTCTTGTGCAAACACCTTAAAATGCCATAAATTCTCAACGACTATTTATTGTTTTTATCATCGTCCTCCGTTTGGGGGCTGCTGACCCAGTTCCCGAATCGAATGGAATCGAAAATGGATGACCCCTCCACAAAACACTCACATCATTCATGGCCATATCTTTTGGATACCTAAGCCATTGTGCTCTTTGGCCAAACAATACGACAAATTGGTATTGCATTCGTTTCGCTTTTTGCCATTTTCGCCAAATTGTTTTTATGCAAAGCATTTGCATTTAACTGCTGTTTCGAGGGCTCGATATATATTTAGTATATCTGCCATTTATATAGGCCATTAATATTGCATTCATTGTTGTGCTCGAAATATTCCATCGATCTGCATCGATATATATATGGTATATGTGTTTTGTCAGCGTTTTTCCCCTATTGAGATTTTCGGGGTTTTTGCCAGCGAAATTAATTTGCGTAAATTGTATTAAATGTTTTGCCTGGGCCAGCAAACTGTGCAAATTTTAATTGAATGCCTTTTGTTTGCCTCTGAATAATTTTGCAGCAAAATGTTTGTTGTTAAATCGTTTGATGGGCACAAAAACAGAAAAAAAAGGAGCGCAGACAGCGCACAGGATTTTGCACTCGTCGCGATAAACGGATAAAGCGCGAAAAACCACCGCAAAAACCTTTGGCAGGACCCGGAAAATGCAATTTGAACGGTTCGATACTAATTGGTTTATAGATTTTATTATGTTTTAATTATTTCACTAACAAATAAAAATATGTGCGCCTTTGTTTATATCAAAGTGGAGGGAAATGGTTATTAGTTTTTAGCTAATCCTTTGGTTGGTATTTTTAGAGTCGTTTTTAATTTGGAATTATGAAAGGGAAAGGGGAGTCTCTGTAGGGGAAATTTGTGTATTTATTTAGTAGGATACTAAGGGAAATTATTTATTATAGTGTAACTGTTTTAGAGGGTCTTAATTGAGGAGAAATGATTAGTTTCCATACATAAAACTACTTTATTTATCATGTAATCTCTCTCCTTGAACTCCCTAGAAGTTCAACTTGCTTCCCAGCCATCAATCAATCAATGCTTAATGCATGCCCAGCATCCATAACCAAGTTATTGACTAAATTAACATTTTATCAAGAGGAAAATATAAAAACAACAACCTTAATTAAAAAGCAAAGAGTCCAAGGAGCGGCTGAAGTAAATAAATCTTTTAACGCGCGACACGAGACGCATTCAAAATGCTAAATTAGTAAAATGTCACTTTCGCTTTCAAGTCCCTGGAGAGGGAGAAGGGGGAAAATTCCCTGGCTGCATTGTTGTCGGCACCGATCAAAGCCGCAAAATCCATCCAACGACGACGACGACGACGGAGATGCGGCAGCCACATAAATTATCACGGCCTAAGCAGGCGCAGACACTTGCCAAAAGTCTCGGCCGAAAAAGGGGTGAAAACGGGGAAAATGCCAGGCGATGCGAACTGGTGTCGTGCGAAATGTTCCACATGTGGCAAGAAATGCATTGACACACTTCAAAGGCTTTTCTTTTTCTATATTTCAGGAGCCAGGAGACTGAAAATACGGAGTAATTTAATGACTGTATACACCTCGTTAAATTGTAATAATTTTTAATGAAATTATATAATATTATTGAGCAAAAAAAGAGAAAACTCCAGGCAAGCCGATTTAGCCAGGAACCTTATAATGTTTAAGATGCATTTATATATCAGCTTTTATTAATGATGACTAGGTGAATATTGTTTATAGAAATGTAATGGAATATGGCAAGATCTTAATCTAAATCTGAAAAGATAGGGTCACGAGCCGGCGGGGGAGACCAAGGCCTCTCCAAGACACCCTCTGCACCCAGCGGCGGTGAGGGATTCCAACGACCCTCCTCTATGGCCTGGGCTTCATCCACTCTCGGGTTTTCTCGCCTCGTGAAAATCTGGACAGAGATGGGGCGCTTGGCCCCTGGAAAGCAGTACCCGTCGAGAGCGATCTTGGCCTTCTCGGCGTCGGCGGGCTCCCTGAAGCGCACATAGGCCACATTTAGCTGCGGCTCCATCATCCCGTTGAACTTGTCGCCCACGACCTTCACCCTCGAGAGGGTGCCATGGGTTTCGAAAAGGTTTTCCAGCTCCTCCTTGTTAACGTTCACCGGCAGATACTTGACAAACAGATTGCACTTGGCAATGTCAATGCCGCGCGGCAGGGCGAACGACACCTTAAGGTGCTTGCCGCGCAGCTCGCGTCCGTTTACAATCATTTGGGCCACGTGGGCAAAGCGGCTGTTGACGAAATCCACGAATCCATAGCCGACACATGAGCCGAAATTATCTCGAATTATCTTGGAGCTACGAATGGCACCAAATGTAGAGAAAATGTCGTACAGCTCCTCGTCGGAAGTATCCTTGGGAAGGTAATTGATGATGAGGTTAGTGGGACGGGGCTTGGCATGGGGTTCGTCTAGAGCCTTGCTGGTCCATTCCTTGGGGTTCTGCATGGTTTTTGCTAGAGGTAAATGATGAAAATTAACAGAAATTAAAACATTTGCAGGAGACTACGTACGAGGTTTGACAGCAGCGAGAAGAAAAGAAAACCTATCGCTAGAGATGGTATTTCCTGTTGGGAATGAATAATCGATATAACATTATCGGTATAAAAGCTAAGAAGTCGATAACTCACATAAATTTTAAATAGATTTTAATAAATAACAAACAAAAACCAAATGTTTTCAGTCTTAACCCCCACCTAAACCTGAACATATTTACGAGCTGGTCAATTACATAAATTTAACTATCATAACATCAGTTAGCACAAACGATTTGTTTAACTATTGTGTCCCCAAGGCAATCGTATAAATAAAATAAGTGTGAAAATGGTAAACTACCTTTTGGCTAACTAGGAAATCCACACACAATATTGAGAACTGAATGGCAATCTGAATTGCATCGATTCTCGTAAATAATGCTCGTTTTGGCCAGCGGATATCTCTGGCTAACTGGAACTGGATTTGGGCCAATAAAACCCGGGCTTGGGCATAAATCTTGAGCGGCAAATAACCGCTTAGAGCTCGTGTATCTCAAGGATAGCTTCCAGTTGCAATACAATCATTTTCTCGCGTATGTTTCCTATTTTTTCACAGAAAAAAAACAAAATATTAGGTCATCCAAAAAGGATAAAAATGACCCAAAACCCTAACCCATATACACTTAAATTAAATAAAATATCCAATAAAAATCCCCTCTTGACAGCTTCTATTTTCAGTATCAACTTCAAATTGAATTCCGTGAGTTCCCCTTTGGACATCTTTATTCCATCGCCGTGGACGTGACTTGGCCAGTTTTTTCCACTTTATCCCCGATGTCCCATGATGTCCAAGGTCCATTCTCGAGTCAATCAAACAAAAAGTTGCCTCTCTCGCTGCATTTCCATAAGTTAACTACCGTTCTGGCACTCCGAAACACATGTCACGCACTTCTCGAACAACTGGGAAAAGCTGGAAAAGCCCACGCCGCGGCAATTTCAACTGCACTTCACCAGCTGCCCCAGTGGAGACCCGGGTATCTGGAATATATATACAGAATATATATAGTAAGTAAGCCCACGCTGTACCGCAAGGCGGAGAGACAAGAAAAGTCGCCAGGCCATTCTGTAAGTGGAGCGAACAAAATAATCAAAATGGGAATAAAATCAAAACATTGCTGCGGCCAACTGGCAATTTGCATGCGAAGAACGAGCAGCAAAAATAGAGATGAGCTGATTTATTACTTTATAAATGTTGATATTTTTTATTTATATATTTTAAAAAAATAGTATACATTTATAAATATGAAAATTAAGGTGGCATTGGTACGCCTTGTTAATGAAGATAAGGGATAGGGTCTAATATATACATCGATATCATAAGTTCCAAAAATTTGTTTTAAAAAATTTATATATATTAAATTATTGAGATATATATAACATTTTCTTTTAATATATTAAATTGTTTATTAATTTATTAGCTTCAAACCAGCCACAATCCCATCTCCGACTTGCTGGCTACTTGAAGACATCGCTGGAGGCGCCTCTTTTGCAGCTGGCCTGGCGGTAGCTGGGAGCCAAGAGCTGTGGACTTGAAGAGGAGTTTCGAGTAGGAGAAGTGTGTGTTTGAAGACACTTGTTGGCTGCCCGCCAGCAGAAGAAGATGATGACGATGATGAGCATGCTGATGATGATTGCGAATATTGCGGCGATGATGACCGATGCGCCGCGACCGACGACAGCATAACAAATGAACATTTAGACGGAGTTTGCAAGCAAAATGCCAGCGGCCTCCGCAACTCTCCCACTTGGATTCAGAGTGAAAAGAGTTAAGGACTTCAGAGTGGCAGGCAAAGGCAGCTTTAATCAAGCGTTAAGTGATGGGGTTTAAATAGGGAGAAGGAAACTAGGTATCAAATCGTACTGGAAATAGGTCAAAATTGTACCCAAAACTGGCAGAAATATTTTAAATATATTTTTAAATTATTTTATAATTTATATATAATTTATAAAACTGCTGAAAAGTAGCGAAAAATATTTAAACCTATTTTTTAGAATAATTTAAATTTTAAAGTAAAGATACCTAAATTTTTTTATCAGCTTTGGTTATTCTGTGTGTTAAAACTTCTAAGAAATATACCCCACCCTGTATCAAAACACCTTGAAATCTCCCCAACTCTGGAAGAGTGTGTGCGAAAAACTTGGCGTCTGACTTGAGTGACTTTGGTTAACTGGCCGTCGAGGATGTCGTCGTGTTCATCACACAGGAGCAGGAGCAATAACTGCGATTGCAACGACTCCTCCTGCTGCTACTCCGCCTTCTTCTACTCCAACTCCAATTGCCTTTGTTAAACGTTTGCCTCTCAGGCTCAGATTGGAGTTTTTTTTTTGTTGTAGCTTTTTTCAATTCAGTACGCCAGCTGGCAACTCTGGGCTCTTCCAGGCGATGAGTTGTTGAAAAGTTAAAATGGATTTTACGCAAAGTTTTTAATTTGCTGCTGTTATCCCACAAATCGTTCTATTCTCTCTTTTCTGCGTATAATTATAATCTTTAATTTCTTGCTAGGGAGACTTCTTAATGATGCCAGAGCTCTTTTTGTATATAAAATAAGATATAAAAAGATTTTGTTTTTCTAAGAAATTAGAATTTGAGAGAAAGAAACTACTTATTCTATAGCCTCCATTTTGTTTTAGTGTGACCTTTTCTCTGTAATACTCAAAATGTTATCGATTGTCAGTGGCAACTGTACTTCTAATTTGAATGGAAACTCTTTAGAAACTCAAACTCTCTCTCAAAATCCTAACGTTTTCCTTGCTTCTATTATAAAACCCCGATTGTTCTGGTAACTTCAATTTTATCAACTGTCGAAATTTTGCATTAAAACTTACACAATGCCTTTAAGGGACACCAGAGCCCACGCAAAGCAGCTTTTGAGCCAAGTCACCAAAGCGACGTCTAGACATTGGTAAACAAAAGACAAAAGCCATGCTTTTTGCCACCACTATTGATAAAGAACAAAAGATCCAAAAAAAAGGGGACACCAAAAAAACCGTAAAAGTGGATTGGAGGTTTAAGAGAGGTTTTGCGTTACAGTTTTGGTTTCCAAAATATTTTCTGCATGATTTTTGACAAAGTTATAAGCTAAAATAATTTTGAATGCTATTATTAACGATTAATATGGCTTGAAGAATTTGTAAATATTTTATTTAGAGTTAAATTAAATTTTAAAAATTTGTATTTCAAATTCTGTTAAAAGTTAAGGAACTCTCTAAAACCAATTGAACTCCCTCTTTTCCAGTTAGTCATTCAATCTACTGACATTTCAGCCTGTCTTTCACTTGGGATGCTTAAGTATTCAGCGAGCAATTTGCAATTTATATTTGGTTAGCCAAGTTGTCAGGCGAAGCGGTTGCAACGTGAGACAATTGCAACAACCGGCAGGCAGCAGGCAGCAGGATGCGATGCACAAATTAGTTAAATTACACAGGCGCTTTGATTAGAAAAAGTGGCTTTGGCTGTTGCATCTTCCAACTTGGCATCTTTAGCATCCAGCTCTTGGTGTTGCCATCTCTTTTCGCCCCGCCTGTATTTTCTTTGGCAGCTTTTGGCCGCTAACGAAGCTCAATTCGAGCGCCAAATTGAAATTGATTGTGACATTTGATCATGCGTTTGCCAGGCCTCTTCGGCAAAAAGAGAAGGCAATCGAGGTAAGCGAAAGAGACAGCAGGAAATCTAGGTAAGAAAAAGAGACACACAGAGCTTGTTGTCTTTGGAATTTGTGCGGAAAATTGCTGGAAACGTTAGGTAGGCGCGCACGCAGGTGTGTCTGGGTTTTCCATCCACTTTTGTTTGCGCTGAGACTTTTCTTCAGACTTGATACGCACTGGATTAATTGGAGGGATGTGCATTGGGTTGATGAGTTGAGCTGCGAGACAACTGGAGAAGAACTAAAGGAAGACCGAAGAACTGGAGAAAGACCTGGAGCAGGTTCACCTGCCAGCTGGTGGGTCTTTCTGTCAGAGATTAACTTGAGTTTTTATTTTAAGGCAGCGGAGAGAAGGTGGAAAAAAAGATGAAATTGCTTTTCCAATAAAGGAAAGAAAGGGAATATGGTAATACTAGACAGATGAGGCTATAAACTTGGCTTAAAACAGGGAAATTCAGTTGATGTTTTTTGAGAGAAGTTAATACAGCTTTGGCGTTGAAAAGAAATAATTGTTTAGAGTTAAATTAAAGATAAATCGAAATGTTAAATATTTATTTGAGGTAAAAGAAATACTCAAAAATTAAAATAAAATACTTTAAACTATATAAAATTTATATAAATAAAGTGTAGTAATTTTAAAAGTTTTTAAAGTAATTTAATTAATATGTAGACACAAAATCTTCTCTCAAGAAATTTTAAACCTAAACTACTAACTTTCTTCTTCTCCTTCATAAGTAGAAATAAGAAAAAGCTAACCTAACCCTCTGTGTCTAATCTTATTCTATGAAAACTCGGAAAATTCAACGCTTGGAGGCGAGGAAAATCCCCACATGAATAATTACGACGCACGCACAGTTCATTTAATTTCACTTGAAGGGTTATGAATGGTGGTTGGTGGCACAAAACCCTTTCAGTATGAAAATATTTAATGAAGAAATTTATAAGAAACTTTTGCAGAAAATGGCAGCAGACTGTGGGATGGAAGGCGCTAAAAAATTATGAACATTAAATGCAAATTAAGCTAATCAATTAGGTCGGAATTGAGGCTTAAAATTAGACATGCTTTTGGAAAAGACAGTGAGAGGAAATTGTGGGGGTATTTTTAATGATTTTATGGTAAATTTGATGTTGGAGAAAAAAAGGAAGTAAGTTGAAAGTTATTGATTATTAAAACTTCTAATGTAAATTCTTAATTCATAATATAATAATAAATTTAAAGTAAATTTTCCAAGTATTTTCTATTTTTCCCCAGTGTTTTCAAGTTGAAAATACCCGGTAGTAGCGACTTCTGGCCCATTTGCTGCCTGCTAACCCAATTAGCCAGAGGAAGGACTGACTCTCTCCACTCCCAAACTCCCGCTTACAACTAAAGGAATCCCTCTGGCACCCAACTCCTCTCTATAAATGACCGACATTTAAATGGTGATCAATTGGGGAGTCCTACAGGCACCTTACCCCTGCCGAAAACCCTTTGAGTTCCTTCCCTAGTATCTGTTGCCATTGCATAGCTGAGTTAATGATTGGAAATTAATTTGTCAGCACCAGGGAGGAGTGCGGAGGAGGGAGTGCGTGTAGGGGATTGTTCCTGGGGGATTACGCAATTGCGTAGACAAATTGCCGGCAATTAGCAGGGAGTCGGCGGAGTCACCCAAAGACGACGACGACAAAGGCATTGTCCCGACCGATTTCCATAGTTGAATTCAGGTTTAGGAGCTGAGGAGGTGAGCTCCACTTAACGGACAATGGCCATCGATCTAGGGAGTCATTGTATCGATACGAATTGAGGACTAGATTAATTGTCAGATGGGAATTTCTACAGGGAAATAAGCATTCAATGGGTAATGGATGAAGTAATAGATGAAGTAACATAGTTATCACCATGAGAGGTCATCAGTTTTATGGGAGTATGTGGTGTAGTTTGTTGTAGCTGCTAAGGGTTTTATTGAAGTTGTTTTGTGGTAGTTTTTATTTGTTTTCGATACGAAGACAAAGGTAGATTGACGGGAGTTCCTGAAATGGTTTTAGGTTTTTATTTAAGAGAAGCATTCCTAAGGCCCTGGTTTTTGTCTTAAAAACTCCCACCCAAACCCAACTACATCCTTTCTTTCTCTCCATAAAGTAAACCCCTTCCTTGAAAAACTCCCACTAAAAATTCAATTTTAATGTTTCATCTAAACGAACCGAGAAAATTCCCAGCCAAAAAAACAATAAAAAGGCGTCACTGGCTGCCAAAAGCCTGAATGGGCCTAATCAAATTAAGTACTAATCCTTGAGAGAAAACCGCCAACAATTTAAAATGATTGTTAAGTAAATTTCCCAAAACAATTACCGCTGGTCTAGTGCACAAGCCGCCACACTCGGAGAAAATCTCTGGCCAGGCGCAGGCGCAGTTGCTGGAGAGTGGTCTCCAAATTCTAGCATGCGATAAATTTGTCGCAGGACCAAGGACTCTTTCGGTACGCTTTGCATATGTGTAAATTTGTTGGCCAGATGGCCATTGAACAAGACAAGACAACAATAATGAGTTGGCTGTTTTTGGGCAGGTAAGCGGGGGGAGTCAGGGAGGGATGGGAGCAACTTTTTGAAGTAACCGAAGGAAGGATAATCCACTTAGGAGTGCCTTTCGCTAGTGTACAATGTCCTGGCGACAATGATGGGGTTTACACAGGGGAAAATAATTATTTAAAAAAGGGATAATTCATTTTAAATACAAATAATAAGGTTATAAAAAGACTAAAAAATCTTTAATTCAATTTGGAGTTGTAAGGAAACCTGTTCTAAAGGTTTTACATTTTATATTTAGGTTTTTAATTATTTTAAAATTATTTTTTATATTAAAGTTGTATTTTTAAATACTTTTTTGTACACTTTTGTGACTTATGCCGCCTTAAAAAATATTTAAAAATTGATTATTGAAGTAGAAAAATTAATATTTCCCCAGTGCATTCTTGGCACATTGTGGAGAAATTGTTTTATTACCCCAAAGCGAAGCCGTTGAGTGTGTGTTGACTGAAAACAAAGGTGCGCACAATAAATTACATTGTTACACGGAAACTTACGAGCAGGACATGGACACACGTGAGTATGGAGAAGGATAGAACGAGAAAGAGAGAGGGAGAGGGAGCTAGGGGTCCTGGCAGGAAGTCAGCAACAAGCGTCGCGTTAATGAAAAGGATTTCTCTGGCATCTGCAGACATGTCAGCTCCCTCTCTCACTCCCTGGGTTATTTAATATTTAAACTCCCGGCCAGACGGAGCGACGGTGATGATAGGATGATAGGATACGATAGTCCTGTCTTTGATGTCCTCGAACCATTAGTTGAGGTCTCAACTTTTGCATAAATAAACGCCTCAGTTCATTAGTGAGTCTCGCCTATACCGATTCTCAATTGCGAAAAGGGTTTCGTTTTGCAGGGGAATCCCCTTTTGTGGTTGTTGGGTTTGGTTGATGTGGTTGGCTTTTTGGGGGCCCAAAATGCGTGAAAGTGTCATAAGCTACCGGCTCCCGAAGCGAAAGCCTTTATGACAGGGACCAGACCGCAGATACATCTGGGAATAGTTGGGATTCATGTTGTTTTTGGCGGTTTTTCCTTCAAATTTAATGATTTTTTAATTGATTTTGGTGAAGAGAACTTGGCTAGCTACCAGGAAATATTTAAATTAATAAATAATGAGTGAGAAATATCTTAAAAAGGATACTAAATATATGTATCTCATCCAAGTAGCCCTTGAACCCCTTTAATTGTCAGAAAAAAATCACTTTCATCGGGAAAGTCATTCAAATTTGTAGTCAAAAATTCTGCCTAGGCCTCACACCTTGTTTTCTCCAGCTTTCAGCTTTCTCATACATATTTCAAACAGATTTCTCTCCGTTTTTCTATTCACCAATGGGTTCCGTGATCAGTTCTATGCAAATGCCCCAGCCCCTGGTGAGCATGGAGAGTACCCAGGCCATCTTCGTCCGCGAGATAATCGCCAACAACAAGGTGGTGATCTTCAGCAAATCCTACTGCCCCTACTCCAGCATGGCCAAGGAACAGTTTCGCAAGATGGACGTTAAGCCCGTGGCGGTGGAGCTGGACCTGCGAGAAGATGGCGCCGAGATCCAGGCAGTGCTGGGCAGGATGACGGGGGCCAAGACCGTGCCCCGGTGCTTCATCAATGGCAAGTTCGTGGGCGGCGGCACCGATGTGAAGCGACTCTACGATCAGGGCATCTTGCAAAAATATTTCATGTGATATTCAATTTTCAGTTTTTTTTTGCAAAAATTCAACAAGTTACAAGTCCATTGAAAGAAAAAAAAAGATTTAAAGTTATATAAAATAAACTAGCTATGGCTAGGATACAAAATATTCCCTGTAATGACAAGGATAATGCTCACAGACTGCCTTTTATCCGCTCAATATGACGCTTAAGTTGTTCCTGAAAGGGATCCCAGTTGTCGGTGGGAGGGCGGAGAAAACAATTAAGGAGCGAATCCTGCTGCTGTCTTTTTACCTGGCATCTCTCTTGTTTCATTGTTATCCTGCTTCCTTTTCCCCTTACCCAAGCCATCCATTTGCATATGGAAAAACTGAAAGGCAGGCATCATCATCGTCGTCGTCGTCGTCGTTGTCGTGAGGAGAGGTCAAGGCTCTCAGCATTAAACTTGCAGGAGGCCATATCGAACAATTCACAAAGGGCACACACATCCATATTTCAGCTCGTATAAGAGGATAATATATCTCAGCAGGTATCAATACTATATAGCCAGGGAAATTCCAAGCTTAAATTGATTGAAAGTTAAACTCGGCCCCAAATTGCTTGTAATTTGCCCAGCAAATTGTTTTCTTCGTTGTTTTTTTTGTGTTTTTTTTCTGTGTTGTTGTTCAAATTGACTTTAACAATGTCGAATTTGAGGTAACTGTCACACGCGAGAATTGTTTTGGAAAATACCTGAGCAGGTGCACATTGGTAAACGAATGAAAAATGCCACGGCACACGTGTCGTATGCGTAATTTGGCTCATCGATTGCTTGGTTTTTTCGTACTGTTTTTTTTTGGGGTTAAATTTCGCGTAGGCAGATCTGAGAAAGGATTGATAATGGAACCCATTTTTGTGCTTGTTTATTGGAACCTAAAGTGTCTTGATTTGACATTTTTTAATGAGAAATTATCACTATTTTTCTCTAGTGTTTTATTGTAGAGAAAAATCCCTGGAATGGGTTTACTTTTACTCTGAGATATCGTAAACTTTATGGCAAGTTCCAGTGACAAAACTGACCTTTACAGAGAAGGGAACTTCCCTTTACAATGTTGCTTACATTTTTACCCTAACTTAAATGCAAAAAAGATTGGTTGCTCTCTTAAGATTATACAGAAAGAATTTTAAAACGGAAAAAAATGAGAAACTCTCTCAAAACACTTTAGAAATATATTTTAAAATATCTTAAAAATATTAAAAATAATCTTTTAGTGTATTCTAGTTTTCGCTTAGACCCTTTACACCCTTCTTTTTTATTGTTTCTGACTTATCAAGCTTGAAAACTAGTTATGGCTGCCAACACGCAGCATTTACAACTGCAATGGAATGGAAATTTTTTTACGAGCCCCCCAACGCTGGGCTGTAATTTTTCCTCCCTTTTTTTAAAGCGAAAAAAAGTATATGTTGCAGTGGCATATAACTTTGTTTTAATTTGTTGGCAGGATGAATGCAATTGCCACCGGACAAAGGGACTGTTGTCAGTGGGAGAGGCATCCGCCGACTAACTCAATAAAAAATGCATTTGGCATTTTGATTGCGATGCTATCCAGTGTGTGTGAGTGCCGGGCAACAATGTCTCTCCCTCGCCTTGGCTTTAATCTCATTTGGGCCAGACAATTTTTTAATGGCCAACGACGCCACTCAATCTGGCCATTTAGCAGCGTGTCAAGTTCTATAAAGCGAAAAATTCTTGCGAATTTATTACAATTTTCCCCCTCTATCTCTGACCAGCGACAAGTTGGTTGTGTGTGTGCGGCATTGAATAGTTTTCCTCGGCCAGACTTCACCATCCCATATATCATATAGTTTTCCCCGGAAAACTCCGCCTGTGTGTGTGCATGTGCAGCAGCGACTCCTCCTTCGCCTTTGATGGACGATTTATTAAGCGTTTTATTATTAGTTTTCTCGTTCGGTGGCTTTTGTGGCATTTTTGATTACAAAATTCCAGCGGGGGCATCCAAGTCTGGCTTGTAATTACCGAAAAGTGACTGAAAAAAAAACATTTCTGGGTGGTTATCTTATTATTGGAGATTCTTTTGCCGACTGAACAGAGATGGATGGGAGTTTAGAATGTCATTTTTAAGAGTTAAAGTAGTGAAGAGTGAAGTTGAGACTCTGATAAATATTTAAAAAAAATTCTAAAGATATAAATTGATCAACAATAAATGATAATAAAGTAGGAAATTGTGAGATTGAGACTCTTAAAATATTTTAAAAATATATAGATATAAATTAATGATAATTTGGTTATTGATAAACCTTTAAGTCATTGTAAATTATCAAAATAATGTCATTAAATAATTATATATGTATTTCTTACTTTATAATAAATAGTTTCTGGCACATTAGTTTTGAATTACAGGCCATTCCCTTGGGTTTTCTATAGCTTTCAGCGTCGTGAACGTGTTAAAATTTCTCAAAACGACACTCGCACGTAACATGTCATGCCAACATATAATTATATTATTGCTGTTATTTCTTTGTTTTTACACATGCCAACCCATAACGTCCCACACTGCCAGTGACTTTAAGCCAGGTCCAGGTCTCAGTTTTTGGCCATGGCCATGCAACAGAGATCTTTGAGCGCTGATAAACTTTGTTGGCGAAAAAAAGGGAATACATTTACACAGGAAATTATATATATTTATTTTTTAGCACTTTAAATAAGCTTAAAATTTTTTAAATATATTTTCATCCCTCAAATATTTATTTATATAGATTTTAAATTATTTAAATACTTTTAAAATTATATTTAATTGATGTATTTAAAATATTCTACCTATTTTTCCCCAGTACACTGCAACAGAAAAAAGCCAGCAACAATGGGCAAGGCAACGCACGTGTTAACAAGGATGCGATAAAGAAAAAAATAGGAGTTGTGGAAGTGAGGAAATAAACGCTAGAATGACAGGAAATATGTGTGCGTGACATTGTTACTTGGTCCTGCCAACCGGAACTGAAAGTGCTCGCGGAAAGCACGAAAGCAACAGGATATGTGTATATATAATTATATAGAATATGCCAGCCAGTTAAGGAATGCCTGACAGAATTGATACAACCACAAAAAAATTATAAAAACAAAGTAAGCTCAAATGCAATCAAGTGCAATAAAGTAAGGGATGAAATTAGCTTAAATTTAATAAAATAAAGTATAATGGGCTATGAAATAGGGTTTAAAAAAATATGAAAAAGTTTTTAAAGAATGCTTTTAAGCCTAGAGATTTTAGGTAATTTTTTAAATTTATTTTATAGTTTTCATTTTGGTACTTAAATCTACTTAAATGGAGCAATAAGTGTTATTTTTAAGGCATACTTTCAAAAGAGATTTTAAAATATTTTATAAGCACTAATAAATCCATCATAACCTACCGTCTAGTCATAAATTTTGTATCAAAAGATAAAGTTGCAGTTGCCAAAGATTGTCACAAACTTTGCCAGTTTTTGGAATTCCCCGTGGGATCATCGCCCTCCGCCGTCCATTTCGGGTAATTTGATACCTTGCGATAGCGTTTTAGCTAAAACTTCTCAACTTTCGGGAGCCATTAATCAATTAATTAAGTATTTTATGAATATTTTAAGGCATCATCACAATCGTTTTTGGCCTTTCGACAGAGGCATCTCCAGAGAGGCAATGGAAATGGACCGTTTTCCCGGTAGGAAAAAGGAGTTTACCGCATGAATATTTTAAGGAAATGTTCCAGACTCACACACACTCACAGCGAAAAGGGAAGAATTTTTGCCGGCATAATCGAGCCGGAGACGAGATAATAAGTTGAGGCCGCGAAGAAAGGGATAATGAGTTTGCTTCCAGGGAGTCGACTTGATGAACAGCCCGAGCCAAGCCAACTTTCCCGAGGAATAAGCAATAAGGAGGGCTGCAAAAAAACTTTCCGACTAATTAATTAAATGTGCGCTATAAAAATGTTTGCCGGCAAGAGAGTTGAAGCGGGGAAAAATTACCCGGGAAAATGCCGGCAAAAGAGTGCACGGCAAATGTTTAAGTTATTCGAAAATGTTTTCTCAAAAAATTATGCAGGTGGCACAACGAAAAAAAAAAAATGAAAGAAGTTCCTGCTGTATTGACATTTCTTCTTTTTTGTTGTCCCTTTTTTTTATGATGATAAGGAAAAGTTTTTAATGAGTTTGCCAAATGCCTTGGAACAAACTCGACTCGAGATGATTTGTGTTTGGCAGTGGAAAGTTTTGCCTTTGTCATGGATTAATTTATTAGAATTTTACTGGTTAAAAAACATTAAAATTTACCTTTAGATGATAAGCAGAGGGAATACTGTATTTATGAAAATAATAATGGGTAATATTTTTATTATAATTAATATTGGAAAAATTGAAGAATTCTGATAAATATAAATTCTGTTGGCAATTCAATAAAACAGTTTAAAAAATGTATATAAAATAAAGGAATAAATATAGACCTTTAAAATAAATTTTTTTTAAAAGAACTTCTCTGGTTTTCACTTAAAAAATTAAAGCAAATCCCATGAAAGAAGGTCTTTCCTTGCTTTGTGCCTTGTTCCCCTGTTTCAAGGAGAGGTCCTGGGCTGTGGCAAACATCCTTGAAGCGATTCAAGTGTCTGACGCAGGTCTCTTACCTCAATTTCCTTACTCCTACATATTACTCGGCACAATCGCTCATTTGTCAACATCCTTCACAATAGCTGTCAATGGCAAGCGCAACTCGAAGGGTTCTGCCCCCGAAATGTATGGGAAACCCCCAGGAATCCATGTGTGCACACATTAATGGTCAATTTCATTTCGATTTGATTGTACAGGATTGTACTATATACCCCATATGTGTGGGTATGTGTGCCTAAGTCTGGTTATGCCGGAGAAGAGTAAACGCAGCAGCAGGTCTCCTGTGGAGCACGTTAAATGCCCGTTCCTGGGCACCGCCTTCAGTCGAAGGACCTCATGTGGGTTTTGTCAAATTAGCGCGTCGTTTGTTGTGTATTCCTTGGGGCTTGCACTGGCGGTGCCAAGGCAAAAACTTGTTAATTTTAAGTCGTAATGCCTCAGCCAGAGCCAGAGACCTTGGCTGGCTGGCCATTTCCTGGCCGGTTCGCCACTTGGCTTCAAGTGGTTCGCAGTGGGGTTCGTTCTTATTCATTCCGCAAGATGGGTATGCAAATTAAATAATTACAGTGAGAGATAAAAGTGAAGTTTTTTAGGAATTTAAAAAGAGAAATATATATATTTATACCCTTGCAGGGTATTATAATTTTAGTCAAAAGTGTGTTTCATAGTGAAGGAGTTATTTCCGACCCTATAAATCATATATATTCTTGATCAGCACAAAAAGCTGAGTCGATCTAGCCATGTTTTAGCAGAAAACAAATTTTTTAATTTTTTTTTTATTTTTGAGGTCTCAAAATGGTTCAATTGTCAAAGAAGAAATTGGCAAAAATTTCAATTTTCTAAAATGTGAAATTTAGTATGCATTATTTGATACCCTAGAAAAAACTAGCACAGAAAAGCTTTCCGAATTGAATTTGAAGCTTTTTTGGCTTAGATATGATATTTTTTATACAAAAAATTACAAATTAAAATATATAAAAATATTAATTTAAAGAGTGTGAATATTGTAGGCCCTTCTAAGGGGTCTTATGATTTTAGCCAGCGAATGAGTTATTTCCGACCCTATAAATCATATATATTCTTGATCAGCGCAAAAAGCTGAGTCGATCTAGCCATGTTTTAGCAGAAAACAAATTTTTAAATTTTTTTTTTATTTTTGAGGTCTCAAAATGGTTCAATTGTCAAAGAAGAAATTGGCAAAAATTTCAATTTTCTAAAATGTGAAATTTAGTATGCATTATTTGATACCCTAGAAAAAACTAGCACAGAAAAGCTTTCCGAATTGAATTTGAAGCTTTTTTGGCTTAGATATGATATTTTTTATACAAAAAATTACAAATTAAAATATATAAAAATATTAATTTAAAGAGTGTGAATATTGTAGGCCCTTCTAAGGGGTCTTATGATTTTAGCCAGCGAATGAGTTATTTCCGACCCTATAAATCATATATATTCTTGATCAGCGCAAAAAGCTGAGTCGATCTAGCCATGTTTTAGCAGAAAACAAATTTTTAAATTTTTTTTTTGTTTTTGAGGTCTTAAAATGGTTCAATTGTCAAAGAAGAAATTGGCAAAAATTTCAATTTTCTAAAATGTGGAATTTAGTATGCAGTTTCGTTACCCTAGAAAAAACTAGCACAGAAAAGCTTTCCGAATTGAATTTTATGCTTTTTTGGCTTAGATATGACATTTTTTATACAAAAAATTACAATTTAAAATATATCAAAATATTAAGTTAAAGAGTGTGAATATTGTAGGCCCTTCTAAGGGGTTTTATGATTTTAGCCAGCGAATGAGTTATTTCCGACCCTATAAATCATATATATTCTTGATCAGCACAAAAAGCTGAGTCGATCTAGCCAAGTTTTAGCAGAAAACAAATTTTTAAAATTTTTTTTTTATTTTTGAGGTCTTAAAATGGTTCAATTGTCAAAGAAGAAATTGGCAAAAATTTCAATTTTCTAAAATGTGAAATTTAGTATGCATTATTTGATACCCTAGAAAAAACTAGCACAGAAAAGCTTTCCGAATTGAATTTGAAGCTTTTTTGGCTTAGATATGATATTTTTTATACAAAAAATTACAAATTAAAATATATAAAAATATTAATTTAAAGAGTGTGAATATTGTAGGCCCTTCTAAGGGGTCTTATGATTTTAGCCAGCGAATGAGTTATTTCCGACCCTATACATCATATATATTCTTAATCAGCACAAAAAGCTGAGTCGATCTAGCCAAGTTTTAGCAGAAAACAAATTTTTAAAATTTTTTTTTTATTTTTGAGGTCTTAAAATGGTTCAATTGTCAAAGAAGAAATTGGCAAAAATTTCAATTTTCTAAAATGTGGAATTTAGTATGCAGTTTCGTTACCCTAGAAAAAACTAGCACAGAAAAGCTTTCCGAATTGAATTTTATGCTTTTTTGGCTTAGATATGACATTTTTTATACAAAAAATTACAATTTAAAATATATCAAAATATTAAGTTAAAGAGTGTGAATATTGTAGGCCCTTCTAAGGAGTTTTATGATTTTAGCCAGCGAATGAGTTATTTCCGACCCTATAAATCATATATATTCTTGATCAGCACAAAAAGCTGAGTCGATCTAGCCAAGTTTAAGCAGAAAACAAATTTTTTAATTTTTTTTTTATTTTTGAGGTCTTAAAATGGTTCAATTGTCAAAGAAGAAATTGGCAAAAATTTCAATTTTCTAAAATGTGAAATTTAGTATGCAGTTTCGTTACCCTAGAAAAAACTAGCACAGAAAAGCTTTCCGAATTGAATTTGATGCTTTTTTGGCTTAGTTATGATAGATTTTTGATTGAATGACCGATCCTATGGCAAACAGCAAGGGTATACAAATTTCGGGCTTCCGAAGTTAGTTTCCTTTCTTGTTTTTTAATAATTAAAGCTATTTTCAGAGTGAAAACTAACTTTTTTTCGTCTGCTCTTGCTTGTACTTGGCAGGCAAAGCATGGAAGGTAGAGCGTAGGTAAAAATATATAATAAAATTGTATTTTATTTAAACTGTAGATTGTTTTTACTAACGACCAAAAATCGCAGTCCTTGAAACCGCAAACATCAAACTTCAATTACCATTGCCCAGATTTGGTATGGTCGAATTTTTCTCCCATCTTGTATCTATATACACCTATGTATATACCCTCCCTATACCCTATCCCCCTCCTATATCTAAGCCCCGAACAAACACCGATGGCATCCAATGGACGAGCCGTTACAATTCATCAAACAAGCGAATGGATATTACTTCATCGAGTGCTATATTAAATACTTGAACCGAGCGAACGGACAACGAACGAAATTGTCAACGGAAAAGCAATCGAAACGACCTCAAAACGGGTGGGGACCCCCCTGGGGGGGAGAGCAGGGCTTTGCTGCGAGCTTGAAACAAAAGTAAATTGCAATAAAAGTTTTGTAATTGACAAACGGACAACAAACAAAACTCCACTCCAGTTCAGTTGCTGCTGGACAGAAGCTGCTCGGCCAGCGGATGAAGGGATGTGGTTTGGGAGGGGGCCTCATGTTGGGCTTCAGGGGGTTAAGGGGGGACACAACACTGAAGCACTGAAGTCTGTCCTCCTGTCGGCAGCTAAACAACTGGCGCTGGCATCAACAAAAACCGATTTTCCAAAAAAGCAGGAAGCGGCCAGAGGAGAGGCCCAGTTTGGGGCATGTTATCAATACACTGGAAGAAAAGAAATGTGGGGTTTTAAAAACAAAAAATATCTAGAATCATGTTCAGAACGTAAATACCTTTTTGTTAATTTCTTAATATTTTTTTTTATATAGGTAAATTCAAACATTGTTCTTGAAATTTTGAAATTTTTTTCTTTTTTTCAGTGTTGTTACCAGCCTCTCCCCTTTGGTGGCGGCTTCTGTCTCATCATTTCGTACATTTGCGCCCGCATATTGACTTTGACCAGAGCGAGGCGAGGCCCACAAACGATTCACGGATTTAAGAAATAAAAGTTTAGTGCTCCGGCGAGCAAATCTGTAGCCACCAATGCCAAAACAGCACCAGACTGAGGCGCACACAGGACGCAGGACATGGACATTCTAGGAGGAGAGGCTGCCCTCTGTCAAAGCAAACAAAAGACGCGTCTGTGGTCGTCGCTACCCCCACCGAAAAACCACACTCGGCGCCATTACCCCCCGAAACCACCCACTTTGCCCCCAGCTGTCGAACGCAAAATGTCATTGCACTGAAAGAAAAGTATAGACATGAAATAAGACTTAATTTGTTGTACTTTTAGAACATAAACAAAACTATATAAAGTCTAGTTGATATCTTACAATTTGAAATTGAAATTTGTAATCCTTAGAATAATAAAATAAATTTCTTATAAAGACTTATGTCAGTTTTTTTCTCTGTGCATTTGTCCTGGGGCCTGTGACTTGTTGGATGTCAGTGACAGTATCTGGAATCCAAATCGGAATCGCAATCGGAATAGAAACAGGCGAATGCAGGAATTCACTGAGCTGCAGGGCTCATTGGGCACGAGTAAATAGACTTTCGCGATTTTGCCTAAAGCTAAAGAAATATCAAAATGAAAGGGAGGGTGTCATAGTCATAACTTAAATAAATTAAATTTTTAAAATAATATTTTAGACTGTATAACATTTAAAGATGTTGAAAGCCGATGCCGAAATGTATGTTGTAAGCTGTTTAAAGTCTACTTTTGGGCACATTTTAAAAGGATTTCAAAACATACAATTTCTTTAAAAATGCAAAATTTATAAAACTATTTTTTTCCTTTAAAAATAATTTTTTTAAGTATTTCAAAGCGATAAATAACTTATAAAAGTTGGTTATAAATTGATTTAAAAACCATTAGCATTAATTTAACCTACTTAGCCACATTCCTTGTGATATTTTCTTTTTTAAAACCAAAACTAAAAGAAAATACTTATGAAAATGCAATTTAAAACAATTTGTCAACGACACAGGCGGCCCCCAAGAACCGGACAGAGCTGGGAATCCGCAAAGGAAACAGAGAGAGGGAGTACAAAAGGAAACCGAAAATGTGAAAATGAAAATAATAATGAAAGTATGAATTATGAACTTATGCGCGCCAGACCCGAAGGACCTTGCACTATGTGCCAACCACCCACCCACTCTTTGTGTGGAACGTGAGTGGAAAGCGAATATTCTGTGGCATAAAAATGATTGTGTATGTTAAGTTTGGCACGCGCCACGCCTACAATAAACCGCAGGAGTCTCCCGAGATGGTGATAGAGTGCCCACAAAAAGTATGCAACATATTTCACAGTTCGAGGCAGATGGCGAAAAGGACAAAACAGACCCCAGGGAGAGACCACTGTCACCACAGACTCACGCCCACTCCACACTCGAAGAGCGTGACTGTTGGCCAGAGTCACGGGATTTGAGAGAAGGCTTTCCCCAAAGTAACTTCTAGAAGGAGTTACTTACTGATTTATTAGTTTTTTTTTTTTTAATTACCATGAAAACCCTTCAAGTCTAGAAGCTAGTGTTACAAGTGCCCCATTTTACAACCCCAACGTGTCTCAGATTTGACAACTTCAATAGCTGACATACTAGCATACATAATACTCGCAATGAATAAATATAGAATCGAATAAATATGCGGAAATGGGGCGAAAATATATATGTAAAGTGACGACAGAGCGGGACAAAGCTAGGCAAAATCGGCACGCATTCGACGTGTCAAAGTGGCAATTCTTTATTTACATAACGCCCCCACTCACAGCCCCTCCCCCCACGCAGGGTGATGAATGACAAGAACAACAATGGCAGCTCTCATGGCTCTGGTCACATTTGCGTGCGAGCGAGACGTGATCAGCATGCGGAAATGGCGGCGAAAAAGTGTGGCCATGGCACAGGTAAAAATGTTTTGACATTTGTCAAACGACAGTTGACTGTACACTGAAAGAAACATTAGCCCAGAATAATAAAAAAGTATTTGAAGAGCATTTAAAAAACCCTCTCGTTGGGGAACGAGTGCTCGTTTGCTTGTACTTTGCAGGCCAAGCTTGGGAAAGGGAGAAAAATACTTAAAGTATATTTCCAAAGAGTAATTTTTCGAGTGCATTCTTTGTTGATATAAAGCCACCAAGTTGTGCTCTCTTATTTATCAACAGATTAGCAGGCAGTTTCAGTGACGCGTTCTGCCGGGCCTAATGGATCATGAAATCGCAATAAGCATGCCACAGAAAGCGTGTCCATCTTTTGCGACTCCTTTCCCTGCAATATATTTAAAGAATTTACACCATTTTTCCCTTCAGACTCCAAATAGACTCCGCTTGATCAAGATGGGTTTTCCCTGGTTGCTAACTCTATTCATTTTTTGGCAATTTGCTGCACCTTCAATCGCTGTAAGTAATTAAGACTGGATAACTTTACATATAATTTGTTTTACGCATCTTATTTTTATAAATTATATTTGAATAGTATAGAAGAAGCAATAGCAATGCGAATAAGAACAAAATAAATATAGATGGGCTTGGGCTTGGAAACGGTGAAAATAACGATGGAACCAACACTGCAGACAGTGACCGCATCTACCACCACCACCACTACCACAAGCAGCCCAGAAGGTGGCTCCAGCTCCACCTGCTTCTTCTGGAGGGCCCCCCAAATAATTCCAAAAACTAGTTAGTATTCTATCCTATATATTTAAATAGTGAAATCCCTTAATTTTGATATTTCATATGTATAGTTCTGTATATCAGGTATTACCAAATCGCTCTTAGGATAGGTACTCCAGGAAGCTTATATCTAAATGGATATTTTGAAAAGGTAAAACAGTTTGGAATTTCTATTTGAACAAAGCTATAAATAAATTTGGTCACAACCATTGCGTGACTTCTTCTCTGATGTGGGGAGGGTTCAATCGGAGTATGCAAATTCATATTTTAATTTTTACGAAAATTATACGCTTAATCATTTCACATTTTATATGATAATATATGGTAATTGTTAGTCGCTAGCTCTGCCTTTGGCATGTAAATGTTTGGTCTATTGCATGCTGACCATTTGTTGTTTGCAAAACAGATGCCATTGTGATTGGTAAATGTCCTCCCTCTGCTACAATTCCATTGACTTGATTGGTTTTGGTCTATAAAAGTTAAACCTAAAAGCGCTTGTTCCTTCTTTACTTATACTTTGCAGGGAAAGCGTGGAAACGAGAGAAAATAAGATACAAAGTCTTTCGTGGATCCGTCCAGGGGACCGAAAATCAAAATCATTCCAAACAAGAGCGCAGAACTTAAAATCCTTTGATTTTTGTTAAACCCGATCCTCTGACAATGGGTTATTTGATAGCTTATATATTTTAAGGGAAATTTTTATTTTTCAACATCAAAGGATAAAGAAATCACACCTGCTGCGCCATACGCTTACATAATGTTGAATTTATAAATCCATATTTACATCATTAAGCAAAGCCAATGGCAATTTTCATGCCAAATACCTCAATTATTTCGGTGGCTTTGCAAATTTTAAGGGTCACTTTCGCTTATATAAAAAATGAATTGAGTCAATCTAATACTATTGGCTCCGTCAGTGTTCCGAATAGCTTTAAAGCCTTAACACCATTTTTCCCTTCAGACTCCATATAGACTCCGCTTAATCAAGATGGGTTTTCCCTGGTGGCTATCTCTATTCATTTTTTGGCAATTTGCTGCACCTTCAATCGCCGATGTAATTAGCACTCAATTTTATATTTCACTATTATCTTATTATTGTAAATTATATTTGAAATCTCCCAGGATTACGATAATATCAATATGAATGAGAATCTTATAGTTATTGATGGGACCGTAAATGAGGAAACTACAACTACAACTACAACCACAACCACAACCACAACCACAACTCCACCTCCGCCTCCACCACCACCAGGAGCTCCACCTGCTTTTGCATGGCGAACCACCCTATTTCCGAAACTAGTTAGTATTCTTTACTCTATATTTAAATTGTGAAATCTCTTAATTCAGATATGTCAAAATTAATATTTCTTTATTTCAGACATTCCCAACTCGTGCTTAAGATAGGAACTCCAGAAAGCTTATATCTACTCAGATTTTTTGAAAATACAAAACAGTTGGCAATTTCTATTTGAACAAAGCGATAAATAAATTTGTTGTTTGGTTTCGGGCACAACCATTGCGTGCCTTTTCTCTTCTGATGTGGGTAGGGTTCAATCGGAACATGCAAATTCATATTTTAATTTTATGCAAATTATACGCTGATTATGCTGTCAGCATCAACAGGGGCTTACATACATCCAAATGAAATGCCAGTCCACTCTCTTGTGGTTCTTGCTTAATCATTTCACATTTTATAACATTTTATATGGTAATATATGGTAATTGTTGCTCGCTGGCTATTGCATGTTGACCATTTGTTGTTTGCAAAACAGATGCCATTGTGATTGGGAAAAGTCCTCCCTCTGCTGCAATTCCATTGACTTGATTGGTTTTGGTCTATAAAGTGTTTGTGTGTTGGCAAGCGACTTTGCGGTTTAATAATTCAACCTTGGCTAACTGATGGTAACGCTTTAGGTTTTATAATTAATAACTAATAGAGAGAGAGTTTACATGATATTTTAGCTGTTTAGAATAAAAGGAATCTCGATGGGAGAGAAAAATATTTAGTTAAAGTTAAACTTAAAAGCGTTTGTTCCTTCTTTGCTTATACTTGGCAGGCAAAGCATGGAAAAGCGAGAAAATAAGATAGAAAATCTTTCAAGGAACAGTCCCGTAGACCGAAAATCAAAATCATTCCGAACGAGAGCGCAGGACTTAAGATTTTTTGATTTCCTTTTTAGCCGTATCCTCTGACAATGTGTAATTTGACCTCTAAATTCTAGAGGTTAAAGGAAATTTTGTATATTTTAACATAAAAGTATAAAGAAATCAGACCTGCTGTGCCATATATTATATAATGTTGAATTTATAAATCCATAATTACATCATTAGCCAATCTAATGGCAATTTCCATGCCAAATATCACAATTATTTCTGTGGCTTTGCAAATGTTAAGGTTCACTTTTGCTTATGTAAAAAAGTTATTGAGTTAAGTTAATGCAATTTGGTCCGTCAGTGTTCCCAATAGCTTCACGACAATCGGGATGGCGTCTCCTTGGTTATTAGTATTGTTCCTTCCCTGGCAGTTCACAACGGAGCCATATGTAAGAATACATAACTTACCACCTATAAAAATATATATTAAATATACATTTCATTGGTATCTCCCTAAGGTTTCGAATTACGTTACATCCGATCTAAACCAATATTTAAGGACTGATCGTTTTAAAAGTCCCAATAATGTAAACACAAATACAAATCGCATAAACATCCCAAACATTAACATCAGTCTGGCATTATTGCCTGGTGATCTTGGAGGTCCTGGCGGATCTGGTCAACCAAATAATGGAGGCTCTCCGGTAATGTCTGATCTTCTGATTCAAAGTTAATATAATCCAAGAGAATCCTTTAAAGAGTCCTCCCGGTTCATCTGGCTCATCAAATGGTGCAAATCCGTCAACAGATTCTGTTGCTGGTCAACCAAATAATGGAGGTTCTCCGGTAAAGTTTGATTTACTTATCCTAAATTTAATATAATCAAAGAGAATCCTTTAAAGAATCCTCCCGGTTCATCTGGCTCATCAAATGGTGCAAATCCGTCACCAGATTCTGGATCTGGTCAAGCAAATAATGGAGGCTCTCCGGTAAAGTCTGATTTACTGATCCTAAATTTAATATAATCCTAGAGAATCCTTTAAAGAGTCCTCCCGGTTCATCTGGCTCATCAAATGGTGTAAATCCGTCACCAGATTCTGGATCTGGTCAACCAAATAAAGGAGGCTCTCCGGTAAAGTCTGATTTACTGATCCTAAATTTAATATAATCCTAGAGAATCCTTTAAAGAGTCCTCCCGGTTCATCTGGCTCATCAAATGGTGTAAATCCGTCACCAGATTCTGGATCTGGTCAACCAAATAATGGAGGTTCTCCGGTAAAGTCTGATTTACTGATCCTAAATTTAATATAATCCTAGAGAATCCTTTAAAGAGTCCTCCCGGTTCATCTGGCTCATCAAATGGTGTAAATCCGTCACCAGATTCTGGATCTGGTCAAGCAAATAATGGAGGCTCTCCGGTAAAGTCTGATTTACTGATCCCAAATTTAATATAATCCTAGAGAATCCTTTAAAGAGTCCTCCCGGTTCATCTGGCTCATCAAATGGTGCAAATCCGTCAACAGATTCTGGATCTGCTCAACCAAATAATGAAGTCTCTCCGGTAATGTCTGATCTTCTCATTTAAAGTTAATATAATCCAAGAGAATCCTTTAAAGAGTCCTCCCGGTTCATCTGGCTCATCAAATGGTGCAAATCCGTCAACAAATTCTGGATCTGCTCAACCAAATAAAGGAGGATCTCCGGTAAAGTCTGATTTACTGATCCCAAATTTAATATAATCCTAGAGAATCCTTTAAAGAGTCCTCCCGGTTCATCTGGCCCATCAAGTGGTGCAAATCCGTCAACAGATTCTGGATCTGCTCAACCAAATAATGGAGGCTCTCCGGTAAAGTTTGATCTACTGATTCTAAGTTAATATAATCAAAGAGGATCCTTTAAAGAGTCCTCCCGGTTCATCTGGCTCATCAAATGGTGCAAAACCGCCAAAAGGTTCTGGGACTGGTCTACCAAATAATTATCCAAATCCGCCAAATATTGGAAGCAATGTGAAGCCTAATCCTGGCTCACCAAATGGTATAGGTCCTAATTTAATAGAAGGGCTTGGTTCGTTCCCTAAACTTAATCCAAACCACCCAAACATTGGGAATAATTTCGGACCTAATCTTGCCTTACCACAAAATGTTATAGATCCGATTACAGGTCTACCAACAGCGGGAGACGGTCAGGTAAAGTGATATTCTCATATATTTATTTCAATCAAATCTAAGGGTAGTATTATACATCTATTTAAGATTGCAAACCCAAGTCGGCCTGATATTGCAGATGTGGATATTGCAAGTCTAGACGCCTTAAATCTTACAGCTCTCCCAACACTTCCAAAGCTTAATATATCACGACCATCACTTCCCTCTATAATGGGCCCAAATATTGGAAATAAGTTTAGACCAATTCCTCCTGGTTCATCTGTGAATCCTAATCCTAACTTAACAAATGGCATAGATCCTATTACAGGTCAACCCGTTATTGGAGGCGTTCAGGTAAAGTGATATTCTGATATTCATTTTAATGAAATATAATGGATGTATTATACATATTTCTCTTAAAGTTTCCATCACCAAATGTTGCCAGCCCTCCAGGTGTGAATATTTCACCGCCGGAAGAATTACATCTTTTACCTCCCCCAACACCTCCTAAGCTTGTTATACCTCGACCATCACTTCCTGCTTTGGTGCTCCCTAAACTGTTCCCAAAAACCTAAAAAAAATATTGGGAATAAATTGGTACCTAAAAAAATTAAATCTACTGATTCGGAATTTAATAAAGTCTAAGTAAAATATTTTATATCCTTCACAGAACTCCTCCTTGCTGGATTGAGAGTCAAAATCCTGGCCAATAAAAAGAGCCACAGCATATAAAATGACTTTAATTCTTGTAATTATATGTAAAGGTCTTGGTATTAAATAGTTAATCATTGCAAAAAGTTGAACTCATGTTTTCATAACTGAACCGTTTATTGCAGGAATAATCGAAAACGAAGCTAAATCTTCTCTAATTAATTTCGCATTCCCTTCATTGATTGCCGATTTAAAACAATGGAAATTTCTAGACCATAGAGGTCCTTATGGGTCCTTGCCATACGAAATTCAATTCCATTAATAATACAAACTTAAATTAAGCCTCGGTACCCGGGACGCGTCACTATCAGGCCATGGCAGGCGGCATTGGGTAACAGCAGGTCCTGCCACATCCGACAAATGCAATGCGGGAAGCGTCAACAACAACAACAACAACATTAACAAGGATAACAGCAACAACAGCCAGGACAACAGCAATTCGCAGCGGCATAGTCAAAATATCTAACGTACAACAGCTGGAAGACAAAGCAAAGGCGACCAAATCAACGGCAACGGATGCGAGAATGTTTATGCCCATTATGAACAAGCGTCGGTTGTGTGTGTACACTGGGAGAAACGAACACAGTCCTGGTAAAGTTAAATAATAAAAAAAATTAATAGTAAGACTTAGAGCAAGAAAAGTTAGTGGAATCAAATCAATGTTTATGTAGTTTTTTATTAAAAAGATAATATTAATAAGAAATTTTGACAGCTCTTTTGAGTTCCCTCTAATATATTTCACACTTTCTCTACCTCTTATGTACACAATTTTCTACCAGTGCATAAGCCGGCATTTGCCTTTGAACGTGTCAGTGTGTGGGGGCGCTCGAAATGGGCTGAATAAAGGGGTAAAGAGGCATTCCCATACTGTGTTATGCCCACCGCCTATATAAACGTTTTGTGCATAGCAAAATCTGTTTGCCGCAGGATCCGACCCAGTTGAAAATCCTTTCGAAATTATTCACGAAAATTATGTGTGCAAAAGCGAAAATTTGTGCACAGACGATGGGGACGACGACGACGAGGAATATTGCGCATACGACATGTGTTTGGCATATATTTAAATCAGGGCACGTAATCATTATAAGTGAAAAAATAAAAATCAACGATTAATGATTATCTATTGATTTTAATATATTTCGCTTGCCATTAATAATTATAATTTTATTTTACTTCATCGCTCAAAGAATAATAATTATTATTTTGAGCGAAAATATTTCGATCAAAAAATAATGATCATTTTTTGAGCGATATTTTTTCGCTCAGAATTTCGCTCAATGTGTAATAACTTCTTTCTCAGAGGGGTCTTCGAAAAATTTTTTACATGCTTCTATGAATCGAATCGTACGTTTTTGATCCATAGAAGCATGTACAAATTTTTTCAAAGACCCCGCTGAGAAAATAGATATTACACTTTGAGCGAAATTCTGAGCGAAAAAATATCGCTCAAAAAATGATCATTATTTTTTGATCGAACTTTTTTCGCTCAAAATAATAATTATTATTCTTTGAGCGAGTAAATAAAACTCAAAAATTAATAATTAAAATTGGTTTATTATATAAAAAATCTAGATTTCAGCAATCATTGGTTTTCTCGAAAGAGCATCCAAATTGTAGCCGTTTGGTATAATTCGTTTCTTTGTGCGACTTTTCTAAGTGAATGATTTTTTTGTTTAAAGAAAACATTGATAATCATTATTTACGGTCCCTGATTTAAATGAACGAAACGACGGAAGGCAGGCAGGATGGCATTGTCATTAGCCCAATTCGCAGATCGCTTTCAGTGAGTCCCATTTCATTTCCCATTTTTTCGTGTCCTTCCAATCATTTATCAAATGAGTTTTCATAGAATGTCACGCACTGCAATATCTGCTGAGAGGAAATCCTGTGAAATAAATGATGCCAGAGCCAGCTTGCATTGCAGTTTCCAGTTTCCAGTTTCAGTGTCATAAGTAAATCCCAGCGGGATAGAAAAATGACTAAGAACTACTACCAGTGACACTGGGTACAAGTTAAAGTTGCCCTCCCTCTGGCATTATTACATTGTTGCATAAGACAGGAGCTTGGGAGGAGATGGAACTGGGTGCTGCAGCCAATAAGTTCCCAGCCAGCAGCCGTTGCCACTGCAGCGAATATCCTTTCTGGCTCCTTGACATTTATGTACATGCGCGTATACGCTGCCGGGGCACTTACAACTTAAAGCTTTTAATAAAAATGTCAAGCGCATTGAAGTGCATTGAAGGCAGCAGCCGAATGTGCACAGTCACGGCTCCAAAAAGGTCGAACAGGCAACATATATCCTGGGATTTATTCTTTATTAGCAAATACAAGGGGCTTGAATGCGTAATAAAAGGGCATAGGTATCCTGTAAAGAGAGGTAACATTTGGAAGAAAAACATTGGTTATTGGGAGAATTTAAATGATTGTTAAATAAAATATATTTAAGCGGGGTGTTACCTTTATAAAATCAAAGGATAATTTAGAAATACGCTAAAGAGTTTTTATAAATTGAAAAGAAATTAAAGATATAGTCTCTGAATGTATACAAAAACTTTGAAGTTAAGCTGCAATATTTTCTATTGTTATAATTTTAAAAAAATTTAACTTAAAGTACTTTAAAATACCCTTAAAAACACCTTAAAAAACCCCTTTAAAAGCCTTGGGGTCTGACCTCCTTTCCAGGACTCATCTGTCAAATATATGTCACCAGAAATCAAGCTGCTCCTCGCATGTCCCTGCCTTTGTTTCACACGACTAGCTCTCGTTTGGATGTTGGCTAACCAACCTGGCCTTAGCCCCTGCCACCATACATACCCCTTGGCCCTTTTGTATTAGCTGCTAGTGGTGATGCAGTCAGCTGAAAAGGAGGTATGCAAACGTGTTTTCCTTGGCTGCTGACAGGATACTGGACCTGGGACCCTTTGCTGCTGACAATTTTATTGACAGCTCGACATTTAGATTGATTGCAGTTGCAGTTGCAGTTTGCGATAACAATACGTTTTCCTCCTCTCCCTCCACAATTTTCTTTAATTAAAAGTTTGGCCAAAATATTGTTTACTCTGGGAGAGAAAAAAACATTGTGGAATGTTGAGATATATATATGGATGGGATAGAAATATCTTGGTATGCAATTTGCTTAACTTTTGGCTTACTTTCTTCACAGAACCCTGGCTCTGCCTTTGTTGGCTGTTCTTTTATTCGGACAGGCAATCGTGCAAAACTATTTCAATTTTGGCAACACCCAAGTTAAGGGTTTGCTTTCTTTTTAATACAAAGTTTTTTATTGGAAAATTCTTGGCCAAAAATATAAATTACAGGTGAAATATGTAAGAAATTCAAGGGTTTTAAGGGGTTTTTAAATGAAGAAAATAACTCTATTTTTAGTTTAAGAACTGTTCCTAGCTTCAAAAATATCACTTAAAAAATTGTTTACACATTTAACAGTAGTAATTATAAATAATATCAATGACCTTTTACCCCTTATCCTTAATACCCTTTTCACTTCAAGTGTTTAAGCTTCAATTAATCGATATCCTTCGTTCCTTTTGATTACAAATTCCCACTTGTCAGCGACTTACTTAAGGCATCAACTCATCAATTCTCAGATAGACTCACAGATGCATTATCCTGCCAACACACACACACACACACACACAGACAAGACTGTTGACAATTGGAAAATGCCACCCCCCTTCCCCCCCAAACACACCAATAGCCTGGATATCCTTCCACTCGAAACTCAATGCGGCTGTAAATTATGCATACAAATTAGAAACTACCGTCATATGTGTAGGGGATGACGTAAACACAGAAATGTTGAATAATAACATTAATGAAAACAATGGACAGAGGGAGGAGGTGGAGGGGGAGGCGAGGAGGGGAAGACAGACAAGGGGGATAGGGGCTGGAAGGACACGGAAAAGGACAAACAGCTGCAGGAAGCAAAGGCAAGCAGAAAATTAAACAGAACAAAAGCAGTAGCTAAAGCAGATGGCGACAAGATAAACATAGACACTCATACGGTCTGCTTACACATGCATACACTGAGAGAAAATAGTGGTAAAATTATTTTTTAGTTGTATATTTTTTAAAGAATTTTTGCAGTATTTTTAAAGTTACTTAATAAAGGCTTCTTGGGCTTAATTTTTCAGTTACTATTTGCTTTATGTTTTTCTTGTTTTCTTCTCCCTTTCCTTCACCTAAAATTTTTCCCACTGCACCTGCAGCTTTGACAACAATCACAGTGAGCGCTAAAACAAAACAAACAGCAACAGCAAGCCCTATAAATTTGATCTGCTGCTTTACATTAAAAAACAAAGAGAGCTTCCTTAGACTTCTCAACAAAATAAAGGACCAAATCCCATCAGCTTTGATATGTCTGTTAAGTAATATTTGCTTGCCAACAAATAAATAAAAAGAATTTAGCAACAAATGAAACATTTAAATATACAATCTGTACTTGTATCTAGGGGATAAACTTTGGCAGGAGAAAAAAGGAAACTGTTTCTCTAAAGCTTGTAGTCTGTGCGATTATTTTTGCATGCCAACTAATTCCATCTTTTGTCCATTCCACAAAAGATACACCGAGTGTACACATTGTAAACTGTTTGTTGGTGTTTGTAAGGATAATAAAAAAGGTAAAAATAAAGTTGTGTCAGGAAAAGATTAAAGCAGAAATGTGTTAAGCATGTCAAAAGGAGTTTGTTTTGTTTGGAAATAAACAAGTTGCATAAACAGATTCGAGAATATGTTTCAAGAGCTTTAAACTATTATTTAAACTATTTGTTTGTTTTATAAGTTTAGATTAAATATTTATAGCTTAAAAACTAACTGAAAAACTTCACAAAACAACCCAAAAAAGCACTTATATATTTTTCAAACTAATAAATATTTTAGATGTATTTGCTATTAAACGCCTTAAACGAACTCTATATTTTACAGGTGAAAACCCTTTTAAATCCTTTCTAAAACCCCCTCAAAAACCCCCTTGAAGAGTCCCCCCATCAATTCCATGAATGAATCTCTAATTCCTCAACATTCTGATGGCCTTTTCGCAAGAAACTCTTTCATTTTCGGCTCTGCGGCTTTTGTCTAGCCACATTTTCGACAGTCCCGCAAATGAGACATGAAATCCTCGTACAGTCGCTGGTTACCTCTTAACCCATTACTGCCCCCCCCACACACGCCGCACACGACCATCCAATCAAAGTCACCTTTTGCGGCGGCAGGGAAAAGCCGCTTCGCTCTTCTTCACTTATTCATTGGCAACCGCAAATCTTTTATTTGACTTTTGGCATGACTTTTACTTTTGGGACAGTTTTTCGGGGGCCAACGAAAAAACAGGGCAACAATATTCTACGAAAATATGGAGGTGAGTTGGCATTTTGCTTTTGCAAAGTTTTTTAATTAATTAGGAAAAAGTCTAACTGGAAAGTTGCGGTGGCAATTAAATGTGAGTTAAAGTCACCCGAAAAAAAAACATAGAGGGTGTGAGAGGCTCAAGAAAATATATATTTAATAAATCTACGAAGATGACGCAGTCACGTTTTTTTTGTGAGGACTCCCAGATGCCACACATATGTGGAAACATTTCTCTATATACATACGTGCTGGAGATATGTATGTTTATATGGTGTGCTTACACTTGCTCAACAAATATGCGCCTAATAATGCCGGCGGTTGGGGGATTTCCCCAAGCTAAAGGCTTAAAATATTTTCACGTAAAATGTTTGGCGGAAAATCTCAACGGATACGCACAGAAACAGACACAGACACAGACACAGACACTGAGGCAGACGGAGACACGCATTTGCGTTGTCATAACGCAGCTGTTGCGTCCTACATGGCGTATGCGTAATGCCTTTCAAAATGCCATAAGCATGTGCCTTTAATGACATCATTTTGCCAAGCAAGAAATGAAAATGGCTGCCAAGTGTCAAAAGTTGATGGTTTTATTGCCATATTATTGCATTTAAAAAGATGAAAATGCAAATGGAAATGGGAAATTATTTAAATTTTAAGAAGAGGAGAATGTATTAAAGAGAAAAGCTCTTTAAGAAGGATACTCAAGAGGCAATTTCCCTGGCAAAACATGCCCTAGTAACCAGGTAGCCTAAATTAATCAGCAGAAGGACTCCTAATTTATTAATTAGTGATTCCTTACCAGGAAAAATAACAATAACAAGGAAAAATACTCCAAGGTAAGCTACAAAAAAAAACAAATCTGGAATTCTGGCAACAAAGTGTCGCAGAGGCTGAAACAAAACTCACACGCCCCAGAGCACCTGTGCTCTACCTGGGCTTAATTAAAATAAATAGACACATGCTACGCTCTGCTCTTCCTCCACGGCCGCATCCTTGATGAGCCTCTCCACTCTCGCTGGCTCGTTATTATGCAGGAAGCGTGTTTGGCATTAACCAATATAAGTAGTCGGCTCTGCCAATTTCCATAAGTCAACAAGGGGGCCAAGAGGGAGAGAGAGACGGAGAGCAGGTAAAAATAAAAGCAAGTTGGCAATTAAAAGCGCTGTTCATCAGGCGGCGGGGCGACCAGCTGCTTGCGGTTAGTTTGGCTTTTCGGCCTGGCTAAATATTTTCCACTTTTCCACTCCTTTTTCTATGCTTTTCCCCCCTGTCCGTATTCAAATCAGCTGCACCGCCCAATTAATGTAAGCGGACACATTGTTGCATACTAATGAGTTTTCGGTGTATTCCAAAGGATATCTGGGGGTATAAAGATGGCCAAAACGAAGTTCGAAGTTCAGTAAGCTGACTTTTGAGTTTATTTTTTGTAAGGGTTTGTGATTGGGTTTTTGATTATTTAATTAAGGGTTTGGAGAAGAGGGAGAAGTGGTTTTAAATTTGAGTGTTTTAGGAGAAAATGTTAAGGAAACTTAAGGAATTTTGTTAATATTCTTACATGCTACTTATTGCTTAATAATTTCGGTTTAAACAACTTAAATTTCCACACAAACTTAAGCACGACTTCATTACCTCTCTTCTACATTATCCTTCCTCGTAAAGTTTACGAATAAAATTCATTTAAAATATGTTTCACACCTCCTTTCTGCTTTCTGTCTCACAAATTACACGCCCAGTTAATCACGTTCAAGTTGGCCAGAATGTTTATGGCCTTAACATAGTAACTGGAATTACCATTACACCTACTTTGTATTACTTAGAGTGCTAGTTATAATTAAAGTTGAGGCATTTAAAGGACATTAAGAGGTCTTCTCTTCTGCGTTTCATAAGTTTTTCTTTGGCTGACAAATGATAATGTAATGTCATCATATATTAGCAGCCAGCCAGTGCTTGGCTCAATTACAAAAACTTATAGCCTGGCAGAGGGAAATAAAGCAACATTGAGCAGATTTACACATGGTCGTCGTTACAAATGTAACTTAAAGATGGCGCCGCCGGAAGGAAAATATGGGGGCAGAGTGAAGTTTCCCCCCTCGCAGTGCGAATGAAAGTTTTTGCTGAAACAAGAAGCCCAGGAACGGCAGAGATTATGCCATGTTAAGAAACAGGCAAACTACTTGGCTAAAAGGAAAACCGGCGGGCGGCAAACAAAAGATTAGTGTCGTCGTCTGGGGGCTGCAATCGCTTTCGACTTCGACTTTGACTTCGACTTAACTTGGAGTATGTTCTTACACATTTGTCGAAATTAAACAATGTAAAGTTTGGGTTGTGTGGAACAGAAAGAAACTTTGCTCCGCATGTCAGCACCAAATATGTAACTCAATTAGTTTTTCCGCCCCTTAATTCAAAGCATTCATAGGGCACATGGAAAAATTAGGGCTTTCTTTGGTTGAAATTATTTTTATTTTATACATTTTAAAAGATTTTTAAGCTAAAATTAAGGTTTAACTTACTTATTTACTGAGTTATATATAAAAGAATATTTTTATAAAACATTTAAAATGTTTAAATAATTTTTATAAATTTTATTTATGTTTTAGGAGGGTTTTTTCCCTCCAATTCATAGACTATAATAATAGTCTAAACAGAAAAACAAATAAATCTCGGAAATATATTGTTTTTCTCTCTGTACAACTACCCATGTTGTGTGCAAAAAATAAACTTTATATGTAATACATTGTTGTTGCTCCTGCGGTTCTTGTGGCCAGCCAGCCAAGTGGCATCTCCAAGTGGTCCATCCATCCATCCAGTCCCCAGACACATTCACAACCATATCCACACCCATATCTACACCCACATCCACCTCTGATGCCACCACCCTTGGCCCCCCACTCGATGCCAATCGGCGAGTTCTGTTGAGCGTTTCAATTATGTGACTCAAGTTGGGGTCTCTGAGTCCTTATGGCCGAGGGAGTTGGAGTCACCGCCACCGCAGTCACATATAAATTTCAAGTAATTGCTTTCGCCCTTCAACGAAAAGTCAGGCCAAAGTTGTTGCAAGTAATTGCCATCTAATTGCTTATTGAAATTTTTTCCCTCTAGTGGCGGTTGCTCTTGGATATTCGCCAAGATTGATGACGAACAAAAAATTGCAGAAAATTTAACATGAAAGGAAAGTGATGGGAAATGATTAAAGGGGGTTTTACTATAAGGAAGCGATTAAAACAGGAAATATTAAGAAGATTTTGGGGATAAGAAACTTTAAATAATTTATGGTTTATATGTAAATGTGGTTCTCTTGAAGTAAGAACCTAGTTCTAAAAGAAATTCTGAATAACTTTGAAATATATAATATGCAATTAATAATTCAGGTTAAAAAGCTTTTAATTTTATATAATTTTGTCTAAGAATTACATTTTCAAGGAACTTTCTATCATTTTAAAGAAGAAATAAAGTAAATAAAGTCTAAATTATTAAAATAAAAATCCTTAAAAATATGTTAAGTTTTCCTCTTTCTTTTCCCAAGCCTCTCGCCTTATCCTTAACTTGACTTTCGATTGCAACAAAAAACCTGCTGACTCATGACCGAATCGATCGCTATCCCAAAAAAAAAAGGACTAAGGGAAATGGCGGCTCTTCACTTTATTGAATCCATTTCTGTTGTTACTTTCAATTGATTGATTTTATTTGGCCTTCGCTTCACTCCCTCTTCCCCCCCCGCCAAGACTTAAAGTAGCCAAATAACAAGTTAAAGTTGGGCTAAGCGAAAGATTGATGGGGCAAGGATGGTTATGGGATAAAGGATATAGAGGGAGGCCCTTTGGCGCCAGAGAAAAGCTTTCGCCAGTGAAGCGGAAATCACACAAAGATTTGCCCATATAAATGTCTACTTTGGCTTTGGCCAGATCCATTTCCTTATTTGTTGGCATTATTTTTGTTGCCATTTTCCTCGAGACCACATTAACCGGAAGCGCCCGCCAGGCAAACTTATGCAAACTAAGCGAACAAAACTTGGCCGCAACCAAGAAGCCACATCCTCCCGTCTTGGCTGGACTCTGGACCGAAGACGATGTCCGAAGTTTTTACGCCAACGGCGGCAAGGATAAAAAAAAAGTTCAAGGAGGAGCTGCTGGTTACAGGGAGAAAAAAAGAGAGATATTTTCTGTATTTAAAAAAAATATTAAAGGGTAATTTGAAATTATACATTAAGGTATTTGAAAATAAAACTTTATTCTACAAATTAAATTAATAAATATATTTAAGCTATGATAATTCACCTCTGTAAATTCTTTACCAATTTTTTTCCAGTGCCTAAAATGTGCAAAGCTTTCTTCTGGTTTCTCCCGCCGCCCTCTTGGCTGTCTTGCCCTGGCCTGACCGCCTTATTGTACAAAGTGTTGACTTTATATCCTTCATTTAGTGGACATAAAAAGGATATTATTAAAAGCTTAGAAAAGTAGCCATTTCCCCAATGTCCGATGGCCTGTCCCTCCCGTTCCCGATTTGCCTCGTCATTGCATTGCAGAAAATACATAAAATATTAGATGACTTGAAAGGGAATAATACACACAATACAAGCTGATTTTCGACCACAGAAGACAATGACAGTGGTGTCCTTTTGTTCATCTTTTTTTTTTTTTCGGTTGCGGCTCATTTGTCTTTTATGATGTTGGAACGGGGGGAGAACAAGGCAAAAGCATTCGTAAAAGGTCCATTATAATTATAAATGAGTTTAGCGCCCATAATACTTTTTATTCCCTTTACAAATGGATCTCATCGCTGAGCGAGCTGAGCTCTCCCTACAGGTCTCCCCATGGGGATGCTGGGGCGGGGGCTCCTTTTTTGTCAAATTGACTGCCACATTTTAATGAGCCAGCAGTAAAAATTGCTGGCCCAGTTATGAAAAGGAGGCCAGCACGGCAAATGGCCCGAAATTGACAAAGAAATTGGGATTTCTTTTTGGTAAATATTTATTTTTCCCTTTTGACTTGATTTTGCTACGGTTTGCCTTTGTCTTTTTGTCATTTTACACGAGCTCAGTGATAGGCAAAAGTAATAAGGGTAATTTTAGGGGGGTTTTATAGATATGGATTGAAAGGGGACTATACTTTTTGGGGGATCGTAAAATGGGGTTTGGAGGGAAGTAAGAGATTACGGAATGTTCTTGACTGAAATTTATAAATGAACAAATTTATATATATATATTTTTTTAGAATTTTTTTAAACCCTTTAAAGGGTTACAGAACTATCAAAGTCATTTCTTATTCTTTATCTTAATTATTTTAATTTAAAACAAAGTCCTAGGTTTCCATTTTTTAACCATTTATTTATTTAATTTTAAAATGTAGTCCTGCTGCCTCCCTTTTCTCTACAAATTTCCTTTTATATACACATACATTTCCCTGTTCATTACTGATTTCATCCAGGATACTGACGATACTGGCACCCCTCGTCATCGTCATCGTCTCCTGGGCATTGTCTTTGACTCAAACCATTTTTGGTTCATTTTCATTAAAATACTTGTTCGGTCAGATCCTTTTCAGCTGGCACATATGTGCGGCTCCAATGGGAGGAAGTCAGGAAGGAAGTAGCTGCTCCTTTTTTTTTTTGTTTTCTGCTGTGGCTGTCTGTGTGCAATATCCTTTTGGCGTCCTTTGGAGTCCCTTTTTATTTGGCGCTGCCACTGTGCGGCGCAGCAATGCGTGTATAATTGCTCAGACAATGAGCAATTGTTTTTCATTTTGCATTTACCATTTTTCAGTTGCTTTTCTGTTGTATTTTTCATTTTATTTTATTTTTTTTCGTTTCGTTGTTTGCTTGTTGATTGTTCGCCGCACTCCCCACGGTTTCCTTTACTTGTTTTTGAATTTTTCACATTGTTTGCATACATTTTGCACTCACTGTTCCATGGGGTGTCCGTGTATTTGTTATGCAAAGAGGCCTCAAAGCGTTCGCTTTCCTCTCTCTCTCTCTCTCTCGTGGCCAATATGAGATGGGCCAGCGCGAGTTTGCCATTTTCCAAGCAAATTAGTTTACAAAGGACGACAAACCCAGTGGCGGGTGTCCTTTCCCCGCCGGTTTTCACCCGATTTTCCCCCTGTTTTCCACGCTCTTTTCGAACCAAATTGAAAATGCATTTTAAAGCAGACGCCGCCGCGGGCTAGAAATTATTTCATATATGCCAAGTTTATTTACGTTTATTGTTTGGCCAGACATCTGAGGTTTGGGGGCTATATGCATGGAAAATATTTTTATATATTTTAAATAAATTTAGAATTGAATTTGGGAAATAATAAAATATAATAATAATACAAAATAATAATAAGAAAGTAAAGTTTTATAATTGAGAAGAACGTGCAATAAATTTCTTGAAAATGAAAGTCTTGGGGCTTTTTCTTATTTATAAAATAATATTTAATATTTATAGCAGAAAAATATATTTTTTAAGATTTTAAAATTAAATGTTGTGAAGGTATTTGTTGATATTTTAGGAGTTTTCATTCATTCTTGAGCATGAATAAAATATATTTTTAAATATATTTGTAAGGATAAATAGGAAAAATTAATTTATTAAAGCTCTAGAAAATGTTGGGGTCCTTCTTTAGTATTATTAACCTCTTCAAAATCCTTAAAGGTTGTAATAAATATTTTATTTTAATAAATATCAAGTTAAAGTATTAAAATTCCCATTAATTTTCTGGGAAAATAATTAATTATACCACTTATTATCCCCAGTGCATTTTCACTTGCCGTTTATTTGTTTTTGCTTTGACTTCGGCAGGAGGCGACTGTTCATAATTAAGTGCGAAAATTGGCCACAATACAGAGTGGAGCCCGAACTCTGAACCCCGGAGCCTGACTCCCGGAACCCAATACCGATCCAAAACTCCCTCCCAAAGCCAAAGTGACGCCCACAGATGCATGCAATTAGTTGGCCATTAAAACAGGCCCAAAGATAAACTACAGTTGCGATAATATATCTCAAATTAGTTGCACTTTATTCCACAGTCTCTCGCCTTGCCTTGCCTTGCCTTCCCACGTCGCCTTCCAATCAAGCCGCCTTTTCGCGGGTTTTTATGGCTCAATAAGAGTGGCCAGGGGGAGGCGGCAGCAGCACGGTAGTCGTAGTCCGCAGACAAACTTGCCACAATTCGCCACTAATTTCAGCGCCATAAAAGTTCTGTTTGCCGGCCATAAATGTCAAAGACAGTGCCAGGTCATACGTATATTGGCGGAGGGATATATAGCGGTGGGGGAGCCGAGTCTCGCGTGTTTCATTAGTCGCGAATTATGACGACCTGCCTGTGAAACGCCCCTTATTTTCCTTGTTTTTTTTTGCTTATTGTATATTCCTGTCTGGGGCGTTGTGACAAATTTGGTTTTATTTTCGTGCAGACAAAAGCCCCATGCAGGCACAGATACAGATACAAAGATACTCGGGCACAGATGCAGATACTCGTGGATGTTGCATTGCAAAATGGTCATGGCATCTTTAATTATGTTTTGCATTTTGTATTCGAGAGAACATTAAATCTGTTCCGTGTTTTCGCCAAGGCACTGGGGAAAAAAAGGGGATGAAGAGAAGATATTTAAGAAGAAATATCTTTGAGATAAAGTATCTTTAACTTAGATGTCTTAGTCTTAGATGGTTCTTAGAGTTAGAAAAAGAGTCCCAGAATTTATTTATATTTTTTTCTATTAACTAAAGCACTCTGAAAATATAGTTTTTTACTATATTTAAATATTTAATTATACAAAAAAGTAAAGAAATCATTTTTTTAAAGGAAAATATAATTTTAAAATAATTTTTTCAATTTATTAAAATTTTCCCAGTGCTAGGCAACAAAATTTTACTCAAAAAGAAATAATTCCTGCTAGTTGCCATCGCCTTCATCGCTCGCTAAGACCCCAACCCAAACCCAAACTCCACTCCTCTCCAGAATTTTCTCAGGGGCGTATCAAATGTGACAGCTTGGCAAGAAGTCGGAGCCATAGACATAGACATACACTTTGTACTCCGGCACTCGGCACTATAAGATATATATATACCTATATGCTGGCTGCCTGGCTTTACGCAGACAATCAAAATTCAAATGGAATAACGTACGAGGTATTCTCAGAGAGCGTGAGGAGGATGATGACGAGACAGTTGAACATTTTTTCGTTCAACTTGCATTTACTTGGCGTCTCCTGCCCCCTCGAAGTTTTGCCTTTGAGTTGCTTAAAATGACGACAACTATATCCACACATGCCAGACGAACTAAAGACCAAAGGCGAGGCAGCTCCTCATGACTTTACGTTGATGTTTCTTTGTTAATTTCAATGCACAAGGAGAAAAAGTTAATTTAAATTTAAAAGAAAATATTTTATAGGTTTTTAATCAATGGTTAAAAGTTTTAAAGTAAACCGAAGTCCCTTAAACTCATTTTAGCCAAAGTCCCTAGAACTACATATGAATGTAGAATTTTTCCCCCCAATAATTTACCCTTTAAACTTTATCTTTTTCTTAAAAAACAATACTTTTATTGATTTTTAATACAAATAAAACCTTTCAATGTAATTAACATTTATTTAATTTTTTTTACAGTGTATTCTCTTGCTGCATTCCCTGATGAACGCGTGACAAATGTTGAACTTGTACAATTGTTTGTGTTTCTTCAACTCAATCCCCCCTGGAAGAAAGGTGTTGCATAAGTGGAGAGCGTTTATCTTTGAGCTACACACACAACATTTGTTGTCTGCAATTAATTTTTGTGTGTGTTTTTTTTCGGTTTCAAAAAGCCTTTGACAATTGACAAAGAAAGCCAGGAGGCAGCTGTAAGAATCTCAGTTTCGATTCTGAGAATGACTGGGAGAGATGCCCCCGCTGCTGGCTTTTGCTGTATCCAGTTACAAAGAGTTTTACGATTTTAGTCCCCAGGCAGATTTTCTGCTATTTAAAGGTTTTCTCAAAAGGCAACAGCAAAAGCAAAGCACAGCACGCCCCTCACTTAATTACAAAACAACGTGGGCGGCGGTCGGAGGAGGTCACATCTTTTTTCGATTAAAAAGTTTCCCAGCCGAGGCAATTGTCAGTTACATCCACTTAACCTGAAATGTCGTTGGCAGCGGGAAATTTTACGACAGATTAACGAACGATTAACGCTGTAACGTGGCACTTGCCACCCAGCACGTGCCCGGTTGGAAAGCGAGGGGGAAAACCCCGGGGGGCGCCGCGATGCCAGGCGCTAGGAATTTATATTTCGCAGGTGATTTGTCGCATAAAATTCGAATAATTCATAAGAGAGAGCAAAAATAACAAGCACATCCACCATCCACCGCCGCACTGCCACAACGCCAGAAAGTATGCAACGAAATGCCGCAAAGTTGGCGTCGCTGGCAACGCGGCGTATGCGTGTTAAAAACTTTTTGTCAACGGCAAAGCTTCCCTCGAACCCACAAGGTGAGCGGGGGTTGTGGGGCTTTCACGGGTTAAGAGTTTGTCATTTCGTTTGTTCTGACTCTTCCGCAGGTCCCACGATTTTCCCGGGGTTTTCCCGAGCCCTTTTTAAGCATTTTGGTCACATTTTGCCCGCATTTTTTGTTGTCTGTCGCGTTTCCTTTTTTTTTTGTGTTGGTCGCTGTTGTTGTTTTTGTTGTTGTGTATCTCTAACAATGCGAAAATTGTATCTTAAGCGGGTGTAACTTGTATACGGATGGATTTGTATCTGCTATCCGTTTAGCGGTTGACTTTTGGCTGCCTTTTTTTTTTTATGCTGGTTTGGGTTTTGGGTTGGGTTGATGGAATATTTTGGCTGATTATAGAGATATTGGTGAACTGAATTAGGGGCTAGGTGAAGGATTATAAAGGGGAAGGGAATTTTTTGACTTGATTTCTTACTTTGTGAGAGTGTTTAATATAAATTAAAATAAGCTGAAGAGAAGGTTTAGTATGAGAAAATATATTTAGCCTTCCAACTTTTTCTTTACAAGTTTCAACTAATTAAACTTTCCTTACTTCTCAGTTTTCCGCATATTTTAAACCTTAATTTTTCAGGCTAACCATATGCTATCTCAATGTTTTATTTAAACATTTTTATTCGTATCTCAATGTACCATTTTTCGCCTTTAGATTTTGTATTTCCTGCCGCAGCTCGCTTGGCCTTTTGAACCGCAATTAAGATTGCTTCGCTCATATGCCAGCTGTTTCTGCCTTCGGGGCGACGTCCTTCTCCTTTTTTTTTGTAACCATTTTCCCTAGGTTTTCCACCCTATTTCCCTGCCTGCCCGCCCCTCTGGTCGTTTCATTTGCATTCTTATCGGCTTCGCTGCCATGTTTAAATGTCGCCAGCATGAAAGTTTCACACAAAACCCAAACCCTGCTCCACTTTGCGTTGCTGCTTTTTTATTTTCCCTCATTTTTTGTTGTTGTTGATTTTAGAATGTTTCTTCTTGTGTTTATCTTTTGTCACATGTGAGTATGCGCGTATTTTTTTTTTTGTTGCTGCTACCATTTTTTATTCCTTTCCTCATCTCGGCAGCTGTTGATTTTTGATATATGGGTCCCTGCGGTGCTGTTTGGCTTCGCGTGAGTGGGCGTGAACTGTGACTGCGAATGTGACTGGTAGTCACATTTCAATGCGTTTGACTTCCGTGGGTGAGCTTAAAAATATATACGAATGTATATGTCAAGTGGTGAAGGAAAAGGAGGAGTAGGAGGGTCCTGGTCCTGTGTAATCAAGAGCCAGAACAGGAAACTTGCCAGCGGCAACGAATCAAAGACGGAAAGTCTTCCAAGGCCCCGATAAAGGATTTGATAAGGGCATGTCAAACGAAGGCGTTTTCACATTTTTCACATCTTCCCACACACATTTTCTGACATATATTTTCCCTCACCGAGGAGAGCCAGATGAATTAGATGCTAATGATGGTGATGAAGAGGCCCTCGAAATGGCTTAACTTTTAGGGGATTTTCAGGGGTGCGTGGGGTTAAAAAATGTGATTTTTTTAAGGTAATATAAAGTAAGAAATGAAATTTTAAGTTTTAGAAACATAATATGATATTAAATCAATTTTTTAAATATTTTTTTAGAGTTAAACAATTGTTCTAGGTTTGTCATTGGCATTTCTGCTTGGAAAAACTAAACAAAGAAATTTTTTATAAACATTTATGCCTTAATAAATATTTCAAAAAGTTTCTTAAATATTTAATATATTCAAATAAAATTTAAAGACATAGTTACCAGGTCTCTACATAGTCTCAAAGCCCATCTTCATTCTCCTGTTGCTACCCGATAATTGCACACATCAACGAAGATTTGAGCATTTTCCGTAAAACCAAATTTTCTGAGCCGAGAGGCAAATGTTTACAAAATGTTGGTCAGCCTGCAAATTCAATCGAAATCGGAGTCACTCCCCCGGGTGACTTCATTTCCCAGCAAATTGTTATTTCAATTGTCAGCAGTCGACAGTTGTGCAGTGGCAGTGCTGGTGCCCCGCCCACAGATATGCAGTTAATTTTGTGCTTGTGACTGCAATAAATTTTAAATGCACATTTCCAATGAAAGAAGCAGCCGGCAGCAGCAGCAGCAGCTACGACGGATCCAAAACGAAACGAAACGGAAAACAATTTTGTGCAATTTTCAACTAAAACGAGGAAAAGAGGGGGTCAGAGTGACACACATATGGTATGGCCAAGTGCAGTCGAGAGAATCGATGTCCTCGGGAGTCCGAGCTGTGGAATTCAAACTCTGACGACAAATGAAATTGTTGCTGGCAAAGTGCTGCGTTTAAGGAACTTCTCCTCTTTCCACTACCACTTGGCATTTGTATATTTCATTTAGCCAGGCTTTTGTGTCCGATTGCAGTTTTATGACAGTTTTTAAAGTCATTTTCGATGGGTGTAAATTTGGTTTAAGTTGGTCCTCTGTGGCAGGGTATAGCACAGGACATTTATTAGTTGAAGTTGCAAATGCTTTTAGGTGTGGCAATTATTTATTGATATTGAAGATTGGGATTTATTTAAAGGGGAGTTTGGGAAAATTAAATAAAAATGCTGTAAGTTTGTTGATGAATGGAAATATTGTGTAGAAATATTAATCGATTGACTCATGGAAATATTTTTAAAATACTAGCAAACACTTTTCAGCTTACTTAAGTACAATATATACTTATTTAAAATTATATTTAGCTTTTTATTTTGACTAAAAACCATTGAAAATTAATACAGACTTCCATATTCTTCTCAAAAAGGTACTATTACTTAAGTTCCCACACATAACCCTCTTAATTTCCCTTCTTCCCCTTCTTTTAGGTGAAAGTACCACCCTTTTGGCCAGTCTCCCTCATATCATGTGTGGTTTTCAGCGTGGCCACCGACATTTTGGCAAAGATTTTGAATTTTAAATGCGGCTAATTGGAACTAAACTCATTACACACCGGCGAGAAGTCACCCCTCCTCACACGAAATGCGAGAGTGTCCTTGTGCACAAAACTGGTAATAGCCAACCCACACCCCTTTGCCACACTCCCACCATTTTCCAAACATTTTCCACCCATTTTCACGGTGAAATTTTGCGCACATTTTGGCTTGTTATCATTTTCACAACAAGGAAAGTCACAGAAAACGATTCTCCCGTTTGTGTGCGCATTTGTTTTAATTATTATGAAAAGCAAATTGCCTAATTAAAAATGTTAAATTCATTTTAATATTTAATTACAATTAATTCGAAGCGCAATGAAGCGGAAAAGGTAATAGATACGGCGTGTGTGTGTGTGTACTAATGGGTTAATTGTCAGTGAAAATCCCCACAGCTGGAAGCTTAGGCTGGGCTCTCTCTTCTCTATTTTTTTTTATCAAAAGTGATGGATGGAGCAATCAAATGGTCGTAATGTCATCAGCACATCAGCCATACATAAGTGGTCAGGGGCAGCAGGATCTCTCGCAGGACCTCACACGTGCACACACATGACAGCGATGTCATGAGCCTGCGTCCGATGATGACGATGATGAGTCACTTTGGTCATGAAGCTATTTTTACGCTTGATTACACGATAAATGAAAATCAAACGTTTGATTGCTTAATGCCAGGGTGCTAAGGGTCATCCGCACCACCACTTCCACCACTGGCCACACCCACTAGCCAGCCAGAAAGTGCTGCAATTTTGCCAAAGTAAAAGTCTCTGGAGAAAGCGAAAAAAGGTGATAGCAGTGCAGAGGGAGAAATTTTTAAGAGCTGTTTTTTCTATATATTTTTTTATGCTGATTTATTATTTAAGGTAATTAATTAATTACTAATTCTGAGGAATTTAAAGCTATTATTGAGAAAATTAAAATAGAAAAAATTATGTAAAATGTTTTTAAAGATAATTTTACAAGTTATTTTGAATATAATTTATTGATTAATTTTTTAAATTGTTTTAAAATGTATATTTATAAAGTAAACAATTTATTTACAATTTATTCACAATTTCGTTTTTTAATTTATGACTTAAAATATTTTTATTGATAGTTTACACCATTTATAAATTAATTATTAAAAATTGTTTATATTTAGGTGTTAATTTTTTGGGGAATTTAAAGTTTAAAAATATCATAACTCTGCCAAAAATCTATTAATTTCAATTCGGAAAACTTTTCTGAGCTAGTTTTAATTAGTTAAACATTATGCATATTAAATTTAATATTTTAAAAAAATTAAATTTTTGCAAAATTTTTCACAATTTGAACGATGTAACCCCTTATAAAATTAAATAAAACTTTCAAAAATTTTTTTTTCTGCTAAACATGGCTAGATCAACTCTGCTGTTGATGCTGATCAAGAATATATATGATTTATAGGGTCGGAAATAACTCCTTGTTAACTTATGACTAATTTTAATGTTTAGGAGGGGAATAATTACTTATTTTCCCATAGAAAACTCTTTATATTTCATCAAAACTCTTAATACTTTTTTTGCTCAGTGTAGCATTGTGGCTAGTAGGGGGCAGTGAGTGAACATTTCAATTATTTATATGCTTGTTTGTCCTCCTTCGCTCTCTGATCTGCGTGGACTTGGTGGTGGGGGTGGGTCTGCCAAGGGGTATGGCTCCATGTGTGTGCACGTGTCTGATAGCCAGCTCCTCTGCTTTCTAACACTTGACTGCTTTCGGCCGGGTTATCGCTTATTTTTTTTTGCTGTATTTTAGCTTCCTTTGGAAGCTGGACTTTGACTGATTTGATGATAGTTGAGTGCGCATTCCTGAAAGTTATTGCCCGACACCTCTTGAAAATCCCACCAGCAGCAGCCAGCTTGCCACTTTGATTGATTCGTTAATCTCCCAACGAAATACAAATTAAAAGCTTTTTGTTTAGCTCCAGACCACTTCATGTCTCCTTCTACTCCTAGAGCCGCATAAACCGCTTATGTTAATTAAATTTTAGGGGTTTTTGGAGGAGATCTTCCGCTACTCTTTCCGCCATCAATCAATCTGAAGACGTCCTTTGCGAGTTCCTTGCTTTTGTTTAGTTTAACTTGAAATGTATTTGCATTTTTGTACTCATTTCGAAGGGGTTAAGTCCTTTGGCAGCTCCTATATTGATGAGTGGGGTTAGTGGGGCTGTCAAAGGGCTTCCCTTAACTAAAAGCGGAGTAATCAATAACTGAAAGGGTGTCTAAGATAGTGGAAAATACTTGTAGAGGGTTAATGGATGGGATGAACTTGGGGTTAAAGAAGGTTAAATGGTTTAAGTTTTATTTCTTTTTTATTTTTCACAAATTTCTGGCAGGGGTTTTTGGTTTCTTTTTAGTTAAATTTAAAACCATTTTCCTTTAGTTACTTTTAAAAATTATTTTAAGAAAATTCTACACCCTCTTAAAGTATCCATTCCTAATGAAATTTATATAATATCAAGTCTACACTTTTATTTATTTTTTTAATTCAACCCTAGTCAAGTTTCCTTATCTTATTTGAACTTATATCACCTGTAGTTTCGCTTCAACACCTCTGGTATATATATGCCCGACTATTGACACTTGATAAATGCTTGGTTGGTTCCGGAAAAACTCAGGGTCTCCCTGTCACTGACAACACACCCCACTGACTTTCAAGTTCATAGTTAAGTTTGAGTTTAATTAGAGGTTAAAAATTAGAGAATTAATATTTATAAAATAGATATAGATAATGTACAAGCTCCCTTTGGTTAATTATAGTATTTGGCACTTTTTCGATTTGGTTTAAACCCCTTTTCCTTGGATTTTCTTCTTCTTTTTCTTAGTTTCCTCTTTTGTTTTAGGGCCTTGCCAGCTGACAGTTTTGCACTCTGGCAAAGTTTTCAGTGTATATTAAATCGCAAATGGCAGCATTATTGTCATAGTTCATCTCAGCCACCTTGAACTCTGGATTAATGGCTATTTTAAGGGTATAGGAACCGGGTCTTAGGTCGGTTATATCCACCCACTGGCAGTCCAGATTGTACAGATAGACATCCGAGCAGTTGATGGAAATACCTGTTGAAAATATTAATTTTTAAAATATTTATATTAGGTGTTAGGTGTATTATTTACCCTGATCCCCATAGTTGGCACAACTATATTTTTTGGGCACTCCTGGCAGGCAATTGCTGTCCTCTAGACAAAAGGAAGCCTTGTGTCCCTGGGCCACCTTACGTCCACTCAAATCGAAGATGTCAAAGGTGGCAAAGACCTCCATGCTGTGAAAGTGCCTGAAAATAAAGGAGAGATATTTAAAATATAATTTAAAATAAATAGAAATCCATTTTCTTGACTCACATATGACACATGTGCCACTCCCACTGGCTTTTCTCCTTGAAAGGCCGGAAATCCGCATTCCCTGCATTGATGGCTGCCGCTGTGAATTTAAGCAACCTTCTCGATCTATACCGCCAATGGGGATCATCTCTTTGAATCTGATAGGCCTCATTGGCCACACAGTTCTCCTCCATGGCGCACTGCATGAGCAGCATGGGTCGATCCTCCAGGTGGGCAGTCTGCTCTATCTCCAGGTAATCCACCACCAAATCAGGTGAAAGATAATCACAGATCACAGCAGCCACATGCTGTCTATTCCCATGGCAACTCACTATGCCTCGAGCAGCATCGTGATGCAGGCAGTCGGCCAACTCGGTCTCATTGCCATAACACTCGGTGCCACTCAGGGCAGGTTGCGAGGCATTGGCTCCTCCAAAGAAGTCCGTTTGGAAGGCCTCGCTGGCATAGCCCAGGCCCATCTGGCGACACAGGACATTGGCTTCGAGGAGGGACCAGCCATCGGCACAGACACTGCCCCAGCGACCGCCATCCAGGCTGACCTCCACCCTTCCCTCGTTCCGACTTCGGCCACCTCGCAGACGCACATACAAGCGGGATCGTGAGTGGATGGGATACTTGGGCAGATCCTCATCCCGGAGGATGGGCACAGGTAGGGGTATTAGGGCATTTTCCGGGGGATAACACACCACGCCCGCCGCCTCCCCAGGCTCACAGTCATTCTCGCCCCAGCCCTCAAAGTGGCAGTTGACCAGCTCTTGTTCGTGGCCCTCGCAGAAGAGGTTGTCCATCCAGAAGCGACGACGGGCGGCACCAAAGTAGCCACTTCTGGTGTACCGCCTCATCCCGGGAAAGCCCAATTGCCGGCACACGATGTGACCTTCGGCGGCATCCCACTCGTCATCGCAGACAGCACCCCATTTGCCATTGTGGAGGACTTCGATGTTGCCTGAATAGTAATTTATTTTTAAATAATATAAATATTTATAATTAAATCCTTTAGCTCACCTTCGTATTCATTGTCTCCTCCCACGAGACGTATGGCGCCCTCTTCCTTGTTCAGGACCTTGCTGTAGCGATGCACCAGCCGCTGCCTCTCCAGCCTGGCATCCTCCAGGGATCTATGCTGCACCACAGCCTCCGTGAGATAAAGGAGGAATATAGTTAACCAAAACTGTAGCCCTATCATAGCGAAGAGATCCTATTTATCTTTGACTGCCCGTCTCGACGTTCGCTCGAGAACTGAAGCTCCGAGCAAACAGAATCATTTAACTATGAACTATTACCGGCCAGATACAGATACAAAGATACAAAGATACATAGGTAGGTAGGTGGCTTGTTAGCTACATATTCAGATATATTCAGATATATATTGCGCTTGTTGCGCTTCAGAAGCTCGCTCAACTGACGTCATTGGGGCGCCTCCACGAGGGCGGAATCTCAACGATATATGTATTTATCCAAAAGCCAAAAGCCGAGAGTGAGCACTGGAGATACGATGTCGGATATAGTCAGAGAGCTGAATCTATTTCCCGCACGTATGCATGTCACTTAATGGGTTTTTCATTTTGAGGCAACACTGACATTGCTCCAATACACTACAGGAAAAAGCGGGGCTTTTTAAATTTAAATCTTTGAAATATTTATAAATAAATCAACTTATAAAGAGGTTTTAACCAAGGTTTCCATGAAAGTTAAAGTTTTAGTAGACCCCTACTTCATTTAAATTTCTCTCAGTGCTTTCCCAAGGCCGTCTCACAAATATTGCTCTATAAACAAATGCGAAAAGGAAGCAGTAACCCATCTAGTTTATCATCACAGCCATCAATAAACCATTATAAAATATTTCTCACACCCATTACAAACATTTAATGAGAGAGCTTTGTTTTGAACCCTGAACTGCTTCCCCACGCCCCATCCCCATCCCCTACCCCCGAATAAAATGCATTGCAAAATTCCAAAAATGGATATGAAAATATGGAAAACGAAGCCATAATTTCGTGTCTCTGACTGAACACGACCCACATGTGAATCTGATGTTTTCGGAATTTAACAGCAAAATAACATCGTCATCGTCATCGTTGGGGGAAGCCCATTAGTGTGTTTGGCATGCAGCCACTGGAAACGTTGCATGCCACATGGAAAAACATGAACTTGACACTGAAACCAATGCCAGGAAAACGCCACAATAAATTCAAGCAAAATAAAAGTTAAAACAAAGTAAAATAGTAAAACTAACAGCTCATGTGGGCAGCTCATTAGCAAAAGTGGCAGGCCGCATAATCGTAATTGGAAATCAAACTTGATTAGGTCAGCTACACAGAGAGCTAGATATAGTATAGATATAGTATAGTATATAGGGAAATCGAAAACGAAAACGAAATCGGTGGCCATTGAAGCGTGCCTCCCTCGCCATACATTTGCTGGATAGATTTTCAAGATCAATGTAGATCAAAACCCCGGTAATTGTCTATTCAGGTCTTTCATGCTGATGGATGAATGACAGCTCGTTGTTATGGTCGAGACATTGGGGCAGATTGATCAATTAAAGGTAATTTTCAAAGATAATTGGTAAATGTCAAGCTGGAAATTTAACTAGAATATGATAATCTATTACACCTATTATTTTGGTTAAAATATATTTTAGAAATATAATTAGAAATAGAAAAAAAAATATAAAAATAAAAATTATAAATAAATATTATAATTTAATACAATTCCACATAAATTAAACATTTTTATTGAGTAATAAACCTCAAGAATCTATTTAAATTCTTGATTTATCAAGTTCATTGTTCATTCTAGTTTTAATTACAAATTGCTGTGCCAGTCACGTTAGGCCACTTTTTTCCCCACTTCCACTATACATCCAATAAAAATCTAGAACCAATAAAAATCCATTTCTATCAATATTCACACCCACCATTCACTATATTCATTCCCATAACCCACACAGCAAATATGTTTATGCGGTCCAACATGTAAATATCTAGCTATATGGTGAGCGGCGGACTGCTGCACGAACCGATCATAAATATTGGCCAGGGGAAATTAATTGGATAAACGTTTTATGATATTGAATTATGATGGGGCAGACGGGGGCAGGGCAGCATCTCCCGAGATATTCCCACACAATTCAAAAGGGGAAAAGGCGCGAGGCGAACATTTTATGAGTGCGTAAATTCCGTTTCGATGGCCGCTTGCGGGGCTAAAAAGGGCATAAAGGACATGCCACATGCCGCATGGACACTGGAATCCTGCAGCAGCAACACCATCATGCACCAAGGTAATAAAATTCGATAGAAAATCGTGTAATAAAATCATTACACACACCAGAACCAGAGAACCAGAACCAAACCAGAGACAGAAACAGGACCAAGTCCGTTCAGCCTTTGCCAATCCCGGCACTAAAATCAAACGCAGCTCCTTGCGACTCCTGATCCTCTGCCAGTTACTCCTTCTGGGACATAAAAACGGCAACGTGAGGCGCGACAAGTCGCCTCCTTTTGGCCAACAATAAAATGGCAGAGCCCAGGAGGAGAGATGGAACAAAAAAAAAAGAGGAAAATAATTTGTGTGGGAGCTACCCAGCCCCCGGGGTATCCTGGCTGTATGCAGGCTGTTCTCCCAGAACGGATGAAAAGATAAAAAATGGTTAAGGGATATTGAAAGGCGGTAAATTGCTTTATTACTTAAGTGAGCCCAGAGATGATTAGGTTCGCGCTGCAGCTTGCCTTGTGGCGACTCATTAAAACGGAGTTTCGACTTGGGAAATTGCAAATGAGCGGAAAAAATGAATGGGAATAATAAGGAGAGTATATACAAGGGGCTGAGCTGGTAATATAATGGCTAAGCAACGGGGTTTTGTGCCTAGTTAAGAGTTAGTTTGGTTCCTGAGTTAGTGTGGCAGTAAATTAAGAGGTCTTAGCTGTGATTAGGTGGCTAAAATATAGATTTTGTAGGCTTAAATATGAAATATATATTTTGAATATTATTTTCTACAAAATATCTGTTAGTATATAAGCTTTTTTACTTACTTTTCTAAGGCTCTGCTGGCAATTATCAGCCAGAATTACACTCATAACTTAATTTAGAGCAAAGACAAGCAGCAGAGACCATTAAATCTTTTTATAATGATATCATACAGTCGTATCACACACAAGTATAAGGCAACAGAGCTGCTCATTTCGGACATTAATAAAATTGGATGACGCGCTGACAGCATAAATGTCACCCGAAAATGCTATTAAAACTAAATTATAGCCGGCATATAACCATGATTCATGGGCGGCAAGACCCCTGCCCCCTTTCTGGCGAAAAGAAATCGTAAAAAATATAAAATGCCAAATTTGTAGCTAGCTTATGGCAGAAAAAGAACAAAAAAAGATTATTAATTCTTAATAAGAAGGCGGAGAATGCAAAGCAAAGGGAGAAATAAAAACTGAAATTGTATAAAAAATGTGGCAAGTGGGGCGTGTGTCTATGGCTGCCTTGAAAATGTGCCAAAAAACGTAGAAAAAAAGAAAAACAAGCTCTCACAATCAGTGAATGCCCTGGCTGGGTATACCCTTTTTTCATGCGAATTCCAATGGATTTTTCTTTTGGAAACAGAAATAATAAAATTAAAATGCGCCTTTTGCCTTGCCTCGAACTCAGTCAGTTGGGCACGAAAAAAAGAACACACAGAGTCCAAAGCAATAAAAATAATAATGAAATCAAAGGAATAAAAACAACTGAGAGACAGGGACTCACAATGGGGCCAGACTCCTCTAGTCGCAGGACATTGGGAAAATTGCTGCTCGCTTCTCGTGGCGAATCATAATGAGCTTTGCGAACACATTTCGTTGGCTGAATAGGAAATTATTTCATTGTCTGGGTAACCTAAAAAAAATATATATAAACTCTACAGGCTTTAAAATTACAAATTAACTTGCTTAAAGTATTTAAAGCTACCCAGAAATATTGAAATACTTCCAGGGAATTGTAAAAATGATTTATTGAAGCGTTCAAATACGTTGGCACTTCCTGGCAAGCTGGCGACAGTTTATGGCCAATTGAATGGCCAGCACTCGATATCACAGCAAACGTGCTTTTTGATATATTGTATTCCCCTAACAGGTGGCCTTTCCGGTCTTCAATTTCCTTCAATTTCCGCTTTTAAGCAATTTATGAGGTATGGTAAATCAATTTAATAATATGGATATGCCTTTAAAGCGAATAAACTCAGTTTCTAAATATTTCTAGACTTATTCAATATTTTCTTAAGATCTCTCACATCTTTTCTCTGGCAAATAAAATACCAGAAGCAAATATTGCAAGTCGTAAGTCCCAAGTCGACCCGTCCTACTGTATCATTTTATTTTATTTTAATTTCGTCTTGGCCTCCCCCTAAGGCTTGGTCCTTGCCAAGGATTTGCAAGTCGAAGTTTTAGCTTATTTTGCTGTCTGTCAGCTCAGACAACGTGTGCAAATATTTATCTTGGGATTTAATATGAAGCTAGCTGCTTTTTTTACTTACTTACTTAGGCCCAGAGTAAAAAATCAATTAATGTTTTTCCCTTCCTACTAATTGAATTGGCCCAAGTCTAGTAAAAATAATAAATAAATCCAGAGCTCCATTGTTCCGAGACGGCACACATCTGCTCGATATCATTGGAATTTGTCGCCGTGCAGACACTAAATGAATTATGTAACATGTCTAGCCATTTAGTGCCATAATTCAAAGCAATCTATGCCGCCAGACAACACACATGTAGAGAGTCCTACGCCCATAAAAAAAAGGTAGGGCGTGGCAGGGCTTTATGGCTGCAGCCCAAATTGCACGCAGTCCAGACAAATTGCATTTGCATCGCGTAATTGGAAAATGTCGCCTATGGATGGGAAAAAAATAAGAGAAAATGATTGAAAAACTATAATTTGTATGGGAGGTTTATAAGTGATGAATCTAAATGGAATTTGCGCATTTAAAATAAACAATTTACTTTTACTACAAAAATATAAAAGTCCCTCAACAGATAGTTGCTTAGATTAAGGCGTCATTATTTTCACTTTCCTTGTTTATTTTTGAACCCTTCCAAATTCCAAACTATTCTTTGGACGTGGAACCCCTAAAAAACGGACTAATGCCCGTGGCAGTGAAACTTGTGGAGGCCTTGACCCTGGTCACCATCATGGGGGTGATCCTGTGCATCGGCCTCAGCGTGGTTATGGCCCAGCACACCATCAGCATGATTGTAACGTTTCTGCAGGTAATTTTATCTTCCAAAAGAGTGCAGAATTTTAATTTGAAAATTTTAAAAGCCCGCTGCGAATATAGCCAATGTGGCTTTGGTAGTGACGGAGAAAATCCTGGTGTCCATGCTGCTTGGCATCCTGACACTGACTAATGTGGTGCTAAAAGCCTTGGCCGCGGCTGCATAAAAGGATCATTATGTTGTCTGAATCGAAAATTATCAGTATATGTACGTGGTTTCTGTCTGACCCAGGAAGGAAAAGGAAAACCGGCGGCGGCATCGCTCTCTTTACTAATATTCAATCAAACAATTTAACGCCCCAATAAACATTTCTAACCTGCGGCTGGCCCAAAAATAAAATAAAAACCGAAACTCGCTCAATTGCACCAAATTTGCGCCTGGCCAGAAAGGAGGAGCACAAAAAAATATATATATTTTTACCACAAAAGCCAATTTGGGGCCGCGCGAGTTTCAACTGCGCTCGAGGATGAACATCGCTTTTGAAGCTGCCTTTTAAATACACTTTCCAAGGGGTTAATTTAAATTTTTATTTATTTTTTGGTTTATATTTCTCACTGAAAATGTACTTGAAATGTGCCTTTTAAGGGAAATTTTAAGGCATTCAAATAAACAGTAAATAAATTACTTTAAATAAATAAATTAAAGCCATGTTTGGCTGCCAAACTTGGTTATTCTGAAAATCTTATGAAAAGCTTGACAGATATTTATCTCTAACAAAACGTTGAAATATCGAATATTTCTATAAATTTATTAATCTAAATAAGATTTATAAATATACACATAATAAGTACTTAATTTAAGATCATTTCCTTGGTCGTTTTTAGTTTAAAGTTAAAGCCTTAACACCTTTTGCCAGCTGTTTATTCTATTATTTAGTTATTTATCAATGTTTAAAGCCCGGTCTGGGTGTGGGTCTTGGGGATCTCCTTGGCCCGGGTCCAATCCCAATGGGGGAGGCACGCACAGCGGAAAAGAGCCCCAAACCAGACACAAGTGTAGGTGTCTGCTGTGGCTGTATATTTTTTTTGTTTTTTGATTTAGTGGCAATTTCGTGGAGCAGAAATTGCCGAGTGCCCCGGGGGTAGACTTGAAAACAAGCAGATTACAGGCGGAAATTGAGGCGAGAGAGTGGAGAAGCTAACAAGTCCAACTGGAGCTCAGAGAAATCGGGCAGTAAGTACCCAACAGATCATTCATTACCCTCCAAGATCAGACGATACCAATCGGGTATGAAGCTGAGCCGTTGGCCAGAGCCTTTGTTCCAATAAATGCACCGCTTCTGGGCCACATAATTGAACTCGTAGATGGTGCTAGGGTCGTTCACGTTCTTCATGTGCTCTCGGACTTGACCCAGGAACTGCGAGAGAAACTGCTGGCAAAAGTCCGCTGACCAATTGTCTTTCTATTATAAAATGATTTAAAAACTTACGATTATTTTCCTAGTTAAAGATTTTTAAGCTCACCGAATCCCTGCACAACTTTTCACAGGATATTGGCTCCAGGCTCTGCACGCGACCATAGGGATCGGCCAGGGCCAACATAAAGTTCTTGGCACCCTTCAGTTGACCCTCTGTCCACCATTTGAGCGCCTCCTCCGGGCTGTACAACTCGGTGAAGAGTCCGCCATCCATGCGACGGAGTTTCTCTCCCAATTTGCACTCCAAAAACATTAATTCCAGGATTTTAGAATGCGAGGGACTATAAAAATTATATAGATTTATATTTAATATTAATAATTAATTAAAATAAATGAAACTTACGCTTCTGAGCTCTCAAAGACGGCTCCATTAATGGGTGCAGAATATATAACCGATAAATCGTTCAGGCGACAATTTAAAATATAATTAAACTCGGAGCACTCTTCGGGAGAGCCCTCGGCCTGGGTCTCGTTGAAAGCTTTAAGAAAAGGTGGAAAAATAAATATAATAATAAATATCATATGTAAGATTTTTCACACCTTTGTAAACCTGATGCTTCAGCATGGTCTCCATGGCGGACCTCCTCATCCGATCTTCCGTCCAGGGCTGCTCGTCGGGATTCTCCAGGCACAGATACACAGTGTCCCTGTAGTTAATGGCCAATATAAGCCAGTTCTCATTTGGCCTAAAGGGCGTACACATCAGGGTCTGGAGCAGCTCCAACTGGCACACAAGGGGGGCCCTAACCCGCCAGCCGTGGCTGCCCTTGTTACCAAAGGGACACAGCAGCTCGAAACTATTGTCGCAGATGCCGTACAGCAGATTATCCAAGTATTCGTCGTAGAAGTGATTCGACGTCTTTCTGTAGGAACACTTCAGGGGTGCGCTGAGGTACAGGGGAAAGGCCTTCGGCTTGGGGTAATACAGCGATCTCAACTGGCTGGCATTGCCTTGATAGAAGCGTTCCGGCGACACACTAAAGTAGGCCAGAGGCTTTTCCAGCTCGATTAATACCTTTACTTTCTGGGCGCACTTCTTGTACTCCTCCAGGTTTAGGAAAAGTTCATTCGAGGAATCCATTTGTATTTTTATTTGATTTTTTCTTGTAGAAATTCGTCGTTAGATATTCTTTCCAAAAGTGAAATTAGCTGTGTCATTCAGGAAAAATTTCTCGTCAAGGGTTGCCTAAGTAACTGGCAGATATTGTCAGCAGTTCTCCTAGAGTTGTGTCCTTAAGGGTAACCTCTTAAGACTGTCATTTTTAAACCTTTTAAAACCTTTAAAAACAATAATAAAAACAAACAAAAACTAAATTTCAGTGACCAAAAAAGACTTTATTTAAAATTCATGGCTGAAAGATAATGAAGTTAAGGATGAGCTCCTCTTTAAACCAACTTATTGGCCTCCGCCACCTCTGATTCCTCGGCTGCTCCTGCCTCTGGAGTGGTGTTCTCCTCTGCCGGCTCTGTGGAGCTACTCTCAGGAGCCTCTGCTGGCTGCGCACAAGAGCAAGCATCCCTGGTGTTCTCCTCGATCCACTGGTTAAAGTTGCTCACCCGCGTATACACACCCGGGGCATTGGGCTTGGCACAGCCCTCGCCCCACGACACAATGCCTGCTAGTTGGTAAGCCTCGCCCGAGCCCAGGACATGCATGGGTCCACCACTGTCGCCCTGGCAGGAATCCTTGCCGCCCTGCTCCACATAGCCGGCACAGATCATGTTGTCGGTGATCTTGGCTTCACCATAGTTGCTCTCCCGGCACTCCTGCTGGCTGAGAATGGGAACCTCCACCTCCTGGAGGGTATCGGAGACGGGGCCGCCCTCGCTCAAGGCTCCCCAGCCAGTGACCACGGCCGTTTGGCCGGCATAGCTTTCGCTGGGTATTGGCAGGCACACGGGATGCATGTCGATGCCCAGACGCACGGGCTCGTTGAAGCGGATCAAGGCGATGTCGCTGTCAAAGTTGCGGGTGCTGTAATTGGGATGAATCAGGACCCGGGCCACGCGTCTGTCCACGATCTTCACATTGCTATCCTGACGATTGTGCTCCAGCAAGCGGACGGTGATGAGGCGATGATAGAAACCATTCACACAATGGGCGGCGGTCAGGGCATACTGGTCGTTCACCAGGGAGGCGCCGCAGTAGAAGTTGCCGAACCACATGAGCATGATCATCCAGGGATACTCGTGGACCTCCGTCTCTTGGCCGCCGACGATGCGGTGGCGGGTATTGACGCTGCCGCAGGAGCACTCACTGCACTCCCTCTTGGCCGGGGAACTCCATTCCGCTGGCACCTCTGGTCCTAGGATAGACTGGATCCAGTCCAAGAAGCTGCTTTGCCTTAGCTGGGCCAAGGAGTCGAGGATCCTCTCGGGCTCCGAGACGCCACGCAAAGAGGGCGTGGCCCAGGACAACCTCAAGGCAGCCAAGAGGAAAATCAGTACAGAAAAATAACCCATGATGATGATGAACTAGCCTGGCCAACTGGCAATTGGCAACTGACCAAAGGCATCCTGGCCAAGACCAAGAACTAGCTTCAAAAAAAGAACTGGCCAGACCAGAATTCTAAAGAGAAACCGGCTCCTGGAAGAGGTTAGCGCACTTTGTGGCAACTTTTCTTTTAATCAATAAATATATATAAAACAGCTTGAGAATAGGAAGGTTTATACTCTGCCGAAGGTTTCCTCAGTTCTAGCTGGGCTTTTGTTTGTCTTGATTTTAAGGAAACATATCCCTAGAAAGTGCAAAGTTATTTTCAGGGAAAATAGTTTGTTTCTGGGGATATGGTTTGGGTTTTTACTTTTAGAGAGGAAATAATAAGTTTTTTGTTAGGAAAACTTATCTTTCAAAACGGGAATTGGAAATTGAGTTTGAGATTCCCCTGATTCCACCTTCATTGAGAGTATTCTTTTTGCAACTACTTAAGGTTACAGAAATATCTAGACTGCTCTCTCTTTCTACTTGATCTTCTTGGTCTCCTGCTGGCAGAGGCAAGCCTGTTTGGTGAGGTTCTTGATCCAAGTTCCATAGCGATTCACTCGGGCATAGACGCCGGGATAACCGGCCTTGGCACAGCCCTCGCCCCATGAGACCACGCCGGCGATTTGATGCTCTCGCGTGCCGCTGGCTACGATGTGGAGTGGGCCACCGCTATCACCCTGGCAGGAGTCCTTGCCGCCTTCGTCATAGCCACCGCAGAGCATGTTGTCCGTGATCTTGTTGCCATAGCGACTCTTGCGGCATTCGTCCTGGGAGAGGATGGGGACTTGAACCTCCTGGAAAAAGGGGAAAATATAAGTTTGGTAAGTAAATTCCTATAATTCCCAAGTGGTTTTAATTAACCTGCAGCGTATCCGATGTTGGTCCTCCAACTTTCAGGGCTCCCCAGCCTGTGACAATACCGTTCTCCCCCTTGAAACTCCTGCCCGGCGTGGGCATGCATACAGGATGCAGAACTTCATTGAACTCCACCGGCTCGTCCAGCTTAATGATGGCTATGTCGTTGTCATAGTTCCTGGCATTGTACTTTGGATGCGTGATCACCTCGGCCACCTTGCGGTCTATCTTCTGCATGTGCGACATCTTGCGGTCATGTTCCAGCAGCCTCACCGAGATCCTTTCCTTGCGGAAACCATACACACAGTGGGAGGCGGTGAGGAGGAACTGGTCATTGAGCAGAGAGGCGGCACAGTAGAACCTGCCGCCGTAGAGGAGCATGGCCACCCAGGGATACTGATGCACCTCTGTCTCCTGGCCACCAACTATCCGTTTCTGGATGTTGGCTATGCCGCAGACGCAGTCGCGGCACTTCCTCGGCGGGTCCAGAGTGGGCGGAGCAGGGGTGGTGGCCCTCCTGGTGGTCGTTGTACTCGACGATGGAGCCGGCGTAGTGGTTGAGGTGGTGCTCACTGAGGGCTCTGGCAACGGGGAGCTACTACTCAGGGTGGCCACAGTGGCATTTTCCGAGTCGGAGCTACCAGGACGCTGGGGTAGCAGCGACAGAACCCACTGGATGAAGGTGTTCTGGGATTGCTTCAGCAGGGGATTCGCTGTGGTCTCCGAGGCGGGCAGGCTCTGATCTTGGCCCACAGCCAGGCCGATGATCAGCAGGCACAACCATATGATGGTGGTGGTGGTGGTGGCTCCTCGTCGACTCATTTTGGACTAGACTTTTTCCGGCTTTCTCCACAGCGACACCACCGATGAGCGTGGCTCTCGGCGAACTGATCGGCCAGCCGCTTGGCCAGCATTTGAAAGCGGCATTTCACCCAAAAAAAAAAAGAAAGAAACAAAAAAAAGTGGTTCTGGCCGGTGGCACGTCCACTTTGCCAATCCGATTTACACTGGAAGAAAAGTAGAGTAAATGGGGTTAAAATAAATAGATCAAATGTAAGTGTAATAAAAATAACTCTAGTTAAAATAATTCTACTGAAAAAGTAACTCTAAAAATAAGAAATTAACAAGCCTTTTTATGTGATATTTTGAACACTAAAAAATCTATTAAAGTTCCTATATAAAATCTTACAATATTCAAATTTGTTTTCTATATATTTTATCTATTTTTTTCAGTGCACTGACACACTCCCCTTTGGATTTGCATTCGGTATTCTGCGCATGCGTGGGCGCCTTAGGGCATCCGCAGCTCACTCAGCACACAGCACAACGCACTTTACACACACTCTACACACCACACACACTCTCGACACACCACACACATATTCTACACACACACATACACTTCTTACAATCCAACGATTGACCATGATACTTCACTTGATTCGCTGGCAAACAAAACAAAACCAAAAATCGGAGCCACTCAGCCACAAAAGTTGGCCTTTTTTTTTGCGCTGAAGCCACTGAAGTAGCGAAAGTTTTTTTCTCGCTTCAAAACTTATTGAAATTTGTTTTTTGTTGTATTTTTTTTTATTTTTGCTTTTCTGATTCGCTTCTATCCCACTTCGATCGCCACTCGACGACGCATCGTAATTTTACTTTCTTTTGATTTATATTATTTGGGGCTACTTTTTGGCGGCTTTTTTGTGGGTCTTTCTGTTGGTTAAGGTTTTGTTGTTTGTGTTTTTTTCTTTTTTATTTTTTGTATTTTTTTTTAACAGTAATGGAAACAAGGCTGATGACAACCACAATAAATTGTGTGGCACTGTTTACATTTACAACGTTTACGTGGTGGGATTTGGGTTTGATTTTTTGGGTTTGGGGGCTTGTTATACAGGGTGTTTGTACTTTGATTAAAGAACACAAATTTCAAATAAATTTTTCATTAATAATATAAATAAAATTTATAAAAATGTATATTAATTTATTAACTTTTTTATACCAAAAACGAACCAAGCTCATAAACCCTCAGAGAAACCCATGAAGCTGTCTGAAGTTGCAGAGTTTAACGAGTCAGGGACCACATACTCCTCCTCCATCCCAACCATAACCATTCGCACGTGTCCCGGCGAGTCGTGAGTCATATTAAGTAGCCACATCCTCTACTTGATCATTAAAGGCAAACTTGCGAGGCTGCGGAGGCGGCGCCGTTGCGCCTGCGCCATTCGGCTGACCGACAATTGATGGATGCCCTGAATGGTTGTTAAAGAAATATTAAAAAAAAAAAAGGGTAGAGTTTAGAGGGTCATTAGTATGCACACACATAGCACTTGGCATATTAATTGTCCGCGTAATGTTGCAAGCAGATGCAGATGCAGATGACGAGTTACATGAAGTCACCTCCAGTTGGGCACCGGAAGGAGGTCTTCTAGCTGATGATGATGAGGAACTAATGCCAGCACGTCGCAATCTGGGCAAAGGTGATGCTCATTTAGACGGTTTTAGAAAAATTTCTTTGGGTTTCTTTAATGTATATTAATTTAAAAATTAGATAAATAATTTTAAATCATAGAAAATGTATTTTTAATCATAGAAAATGTATTTTAAATCATAGAAAATGTATTTGAATTAAATATATAAAGTATTTAAATGCATTAGTTAGTCTTAAATAAGTTGGTGATGTATTAAGTGAGCATTCTAAATTGTTTTAAAAATACTTTTAAGGTCTGTAGATTTTCTTCTATTTTTCTATAATTTTTTATGAATCTTTATTAGAGTTTTTAATAGATTTAACTACATTTTAACAATCTACATTCTTTTTAAAAGTTTTTAATATTAAGGTAACATGCCAAAATATTTTAAAAATATTTTCCAACAACTTTCTATATATTTTAAATGCTATTTCTATTTCTTTTTAATATTTTAAATTCCTTTAAAAATGTTTTAAGGTGCTGCAAATTTTCTACGTTTTTTCCTACAACTCTTACCTTACTTTTAATTGGTTTTTTAGCCCTCTTTAGTTAACTTTTACCATTTTATTTAAACAAGTAAATGCCCCACATCACTGGTGGGCATGTGAGCCCATCAAAGACCGCATCCGATCCAGGGCCCAACCGCAGAGCACGCAGTTAAAACAAAGTGCCATTTGCATAATGCCCGGCTAGACAAAACCGAATGGAAAATACTGGAAAAAAACCAATGCTCTTGGCATGTGTGAGTAGTACATCTATGGCCAGATGGGAGTGGGTTTATTTACGAGCCTGGACCTGGACCTGCACTTGGCGACGCAATTATGCAAGAGCCACTCTCCATGCCGCCACGGAGGAAAAACGTGACCACCAACGGAGCGACAGAGTGACTGACTGCGTCCTCATCCTCTGACTCTGACTCTGCTGTTGGGGAAAATATGTTAATTGGCATTGTAATATGCACATTAGATGTTGCCAACTACTAAGCGCTCATTAAACAAGCCAGCCCAGGCCCAGGCTCGGCCAATTACTGCCGCAGGTAAAGTCGCCAAGGAGGGCCGGACAGGTGATAAATTGAGGGAATCGGAATTGATTATGAAACCAGATTGAAGGCGCCATATTAGTTGTATCTTTGTGAATTAATTGCACTTAATTGGGGAGTGGAAAAGGAAGGTAGGAAAGGGTTTATTAAGATTTAAATTGAATAAAGTTATTCTAGAATATTAAGAGTTTGCAAGTACTCCACAATTTCTTTTAAGATTTTTCTGTGTAATTTTAATTTGAGTTTTTGCTTTTAGAGCAGGCTCTGCCCCTTTTCTTTGACACCTGTCACCTGTTTCATACAACCCAAAAAACCTAAAATCATCAGTTAACCATCACTCGTTCTATAAACCAGACCTAAATGGAATAGTTCTATGTTTTTCTCGCATTTCTCCCGTTCTAAATTTTCAAGTGTTTGTGATTCCAAAATTGTTTTTGTGTATTCGTTGTCTTAAAGCAAAAGTAAGTTTTTTTTAAATAAAATTCCCTAAAACTGTAGAAGTTAAGCCTCTACCAATTGCAGATGTTTCCCTATAAACCCAACATTTTGGCCAAAACCAACGAAGGATCTCCAGAGGAGAGCTTCAACGGAGATCAATTAACAGCTACTCTTCCTTGTGGCTGTTGCGGCCCCCAGCAGGAGATTCAAGGAAATGTGAGAAAAACATAAACTAAGTTAACTTTGAAAAAGAAAACATGGCCAGTACAAAGATCGTTTCTGGTCATATCAAAAAGAAATACAGATACATTTCATTTAGTTACTTGGACTCCTTAAAACACCAAAAGGATTCCTATTACTTGGACTCTAAATATGCTTGCAGGATTTACTCGGATTCTCATTAACTAGGCTGTTTACTCGGATTTTCCTCTAATTCAAGGACTTGACTTCACTCGCCACATGTACATATATAAGTTGCAGATAGTTGGGAATATTCCAGTCACCAACAAGAAAATATATTATATTCTATATTGCCCGTATGAATTTACAACTACGATAACTGACCTTTCAAATGGATTTCAGAACTTTATGATTATTAGTTGAATTATTATTAAAATAGCCATTGCCTCACAGTTTAATTGTTTATAATTTTGATAATCCTGGGGAGGGGAAAAGCACTTCTCAGAGTGAAACTATAGATCAAAAGGTCTGGCAGAAATTTCCTAGAAAATCGAACTGCAACTTGGTCACAGTTAAGGATAAAGGAATGGCTCTGGTTCCCTATTAAATAGCTTTAAATCCAAGCCCTTACTAATTAACATTTATGTGTTTTCCCCAAACCATCTCTAAATTTCAGTTGTGTCTTTAAGGTTGTTTTTAATTCCCTACAGTAAAAAAAAACCACAAAAAACAATTACAAAATTGTTGGGCAATGGCTGGCGGGCTGACACATGGCCCCTGACCCCCTTGACCAGCGGCAACAACGAGCACATGAAAATGGAAAATGGAAAATTTTTCACAGACAGTTGGGTGCGTGTAAAAAATTTCACTTTTGATTTATGCGCGACGCGTGGAAAGGTGTTGCCCGGATAACTCTGTTTGCCTTTTACATTTTTGTATCTCTTTTTTTTTGGGGGGGGGGGGAGAGAACCTGGGAGCAATAATAAAATTGATGGAACGGATAGAAGTGGATATTGCAACATATTTGCATAGACAACCATTAGGACAACGAGCACCATTCAGCCAGTGAGCCACTCAGCCATGAATGTGGCTATTACACCGAATAGATTATGTTTTGCTATGCACGTTGGCCGTTGGCTGTCATAAAATTTTATCTACCAAGTTAATTAAACCGGCAGTTAGCCGGGAACTATCCTATCCCAGCCGGGCTCCTGTTCATTTGCAGTTGAAAATTTAATTAGTTATTCCATTTGCGCGGCAGCCAAAGAGAGAGAACGTTTCATTTTCCTACCAACCACTTACCTTTCCTTGCCAGCATGAAAAAGTGAAGGTGCAAAATCCTAAAAAAAATGTCTGATGGTTTCCTTTGGATCAAGAGAGTTTCCACACCTCGGCCGGGGGGAAAATCACCAGCAGAATCGCATCAAGACTCACGCAAAGGCAATGGCAAGCGTCTCAAGTTGCCAGGCACGCGATGCCACATTTTTTTTGAGGTGAACCCACTACGATTATGACCTGTACTTGTTGAAAGAGGTTTCCACAACAACAAAAAGTACAACAAAAAACAGCTTAAAAATGTGTAATGATTTTTTCGGGCATGCTCAACATACTTGCAATAATTTGCATGCAATTCTCGAGCGGCATGCAATGGTTGCTTGGCACGCAAGGCCTTATAATGGATTAATTACAGGGTAATGCGATTCCCGAAACGTCAGAAATTGAGCTTTGCTTTTTATATTATTTTTTAATAAAAGAAAAATTAATAAAAATACAGAAAAGATTCCCTTAAAAATTAATAGGTTTATTTAACGCGAATGTTTGCTAAACCTTTACTATAATTTACAATGCCTCTAAGTACTTCCAACTTACCAACCAATTAGCCTTCCCAAAAGCCTTACATACTTAGCCACTTTCGAGCGCTTGTTTGGCCAACATAAAACCTCCAGAAGGGCCCCAATTTCAACCTTGAAAATGGGTATATTTATTTTTTAAATGCTCTTGTAACCCCCAGACGTTGACCATTCCCAATAAAATTAAATTCGTATGCTGGCGACAGGTGATTCAGATTTTCGACTTTGGGAACTTGCCCTCGTTTTCACCGATTGCATATTTTATGCTTCCCATAACGACTCATTAATTCTATGGGAATGGAGTCGTAAACAAGGCCGTCAAAACTGACCCGTTATTACACGAAATGCGGGAGAGAGGAATATAAATAAATCGGTGCCATAAAAGCCATGTTTGTTGACATATTTAAATGATGTAAAAATTGAATAATAAAACGAACCAAAATGACCAATAATCCATAAAGAGAATCGGTGATCAAGAAGAGCAAAGTGGCTTATTAATATGGGTACCTAATAAGCTAAGAAATTAGTTTATATTTTATGTGAGATGTTAGATTTAACTCTGATTTAATTTTAATACAAAGGTTAGCTGTGTAATTTTATTTTAATTAAACTTAAAGCTGAAGAAAGATATACACTTTTGTAAAAGAAACTAAGAACAGCACAAGTTATTTTAGGTTTACTTACGTACTTAGAAAGTCTATATAAACACGTAATGCATATAGATTTATAGCTCAAAATCCATTATTAATGCTTACTCAATTATCAATTATAATTCAAGCTTCATTACAGCCAAGTCCTGCATTTAATTGGATTTCTCCGACAGAGGCTGGAATATACACAAATCTCCGGAGGCGTTAAATCTATATATTCATTCCATTGTAATTGAAATAATCATACGAAAATTTGTCTAATTTGTGGTCTTGTTCCCTACATAATTTAGGCTACCAGACGGAATCTCTGTCCGCCCAGTCAAGCGGCCATTTGCTGGTTCCATGCGCATTTTCTTCATCAATGATTAATTGTTTTGACAATGTTGCAGCCATGTACCAGGCTCTCCCTCTCCCTCTTGTCTGGACCTGGTTCTGGTCCTGGCCCTGCTCTCTGGTCTCTGGTTCTCGATGTGGTGAAATATTCCGCGTGGCCTCCGTCGCTGGTCCATGTCACATTTGTGGCCTGGCACTGACGAATGTCCCCAAATTGATGTATGATTTTGGCAGCGATGCCAAAAACCTGCACCAACCGCCTGGGCAGTCGGTCTCTCCAGTTCTCCCTGCCCTCTCTTCTGGGGAAGATTTAGTGCAGGGCTTTGGCTTTTGTGGAGCATTTTTGGTCAGATATGATATATCTCTCTGCTGAGTAAAGTTGCAGCGTGGAGTTTATAGTGCAGGGATTATTGATTTTTGAAAAGTAAGGGCTTTAAACGAAACTAGAACTATCCCTTAACCCCAAACAAATGTCACCCACAGGTACTAGTTTGATTTCCTTTCACACTTTTCCCTTCTGTTTTCCCTTAGTTAAATCTGCCTTGGAACAATTTCCTTTTAAATTAAACTTAAAAATAAACAAACTGAACCGAGCCTGGGGGCTGGAAAACAGTTTAGCTTTGGTGAAAGTCGTAAAACTTTCACTTGACCCTTGTCAAGCAGCTGGAGGGTGAAGGTATCGGGTTCGAGTGTTGTAATCAACAGCAAAATTGGCACCAGTCAACCGAACTCCTCCCCGGAAATACATTCTTACTACCTCCTCCCACACACCCCCCTTTATCTGTGTCAGTGTCAGCATCGTTTACGCTTAACTTCCTGCAGGATCTCTGTGTTTTTCGGGTAGGGGTGGCTAGCCTTGACCAACTGCCCTGAGTCAGAGGATTGTTCTGGCTCTCTGCTGTCGCTGATAAGTCGCCAGGTTCAATAAATCGTCGCCTTAACCAAAAAATACATGTATATAATATATTTAGTTGGTTGTTAGATAGTTGCAGTCACCGGGAATCCCCCATTATGAATCGGTGGAAATCCAAACATATGACCCCATGTAATCGTTGGCCATTTACTTTATCATTTAGCAACATAAATTAGGAACTAAACGGTTCAACTAAATGCAGACTAACGTGCGTGTTTTGCATTTCATTAAATTATGCCAGTGCACAGGGGGAAATTGTGGGTGAGTTTATGTTGTGGAGAGTAGAAGTTGGAGTGCAAATAAAGCTATTACATAACTAAATTATAGCTGTATTATTTTTAAAATATATTCTTAATATTTTTATAATATATTTTTTATCTCAAATAATTTTCTCTCTGCTCTAAAGGGAAATGCTAATTAAGTGGAATGCAGAGTTGGCGCCACATGCCAAATATTTGCCACAGCTGACACCAGTGGGGGTCACTGGGAGTACGTGCTGGTTAATTAAGCGGCAATCCAAATGCATTACATGTCCTTGCCGCCCAGGTGCCATATCTATTAGGGAGAGGGAGAGAAAGGACCAACTCAAGCTGGAACAATTTACGTGACAAATAACTGAAATTGAAATGCATTAAAGAACCTTCTTGTCCCTTTAAGTCATTTGTGAACTCCATTGTGCGACTTTACACACCTCGACAGGTATCTGGCGAGATCCTACCTATCCGTTCTGAGGTTTATATACCGTCCAATGACATTCAACAAGGACAGTTACGCTTCAGAATTTACAAAATTTTTTTACCATTTGACAATTCCATAGACTCTGCAGATCAAATATGCACTGTCCTGTCCAACTAACACAATTTTTCACACCTCCTGGGCAGTTCTTATCCTTATTTATAAAATATATACATACTTGGTACATGTATCCACCAATGACCGGGTCACTAGAGTGGCAAAAAATGTAGACATTTTCTTTAGAGCAAGTCATGCATTCCATTTCCTATTTACATTTATCTAACTCTCGCCAAAAAAAAAAAAGAACTAGAAGCTATCTTTGGGAAGCCGAAGTGTGTATACCCTTCAAATTATTTAAAAATAGGAGAAAAATTCTTTAATTTCACTTTAGAAAGATTTTTTGCCCTAGTTTTTATTATCAAGGTTATCAAGTCGGTATATTTAATTTAAAATTTCTGAAAATAAATATTTTTATTTAATTTTAAAACCGATTAACGTGGCTAGATTGAATCGCCTGTTAATGCTGATCCAGAATATATATGACTTATGGGGCCTGAAATGACTTCTTCTATTTGTTAACAAACTTCTTACTTACTCTACCAAAAATAGAAAAAAATTTGTAAAGGCAAAGAAACGGATTTAATGGAAAACGATGATGCCCCAGGGTTGTTGGCCCCGTCGCTGCGGCGCCTGGCAACCCTGGTCGGCGCCAAACACCCAAAATTCCGCTCCGCATTGCGTTGCGTCCGTTTTTATTGCATGTGATGGCTTAATTTATTTGTGTATATATATTTAAAACAAAAAAAAAAATAGTGTTTACAGGGTAGACGAAGGTATATGCGAGTTTATTTAAATGTTTATATTGTTATAGAATTATATAAAGTATTTTCAAAAATTATTTTTAACTAAATCAGCTATAAAATAATCTTATTTGGTTCCAAATAAATTAATAATCCTTAATTATATTGCAAACTGTTAACATCTATATAAATATTCAAGTAAACTTTATTTCCAGGACATTAAAATCATCATCAAATCATCATTAAAATCAATCATATCTCCTAGTCTGAGCCTTTTTTGTGGCCTTTTTTATTCGTTTTCGGCTTGGTTCTCTTTGGGAGCTGACCAAATGGTGCCAACTAGACGCGATGCGCCAGAAACTGTTAAACGTTTGCCAACTTCAATGTGGCATTTTCCGGATAACGCTGCGTATGCGTGATTTGTTTTTAAGTCCGAAAAGCTAATATACCGAAAAAGATGGCACAAACTAAATCAAATAAACCAATTAAAAATCAAATAATGCTAAAAGGAGTGCCAAATATTAAACAATTTAAATAATTCCAAAGTATCTAGCATTTGTTTGGATTTATTTAAATTTCAATGCACTTGCAGTGCTCAACAAAAAAAAACTGTAACGAATCCACGTAACCATAAATCATTCAACTTAAATCCCTGTAACAAATTCGTATGCACGCAAATCAATTGTTCAATTGTTTTCCCGAAAAGGAAAATAAATAAAATATAAGCCCAATGCTGTTAGGGATACCACGGCAGGATATGGGTGAGCTGGCGTGGAGGGGAAGGACATAGCGCGTAGGGACAACAAACAAGTTGGCGGCCATAAATAAATATCGCATAAGCCCAGAGACCAACATAGAATATAAATTTTCACTCTGCCAGTCCCCCTGCCCTACCCCTCTGTGTCTCTTTGTAATACAATCAACTTAATTTTGTAAAAATTCAATTTAAATAATGCCGCGTGGATCTATATAAAAAAAAATATATATATTTTCCTGCGAATATTTATCTTTAGTTGTGTTTCTGTGGCTGTGCGAATTCAATTGTCTGGATTTAGTTTTTAAACGACAGATGGTGGCTGTTTTAAAAGGGTCTTAGGTTTTTAGTACGGGAAAAGTGCTTTAAAAAATTGTATAAAAATATTTTAAAGGACTCCAAGAATTAGTTATATGCCTAAATATTACTTTATTTATTTAAACATATTTAATTCCCTTATAATTATAGTTTTTTATTCCCTTTTTAGTGCCTCTTCCTTCTCATAAAATTTCCTCATTTAATTGTCCCCTTAAAAATTTTTTAAATTAATGCTCTGGCTATAATTAAATTGAATTTACTGCTTGAATAATTTTAATTTCCTTCGGCCACGATGCGCGTCCAGCGCCAAAACTAATAAGGCGCCAGAGACACGTACACGTACACCTCCTGAAGATGACGAGTGGGATTCCCAAATACTATATATGTACACCGTATATATATATAATCATGTTGCACCGTCAAATCTGCTGTCTGTCTTCTCCTTCTGCCACACATGTGTTGCAATCTCCTCGTGCCAGTTGGGGCAGAAGCGAACAAGTGCTGCGGAAATTACATTGAATGGGGGAATATTGTGTACTTTAAGTCAGGCGTTTATATTTATTTGGAGTGCTGAATGGATTTAATTATTTCATTTGAATTATTTAAGTCTTGGGTTTATTTATTAAAGGACTTAAAAAGCTTTTAACTGAGGTTTAGTTCCGAGCTTATTTTATTTAAAAAAGTTCTACCAAATTTAAAATTTTAAGAAATCAAAATGTTTGGCCATTTTTGCTTATTTTAATGATGTAACCCCTTATTATTATTTCGCAAAAATGGCCAAAAAATCGATTTCTTCCGGACATATCTAGAAAGATTCCCCTGTTGATGCTGATCAAGAATATATATGGTTTATGGGGTCGGAAAGGTCTCCTTCACTGCGTTGCAAACTTCTGACTGAATTTATATTACCCTGCAAAGGTATAAAAATAGGAATATTAAGGATTTTGTTTTATTGAAATTCTAATTATTACTTTGGGCTCATAATTATTTCAACTTTATTTTAAATTTTCCCTGCAATTGATACATATTTTCCCACCCACCACGATCCTGGACTGCAATTAATTTTCCCCTCAAACATTTTAATCAAATGACAAAAACCAAAAATAATTTATTTCGTGGCTCATAACTCTCTTGGCCTTCGAAGCTGGAAAGCGGTTTATTAAATTTTATTTGCTCTGTCGCTCCAGAAAACAGGCTCTGTGCTTTGGCAGCAGTTTGGCCAAAAACTAATAGATTTTAAAAGCGGCTGTCGCTGTCAGCAAGCCAGCGAGAAAATTCGAGGGGGAAAATCGAGTTGGGCGACGTGATGATAAACGCTGCAAAATAAATTGGTCAACTTGCTGTTTGGGTTAACGGCCAGTCAGTTTGTTGTGACAGCTGCCAGGCGATATGGTGAAGAAAAAAATATGTTAAAAGTAGCAACAGGTTGATCAATAAATAAATTAAACATAGACATTCTGAGTAATTAAACTTGAAGGGTGCTTAAAGTAGGTAAGTTGTATTTCTTAGAGGGTTAGTTTATTGTAAACTACCAGAACCCTTAAGTTTATGTCACAATAAACTAGTAAATAAAACCTTAAAGAGATATTGAAAGCTATAAAATAAAAAGAATATAACAAGCACTTTCATTGGTATAACTCCCCCCCATCAATAAGTTCATTTAATACCCATTACTCAGGGTCTCCCTTTCCACTTTCCACTGTCTTTTCTTTCCGCCTACACATGTCTCTGTGGCCATTCTTGTGTAATTTGCCATTAAATCGTTGTCAAACCACTTAATTGCCGGCCATAAATCTTAAAACGCAATTGCTTATCGTTCGGCCAGCAATTAAAACGAAATCAAATGGTCTGCGACAAGTTTTTCTGGGAATCCCAGTACTATCTTGATATATGCTATAGTACATGTCATTTTCTTTGTTTTCAATTTGCTTTAAATTCCACTAAAGACAAACATCGCCTCGCATTTGCTTTCTGCATTTGCATTTTATTTCCAATGGCTGCGTTTTGCAATTTCTTGGCAACTTTTTACCCTCGTCCATTGTTTTTTTTCGGAGGCAATTTCACTTTTCAACTTTATTCAAGCGAAAAATTGAGGTGGAAAAGGGGGAGAAAGAAAAATTCTTCGTCTGGCATCTCTCAGCGGACTAAAGGTGTAGAAACTGAAGGAGTTTTGAGGCTAGACAGGCGTTAAGACTACACAGGAAACAAGGAATATGGAAGAAGGTTTGAAGGAGGTAAGACTTGGGAGACGTTCTGTTCCCCTTTTAAAACCCTCAAATATCGTTTATAGTTTTCGTTTTGGTTTATTTAGATTGTTCGAGGTCCGGAAGAGAAGCCTCTATCGTCAGCACAGCAATCTAATTACATAAGCGTACGCTACTATATAAATCTACTTAAGTATACATGGAAACAGTGGGCACCTCCTCCTCCTACAGCCGCTGAGTGTAGCTGATGCACCAGGCCAGCAGCAGGGTGAGACCCAGTCCCAGACCAGACAGGGCACCGGTGGAGCCCGTGAGCTCGACGGTGTTGCAGCCATCCGTGGAGCACTTCTGGCAGTGATCCTCGCTGTCGATCTCGCACTCCAGCTCGCTGGCACAGCCTCGTCGCAGGAGGCCGTCGTTGTACGAAGTCACGCATACATCGTCCTGGGCATAAATGGGACACACGGCCTCGTGATTGGGTTGCTTGGCACAATCCGGATTGGCGGTGGAGTTGCAGATGTGGCAGCGCCTGCGATTGCTGGGGAAGACTTGGTCATTACACTTGTCGCCGGGGCAGACCGAGCAGCTGCCATTGGCCGTGCACGCGTCACTGTCGGTGCTGGTCAGGGCACTCTTGCACCCGCGGATGGTGTTTCCGTTTTCCAGGCGGGTTATGCACTCCGAGTTGGGGGCATGGCAGGTAATGGAGGAGGTGACACTTGAGGGATCCTGGGCGCACTCTAGCGACTTGCTGGAGTCGCAGGACAGACACTCGCCCTCGCTGGGCAGGCGGCTGAGGTCGTTGCACTCGCTGCCCTGGCAGGAGTAGAGCTTGTTCTCCTCCTGCCACTCCTCCAGGCTGGAGCTGTTCTGGCTGCTGGCGCAGCCCATCAGCTCGACGCCGCCGTTGGTTCCGTACTTGGCAAAGCAGTAGTCATCCGACCTGTAGGCCAGGCAGACTTGGGACTTGCTGCTGGAGCAGCTGGCATCCGCGCAGCTGTGGCAGCTCAGCCTGTCGGCGGGATAGGAGAAGGTGTTGCAGCCGGCTCCCGAGCAGGAGGCACAGTTGGTGCCGCTCTCGTCGGTGGAACAGTCACTACGATCGTACAGCTCCTTGTCGTCCAGACAGGATCGGACGAGGTCCTCGCCACTCAGCGCCACCAGGCACTGGCCCTTACAGTTGCGCTTGCCCAGAGCCGTCTCGGTGGGATCCGTGATGCAGGTCTCGTTGTTCGCAGAGTTGCAGAAAGTACAGCTCACGAATTCGGAAGTGGCCCAGGCATCGTTACACTCGTTGGATTTGCAGGTGAAGCACAGCTCCGGGTTCTTTCTGCAGTACCGATCCTCGTAGTCGTCCACATCGTCCGAGCATCCTCTCCTGCGCACAGTGACGCCGTCCTCGTCAAAGACAATCTTACAGTCCTGTTCAATGTTGGGGGAGCAGGTGACAGCAGGTCCCAGCGAGCTCAGGCAGTGCTCGCCCACGCAGGTGTGGCACTTGAGAGGAAGGGTCTGGTAGGCTCCATGCCAGCCATCATCCTGGCGATTGGCCAGGTCGATGGCATTACACTCGCTGCCGGAGCAACTGCGGCAGTTGCGGTAATCACTCGAGTCGCATTCAACGCTGCTGCTGCAGCCACGAGTGGTCACATTTCCGGAGAGGAAGGTCTTGCAGGTCTCCGTCTCGCTGACCCAAGGACAGGCCAGCGTGTAGCTGGGATCGGACTCGCAGGTGGAATCATCGGCGGAGGTGCAGGAGTAACAGACTTGGCGATCGGCAGGGAAGACCTGGTGAGGGTTAGAAAAAGTTATTCCAGATGGGTTTCTTTGGGGGTTTAATAATGGGTAATTACCTCGCGATTGCAGCCATCAGTTGAGCACACAGTACAGTTGGCATCATTACCCAGGAGGCAGGAGACAAACGGTGTCTGGTCCAGATCGTAAAGGCAGCCACGGTTGGTGGAACCATCTTTAAAGAAAAAGATAAAGGAGTTCAATTTGAAATTGTGATGATGCGTCCCGCCGCCCAGATAACTCACCGTCCTCCAGCTTGGTGAAGCATCCCGTGTGCGGCATCTGGCTGCAGGTCTGGAAGCTGCCCACTGACTGGGCATCCGTGGCGCAGGTGGGATCCTCTCGAGAATCGCAAACAGCACAACGCACCGGTGTTTGGAATGTGGGAACATTACAGTTCTCGCCCTCGCACACAGCAATGCGCTTCGTCTTCAGGATACTCTCCAGATCCTGGTTACGGAAGGAGCTCAGGCAGCCCAGCTGCTTCAGGTTATTGTCCTCATCCACCCACAGGAAGCAGCTGTCCTGCTCCTTGTAGATCAAGCACTGCTCCGGCTGCGGATCCTCGCAGTCATCACCATCGCAGGTGTAGCAGCTCAGGCGATCCGCCGGCAGGCTGTCCGAGTTGCAGGAGTCATCGTTGCAGGCGGAGCACGAGGAGTCGCTGCCGCTGGCGCAGGTCAGCTGATCCGCCTCCTCCTTGTCATCCAAACAAGTGCGAATAAGATCTAGTCCAACCGAGCTGCTTCCATACAGAGCAGTCATGCATTGGCCTTGGCACTGGCGAGTCCTGTGGCTGCCACTGGTGGGATTGGATATGCAGGTTGAGTCCTTGTAGGAGTCGCAGTAGATGCAGGTCCTGTACTGGCTAAGAGAAGTGGCATTGTTGCAGTTGTTGGACTTGCAGGAGGGGCAGCTGGCGGCATTGGAGCCGCACCAGGTGGCAATCGAAGTCTGCGCCTCGAGGGCATCTTGGCAGCCGCGCTGGATGACCACCCCGTCGGCATTGAAGACGGTCAAGCAGGGCTGCTCATTGTTGTTCTGGCACTTGACCGAGGGAATATTCGCCGCCTGGCAGGCCTCGTCGCCTTCGCAAGTGAGACAGGTCAGCGGGAGGTCTTGCCACAAGCCATTGTTGTCGTCCGCCTTGGCATCGAGATCCACCTGGTTACAGCCATCGCCCTCGCAGTGGACACAGGTCTTGGCATTCTCCTCGCAGCTCAGCGAGGAGGAGCAGCCCCGGTAGGTGACTCCATTGCGGTAGTTGGTCACGCACTGGTCATCTTCTTCGTACAGATAGCACACGGTGAGGCTATCAGGAGCGGAGCGGCAGGTGGCGTCCGTGTTCGAGTTGCACACGTGGCAGGAGCGGCGGTTGGCGGGATACAGCTGCTTGTTGCAGGCGCTGCCCTGGCAGGCGGAGCAGCTCGTGGAGGTACCATTGTAGCAAGAGAGGAAGTCATCGTCCTCCAGGTTGGAGAGGCATCCCCTCTCCGTGCTGCCGTCGGACAGAACCCGGGAATAGCAGTCGGGGAAGCCGGCAAGCCCACACTCCGTGGAGCTGGCCACGCTGGCCGGGCTGATGGCACACGAGGCGTCCGTGCGGGAGCTGCAGATGGCACAGCTCTCGCTTTCGGGTATGGACTCCAGGGTATTACAGTCGCCGTCGCTGCAGGTCAGCAGTCTCTTGGAGCGCTTCAGCTGGTAGATGTCCTCGTGGCTCAGCTCACTCAGGCAGCCCAGCGCGGACACCGATTGCTCCTCGTCGAATTGGATGTAGCACTCGTCGTTCTCCCTGTAGTTGGCGCAGCTGCTGGCCTCCGACTTCTGGCAACCATCGCCCTGGCAGACCAGGCAGCTCTGCCGGCTGGCCACCAAATCCTCCGAGTTGCACTTCGCGCCCTCACAGGTGGCACAGAACTTCTTGCTGCCCGCGGTACAGGCATCCCGATCCTCCTTCTCCAAATCGTCATAACAATTACGCACCAGGGCGTAGCTGGGATCATCAGTCTCCCCGAAGAGGGGCAGGAAGGCGGAGACACAGCGCTCGTGGCACTGCCGGGTCTTGGTGATCTGTGAGGGATCGTTCACGCAATTGGAGTCCTCGCTGGAGTCGCACACAATACACTGGACGTAGTTGTCCAGGGAGTCGGCGGTGTTGCATCCGTTGGAGTTACAGCGTGGACAGGATGTGGGATTCTCGTCGCAGTAAGTGGAGGCGGCAAACACGGGGTCAGAGCAGCCGCGTTGGCTGACCACTCCGTCCTCCCCGATGACGGTCACGCAGTTGTCATAGCCCGAGCACTCGGTGAGGGTGCCTCCGCCCGAGGCGCAAGCAGTTCCAGAGCACTCAAGACACTTAATGGGCGTCGGTTGCCAGATGCCCGGGAAGCCATCCTCGCCGATCTTCTCCAAGTTAGCGGTGTTGCATCCATCAGCCGAGGAGCAAACGCGGCAAGTAAGCGGATCCGAGGGATTGGAGCAGCTTAGCGTGGAGTTGCATCCGCGGTAGGTGACACCATTGACCAGGGTGGTCACACAGGACTCGTCCTTGGAGTAAATGGGGCACACGGTGCTGGTCAAGCTGGAGGGTGAGGTGGCGCAGTTGGCATCGGTTGAGGAGTCACACTGGTAGCACTTCCTGCGATCCGCCGGGAACACGCTCAGCCCGTTACAGCGATCGCCCGTGCAGGTCTCGCAGAGCTCACCCTCGCCTGCCTGGCACTCGTAGAACTCATCGCCGCCCAGGCTGGATAGGCATCCCCTGAAGGTATTGCCCCGACTGTCGATCTGGGTCACACAAGCCGTGTAGGGCAGCTTGGAGCAAATGTCGGTGGTGAGCAGCTGATTGGGATTGGTGGCGCAGCGCGAGTCCTCCAGGGAGCTGCAGGTCAGACAGGTGTTGGGATCGGGCGTCGAGCTCTGGGTATTACAGTTTGGTCCCGAGCAAAGGACAATACGCTGCTGGGCCACCAGCTCCTTGATCACCTGGGTCTCAAAGTCACTGGCGCAGCCCATGGCTACCACGCTGTTTTCGTCGTAGGCCATGTAGCAGTGATCCTCCTCCCTGTAGGCCAGGCACTTGGTGCTGACCACGTCAATGCACTCGGAATCGGTGCATATGAAGCACTCCTGCGGGCTCTCAATCACATCCTGGTCGTTGCACAAGGATCCGGTGCAGGCGGTGCAGTTGTCATGGGTTCCCGCGGCGCACGAGGTGCGCTCCGCCTCGCTCAAATCATCCAGGCAGCCGCGAGTGGGCAGCAGGGCCGAGTCCCAGGAGGAGCTACGCGGGTACATTCCCGTCATGCACTGACCCAGGCACTTCCTGGTCGTCGTAGGCTTCTCCCAGGCACAGGTGGAGCTCTCCTCCGCGTCGCAGAAATAGCAATCGACATAGGCATCCAGGGACAAGGCACTGTTACAGCCATCCGACTTGCACTGTAGACAGCTGTCCGGGTTAGAGTCACAGTAATCGATATTGGCCGCCTGGACAGAGTCACTGCATCCGCGGGCCACCACTTGACCCTCGTTATTGAAGACGGTGGAGCAGGTCTGCTTGTTGTTGCCCTCGCACTTGGTGGGCTCGCCACTGATCGTGGCACAACTGGCAGCATCGTCGCAAGTATAACAGCTCAGGGGCAGATCGGTCCACTTGCCGGGCTCTCCTACGTACGAGGACGAAAGATCCACGACGTTACAATCGGGTCCGGAGCAAACGCGGCAGCTGCCGGGTTGAGAGGCATCGCAGTTCAGCTCCGACTGACAGCCGCGACGAGTGCGCCCCTTGGACAGGCTGGTGACGCAGGCATCGTCCTCGGAGTAGGTGCGGCAATAACTGGAGTAGGTGGAGGGAGCCGAGACACAGTCGGCATCGCTGGAGGAGTCGCAGCGCAGGCAGGTCAGCCAGTCTGAGGGATACAAAACCGTGTTGCAGTTGTTCACACTGCAAACGGTACAATTGGAGCTGCCGGAGCTGGAGCACTCATCGAAGACGGCGTCATCCGTGTCCATGAGACAGCCGCGCTGCAGGACGCCATCTGGAAGGAGTCAAGGGTGAGTAAACGATTAGGGAATAACCAAATAGGTCTCACCTTCATTCAGGTAGCTATAGCAATCCGGGTAAATGGAGTGCTGGCAAACAGCTTTCAATGATCCGCCTGACTCCACGCACAACTCATCCTCGATGGAGTTGCAGATGTTGCAGGAAACGCCTGGCTTCAGCTTGTCCTTGGTGTTGCAATCATCGCCGGAGCAGAAGTACAGATCACGGCGATTGGCTAGCAGGAAGGTCTCCGCCAAGTCGGTGACACAGCCCATGGCCTTTACGTCCTGATCGTCCACATGGATGTAGCACTGATCTCCGGACCGATGGCCCACACAGAGCTGGCTGCCCAGGGTTTCGCAGGCGGAGTCCTCGCAGAAGTTGCAGCTAAGACGATCCTCCGGGACATCAGCCTTGTTGCAAGAGGCACCCGAGCAGGAGACACAGTTCTCCAAGGTGCCTGCCGCACAGGCCAGCCGGTCATCATAGTCCAGATCATCCAGGCAACCACGGGCCAGATCCAGCACGGGATTAGCCTCCGAACGGTTGCGAGGATACAGACCGGTGAAGCAGCTGCCCTGACAGGACAGAGTACGAGTCACTTCGCCCACTTGGCGGACACACTCCGGTCCGTCGCTGGCATCACAAAGCAGACAGTCCACATAGGTGTCCAGCTCCTTGGCATTGTTGCAGCCGGAAGACTTACAGAACTTGCAGTTGCCGGAGTTCTCGTCGCAGTATTGCAGCAGCTCCGCATCCTCGTAAAGGGTATCGGAGCAGCCGCGGAGAACCACCAAGCCGGACTCGTCGAAAACTGTGGCGCAGTTTTGCTCGTCATTTCCCACGCACTTCTTCAGAGCGCCCACGCTGGCTCCCTGGCAGTCGGTTCCATTGCAGGTGTAGCAGTTGACAGGAGGATTGGCCCAGTGGGTGGGATAGCCAATATTGGAGCTCTTCAGATTCGCCACGTTACAGTTGTTTTTGCCGGAGCACAGGCGGCAGTACTGCTTGTCCGAATCGTCGCAGGTGAACTCCCGCTGGCAGCCACGATAGGTTTCGCCGTCCACCAACTTGGCGCTACAGCCCTCGTTCTCCAGGTAGTACACGCAGGGTTCGCCAGCGTCCGGGGCGGAGGAGCAGGTGGGATCGGTTAGGGAGTTACAGCGGTGGCATTGACGCCTATCGGCGGGATAGATGCCCGCATTACAGTGGTCACCCTCGCACACCTCGCAGAGTCCAGTGCCCGCCAGGCAGGCGGTGAGCTGCTCACGGGGCAAGCTGCTCAGACAGCCGCGCTGGGTGATACCATCTGGAAAAGGATACAGGGGATGAATGAGTTTAGAGGCCAATTAAAAGGGTTCTGAACTCACTTGTCACCCGCGTCATGCAGCTGGTGTAGGGCAAAACTCCGCAATTTCCAATCAAAGTGATCTTGCTGGGATCTGTGACACAGTTGGGATCCTCGGAGGAGTCGCAGGCAATGCACTTGGTCGGCTCGGGCAAATCGGCAAAGGAATTGCAGTTGGAAGAGTTGCAGAAGAGCAGTGAGTGGAAGTTGTCATCCACGAACTCCTCATCCAAGTCAGACCGGCAGCCCATGGCCTGGATATCGGCCTCATTGTCCCACAGGATGTAGCAGCTATCCTCGCTGCTGTACTCACTGCACTGACTAGCAGATGGATCCTCACACTCGTCATTGCCGGAGCACTGGTAGCAGCTCAGTCGCTCCTCCTGCAGGTTGTCCACATTACAATTGGGGCCCGAGCAGGCCACGCACCGGTCATCGGTGCCGGCAATGCAGGTCTCCTGATCCGCCGGATCCTTGTCATCCAAGCAGCCGCGCACGGTATCGTAAACGGAGGTCAGGATGGATCTCCTGCGGAGGGCAGTCATGCACTGGCCATTGCACAGGCGACGGGTCTTGACATTTTCCGGATTCGTATCGCAGTTTTCGTTGTCGCGGTCGCAGTAGATGCATTCATTGTAGTTGTCCAGGGACCGGGCGGAGTTACACTCGTTGGAGTTACAGTTGTGGCAGCTGCCGCTGTTGGCATCGCAGTAGGTGCTCCAGGATTGCTCAACCACCTGGCTACAGCCCTTGGCGGTCACGACTCCCTCGGCATTGAAGACGGTCACACAATAGTCCGTGCTGCTGGCACAGGCGGTGGTTTCCAGAGATGCGCAGGCGGTGGTGTCATTGCAGGTCTCACAGCTGAGGGGCAGGGTCTGACCCCACAGACCAGGCTGACCATCTTCCAGTCTCTTGAGGTTGACTGTATTACAGTCGGCTCCCTCACACGTTTGGCACTTCCTGGAACTACTCGAGTCACATTCCAAGGAGGCACTGCATCCGCGAAGAGTGTTTCCCTCGATATCGATGCTGGTGATGCACTGCTGGCTGCTGGTGTGGAGCAGGCAGAGGGCAGTGGCGGAGGGCGAGGTCTCGCAGTTGTCATCCTCGCTAGAGTCACAGATCTGGCAGCTAAGGCGGTCAGCGGGTTGGAGCTGCCAGGATAAGAATTTATAAATATATCATCTTTATATAAGAAATAAAGCAAACCCACCTCCTGGTTACACTTCTCCCCCGTGCACCTTAGACACTCGTTCGAGTTGCTATCCCGCAGACAGTCCAGATACTCCTCACCCTCCAGGCTGGTGAGGCAGCCCCTCTCGGTGTGTCCATCCTCCAGGATTCTGGAGTAGCAGTCGCTGTTCACCTGGCTCTCGCATTGGGTCTCGGTGAGCACACTTTCGGGCGCCACGGCGCAGTCATCGTCTGTCCGGGAGCTGCATAGCGTGCAGGTCTGGGGCTTGGCCAGGGCAGATTCCACATTACAGTTGTCGCCGGTACAATACCAAAGCTGCTTGTTGGACTCCATTAAGGTCACGTCGCTCACATTGTACTGGCTAAGGCAACCCATCTCGTATATAGCGCCGGAGGCATCAAACTCGATGAAGCAGCTCTCGGCATTGTCGCCCGAGGGAACAGCTCGGCAGGTGGTGGACTGGGGACTGGAGCAGTCTCCCTTGCAGGAATTACAGCTGCCGCGGACACCTAGATCCACGGTATTACATCCGGCCGAGCTGCAGGCCACACAGTTATCTAAAGTGCCATCGGCGCAGGCATCGCGATCATCCAAATCCAGGTCGTCGATGCAGGTGCGCACCAGCTCTAGGGGAGCCCCCTCCTCACTGTTGGTGGGATACAGGGCTGTGATGCACTGCTGGTTACATTTCTTCTTCTCGGTCACCAGCTCAATATCAAAGACGCAGTTGTCATCGCTTTGGGCATCGCAAATGACGCATTCCAGCAGATTCTCATTGGTATTTAGGGAATTGCATCCATGCGACTTGCACTGGTAGCAGTTCTCCCCACTTTCTGAGCAGTCTGTCTCTAGGTTATCGCTGCATCCTCGCTGGATCACAGCTCCATTGGCATTGAAAATGGCCACACAGCTTTGGGCATCGTTGTTCAGGCACTTGCGCAGGGCTCCGGCTCCGGCAGAGCATTCTTCGAGGGTGGAGCACTCGTAGCAGTTAATGGGGCCCGAGTGCCAGTTGTGGACAAAGGCATCTGAAATTGGGAAATGGGTTGGGTTGGGAAATGATTTTAGATTTTAAAAGGAAGCCTACATACATATCGATTATTCCTATTCTATTCTTAAGAATTTTACCTTGTTCACACATAATCACTCACTATCCTCACAAAATCCCTAAGATTAGTCTTAAGCACTCAAAAGTCTGATCCTTCCTAGATAATACCTGGCATAAGTCCATAATTAATGGCACCAGTCGGCTCTGGTTACGTATTAAAGACTGTTTTTTTATGGGGCAACCAACCGGCAATCGAATTTGGCGATATTTATGACTCTCGATGTCCGTTGGCTGCCGTTACCGCATTGTCGCGATCTTTTCGACTCGTAATCTGTGGCTAATAAATTAATAATTGTTTTGTGGTGGGCCTATAAAAAATTGGGTAATTCAATGCCGATCGCGAGGGGCTTAATCTATATGGAGAAGCGTGTTCAGCCACAAAGTAATAAGGAAAAAAAAAAGGGAAAGTGGGAGAGAGTTCTCTATAAACTTCATTATATAACTAAAGAAAGTTATGATCTATACCTCTTAAAAGGACACTTAACTAAGCAATTATGAAAGGTAATTAAACCGATTTTAAAATAAATTCAGAGACTTTTAGAAACTATTTATAACTTTAAGTGAGAGAAACGTGTATTTTTGATTGTAAATAATTTTTTATGTTTTCTTAAATAATTTGATATTTTTTTTAAATTAATTCCTATAACTATCAAGGTTGTTTAGCAAAAAACAAACGTTTAACTTAACAAAGTTCAAATTCAACTCGTAATCATTTCCTTAACTTAATCCATATAAATCAAGATTTCTAGATTTCCCAAGCACTCGAAAGTTCTGATTGTGCCTTAAAGTGTGCGTTTTGCAATTTGCAGCTAAAAAATGTGATATACTTTGTACCAGGAAATTGTAAGCAATATTATTAGTTACACATTTATGTCTCATTATGAAGTGGACTTTATTTATGGCGCAGTTAAAGCTATACTATATATACTTTATAGTTAATAAAAACATGATTCATAAATGTCGGTTCGATTGACGGACATGCATTTCCCTTATTTCACATGTCCAATTGGGGGAACAACACGCGCAGATATTACTTTTCAAAGATTAGATAGATTAGATAGATTAGATAGGCCTTTCTACATTTTATTTATATTTGTTTTAAGGTTTTAATTGTCCAAGGGATTTTCACAGTTACATTTTTTTATTTTTAATATTTTTTTTTAAGTATAGTTTTTGAGTTATGTAAGAGAGAGCTTTTTAGGGAACATTTTTAAAACATTTGCAGAATTCGTTGTTATTTATTAAGGCTTCTATCTATTAATTTAATGCCACAATTATTAACTTGTTAACTTGTGGTTTCACTTTTAAATATTAGAAATTTGTAAGTTCTTTTAAAAATGCTTGAAGTTTATCCATAACTGCACAAATGGATTTATATAATTTTTTGAAGCAATTTTTACTGTTTTATAGTTTATATTTTCACTTTTATTTTCTGATTATCCTTGAAGATTTCAGTTTAAGAATGACCGTTTTGTGTTTATATTTCACTTTCACTTGGTATTATCCTTTATCCTTGATCGGCAACACCTACCACTCGCTGGGCTTAGCACAAGAAGTAGCAAGGCTACTCCTGCTGCAATGGGTTTCATGATCACTTCCCAGGGCCACTGTCGCGCGTTATTCCGTATTAGCCACAAAAATGGATTCGGGCAACTAATTTTTAGCTGGCCAATGTGAGGCGTTTTATAGATTCTGGTCCGGTCGATCGATCGATCGATTGATGTGTCGTCCTATCGGCGCTGTTTGATTATTGGCTCTATATTAGGGGCCCATATTGTGCGCGGCCTGTTGCCATAGCTCTATGGCCGATAAAGCGCTGTTATATATAACCGATAGAGGGGAATTAACATAAAAAAGGCACCAACAAATACCCTATTGGCCGAGAGATAAGCCGGCCATAATCAAGCGAAAAATGTAGGCGCTGTGAACACGTTTACACGCCGCGATAACGGGCTAGAATATATGTTGCCTGATTGTAAGGAGGGGTAGTTTTAGCCTTGTTTGTCCAGCTATTGTTAATTGCATTGCGTTTTTTTGCACTCCACAAGCTACAGTACTACCTGCAAAGGCAATAACGCTTTAAGCTTGGCTTATCGATAACCTATTGGTTACAGTTAATCGATAGTTGGTCTGGAAATATATCACCCAGATGGCGCCTTTATTGGTTCAGAGCTGTAAATCAAGTAGTTGCTGGGACTCGGAAAAGCCCAGATAGAGGCCTTCCTAAGAACTTAATCTCTTAACGTATATTGCTAACTTTTATGGGCACTTATTGAACTTTAAGCCAGGCCATTGGATAATGTCACGAAATGGGAAAACGTGTGGCAAAACTAAATAAAATAAAATATTAAAATATTAAAAAATATTAAAAATATTAGAGACGTTTCCGACCCTATAAAGTATATATATTCTTGATCAGCATCAACAGCCAAGTCGATCTAGCCATGTCCGTCTGTCCGTCTGTCCGTCTGTCCGTCCGTCTGTCCGTTTCTACGCAAACTAGTCCCTCAGTTTTAAAGCTATCTGAATGAAACTTTGCATATAGTCTTCTATATACTCTCACTGCTATATATGTCGGAACGGGCCGGATCGGACGACTATATCATATAGCTGCCATACAAATGTTCGATAAATTTTTAGAAAAAAAATTATATCTTGGCTGTTTTCCAATATTTTTGCATCATTTTTGAGATATAGCCATTCTATATTATTCCAGAATTTTGGTAAAAATTTTATGAAAATCGGACGACTATATCATATAGCTGCCATAGGAACGATCGGGAAATTAATAGGAAAAAAATATAACTTCGTTGTTTTTCAACGTATTTTCATCTACTTTGATATATGAGCTTTTGTTATTAATTCAGAATTTTGGTTTAAATTTTATGAAAATCGGTGGACTATATCTTACAGCTGCCATAGGAACGATCGGGAAATTAATAGAAATAATTATAACTTCGTTGTTTTTCAACGTATTTTCATCTACTTTGAGATATGAGCTTTTGATATTATTTCAGAATTTTAGTATAAGTTTTATGAAAATCGAACAACTATATCATATAGCTGCCATAGAAGCGATCGGTAGATGTAAAGCTCGGAATTTAAAACTTTAACTGTCAACTGTAAACATAAGTATAGGTAAAATGTAATAAAACTCTGTTTTGTGTGTGTTTTCAGCATTTAAGTCTATAATACAAACATCAAAAACAATCTGCAAGGGTATAAAAACTTCGGCGTGCCGAAGTTAGCTTCCTTTCTTGTTTAATCTCAATCAAAACACAAAATAAAGCATGAAATCAGTTCGGAATTATAGTAGATCTTATTTCACAATTCCCCCAAATCATTCCTATTAAATATGATGGTTATATAAATAGGTTTTCTTATCGACTCTTGGATTTTCGTCATATACTCCACAGCTTCTCTGGCTTTAATCTATGACATAAAGCCACCAACATAAGCACCAAAAAGATTGTAATTGAAGGCGGCATATTTATGGTCATATCATAAAAATTAGTTTAACAATAGTTCGTACATAGTAGATTAGGGTTTTTTGGAGAAGGTCGTGGGAATTAAAATCTAAAAACCAAAGCGAATATTCCCGTCTTATTTATGAAGATTATAAATGCCAAGTGCCAATTGAGCAAAGATCAGCAAAATGGAAACTTGCAATCTGAAAGCCGAATTTGGTTTAGTTGTTGGGGGAATCTCTGTGGTCGTCGAAGTGGTAGGTGAAACTGTTGTTGGAGTTGTTGGTGAGACTGTTGTTGGAGTTGTTGGGGAACTTGTAGAAGAACTTGTAGAAGAACTCGTAGAAGAGCTCGTAGAAGAACTCGTAGAAGAACTCGTAGAAGAACTCGTGGAAGAACTTGTAGAAGACTCTGTTGATCCCGATGAACTTGTTGTTGAATCGGTGGTTGAATCCGTTGTTGAATCCGTTGTTGGCGCATCATCCTCCTTAACTATCTGATCATTGCAGTGGGGTTGCTCCAAGGGATCACACAAATGGCAGTTCCTATCAGCCAGACATTTTACTTGTTCCGAGAGAGTTAAAGAACATCCTCGTTCTACAAGATCTCCCTCGATACTCGCATAGCAGAAACTTCTGCCTGTTCTGGCTATAGAACAAACTTGGGCTTGCAGAAGTCCCGGAGCTTCAGCACATTGGGAGTCCTTTGGGAAAGCATATATTATTTGAAAAGTATTTAAAAATATTTATATTACATTTACCTCTGTACTATTACACTGAAGACAGCCGGCTCGCTTGGAGCCCACATTGTTGCACTTGTTCAAAACACAAATTTCACAGTCAACTCCGGTTTCCCTGCCATCTTTCCCACACTTTTCCCTCCAAGTATCCTCTAGACTTTCCAAACATCCTTGGGCCTGTATAGTGCCTCCTTGAAAAACGCTGACACAGGCATCCAAGCGATCTGCGCAGGCTTCCTCACCGCTATAGTTACTCCTCTGGCAGTTAATCCCTCGACAATAGTTACATCTTTCCGATGCCAGGACATGGCTGCCCGCGAGGAATACGAGCGCCAGCAGAAATGGAAAAATATTAGTGATTGACATTGGGAGGAGGCAAGTTTAGCATTGAAAGGGTCTTAGTCGCTGGCCAGCGCTTTATATAAATTCTGGTCAAGAGAGCCCACTTGGATGTTCCATCATCGATAGTCGTCGGTCTTGAGTGTGTAAACAAACATGTTAAGTGATTCTCAATTCGTGTTCTCCTCGGTAATTGCATAAACAATATTGTTGTCTTTGCGGGGCTCCTTAAGCCCAATTGCACTCAAGTGGTTGTGGGGCAGCTTATAGAGTAGTCGCAAGTAAATAAAAACAAGTTTACAACGTTAATGGGACTTTTTTTTTGTCATTAAGAGGTTATCTCTTGCGATTAGACAAGAAACTTGGACAATGGCTTAGAAGGAATGTCGTTGAGAGATAATATTTAAGGGGCTTTACTGAAGGTTAAAGGTTTTTATAGGAGTTTGGGTAATTTTATGTATAAGAAGTGGTGATGTAAAAGGAAATATTATATCTATTATAATAATAATTACTCTCATTTTATCATTTATAGTTTAAATAGTAAATTATTGCTTAAGATTGTCTAGTATTTCCACAGTCTACTTCGGAAAATGACTTTTAACAAATCAATTAAAATCAAATATAACTTTATTCGTTTAAAACTAATTTATCCAAAGCCTAAATAATATATAAAAGTAGATTTTTAACTATTTTATTGATTGAAAATATATTTTTTTTATATTAAAATAATCTTAAGGCAATGCACACTCTTGGGAATTGATGTATTTACTATGAGAAATCCTTTAAAAAATGCATAACGATTTCATAAATACTAAAAGTGCTTTTGATTTAGGTTCTTAAAATTAATTTAACGTTTTGTCTTAACATTTTAGGCATAAGAAAGGGTTATTTAAATGTGAATTTTATCTTTAAATAGGTCACTTGTAATTATAACCTAATGAATTCATAATAAATATAAAGTAATAATCCACTTCGAATTCTCTTTATTTTAGTTTCTTACAATTTGTTCATTTATTATTTAGTTTTATTAAAAGTTTTAATATTATATATTTTGAATTTTTACATTAAATTTATCTCAGAAAGCGAATAAAACGATTTCCAGCGCTGGAACTCTCCTCGATGTTGGCCGCATTACAGTTCCTAATATCTCCGGAGGAGCACAACAGGCAGTTGGTATCATTGAGGCAGGTTTGCTGATCGGTTTCTGTGGTGGAACATCCCCTCACAATGGATCCGCCCGAGGATTTCACATAGCAATACGAATTGGGAGCTGTGGGGGCAGCACAGCGAGTGGCCTCCAAGGTGGCAGCATTCGAGGCGCAATTGGAGTCCTTTTGGAGGTTCAAAACAATTATACATAAAATATTATTTAAAATTTTTAAAAATTACAAACAATACCTTGCTGGAATCACACTGAATGCAGGCATACTTGGCCGATCCCACATTATTGCATTTATCCGTGTTGCATTTGTAGCAGGAGCGATTGTCGTTGCATTTCGAACGCAGGGCATAGGGAATTTCCAAGGAGCAACCCTTGAACACAACCTTGGCTGAAATGTTTAAAAGAAGCTTTCTAAGTACCTTGTTTAGTTAAAATGTAATCTCTGACTCACCCTCATCGTAGATGGCCACACAGTAGTCCAGGGAATCCACACAGGACTGCGTCTTGGCCAGACTAACCCGCTGGCAGTTGGATCCCTCGCAGCTATGGCAGGTGGTCACCTTGTTGGCCGCCACATTAGCCACCAGGAATCCCAGCAGCAGCAGCAGCGCACTCGCAATTGTTTGGGCCTTCATTTTGGGGCTTCGACTGTCGGGCAATTGGCCAATGCGATCGGCTTTTATACCGCCAACCACTTCAAATGCTCCACTGAAGAGTCCTCGAGTGCGGTTTCTGCCATTGTGTGTGCGTGAGGGTGGGTGACGGTGTGTGCCGGCGTCTGATTGTGTGTGCGTTTGTTCGTGGAAATGGCCAAACACTTGAGAACCTTTCATGAAGAACTTACAGCAGAGGATAGTTGTATATAAACAGCAAGAGATAAAGGTAGAATCTATGGGTGGGACAAAAACTATAGTTTATTTCAGGTAATTCATTTCTTGATAACGATTTTATTTGTTGTTAACCTTGTATTTGGTGAATGTGTTTTTGAAACTTTTGTTGATTTTCTTGTATGATTCGTTGACAAATCAGTTATATCTTTACGTTGACCAGAATATATTGTATAAATTTTAGCCTAATCTAAGCAAAACTTCTGCCATAATCTATTTTCCGTTTGTAGTTAAAATTATAATTATTAGTTTAGTTTTTTAATGGAAATGAAAGTACAGAATAGTATTTCCAAACTCTTAATAGAATAGTTCCTACTTTCCTCACCTCCACTGTATTTTGCCCACCTTTTTGAAGTGTCCTCTAAAATAAACCGACTGCCAAAGAATTCCCCTGTGATTAAACTGTGGTGTTATTCCAACAATCACATGCTCGCTTAATGTTGAACAACAAAATATAGATAATGTTTTAACCAAAATAATCAGTAATTTATTTATTTGTTATTATTAAAAAATAACTATTTAAGCAATTTAAGCAATATCAAAGCCATAGAGGCCAATCCCAAACTGCTGACGAATTGTCCTTGGCCATTCTTGGAATCGGTATCCAAATCGAAATAGTTGCAGGCATTGGAATCACTAGAGTCCTCCGGCAGGCAAAGTGAACATTTGTCATCATCCAGGCAGGACTTTTGCTCCTTTACAGACAAAGCACAGCCGCGTTGCAGAGATGAGCCGACGACCTTGACATAGCAATAGGAGTTGGCCGAGGTGGGGAGTCCGCACTGGGCAGGAGTTAGGGAGGCAGAAGAACCCTTGTTACAGTCAGAGGTCTGGTAAAAAAATGTTTAAAAAAACTGAACTTTTAAGGATAATTTAAGGATATGGCATACTCACTTCCGAGCCACTGCATTGAAGGCATTTAAAGTCCCTGCGTCCTTGATTATTGCACAATTGGCCGCTACATTTCTGGCACTGACTGTCCCTGGCCGCACACTTGGCCTGGCCAGCCAGGGAGATCTGAGAGAAGCAACCCCTTTCGCTGACGGCAACTTGAGTTTAAAGAGTTTAATTTTAAAATATTTATTAAATTACTGATAGAATCCTGTACTTACAATCATTATAAATTGTCACACAGACATCCAGCTTATCAGAGCAGCTTATGGTGACATTCTGACGGGTTGTTCTCAGGCAATTAATGCCCTCGCAGCTATAGCATTTCGGAGGTTCCACCGCATTCTGAACCCCAGTCTGAACTTCTGCACTTATTAGATGAGAAGCCAGCAAAAAAGTCAACAAATAAAGCAGCATTTTCCTCTGAAAACCTCCTTTGGCTTTGGTCAACCGAACACAACTGAAACTTGATGGCAAATAATTTTGAAAAAATGGAAAAAACAACCCACGACACTTGAGAAAAATTAATCAAGAGTCAACAAAGTGATAACGAAATTACAATGCAGCACTCACCCTCAAGATGTTTCCCCATAGATTAGTATTATTTTTTGCCGGACTTATATCACAGGGAATAGTACTATATATTCGCTTTGTTTGCTTGGCCATTGAAGGGTCTTATCTCCGGCTTAGATAGTTCCGAGTGACTCACTCGCCCCGTGATACTTGCTAATTAAGAATTATTTATTAACATTTGTTTTGATTTGTATTGATATTCCTTTTTGGGGGTTTTCTTATCAAACATTTTCGTGGGTTTTTAATTCCGTCCAAATGTCTTTCAATGGCTAATAGACGGTCACTGGTGAATTTATGTGGCCCAGAGTTATCGGCCAAGTTATCAGTGAGTTATTGCAATCAATTTTTATGACACACTGGCTCACAATCGAAGAGTGCAAAAGATATGGCCGATGGCCGACATTTCTGGGTCTTTAATTGAGTTAACTACACTTTTTCTTTGTGGTTTAAATTTAACTTAAATTTAACTTGAATTTTCCGTGAGCTTTAAGGCTAAGGTCAAGCCTGCACAGCCTGTACTTATTTGCATACATTTCCCAACGATTTTCCTTGGTCTTTTCCCTCACCAGCAACACGAGGAGATTATGTTATGAAATCCGGAACTGAAAAAATAAGTTTTTGGGAGGAAAAAGGAAACGAAAATAATACAAACATAACAAAGAAATATGCAAAGCAGATGAATTGGGAAATAACCACAGGAAAATAAGAAAAATAAAAGACCAGGAAGAACGGAAGAAAACTGAAATTGGTAGCTTACACACAGGACTCGAGCGAATGCGAAAACTTTTTAGCCTTGGTAATAGGGAAAGGCCAAAATGACACAGAAATGAAAATGAGAGTGGAACAGCATTTCTGTAGAGGGGAAGATTTTGTTCAGTAAATCCACTTAAAAGTAAATAAAATGTGTAAAAAATAAGGAAAATAAGAAAATGTAAAGGGGATTTCATTTAAAGGGCCAACAGGTGTTTTCTTAGAGTTAAATTAATTTTTAAAATCCATTTCCCAATTTGTTTTATAGCTTATAAGGTTTGATTTTTGCTACTTATTCTTTTGATTTAAATTTTAAATTTAAAGTTCTTAAGCTTAAAAAGTTTCCATTATATATTTTAAACTTTTAAAACTATATTTTTAACACTTTCTTATATTTTTTCCACACTTCCTTCGTATTTCTTCAACTTTTCTTGACTTTTCTCGACTCTTTCCTTTACGTATTCCCCGTAATTTTCTCGGGAACGCGTAGGAAGATTCCTTTGGGTCCTTCAAGTATGATATCCTTCCGGTCCACACACTGGATCCTCTCCTCACGCGCCATGCTTTGGTATTCCTGGCCGCCGCTGACCACGAACTGGAACTCATCCATTCCTGCACAGGCGGCAGCATAGGAGCCCAGACGAGTGACCACCACAATGCCGCCATTGAACTCCGTATTGTGTTTCAGCATTCTCTGGATGACCGACTCGGCGGCCTGGTATATACTCTGACCCGCTCGCAGGGCTTCCACGGCGAGGAAGGCGGGCAGGTGTCGCATCAGGACATCACCGTCCCCGCTGACCACAGCACCGCCCACCTCGTTATCTGCATAGATCCCGGCACCCGGCACCGCCGAGTCCCCCACGCGTCCCGGAATCCGGAACTGAGCTCCACTCGAGTGGCTGGCCACATGCAAGCGACCCTCGCCGTCCAGGGCCAGGAAGGCCAGTTGATCGTGTTGACCCTGCTGGATGAGATATTCCTGGCGTAGGGGCTGCGGGCGGAGAAGATGCTCCGCCAACGGAGAGTAGGGACCACAATTATCCGACTCCGAGGGAAGAACATCGCGCCAGAAATTCGGCTGACAGCGTTGCATTCGCCATTCACTGAGGACTTCCTTGGTGTAGGGACTCGAGAGTGGCTCCTCCTCCTGGTAGCCCAGGGATTTGGCAAATATTCCAGCACTTTCGCCCACAATCAGCGAGTGCTTTGTGTACTGCAGGACGGAATCCGCCACGAGGATGGCATGCCGAACACCCTCCAGCCCAGCAACGGCGCCAAACTTCAAGGTCTCACCATCCATGATGGCTGCTTCGTATGTGAGATTTCCTGCCTCATCCGGTGAAGATCCTTCGGCCAGAAGGCGACCACATCGCTTGTGCAGACAGGCCAGGCAGCCCTGGATCACAGCTTGGCGGGTACGGCGAGGTCCTTCCATCAAGACACTCCAGGCCTGCAGATTGGCATCCCTATAGCTCCAGGTACTGATCACCAGAGGATGAATCTTGGTTTTAAGGGGTTTTTTGGTTTGATTTTCTTGGTTGCTGGTCTTTTCCTGAACCGTGCAGGGGGATTTAAGCAGCGGAAGGAGCAGGATAAGCAGGTGAAGGCTACACCTCATCTCGGAAGAGTTCACTAATGACTGAATAGAAAAGGGAACAAGCAAGGCTTTTGGTAATTTCTAGGTTTCACTTTAAGGTTTTATCAAACTAAAACTAAAGCAATTTAGAATTAAATTAGAGTTTTTTAGATTAGCTTAAGGTTTTAATGGACAATTTGTTAAGCAAAGAACTAACATAACAGCTGTGTTGTATTCTAGATTTATTGATTGATTTATTTACTCAAATTAAATACAAAAATTCAACAAAAGATACTTTCGCCAGGCCAGCAGTCTGTTCTCAATGAATAAGTAAAGCTGGGCATTTACACCTCCTCAGATACATATTCATACTCGAATCCCACAGATACATTTTGATTTATTTACTGCAAACAATTTGCAAGTATTTATCCTATTCATGCATTGTCAACAAGCCCAGATATCTGCCAGACAAAATCATAAGATACAATATTTGTTATGCATCGAACTTTGTTTCTATATATATGTATGAATTTATGGGTGTTTGTTTGTTTGCTGCTCGCCTGTGTGTGTCTGCCTGCGTGTACATATCTGATGAAAACAAAACTTTTAGGTCCAGAACACATGTGTGTGTGTGTGGGCAAGAGGGGCGAAAAATATTGGCAATTGGATGGAGGGGGCGGGCTGTCACAATTGCCACCCACTCCTACGTTTGAAAAGGGAAAATCGGAGCAAATATTTCGGCACAGTGTCATGGACAGTTGGGGTGTCTCAGCCATGATTCATAGATGGCATTTCAGGGTTAACTTGGGGATCTGAAAATCATCAGGGAAAATGTATTTATTGATGAAGAAAACACTGATTTTGTTGTGGTGTAATTTAATCTATAAATAGATGGATTTTCTTTTAATAAATACACATAAATTAATGTAATATTTAAGCTTCCTTATATTTAGTTTCTTTTTAAACATTTTCCCCTATTTACCGACTTAATTTTCCATTCTAAATAAATAAAAGCTGATGTTTTATTTGGACCCACAGTTCGATGGCTCACGGTAGCACTTTCCCCTCATCGTTTTCCACTTATCAAAAATGCTGTTTTCTCACAATTGACTTCAATTATATGCTGGCCATATGTATTCATTGCTGATTGATTGATTGATGAAGCCCAGCCGATGGTTTAGTTCAGAATTGCATAAATCCTTGGCGCCGCAGCCTTTCAATTTCCTTTGGGCCCACGTTATTATGGCCTGCGGTTCGCTGTATCTCCCTCTCTATCACTCTACTACAGCCCTCTCTCTCTCTCTAACTCTATAGACCCCTCTCTATCACTCTATAGCTCCCCAGCTCCCACAACGCTCTTGTAATTGCGTTTATTGTGCGTTTGAGATTTGTAATTCGCTGCCTGTGCCGCTGTTTCTGAATTCGCATCCGAATCTGTGCACATGTATCTGTATCTGGTAGGTGCCAGGCCGATGTTTGTATCTGCGAACATATGGTTGCGCGTGTGGGCTCGGTTTGGCCGTGTTGATTGAAAATGGCTTAAGTAATCGACAGTTGATTGGCTGATTTGATTGCTGGCGTTGTAGTTCGGTTGTCACTGAATATTGTTCGGTTTGTTCGGATTGAGTTTTGGCATTTGCGAATTGTGGAATTTGTGGGAATTGCCTTTGGCTTGGTAAATGGGGTCAGAAATATGGTTAACTGAATAGTCAAAAGCTTGTTTTTGACTTATTTATTTGTATATTATTCTGGGAATTTATTAGAGATTTTTTGAGTAGTAAAATTGCAATGTAAAACCCCTAGAAAAATTTTTAGAAATAATATTCCTTGCCTTTATAGTTTCCTGTATAAATTATCATATTTTATAAACATTTAACCCTAACCTTTTCATGTATTTACCTCACCTTTGATTTGGTTTTTCTCAGCCACAAAAGTACTTTCAAAAATTAACAGATTGACAAGCGCCAGGCACATCCTTTCACTTTCTTTCGCCTCACTTGTGCGTTTTCCTCAACTTTTCCATGTCAGGTACAATCTTTGAGTCGGCGGGGAACCCTGACCCAGATACGCCTCCTCGTCCTTCCCCCTCCTTGGAGGCTCTTGAGCGGCTAAATAAGCTTGCTGGCTGGCTGGCTGGCTGCCTGCCTGGCGGCTACAAACACTTTTGCGCCTGGACGCAGCCACGAGCAGCACTTTGAGCCAGGCGAACGGTTTTTTGGGTGGCATGGGTTAAGTTGCTGTGTGTAGCAAGACGTGAATAACACGCCAAAGCCAAAAGCAAACAAACAAAGTGCCACGAGGAAGAGGAGGCGGCCGCAAAATGACGCAAAAGAAAATCCACTTTTCTCGCTCAGTAAAAAGTTCTTCACATAATATGGCTCTGTGTGTTGTTGCCACTGATGCATGTTACCTGTTACCTGTTACCTCTTTGCCTTTTTACCAAAATACCACCATTAGTTGACCTGAAAAAGGCTCTGCTCTTCGCTGTTCAGTGGCTTCTTCTTCCACATGCACTCCAAATATTTAACATAAACAAATATACAGAAGCGCCACTTCAAGAGCTGTCTCTTAGGGTATGGCTCAATCTTGGAGAAAAATCGAGAGAAGTCTTGAAAATATTTTCATAAAGAGAGGGAACCTTAAATAGTATTTAGAAGGTCTAATATACAATCTAGAAATATTTAAAAATATAGTTAATGAAAGTACAAAATAGTTAACTCTGGGAAAATGTATATTACACATTTATACTCATTTCTATATTGTTTATTATTTAAGAAAAACCTTTTTTAAATATTTTATTTAACCTCTCAACGAACCTCCTCTCTACGACAACTATCTTTAATCTAGAAAGAGATACCGATCCCCCAACCTAAACAAAACCAGTTCAACTGGACATCCAAAGAGGAGTTGCTGACTGATTTTTCTGTATGGCCCAGAGCAAAACCCTTGTTGGGTGGGCAATTTTAAGCAGAATATCGCGACATCGGGCAATCAAAACTGCCATGATTAATGTCAGCACAATTGACATAAAGCATTGGCCATGGCCAAGAGCTGGTAGAACTGGGTACTAGTTACTGGGTACTGGGGAGGAGGTTGCAATTATTGATGGATTATTTACTGTCAGCACTGTCCGTTATGACAATGAGATATGGCCACAGGGCGGGCTGTCGTCGTCTCTGCGTCTGTCTGGAGAATGTCTGCAGCCAATGACATTCACTAGAGAGTTTGCTGCCCTCCAGCGCGACTCATTGAATTTTTCTACGATTTTTCAATGATTTTTCTCTGGCTTCCTCTGGTTTCTCTCCGTTTTTTTTTCATTAGTTTTTCCTTCTTTTTGGCATCTCTGACTTGGCAATTTATGGCCCAAGCATCATTAGTATTCACTGGTTTATTCAATATATATTCTCAGCATATTGCATTGATGCATTAATTGCGCGTAATCACCTTTCATATAAATATCCAAACAATGGTGGCGCACAGGCACCTGTAAAAGTCAATGTTACACTTGGAAAAAAATATATAAAATACAATTCTGATAGAAGTAGAAAATGATATGGTTTTTACTCTTGCAAATCAATAAAAAGTACTTAATCAATTTGTGGAATAAAGTCTTAGATATACAAGAATATCTATAGAAATCTTTCTTAATTTATATATATTTCAAATTTATATAAATTTTTTTCTCCCTGCATAACTTTCAAGACGGGAAGCCAAAGTCAAAGTCAAGGAACATGGCTTTGGCGACGCCTTAGCCCTCATTTACATATTCCGTGTAATTATGCGTGGAAATTACAACGGGAGCGGATGGACAGCGATGGGCAGCTAAGGGGGCCACCAGCTACCATCGTCATCGTCATCATCATCATCATCATCATAGCCGTCGCATAACTTCTTGTCATGTCTGTGAGACTTTTGGCTTCCAGTCGAAGGCAGAAGCAGACATTTGCCGTTAATTATGTTGACAGCATTGACAGCCGCGATTGGGGGATATGGCTTCGCCAGGCTGGAGGGGGACCTGGGACCACCAGCCGTGTTGTGTCATTCGATAAACGTTTAAATCGCCTTGCATTGATAATAACCAAACGGTGGCCATTACGATGAGTCCGCCCTGATGTCCCCCTCTAATGGATAATTTGTGTTTTGGCCCAAAAAAAAAACTTTTGATTTGGCCGCCGCTCAATCACATTTCGAATGCAAAACGTCAAATGTGGCAAATGGAAATGAAGAACGTAAAAGAAGTTATGCTTCTTTGATTCCTGATGACTTGAGCAATTTCCATAAATTTGTTCTGGAAAAAAGGTCTAGTAACAAGCTAAGGGAGTGGGGCTTGAAAGGGGGTCAGTTGATGTGAAAAAGTGGAGAAAACATTGTATATAACTTAACGTAACGTGACTATATTTAACTAATCAATTTAGTATTTAGAAAATAAAGAAAAGTCAAGGAAAGGCATTCGTTTTATTATAGTTATAAATCTTTCCTGAGGAACTGAGATTGTAAAAGTTTTTGATATTTTATGTTCTTATGGGTTTTATTTTATAAAATTAGTAATTAACCAAAGCGAACTTCAAAGCGAGGAACCAATCAATTGAGAAATGGTTATACATTTAAAAGTCCAAGGAAAATGCATTCGTTTTAGTATAATTACAAATCTTTCCTGCGGAAGTGATACCTCAAAGGTTCCAGTCAGAGATTGGATCCCGAAACATGAACTTCAGCGCTGGAACTTTTACCATCATCTTAGTCTTGGGGATATTGGTTGGAGGCCAAGGAAGGCCTAGGAATAAATGCCATCCTGGTTATCATTGGGAGTGGCCAACAAGGAGCTGTGTTTCAAATAGGCCATATCCATATGTCACATAAAAAATGTAAAATCGGAATAAACAATAAACAATGTTATAGGTAAAATAAATATATCAATATACAATTTCCTTGAATTTGTTTATTTATTTTGTTTATTATAAACAGCGCTCTTTACGGCCTAAAGTAAATTATACTATATTAAGATGGAACTAATCGATTCAGATTTTTCCTATTAAACAAGGAAAATGCATTTGTTTTTATATAATTCCAGATCTTTCCCAAGAAGGGAATGTATTACATACATAGAGAAATAAATTGTCTTGTTAACAAATGAAAAATGCTTAAAACGGAAGATTTCACTAAACAAAGGTTTAGGAAAAATATTTAATAAACATGCAATTTCCTTGAATTTGTTTATTTATTTTATTTTATTTTTTTTTGTCAAAAATTTGATTATACGCTTATAAACAGTATTATACCTTGTTAAGAAGGAACAAATCGATTCAGAATTTGATATAAACATATAAAAGGCCAAGGAAAATGCATTCTTCTTAATATATTTACAGATCTTTCCAAGAAGTGGTACCTCCAAAGTTTTAGCTGTAGAACCATGAACTTTAGCATCGCCTTCTTTACCATCATCTGCCTTTTAATGGTGAACTTGAGTAGTGGTGATGATTGTATTGTAAAAGGAAAGTTCTGTTTAGAATGTGGAAAATGTTACTGTAGGTGGATTCCTTATCATATTAAGGATTTCTTCAGCTGTTAGTAATAATAAAATCGCAAATTGTTTATAAACTTTTTTGTTTTGTGGACTTAATTGTTTTATATATATTTATTGTTTCCGTTTTAGAAAAAAATGGGTGGGAGAAAATAAAATGAGTCTTTTATGAGTACTTTGCTCTGCAGAATTAATAAAATCACGAATTAAAATTTTTGTTTTGTAATAATAGTTGAAGTGAAAACCGAATAATAGTTTGTAAACAAACATGCAGCGCATTAATGTAAATTATACCGTATTTTTAGGAGGAACTAATCAATTTAGAATTTGTTATGTTAAATTTAAAAGGTCAGGGAAAGGGCATTCGTTTAAAAACCTTAAGGGTTTTAGTTTTAGAACTATGAACTTGAGCGCTGGCTTCTTTACCATCATCTTCCTTTTAATGGGGATTTTGATTAGTGGTTACCCAAGATGTTATCATCCTTATTATTGGGATGAATCAGAAAAGATCTGTGTTAAATGTCCGTTGTGTTACATAAATAAAAATTAGACAATTAATTGAAAAATTGAAAAATAATAATAAATATTTAAATTTCAGTAATTAAATACAAATTACTGGTTAACCAAAGCAAATTGTGGCTCCTCTTCAAATAGGGAAGTCCCCTGAGGCACACTTTGCTTATCCCAGAAACCACAATGGTAGAGACTTGGGCAATATTCAAAGGCAATCCAAGGGGCAAGTTGAAATTTCCGATTAAGTGCGTGACTTTGACCCTGTCACCCCGCCCCGTATCAGCTACATACGTAGCAGACACATAAATCGGAGCTGCAAATCAATTATGTTAGCCGTCTGCGAGTCCTTATCTGCCACACCAACGCCACCACCACTGCTCGAACTCGATCTCCAACTCCACATGGGTCTTCACTATATATAACCCAAGGTCAGTGTGCGTGTCCAGCTCCGGAATTTGGATATTTCACGCACGTTTTCGGCATTAATTGATATTTGCAGTAATACGCATAAGTCAAGAACAGGGACGACAGCAGCGGCGAAATGAATAGCAAATGAAGTGTCAGGAAACAGGAGAAACAAGAAAAAGTCGAATAGCATTAATTTTGTTTTGATTTTTATTTAAAGAAATTGCTTTAAAATATTTTAAAATATTTTGAGAACCTTTTAAAAAAATTGTAATGGCACCTACAAGCAGATTGTCACTCTAATTGCCTGAATAAATTAATATATACATAATACTATTTATAAAATATATATATATATAAAATAAAACTCTCTTTTTTTTCTGACTGTGTGTTTAGTGCTCTCTTTGAAATCTGTTATGCTGAATTTAGTGCAAACAAAATGCTTTTGCCTTACGCAAACGGCATACTAATTACGGCCTGTCCTGGCTAGTGTAAGTATATTCATGTCCCATCGTTCATTGACCTTGGGTCCTCACAAATAAGTTCATTTTGAATGCGAAAACCAAATTGCAGGCTTAAATATTTACATCTTGAGGGTTTCTCGCTGGCATAATGAAATTTTCAAAGCAAATATTTGATAGTCAATAAGTTTTAGGTGGGGAAACATAAACCATTAGTAATTTAAACTTAATTGGGGGTGTTTAAGATCAAATTTTAAACTAAATTAAAATTTGTTGATTAATTTAAAATAGTCAAAAATAGCTGCTGGTTTTTTATAACATTATTTTCAGTTGAAGAAAACATAAGCAATCGTTTGTATTTGAAAGCTTTAGCATTTATTAACTAAAGGCAGAATAAATCAGGAATATTTAAAATAATTAAGACCACAATAAAAAGAAGAAAAAAAATTGTAGTTTTTAATTTTAATAAAAAAATAAAATTAAAAAAAAAAAGTACTTGTGCGTCGGCCGGGAATCGAACCCGGATCAACTGCTTGGAAGGCAACTATGCTGACCATTACACCACCGACGCCGCTTGATTTGGCTCAGAAAATAACCCTAGTAAAGCTAAGGCCAGGGAGATAAGAGAAACCGAAAACAGAGAGGCAGAGAGAGGAAGAGATGATGATGAAAGGGTAGGCAATGAGGGAGAGCGAGAGTGAGAGTGCCAGGTAAAGATAAAAAAAAGAGCAGCCAGCAGCTGCTTATTCGCTAAGCAAGAAGTTAAAGGTTTAAGTTTATAATTATAATAAAAATATATACTAATTATCTGCACAAGTGATCTTTTGCAACTATTCGAGTTAATTAATGGCTGAGCCTAAAAATACCCAACACCTTATTGCCTTGTTTTCTTCATTGTAAATAACAAAGATCCCGGAAATTTATGAGCTGCCGCAACATAAATAAATAAAATGATATTTATGATGATTGCTTATTTGCTTTGAGAGTAATTGCTTAAATTTGTTTGTAAAATAAAAAATACAAAAAAGAAACAAGCATCTCAGCCATGTAGGTGTTGCGTAGGTGTCAAAGGTCAATGGGTTTTCTGTTCGAACAACTGTGTGCCTGCGGAAAAACTTGCTCAACGGCTCCAAATGCCAAACGACGAGCAGGCGGAAAAGCCGACAAGTTTTCGAAGCAAGGAAAAAATAAGGCGAAGAGAAGAGAAGACTCCGACAGAGGCCTCCAGACTTTGCTTTTGACAAACTTATTAAAAAAGTTTGCTGCCAGTTGGCAAATATCATAATCATCTGCATTTCAGCCGAGAGTTATTTACGCCCCTCACTTTTCCGCAGCTCATCTTTTCCGCCAGAATCAACCAGGCCAGGCCATGGCCTCGGTTCCCCTTTCGAGTTGAACTCCTCGTCATTGGCAGACTTTTTCGTATTGAGTTTTCTACGAAATAGTGGAAAATGTAATGCTCTATTAAGGTGTTTTGAAGAGGAATTAATGTATATTATTTACATATTTTTAATGATTCTTTTTAGGGAAAAATATCAGTTATACTCTAAGATTTTCATAGATTTATAAATCGTTATTATCTGTGATTTTTACTGGCATTACTTTTCAGATTTTAAGCAGACTCTATCAAGAAGTTAAAGATTTATTTTTTAAGAATTTAATTCGATTTTAAGTTCATTTTGAAGACACTTAAGTCTTAAAATATAACTAGAATATTAATTTTTTTAGGTTTTATTTGTTATTATAAATATTTTTAATATCTCCTTAATTTCGAACTTAATTTCTAAATTTTCTTAAGAAATTTCTAGAAAATATAATTACACATATTTCTTTAAAAAAGGGTATTTTTGATCGTCCCTTTATAAATTTTATCCATCAATTTAATTATCTTTCACTCTGTTGTGTGTGTGGTTGTATAAGCAAATGTGATAGTTGATATGTAAATAGTTTTATCAACTTTTTATGGCTTTCACATTAAGCTAGTTAAATATTAAGCTGATGACTAGCATTAAAACGCGCAAATATTAATAAATGTGCATCAAAAGTTCCACTGTCGCTGGCCTTAATCAAGTATTTTAATTAAAATATTTCACAAAATATGTGTGTTTATATTAATTTTTCGTAGAGGCATTTCACACACAACACAGCAAGGCAAAATAATAATATAAATGGCATGCAAATTTTTGCTTTGTAACTTTATACATACTGTGGCTAACATTGTGCCGAAAGGTATGAGGTTTTTTAGCTACAGTATTTATTTATAGAAATTGCTGACTCTACATATTTTTTGGGTGATTAAATGTGTTTCAATTCTCGGCATACTTTCGGGGGTTGTGGAAATAGGTCTAATAGTTCAGATGGGTATTATATGGGGTAATGAGTATCTGGTAGCTGACTTCAGTAGAGAAAGGCTATCTGCTGTATTTTTTAACTTATTTATTTGCGCGTAAGCCAAAGTTTTAACACAGTCGTCCCCCCCAGTGGGTACCCAGAGGGGCCATTCCGGGTAGTAAATTACAAAAGCGGACAGTAACTCAACCCACTGGCCAGTGGCCATGGGATCGTTCCAGTTCCTCCTCAACCACTCGCCAGGAATATATTTGCAAGCTGTGCGTACGGAAATTAAAGGCATCAGGCTGAGAGCAACTCGAAACTACAGGGAAATAAAATTCTATAGACAATATAGAAAATTTTAGGTATTTTTGGTATATGAATAATAAATAAAGAATATTATTTCTCACTTTATTTGGTAGAAAATTTACTTTAATAAATATATATAAAATGTTCTATATCAACATTTCTCTCTCTGCAGTAAGCAACTTGCAACCGGCAACATCCACTTGAGCTTCATAATTGCCTTGCGGTGCTTTTGGCTAATAGAATTAGAATGTGCACCACATGAGCAATTTTCCACAAATTTGTCGTTGGCCATATACTATACTATACTATATATATATATATGTCTATACAAACCCGTATATAGATAGTTATGGTATGCCGCAGCTGCTGTTGCCACAACGTCGGGCCAAGAGGATCGCGGCCTCCTAATTAGTTGGCCATGAAGCCGTCGACAGGCGAAATAAAAATAAGCGAAGAGAGAGACTCCAGCTCCAGCTTCAGTGCTATGCGGTGACCATGTCGCACGATCGGAGGAGATGCTGCAAGGAGGTGGCCGATGTCACCAGAGGTTGATTGGGATCAAGGTGAGAACGAAATTGTTGTCGGCGGGGTTGTGTCTGTGGATGCCGCCACCGCGGAGCCATGAATTGTCCACTTTATGGCGGGTGACTGTGAATGTGAACGGGGGAATTTGCCATGGGATGTTCTTGTGGCCCAAAGGAGGTTCTTTTAGTTGTGGTTTTTTTAGGATTTTTATAGCAGAAATAGTTTTCCTGACTATGAAATTCTTTAAAATTAATTACTTGCATTTTATAGAATTATTTTTTAATTTATTTTTCAAAAATTCTAGCAACCCTAACAAACAGTCTTCCTTGACAGTTAAGTTTCTTCTAAAAACAAAGTTCGTGAAAGTTAGATAAAACATTTTTGTAAATTTCTACCTTTCTCACCTGCTAAAACCATGTCACAGGATATTGAGGTATGCGAGCCGCCCACCGATTCCATATCGGCGCTGGAGTTTGGGCCGTTCAAAAGCGGCTGGAGCAGCAGGCTGGCCGCCGCCAGTTGGGATAACTCGGTAAGGGTATGGGAAGTGCAGACAGAGACGGGTGGCGCTGCTCCGCGATGCCTGCACATGATGGACTCAACTGTCCTTGATGCGGTCTGGAGCTCGGAGGGCAGCCAGCTGTACATGGGCGATGTCACCGGCAAAGTGCAAGCTTTGGATGTGGCCACCAATACCTTGACCAAGATCGGCAACCATCAGGCGGGCGTGCAGTGCTGCAACCTGATGCTTTCGCAGGTCCTGATGACCGCCTCCTGGGATAAGACCGCTAAGGTGGGTGGAGAAATCTTTCCTTTCTCCTTTATCTCCTTTTTATTACAGTTTTGGGATCCGCGCTGCGATTCGTCCATCGCCGAAGTGAATCTTCCGGGTAGGGCATATGCCTCCGATGCTCTGAACACAGTGGCCGTGGTGGCCTGTTCCGACAAGAAACTGCTGACCATTTTCATCGAGGGAGGCCACAAGGAGGTGCGGCAATGGGACTGTCCATCCATTGGGGCCACCAATAGCCAGGTGCGAGCCGTGGCCATAACCAAAGGCTCAACAGCTCAGCAGCCAGTTGGCTGGTTTCTGGCCAAGACCGATGGCCGGGTGATTATGCAGCCAGTGCAGCCCCATGTCCACGACACGTGGTCCTTCGAGTGTCATCGCAAGAAGCACACTACCGGTAGTCACTACGATCTCTATGCGGTAAATGACATTAAAATGAACCACGAACAGAAGACCCTGGCCACGGTGGGCTCCGATGGCAGCTATGAGTTCTGGGACTGTACAAAGCGCTCACGAATGATGCAGAGCAGCAGCCAGGATTCGGAGTCCATTACCAAGTGCTCGCTCAGCGGCGATGGCCGAGTGTTTGCCTATGCCGTGGGCTACGACTGGTCCAAGGGACACGAGTACTATGATCCCGCCAAGAAGCCAAAGATATATATGCGATCGGTGGTGGAGGATATGAAGTCCAAGTCTTGAGTTTAAGGTTTTTAATAGAAGTTCTAGAACGTTTTAATTTAGTTTAAATATAACATCTTCTTTATCATTTTTGACTGTAAATGCCTTTTCACACTCTGAATTGATTTTTTAATTTAAATTCTAAATATTTTCCTTAACAGCCTTTTAAGTTAACGCTTCTCCGGGATACTAACGGTTAAGCTATGGAATTACATATTAACAACAAAATGCAATTAACTTTCCACCATGACAAAGAAAATTGCGACTGTGAAATTTCGAGGCCAGAAATTGGCGAAAAATACTTGGCCTGCCGCATGACAACGGAAATTAAATTGCATGAAATTGGAAAATTATTACACGCAGACACACACAGAGAGTGGAAAATGCATTTGCATAGTGTTGAGGTAGCCATGCAATTTGGTTGGCCATTTAAGCCAAATTAAGGCCCCGTTGGAGGCTAGCTACAAGTTGGCCTAAAACCCCGTCTTCCGATGATGGCCAATATGGTTGTGCTGTGTGTGTGTTGCGTGTTGCCGGCGTTCACATGCAATCAAGGCAGCAATTTTCTTAACCAGTTTCCTTTAACCAGTTGACAATTCGTGTGCGTAACGCGGTCTAGACCCCGCCGCCTTGGGTACTGGCCATTTTTCTAACGAAGACACGACCAAAAAACCACACCAAGCACCTATGCACAGAGCCAAGAATTTTTTAAAATTAAATGGAAAGGTATAAACATTAAAATAAATTAGGCACTGGGACTTAAGGCTTAATTCTTTATATTTTTTTAATAAATAAATTTCATACCTAAGCTAAAAATGTGTAATCCTTTAATTAAATTTATTATATTTTTGCTTGTGCATTTCTCAAGACTCCTCTCATCTTCTTAGACCTTTGGTTGTGGCTTTGGCATGCATCGCCAATCAGTTGGCAGTTTGTTTGGCTTAATCGCCTGCGTAATTGATATGAGAGCTGGAAGGCGGTATCCTGGGCTCTCTCTCTTTTTAATTAAACTCCACAGCTCGTTGGGTTTTAGCCGGCAATTTAACAGAGACATTAATGCCGAGAGAGAGCCTGGCCAGCCGGCTGATTGAACCAGATGCTAAATGGATGTGGAAATAGAATGAGATGACAGCGATTGATCTGGAGGAGGGATATGCCAGACGGTAATTGGTTGTTTATACAGCCAAAGCGCTTAGGATCTCAAGGCGATGAAGCTTAAAATTCCATGAAATTCCTCTTCTGTTTTTATTAAAGAGGAACTAATCAATTTAGTACCTATTTGTTTTAAAAATATTAAATACCTAAGAAAATGCATTCGTTTTGGTTTAAATACAGGTCTTTTGTGTGGAAACGATACTTCAAAGATTTCAGTTGTAGATTGGATCTTAAAACATGAACCTAAGCGCTGGGTTCTTCACCATCATCTTCCTTAAGATGGTAATATTTAGTAGTGGTTTCCCTATACTAACCGATTGTGATTATCCTGGCTTATGGAATCCCTCTTTAGAAAGATGTATAATACCTTTTTAACAGCTAAGTAGAAATAAAAGAAAACTTATCCCTTAGCCATCGTCAATATGTTTAAAATTTTTGTTTCATTGTTTATTTATTTATTTTTTCTGTTTGAGTTGAACTCATTTATGCGTATGTGCCAAAAATTACAATTACAAATGGAACCTACCACCGATCGAACCTCGTGACCCCTTTAACCCCTGGCTGCTGGTGGACAAAGACAAATATTGGGCCGCAATCACTCAGCTGTGAAGATGCCGCAGAGCAAACACAAACGGGAAAACACACCGACACAGTGGGCAGCAAAAGGAAAACAACGGTCATCATAATACACAGACACAGGCACAGACAGTAGCGGGCATAAATATGCGAATGCCAAATAAACAAAATGCGCTGCGAGCCAAATGAAATGCCAATTGAAATGCCAAAAACGTAGAGCAAAACGGCGCAGCTGCAGAGAACACAACCAAATATTGCTTTTAAAATGGTTGCGAAAAAAAATGTAGGAAAAAGGGGGAAATTGGGAAAACCAACTGGATATATGATACATTATAGGAGAAGGTTACAATGTTTCTTTTTAAATGATTTGAGATAGATATATTGAGGTTAAAATGGTTATAAAATATAGAATTTAAATTTTTAGAAAAAAAATTTACTTGTGCGTCGGCCGGGAATCGAACCCGGATCAACTGCTTGGAAGGCAACTATGCTGACCATTACACCACCGACGCCCCTTGAATGATCCGAGAATTATCACCCCTATGAATCACACCCAACTCTCTCCCTCTTCCCAAACTCAAAGAGAGCCCGTGTTCTAAAAATAGAACTAGCGGCCTAGGCTCTTTCACAAATAATGTCAAAAATCTGTTGTTGTTTTGCTTATCAAACTGGGTCGGGTTTAGCAACTTAATTATGTAGAAATCAGAATAAAACTCATTGGATTTGGCATGCTTTAGGGGGTCACACAAGAGCTGATAGAGCTGATAGAAAAAATGTTTAGTACAGAGTAAATAATACTTCAAAATAAGGTTTAAAATGCTATAAATTTATTAAATAAATTTTAAAAATTCTAAAAAAAAGTCTTTAAAATAATTTTAAAATATATAATATTTTCTCAATATAAGAAAAACAAGAAAGAAAGCTAACGTTGGCCAGCCAAAGTTTGTATACACTTGCAGGTAACAATTAAAATATATCATAACTAAGCCAAAAATGCATTAATTTCGATTCGGAAAGCAGTTTTGTGTTAGTTTTTATTAATTTAAAAAAACTGCATACCAAATTTGAAATTTTAAGAAATCAAAATTTTTGGCCATTTTTGCTAATTTTAATGATGTAACCCCTTATCAAATATCGCAAAAATGGCCAAAAAATCGATTTCTTCCGGACATATCTAGAAAGATTCCCCTGTTGATGCTGATCAAGAATATATATGGTTTATGGGGTCGGAAATGATTCCTTGACTTAGAAAAATATTATTTTGTATTATAAAATCTGTTTTTTTATATTAAAAAACTTCTTAATTTTTTTTAAATTAAAAATATCATAACTCGGCCAAAAAAGCATTAATTTTAAATCGGAAAACTGTTCTGTGCAAGATTTTCTACAGTTAATAAATCTGCATAATTCATTTAAAAATTTTGAAAATTCAATTTTTTATCAAAATCAAAAATTTTAATGATGTAACCCCTTAGAAAATTTTTCAAAAATGGCCAAAAAATCGATTTCGTCCTGGCATATCTAGAAAGATTCCCTTGTTGATGCTGATCAAGAATATATATACTTTATAGGGTCGGAAAGGTCTCCTTCACTGCGTTGCAAACTTCTGACTGAAATTATAATACCCTGCAAGGGTATAAAATTATACAAAACTTATTAATGACAATTTTTTTTACTTAAAAAATATATTTTCTAATAATTCATTGTCATGAAATTTCTCATAGCTCACCAAAAATACGCCTGACAAATCTCTGAAAAAGTTTCCAAAGCTCTTAGCCGTTTATACCAATGCCAATTGTACTACCAAAGCTTTTATGATGCAAATGGCCAGCCAGAAAAACACACCCACTCCCACGAATAAAAAAAAAAAAAAAGACATGGTTAGCTAGTAACAAAAGGTTAAAGGCACACCACATGCGGTCCACGAGCTAAACTATTTATTACACACCAACCTGGGCTCGTATTATTTGTATTATTCTCCAAAAAAAAACACACACAAATGAGCCGTGTAAAAAGGTAAGACACACAGTTTGGGCCTAAATAACCGAATCGTGTTTGGGTCTGATCTTTGGCATGGACTCCCGACTCCGACTCCCGACTCCCTAAAGTTTTTATGAATCGATCTCCCCGGTACTTAATTAATTTGTATGATCCGTTCACAGCGTGTCGGTAATTTCCCGTATCCGAATAGCATTCTGCCAGGCCTAACAAATTGCCGGCAATACATCAAAATCTATCAAATGAATGCTCATTTTATTTTGGCTACCTTTTTCGAGCATAATTGATGGGGTTGCGGTTGGGTTTCCATCTTGTGAAATAGGGGGAAAAATACAGAGAAGGTGGGTTGACACTGATGCCAAATGATGTCATTGCTGGAAAAAAGTGTTTCTCTCTTTTTCTGTAATTTATTTATTTCGATATTTCTTTAGCCAACTCTTTTTTTTTTTTGGGCGACCTATTGAGTTGTCTACTTTGGTTAATTGAGTCTATTATTTGGGGTTAATCGCCAGACAAGGTCCGAGTTTTGTTTAGTCATGGTGGTTTATAAAAGAAAAGAGAATGGATTGGATATTGTTAGATTATAGAGTTAATCTTTATTTATTTGGAACATAAAGAGATTGCGTTTTGAATTGATTGAACTTGATATCAAGCTGATTAGCTTACTTAGTTGCCTTTGACTGGTGATTGAGCTGATTTAGTCATTATGCTTGAAATACGAACCATAAAAATTCCTCCTTAAGAACTCTCCGACTCGGTTATGATGCGTTTCAAACTAATTATGCACTGCAAAAGCTTTGCGTTTAACAGTCCTTGAATGCCTTTCTGCCACAAAATTACATATGCAAAAACGAAAGAAAAACCAGTAAAAACGAAACGGAAACTGCATAATCAAAAATCACAGCAAGCGGTAATCAACGGACCATATATTTTCAAGATGCCTCAGCCCCTTCTTGGCCCACAACCTCCACCTGGAGGAGCCCACACACAGCAACTAAGTAAGACCAGGCTCTGTGCTCCCTCTCTCTGGGGAATGGGAATGGTCAAAACAAGTCCCCCAAGACCAAAGGATGCAAACGCAAGTGCACAGGAAAAAAATGTTACTAAATTGGAGGGATTCAAATGTAAAATAAATATAAATAAAGAAATATTTAGAAAGGTTTTTAAGGTGATAGAAATTTGAAAAATGCTTCTAAATAAAATTATTTAATAAGGATTATCACACCGTTTTCCTGAACAACTTGATTTTGAACTTCTAAAACCATAAAAAAGCCTAAAAATATCTATTTTCTTAAGAATAATTCATACAACAATTTCTAGTATTATCATCTCTCAGTGCTCCTTTGGTGAATGGGCAAAAATTTGTGCCGTGAGTCCTCTGAAAAGAGGCCCCTTCCTCCTGATATAAAACCATCCCTCCTTTCGTGAATTTGCTATCCTCACCACATGCGGCGTTCTGTTGAAAGCGTCTTAGAGAGCAGAGCGGCGGTTGTCTAAGTTTCCAGACATTGAACTTGAATATGAATTTTTAATTGCATGCGGCATGCGAAACTTGCCCAAGCCAATTAATTACGCATCGATTTGTGACTCGGCAGGTTTTCGCAAACGAACCAAACTCTAACTCAATCCCAGTGCCAGTGCCAGACCCAGACCCATCCAATATCTGGGATACTGCCGCCTGATGGGCAGTAACATTTGCATTTGACAGTGGGGCCACTTAATCGTAGCTCTCCTGCTCCTCCTCCTCCGTCTCCTCATCTGACTTGGCAACTTTTGGAAATTGCTTAGTGGCATTGGTATGGGATCGAAGTCATTAGTTTTGTTTTGAGGCATCATCATGAGGGGACTGCTCCTCGTTCATCAATAATTTCCCTGGTAAATCGATGCAAGCTGCACTCGGACCTGTGATTGACATCTGGAGCTGACCCTATTCGATGGCCCATGAGTCAGGAGTTAACCAAGTTAACCAAGTCAGCCAAGTCAACCTGTTTCTGTATCGCTTGTGGCTAAGTTTTGCCCGGCTGGTAAATAATTTTCAATTAACTACACGTATCCGTAGGTACACACAGCGATGCAGCGATGAATAATAATTTCATTTAAGTGAGCAAGCAGGCAGGCTCTTTATAAGTATTCGCCTGACTGAGTTCCATTAAAAGAGGAGCGGCAAAAAGGAGCAAAATATATAAGGAGCAGGGCAAAGCAAAAAAAAAAAAAGAGGAATGAACACTCCATAAAGGCAAAACTAATCATACAATAAATGAATCCTCATCAATTCATAGACAGCAGGAGCCCGGCATTCGATGAGAGCATCCATCCTGACCGTTGTCCCGGTGAGTAAGCCCCCGGATAGGTCCAGTGTCCAAGCTCTCTGAGATCCCCCGACTAGCCCTCCAAATGAGCAAACAGCAAAAGCAATAAAATTTATGTTAAGTAGCGCGGCCATAAATAGCCAAAAGCCAGAATGGAGTGAGTGCCTATCGGACAGCGTCGTCATCATCTTCTGGCCTTGACAATAGGACCAGAAAAAAAGGCAAATCTGTGAGGGCACTGAGAGAAAAATAAGCTTTCTATGAGATGAAATGTTGTATATAAATAGGAGATTAATTTAGTAATTTTTAAAAAATTTCTAAGCTAGAAAAGAAAATGTGGAATGAAGGAAAACTAGAACTAGCCTAGAATATCTATAGGAAATATCTACAATATCAAATAGTAAAGAATAGGCTATGATTTTTTCAATATTTAAACCAAATAAATAATAAATTTGTACAGTTTCCTATCTAATTACCAACCTTTTTCTGCTGTGTAATTATAAGCACAAAAAAAAAGAAAGAAATACAAAAAAATCGTGAAATCGTGGAATGATAAATGTCAAAGCAAATGACATAAATAATCGAATCGAGCGCAAACTCAGTCAGCCATGAAAGCGATGCGTTGGGAGTGGAGTCAAAAGGAGGATCTACGAGGACAGGCGACAGGGGTGCGCTGCGGCATGCCTCGGGGGCAACCTATCAACGGCATTGGCTCCATAAAGAGAATAATCAGCGGGGCGAAATCCTTTAACGTCGCCAAGTGTGGTCCATAGAGGACTCTGCCACCAATAGCACGCGTCTCGCCTGCGAGGACCGATGAGACCAGTCCGGTGCCAGGCAAAGAGGCCTTCTCAATTATTGATAGATTATTTACTGTCAGTCAGTCTGTCAGGCAGGCAGTCAGTCCCTCAGCCAGGCAATGACATTGCCAATGGCCATTGTGCCCGATTCCTGGAAAGAAAAGCTCCGTCACAGTGCCATCGTCATCATCTCTGCTAGTGCTCCTTCTTCTCCTCTTCCCCTGACTCTCTGGTACGCGACTTACATTAATCATTAAAGTGAAGCACTTCCCCTGGCTCTTGTATCCCTTCCTGCCAAGCTGTCTGTGCGTGCAATTTGTAATTCTTTATAAAGCATCGCCAGCCAGGGACTTCATATATCATAGATCTCAACTGGAATAACTAGAATTTGCATTAACACATCAGCAGATGAGTGGGGATTCAGGGTAATCTAAAGACTAACCTTAAAGGTTTATAAAACTATTAGATTCCTTGAGTAAACATCAAACAGTGCTCATCATATATATATATACCCAGGCTCTTCCCCTAGCCATAAATCATGTCCCAATAGCCCGATCAAAATAAAGAACTTCTTCGATCATAAATCCCCCAAGGGACAAAAGAGAGGTGGAAATCGAGAAACACTTCTCCCAACCCCAACTCCAACCAATTTCCATTTCCCACCTCATCTCAAGTACCGGGGGGGTTTCCCTCTGCACACCTTTATGGCTCATTAACGACATGTCGTGGCAACCACGATAACTTTTGCATCCTACAAGGCCGGCACCCAAAAGCTCCTCCAGGCCAACAACAACAACAAAACGAGCTCAATAAAAATAAAAACTGTCGGAGCCAACGACGACGACTGGACGACAATAAAACAAAATGGCAATTTACGATTTTATTTACGAGCTGCCGCCGCTGGGATGGGTGAAGCCATAGACTGCAGATCCATCTGGGAACGGGAACCACTCGCCACTCTGTAGGTGTACTCCTTGCCAGGAACAGGGGGAACTTCAAAAGCGGCAAACGAAAAATTTGTCATGCTCATTGCTTCGATTCCGAGAGTGAAATGGTTGTCTAAACTCGAGGAACTTGTGGAACTGCATAAATTATACGATTCTCTCGTATAGTTTGTGGCCACCAGGCGCAGCTGTCAACGGCCGTCCGCCTTTTGTATACAGATGCCTCGCCCCCCAAACCGCCCACAATTGTGAACTGGAGCAAATTGTCTTTCGGCGGGGATGGACCTCCTGCCCTGCCACCCTCCCTCCCTCCCTCTGTTAATGCAGTTTTATGGGCGTTGCACGCACTCAGACGCCTCCATTTATTTTTGGAGGGGAGTGTGGTGTATTTTTCGGTTATTTGTCTTAATTGAAGGTTTATTAGAGGCCTTCAGGTGTGAGTATTTTGGGGTTAAATATTTTCTGGTTTCAATTAGTCAAGGCAGGCGGCTTCATTAAAGTGTCAGCTGTGGGAGGAATTCGGGATTAAGTGAGGTAATTAAGTAACAGAAAAGAGTGGAGTGTATTTTTGGGTGAGAAAAATATTTTAAAATAAATAAAAATACATCAGAAATACATTTCTGGGTTTGTTAGTCAACAAATTAAATTTGTTTAAGGACTTTAGGTACCTTAAATATATGACAAAACGTTAAAAGAGTTTTTATAATATTTTTTAATATAAAGAACCTTTTAGTTTCTTCAAAACTTTCATAAAAAATCCCCTACTCCCATTCTTAATTAGCCTTCTATCAACACAAAACCAAAGGCTTTGATCTTCCCTCTCAGTACTCTTTTGCCTTTATTACAATAATAAAACTTCACTTAAAAATTTTCATCATAAAAACTACCAGAATAAAAAACAAAGAAAAAAACAGAAAGCCAACGAAATAATATCGTAAAAACTTTCCCAGATATGTTTTTCATTACGCTAACAGAAAAATTTTCGGTACATCTATTCGTAGAGAAGAGTTAGGTATTAGGAGTTGGGAGAAGGAGTTTGAATACAAGAGGCTCTCGACTCTCGACTCTTGACGATGGCGCGTAATGCATCATAAATTCACATTAACACTTTGCAGACATGTGCGCGGTTTGTGCTCCCTTTGGGATACATCTCCCCCCAGACTCCCCTCTGTCCTTGTCTCTGCCTTTATGGAGCTCATTTTGCGTTCTAAAAGATACATTTTGTGTGCCATTTGTGTCATCTAGACGACGGAGGGAGTGCACGTGTGTGCCGAGCGGCAAGACTCGAAGAATTTGTGCATCTGTTTGGTTTAGATTTGTTTCTAAATAAAGAAAAAGGTATTTTCAATACTCTTTATAAAAAGCTGTAGCTATTTTTTATGTAGAATATGTTATGGGTATTTTTTAAACTTGATTTGGATTTTAAAGATTTTTAAAAAAATTTCTTACAAGACCCTAACATTAAGTAAACCAAGTTTTTAAAAGCTTCAACAAGTTTTCCATAGATAATACCCCTTATATTGAATTTTAAGAGCATCCCCAATTCCATAGGATATTCACTTCCATCTCTCAAATGAATGTTATGTTTCTGCCGCTGTTAAAGATGCAATAAAGTTTTTTTTCGCTTCAATATATTTACTTTTTAATTTTTTATTGCCCATTTTGAGTGCGTGGAAGCTTTTGGGCATTTGTCAAAATTTTCACGATTTACGATCGACATCATCATCAACATCAGGAGGAGAGTAGCTTTCCGAGGGAGTAGTAGCTCGAGGGGGCAACTCCTCGAGTGGCCCGTTCCCGCCCCATTGCTGAAAAGCGCCGACGACGACGACAGAACAAGATTTATGTTAATTTGTTGTGATTTATTGAATGATTTTTTATGGGAGTTTCACGCATGCTGTTGGCCTAAATTTCTGTCTGTCTGTTACCCAGACACACAGCTAAAAAAAAGAATAAAAACAAGAACACAAACCAGAAAACATTTGAGAAAACCAAATGACATTTTGAGTGCTCCGCATGTTTGGTTAATTGAAAAAAAAGGAAGGCAGCGAAAAGAAACCGCATTGAATTGAATGAAACTGAAATGAAAATGAGCGACTCCTTTTGGCACAGTTGGGGCTCTTTGTGGCATGTTTCTTAACCCCCTCCTTGTGCCACAGCCTCCGTCTGCCTTTAACCCGCCAATATGATCAATGTGCGTCTGTCATGCAAATTTAAATTTGTCCAAAACGAAAGGAAAAGAGGAGGAAACAAGGCGAAGGAAAGCCAAAGTCAAGCTGAAAACTGTTACACTGGGAAGAATTTAGAGGAGAAAATATAGAAGTACAAGAAATTGGATTTTTTAAATTAAAAATTAATTTTAACTAAGTTAAAAGAGGTTGATTTCGAGAGCTTTGCTGTGTTCTTTTTTAATGGAAAAGAAACATTTGCATATAATTTATAAATTAAACTAACTCTGGAAATTAAAATTTGACAATTTAAAAATTTAAAATAATTGTGTAATTCTTTTATAATGTTTTTTTTTTAATATTTAAGAATTTATTTATTAAGATTTTATGGCGAATCGAAATATTATATACGACAGTCATTCGCCTTTTGACCATTAAATGTTTCCAAAAAGACCTTAAATATACGCATTTTAAGGTAACTTAAATCTATATTAATCAATATTTTATTTCATCTTTTAAAAACTAATTAATTTTTATATATTTGTATATATTTTTAATATTATATATTTATTTTTTAAACAAAACTTACAGTTCTCTAAAACTTACTCCTAAAATATACCTTTCTTTAGGTTTCTGTTTGTAATTTCTTTCTAATTTCTTGGTAATTTCAGCTTTAAAATATTTCTTAAATTAATATTTATAATTTTTTATTAAAAAATCTTACAGTTCTTTCAAAATGACTCCCAAATATACCTTTCTTTCGGTGTCTGTTTGTAGTTTAAAGTTGATGTTGGCTGCCGGGCCTAGACAAGCGGCAAGTTAATTTATGCACAACAGCAACAACAGGCGGCGGCGGCAGCAGCACAATGCCAATAAAGGCTGCAAGGCAGACACAACACCAACCAGCAACAACAATAAAAACAACAGCAACAACAACAAAAAAGGAACAACAACAATTTGAAAATTGTTTATGCGTCTGCGCAGCCGCAGCCTTCGGTTGCCGTCGCCTTCGCCTTCGCCTCCGACTTTTGCCTGCCTGCGACTTGTGGCGCGTTTAGTGTTAAACGCTTGATTAAAATTCTTGTAACTGCAACACTTTTGTGGCATGTGTTGTTGCTGTTTGTTGTCTTGCGGATCTTTATGGAGCGTGTTTCGTTTCGTTTTCTTTTCTTTTCCTCGGCTTTTCTTGGGGTTTTTGTGGCATAGAGGATCGTATCGTATGTTTTGCCCGGCGGCCATGCTATGCGTCCTGGCAATTGTTGCTGCCTTAGTGGTTGCTCTTGTTCTTTTTTAATTGAATTGATTTGCATTTTTCACGCAGGCGTTGCTCATTGAGTTTGCTCTGCTGTCGCGCTCTGTTTGCATTGTCGTCGTCGTCGTCGTCAGTGGGTTAAGATCGATCCCGGGTTTCAGGGGGAAAAAGAGGAAAATTCAATGGCGAAAGCAGGAAATGTTGGCTTTTTCTTTTAAATTAACCCAAATTAAGAGGAGACTGTATTTAAATCACATGGGAGTTGTTGCCTTGGGGAGAATTTATTAGCATAACAGGTTTGGGGTATAAATAATGGGTATTTTAGGTAATTTTTAAGGGTATGTAATTTATAAATATTTGTTTAAAAATACTTCTGGGACTTGGTTATAATGAAATCAATTTAATTATGGCTTTGAATATATTTCTACCCTTGAAGGAGACGTTTCCGACCCTATAAAGTATATATATTCTTGATCAGCATCAACAGGGGAATCTTTCTAGATATGTCAGGAAGAAATCGATTTTTTGGCCATCTTTGCAAAATTTTATAAGGGGTTACATCATTAAAATTTTTGATTTTGATAAAAAATTTAATTTTCAAAATTTTTAAATGAAGTATGCAGATTTATTAACTGTAGAAAATCTTGCACAGAACAGTTTTCCGATTTAAAATTAATGCTCTTTTGGCCGAGCTATGATATTTTTAATTTTAAAAAAATCAAGAAGATTTTTAAGATAAAAAATCCGATTTCATAATACAAAATAATATTTTTCTAAGTCAAGGAATCATTTCCGACCCCATAAACCATATATATTCATGATCAGCATCAAAATGCGAATCTTTCTAGACATGTCCGGAAGAAATCGATTTTTTGGCCATTTTTGAGAAATTTGATAAGGGTTACATCATTAAAATTAGCAAAAATGGCCAGAAATGTTGATTTCTTAAAATTTTAAATTTGGTATGCAGTTTTTTTAAATTAATAAAAACTAACACAAAACTGCTTTCCGAATCGAAATTAATGCATTTTTGGCTTAGTTATGATATATTTTAATTGTTACCTGCAAGGGTATACAAACTTTGGCTGGCCAAAGTTAGCTTTCTTTCTTGTTTTATAAATATTTTACTAGCTAAAATTATGCCTAAGGAAATTTTTGGGCTAATTAGAATCAGCCTTTAGCTCTTCAATTTCACAGTTAAAATTCCTTTAAAAATAACTAAAAATTCCTTTAAAAATTCCTCTAAAACCGCAATAAATACAACTCTTCGTATTCTACTCTACACTCTCAACTCTTGACACCCAAAAATAAATAAACAATAATTGCAGCATCGAATATTTGTTAATTATAGCTTTACACGCCTCGTCACACATCTCTTCCCGCTGTCTCTGGTAAAATGCAAGAAAATTGTTATTAATTAATATGTAATTGTAATGGGCAGGCGACATGACTGAAAGGCCCCCATATAATGCCCTGAAAAAGTGGGTGTTTCGGTGGGCTTTTGTGTCAAATCGCTGCTGGCTTTAACAAATTAATAAACTTGACCGGACACACACGATAAAACCGCATAAATCAATTTCAGCTGGAAACTGCGCTAAACAATCATAAATAATAATTAAATGCTGTTCCAAACTATTTGCTGGTCAGTGAACTGCTCCGCCCCCGTCGGAGGGATAATTAAAAACTGTCGGTAATTATTGAAATTTGTGGCCAGCGTCAGACGTATTCGGTTAACCGAATGGCGCGTAAATTAAAAAAAAAGAAGGAAATTACTCACAAAATTTAATTCAATTAATTGAAGCTGAAAACGGGGGATATATGTATATAGAGCGGCTTTCGTCTCTGTTACATGGCTCGTTTGCTGTCTATATCCGCTTTCAGTTCCGATTCTAACCATTTGCAACGCCTAATTGGGCAAAGGGTTGCTATACATATATAGACCATATATATCCCCATATCTCCCGAGTGGACTTTCCACTTCTAATTGCACATTTGTATGCCTAATCGATCTGTCTGATTCGATTTGTGTCCACGTCTCTCATGGAATTTGTGTGCCGTGTTTTTCTCTGTCCCTGCCATCATCTCTGGTCTCTCGTTTACCTTTTGGGCCAGGTGTCCGTTTGAACGGTTAAAGCAAATGAAGCGTGACATTTTTCACATTTTCTTTTCGCTTTTCCCCCGGTGGCTTTGAGGTGCAAAGGAAACGGAGAGCCAGGAAGTTGGGTGTGCTCTATGTAAATTCGGTGACTGACAAAAGGATTTTGATATGTCTGTTGTCTGAGCAATCAATTGCTCTTTAACTGGTTGATATCATGGGTTTAGGGTGTAGAGAATAAGGGAGTATAGGGTTAAGGGAAGAAAAGGTTACCTTCGTAAAAATTAGAATGTTTAAAGGGAGATTTTAGTTGATTTTTGATTTAAATTTAAGCTTTTAAAGGGTTTCCTTTTATAAAATATATTTTTAGTTAGTGCCTTGTCAATTTCTATTTTATAAGCCTTTCTTTTATTATTTTAAAATATTTAAAAATTCAACCAAGACTCTCCATAATTTCTAATAAATAAATATACCTTTCTAAAGGGAAAATCTTTAATAGAGACCATCAAAACTTCTGTTTTCGACTCAATAGTCAAAGTCAAAGACCAAAAAAGATGACATGCTAATACCAGCTCTCTCTCTCTGCCTTGGTCCATAAATTCCCCCCTTATTTCCCCCTACCTTTCCATAATTTTTCCTTGTTTTAAGCCCACTCTCCCCTTGTAAAACTGTCATAATCAGCTTAGCCAAGGCTGATGGGTCTCTCTTTCTCTGGTGCGTTTGGGGATTGCGTGTTGCCAACAAATGCTGATCATGTAAATCCCAAGTTGCAAGTTTATGGGCTGCACATATGTACATATTTCCTTCATAGATATACAAAGCCCACATGCAACTGCAGCGACGCTTGTTGCACGCAATTAAAATCTTCATTAGCCGCGTTTAATTTCCACTTTTGATTAAAATAAAAAATAAGAAAAAAACGAAAGAGAAGAGGCGGAGACTGAGTCTGAAAAATCTTGTGACATGTGTCGCTGCTTATCGCCATCTCGGCCGCCAGTCGGCAACAAGTGGAGTTTTTTACCAGAAGGAGTTGAGGTTGGAGCTGGAGCTGGGATCCGGTCCTCGGGGCAGGACACGGACTCGGACTCGGACTCGAACTCGAACTCGGACTTGGACACTTTGCCTGATAAACGCAGAGTCGCTATCAATGTTGGGCCTAAGTGACAGTTGACTTGTTTATCAATTGACAGTTGTTGTTTTTCCTTTTTCCTTCTCGTTTATTTTGTATGTACATATTTTTAGTGGCTTGGGTTAACTGTTAATAAGCTTGTTCTGCGGCCTGTGAAAATGTTGCTTTTAATTAAAAGCCGACATCGTTGTAGCCGTGTCGGTGGAGGAATGTGTGTTTTGGCTGCATTTGCCTGCTGTTTTGTAAGCTGCGGATTTTAAAGCCCGATGCTGTCGCGATAGCGGCCAAAGAGCTCATGTTCGACAACTAAGTAGTGTCCAGATATATTGTGTGTGTGCATAAATATAAACTTTATTTATTTGCCTTTAAATCATGTTCACACATTGGGCCAGCCTACGCAATGCGAAACATTCGGTTCTCATTGGGAGATAAATATACAACATTTTTGAAGTCAAAAAAATGTGAAAGGGAGCTATGAATTGGGTAATTACTTGGCTCAGAGAAGCTGGAAAGCTTTAAATATTTTTTTAGAATTTTTAATAATAATATTTACTCTCTTTGAATATTAATTAAATCAAACGAAATTCTTAGTCTTGTTTTTAAGGGTTTTTTAAAACTAATTACAGGTACCTTATGCCCTTTTCTAACCACTTCAAACTCAAGTCAGCCAAGATTCTGCCTCTAATTTCTGACTTTTGCCTCTCTTGGCCATTTTAATTGGTTTTCTTTTGCCTGGAAACTTCTGGGCAAGCCGAAAAACTTTTTACCCACTCCGGGACATGTTTATTACTCGGCCACAATTAAGCCATATATTTCAGCTGGACAAAAGCCACTGCCTTTGGCTCTCCAGCTGCCTTTCTTGGCTGCAGTTGTGGGTCAGTGGATTACTTCTGCTGCAGTATTGTTTTTCCAGTTTCAGCTCTAGTTTCAGCTCGTAACTCTCGGGAGTGTCTGTCTGTGTCTCCCACTCTCTAATGAGAAGCGGAGCAGAGGAATGAAGTTCAATGTTGTGGCTTGTAAATCTCCCCACATGCGCTCCACTTTCCGGGCAGAAAACCATTTCCATAAATATCAATTAAGCGAGAGGAGAGCGACTATCAAAAGTGACAGAAACATGTGGATGATGCGTCGTCTCCAGTTTCTCCCCTCCGAAACAGTTGGCTTCTGGTCTTCTGGTCTGGTTTTTCAACTGGCCACTGCTACCTGGCCTACGCAGTTTTATAATTGGACAATTTACTGGAGGTGCTGGCAGTAGCAGTAACCCCCCAGCCGGAAAATACACTCCCAAGTTCTCTAGTCTATAAAATGTGACTGGGGTAAAATGTTACCATTTAGGCGTTGGAGCATGAAGAGAACAGGGGGAGAAATAAATTGTTTAAACTTTTTTTAAAGCTTCAAATTGTTACATAAACATTAAAATAATATTTTAAATATTATTTTGCCATGCAAACAATTTAAAATAATATGTTTCCTACAATTTTTACTCACTCTTTTAATTCTACAAAAATATTTGAAGTCATAGCTCCTTCATAAGTAATACATTTCCCAATTTCTCTCAGTACCCCTGGCCATATGTGGGTGTAACCATCCAAATTATAGTCGTGTGCTGGGGTTAAAGCCACGCTTCAATGGATATACCCCAATATATAGACCAAATTCAATTAGTCAAAGTCGCAAAGCTTTGCTCACAGTCTCAGTCTCATAAGCGGCTTAGTTTTCCACAAATAAATGTACACACACACACACACACACTTACCGGGGGAAAACTGTTATGAAAATGCTTTCACTAATTTTCAGAGCTCTTCTAATTACAGTTGGAGGAGTTGGGAGTCCTGAGGGTTTGGGAGTTTTTCCACCAAGATGACGTTACTTAGTCATTTGGCATCCACTAAGCGGTCACTAAGCGTCAATATTTCATGCCTAAGCCTATTACAGATTATTGTGCCAGCTTACGAAACACACACATATACACGCAGAGGGGAAAATCAGAAAATCGGTGGGGAAAACTTGGGGGGAAAACTTGCCAGCTTTGTGGCGGAGTGTCAACTCTTGATTGGAGCCTTATTGGGCGTCTGATTTGCATAATATTGGATAAATAGTTGGAAAAGTTGATGTGGAAACTTGTATTAACAATGGTCAATTAGGGGAATTGTGTGGTGATTAAGGAAAATCGATGGGAAAGTGGGAAAGAGCGAAAGGGATTTTATAAAATATAACAATAAATAGCTAAGTTCTTCTACCTTAATTTACCAAGTTGCCTTCACTTAAATCCCACTTAAGATTAAATTTAATTCAAATCTTGAACCCCATTAAGGCCCCCGATTTAATTTGGCTTTCATAAAAAGTGCAATCTTCTGTGAAAACCCCTCAGCAAATATGTATACCCGCCCGTTTGCCCAGAATTAGTTAGTTAACCTGGCAGGCATTTACACTTTGCTGGGGCAAACATTTCATGAATTCATTTGTGCGACAGCCTGGAAAATGTGTGTGGTGTTGCCAAAATGAAAAGTTGCCCAGCCAGCCGGCTGGTTTGTTGATAGAATAAAACGTGATTAGCAGGCAGAGTGGATTTTTTTTTGTGGATTCTGCTTTAAAACGGATGATCAGTTTGAGTTTCAAGTTTAGTTGTAGAAATTGCCAGGAAGATGAAGAAGCTCCAGCTGTTGATCGCTGTTTTCTGTGGCTTTCTGTGTGTTTTTGGTTCAACAACGCCCACCAAGCGAGTTCGACCCTTGCAGGGAAATTTTTTTGAGTGGATAAGTTCGATATTTTTACCACCACCGGGCACCACAACACCAACAACTGAAGTTACTACAAGAAAATCCACAACAACTAGCTTAAGTTCAACAACTTCTACAACAACTTCTACAACATCTTCTTTAATAAGTTCAAATACAACTTCAACAACAACTCCCATTACTTCACCAACGTATTCACCAGTGCCCAATTTCCCCCAGGACAGATATTGTGTGAGCTGTCGCTGTGGCTTTATTAATAATTTGAACAAAATCGTGGGCGGTGAGGAGACCAGAGTCCACCAATATCCCTGGATGGCGGTGATTCTCATACACGATAGATTCTATTGCTCAGGATCCCTGATCAACGATCTCTATGTCCTGACAGCTGGTCATTGTGTGGAGGGTGTGCTTCCGGAACTCCTCACTCTGCGTTTCCTGGAACACAATCGCACGCATCCCAATGAGGATGTTGTGGTTATCCAGAGATACGTGACCAAAGTTAAGGTTCACGAGCTCTATAATCCTCAAAGTTTTGACAATGATATAGCTGTTTTGAGGCTGGAGCGACCGGTGGATATGGAGAATCGCCGCATAAGACCCATTTGCCTGCCCATTCAGGGTCACAGTTTTGATCATGAACTGGCCGTGGTCACGGGCTGGGGAGCTCAGAAGGAAGGAGGCTCGGCCAGCGATACTTTGAGGGTGGGCTTAAGACACCTTGATTTATATATATTTGTATTATTTTATATAATTTAATTTAAGGAAGTCCAAGTGGTGGTTATACCCCAATCGGTGTGTCGGAATCAAACTACCTACAGGCCAGGACAAATCACGGATAACATGATGTGTGCTGGCTATATCTCGGAGGGTGGCAAGGATGCCTGTGGTGGCGATAGCGGTGGTCCGCTGCAAACCACCTTTGACGAGCAGCCAGGACAATATCAATTGGCGGGCATAGTGTCCTGGGGAGCAGGTTGTGCCAGGCCCAAGTCCCCGGGTGTTTATACCAGAGTCAATCAGTATCTGCGCTGGCTGAGGTCGAATACTCCTGGGGCCTGTCATTGTATGCCCTATCCCGAGGAGGATTATTAGCTGAAAATATTTATAAAAACTAAGTTAAATATTATTTACATTGAACTACAAATGCCTTTGCATATTAATCTTCTTTCCTCTTCTTTTCTGTTGTTTCGGAGTTAAATAAATTTGTAAAAATATTTCCTTTCCCTTTACATATTTTAAAGGGTTTCCCCAAGTGTATTTACCTAATTGCCAAGCAATTCCACCATCGATCAAAAGTTTGCGGCAACTTTTTGGTTAGATTTTAGCCAAATGTTGCATAAACTACTTGGAATTCCCCCCGGGGGAGCATCTGCATATCCATAACCACATCCTTAACTGCAGTCCTGGATTGGCAAATAAAAAAGCAATTCGAAACTGGGTTACAACACTTGAAGGTAAAGCAGAGCCACTTTTAGCTCCTTCAAGGAAAGTTTTTGCCGTGGAACGAGGCCATATCTCTCTCTCTGCATTCTCGTGCATATAAATCCCAATTTGCTGGCGAAATATTTTTGGTGCAATTGTGATTGTTATGCATTTTGCATTTGTGCAATCACAAAATAACTCTGCTCTACCTGAAAGAAAGCCCAAGGACACGCCAAACTCACAGGAGCAAGTTTTACCCACACCCAGAGAGGGACTCTTCTGTATTGGCTTATTTATAAAGTTGGCTTTTTGTGGGAAACGGCATAAAAAAGATAAGCGTAAAGTTTTTAACAAATGTGTACAACAAATTATTTAGTCGCTGGGGAAAATGGCGAGTTGAGTTTCAATCGGAGTTAAGCTTAGACTTTGGACTTGAACTTTAATCAAAATAAATTCGTTAAATATGTATCTTTTGATCTAAGATAAATTAGTGAAGGAACCATAAACTTTGGTTAATAAAAACCCTTAAAATTATATATATTTTCCAGTCAACACCTTATTCCCTAGCAGCATTTTCCCATAGAAAGATATGTCTACTCTTTGGGCTCCATAAACCATCCCGTTGCATATGTAAATAGTTTCCAGCAAACGGCTATAAGCATCATTAAAAATCTTTACGACTTACGATATTAATGCCAAACGGGAAAAAGTAAAACGCCAGATACATTTATGCCTTGCCAATAAATTTGTCTCACCACCAGAAACTCGTAAAGATTTCCTACTCACATCCATAAAGCAGTCTCAAAGTCCCGAAACAAAAGGAAAAGAAAAAGATACGAAACGAAACGAACAAGTTAAAGTACTGCCGCCGACCTGCATGAATTTCCAGCTAAACGACAAATAACTTGGCATTTAATAACTCAGCAAAGCTGAGGGTTTGCGGGAGAGAAAAAAAAAATACAGCAGAAATCCTCATTATAATGCAACCAAAGTCCCGACTTTATATACCATAATTTTATTCTCTGGCAAAGCCAATTTATGCGTTGAAACTAAAGTTGGGACTGAGTAGAGGTGGGTTTGGTTTTGTATTTAAGAGGCGATAACTAATAGATCTTGAGGAATATTATACTTTATTCTTTTCTAAAAAGATCTATAATCCTCTGACATCCATAGACATTTCTCATCATCATTTAAACATCAAATTTAATAATCAGGCTGTCATGTTTATAATTGAGACTCTGGGGGGGCGCAGACAGGATTTAGTTCTGCCCCAGACAACTCTAGACGATGTTCAATCGCGGCAGAAGCCAGAAAGGCCAAAAAGAAACATTTCTCGGAAGGCAAAACATGACACATCTCATTATGATGACTCCCAAAAGAGATCCCAGCCGCAGAATCCACTTCCCCTTCTCCTCGTTGTGTGTGTGGCTGTCAGGGCATTTTGTTTATGATTTTGTAGCTGTCATAAAGTTATTAAAAGTATGTGACATTTTTATGACATTATGACGTCTTGACTTAAAGTTCTTACCCTTAAAAAAAGCGAAAAAGAAATCTCTTTTTGGCGAGGTTCGCCTTGAAATATGATATCAAATAAAAAGCAAATTAAAGACGATAAAAATCGTGTCTCGACTCACGCTGAGTTATATTTAAACAAAAAAAATTGCAAATCGAATCCCCGAAACCCAAGCCCAGAGTCAAGCATCGTTTAAGTTTCGGTGTCTGGTTCTGGTTTCGTTTTCGGTTGCCTGTTGTTCATCTTGTTATTTGGTGGCTCATAAAACTTGTAAACATCCGACTGATTGTGCCCCCGTCTGGTGCTCTTTTTAGCCCGTGTGGGTGCCTGGCTTTATTGGTAAGATATTTCCCGATGATATTACACTTTTGATTGGCCTCGGTAATGGGCCAGGCCGAGGGCGTGAGAGATCAAAGGGCGATAAGCGATTTAATTGCCCATATGTCCAATGCCAATGGCATCGGGCCAGAGAAACCCAAACAAAAGTTATTATAATGGCCGGGTTTAGATATGCCCAAGATGGTAAATGTACAAAGGAATGGCTTTTGAAGTTGAAGTTGAATAAATAAAACATGCAAACGAGGTGGAGTGGCCGCGGGGTCAAGAGGTGTTGGTGAGACTGTGAAAGCTGTTATAAGAATTGGTTAATCTAGTTCTTTCTTTTAAATAAAAGCACCTTGAAATTGTATTAAAATTAATATTTAATTGAGGGAAACCCTTGGAACTTCCTCTCCGTCTTTCTTTAGGTTTAGACGTAGTTCAAATTATTAAAAAAAAATATTAAGCCTTGATTTTAGTTTGACTTTCCTTTGGAGTTGCGCAGATGATAGCGTCGTGGCTTTTCTGCTTCCGGTGCTGAAGGCCGGTACTGAACGCTGTAATCGTCATCATCATCGTCCTCTTCGTTGTCCTCAGCATCCTCTTCTTCCTCATCTTCCCCGTCTTCCTCATCTTCCTCGTCTTCCTCGTCTTCCCCGTCTTCCTCGTCTTCCAAGTCCTCTTCGGTGTCCAAGTCTTCTTCAATGTCCTCGCCCATTTCGGCTTCCTGAGTCTCTACGGTATTTAGATTCTCTTCGGGTTGCTCATCTTCTTCTGGTGGCTCATCATCGGCTGGCTCGTCATCTTCTGGAAGCTCTTCTACAAGGTCCTCGTCTTCTGGCTGTTCGTTTTCTTCTAAGATTTCTTCATCTAGATACTCTTCCCCTTCGAGCTTGTCCACCTCGTCCTGTGGAGCCTCCTCGATTTCACTAGTTTTCTCAGCAGCTTCACTTAGTTCCTTCTTGTTATGCCCGGGTTTCTTCTTCGCCAGCAATTCTACCTTCACCACTTCCTCCAATTGCTGCAGTTGCTCCAGTTCCTTCTTGGCTTTCCTAGATTCCTGGGCACCTTTCTTTGCTCTCTTTTTAGGGGAACCTGCCTCCCTTTTGTTGGGACTGGTAAGCCGCTTTCGGGATGTGGCTTTTGGAGTCTTGGCCTTGGATTGCCCTCGGTTTTTGGCCAGAACCTTTTCATCATTGTCGATGGCTTCCTCTTGTTTAGTATTCAATGTCTTTCTTGCATCCTTGACAGTTTCCCTCTTGGCTTTCTTTGCCTTCCGACTGACTTCAGCCTCGCTTTCGCTGGAACTGGACTCGAAGCTTTTGGCGCGACGTCCACGGGACCCAGCCTTGGGCTGCTGTGGGCCCTTGGCCTTTCCACGGCTGCTTGAGGAGGCATTCTCCTTGAGCGCCGATGATCCGCCACACAGCTCCTGCATGGCCTCCTCCAGCTCCTGGTCGTCCAGCGAGTCTTCTCCCTTTTTGCGGCCCGCCGAAGATCTTAAAGCCGCCGCTGCCGATGTGGAGGGCATAGAGTCCATGTCAGAGTCCTGGCCAGCGGGGGAGGCGGGTGGCGGAAAATCGTCAGGATCATTGTCCTCGCCATCGGAATAGGCCAGGCCAATGGGAAGGTTCTGCTGGAAATTGCTGGCCTTGTGGGTGGTCTCCAGGACAATATCCTTGTAGCCGGTGGTCTTGTTGCCATAACGCGGCATAAAGTCCCCGAAGAACTGGTTGACCATCGAGGGAGACACCTGGCCATAGTAGCCAGCATATTCCGGCGGCGGCTTGTTGGCATCCAGGGTGATGACAGAGTCGTGGGGCCGCACAAACTTGATCGAGGAACTGGTGAAGGTGGGACAGTCCCAGGGACGGCTTTTCTTCATTGCTGGATTCTTGCAGAGATGGGCGCTGGCCTGGAGCACCTGGGTGGTGGCCAAGTGATCCAGCAGAGTGCGAAATCGGGTGCGTTCCGCCTGGATGGACGAGCGAACGGAGATGATGGAGCAGCACTTGTCGCCGCGCTGTTGCATCCGCTCGAGGTGGCTCTTCGAGGGCATGTGTAGCGGCACAAGGAACTCTAGCTCCTTTTCGTCCTCAGCATCCTCAGCTGATTGGCCATTCTGGGCACCCATTGGGTAATACTTTTCCATCAGGAGACTGTCTTCCATAAAGGTCTTCAAAGCGTCTAGCTTGCCCCTGACGAACTCGGGTTGCGTGTAGTAGAGGAGCATGGTCTCCATGTCATCTGATGGGTCACTCTTCTCAGCTGGATCTGTCTCCTCCTTATCGACCCTCGCGAAGCCTTCGGTGGTCAGCTTTTCCGTAAATTGCTTAACGCTTCGGCAGCGGAAAATCTGACTGCCGGCAGTTAGATGATCCTGCAGAGCCTGATAGTCCACCACCAGCTGGCGGCCACTTGGCGACCAGTTGAGCATGGGTATGGCGTCGCTGCTGGCGGCCAGGTAGAGCTTCAGGACAAAGGGACAACCCAGCAGGTTCATGCCCATGGGTTGCGGCGGATTGGCCTCCTTCAAGTGGGCCTTCGTCTCCTGCTGAATCTTCCCCAACTCATGCTGGTTGACATTCATCTCTGCCGGCGGATGCTGTATGTGCTTCACCTGCTCCTGGGCTTTGGTGCTCTCGGGCGGACCCTCAGTGAGTTTCAATACCGGCGGCAGATCCAGTGTGTCAAAGAAGTCGTCAAATCCTATGATATTATCCTCTGTCGAGCTTGAAAATTCGCTTGGCTTTTCAACAAACTCCTCGAAGGCGTTGGCTCGAAGGTCCTCCTTGGCCTCCATGGGTTCTGCCAGTGGTGAGTCCATGGGGAAACGGAAATCATCGTTAAATGGGTCAAGAGAGGACATTTTCCTTGCTTTATTTTCTAAATTTTTTACACAGAAAAAACAGAGCTTGGAAAGCAATCCTCCTGTAAGATCTTTTTGAACTAATAAACTGCACTATTTTTTTTTTTTTTGGCAAGAGAAAAAGTGAATTGACATTCGGTTTAAGTTTTTTTCCTTGTGACAGACAGTGTGGCCAAGTTTTCTACAATTGTTTAAAGTTGCTCCTTCAAGGGTTGTGATTTAATTTTATTAATTTTTTATCGATAGCCAGAGGTGTGTTCAAATGGAAAAGGTAACACTCAAGTGGTATGACTTTGAAATTATATTCTTTTTATCTTTTTCTTAGGGAAATTTTTTGGAAATTTATTGATATAATAATTTACCAGGTTATACTTTATATTTCTTTATTTTTCTATATACAAGTTTTGTTATTATTACAAAGTTAAAGCCTCCCAAACTTTGATTAAAGTTCATCGAGACAGAACTCATAAAAAAACCAAACAAAGCCTTATATCAAAGCCCTATTCGAATGCATTTCATGTATTGTTTGCAATAAGTCTATTGTTATTTATACGTCTCCCAAAACCCCCCCAAAAATACACCCAAAAATCACCCAAAAACCCCCCCTGTTTTCCACCCACCCTTTCCTGAGCGTCGGCACAGTTCAAAAAGGAAAGCACGAGGGCAAGGGCAGCCTTTCATTGGGGATTCATGGGCTCAATATCAATAATAATGCAGACCGAAGCCGGGACAACAAAAAAGTCGCCACTCAACCGTTCCATAACCCATCGCAGAGGGGAAGATAGTGGCTTTAAATTGACATTTACATGAATATTTAATAGACATCCTTTAATCAGGAGTTGCACCCTGAAATTATTTCGATTGACGGAAGTTGTTTATTCTTTTTATATATATATTTTTTTTTTGGAAAAAAACTTAACTAGCGTGAATTGTATGCTACAATTTCATGTGTCACCAAGCGTTGTTAAGGAAAAAATTCAACAAGAGGTGATAATTGAATTTAAAATGAAACAGAAATTACAATACTCTATAGGGAAAATCTTGAAAGTATAATATTTAGAAGGTAAATATATTTATAAATATTTGTTATGCCTTGCATAAGTTCTCTTTTATTTTTTTAAGATAAATCTTTATGAATTTATGGTTTCTTTAATGTTTCTACTACCCTCAGTAGCTAATATTTACATTTATATTTCCGCAAACATTTGATTAGCCTTTTATTACCAACAGTGGCTACGTTCTTTGTCCAAATTTAATGACAAAGTTGTAATTTCAAAAGGAAAAACATAGGGAAAATGCCATGAAAAGCTGCATAACAAGAACTCCGGCTGTATATATGACGAAATAAATTTACAAGACCCCAAAAAAGAGTTGCCCAGTGACGGGGCACGCACGTGATTTTGACAATGTAGTAACTCCCTCTACTTTTTTATGTTTTTTGATAGCTTCCTATATTTTTTTTGGCGGAACGAAAAAACTTTTCTTTGTTGTACTCTCCGTTTTGTATGATTTAAGTTAGTCGTGTGACGGAAGCCGTACATGAAATTCATGAAAAACTATGATGTGAGCTGAGCTTCGGTTTCGGTTTCAGTTTTAATTTGGGGATTGTATTTCTTATCGGCGGTTTTAATTCTGCCGCCCAGCGAGATCTCTCAGCTCCCCAAAAAAAAAAAATATTTCAATAAAGTAGGAAATGTTTATACATAAAATATATGTATAAATGTTGTGCCTTTGTTTAATGCGAGTCAAGTGGTCATAGATTATGCACTTTTATGGTTTATGGGGGGCGCTACTCTAGGCGGTGTTTTGCCTTTAAGTTTTTTGTTTTGAGAGTCGTAAAACGGGAAGAAGATCCAGCATGACCTTTAACCCGGAATATTCCTCTCTGTCAATTGCAGTTTTACGATGCCGATTCCCATTTTCGATAATGTTTGTTATTCGGAAATGAGTCACTTCTCTCTGCTTTCGAATGATTCACTGGGAGGTTTCTTTGCCAGATCGATCGATCAATCATTTCACATGCCAAAAACTGAAACTTGGAACCGCTCTTCTTGAAGTTTCGCCTTTAGCTTTTTGAGTTAATTAATATAAATGAATAATTTAGCATAATTTTGTGGCTGCATTTTAAGGGCAACAGTGGACTTTTGACAATTAAAGTTCGAGCATGTTGAATAATCATTTTTCAAAAATACAATGCATATTAATGATCTTGAACGGGTTTCTTAGGAAATACTTGAACTGTGAATAAATATCTTAACAATATAGTTAATTAGGGGAAGGATTTCTGGGAATTGTTGAAGGGAAAGGAATGTTGCTGACTTGTATGCGAAATTTTACATCAATACTGCTCTAAATAATTCTCTAAAAAAATTGTGATAAATCTCTCTTGGCATTTACTTTATTTTCCAAGAACCAAATCAGTTTAAAAACTATCTATGAAAAGTATCTTCCAACTTCTAATCTCCAGCAAGTCGCAGCAATCTCTCACCCATGTTAAAAGTGACTAATTGAATGCCTAATATCATTCCCCTTTTATATTTTTCAGACCCCTCTGTTGCTCTACAAAAATCCATTCCCGTTAAGACTCCCGGTTTTTATTTTTTGTTGGTAATTTGATATTTTTCACTAAATATGTTTCGGTATCGGTATCGCTTTCACCCCTCCTGGACTGGCTCTCGCTTTTCTGCTTTTCTTTTCCAGCTCTTTGTATCTTTTTGTCTAATGAAGCGTTTAAACTCCCGCTCGTCGCTGATGATAATTAACACAACTCCAAATTTCCAAAAGCGAACCCAAGCAGGGATCTCATTAACCCTTGGCATTTGTCACACGAACTCCAAGGAATTTTATTCCTTCGCTGAGGAGTTTCGAGTGGCTGCCAAGTTGAAGTTTTGAGCCATCGTACAAGTCAATCTACGTGACATCCTTTTTGTCCTCGCTCACTTTTTACTCCTTTTTCTGGCGTTGAAACAGATGTCAAATTGTTGTGCATTTTCTGTACATTTTGTTGCCTTTTTTTGTGTTGTTGATTTCCTCTATTGTATTTGTTTTCTTTGTCTCCCCTTTTGTTTTCGTTTGTTTTGGTTCATTGACTTTGCGCGGTTTCGAATTTCGGTTAAAATACCCAGCTCGCAACCCCTAAAAATTGCTCTAGGAGTTACGCCCTCAATCGATTTGTAGGGCAACTTGATATGTTTCGAAAGGAGTTGCAGGAACACATGTGTCTTCTAAATTTGGAGATCGAATGGGAGCTAATGCAATCGTTGAGAGTTATGAGTTTGGTTAGTTTGAGGTCTTATATACCTAGAAATATCAATTATTTCTTGAAGTTATGGTTGTCAAATGTGGAACTTACAAAGATCATTGGTTTTTGAAATTTATGGAATTTATTTGTGGTGAGCAATGGTTCGTAAAATTTTATAACTTGAGGTGGGAAATAAGAAAGAAGCCAAAGAATTTTGAAAACTATATTTTAAAGAGGTTTTAAGCCTTAAATTTAATTTTGAAAAAAAGTATGGTATTACAACCTAATTAATATTTCAAAAACTATTCAAAATATGGATGTATTTCCTCTTAGTACAATTAATATTTCCTTAATTATATTATCAACCTTCTTATACCCTATTATACCTTCTCCATCTCACCATATTCTCCATTTCATTCCTTTTCCAAGAGGTAACCAGACAACCGAAGACACGCGGAAAGTGCGAAAAATCACTTTTGCGATAAATAATACAACTTCATCAGCGACAAACGACGAACCCCCCAAAAAGCTCAAGGAGCAGGAGGAGGAGGAGGAGCTGGAGGAGCCCCTCTGGCCACCAAGGCGTGAGGCGTGCATAAGTGAAATGTGCACAAGATACAAGCTGCGAGATACAAAGATACATCCGAGACATCCAGCAAGGGAACGGCGAGCGAGCGAGCGAGCAAGCGGAGCAGCCAAAAAGGTAATTAATCATCGTCATGGGGCGTGTGCACGATTCGCTTAACGTGCGCCTTTGGCGGTGGTTCCCCCCTCAAATCCCCCCCTACCCCCCTGCTCCACAACGACTAAGAGGGGCTGAATGGGGGTCAGAGTTTGGTCTGTGCAGAGTCAGACAAACATATTACTCAAGGCATTTCCATATGGTCTACTTGAAAGCAGTACACGGAAAATAAAATTTGATGAGCTTGAAAAAATATTAAGGAAGATTAAAAATATATTAAATATTTTAGAAACTATTTTTAAGCTGTGATATTTTTATACCCTTGCAGGGTATTATAATTTCAGTCAGAAGTTTGCAACGCAGTAAAGGAGACGTTTCCGACCCTATAAAGTATATATATTCTTGATCAGCATCTACAGGGGAATCTTTCTAGACATGTCAGGAAGAAATCGATTTTTTGGCCATTTTTGCAAAATTTTATAAGGGGTTACATCATTAAAATTTTTGATTTTGATAAAAAATTGAATTTTCAAAATTTTTAAATGAAGTATGCAGATTTATTAACTGTAGAAAATCTTGCACAGAACAGTTTTCCGATTTAAAATTAATGCTCTTTTGGCCGAGTTATGTGTTTTTTAAATTTAAATAAAATCATGAAGTTTTTTAATATAAAAAATCCGATTTTATAATACAGAATAATATTTTTTTAAGTCAAGGAATCATTTCCGACCCCATAAACCATATATATTCTTGATCAGCATCGACAGGGGAATCTTTCTAGACATGTCCGGAAGAAATCGATTTTTTGGCCATTTTTGGGAAATTTGATAAGGGGTTACATCATTAAAATGAGCAAAAATGGCCAAAAATTTTGATTTCTTAAAATTTTAAATTTGGTATGCAGCTTTTTTAAATTAATAAAAACTAACACAAAACTGCTTTCCGAATCGAAATTAATGCATTTTTGGCTTAGTTATGATATATTTTAATTGTTACCTGTTGGCTGGCCAAAGTTAGCTTTCTTTCTTGTTTCTGTTTATTTTAAAAATGTATAAAAACTTTTAAAGGCATGAAAAATAGAATAGAAAACACTATTTACATAAATGCTAATGCTGATCAAGAATATATATGGTTTATAGGGATGGAAATGACTCCTTCACTGCGTTACTAGCTTCTGAATGAAATTATAATACCCTGTATTCTATAAAAATCACCTACATTTTATACATTTCCCAAAACAAATGCCTACATTTTCTAATAAAATTCCCACATTTTCTACCCACAAAGGTACACCCCTATTTTTAACAGTGCATCATCTTCTCCAGCTTCCACCAAGGGGGCCGCGTGTATGGAGGGCGTGGCATGGCGTGGCAATAATCATAACGAGCCAAATTAATGCGTTTCATTCTACATCAAGCAGAATTCCCGTGCAGTTTGTATACGTTTCATAGTATATATTTTTTGCACCCTTCTCGAGTTGACACATTTGCTGATTTAGCAAAAATATTTGTATATATGACGAGGGAAGCTGGAAGTATCTTTACCCAAGAAAAAAATCTAACAAATTCTAAGCTTGTATATGTGGCGCCTATTTCTTCTTAATTTGAGAGTTTTTATACAACAATTTTTAATTGATTGTGTGCCTGATTTCAGCATTTCTGCGAGCCATTTCATTTTGGCCAACGGGGCGTGGAATTCACGCAATAAGTTTAGTTTTGCGGCTGAGGATTTATTTAGCTAATTGGATGCCAAGGTAATTAGTGGCTTGAGTTGGTTAAATTAGGTGGAAAAGTATGCAAGAAATGTGTATATAATTGACTAATTTATTAAACAATATTTCTCAAAGAAAAATATAATGAAAATAGGTTAAACAAAATAATTATTTTAATTTAAAAGGGTTTAAATAAAAATAATAATTTTAGTTGCGTTTCATAAAAATATCTCAGATAAATTGGCTAGAATTTCCTCACTTAAACTAATTCGAAAAATTGTTTTAAATAATATAATTTAGCTTAAATTGTTGTTTATCTATTTCCTAATCTTAAACATAATTGTAACCCACAAAAATCCTCTTTAAACCTTGACATTCCCTGTTATCACTTCCCATTACCTGTCTCTTTCGTACTTTTTTTCCTCCGCTACCTGTGGCCGCCTTTATGAATTCTCTTTCATATCAAGAGAGAGAAAAAAATCCACGTGCTTATCAGACAAATGCGAGGGAATTTATTGGAATAAACAAAAAACAGCTGTTGTTGATGGAAAGCCGAGAGAGCAAGAAACAAAAAGAAGCAGAGAGAGAGAGAGTTGCTATAAAAAAGTGGTTAAACGATAAAAAGAGAATTTTATGGCACCATATGTGGGGTGGTTATTTTAGTTTAATTTACAATATTTTTAAGAAACATATTAAAACATAAATATCTCAACGCAAAAAAGTGTGTCTTAAAATTTATGAATTATTTAAAGTGTTTTCTCTTCAGAAAATATTGTAAAATATTTGAAGAAATTAAATTCTTTAAATTAATAAAATAGCTGAAATATATATTAAAAAATTATAAAATTATTTAACAAATATTTAAAAATTCTAATTAGGTTTTTACAAGAAAAACATTTCCAAACCAATAATAATCTAGACAAATTCTTACACACCAGCAGCCGCCTTTTACCTTCATCTCTCTCTCTTCATCTCTCTTGGAATTTCCCATTTTCCGATTTCCCCCAGTCGTGTGAGCATTTCTCGCATGCGATATTCCCTGAATTTATATTTGCTATAAACCCGAACAGAGACGAAGTCAATGCCGAAGCCACACGAAGTTGACTTCACAACTGGTTTCAGTTGGAACGATTGTTCAGTCAGTCCTCTATATGCTTGCTATGGCTCAGTTGGAAAAATTTTCAGTTGGAAATGAAAACTCGTGGCGTGCGGTTGTACCCGGTCGGTTGAGCTCTTCGCTGAGACACAAATGTACGTAAAAGTGCGCGTAAAATAACGGGAGAAAAAAGCTTAAACTAAGATAAAAAGTGCTAACTATATCAAGGAAATAAGCTGATAAGAATCTAAAGTAAACAAAAACAGAGTGTAAAAAATACAGCTTAAGATTATACTCTCCGTTGAGTGTGCGTGTGTAATTGCCTTGATTGATAACCGCTGACAGTGACTTTTCGACTTTTCCTTTCGGAAAACTCCCCCGCTCTGCGCTCTATAAATTCCTCGATTTTATTAAAAAAGCCAAAAAGAAGCTGCTGCCCCGGAAAGTGTGATCTAAGTGCACGTTTTGAATTCTTAAAGTGAAAACGGAAAAGTCAGAGGAAGGAGGGGGCTGAGCCATCCCCAAAAGTTCTTCACGCTTTGCCAAGCGTGCAAATTTTGCGGAATTTTCAATTAAAATTAATCACATCGTTACAAATCACAAAAGGACGATTGCAGCGAGTGCACTCATACACACTCACGAATCAAATCAAATCAAGCAATCATAATTGAAAGGATTAATTGAGCCTGAAAGAGGGTTTCTTTTGACACAATTTAAAGAGTTTTTCAAGAGGAACTGCAACTACATCAGAAATACATTGCATTTCGTACGTCTTAAAAGGTGAGTTAATTTTTTCTTAATTAATTTATGTATTTATCTAAAATAATTATGGGAATTGGCGCTGTTAAAGACGATTTGGTATACATAAATTGTGAAATGCTTTCTTTTTTTTATGTTTATAGGGTTTCGTTTTGTTCGATTTCAATTCAAAAATATATTTTTCTGAACTTTGAAAGTCCATCAACGGGATGTTTATATTTTAAACGCAAATTGTTGAATATATTTGTGTGAAATAAAAAGAAACAAATCTTAATTATTTACTTCCACACTTCTAAACCACAGATAGAGCTATGTAACCCTTTGTTGAACTCACTTTCTTAGTATTCTTTTTTGATATCGATCGAAATATTTATTAAATAAAGAGGTTATTACTTATTATATCTTATAAATATAGACTTAAATTTATTTTTAAATACCCAATCCAAAGAATTGAAGTGATAATTAATTACCTTAAACCAAAAAATAATGCAAATTCTCCAAAAACTATTGAAAGTGTCAATAGATTGTCAGTATTTCGGTAGGGGAACTTCCTGTTTCAAACTCCCCCCAACTTCCTTAACATTATGGTCAATTTCAAATGGGTCAACACTGCATTTTTTTGGTCAGCGTTCTATTCTTTTCCAAGAAAAAGGAAGCCAACCCAACCCTCCAAGTGTGAATTAGCATAAATGGACAAAGGTGCTTTTCAGTTAACTGCGGTTGGCATCTAATTAATGTGTATGCATTGGCATTGCATTTGCTGGCCGGAATTTAAATTAAATAAAGGGCGGCAGCTGTGTGTAAAGGCTTCTTCTTTGCCCATTTTCCGATATCTAATTATGCGGCGTGAAAATGCAATGCATGTACAAATATTGACGCGTCACAAGTCTGTTGTGTCTGCTGGCCAGGTTGTTGTTATTGTGTTGCAGTTGTTAACAGTAATTTCCATAGTTGCCAGGCTTTTTTTTTTCAGTTTTTTGTTTGCATTTCGAAGCGTACGTCTGTCTATTTAAAGTGGATCTCAAAACGGACATTATTGAAACAGTTTGAAGTGGCCACCAAAAAGGCATTTGTTTAAACAAAAAAGTAAGAAAGTCTAGTGGAATAATGATGGATGCAGACAAAACACACTCTTTGGGATATTGTTTGTAAAGAAAAAATAAAATTAGTGAGATCAAAGGAGGGGCTAGAACATAAGCTAAAATTAAATGAGGTGTTTAGTGTTGGTTTTATTCTTTTTAAAAGGTTTTCTTGAAGTACTTCTAAGAATATTTTTGGTAAATGTTTTCTTTAATTATTTCTGTTTAATAGTATTCTAAATTTATACTTTTTATCCTCCGTATAAATATCCTTGTAATAATTTTTACCCTTTCGAAAAGGTTTCTTATTTTGTATATTATTTTAACCTTAGACTCTTCACTTTCCCTTCATGTTAAACTGTGTTAAACTGTGCTAAACTCCCTTCCCATTTCCTATTCCGTTTACCTATTCCGTTTCCAAGACAAGGTCCTGTTCTCACCTTAACCCCAAGCCTGGCACCTGACAAAACTTAAGCCAGGCTAAGAACCATGGCTTTCAGTTTCTCGTAGGAGATGTGGGTTAAAATCTAGTTCAAGTGCGTGAAGAGTAATTAGAGGATGTTACTCAGTGTGTGTGTGGATGTTTCTACAAATTGTGTAAGAAACATTCTCAACAAATATTTAGACAGGAAAAAAATAGAAATTAGAAAAACAGCTCTCTCGCTGAGCGAGGAATTCACCTCAAGTGGACACTCGAGTGGAAAGGAGGCTCTGGGGGTAATTACAAAACTATATGCACATGTATGCCGAAGGAATTGAAATTGCTTTTTAATATTTTCAACAGATTTCCACTTAGAGATTAGCCTGGGGATGAGATGGAAATGGAGATGAGGATAGGGGAATGGAGGTGCACCTACGCACATCTGAGTGACAGAGAAAGGGACCCTCTTTATCTCTTGTCTATATATTTAGCTCGGTTCTGGTGCAATGTTTGTCTAAGTGTGGCTGGATCTCCGCACAGCTGACACAACTTATATGGGATATATATACACTATATAGAAACCCGACTCACTCTGAGGAGAATAAAGAGTGTGAATGAGATGTGAACTGCATTAGTAAGTCGAGACAAGTCGCGTTGAGTAAGTACTTTGCCCCGCGCATTGCACTTCCGTTTTTCGGTTCCCCCGAAAGTGTCACGGAGTTGGGTTAAATTGTGTCACAGAGGTGTTAAGGTCTAATTCCCGGAAATTCTGAATAAACAGCTGCCTTTTTGGTAGGTAGTGAGATGAAAATAAACATGTAACAGAGGCTAAAAACAAACAGGATAAAGGGTTTCATTTTAGTTTTATTATTTTGTTAAACATAAAGTAACATATCTTGGTTTTAAATATATATTTTTAAAGACACTTAAGCAGAAAATATAAGAAATAATTAAAGAAAAGCTATTTATTTAATTTTATTAATATTATAAAATATTTCGCCTCAAATTTCAAGATTATTTTCTTACTTAAAGTTTTATAAAATGTACAGCTACACTAACAAGTTTTTTTTTCCTATTTAAAAGAATTTTATAAATTAGGTAAACATTTACAATTATTCATTACATTTTACTATCGTTCTGAATTTTTAAAAATATTTTTTAAGCTCTTAAAGTTTTTTTTTAAATATTTAATATTGTTGTTCTACATTTCTTACCATAATTTATTCAGTTATTGATTTTCTCTCAAGTCTTATTTATTTTCTACAAATTTTTAAAGGCTTTCATGTTTATTAAATGTAAAACAGCATGTATATCAAAGTTATACCAGCTTTATATTATTATTTCGTAGTATTTTCCCACATCCTCTATCCTCAGTTTATTTTTATATTTCGCTCCTCAAGAGTAACTCGATCGCCTTGTGGCCATGCCTGGCCTTGCCTTTAATCCTAATGTTAAAAATGAGCAAAGTTTCAGTTTTTTATTCCCTCCATTTGTATTATTTTCAGTTGTTTGCATTTTATTTGTTATCTCACTTGCAACTATCTGCTTGGCCGCCGGCCATTAGAGCGAGCCGCACCCAGTCCGAAAAGTAAAAAACTAAAAAACTATTTGAATGAGAGAAGTCCGTTTGTGATGTGAATAATTCCACCACATTACACACTTGCAACGCCTCCTCCCCCTGGCCAGTTTCCACCCGGATTTTCCTCGCTTTTCAGCTGCATTTGTGGTGCACATTTTGCCTAGTCAAGTGGTTGGATTTCGGTGGTTGCGAACCGTCGGTTTCGGCGGTTTCGTTTGCCGCTCGTTTATTTGGGAAAGTTGATTTGTTTTGAACTGATTATGGGCATGTTCGGTGCGGTGCCGTGCGGTTTCGCTTTGAGTTCGACTGCGTTCCGGATAATAGTTTTAAATAAGTTAAAGTCGCCATTTAATTGGCCCAGGCAACGCAGAGGATCTGAGAGATGCATTAATGTATCTGCAGCCCACAATCTGTGTGACAGAGACGTGACTTATCGGGAAAGCACACAAGGCAGATCATCATCACCATCATCATCATCATCGTCGTCGTCTGTCTGTTCTGGTCATTAAAAGCTAAACAAATTTCATCGCATTCTACTCGTGCTGGGAAAATGCTGTGAGACGCCGTCAGTTTTCCTTCCCCGTTGTTGCCCAACAATCTCACAGATGCCTACACCTGTCGCCTGACTAATTTATATCTTGTAGATAAAGCATCGCATGACATGTGGTCCAGCACACCACCACTCGGAGTTATGGCCAGAGTTGACCAATATGAAATCATTAAACATCGGGGGCCCCAAAGAAAAGATGACGACAGGCAAACAAATTTGTTTTCAGTCTCTGTAATTTGCATAATTGAGTTGGATGGAGCATTGTATTGGGTTTCAGATTCCCCCAAAAAATATCTGATAAACCATAAGTGCTGGGCCCTGGCAAGGTTGCTGACATTTTCCCTCTAACACACACACACACATGCACACCTGTTTTGAGTGATTGAGTTATGGTCCTAAAGATTGTACAGATGAGATTTTCTGAGGCATTTAAGTTTTGAATTTTTGATGTCAATATGCGTGGTTGGGAATAAACATGGGAGTTGGTATTAGCTTTCAAGGCCAGGTAAAGGTAGATGGAAGTGGATAAAGATGAGGTAATAAACAAGTAAATGTACGAGGAGATGGTGGAGATAGAAAAGAATCAGGAAAGAGTTTTATAAAATTCAGAAAGAATTCAAAAGTTTGCTTAGTAACTACTCCTTGTAAATTATAATAAATTTTTCATATGAAAAGAGATACATTTTCTAGAAGAAATACATTCTCTACTATGGTTCAGGTACCTTTTTATTGATTATACTTTAATAACTCTTTAAATTCTCCGAATAGCATTTCCCTTTTCAATTTATCCTATTTATTCTTTACTTTATTTTTCATACCATATTAAAAATTAGTACTTCCTTTACACCTTTAACTCTCCATAAATCAAGAAGCCCTTCTACGAAGAGCCATTTCCAATCCTCTATCAATCAGCATGATATATACCCTTTATCTGATATGCTTCCTTATCGATCCAAGAAATACCAACTGAAAACCTTTCATCAAATTTAACTACTCCTTTATACGATATAATTTCTGAGTAATCAGAAACCGAGAGCATTTGGCCCATTCGAATCCATCTGCCCACTAAGATTACACAATTTGCATACCACTCACGTCTCCTCAGAGGTCTGGGGTGTCTCAGGATCTCTCCTTCGGTGTTTGGCTACTGAAGACTAAGTGGAGACCGAGGCAGAAACCAAACTCGAAACCGAATCCAAATAGAAAACTGCGTTAAATTATGATAAAGCCCGGTCTCTGCCCATTCTCTCCTCGGTTATTTCCTCGTTTTATATCTTTTTCAGCTGCCTTTTTCTGCAGTTTTTTTCTCGTTTTTGCCTCGACCGCAAAATGAACTGACCAAATGGCTCAGACAGAGGCAGGAGGAGGGACGTCTGGAAATACATTTTGCTAAATGCAGTTTGGCTGCAGATTAGTGCGAGTTGATTATTTACTTTGGCCTCAAATTGTGCAATGCAAATAAACGGAGCCGCAGCATTATTATGTTAATGGCAAACGAAATGCAGTTGCAGTTTCTTGCCTCGGCCATGCGGGTCGTAAATTGCAAACTGCAACTTTAACAGCAACTTCAACTTCAACTCCAACTCCCAACTCTGCCTGAAAATTTCCAGACAAAAAACCAAAGCCAGGGAAAAGGCAAATGCATGTTGATTATTTTTATTGCGATTGACAAAAGCTTGAGAGGGAATAAAGCCAATGCCAAAGTCTGGCGGCGGTTAATTCTTTTGTAATTGAACAGCAGCTGCCGTTGGCTTTTCCGGATTTAATTTCTTTCTTTGCCAGCAGCTGGAACTTGAAAGTTGTCAAAGAAAAATAAGCCAAGTGAATGTCACTAATGACACCAATTGATATGAGGGAATTTTTGATAAAAATTCTAGTAAATAATAATATTATAAATTATTTAAAGGGATTTAATAAAAGCTCTAGCAGTTTAATTTACTTTTATGTTTCTTCATTCTTTAAATTTTATTTAATAAATTTAAAACAATTAAATATGCCCCACTTAAGGCTTATAAATCATTTCAAGACATACCCCACCCTTTTTTGGCATTCCAAAACTCTCCTTTAAAAAGCCATTATCATTATAATAAACCCACCTTTTGAGCTTCCCTTAACCTGTATCTCTTTCAACATTTTTCGCACATAAATCTTTTAAAAAAAAAAAAAAAAAAAAAAAAATAATAAAAAAGAAACTCAAACACATCGTGGGTGATCTTTCCTTTTATTCGTGGCAACACAAAAGCGCATTCATGATTGATTATCTTCCTATAATTCATTAATTTGACACCCACGCTCACTCGAAGAAATATATATCTAACCGAAAATAGATGAGTTTCGGGTGAATATTTTAATAATCAATAAATTATTTCAATCATTTTGCGCGAAGAATAATACAACAAAAAAATCTCTCAGCGATAGAAATGGGTATACCCAGAAGAAAGAGAGGGGGCACGAGTTGCATGATGATGCGCCCGCATAAAGTGGCAACACAGAGAGAGACAGAATGATTTCTGCTGAGTCAAGATAACGCACACAGGGAAAGAGACAGGCATAGAGAGGGATTGGCAATAGTCCCCGGGAAGTTTATCTTGTCCAGGCAATCGCGTTCGATTATTAACCCTCATAAATAAAGGCCTCGCACTGATGGCGACACAGTAGCTGCCTTTGCTTAACCCCCGCGGCCATCCTTAACCCCTCGCCAAGAGCCTTAACCCTCAGACTTGCGGCCCAGACTCCTCATTTTCATTAGCATGTGCGTGTGCACCTCAGCCTGTCGTTATGTGTCTTACACTTGAAGAAAGCAGATGATTTTTAAGATAATATCATATTTATTTTACAAGGAAACAATTTGGAGTAATAAGAGTTTTACATATTTGAAATCTACAGAAAATGTTTCTTAAAGTATAAAATTAAATTCTTTTAATAATAATTAACTTTTAAATATTTTTAAAACAATTTAAGAATTGTTATTGATTGTTCTAAGATTTCTAAACATTTAAAAAGACGTCAAAAAGTATGCAACATAATATTTAAGGATCATTTACCCCTAAGAAATTTCGTGTAATATACATTTTCATCTTAATTTAGTTGATTTGAAGTCCCTACAGATTTATTTTAAATAAATAGAATATTTATTTTATTCTCCTTCAGAACCCAGTTTTCTTGAAGTGCACTTTTTGCTCTTCTAATAAATGTTTTTCAATTTTCATTGTGGTTAGTATTTTTTTTTTTTTTTATTCGTTGCTCATCATGCAAGTCCATTGTTGTTGGCAGCGGCTTTTCGTTGAAAAATAAAGGAAAAAGAGCGTCGGAAAAAGGAGGAAAAATGCTTTATCATCCACTGGCTGATGATGGCGGGGGTTCCCTGAGGTTCCCTCGGCTTTGTTGGCTTATTGAGCCATAACTGCAACTTTGTTTGTTCTTTCGCTCGTTACAATATCTTATTTTTTCTGTGGTTTTCCACATTTTCCTTGAACATTTTTATTTTTTGCTGATTAATCATGCTTTTTTTTTACTTTTATGGGGTTATCTTGGTGGTGAAAGTGGCTTGAGCTTCAATTTTTCTTATATTTTGATAACTGAATTAGGGTTTTTTGTTGTGAGAAAATTAATTGAAAGTAATTTGAAGTGGTGAACTTGATTAAATGTTTGTTCAGTGAGCTTACAAATTTTTTTTTTAGTTTTTATTAGCTTGACTTTAATTTTAAACAAACCAATTACTCTAAGAGAACTTCCCCTTACCTGCATATTTTCCTACTATTTTTCCCCTTCGATGTTTTATCAATATAAGACAAATCATCATCATCTGTCTAACCTTTTTTCCGATCATATCCCTCCTTTTAACCCCAAAAAAAGCGACCAAAGCCAATTGGCAAGTCATCATTTTTCACGGCCTGCCAAAGGCGCCCGCTTATCCTGTCAGAAAATGTTTTTTATTCCTTCAAAAAAGGAGAAGAGAGGCACCCAAAAGGTGACCAAGCTAATGCCATGTCCTACCATTATAATTTCCCACATTTTATTTTTTGTGCCTTCTCACCGAAACGGAAACCAGAAATGTTATAAATCATTCGCCGGGGCATATTTTTAATAGAGTTGCTACTTTGAGTTCGTTTTTTTCGGTTGATTTTGTTGTGGGTCTTAATTAAAATGCCAGTTGGCTAGTTGGCGAATCTGAAAAGGGTAACAACATCGCCTTTGTAATCTTTTAATTAGCAAACATAAATATTTTCCCCTACTAAACTCGTTATCTTGTTTCCCTTTTTTTGCAGGTGAGTGAACTTTCCGAGGGATAACAAGCCAGTAAAATGTGATTCGAGTAAGAAAACTTTATAAAGCCAAGCGTTCAAAAATGAAGGAAAATTCGTTCATTGAGCAGAGTCAAATCAACTGAAAATCTTTTCACACCCAAAGATACAATAGAAGGGAGGGGGGATGATACTGAATAGCGGGATAGGGATTTCCTTTTTCCTTTCACTTTCTCCGCCGGGCAAACAAAGCGGTTTTCTGGGTGTGTGTTTTGAGTGACAAAACCGCAACAGACATTGACTTTTCACTGGTTTTCCTCCTGTGAAAACTTTAAAGAACCAAAGAGCCAAGAACATTGTCATCATCATCATCATCAGCAGGCATCAGGCAGCCCAACATTTCCTTCCGCTTGTTAGAGGCTTTCTTTTTTTTTTTTTGGATTTTGGGGGTGGGAGGTTGAAGTTTCTTTCTTTTCTTTCTCTTTTTTTTTTTTTGCAAGCGTCACATTTGACGCCCCAGAAGAGGGGGGGATTAAGGGAGAAAGGGTGGCTTTTTCGAGGGTCTACTGTAACCGCCGCTTGGCATATGGTTTAGTTGGTTTTGGCTTCTAGAAGCTCCATGTGATTGATGGTTCTTCCCCTTTTTTCCTTTGGCCATCTGCACCTGTTGTCACTACCCGTAAACTGGAAAAGTTGCTGACTTTTCAGCCCAAGTCTCAGCCAAGGAGAGTTGCAGCAGATATGCTGGGAGGTCTATGAAAATGGAATAGCCCTAAGGGGAAAATATCCCTTGCCATGTTTATTATTGCCTTTTCCTGTTGGGATTATTTTCTTGAGGGAAAAAGAGACCCTTAGGAAATGGGGATTAGAAGTCCAATCAGAGTTTTATATATTTTTTTGGGGTATTAAGAATGATAGCCTTTATAAGGATTTTTGAAATGAAAGTATTACTTATTTGCCAGGACTAAAACTACTAATGAAATATAGTAAATAATTGGAAGAAACTCTTGATATAATATTTAAGATTTATGTTGTTCTTTTTAACAAGAAATCAAGGACATATAAGGCTACTTTATATATTTTATAATCCTTAACCTAACAGAACCAAGGTACTTTCTATTACTCAGCTCTACTTTCTCTCACCTCACATCAAATTTTCCTTTTAAAAGGAGGGCACTACTCTTTCCTACGCTGACATGGAAAACATCTCTAAACCTCTAAGCAAGTTGCGTCTCGACTCCCAGCTTCCGGGACTTGTACGTCAATGTCAAACTTTGACAGATGCCGGCTGGCAAAGGAAAGGAGCAAAAGGAGCCAAAGGAGGCGAGAAAAAAAACCAAAGCATGGATTTACTTTTATTTTATTACTGTCATTGTTGCTCACTCGCTCGGTAGCTGCCAGTGGGTGTGATGGGTGGGTGGGATGGTGCTCCATGGCCGTTATGTGGCTTTTGCGTAAGAATACGGGGTCCCGTTCATGGTCGTCGTTATCCCTTTGGCTCCTTTATCATCCATCTGTGTTCGCCGTACTCCGTTCTCTCTCAGCTTTCTCTCTTCTGCCTTTGTTATCTGCTGTTTAGTCAGGCGAGCGACGGCGTCGGGGAAAATGGGTGAAAGTCTTTCGTCCTGCTGGCAGCTCTTTTTGGCAAGTCGTAAATTAAAAATGGCTTAATATGTAAATCCTGGCAGCTGCCTTCTGTCCAAGAGAGAGGTCGTCATCGTCGTCGTCATAGTCTCCCTCTCTGACTGGGATTAGTTTTGTGGATATTTCGGCTTACGCCTGTCCCTGTCTTCGCATCTGTATCTTTGCATCTCGACTTTTTCTTCGGACATGCTGCTGCTGCATTGTGGGGTTAATGCTGCTTCCACCCCCTCACACACACACACATGTGTCTTTTGTTTTCCTTGGCTGTTGCGACACTGATATGCTTGTGTTGTCATTAGTCAACAACAACCAAAGTCTGTGCATCTCCTTGTGGAGCCTTGGTGTCCTTGCCGTGTTTTGAAGATCTGTCTGAGTCATCATCAGGAGGAGGAAATTCAATTTAGTCTTGAAAAGAAAGGATTAGTTTAATTTTATGCAATGAAATGGGGAATTTTGGGGTTTATTTTTATTTTATAGAAATATTTTTAAATTTATGTCCCTCGTATTTCCTACTAGTTTTTCTCGTATTAAATTAATCAAGTTTCAAGGTCCGTAACCTTATCTATGTGTCACATAATCCCCGCCCCTTGGCTGCCCTTTCATTACCCTATAAATTTGCATTAATGGCCACTCGGCATCATTCCAATTTACCGAAATGGATTGCCATTAATTTATTCCCATTGCAAATTGCAGTGTCATTTAATTTCACTTCTTTTTCTCTTTCATAGAGATATATACTATATGTATTTCTTTTTTTTTTTTTGCCCCCCGCCAATTTGCATTAACATCTATGTATGTGCTGTTGTGTGCGTTTGCGTGTCGTAATGCATTTTAGTAATTATTTTAGCTGCTTTTCACTTTTGTTGAGGGCCCAGTGACAGTCATTAACATTTGTACAAATTTTCTTTGCCAACTTGGCCATAATTTAATTGCCTTTATGACTTTACTAGATGGAAATTAATGATTGTAATTTATCAAATTAATATATATTACTTTTTGCGGTACGAAAAAGCAAAGGCTTTTTATTCTAGATTGCCATTGTTGATGAGATTGCAGTGCGGTTTTTTTCCGATTAATTGTTTGGTAATTGTGCCAGTTAATTATATAATGGCAATGCCACTATTTACACGACTTAATTTGGTTGCTTAATGAATTAATTATTAATTATGCATTGCTTTTTTGATAGAGAAGTTTTAAAAGAGTTTTTTCGTAACAAAACAGAAACATAAAATATACTTTTATTTAAAAAATTAAGCTGTCCTGAACCCTTTTGAAGTCCTGCAAGAGCCCCGCCTCAGAACTTGAAAAGTGCAGAGCAAATCCTTGTCGACTTTCATCATGGCCCCTGAATTTTCAAACTCCCCGCAATAGTTGGGCGCCGAGAAGATGGTTATTAGGCCTCTCTTCGAGAAGAACTCGTAGCCATCCTCGACGCACTGATGGCCCCGACAGATGAGGCTAAACCCGAAGCGGTGCAGGAAGCCACTGACCACGTCCGAGCCGAAGGTGTAGCTCACGCCCCGCGCGTTGGGCCCCCAGCCGATCGTCCGCTTGTCGGGATCGGCCCAGAGGATGTCGCACACCAAACCGGACTCGGGTATCTCCAGGGGTCGCTCGATCTTCCGGATCTGGTCGAGGCTAAACAGAGTGGGGCTCAGGCCGCCGTGGCAACAGAAGATATTGTTCTCGATGATCGCCGCCAGAGGCAGGCAGTTGTAGCAGTCGACAAAGGTGCGCCACAGCTTGATCGTAAAGCGCCGCTTGCACTCGTCGTAGAAGCCATAGAAGTGATTCAGGCTGGAGCATTCGTGATTGCCGCGCAGCAAAAAGATATTATTCGGATGCCTGGCCTTCAGGGCCAACAGGAGAGTCAGGGTCTTAATGGAGTGCTTGCCCCGGTCCACGTAGTCTCCCAGGAGCAAGTAGTTGGTATCTGGCGGATAGCCATTCAGCTTGAAGTAACACAGCAGATCCTCGTACTGTCCGTGGATGTCGCCCAGCAGGTTGATGGGGGGCAGGATTTCCAGGAGCGTCGGCTGACTCAGAAGCACCACCCGCGCCTGGGCACACACATTTTCGATGTCCCGAACGGACACCGACGAGCAGTTGTCCAGGGACGGTAATGCTTTCAGTCTGCCAATAACCTGGTCCAGATTCAAACGCTCCTGGCGGTCGACGGGTGACTTGGCAGTCTGCTTTGGAATTTCGTGGAGTTTTTGCTTGGACATTTTTGGACACAAAAAGCAATAGTGTGGAGATGGTATTAGGTTCTTTAAGTATATCGTTTTCATGTCAGATTGGAAGTGATTTCTAGGGCAGCGTTACAATATTTTAAATATTTGTTGTTGGATTGTATTTTAAGTATTTAAATTTAGCAATAATCAGCTCTACCATTTTATGATATTTTAGAAGGCTAAAATGCCTTTCTTTTTGTTGGATATCTTTAATTCTTAGCTTTTAGCAAGCTCCTTGGCCAATCTCTCTACAAAAAGTGTCGCCAAGCACATACATAACTGTCTTTCAATCAACTAAATTTCAAAACACCAGCCATCAGTCCACGTCCACTAAGCGTCCCGTTCCCCCCGAACCCTAGGAAATCCCCCCTAGAAACACCCCGTGTCTCTTGGCGTGTCCGCCCTTCATCTTTGTGTGAGCCATCGCATCCGTTGCTTTTATTTTTCAAATCAACATAATGGACACTTTGCCCGACGGCAGCATCACGCCCCCACACCCCCTTATCACACCCCCTCCAGCCATGTCCATGCATACATATATAAAAAAAAAACAACAACAAAAATTACAAAAGGCAACTTCAGTTTTTGGGCTTTGACAGCTGACACAGAATGCAGAAAGCGAGCGACGCATTTTCTAGTGGGTGGGCCTTGGCTTGGTCCCCATTCCTCCCCCCCCACTCCGCTACTGTCCTCGCCCTCCAGGGGTGGATCAAGGCCTCCTCTACCATTACCTCCCCTTTTTGGCCAGTCAGTTCTTAAGCCGAAACCTACCGCAGATGCAAATTTCTACGCTTTGTCCTTTTCTATTAATGCACTGGAAATATTTCCTAGCAGGTGTTTTAGCAGGTCCTTCATTAGTTCTCAATTAAAACATTTAAGCTGAAAAGTTGGAAATTCTAAAGTTAAATGAGAATATGATGAAAACAACCTTAGACTTTAAAGTATAGCAATAATGATCATAAATGCCCTTTAAAAATTCCCAAAATATGTTAACATTAAAAGAAAATTATTTATTCTTTGCCCCCAAATTTCTCTCAGTGCTTGTCTGTCTCTCTGTCACTCATTAAACATTTTGCTAACTGCAACAGCCGAGTGTTGTTGCCGCTGTTTGGGCTGGTTGTCATGGCAAGTGTCACAACAGTCGCCTGCATTTTGTTGATTTTACGAGCATGTGACAGGCTGAGATTCTGCGAATGCATCAACCCTGAACCGGAGGAAAGGAAATTGTAGGAGGGAGTCGGACGGAAGCGGGCAAAACAAATGTAAGTCGTGTGATTAGTAACGGATTCCGCAAAAGGGGATCCCCGAGCACTCAGACCTGGACCCACTCTCTGGGCCTTTGAACCGCGCCCCTGATCCATCAGCTTGACAAGAACATATCTGCCCACATATGAGTATTTTCAACCCACTCCCAAGTATTTCCCACTTCAAATTCTTTGATGAAGTCTGTCTGCTTTTTTTGTTTTGCCCGTTTGCCTTGACACAGACCCTCAGACTGCTCGGCACTTTTTGCTTGCCATTTTCATTTATTTTGCCCATTGTAGGCCAGCCCGCAACTTTGATTTCTTCTGGAGTAGCAGTCAGGCTCTTCGTGAATTCATTTTAATTAAATTCTTGGAGGCAATTTTCAAGGGAAGGGAGAACAGTATTTCTAAATTAAATAAATTGAAGAAGATACAAAATATTTTTAAAATTATTAAACAGCTACAATACGTATGGGAAATTAATATAGTATAAATAATTGTCTCTCTTGTGGTCTTTTCCATCCTCAAAAGAAAAGAGTAATTCACTCATTACACTTTTATTTGTTATTTGCACTTTTCCCCTACATTACCACTTCTTCTTCTGGTATTGTGCAAGTAAATAAAGAAAAGATTTCACACGAATTATTATCTCTGCACTTTGCATTCAGAGAAAGAGGGAGGGGTTGGAGATTTGAGGCTATTTTTGGATGAGCCGCTTCTGTTTCATAGAGCAAACACAGCTGGAACCTTTTATAATACCCTGGAAGGGTATAATCATTTTAGTCAGCAGTTTGTAAGGGAGTCATTTTTGCCCCTAAAAATCATATATATTCTTGATCTCCGAATTTAAATTAGTGTATTTTTGGCTTAGTTACGATCGATTTCCTTCCTATTCGATGTCATTTTCCTAGGGTATCCAAACTTCAGTGGTTTTTTTTGTTTTTATTTGTTTATTTTTGTTTGGTTCCCAGCTGAGTTTTTGCTTTGCTTATCTAAATGCACTTCTCCCCTATATATTTATCTTCTTACTCTTGCACACAGTCGGGTGTTCCCTTTAGGCCTGCTGTTCTTATCTCTGTATCTGTTGTTATTGCTTTTTGAATGCCCGCACACATTGGTGCACTGGGAAAAATAATCTTGCAACAAGTATTTATTGAAAATCCTAAAACATAAATCAATGTAAAATAAAGTTTAAACTAACTATTAAAATATATAAACATCGAAATACATTTAAAATATATATAAGAAATATAATAAATAAAAGTAGTATTTTACTATTTTTTCTATATTTTCACTAGCAATTATTAAATCTTATTAATAAAATCATTACATTATTTTACATTTTTATACCACTATCCCATTAATTTCTCTCTCTGCTTTAGCAGTAGCATTCGCTCTCTCTCTCCCCCACTCCTTTTGTTTGTCGTTGTAGTTGTTAATTGCTTGCCGCTACTTTCTTGCACTCCATCACTCTCCCGCTCTCTCTCTCTCCAGACTCCCTTTCTCCCCCGCCCCCCGGTTAATCACAGCACACATCAATGCGGTAGTTGTTGTTGGCTTTCCTTAATGGGTTTTTATTTGTTTATGCATGTATGAGTACGAAGATGAGGGATGCCCCCTGCTGACCGCTCTGCTTCTTGTCCCAGACATTCTATATCTTCTGGATAAATATGTATCTCCTTCTAGCGGCTCATCTTTTGCTATATCCCCGCCTTTTTTTTTTAAGACTCCTGGGAATTTTTACAAATGTTTTCAATGACAAGTGCTCTTAGCCAAAGAGGAGGAGGTGGGTGGGGTTTCTGTGGGTGGCTAGAATTTCGAAATTGTTTATACTTAAAGAGGCGTGGCGGCGGAATTTTGTCTGCTCATTTTTTGGCCTCCTGTCATTTAAGTTATTAATTATTTGTTTGTTTGGCTTTTTGAAGTTTTTTAGACTTTTTTTAGGAAAGGGAAAACTGTGGAGGGAGAAAATGGGACTATGATTAATTAATTTTTGAGGGGTGTTCTACTTTTTAAATATATTTCTTAAGCAATGTTCAACTAATTTAAAATATACATATTTATGAAATTCTCAACTAATTTATTTAATTTTTTCTTTTAGGTGAGTCTCTGGGACATTTAGAAATATATCTACCCAAGAACTTGTAAGTTAAATAACAAAATCTCTATAAATATTAATTACCAACTGATTGATAGTTCCCAAGCCTACACTTTCATTTTGTAAATACAACATTTACCCCTAGCCTTCATAACAAACCATCAATCAAAGTCTTTGGTTAATGTCATATGACGAAACTCGAAATCAATTAAATATTTATTATCAACAAAAAGAATCTTTTCATAAAATCCGGAAATAAATATAAAATTTCCCATTGCAATTTGCTGCCCAAAAACATACATTAAATACATCTGTATACAATCCCAAACTTAATTAAAACATTGAAGTCGGTCTGAGTGGGGGAAAATGTCATTTCATTTCATAATTTCGATTTTTGACATTTGCCAGAGGGCTGCCGATGCAGTTTTTGCGGGCTGTGACTAATTAACACATTTATAGAGTGACAAACATGACGCACAGAGACATGGCCCTCATATTGTACGATCCGTTTGTGTTTTGTAGGGAAAACCCACTCAGCTGACCCCGGGCATTAACATTTGTATCGCATTGTCGCTGGAAGGGAGTTTGTAATTATGCACAAACCGAAAGGGACAACTGTTGACATTTTCAATTGTCCTCGTTTATGGCGACCCCGAAAAATGGTTGCTAATTAAGCAATCAAATAGTTCGGTGGCTTTGGCTAAAGGGAAAGTGGTTTGCTTGGAAAAATAATCTAAAACTGATAACTAACTGATCTTAAGAGGCAAAACAAAATATAGTGAAGCTAGCAATTAATAGAAAATGGAAAAAATATATTTTAAATATTATTAAACATTATTATTATTATTTTTATTTTACTTAAAGACAAAAGTAATCAACCTTTAACCCATCCTCTCCCCTTTAAAGAACAACCTTGTACAAAATTAATGGACAAGACCCAATTTAAGACCATAAAACCCAGAAAAATCGGGAAAAAACTCCCCAAAAACCCCACAAAAAGATGCAGATATCTGTAGTAAAGAGGGAAAAACTGTAAAGTCCCACAGAAAACCGGACAAGAGGTCGGCGGACGGGCGGACAAAAAATACGCCCAGCTAGAGACGTGTGCCGCCAAAGCTTTTATAGCTGGGGCTATAACACAATGCGGCGCGGCCCAGAAAACAAATATAAATCAATCCGGGGGCCAGAGGATCCCCCGCCGGAGAGTTTCCACCATATTACCAGAGACAAAAGACTCCGCGGGATAAGGAAAGTGAGGGAGAGGTAGACACCAGAGATGCCCTGGCTTTTTGTTTATTTATTCATTGATTTTAATACACTGCCGCGGACAGGAGGGAGTGAAAAAGTTCTTGTAAATGGAAATGCATTTTCGATAAACCATTGGAAATTGATTTTTCCCAAACACCTTTTCGGTGTTCCGTTCCGTTTCCCTTGCCCCGAATTTTCCGACTAATTGTGCGTGTGTGTGACGTTGGGTGGCATTTTCTTGTTCCCTTTTTTTTCTGTAGGGAAGCTGCTTTGTTTAGGATTTTCATTGATTTCCAGCTGTTTTTCCCCCGCTGCTTGTTGGAAATTATTTTCCCCCCTTAAAACGGTTTTTCATTGTAATTTTAATATGCATCTTTCTGCGGTTGCCCTGCTGCTGCTGCTGCAGTTGTTGCTGTTCTGGTTTTATGGCTATTTTTATGTTTTAATATTTATGGTTTTTAATGTTCCATATTTAGTGGTTTCATTTGACTGCCGCTCCATGCACGATTCTCCAATTTCCTATACGGTTTCTCTTGTTTTTTATTGGCTTGTTCTGCAACGGAAATTGATCGTTAAAACCTACACAAACTGGGCCCTAAAAAACAAGGAAATTCACACGCTGTGGGAGGAATTATCTGGATTATGTCTGGTGGTAATTAATATGTTTTTACACAAAATGAGATTTAATATATATGGGAAGGGAGTATGTATGGGATAACAGTCTGAAGTTATTCTTTTAATATCTTCGACAGGACCCTCTTTACAAACATTTTCAATATTATTTCCCGTTTTTATGTTCTAGTTGATTCCCTCTCTTCCTTGGCTGCCTGCACTTAGCCAAGTCGAGTGTAAACAATAGAAGACCAAGATGAGGAAAATGTAGAAAGGCTGGCCATAAAAGCAAGTGCAACACTTGATCAGCTTAAATCAAACAAAATGAGGAATAACATTTTCACTCACACATTTCCACCACTCACTCACTCACTCGCTCACTCGCTAACAAGTCAAGTCAACTCGTCACTCCGGTGGGTGGGTGGGAAATGTTGAAGAGTGGGCGTGGCTGCGGTCGTTGAACGTCCAAGTCCCTCTACTACTATATGGGTGGGCTCTGGGGGCAACTGTTATATATATTTTTCAGACATTATAGCACTTTACACTTTTCACACGCTAAAATAATATTTTTGCAGGCTGCAGGAAGCGGCAACGGCGGCGGTGGGGTTCATAGACTTTCAGTAGGAAGTGTTTACTCTACTCCATTTGGCCGAAACCCCCCTCGTCGTCTCTCGAGTTGTGCAAACAGCAGAAAACCGTAAAGGGAAACAAAAGCCCAGGGAGCAGCGCCAAATGTCAAGTAGCCGTCAATTGGACAGGGCGACATAAGCAAAAGAAGAGGCTGAAGCTGAGGTATATGGAGGGGAAAATCGAGGGGGAAAAGGCGCTGAAAAGCTGAAAAGCATAGCCGGCCAAACAGCAAGTGAGTTGGGACAGTTTTGTTAACCACAATTGGGCAGACACGACAAACGAGCCTCAAACTTAATGTACTGAGGGAAATTAAATTTTTATGGGTATTTAATCCTAGAGTTTATTTTAATCGAAAGGTGTAGTAATTTGTGTAACCACCGGTTAAGTTGTTAAATAAATAAAATATTATATTTAAATATATTATTATTATATTTAAATAGCTGAGAATAAAGCGAGTTAAGCGTACCATAAGATTCTTATTAATTGGAGTGTAATATTTATTTTTATTTTTGTTAACCACCGGTTAAAATCAATATCGATTTCATACGTTAGACTCCTGCATTTTGGAGGTATTTTAAAATACCCATAAAATTTGACACAATATAATTTCCATTTTTAAAATTTGTATATAATTTTATATACATTTTATTTTCTTCTACTTACAAGTATCTTCTACTACTACTAGTTTTTGTCAGTGCCTTAAGAGTGTTTGCATTAGTATCCTGCTTGGCTCCTTGTCTTGGTCTTGGTGTTTTTCCACTTCGTCTTCCTTTGCTTCGTTTTCTTTTTCGTTTTTCCTTTCTTTTTTTTTGGGCTTTTGGGCAAACACTTTTACCGTTGACTTTGCTGCCCTTCTGATGGCTTGTAGTTGTTTTTCCTCGCTTTTCCTACGAGAAAACTCTCTTTGAGAGGCAGAGGCGGGAAAACCGCTTAGCATGTTTACCGTTATGTACGCTCGGCACTTGAATTCGCCGCGCGTTGCATTAGTTCGCCGCATCCGCTTTTTACCCAGGTGAGCGGTAGGGAAATGCGAGGAAATGGCGGGAAATAGGAAGCGAAAAAAAAAGGGTTAAAGGGCGGGGGGGACGAGGGCACACACCTGAAGTGTAGTTGGGAAACTCTGCCGCCGTCGCTAATGTTTGCTCTGCTCTGTTTAACCCATAAACGTGCTTTAAGCCCGTCTCCTGCTGCGGATGCGTGTGTGTGCCTGGGTGTAAGTTGGGCTTTGGCAAACATTTTGTGCCGCGTCTAACGAGTCACGCACACATACGCACGCAAACACGCGAAATGGAGCAACTCTGCCGGCAGCAGGGTTGCCAAGTGGTGGGCCGGCTTTTGGGCCTTTGTTGTGACTGTACTTTGAGCCGACAAAAAAATGAAGTACATGTTCAAATTTGTAAGTTTAACGTGTTTTTCTGACAGGCTAATTAGTTGCCAATCTTGACAAAATCTTTGACAATTAATTAAGGGAAATGTAAAGGGCGAAACACGAAAACTAGCCTAGTTTTAGGGTTGCCAAATGGCAATGTGATGCATGCTTTTTCAGGGAATTATGTTCTCCTTTAATTAACTTGAAACTATAAATTCTAAGTAAACTTCTTGCTTACTTTATTCCCTCACAAATTGAGTATCATTTACTGTTCGCACCAATTGAGAATCATAAGCTTACAAAGTACTTTCTCCTCCTGTTCTGTATACCCCAGCTAATTACTCGTTTATCTACTCAAATCTCCACCAATTAATTGAGTTGAACATGCCCCATGTCATCATTCCCCCAGATAATCCCAAGAAAAGAACTTGATCTTGGCCAGAAGTAAAATTTAATTAATAAAACAAAAAAAAAGAAGGAAAAGGGCAAGAAACAATTGAGGAGAAAGAAGAAAAGACACGGCAGAGACGGCATCTTCTAAGCCAGAGGGACGTGTTGATGTCCATTTAAGTTAATACTGATTAATGCTGACAAATTAACTATGAAATTAATCAATGTCCGAGTATGTAGAGCAAGTTGAACAACAACGGGCCCGGAAAGTCGAAAAAGAGGCTAGGCCCCCGAGGTTGATAACATCGTTTGGGGACGCTCTTTCGGGGGGTCAGAACTTCTGTTGTTTGTCACTTGTGACGATTTATCAATGCCAGCATAAATAAGAGACGGGCGGGCATTTCATCAAAGTGTCAGGCAGATTATCAACTCAGAGAAAGACAGAAAGACAGACGGAGACAGCCTCTCGACTTGACTTGCGTTGACTTTAGTTGCCATATATAAATATAAATATATACACTATTATAGAGAGAGAGACAGAGGCTAGCATTGTGCGTGTTTGCAGTCCATCAAACAACATGTTAATTCCAGGTTCATCAGCATTATAATCAACATAAAAAGTCAACTTTACTTATTTATATATATAGACAGAGAGACAGTGAGCGACAGAAAGCAAGCATTTACCATGCAAAAGTGAGCATAAAAGTTCCCATCATCATACCATTCCCATTTCCATCTCGAGAGGATGAGGATGCTGCTCTGCTGCCGGCTGATGATGATGATTGAGCAATGGCACGCAACGACTTTATCTTTATCTTTATCTTCCAGTTTTTCCTTTTATTTGCTTTTTTTGGCATCCGAAATTGCATAATTTATTGCGTGTGACAAATCGTAAAGGCAGGTCTCTGTCCGGTTCCAACACAACTGTTTTGCATAACTAATTAAGTTCGGTTGGAAGATGGACATGGCAGTTGTTCCAGGTGTCACAGGGATTAATTTAGTCATCTGCTTGTAATTTTGAGATCCTTTTTGAGGGGCTTAAACATTTCAATTGGTGAGGAGAAAGAGGTTTAAGGGATCTCTGGTTAGGGTATGACTTTAAAATTGGAAAGAGGTGTTTTTTGAGAGAGATTAAAGGGTAGAGTTTTGGAAAAATTTATATAAAAATAATTTGTAGAACTGACTTCAAGTCACCGACACTCTAAATACCTTTTAAAACCTTTTAAAATTTTAGAATCCAACTCAAGTTCTTATTGTTCAAGTTTCTTACTAAAAAATGGTCAATAAATAATGTAGAAAATGTCTTTATTAAGCACAAAAGAAGGTCAACACTTTACCCCAGATTTAAACCTGATTCTTCCTCCTGTTCCCCTATAAATAAAATCCCCTAGTCTTCATCTTTTATTCATAATAAAGACATTAGGGCCTGCACCACTCAGCAATCTAAATGAGAATGCGTCAGCGGGTAATTGGAAAGCTCAAAGCATAAATTATAGGCTAAAATGCACCAATATTCAGAGAAAAAAAAGAACCCATAAATTCGTGTCCACTTAGGAGATGTCACAACAGCACCACCAACCAGGCACGGATCGTGGCGGCGATAGTTAATTGTGACCATTGGATGAACAAATTTATGGTAGCATCGGTAGACGGAATAAAACCCCAAAGTTATGGACTGCAGGCGACAAGCAATCGCCTTGAAGATTTCCAGTAATCTTGACCGCCATTCGGTGCATGCATAAATTTTGCAAATTATGTGCAATGAGAGGCAGCCAGCCAGCTCTCCTTGGTCCAGCCTGAGGCTATGGGGCAGAAATACCCACAAAAAATATACAAGAAAAAGAAGGAAATATCCAGGCATCATACTCCCCAAGCTAATTGAACCAGTAAATCGCAGTCACATTGCTTTCGGCCTTAAGACGAACCTGAACCTTTCTTTCCTTCATTCAGTCTCTCTGTCCTGTTGCTTTGTTTTTCTTTGGCTTTCCACTGTAATTCCTTTGCCATTGTGGCCCTGAGGGGGTTTTTCCGCTTTGGACACGACTTTGTCGTTGGTCTTTGGTGTATGTTTTTTCTGCTCTGGCCATTTTCCGATTGGAAAGTTCAAGTCTTTCCTTTCCGCCCTTCAGGCCATATTCTGTCATATTTTTTGGGCGGTGTCAGAGTTAGGTTTCTGGCTACAAAAGGAAAGGCAGAGCTGGGAGAGGCTGGAGGTGCGAGAAATTACAATAAATATAGAGGGGATTGAGCAATCTTATCTCTCAGTTATTTGCATATTTCCCCAAGAGATAGCAGCAGCTGTAAAAGGTAAATTCGGAGCGTATATGAATCCGAAATTAGATTCTTATCACAGAATGTTACAAAGATGAAAGAGGAGTCATATCCTGCGGCTGAGTACAAACAAGGAAGACAATTAATAATACTTAAAAAGGCAGAGGGGAGGTGGGGGCATATGTGTGTGTGTTCGCCTATGTGTGGGGGTGTGTTTTTCAGGGTAATTAATAATGTTCACTCACCTGGAAGCCCACATTCTCCACGACTGGAGTTGAGTTATTTGCAGCATTTTTCTACCCGAAAAATTATTACAAATTGCTTGGGCTTAGCCTGGACTTTAATTGAAATTAGGTGCGATAATTAAATGCATTTTTGGTCTAGCCCCTATATGCTCATTCTAAGGGTAACCTTTGACCCAAGGAGGTGTGGCCAGAACATATGGTACTATATGTTAGCGGACTCAGAGGGGGTGTGTTTGTTCACTTTTTGTTGAATCAAGTGTGGTCACTTATGCGGCAACGATACACACAACACACATCCCAGTTGATTTATGACAGGACATGTGCCGGGTTTTCTTTTTTTCGGGAAGGAGAAAGGTCCTTCCGAATAAATGGTAGCAAAGCATGAAGTCCACAGCTGCTCAAAATGGTTTAGAAAAGGTGTGAAAGCGGTCAGGGAATTTATTTTAAAATAATTGGGTGCAGTCTACTAAGCTTTCTAATGTGTTATATTATTTTGAATATTTAAGTGAGCTGTATGACCCCTGAATTGCTTGAAAATATATAAAAACTTAACTTGAATATTAAATTAAAAGTTAAACTATTTTTTCTCATTTTTTTCCTTTACAGGTAAGCATTTTGTGGACTTTTATTGATTGAATTCCATTACAAATCCTCAATGAAACGTAAGTTTAATTCAAATACAAACCTTTATTCATAATTTTCCGCTTAAATGCCAAAACAAATAATAGGAAAACCCTAAAAACGTGTAAAAAGAAAGGCATATTTACCCCGCAATCAATATCGAATGCATTTCCCATTTCCCATTCATAGGAATGCCATTTTCAAATATGTTTCGGACTTTTAAATGCGCCTTTGATGTCTGTTGTCTGTTTTGTGTTGCGGCGCCTGCCCCGCCCCCACCATTTTGCTGATTTCGCCCGCCTCCCCCTTTCCCTTTTCCGAAAATTTCCCCCAGCTTTTCCGACGAGACTGCTGCGCTGCCCCCTGGGAGTGGTAGCATATGCAAACGGCATTTTGTGGCTGCATCATTAACAGCATTGAAGCCAGAGGCGCCCGCTTGAAAGGGGGCTGAGGGTTCAGGCTCTCCCCCGCCGCTTCGACAGACAAAAACAATTACATTTCAATTTGGCTGATGTCAAAATCAGTCTCGAGGAGTACCCCTTCTTCAACGGCTGCCAAAAAGCCAGCCACTGCTCAAATAATTGTTAATTGAAAATTTTGTTGCCAAACAGCGAGGGAAAATCAGCGGAAAAAGGGCTCTGCATGTTGCATGTGGCCAAAAATATTTATGCATTTAAACAATGCCAAATGAGAGCCATAAACAAAGGCAAAAAGGGGCCGGGCTTAGTCCGGGTCTGTAGGGGAATTTTCATAAATTATGCACAGCTGGAATTGCCGAATTCGAAATTCGATAATCATTTCATAAATTTTAATTGCAAATTCTGCACAATTAAATGGCAAAAGAACGAAAATTGAGGGAAATGAAATATTCATGAAACATTCCCGAATTGTTTGTCAAGTTTTTGGCGGAAAATCCCGCAATGATCTGCAATTAAAATGTTTAATTTGAATGTTTGGCCCGGAAAATGTAAACCGAATCAATGAGTGACTTGATGACAATCAAAGGAAATTAGGCACTAAATGTTTCAATAATAAAATCAAAACATTTTCAGCGACTGCTGCTGCTGCTGCTGCAGCTGCTGATTGCCGCAATTAAAGCGTAATTAATTTAATTAAATTTAATTTTAAATTGGCTGCGGTGATGGACATAATGCTCTGTCTCTCTGGCTAATTGTTATCAGCGAAAAATCTTAATTGCTGTTCGAATTAACAAATTAAAATTGATTTGCTTGTGGAATAGTTTTTTTTTCTGCAGACCATCAAATATAAATCCAGCTCCAACTAGTGATTATATAACCATTTTGCATAGCTCTCAGGCTTTTTGTATGAATTCCCTAATTACCCTGGAGTATCATCAATAAAACATCAAAAGACCAAAAGCCGTGGAGCAGCCACCTGTTTTTGGGTCATCAACACATCTATACCGCCGGGTGGTCGTGGTCTTGGCTAATGGTTAATGGTCTTTAGGAAAGCATTTAAAACGCGTTTGCTACATATGCTTGTGAGAAGATAATTTAGCAAAAAAAAAACTAATTTTCCTGTGTCTTTCAGGGAGGTTTAGAGGGGCGAAAATTAAGGATAGAAAATATTAAAAAATACATTTTCTTTTATTATTCCTTCTTGTATAAAAGTATTCTTAGTTTACTTAACAAATATAACATGATATAAGTAAACTTTAATTTAATATACAAACTTCCTTGCTTAATTATCTTCCTCCAAGAGTTCTTTGATATTTCCTTTGTGACGACAAACTCTCCCTGGGCATATTAGCTTTGTCTTTCCTTTTGGCCAACTGTCATTAGCCAGGGCTAAACAAAGGACTGGCTTTATGCCTGCGTGTACACTGTACAGTGGAGCCTTAATTAAATTATGACTACGTTAATGTGCCGTTACATTCGCCAAGTTCCCCCGCTGCCGCCATTTTAGTGGCTTTGCATGTCGCTGCTCATCAGCCGCAAATCGCTACCAACACACATACACACACACACACTCATTAACGTTAACACACACACACACTCACTCGCATGGAGTAATTTTCGTTTCCTCTTCCGGGGCCCTGTCCTTTTGTTGACTTCCGTTGCTTTGGCGTTTCGTGTCAGCCATTTGGCGAAATGTAAATAAAGTAATTAAAGTAATAAAATTTGTTTTTATGTTGCCTGCTGGCGGATCCTTCTTCAGTGGAAAGGTGATAATTACGCTTATTTAATCATTTATTATGGCCATTTTGATGTACGCTCTTTTTGGTCAATGTTACCCTTTTAGGCTGTCTTTCTCGTTTTTATATTTCTGCCTCTCTTTCTGGCTTTGTGCATTTGTCGATTAATTTGTTTATGACACGAAATTGTCGCGTTTATCACATGGCTTAGTCGTTCATCAGGGGTTTCCTCTCTGTTGTTGCCATTTTTATTTTTCCATTTCCTGTCTGTATTTGCATTTGTTAAGCCTTCAGTTTGTTTGTTTAGGCTTTTGGTAAAGCTTAAAGGATACCCTCTAAAAATAGAAACCAAGGTTGTTAAGGCAGTTTGAGGGGTATAAAAAAAGAAGGAAATTTAAAATGTTTTTCCTTTTAAAATAGAGACAACTTTTATAAGATTTGAGTTGCTAGTTATTCGAATTATTCCATAAATAAAATATGGAAATCACCTTTCCTAAATATCCACTAGAGCTTACTCCTTTTCCTGTTAAAAAAACACATAACAAATCAATTAGTTTCCCTATTTCACACTCATATGACTATGCATGCATATATCAATTTTAATTTAAATAAAAAAAGCAGTAGACAAAAAAGATAACCCTCCCAATTGCCATGGCAACTATGAATGCCAAAGTTTTTCTGCAAGCAGACGTATGTAAAAAAAAACAATTTTAAATTAAATACCAGACAGCACAGACAAACGAAAATAGAAAAAAGGAACCCTCCTCTAGAACCCACTGCCACTCGGAAGAGGAAAAATAAAAGAAAAACTGGGAAAAGCACAGCAACAACAAGCGAAACAGCTTCATTTAAATGGCACGCGAGGGCCCCACTTGAGCCCTAGACAGGCTACCAAAAACTCCCCCCAGACTCCAACTCCTCATCTCCTCACAATATGAACTTTGGCCAGACAATGTAATGAAAAAACTTCTCACACTTTTGAGGAGAAAAACCAGAAGCAGAATTAGAAGTATATCTACAAAAAAAAGGGAACCCTGCAAATGTCTAGGGCGCGTATTAAATAGTTGCAATTTTTTATCACCCCCAAATAGCTCGGGGGAGATCCTTCTGTATATATTTTTTTGTTGGTTTGCCTGTGTATCCAACAGTAAATAATTTTCAGGTTCAAGTGCCATATAATTTCCCTTTACTCTCTCCCTCGTTTTTTTCTACAAATTACACGGTCTCCGGCACACCCACCACACCGATTTCTGGGCCCCCTTCTTTTCGGCAAAGAGCCCGCATAAATAACGCCATTAAACATGTTCGAACAAGGAACCAGGGAATAAGTAGGGGGTGTGGGAGGGGTGGCAGGGAGGGGGTGGTGTTATTAGTGGGTGCCAGGGTGTTCCTAGACGGTGCCTGATGTTGTCCTCCTCGTGCCTTGTGCGTTTTTGCGCTACATTTTTATCTGCCGCCCATTTCAAGTTTTCAAAACAGCATTCGGATGGTTTACACTGAGAAAAAATAGTGTGGGGGTGACTGTGAAATATTTGGGGAGATAGAAAATAAGTTGGTTAATTTTTTAGAATATTTTTTATACCAAAATTAAAACAAATTGAATCTAAGAAATTTTGTGAAAGTTAGAAAAAAGCTTAAATCAAAGATAACTCAAGTTAAAATTATTTTGGAAGGTTGTAACTGCTTTAATTATATTTTATATTATTTTCTTTTTAGTTTTTTAATTAATTTACGATTTTTTAATACAAGAGAAAACTATTTTTCATATTTTTGTAAAGCTCAAAGTCATAAAATTCTGAACTTCTCTTTAAAAAGGTTTGTATTTCAAAGAAAAATCATTTTTAAAATATTTTTTAAACATATTTTATGTATTATCCTTCAATAAAATTTTCCTAATATTCTAGGAGTACCCCTAATTTTCTCTCAGTGCTTCGAGCAGCTTCAGTTTCGTTTTCAGGTCGCCTCTGCCATATATCAAACGATCCAAGCTCATGTGTCTGAGCCCTGTCGTGCGGTTGCCAGCCAGCAGACGGCCGCCTGTTCAATGTCCTGGCATCCTGTATCTGTTCCTGCTCCTGTTGCAGCTCCTGTAGCCTCTGGTCTGGCCCCCCCTGAGGGTTCCTGTTCCCGTTTCCCATTTCCCAGTGCCTGTTTTTCCATTTCCCCCGCCGCCCAGACCAGGCTTTGGCTTAATTGCCAAATGTGTTTAGGTGCGGTTTCGCCTTTCCATTGTCCTCGCTCTTGGCCCCGTGTGCGAGCGTTTTTCCGCACAACAGAATTAAAAAATGTGGCAATGTGGAAAAGCAGGGAAAAGAGGGAAAACCAGAACCCAGAGGGTTCTTCATGAAGGACCAGGACCAACAGCTGAGGCCCTTTATTCGATACATCGCACAAATTTGCATGTTTCGGGGGACCAGCCCAATTCACGTTGAGCCGAGAGAAGCTTTTGAAGTTTTATGGTTTGCCATTTGATAACTTGGCACACGAATGGCGGAGTTATATCCTGAATTTTCAGAGGGTTTGGAAAAACAATGGTAATGCCATTTGGCTTTTGTTTTGTGATTTTCCGATTGAATGGTCAGTTAAGCGGAAGTTGCAGTGTAATGTTTGTAGAATAGAGTATTTTTTAGAATTTTTTCAACGAAGTTTTAACTTTAAATTGTATTTTAAAATTAATACAAACATTGGTAAGGCTTATGTTATGATTGTAAAGCTGCTTTCCAAGTGCTTCTTGAATTATTTAAATTGAATTTTTGCCCTACAGCTCCCTTGAAGTCCTACTTTTAGCCTTTTGATTATACATTTCTCTCATTTATATTCCTCCTATATGATTTTCCATATCAACCATGAACACTAGCATTTATTTACCTTTAACAACTCCGCCCTGAAGTAGAATTTCTAGCATTGAAACACTAATTACACTCGGTTGACACACCTCCCGTGGGCGTTGCCGCCTCGTTTTCCTTTCAACTTGGACACGCTTTTTGTGGATGGCCAAGATACCCTGTCTGTTGTCTAGACCAACTTTCGGGGTCACTCTTGGCCAGATTTTCTAGGCAGAGCTGCCAGCCAGCTCTTTGTCTGATTTTTGTTAATTTTTTCTGTTAAACGGAAACACTTCAAAGTCGTCGGAGAAAAGCCGAAACATAAATGCAAATTTTTCCCCCGCCAAACCCAGGCTCGATTCATTTCAATGAATGAATGTGTGTGCGCGCGCGGAGGGTGAGTTATGAAAGCCCGGGGCGTTTCACTTGTTAAAACAAATTATAGGTTTCGTTTTGATTATTTTCGAGCTCTCCCGGCTCTTTTTGAGGTAGGTAGTATGCGCCTAGGTAGGCCCTGGTGTATAATAATACGAATTCATTTGCATATTTTCCCAGTTCCAGTTCCAAGAGGGGGAGCGACCGAAGCGGAGCCTCGAAGGAAGTCAGATTACAGTCCTTTAAATGGGTCAGAGTTCAAGTCAAGTACAAGATGTTTTTACTTCCTATTGCCTGGGTTTTCTCTTCTCTTTTTTACCAGTCAAGCGTTCGATATGGGAAGTATCCGTCACATATTGAAGGCATTAAGCGATCTGTCTGTCACTGAATCGGCCCACAAATGTGTCAAACCGCAGTCAGATCAACAGGCACTAAGCGGCGAGCACTCACTTCTCCCCATTTAAACTCTCAAAATGTCAGATTATTCAACTTTGATAAGGCATACAGAGTATATATATATATATATATGCTATAGCCGTGGGCAGCAATTGAGGATGAGTCTGGAGTTCATGCCTTCTCCTCCTTTCTGTGAGATGTGTCGATTACAATGGCAATTTCAAGCCAAAGTCTGACGTCTGATGAGGATCATCGCGCTCACGAGGCATGAAAAATTATGGCACGTACTGGGTAGATTTCCCGAAATGATAATCCCACAAATCTCACATATATGCGAGGGACTCCCTTCTTTATGGAAATAACCATATTATGCATTAATGATGATGAGCCGTGGCGAATGGAAAGTCTTTAAAAATTGAGCGTAGCCTTTAATCTTAGATGGGTTTTTCTGCAAGCACATTTTGCAGTGAAAATAAAGTCTTGGAGAGGTTTGAAATTAAAAGAAATATACTTAAAAATGTAGCTTTAAATATTTTATAATATTTCTTATTAAAAAGTTAACCATATTTTCTTTTCTTTACAATATTACTTCATCTTGAGATCTATAAGCTCTTTAGTTATAAGGCCTAGCCTCAGTTTAGTTCCCCGATTCAACCATAATCGAATCAATCAATTGGCCAGCCACCACGCCTTTCCCCTTTCACCCCAAAAATCTTAATATAAATGCAAATTTAAATCAGAAAATGAAGAGACTGAGACCGGGAAAAGCCCGATGCGTAGCAAATTCAAAATGAAATGAAACGAATTGGTGCCTGGCCTGGCTTAGTTTGCCCGTTTTTCCATAGAAATGCATTAAAGTTTTGCTGCTGCAGAGAGAAAAGATTGAGATTGAGAGACGAAGATGAAATATGCGCACAAATCATTTGCTTAGGCTGGGCCTCAGCTTTGGCTTCAGATTTTGTATATATATATTGGACTGGCCAGCAGGTAGGCAGGCAGGTAGGAAGGCAGGCAGAGATAAAGCCATGCCAAATGGTAAGAGAGCTGACCAATGAATCGATTTGGCCAAAAAGTTTACAGTGGTTTGAAGGTGAAAGAGGAGGTTTGGGAAAGGAAAAATGGTTTCTGAAATATTTTGGTTATAGAAAAATATGTGGGAATTGTCTAAAGAATTTTTAAAAATTTTAAAATCATCCAAAAAGTTGCTTGATATTTTTTTATACATTTTTACTTTCAAAGAATTCTTAAATGTGAGTTGTTTGCTTTAAAATTTTGTTATTTTTGTAACTCTGTAATTTATATTTCCCCTCTTAACCCACTGTTCAAATCTGTCTTATTTTTTGGCTTATGCAAAGCCAGTTTTATCTGATTGATCTTACTTCCCTACCTTACTCCCCCTTCACAGTTTCCCTCTCCAGATTCAACTTCGGTTTCGGTTTTATGAATTCCATCTTTGTTGAGCTTTGGTTACGCTTTTCGGATTCGGTTTTGGTTTTGATTTCGGTTTTAGTTTTGGTTTTCGTTTTGGTTTCGGTCGGGTTTTCTTTCTTACTTTATAAAGCCACAAAAAAAAAGAAGTCAGAAACACAAACGCATCGTTAGCCCTGTTTTTGTTGTTCGCCGTCGATCAAAATGCAATCAAAATTGTGCGGGTTTCGGGAACCGCCTCCCTACTCCATCCGAGGAGCTACTTTGTTTGATTGTCTGGACCACAAAATAGTTTGTTGCTGGCTCGTAAAGATTTCTATCGATGGAAAATGGGAAAAAATGGGGGAAACAAAAATCCAAAAGAAATATCGGGCGGAGCTGAACTTTCCTGTGGCTTATTATTTATGGTAAGTGTCTGTTTGGGTTTGTAATTGATTTTTACAGTTCTCGGCTCTTTTGGGGTTTCTCTGAGTTATAAACTCTTTCGGCTGAGAAAGATCAGTATCAAAAAAAGCGGTTTAAATGGCATCATAAATAACATGTTCGTGGCTTTATTGTTTGCATGGAAATGGGGCCTGAAATCGTTATAAAATTGAGAGTAAAAAGAATATCTTTGGGGAGTTTAAAGCAAGCTTTAAGTGGGTTTTATCTTAAGCTATTACTACCGTTTATAAAACATGAACTTAATACATTAAACATAATTAATAAAAATATTACATATAAATTAATTAAGTAATTTAAATCTTTTTTCTAATGGAAACCCTTTTCCCTTCGATCATTTTCATCTTATCTTTTCATCGATCTTTAACTAGTCTTATAAATAAAGTACGAAACCCCATCTCTCCCCCAAATTGATCTTTCAATCTCGCTTATCTTTGATCCCAAAAAAGTTTGGAACATGTAGCACCCATTAGTCTCGTTTTAAATACCCCAAAAACCCTCTAAACTACATTCAAAATGCATTAAAATGGAGAGAATAAAATACAGAGAACCAAAAACGAAACCGAAAACCTAAAAAAAAAACGATATAATCCAATTAATCCTTAAACGTTTTTTAAAAGCATATAATTTAAACACACGCCGACGCCAAAGAGCGACAAAAGAGACCGAAGCAAAGCCACTCCGAGGGAAACCTAAAAAAGAAAAACCAAAAAAAAAAGGGAACACACCCAAAACGACACACACAGAGTGTGTAGGCCTGTGTGTGGAGCACGACCAGGCGACCAACCGACAATGCCAAATTCGATCGTCTGGGAGCCCGGTCTATATATACATATATATATAGCTCCTCCTGCCTCCTCTGACTCACTGATTGCGATCGCCCAGCGGAAGGTGCGTGAACAATGGAAACAATCGAACATAATTAGGCTAAAGTGCTGCGGATAAAGGCGACTCCGCCGACGACTCCTTCTCCCCCATAAATAAAAACGACAACGCAAATAAATTGTAGCGAATTTTTATAATTAATTGTATTGTCGTCGTCGTCGTTGTCGTTTGCTTCAAGGGGTTAAGGCACAGCGGTAGTTTTGTGTGCTGATTTGCCGATAAAATAAAACGGAGGAGGTTTGTTTTGTATTTAAAAGCACATTAACAAATCCCCTAATCGGTCTCCGTGGGTGTTGTTCCTCTTTCCGGCTTGGGGAACTCTCTAAAAAATGCACTCCAACTCTGGGGATTTAATAGTGGGTTGATCATTGATTGAAGGATGGGTAAAAGTTAATTAGAGGATTAGTTTCCAAGAGATTAAAGATTATTTAGACAGCTATTTTCTAAAATTTTAATAATTTATGAGGAGAGAGAATAAAGAGTGTGGTAATTGGAAAGGATTAACTCTAATGAAGTAGGAAATTTGGATTGATTAGGAGATAGTTTAGGAAATTAAAGGGAAGAGAATTTTCATTAGAAACCCTTAACAAATAATTTTAGATTTAGTAGAAATATTCAATTAACAAGAGCTTATAAAAGTTAATCATAAACTAAGATTTTGATAAGAAAATCCCTTGAATTTACTTAACCAAATGCTACACTTTCTCCCCCAAAAATATCGAAGGCCTTTCTCTATATATTTACGACCTCTGAACGAGATAAAAACAGGCATTCTCTCTTCCATAATAGACCATAATAATTTATTGATTTCCTTTTAAAAAGGCTGCTGCCTAGCCGACTGCTATTGACCCAAAATTAATCTGCACAGAATTATCGCAAATAAGGAGGGGAGAAATGGCTTGGACAGGCAAGGCGACAGGCTTCGGGACTTAACTTCTCATTATGCAAGTATGTCCTGGCCGGGTCTGTCCTGTCCTCCTGTCCTCCTGCCCGTGTGTGTATATATTACTTCTGCCTGGCTGCTTTAATTCGCTGACTTTAGTGGGCTTATTTTTTCTTTTCCATGAAGAGTAGGTAGGTATTTTGTGAGGAGGCTCCCTGCTTGAGCGCATTTCCAGCCTTTGAAGTTAATCCTACATGCGAGTTCTATATATGTTTGTGACCTGGCCCCAGACTGGGCCTCCTCCTTGTATAATTGTGTTTTAGCATTTAACTTTGGCTCCTATTCCAGTGCTCGCTTTTGCCAATTTTGGTATGCCAGTGCCTCTCTCTCTTGCTGGGCCATTGTTTGCCTAATTTTCAGAGGGAAACGAGAGCCTTAATGCCAAATTGGGTGATAGATGAATGAGTTCAACTTGGGTCTCTTTCAATTAGTCCCAAAGGAAAAATGGTAGGAAAAGTTCAAAGGCCCCGGCCACCTTTAATAATATTTCCCTCTACTTAAAAGCCAGAATACTGCCAACGGTAATTACCACTTGAGAGCACACAAATGGCTATGTGTATCTCTTGGATACACACTCCCCGTGTGTGTCGTCTTTAGCCATATGGATATGTTTTTATAAAGACAAATCTTCTAGGCAAAAGACCACAGCAGCAGCAGCAGCTGTTATGTTACATTTGGCAGACTCTCTGCGCCTGCAGGTAATTTATCTAATAAAATTATTATTACCATATATTATAATAAATGAGGCTTAATAAGTAGGCCAAGATATATGGCAGGAGGAGCAGTGCTAGTCTCCCCCAGTGAAATGGAGAGATTTGCCTTCTCGTGATGTTTCCCCCCCGCAGGTGCCTGCCGGTCACGTGCCGCTTTCGCAATTTGTGGCGGCGGAGGAAACCAAAAACCGCAACGCTCTCTTTCGGGGCAACACCGAAAATAGCTAAACAATTTGAAAAGATGTCGCACAATTTGACGACACAAACACGGAACACTGACTCCGGCTGGGGGGATGAGGGGACTGAGCGTCGAACAACGATGTAGACGAGACAAACGACAAGGCGACGGCGCATTTGAAATGCAAAATAGGCAACACCGAAAGGCACGCCTCCATTTTTGGAGCGATACAGTTGATGGTGGAGCAACAATCGTGGTGGCTGGGGTATGGAAAATAGGGAAATGTTGGGAAATTCGAGTTAATTAATGAAGAAAAATAAGCTTACGACTGCTGAAGATTTTTAGAAAACGTATTTGAAAGTTGGAAAGAAGTGTATCTTCATTTTTGTATCTTCATTAATGCTCACCTTTCTAGTTCAAGAAAAAGCAAACAGTCCACAAATTATAATGATTTTTCACCTCTTAAAATGTATCCTTATTGCTGCATCCCTTTTCCATAATGTCTCGCCCCCAAAGGTGGGCTTACAAATTGCTTCATTTGACCAACAAACCAACCCCCTGAAAACCCCCCCAAAAAAAGGGTACAAAACTAAAGCCAAAGCCAACAAATATTTATGTTAAATTTGATGTTGTACAACGACTAAAATGGGAGCACACACACACACAGCAATACACACAATTGAAATGGCGCTTAATTTTTTATGACCATCGCAAACACTCAAGCCAAACAGGCTAACCACAACAACGACGACGGCAACTACATGAGTATCCTTGACACGGGGAGGGTTCCCAGCAAAAAACAAGGAAGAAAAAAAATGGTTTTAGCTTTTTTATTTCCTTTCGGCTGCGGGAAATTCTTTTCTAACCGCTACAATTTTGCGGTTTGTAAAACTTTTGGCCCTCCCTCCGCTTTCCTTTTTTCTCTCCTTTTTTTTGTTTCTGGGTGCTTTGTTATGGGGGTTTGTTTGCCTTATCCTCTGTCCCTCTGCCTTTTTCACTTGTTTTCCATTATTTTGTTTGCATTTGAATTGAAAATTAGTATTTTGGGCACTTTAACTTGGACCTGGGACCCCGAAAGCTACTGCTAATTTATCATGCAATATTCTACGAGAGGCTTTCACTTTCCACTTTCCATTTCCCTTTTGGCTTCGTAAGGGTTTTTCCACTGGCAAGTGTTTGTTTAGGTTTTTCTTACATAATTTTATTTATGACATGTTTGATTGGGTCCTTCCACCTTCTACAATACTTTGGAAAAAGTCCATGGAGAGGAAGACAAACAGTTTGGAAATCTTTATAAATGGGACCTGAGTTCGTGGAATTTTATGCCAGGACATGACTCAATTGCAGTCAAGTAGCTCACTCAATTTGCTGGGGAACAGAACTGAACAGAACATAACTTTACAATGTAATAAAGTCCGGGAGCCGACGTGCCACTCAGCAAACAGAAATAAACACGAAACAGAAGTCCCTCCGCAGCCACCCAGTGCATATCCCTGTGTATCCCCGCCAGGAAACCCAAAAGGTAGACAACGAGGAGCAGTCGGCGGAGCCTGTGTGCAGACAACGTCGACAACGACAACTAATGAGTTCCTAATTTAAATAAATTTCTACTCATAAATTAAAAACTAAGAGACAAGGACAGCACAGAGTGTGTGTGCTGGAGAGCTGGGAAGAGGGATAGTCGTCTGGCTGTCAATTCTCTCGGGGGCAAGGAACGGGTCTTAAATGGCTTTAAATGTGATAAAGTTGAGCCAGGGATTTGCAAACAGGAGGAAATATATATTTTTAATGATTTATTGGGATATTTTTTTAAGGAAAAATAATATTAAAAGAGTTGAATTAGGGAGAAAACTTAAGAAAGGTGTTTGAAAACTAGAAAGCACTGCAAAATTAATTATAAAATACAGTAAATAATATTATAGATAACGTTAAAAATAAATAAAATAGCTAAGTTTATAGTTTGATAAAATATTTTCTTTAATCAACAAATAAAACAAAAAATTCTCCTGAGAAAATCTCTAAAATCTATTCATATTTTATGCAATCTCAATCCAAACTCCTCATTAGTCAGCACCAGTTTAGCCCTCCTTAGAGCTTTCTTTCTGCCAAAATCCTCCATAACAATTTCAATTATTCCACCGATAAGGCCTGGCCTCCATTATAAAGTCAATCGTCAGTCAATTTTTGTCCCCTTTGGTTCTGGTTCTGCTTCAGCCTCAACTCATTATCCTGCAATGACCAAAACTATTTACAAATTTCGTTAGAGCCCGGCCAGAGCACAGCTCTTTATGAGTTTCCGATGGGAAGACGGCCAACGAGACCCGCATAACCACATAAATCAGTTTCTAGCCCCGCTAAATGCCGTGACAGGAGCTTCCAGCGAAAAGGAGCTGCGAAGGCAATTCAAAGCCAAAGCCAAAACCAAAAACCGAAACCAAGAAACGTCGTAGATACGTGAGGAGGAGGAGGAGTAGGTTGTGCCTGTGTGTGAGGAAAAACTTTGGCGCATACCAAAAGTCAATGAGCCATTGAACGATCGATCGGTAGATATAGCAGAGAGGAGCAGTCAGCCCAAGATGGTCATCTCTGACTCCGCCGACTCTGACTCTGTGCACATTTTTGCTACGCCGCATTTTTAGCCAATTTAAAAAGTCTAATTTAAGCAGGCAACCCGGCGGCATTCGCCACGCACGTAAACGTAAACGTAAACGTAAGCCAGGTGAGAGAGGTGAGAGGGGAAAGGATTGATCTGGTCTGCCTAATTTTGAGCACGTACGCATATAAATTTCATCAAAATTCCGCAGAAATAAACGTTTAAAACTCGCGAAAAAAAGGACTAAAAAATGCATATTAAATTATGGAGACAGGACAAAAGGGGAATTTTATTTTGGTAAAGGAATCTTTTCAGCTGGTTTATTGTTGTTGTCTGTCTGGTCTTCGTTTTTGTCACTGAACGCATAATAAACATGTTTATTAACATTTTTCGCTGGCTGCCAGGCAAATACAATAAATTAAGAACGGAGGCCAGGCGACAGCTTGCAACATGTTGCACGCAACATTCATCAGCACCCAGAGGCAGAGGCAGAGGAAGCCCCGAAAAAGCAACGAAAAAAATAAACAGAAAAATGAAATAATTATTTTCGGGTTCTGCGTAAATTGAGGAATTTCTCAGGAAAGAAACAGGGGAAAAGAAGAGTCAAGGGAGCCAAGGGGGACACAGGACAAAGGAATGCTTTTGGTTATGTTTTTTGTTTGGAGGAGAAAAAAAGGAAATTTATGTTTAAAGCGTTTATAATTTTAAGGAATTTTTTGAAGTTTTATAAGCTGAACGAACACATGGGAAATTTAATTTTAAATCATTTAACTTACCTTAACATATTTACTGCCCTTTGGTACTGATTTATAATTACATTTCCCATATTATTAAATAACTTAAATGTTAAAAAATATTTGTATTTATTTATTTAATATTTTTTCTTGGTTTCAAATAAGATTTTCGTATAGATTTTTCCAAAATTATTCATAATCAATCCAAAAAACCCACAAAAATCTCTTTAAATTTCACATTCAAAATTCCTTCTTGCCACATTTATCCCCGAAAAAAATGCAAATTAAAATGGTAATTTTCCAGCATGGCCCCCTTTTTAATTCCCCAGCTGAATGATCCTGGCCCGGGGGCATTGCCGACTTGATTTAAAGGCTACTCGATACAACTTCAGGCCGTTCATTAAATGCACTTTATAGGGCGACCGGCCGAGGCGATCGTTGCTTTTTGCATTAATTTCACATGCAATTTACGCTGATTTATTTGATCTGCTGTTCTGTGCAGTCTTGGTCTTGGTCTTGGTGTTCTCCCCCGGCTGCCAGTGCTGTCTGTTTGTCACTCAGCTCGGGGGATCTTGAACCCGCTTCCTAAATTGGCTGCGGCCACAAAGGAGACTCCTCCGTTCGCCTCGGCTGCCTGTTGATTTGATCGATTTGTGTTGATTGCCTGTCATGGGGCCGATACAATGGCTTCTGGACAGCCAAGGGGAGCCGAAGCAGCGGCTCTTGTTAGGTGTCAGTTGGGGCAGTCAAGTGTTAAATATATATATGCACAGAGAGGTACAGAGGCAGGAGGCACCACCAGAGTTTATGTTAACTAAAAGTGCATAAAATCCGCAAAAGGAGAAGCCCAGACCGACGCTTGTGTCAGTCAGTCAGCCAGTCAGTCAGTCACTTCAGTCACTCATTCAATTCATTCACTCGGCTTTTATGCAGAATTGATGATGGCCAAGGTTTTCTCGCTTTTCTTTTCTTGGTAACGTGAGATTTTTAGTCACAGATATGGCCCGAGTGTGGGTCTTGTAAAATGATATTTGGGCTTGGCCTTTAAGCTCTGAGCAGTTTTTGGTTAATATTCCAGGTGCTTACTTGATTGAAATAAACTTTGGTTAATGGAGTTCATTTCCTCTCTACTTTAAAGATTGCTCAGTCACTGAGCCTTGTCCTCCTCTCTTTATTTTGTAATGCAATTTCCTTACTCCTCTGCTTGTTGCTTCCTGCAATTCTATATTATATTTCTTTGAGCTGTGTTATCATTCTAACGTAATCTTAATCACTTTGGCCAATGTTCATTCATCCACATCATCAATTCCCCCCCACTTCTTTTGGCTCACTCCTTTGGCTTTTTCCCGGCCAAAAAGAGACTTCAACTACGGATGGATTGGCCTGAAGATGTCTTGAGTTCTCTTTGAAGGGGCTCTTCGCCCTAGACTTTTCCGCTTTTCTTCAACATTTTCCCCCCGCTTTCTGTGTGTGTGTTTCTACATTTGCTTTTTATGCCCCTCCAAATAGGGAACTTTCTTCCGCCTTTATCAGATTTTTGCCAGTTGAAAGATCTGCTGTAAAAATCACTCCCGCAACTCTGGCAATTTTCCTCCGCTTTCCCACTTGCATTTCAATCTATTTTCCACGCGCGTGCTTTCTCGGTTTCCCTTCCGCTGCCGATGCATCAGTCAGTCAGCCAGTCGACTGACAACGCCCAGAACTTCACCTCTGGTCAAGGAAACAGCATTTGCTACTTAATAGTTGGCTGTTGCTGTTGCTCTTGCCGTTGTTATCGCTTCGCAATCTGCCAGTTTCGACCCCTTATGGGCCAAGTTAGTTAGCCGGATGGAGGGCAGGGGATTCCCCTCTTGGCTGGCCATATTAAAAATGTATATAAAACTCTTAAACAAACCTTCGTTCAGCCGAATCTAGCTGAGATGGTCAATGGTCAATGGTTGGCTATGCCCCCTTTGCACTCCCTTTGTGTGCACTGAGGAAAATTTTATGGAAGAGATATGTATTTATATATCAAAATTATAGTTTTAAAATATCCATTTAAAATGCACTGTGATTACAATAAAAAATATAACAAAATATATATAAAAGATACTAAATAAACAAATTATAAAATGGATAAAGTAGACCTTTGTCAAAATGTCCACTTGGGAATCATAAGCACCAGTTGGATATTACCACTTAGTTTAATTCTTAGAAAAACTTCACTCTACTCATATAGTAAAATTATTTTTTAAAGACTTAACGAAGTTAAATAATTTTGAATTAAAATTTAAAGAAACCTCAAAGGAGTTTCCCTCCACGAATTGATCTCCTTTTAGGACTGATTTCTCCCAGTGCCTAGCTGCTCCTGCTGATCCGCCTCCTACTTCTACTGTTGCTGCTGGTCCCTGCTGGTTCTTTATAGATTTCAATAATAGATTTTTCGAGTCGGTTTCCTTCGGTTGCGTTACTTGTCTGCATTGCCTGGCCTGGCCTGTGCCCTGCCTGGTGTGCCTGGCCTGCAATTTTCGTTCATTCGGCGTGCAAAATTGTTTTTCCTCGTTGGCTGCTATTTTTCTGTAGGTTTTTTTTTTATTTTTTTCCTGTATATATATATATATTTTTTTTTTGCTGCCATTGGCCATGAACCCGCTGACGGCTCTTGTGGCTCTTTGCTCCCGGGCTCTCTTTCTAATGTGTTTCTTTTGTTTCGTTTTTGGCTTTTTCGGTCGCAATGCAGCTGCTGCCGCTGCTGCTGCTGTGCGTTGAACCTTTTGGCCAATTGCAATTGTTTCAGTTGCAAGTTGTTCTTGCTGTTGATGTTGCCACAATTCGTAGCGCTGCTTGTTGTCCACCTAAAGTGCCACATTTGGTAGAGCGAAAATTGCAGAATGCAGAATGCATGAGGTCAAGCGAGGAGGGTTAAGGGGAAGCCCTTGGCGGAAATTGCGAAAAACCCTCATTTGTGCGAAAAGCTGTTCATGGCAATGACTCCGCCATCGATGAGTTGGCTCTTGGCTTTAATGGTTATTTAGGGGGAATTTATATAGCTATCGATTTGGTAATCGATAAATGATGAGGGTTCTGGTCAGCATTCGGAAGATGGGTTTTTCAGGGGAAAACAAATGCATTCTCAAAGCATTATTATCAATGGTAATCGGTTAACAAGAAGCCAATAAAATGGTTATTTGGGGAATCTTAACGGGGAATTGTTTAAAAAAAAAGGAATTAATTATAAGCTGGAAGGAATCCAAGAAATATTAAGCATTTATATATACTTTTTGTAAGAGCTTTATAACCACAAATTGCTTTATTCGTTGCTAACCTTATTCAAGTTAATAAAAATCATAAAATCCACTTGATTAAAAAAGTTTTCCAGTCTCACAAATATTTATTTTCATAACCAGAGGTTACTTCAAGCTCCTTGGCTCCCACTTAAAGCTCCCTCACAATTTCTGTTCCTCTCTTTTTATAAAATCCCTTTAAATAAAAATTAATTGCTTGGAAAATTGGTAATAAGCGGAAAGTGCGTGTCGCCGAGGAGAACATCAAAAGGCAACTAACCAGAGATTAAGATAGTTTTCCAGACAAGCATGTGTGTGGGATGCAGCGAAACTTTTTCCTTCAGATTGCGATTAACAAGTGCAGGAGCAGGAGGAGGAGGAGGGCCAGGTGAGAGGCCTTGTAAGGAACATCTAGCTCGAGGTTACGTTTACTAAGTGTGAATTTGGTGTCATCAGTGGGGAAAAATCAGGGAGGGAAATACCCAGGAGGGGGTAGAAAGAGGGTCACAGACAAAAGTCAACGGAAATGGTGCGAGTTTCGCTTGGGGCGCAACTAAAATTGGCAATGAAAATAAGCGTAGATTACGACTGCTGAGGAGGGGGACCAACGCAGACCCAGTCGGAGTCAAGTTCCTGGCCATCATCAAGCGAAACCCATCAACGTGTAATGAGAAAAAGTTAACTCGCTTCCAGGCATTCGCCGTTCGGTGTTGTTTCTGTGTGCGCCCCGGCGTGTGTCTCTGATTATATCACTCTCAGCCATGGATCCCATCCCCCTGACACTAGGGTCGGGTGTGAGGGTCATTATCTGGCCCGAAGATGCCAATGGACACATGCTGGTCACTCGGCGATGGGCTAAATGCTTCTATTTAAGTTGTAAAATTTAAAGGCAACTCATAAACCTAAACCAAAGAAGTGTAAGAGATGCTGGATAAAGTCATTTTTGGGAATGATTTCAATGGGTTTTGGGGGGATTTCAAGAAATGAAAACTTTGTGAACTTTAACTAGGATTTAAGAAGGGGAAATGAAGGAGGGTTACAAAATTTTTAGAATTAAGCAGACTAAAAAGAAAGGATTTAAAGAAATAGTATTGATTGGGTTACAAAAATCTATATTTACCTTCCAGCTACACTGATTTCAATACCATTTCCATATTTATTATTATTTTATTCTCTACAAAATCCCAAATGTAACCTCGAACTTCCTCGCTCATTACCCCTTACCTTCAATTGACTTTCAGTTTCGTAACCCAGAAAACCAAAGCCTTACATAACTTGAGGGCACCATTAACCCAAAGAAAAAGAAATCAATTAGGCACAGTTTCCAGCTCACATCATTAATAATTTCGTTTTTTTTTTACCCTGATATATACACACACGACATGGAGTGCCAGAAAATGTGTCAAAAATTGGGTTTTAAAGCGGACAACATTAGAGTATAATTAACACGCCCTTTTTCGGGGAGTGCTCTGCATAAACTTTGCCTGGTTTCTTTTTTTTTTTTGGCCAACTTTTGTGATGCAAATGAGTTTGTAAAACAGGCTGCGGTTGGTGTGTGAAATTTATCGTATCGTTTTGGGTCCAAATAATTCGCAGCTGGAGGTCCACCCACATGCACTATGGTGTCCATGAGTTCCAATTTGATTTCACGCTGCGCTGCATCACTCATACGCCCCGTACTCACACAAAAACCACACACACAACAAATTGCCATCACCTAATGGTATGCAAATTATGAAAATTAGCCTTAGTTTTGTATACAGAAACCGACTTTATATAACTCGTAAATAACTCATTTTCTTGTTATCTTTCCCTCTCGTTGCAGGTATGTTTTCAGCTGCAGAGCTATCTGCCCGAAATATCGGAATTACTGATGCCAAAGTGAGTTTTGAATTGGGTTTTAATGCGATTTGCATGAATTACGGTTACGAGCCTGCCCAGAAGCGTGGGTGTGGCATCTCTCAGTCTCTCAGTGTTGTGACATGTTATGATGTTGTGAGCAATCCAATTTGGTTTCGGTTTACGCCATAAATCAGAGGGGGTTATAGAGGAGGAAAATATGTATAAATAAAGAGAGGAGTTTCGAGGGGAAGTAATTAAGGTGAGAGGAGTCGAAACTTTAAGCCAATATTGTAGAGAATTATAAGGTATACTTTCTAGAGAAGCCTTCAAAAATATATTTTAAATTGTTTAGCTTGCAATTCCCGTAAGAAATATTTAAATCCCCTCAATTTCCACCTCAAAAATCCACCCATAACTAACAATTTATCTCTCAACGATATCTCAAGCACTGCTGTCGCTCAGAAATATCTCTCTTTTCGAGAAATTCCATTAACTGGTGATTAACCAAAGTCAAAGAGAAACCCACAGCATTTGCTTCACACGCCTCTATCAAATGTCTGCCTGGGAGGAGCCACAAAACTCCTCCTCGCCAAAGTCTTAATGATGTTCAGATTAATGTTTGCACCACAGAGGGAAAACTGAGGCAACATCGCCTCGGGCGAGACAATTTCCACCGCAAAATCAACGGCGGCGTTGGAAAACTGGAAACCAAATCAGCCACAAAGCAACGCCTTTTGTGCCAAAAACCGAAACTTGAACTATTTATTACCAACATCACTTGGGGGCTGACGGAGCTAACTGACTGACTGACTGAGTGACTGACTGTCTGTCTGTCTGTCTGGCTGGCTGGCTGGTTGGATATTCAAATGCATTAGCTACGAATGTCAGATATGACAGCTGCTGCTCTTTTGGCTATCCTTTTGGCCAAGTCTTGCTGTGAAATGTTTCAGGAGTTGCAGAGTTTCAGGAGTTTGGAGAGTCCCACAGCCTTCATTTGCGTCAAAATGTTTGTTAGAGAAGCTGCCTCTGCCTGTCAACTGCAGTGGTTACAGAGAGAGAAATGGGGAAGAGATGTGGGGAATTAAGAAAGAAAATTTACAAAAATTTATTTATTAATTTCCAGGCCTTAAAAAATCATTCAAACCTTACTTTAAATTACTTAAAATTATTTACAATATTTTCCCCAGTGCAAAACGATTTCATTTCCATTTCCCACACCCTCTTACCTTTGTCTAACTGCTGCTTGTAGCCAAATTAGCGCCTCTGGCTGCCCTGACATTGAAAAGGGTCTAATGGGTCGCGTCGCCTCGGTGTCTGAAACTTAAGCCAGCTTCGCTGTTAATGATCCAAAGAGCGGAGCAACGCTGCTTAATCGATTTATGATGTTGGCGGGGAAATTAAATGTGTCTGTGACTCGACGGAGATAAGGTAAAAAACGGTAGCCAAAATAAAAAACAAAGCTCGAGACGCACAAAGTAACTTTAAGACGCCACCCAAGATGACAGCCTGAGCGCTGATAAGGCCAAGAAGGAACGTCAACTGATGAAGGGCTTTCGGTGGGGGGGAAAATAACTTTAAAAACTATTTCCCAGCAGCTGCAGCAGCAGCCTGTCTGCACTCTCTGGAGTCACAAAGTAGCGTGAAATAACAATAAACAAGAAATAATCATGTTGCACGAAGAAGTTCCAGTCGGTGCTCCGCTTTTCCACTCCCACAAGAAGCCAATCATGTGTACGACGGCGAGAGGCAGGAAGACGCTGTCTGTCTGTCTGTCTTCTGGGCCAACTATTTGGCCCAGAACCAGCAGGGAGCAGCATCAGCAGCAGTCGGAAAAGCCATGAAAATCTCTGGAGGTACGGCAATGAAGCTGTCTTCGTTGTCGATGAGGCGGCGCCCTCAAAATGTCAACGAAAGTGAAGCTGGGAAGCGGAAGTTTTGGCAAGTGAAAAGCGAAAAGAGTCAGCTTGTCGTCAAATATTGTATTCAAGTTTTTCACAACTAATTAAATGGTGAAGAGAATATTTGTAATTGAAAAATGAAAGAAAGAAAGAAAAATAAGGGAAATTAAGTCAAAGTTTAGAGTCATTTTAAGCTGAAAAAAACCTTAAATTCTTGGTATTCTTAACTTTGCACTTTTCTTTAACTTCACTAAAATATTTCTCTTTAAATTTCCTCTCATTAGCTTAAGGCTCTTTCAGTTTGTTCTACATTCTTGGCCAACTTCTGCCTCGGAAAATTCTCTCCGCTTAAGGAAAATCCCTGAAAAAGAAACGCAAACAACATCAAAGTTAAGTAACTAAGGCAGTTGTCGCATTAGTTGTGATTATTATCCCCAGACTTCGCATATGGAGACATAAAGCCAACCGCTCGACGGTTTTTCTCCTCCTCCCACTCCTCCGCCGATTTCAGAGATTTTCATTGGAGCTCCTCGTGTAGGTGTTGATTTGTGTTGTCTGCTCAGCGAGTTGAGTGAGAATTCTCTGATTCTCTGATTTTTCTCTTCCCTTCTCCCCAACTCGGGGCAATTGAATGTGGCGACACACTTGAGTCGTGAGTTGGAAGTGGATTAAACTCGGGCAGAGAACTATGGCATTGAACTGTAATCAGTGTAAGCTGTCGGGCCTTGGATTCAAATATTTATTATTATTTTTATTAATGGAGAAATCAACAAGAAACGTATTAGTTGTTAAAAGAAATTTTTAAAATATTTTAAGTGGAAGAAAAGTATATGAATGACTCCTGATAACCTTTGACTTTATTTAGAAAGCTTTTAAAATAACTATTTTAATATTTTAGCATTTAAATTAATTACCCAAAAATTCCTTAGTCAATTCTATATATTTTAAAGAATTCTTTCAAGGCTTTTACACCTAAAAAACCTAGTATCTTGACCTCTTCTGTATGATCATTAAACCCCATGTGCGAGGCTGAAGTAAAGTAAATCAAACACAGAGAAACCTGGCACAAATTTCAGCTATCAACGGACAAAGCTATCTCCTGGGATCGGGATTATAGCCCATCGATTGGCCTCAGAAAAAAAATAAAGAAAAAAAAACCAAAGGAAAACGACTGCAAAAAGTGGCGACGACTAAAGTTGTTGCAATTGAATTTGCATAAATTGTGGCCAAAGTCGAGTTCCTTCTGGTTTACTGGTTTGCTCTGCGGTTATGCAAATTCCCCACACACACACTGGCACACACACTCACCAGTACACCCCCCTCGTGTGCATTTGAAAATGCATAAGATTTATCCAAAGATTGCTGTCCATTAATTCAACTTGGATTTACTTTTAGCATATTTTACAACAGGCAGCAGCAGCGGAGAGACTTTTTGTATTCACAGTTCGATTCCGATTCGAATACGCAAATGTTCGTTTCGTTTCGTTTCGTTTTTTCTTACCTTTTTTTTCTGGACCATCAACTACTTGCAATAAATTTGCATTTGCCCACAAAATGTTTTGAACTATGGTCCAAGGGGTTTTGTGCAGGTTTACCTTGCGTTTCCGATTTATTTGCAGCTGAATTTATTCAAATCGATCGGGTATCTGGTCAGTTTATTCAGTCATATTGATTAGTTTTTGATTGCTGGCCTTTGGGATGAGACGGAATGACCTTTTTGGGCCATCATTTGGCTTGCTAATTCCCGTCGTCGTCAAATGCCAAAATAGTTGGCCTTTTAAATGCTTTAAATACTTTGCAGGACCAAAAAGAGCCTTTCATGCGGTTCTTTTGGCCTTATAAATTCCATTTACATTACATTTGTGTCCAAGACAAAAGGCCAAGAAATTGTTGGGCTTAAAAACTAAAAGCAAAATTTGTTTAGGGCCAAAAATGCGAAGCATTTAAGTGAAAAACGCAGCAACCTCTGATGGAAAAACACACATGAAAATTTAAATCCATTAACTGGTCAGGAGATTCATGCACAATTTATGAGCAGGACAGGAGGACGAGGGTCCTAGTTTTCTATATATTGAGGTATTTTTGAGGATTTAATGGCAACCGCAGTCAGGCCCAAACACACACACACACAGACACACCCACTGAGTTGGCAATAAAACTGGGCAAACACCAGCAGGCGAGCGACCAATAAACCCCGAATATCTACGGTTAGAGCCGGGATCCACTCCATTTTTTATTTGAACCGCAAACGCTTTAAATATTCGGAATTCGGACAACACGAACATAGTTTCTAGTGACATTTTTTTTCGGGGCCAAAAAGCCGCCGGAATAAAGTTGTCACTTTACACACGATTGGGTATCGTTGCTCCTGTTTCAAGGAGTCGAGTTGAGTTGGGAATGCCTTAAATATTTCATGATGTGAACTGTGGCAGTCAATTCCCTGAATTTTTCCTCCTCAAACGTGACAGATTTCCCTGGCACCCTGCAACTTGCCGAAAGGCTTGTCCTAAGGTGGCTATTTTAAAGGGTATTTGTAGTGTCTCTAGCATATTTTTGGTTGCTCAACAAAGTTCAAAAGTTGTAGGCTTCAATTTAGGTATTTAATCAAAGAATTATGTACATTTCAGAGCAGCTAAAATTGCTGGCTTAGGGACTTGAACCCGCAGGATGGGCGGACTGTTGAAAGGTTAAAGTTATTGATTTGTGGCTATTAATTGGGGGGTAAGTCTAGAGCATAAAAATACATTTTAAGGATATTGAGGCCTCAAAAGTTCACCTTCATCCTGCTGAAAACTTACCAAAAGTAAACCTAATTAAGTTCAATGAAGGTAAGCAAAGTTAGACCCCAAATTAGCACCATTTCCCCGCTGAATTTCCACAATTTCCCCAAAAAACCACTCAGCTCGAACTAATGCGGATTCATTTTCGTGTAAACCAGCAAAAAGCCAACAAATCATGTGAAGGCAGGCAGGCAAATCTCCGGCAATAAATTCGGTTTCTTTTTTTATGGGAAATTCAATAGCCGATAAATGCAGCTCACGATTCTCAACAAGTGCAGAGGCAGAGCCCGGGCTAAGTGCAAATTTGTCACTCCAGCAGGAAGTCGTCGGCAAGGATTCAGGGAAGTCTGGGATGCCGAGGGTTGTTGCCTGGTTGGTGATTGAGGGGCTCCCTGTGAGTCGGTTTGCCAGTCAGTCAGTCGGTTTATTTGCCGCTTCAATCACTGTTGCTTCCACTCGGCAGCTGAATAAACTTTGATATTTTATGTAAACATTTTCTGGTTGCAGCAGCAACAGCACATATTTTCCCACATTTTTCAGCTTGAATTACAGCATATTTCTACACATTTTAGATATATATATTTATTTGCTTCCACATTTGTTTTATGTATTTTGTCAATTTCGAGGGAATTGGCAGTTGATGTGCGGCATTTGTTGAACATTTTCCATTTATTTTGAGGTTTTTGAGAGCAGAAAAGATGAGTTTGTAATTTATTTGATGAGTGAAAGCCATCTGCAAATGCACAAACAAAGCTTATTTTATGGAGTTTACTAATTTATTTCTCTTACTTTTGCTTTTCCCTTGTTTAATTATAAATTTTAAAATTCAGGACAGCACTTCTTCCCTCTTCTTGTTTCATATTTAATCAATTAAAAAACTCTCTCTCTCTCTCTCTCTGCTGTTATTTTTCTTGTTAAAAAAGCTGAAAACTAGACAGGGAAGGATGACAGGCCCCAAATGCACATGGAGACCTCTCCTTTCGAGTGGGGAATTTTAATTTGAAAATAATAATGAAAAAAAAGCTCCAGCCACACCCGCTCTCCCTGTTTCTCTTCCTTCTGAAGCCTGACAATGACATGAAATTGAAGCTCTGTCTGGTTCGTCCTTTGTCTAATTGTCGCCCCTAAAAAAACGCACCACCCACCGTTGTAATGCAGTCCCCAAGGTCCTTGGAGTGCATGGAAAAATGCTCGCATATGTTGCGCCTTTTTTTTGTGCAAGGAGGGAGTTCAAAGGGGAGGCCATTCTGGAGGGGGTGGTGACCTCCCCTACCCATCTTCCTGCGCCCGGTGTGCGTGTGGGGTTTGAGTGCGTGTCTGTGTGTTGGCAAACAAATTACAGCTGCTATTTTGAAATCATTTGGGGCCATAATTTAGGTGTGTGTCCTTCTCCTGCTCCTCTGCCCCCCCGCCTTGCGTGTGTGTGAGCTGTGCCCTTCAAATGGTCAGCGTGCTTGTTGGTTTTCCCTCTCTCACCCCCCTTTGTGAGGGATCCTGGGGAAATGCTGGAAAAAGCGTTAAATGGTTTGGGGTGCGTCGGCTGTCAAAATTAATTTGAGCAGCAAACGGATGCAGCGCCCAAAAATAAATACAGCTGGAAAATGGAAAAAGAAAATAAATGATAAATGTAACAAATATTTGTAGCTCAAAGCTTGTGATAATTTTAATACATTTTAGGATATTAAGTACGGGAGTTACTAGGGTTTTTATGAAGGTAGAAGTATATAAACTGCTTAAAAATAATTGTAAAATTTTAATATGTATTTTTATTTAATGGAAATTATCTTAGAAACTATAATTAAGGCAAGGAACCTAAGCATTTTCTTGAAAATACAACAATATAAATTAATTTGAAGCAATATTCATATTTTCGAAAATAAATATTAGAAAATAAAATTAAATATATATTAAAAAGAAAAGAAACTTTTAAGTCCCTTTAAATAATATATTTAAATATTTTTTTCAATTTAAATATAACTACAAAATAATTTTTTCAATCAATGAAGTACTACATTTTCTCCTTTATAAAATTTCATATTTCCTGCACTCCACTGTACCATATACTAATACTAAATATGTGTTACCTTTTCCTTTTACTTATTTTAACCTTCCCAAAACGCTTCACCATTTTATCCCATATTTAGTACCAAAATAAACCCCAAACAGTTGTATTTTTTATTTGTTTATTTCGCTGTCTCTGGGCCCATTGGCAATAACAATAAGAATAATAGCGAGAACAAGTGCAAAATGTTGTGGCTCATAAATCAAATATGTAACATCAGATCCACCTATATACACATGCATATATGTCTGTACATCAGGTAACAACAACAACAACAACAAGAACGTTGGGTGAAATGGGAGAAGCTGTGAAATTTTCGCTTTTCGTGTTTAGCATTTCAATTGGAAAATGTGCGCACATTTTTGCAATGAAATTCAGACTGAGAATTTATGCTATAATTTTTTTGTTTTATGTGCCATTTTTTTGTTAAGAGGGCGTGGCAAATATATTGGCATACATTACACACACACACACACAATCATTTTAAGTGTTTGCTTTTGTTTTTTTCGGGTTTCTTTTTGGGAAATGCATTAACATTAATGTTGGTCTGTTTTTTCATTACACAAAATTATTTAATTTCCTGCAGGCGGCACGCAATTTGATGAGCAAACTGACAGGCAGCCCCCGGAAAAGGGGGCGGCATGTGTCTGTCTGCTGATGATGATGATGATGATGATGATGATGATGTCCTGTGAAAAGTTTATGATGCTGCTAACCGTTCTTTGCCCTCTTTTCCTGGGAATTTTCTTCCCTCTTTTTTTTGCTGCGGAAATTCCCGCGCTACATCGTTTTTTTCCAACGTTTATTTAACGTTTATCGGGGGCCAAGTTAATGACTTATGTGGGTCATTAGCATTTCAGGCTGACTAAAGGCATGCCATCTTTGCTCCAGAGGAATTTACAACAAACTTTAAGAAGGGAAAAAAATTATAAGAAATTCTTTTTAAAGAAGAAAAGTATTTTCTGCAAAAGATAAAATTATTTTGTTTTTATTTAAGCTCCTTTTCAGCTCACTCTAAGAGCTTTAAGACTTTTTTCCTGTGAGTTGTAGTGGAAGTTTAATCCAATTCAGGGAAAATGCTGTGTATATTCAGACTGAAAATTTTTAAATAATTTATTTGAGCTTGTTTTTGCCTCGGAGAGCTCTTTAAACTTGTTTACCAGGAACTTCAGAGGGGGAGTTCATTTTTAATAAGTATCTTGAAGCTTTTTAGTGGCACCTAAAATTGCTAAAATTATTTAAAAAATTTCCTTAAAATCTCTTAAATAGTTTCTAGTCTGAGAATATAGTTTCAAGACACCTTATCATATTTATAAATAATATAATCTCCCTTTTCAATCCCAATTTTTAACTCTTTCTATCCAATTTAAATCTATTTAATTTATTTTCGATAAAAATTGCATGTTTATTCAATAAAAGAACCCTGGCAAAACACATCCTTGGGCGTTGTGTGACATTCAAAAAGTGCATTCACTTTCGCGGCATACAGAAATCTGTTTGTAATAATAATCATCAAAAGCAATAATCTCCCAGCTCGGTGGGAGTTCCCCCTGTTGTCATGTTTTTCGCCCTCAGTCGGGGATTGATATGATATATATAAAATTGCATTTATAAGCAATCATGGCAATGCCAACAGAAATATGAAAAGACATCGCCACTTGTGCACTTTTCCCTTAAAAGGGGTTTCCCTATATGCAAGGAGTTTCCTCTTGAATTTTTTTGAGTAGGAAAAAGGGTAGAGACTCACTTCACACCTACGCACATGAAATCGAAACGGAAGTGTGGTGTGACTCCTTTTCAGGAAATGCATTTTGGCCTCCGTCTTCGTGTTCCCTTTTAGTGTCAACTTGCCACCTTTTCCTGCTTACTGCCACAAGTATTTGGCGCCATTAAAATTATTTTCTTTTTATTTCCCCACATTTTCTCCCCCAGTTTTTTGAGTGAAATGAGAGGAGACAAGTTTTATGCTTGTTTGTCGGCTGCCTGAGGGCGTGAAATGTCTGAGTTTGGAAAATAAATTCCCCCTTAAGGTGACACATGTGATGTGTGACTGGGTCTGGAAAAGGTGAAGGGACTCTTAAGGAGGGAACAAAGGCTTCAGAAATTGAATATTCTGTCAAGATTTTGGATTTAAATAAATAAAAATAATATTTATAAAATAATGTAAGGCATTTCTCTAGCACTTTATAGCTTTTAGAGTCACTATTTTCCACTTTTCCACCTCCAATTTCCATCTCTCTTAATTCATTCAACTCTGAAGAGAACTCATTAGCAGTTATACAGCATCTATAAAGTCGCTTGCAATCAGGAAATTGCCTTTATGACTTCTGCTCCATTGATAAGCGCTAATGAAACTATTTATATAGAGCCTCCTGGAGCAAAAGCTGTTCCAGCAACTTCAGTTTCTTCTGTCTTGTTTTAACAGCTCGTTAACAGAGTCTTCTCCGGGGGCCGAGGTGGGGGATTCTGCATCTTTCAGAAGCTGCTTAAAAGCCAATCCAAAAATAAGTGGATTTTTGAGGCATTTAAAAGCCCAAAGTGTCAGTCTGTCAGTCAGCGAGGCACTTGTGCTCAATCAGCGGGTGAAAAGTATTCTGGAGGAGGAGTTGGAGTAGAGGGAGGAGTCCAGGTTATGGAGTGTGTGTGTGTGTGTGTGTATGTGGGCGGGTGTCTGCTGAAAGGGGGCGGGGCTAAAAAGACCCATAACTCAAATGAGACGAGGAGCAGTAGAGTCCCTAATGAAGTGTCCCAAAGTATCTGTTAATAGGTGAAAGAAATGAAAAAAGCTGAAGGAAAGGTCTTAAAAAAAATATTGAAAAATCTAAGGAATGTAAATAAATTAATAAAATATTTTAATGATAATTCCAAGTAAGTTTAGCTTCGTTTTTAACAGAGAAAATTAATGTAAATAAATTAAAAAATAAGCTTAGCAAGCCTGAGCAACATTAATGTATATTGCCGCATCCATAAATGTTATTCTTAGCTTAATTTTCCCATATATTTTTCAGAAATATTAAATTAAAGTGTTCTGTATATTTTACACCAAAAAGAGCAGAGTAATTAGGAAATTTTGTTTAAAATAACGCTTAAAGGTATCTCAAAGTCGGGCCTATTTTACAGTAGCTTCTCCCTCCTGGTTTTTTTTCCATACATCTAAACCTCCATTTTATGGTCAGCATTAAAAAGAATCTTTTCCTTTTTTTGGTTTACGAAAACGGTAGACGAAATGCCAAAAGCTTGTTAGGAGGAAAAACGCTCCGCTTGGCTGCGAGTGGGGGAAGCATTTACATTTTGACTGCTGCCACTGCTGCTGCTGCTGCTGCTGTTGATGCTGCCCCTGAAAAGCAGTATCCACATCGGCATCTCGGCATCAGCATCATACCACATCAATCAACGGCACTGGGCAACATTAAAATGGTAATTTAAAACCGCGAGAGAAGCCTCGGGACACATCCGCGGAGGAGACTGGGCGAACTCATCATGCCGACGTTTTAATGATTGGCCGCTGGCTCCTTTCTATGCTATGCAAATGGCATCCTCCTCCCATTGCCACCCTTTTGCCCACCTTGAACCTCCCCCCCGAAACTGACTCGTAAATCAAGGTTGCAACACCTAACGCAACCTGAGGGAAAACCCTGACGACGACGACGACGGAAAAGCGAACCGAGTGCAGACGCAGTAAAGTGTTTTGAGAAATGTCACCCGTGGGGCGTTTTTGTCATTTCAAAAAGTGTTCAATCAACTGTCAGCATCCACAATGCCCCCATACGCCACAGATTGAATATATATCTCGGAGAGATAGTGGAAATATATAGAGAAACTTTGAAGGTAGCCAAAGGAGGTAGTCTCAGGATTTAATATCTGATTAATGAAATTTATTCACCTGTTTAACCTGCTTAAATTAAGCATAAATACGCGAATAATCCACTGTATTGTCCACTACATCTCCTAGATAATTAACACCCTTCCTTGCACCCAATTCCCGGCAGCAGCAGCTTTCATCGCGGGCAATTAGCCATTCATAACTCATGCAAACCACTTGAGCGGCATTTAAAATCCGCTTAGCTTCGGCTTTTGGTCCCCCCAACTAAATCACAGCACAAATGACCCACAAATGAAGCTGAAAATATGAAAAGAGCCCCCGAGTACTTAGGGTGCCCACGCCCACGCCGAGTGTTGGGTTTCTCAAGACCAGCAGCGTTAGTGGATTCTTTCTCAAGTGTCTCGTATGTCCAACAAGGGGGCAGGGAGGTTCAAGATCCCGGTCTCTGAACCAGTTAGCTGCCACATTGAACTGAACTTTGAATTAAGTTGAGCGGCTTCCGTCATAACAAACACTTACTCTGGTACTCCCCCTTTGGGTAACCCAATACCTTGGGCGAGTGAGAAACAGTTTCTCAAGTTACCGCCGTCTTGGAAAATATTATGATTTCACTAGGGCTAAAGTTTAATTAGTTTCAGGGAGAGAAACAAGTTAAGAGGGGTTTTCAAACAATTTATACAAGTCCCCCAAGTTCCCATTAAAAATAACCTTCATTTCCAATGCATCCAAAATCTAGTAACATGAGGGACCACCTCACATCCTAGAGAGACACAAAAGTTAACTGGCTTTGGGAGTTGAGCCACGTTCCCCAAACAATTTCGCCTTCTCGGGCAATTATTTGTCTAAAATAATTGCCAATTGGTCGCTGGAAAATCACACAAAAAAAAAATGTAAAGAATCCTAGAGACAATGCAGACGAGACATCAAACAATCAAAGAGCTGGGAGGATCCAATCCGTCTGCTAACTTTGACTTCTGTTTGGGGAAACAGGGAGGAGAGAACCCGAAGCCTGGGGGACTCGCCAATTGTTACCGCTGCTTGTTAGTTGTCCAGCGATTTCCGCTTCCGCTTTGGCCAGCAACGGTGTCTGGCATTGAAATGAAAACAAAGCCACAATGCCAGCGAGTCAGAGTCAAAGTCAAAGTCAAAGCCAGTCGAGAAAAAGGAGTGAATTGCCGAGGACACCGACTGTTGACTGGACTGTGGCGAAAAAGGATTTTCGCAAAGGGCTCTAAGCCATCATTGGCATTTTATTAATAGCCAAAAGGATGGTTGGTGGCCAGGAGGGAGCCCTTTTGCCACCGAATTTCTGCTGCGTGGCTGCTTTTGGCATTCATTTCGAGAATAAACCCTAGACGCCTTTTGTCTGCGGGGTCCTTCCGAAACAATAACGAAACGTGCTGTTGGCTCTCCAAAAAAAAATAAAAGGGAATTTTTATTTGCCGTCTATCGGCATTATTGACTTTCGGGTTCTCACCGTCAGCTGTGACCAGCCCGAGAATTGGGAGACCACAAAAAAAAATATATAGAGAAACAGGACCTCTCCTGGCTACGGCGTCTGCGGTTTCCCTGCGAAAATAGAAGGTTACATAAAAATAATATTTCTCGCTTTTGTGTGTGTTTGTGTTTGCATTCCAACTTTCGTTTTCAATTTACGGGGATTTCTTTGCGTCTGGGGCCCCGCCCCTCCATCATAAACAGGGCGTAAAATGCACCTGAACTGCAGACACAATGGGCACCACATAAAGCCCATGAAAAGGGCAAGTTAAATTGAAAAATATATATGTGAAAATAATGATAAAGAAAATAAGGAATAGGGTAGAAAATAAGGGAATGCTTTGTGGTTAATGAAAGGCTTTTATTGACCACACTTGTTGGGGCTTTAATAGGAAATATTAATGTAGAAAATGTAATCAAAATGCTTAGTTGCAGCTTAAAGAGCTTAAAAAGAATTTCAATTGGTCAAAATATATTTAAAAATTATGAGTAAAGTTTTATCATACATTAGAAACCCCTTAAAGACCCCAAAATATTATTTAAAATTTAATTTTCCCCATTTTCAAGGCCCCCAAGTCAAACCCCTTTAAGCCAGCGCCTCTCATTTCATTGCCCCAAAAGCCAACTTCTAAGTGGTTACATTTTCAATTGCCGCTCGTTATAATCGTATCTCGGTGTAATTAGAATAAATGATGATTAAAATCATTAAAAAGTTGCGCTCAAGCGCATAAATTTCCAGCATAATTCGATTGCCGGCGATGAGTTTTAATCAAATTGCCAAGAGAATTCATGGCAGCAGACACAGCGTCCTCGGTCCTCGGAAGTCAGTCAAGGACCGCAGAGCTCATCGATTACATCTCAAACGGATGGTGGCACAGGGAAAGTCGGAGAAGGATGTGGCTGCTCCTGTTGTCGGCTTAGTGTTTTCGAGTGTGGCAAATAAATTGACATTTAGCTGTGCGTGTAACAAGATCAAGTATACGCCATGCTGCCAGCGCGAAGATGACGTAACTCTAATTTGGCAGCAAAGCGAGTATATGCTCCTCATTAATATATAAAAGGAGAGGCGGGCGGCTTTGCTCTCCCACTTCTTTGGCAAACACTTTTCCGACATTTTCCCGTCGAACGGAAACCCAGCTGACAGCAAAGCAACCAGCAAGCCAGCCAGGTCAGGGCAGGGAGTACGTCATGTTGCTGCTGCTCCTGCTGCTTCTTAGTGCAAAAAGTGTTGCAGGCAGCACACAGGGAAATCTATAACAAGCCACCTGACATTCTGATGTGGCGATTAGTTTGTGTCCTGATTGTGTCCTGTTTGCTGTGGTCGTTCCTTTTAAAGTGCACTTGCTGGGGGGAAGGGTAAATAACAGGGTTGGAAAAAGTTCAGGGAAGGAAGAAAGGGGATAGGTTTTGTAGGGAGAGGATATACAGTGTCTATAAAATATATTTAAATTTACAAAAACTAAATAGTGCCCTTAGAATTTTGTTAATTTTTGTTACAGTAATTTGAGTACAGCAAATATATAATTTTATTACTTTTTAATCATAACTTTTAGGTCTTAAAATTTGTATACACCGATTTCTATATATTCTAAATTTATTTTTAAAATATGTCTCAACATTTTAAATCCCCCTTTTTTTTTGCAACCCTGCCAAAGTCTGGCATGCGTGCCTTTTTTGAGATGTGCAACAGCGTGTTGCATGTGCTGCATGTGTGCAACAGCAACTTCTTGTCCAATCTGAGTTAAGTTAAGTTGTTAGCCAGGCCGACAGTGATGAAAACTTTGCTGACAGGCCGAAAGTTCATAGCAAATTGGTTACTTAACCTGGCCAACAGAGAGAGAGAGACGATATGCGGGCTAAAACAATCGATAAAGTTATCGGTGCTATCAGCTGCATAGGCAAAACTGTACCGGAAGAGAGAAAAAGGCTCCCCTAGACACTGTCTGATCTCAACTTTTCCATATTATCTGACCTAGATTTTCCCATTTTTTCCTTTCAGAGCGATGCTATAATTGCCAGCAGGCAGATAGACAGAGAGACAGACTCCCACTGGAGGACACTCCATCGTCATCCAAAGTCCCATCCGCACCCAGGTGAGTTCCAATTACCAATCCCATCCTGCCTCAACTCGACGGGAAATGCCATATAAAACCAATTTTGTGGCCCTCGCTCACCTGTTGAGGCCTGGCACCGGGCTTAAACAAGTTTTTCATCAAATTTCCTGGTCAGAAAGAAGGCTCCGGGTGGGTGCTGGCTTTAATGCAACACGGAAATGCCAGAACGGAGCTCTGAAATTTGCCAAAAGCTCTTTCCATTTCCGCACAAAAAATATGCACAGAGAGAGGGGAGAGAGGAAAACGGAAAGGTAAATAGGGAAATGGGGAAATAAGGAACCGGGGGGAAGCCAAGGAAAGGTAAAAGTAAAAAGTCCAAACAATGTAAAGCTGCTAAAACGCTTTAAGGGCCCAGAAACTCTCTCTCTCTCTCTCTCAACAGTTTCCCTTTCTCTCTATCTCCACTTCCGCTACTTTCTAGTTCTCTAGCGAGAAAGTTTTGACAAAAATTTAATTAAATCCATGTCAAAGTCAGGTGGATGTGGGCCAAAAAAGTGAGCAACAAGTCTGCAAGAATTTCTATAAAAAAAGTAAAAAGTATTTGCTGAGTGTGTCAGAGAAATAAGCCGATTTTCCATTGGCATTCGGTAAACGTAAATAAATTTATATAAATACTGCATCAAATATGTGTTGCCCTGGCAATGCCCCTCTCTCTCTCTCTCTTTGCTTTGACTAAATAAATTTAAATTACATTTACGTGCTTCCCTTTTGCAGTCCGAAGGGGGGAATCCCACATGAATAAATAAATTTTATGCGTAAAAATAATTCAATTATAGGCATCGTGTGTGTGAAAGGAAAGGAACCTACCCGAATTTCCCCCTATTTTTTACAGGAGCCTCTTTGTGGCTGTCGTTTCCCTGTTATAAATATAAATTGCTGTGAACATTTTTTTTTGGGCTCCGTTCATTGATTTTCATTGATTTTGCTTTTGATTTATTTTTATCAGAAGCAAGGCCTTACCTTGATGGAAATTCAGGCTTTTAAAAGGGTAAATTGAGCCTAAATCGATTCACCTGCTTTTAAATAAATAAAAGGAGCTTCTTTATTCAGAATTTTCCTAGAAAAATTAACTCTGACTACGATTTTCCCTTTCGCCCAGTTCTTAGTCCCATAAATCACTCAAGCTAAACTCAACAGGTGGCCGGGAGTCAAGCCCATTTTTCAACTTGGCCCCTCGCCATTCAATTAACCATCGAATTTATATATATAGAAGTGTGTGTGTGTGTGTGAGGGAAAATTGAAAGAAAAGCTGGGAAGGAGAGTCAAACGCCCTCTGAGAATCGAAGAGTTCCGAAAAACCTCTCTCTGGTTTTTGGCTGCCAACTGCAATTAAAAGGCAATGAATTCAGATCTTTCTTTCTTTTACTTTCTTTTTCCTCCTGGAAACTCCTCCTATTTTCACCGCCCACTATGTGGGGGCGTGGCTGGAAAACACTTGACCGAAATTGTGCGCCAACAGCTGGCCTTAAATGGTGTCGAAGGGAAGTGGAGAATTTTATTTCATATTTTTTTCTGTAATTTATTTATCTGCAAAATGTTCCATTAGTTTTTATATTTAATTTTTTATCATATATTTTTCTCTTTAAAAAAATATTTCCACATTTCTGTTGTTTCTAAGAATTTCATTTCCCAACTTTTTCTCCGCCTCCTTTCCTTTTTTTTATAAAATTATTAACATGTTAATTCTCGCCACTTATTTAGCTGCCAATTAATAAATTTTCCAAAAATTCCTTGCCCCTTTTTATTTTCTCATTTTCTTTTCCATTTTCCCCCTGCTGAGAGCCCTGCTCTAGATGTGTCTCGCATATTAATGAACATTTGTTTTTCTTGCCGGAAAATTTTTAGTGGGGGTGAAAAGAAAATTTATGGGCTCAGGTTAAATTCCAGGGATTCTTTTCCATTCGGTTCTGTTCATTTGTTAAATTAATTTATGTTTGTTTGTTGACCGTAAAAATTTTTACAACATATTTGGTGGGTTAAATTTATATTAACCCTTTGGAAATATGTGGAATTTATAGTTCAGTGACAGGAACTTATACTGTGTGTTGGGCAAGATTTAAAACAAAAGCGAAAAACATAAAGTTTGGGGTCTCCTCTGCACATTCACAACTTAATTTTCTGCCACATTAAATTCGACTTTTCCCTACTCTTCTCTTGTCTCTGAGCTATATGTTTTCCCGACCTGACCCACTCACATTATCTGGGGTCCAACTCCGATTCCACCGCACACACATATGTAGTATAGTCCGCCATAAATATCCTCCGAGACACGCCCACTCCCTGAACTTTGACCCAAATTGTGAGGCTCATTTGCATAGTCCCGTGTCCTGGGCGAGTGTGAGAGACTCGAACCGAAAAAAAGGAGCCTGAAATAGGGACTCCCTTGGAGTGAATTAAATATGAAATCTACTCAAATATTTAACTGGACCAGGAACTTGCCATATGTAACCCCTCCCAGGAGGGCAATCCTACAAAACAAAGACGCAGAGCGGAGCAAGGACTCTAATTGTTATATGTTTATCCGCAAAGTAAACTATGAAAAGGACCCAGGCAGGACCTACCCCAAAAAGTATAGATATGTTGCCTTTTCAGGCTTTTCCACGCTGACTTTGGCCATTTTTTAATGTTCTAGGGACTCGGAACCCAGGACTCTGCACTCCCGAAAATGTATTTCACTTCATTTTTTATTTATTTCGGTGTGTGTGTGTGTGTATACAAAAAAAAAAGGTTTGCGTGCCAAATTATTGTGCCAGTGGCCTAAAGTTTGCTTCCTTTTTTTATTATTCTTTTTTTTTTCTACCAACTGCCTCATTTATTTCCTGCTCTCCTTTTTTTTTTTTTGCCTCGAGCTTGGGGCAGCAGCCAAAAACGCAAAGTGCGTTGTACTCTTTTTCCTGCCACCAACATACATATACATTTCCCCCCAAAAAAATATCGATTTTTAGAATGTCCAATGCGGCGTATGAGCGATTTCTAGAGGTAAAGGCTTGAATATTTAAGAGGGAAAAATATACCAAGCTAGCAGACTGGGAAAGTTAAGGTAACTTGATCGGTTTATCCTTGATTTGGTTTGGATTTAATGGGAGGTTTTATTAAGGTAATGAATAGTCCTAAAATATGCTTTCTTTTCCCTTAAAAACTTTACGTTTTTCTCCTAATTTTCTTCATAATTAATTTCTTTTAATTCTCTCTAGTTTCCTTTTATATTTTTTCTAATTTCACCAATTTCCGATTTTATTTCCCCCTATCTGTTTCGCCATAAAGTTTCCTAGTCTTGAGTGCTGCAGCTTCTATATCATCTGAGGCTTAAGCTTTTAGCCTTTTTTCCCACTACCACTTCCTCTTGCACTAACTCAACTTTATCCTGGCCATAACATGGCACAATAAAAACGAGTTAAGGATCTCTAAACCATTTTAAACATTTAGTGCACCGCAGCAGCAGCAGCAGCAGCAGAGGAACTGCATATAAAGATAAAATATTTCATTTGGCAGCCTCCTCACTTCTTTTTTCTAGCCAGGACTTAATGCAATTGTCGCATTATTCCTCTTACTTCTCCGTCTAAAATATATACACAGCGACAGATGTATATATATATATATTTTTAAATACCTCTGTCGAGTGTTTTGTTGTATTTTTGGTTTTTATTTTGCCGCATGGCGTCTCGTCTGGCGTCTGCCACGGCGTCTGCAAATTCAGGGGAGAAAAAAAGGGGGGAACTAGGAGAAAATGCTCGGGAAAACGCAGGCAGTTTTTTTATGTGTGTGTGCCGCCTCGGGTCTCTTGGTTATTAAGCCATTTTCCTGCTGCTGCTGCTGGTGACTCCTCTCTGCGTTTTTATTTTCTTTACTTTTTCTGTTGCAAATCAAGCAAAGTGTTAAAAAAAAAGAGGACAAAAATTAAATTAAATTAAAATTCTTGGCCAAAGGCGAGTGCTGTATCACATGTGCGCAAAGTTTGCCATTTTCCCAGGCCAACATTTGCAGTTTTAGTTGATGGATTTTCTTTTTTCTCTTTTTTACTTTCTTTAATTGGCAGCTTTTTTGGAAGGATTATTTATTCTAAAGAGCTTAAGCTCTTGTTTAAATTCGAGAATATATTTAATAAAATATTTTTTAAAGGACATTTTAAATATTAAAAGAGTTTCTGCCAGGAATAAAACAAAGTTTACTTGATAAATGTTCTTATTTATTTATTTATCGTTGGTTTTTGCAGCCAAAAATGCACTTTGGCAGGACATCTTTTTCGCTGTTTGGCTGTCCTTATTTTATTTAGTTTTTATTTCTGCTGGCAGCCACTAATTGAACAAGCTTGGACGACCGACCGACCACTCACTTTGTCACCAGAGTCTGACCGAAAAACTAAACACAACAAAACTCTTATTTGGCTGCCAGCACAATTGCATTAATTATGCGTGAAGTGGGATGGAAACGGCTGCCAGAAGAGCCTAGGAAAAGCGTTGGGAAAACTGCTGCCACTGCACTGTGCGGTGACAACAGCAATTCATCTTTGATGGGAAAACGCCGGGGAAAAACTCAGCCAGCCGCCGCGCCGGAGACAATTTGTGCGTGCAAAATCTGGGAATTCATTTCTTTGTTTTGCATTTCGCCCTGTGTGTGAGTGTCTGCGAGTGTGTGTGTGTTTACCCATCCAATAAGTCTAGGCAGGAGGTACTGGGGGGGCAGGGAAAAGACCAGCAGAGAGCCGGAGTGGAGGCCGAGGCCCACCACAGTCTGTGGAAGAGGAGCAAATGCTAATCTTGATAAAAATAAACGCACTCGGGCACGTTGGGGCACTGGAAAAAATATTAGGAAGTGATAAAGAAATGTCTTTAAAGTTATTTTACAATAAATTGTGTTGAAGAATTTGATAAAGAATATTTTTAAAATATTTCGGGATTTATAAGACCTTAAATATAAATAAATATTAGGTCTAAGGAATTTATTAATTAATGTTAAAGCATCTTAAGGAATTTTAGGGATATGTAGAATTTTTAATTTTAATAAATTACTTCGCTAACCAATTATTTATTATTATTTTAATAAAATAATACATAAAATAGCGAAATAGGGAAAGGAAAACTGGGACTAAATATTTTCTGAACCAATATTACTTTATTGTTTGCCTTAAAAAATATTTAAAAATATTTATTATATACCTTTCAAAGGCTTTAATATTAATTTAAATATTTATTAATTTTTTCCCCTTACTTTACTTATTTTCCCTCAGTGTAGGGTTTGCTACCAGTGGAGTGCAAAGACGGCATCTCACGTTTTTCGTCGCATTTTCAATTTGCTTGGCATTTGCCTTTTTTTTTGCTGGCCATTGTCAGTCAGAGAGTGCCACCCCCTAGCCCCACCCCGGACTTACCCCTCCTGCCACTGCCACCTAAGTGAATATTAATATTGACTTTGTGTGCTCTCGCTCTCCGCATAGTTCACAAAAGTTTTTCACCTTTGATTGCTCCCCGAGTTTTGCAGCTTCCTCTTCTGCTACTGCTCCTGAACCCTGACCTCACCTCGGATTCTGTCCCCCATGACCCCGACAATTCCCCCGATTGCCATTTGTGGCCTTTAAAGTCAATGGCATGCTCAGCGGTTCTCTTTGCTGGAAAATTTATGTGCAAACTTTATGCGTGGCGCGCAGAGTCCTTCCTCCAGCGTCTCCTCCTGCGCTTTTCCTTGGAAAAACTCGTCGCTATTTCTATTATCAGCATTTGTTGCTCGACTCCGAGCAATTTTTATGGCAGTTAAGTTCAAATGAGGAACGTGGGATAAGAGGATGCCGCACCGCCTCGTTTCGGGTGTCACTGCTCGAGCTCCAGTTTTTCCCGGAAAACAAGCTCACCTGAACCGAAAAAAAAACTGGAAGATATATACAGACTCCAACAATGTCAATATAATTAAATGAAGCTTATAAAACTGAAGAGGAGGTGGAATTTCACGGTGTGTGTGTGTGTGTGTGTCCTGGGAAGCACCTACAACTTTGTTGATTGGATTTTTGGTTTAGCTGCAGTCATAAACCGAATGAATATGGCGGAAGTGCCAGCGAAACAGGAACAGGACAGGGCCTAGAGAGACAAGCCTAAATGAGATGAGAAAATCCGCCAAAGGAAATCCCAGATTATGGCCAGCTTAAAGTTGTAAGCCCAAAAAAGAAAGAGACTTTCTAAGAAGAAAAAGAAGTGTTTATTAAATAACTGAAATATTTTCTTCAAAAGATTGGTATTTTGATAATTTAATAAAATAGGAAAAAATATTTTTCTTAAAATAGTTAATAAATTTAATATTTTTATACCCTTGCAGTGTAAAATAATTTCACTCAGAAGCTTGTATTAAGGTCAAGGAGTCATTTCCGACCCTATAAATCATATATATTCTTTATCAGCATCAAAAAACGAGTCGATCTAGATAAGTTTGGCAGAAAAAAATTTTTTTTAATATTTTAAAAATTTTATAAGGGGTTACATCGTTAAAAATGTGAAAAATTAAAAAAAAATTTGATATCCTAAAATTTAAAATTCAGTTAACAGATTTTTTAACCTAGAAAAAACTAGCACATAAAAGCTTTTAAAATTGAAATTGTTTGACTTTTGACTTGGTTATGAAGTTTTAAGGTTTGGATTTGTCCCAAATTTTACAGCATTTTCAATACATCCTGTCCAATGTGGCTTAGGTTTTGTTTTTCTAATCCTTTGAGCTATTTATTTCCTCTAAAAGATCCTTAAAAGCCTTACTTTCATCTAGGATCTATTGATCTTAAAGATTCTCTGATAGAAATTTCACATAAACCTGAAGCAAAAACAGTTTGTTGTTTGTAATCCTTAACCCACAGTATTTCAGTATACATATTTTCATTAGTTCCAAGCTAAATCACCTATATTTGGAAATAGTATAATCCCCTTTCTTCACTAACGATGGGTTTGTACCCAAGATCAATCACTAAATAAACTATAAAAACTTCTAAAAAACTCTAAACCTCTCAAAAAACTACCATTTCTTCTACCACATCATCTGACTTGTTCCCTTAGTTTGCAAGCCAAGTTCTAGTTGGCTTTCATTTAATTAACCCATTAAAAATCTCTCCCCTTCGATCTCTCCCCACCCCACCCCTGGCTCTGGCACTCAAAAGGGGCAAACATCGAAAAGTGCAGGCCGCAAACTTTCGACTTGTTGGCGGCCTTTGACAAGCCCCCAAAAAGCAGGGCCAACAATCAACTGCTCCAAGTTTGCTTTCAAAATATTTGCCACAATGAAATCATGACTGTGTATGTGTGTGTGTGTGCTGCCCCCTCTTGGCCACTTATAGGCCTCCACACAGAGCCTCCTTTTTGCTTCTCTCTTAATTTTTTTTGAGGGGGTTCAAAGTTGAGTTCGCTTGGCGTGCGAAAGTTTATTAAAAACTTTGTGTGCTTTTTGCAAACAAACACAAACACACACACAAGCACACACACTCCCCCCTCAAACGTATATATATATATATATATATATTTATATGTATTTGTGTGAAAAAGGAAGAAAACAACAACTGCCATGTGAAACTTAATAATTCACACGGGAGTGAATTTTTCACAATTTTCACTTTTTTCCAAGGGAAAAGCGGAAAAGCAGAGCGGCCGGGACTTTTTTCACCAATTTTATTGAAGCGTAAAATATGAACCAGAACCACAGGAAACTGGCTATCCCTCTCTTTCTCTCTCTTATTTTCTTTCTCTTTCTCTGTGTGCTTTCCACTCTTTGTTGACATTATGAAACCTCAAAAGTTTGCGTTTTGCTTTTTATTATTTGTTTTACAGCTAGTTAGGGCCATTGTTCGCAGTGTAAGAGGGGTTAAAGGCTTCTCTGTATTAGTGTGCGTGTGTGTGTGTGTGTGCCTTTGTATGCAAATCAAAGCCCAAAAGACAGACACTCGCAAGTGGATTTGAATGGCAGCTGTGGCCCCCTTCTATCCTTGCCTTTCCCTATGTAATTTGTTAATTACTTAATTGAGTGTTGCCGCTGGGCAAATATGTAATTTAAGTCAGCTAAATGCGATTCGGGAAGGGGGTTTTTCCTGGGGAAAGAGAGAGTAATTTCGAATTTGTGGCTGCCCAAAAGTATGCTTCTCTAAAACGGATATGTGAGGTTTTCCTCGTGTTGCACTTTCCTTTTAAATTTAGCCATTGAAATTGAACTAAAGGGGTTTAATTTTTGGTAATAATTAGAAATAACAAAATTTAAATATAATTATTGATTTGTTTTCGTGTTTCTAGATTACTTTATGCCTTAGAATTTCACATCAAACTGAGCGGCTGCCCTTAAATTTAATATAACTAGATCAATTAAAAATAAAAGAGAGTATTTAAAAGTAGAATTAAGCAACATATTTAGAGTTTATATTAAAATAAATATTTTTTAAATATTTTAAACCTTTTCACAGACCTATAAATAAATTTTAAAGATTTATTTTGATTTTTTTAATGGATTGAATTAAACGATTCGATTAATTACATTGAAATGCTTATTTTTAGCATTTTTTCCAGACCTAAAATATTTTATACTTAGGAGTTTTACCTAAGTAGCGAAAAAATATTTAAATTTCCCCCTGCCTTGTTAGTTAAAAATTTTCCAGAATTTTTCCTTGGCTCCTCATGAATATTCAGCTTTTTGCAGAATTCCATTTCTATTTCAACTATTATTCCCTTTGCGGTGAAGCTCATCATGGTCATAACTATTAGACGGTCCGACTGACTGCATTATGCAAAACTTATAAACCATAAAATGCAGCCGACTTGGGCCTAGACCTCCCCCCCTGCCTCTACCCCCCTTGGCCCTGTCTGGGTTAAGTCAGGAACTTTCGAATGCAAAGTTGTCAGCACAAAAAAAGTTAACTCTCTTGCTCTCCCTCTGCATTTCTCCATTTCTCAGCTTCAGTTTTTGGCTCTGTCTGCGTCTCGACTTTTATGAAATATTAGCTACCAACTTATGCACATAAATCTTGCAGTGCCGCCAAAAGTTTTTCCAGAATTCCAAGCGAAAAAAAAAGGGAAATAATATAAGAAAGAATAGGTTTCAGGTTCTTTCTCAAACCCCCCAAAAAAAAGGTGTGAAAAGCTAGAGGCAGTCGTTGAGAGTCCTTTCCAGTAAATTCCCCTTTCAAAAGGCAAAGTATCTTCATTAAAATAAACGCTAATTTGCCAGGAAAGATCTAGAAAGTTGTTAGAATAGAAAGAAGAAATTCTGAGAATTTAATTTGAAGTGAATTCATATTTTTTGCGAGGCTTGATTTAATTATTTATAAGCACTTTATTATCATAAATAATTGGAAATATATTTTTTACAAAGCCACATCCTTAAAATGTTTTTAAAAAAATATAAAGAATGAAAAAATACATCTGCAACCGCAAGGATACACTGCATTTCCGTCTCATTTACATTTTACCTTTAACTGAGTTGCAGTTAAAATTCCACAAATCATGACTCCATTCAATATTTAATTTATTGCATTATTAATTAAAACCCCAACCAATTTATGGATAATTATCAGAGATCTGTGATGCGCAGCAGCTGTTTACTTTGCCATAAAATATATGAATTAATTAACAACGAATTTAAAACTTAAATAAACTGACTTCTTATTCCAATTTCCCAATATTATCCTTGCAGCCTCCGTTTAGTAGCAGCCCAAGGATGTCCAACAGGAATTGGTGGTAACATTTTGGCACCACAAACTGGACAGCAAACAAGCAAGGACTTAAAGGAAGGAGTAAACACATAATGGCTAACCGCACAACAGGCGTTGCCACAAGGAGCAGCAGTAGGCCATGGTCAAGTGGAGCCATTCCGGTGCTGCTCCTGCTCCTGCTGGTGCTCCTCCCGCTGGAGTCCCTGGCCTTCTGCCCCTCGAAGTGCCAGTGCCTGGGCGGGGAGACCAACAGCAGAGCGCTCTGCGTGGATGCCGCTCTAGAGGATGTGCCCATTCAACTGAATCCGGAGACAAAGTACATCAACCTCACTTTAAACAGGATACGTAACCTGGATTACGCCCTGCCCTTCTACGTGAAGCTGGAGATCCTGGATCTCTCCCAGAACATAATCGAAACCTTGGGCTCCAAGAACTTTGAGTACCAGTCGGAGCTGAGGACGCTGAATTTGAGTCGGAATCTGGTCAGTTCCCTGCACAAGCACGCCTTCAAGGGACTGACCAACCTGCTCCTGCTGGACCTCAGCTTCAATAGGATCGAGACAGTGCATCCCACGGCCCTCAGTGATCTGGCCTCGCTGGTGGAGCTGGATCTCACGAATAATAATATTGTCAGCCTGGAGGACAACTCTTTCAAGGGCATGCCCACGCTGGAGGTGCTGGTCTTCCGGAACAATCGATTGCTGGACGTCCCGGCGAGCAATCTCTGGCATTTGCATGCCCTCAAGAGCCTGGATATGTCCGATAATCTGGTGGAATTTGTGCGAAACGATAGCTTCGAGGGGCTCAAGGAGCTATTGGCACTGAGCCTGAGAGGCAATGTGATGAGCGAGCTGGATGTGAGTGCCTTCGAGGGACTCATTTCGCTGAAGCATTTGGATTTGGCGGATAATAATCTAACGGTGAGTTGAAAATCTATTATTATCCTTGGAATATGTAGGTTTTTAAGGGTTTTCCACCCCCCTCCATATTAAATTCAAACCAAGTGTGAACTTTCACCAAAACATTCCAGTTCCAGCCCTTAACCGCAGCAGAACTTGCCTCGGCTGTCTCATAAATTTAGACACTTTGCCAGGACTAAATCCTGTGAGCAACACTTTGCCAAAGCGGATTTCCCGGCCCTGCCTCACCCTGTTCCACTTCGCCTCGTTTAAGTTCGTCCTTCCTGGGTTTTAGCTGCATTTTGCATACGCAAAATTAATAACCATAACTCGTTGTTGCTGTCCGTTCGCACATACTTCCCCCAGCCCAAGCTCTCTCTCTCGCCAGGATACACGCACTCCTTGTCCTTTCTGGCCGGCCATGTCCTTTCTGCTATTTATGCATGCAAACATGTCCGTGCCGCCTGATTTCTGCTGTGGGTGTGGCTCCTGCTCCTGCTCCTGCTTTCTGCACTCTTTGCTTAGGCCCTCGGCCATTTCGCCAGCGTTTTCCCTGGGTTTTTCCCAGAGTTTTCCTGCCTGGTTGCCCGGCAACTGAGCCAGCTTAAAGCAGCTTAAAGTTTACGACCAGACAATTGTGCAAGAAATGTGAGCGAGGTCAAGATAAAGCTGAAACTAAGATGTGGAATCGAAGAAAGGAGGAAGAAAGTCTGCCAAAGATATCGAACTCGAGAGCTTAAATGGCAAAAGAGTTTGGGCTTAGCAGGAAAAGAAAGAAATTTCCGATAAAAAACACAGTCTTACATAAGGGAAAATTGTAGATTTAAAGTCTAGAAATATTTAAAAAGTATGTAAAAAGTATTTAAAGACTTCAAAGAGCTTTAAAAATGAATCAAAGTAAATGAATTCCTGGAGTTAATATGTTTCCAGTTATTATTTCCTCAAATTGAACTTTATTTCAAGCCCCTTTTGGCCTGCGTCTTTAAATTGACCAAAACCAAATCATTAGGACACGGCACAGGTTGGCAGGAGGCTGCAAGGATAATGTCTGGCAAAAGGAGTAAGCAACTAACTTCCAGTTGAGTTGTGCAAATCTCCTGCCCTTCTGTCCCGCTCACAGAGGAGGGGGAATGGGTAAAGTCTCCAGAAATGCGTTTTTATGTAATCACAGACTGGCAGAACACAGAGAGAAAATTAGTGCTGATACTAAGTAACAATTAGGAGTTTATTATCTATAAAAAAATGTTTAAGAGATCTAAAAATTTAGAGAATGTAGTAAAATATATCTTAACGTCCTTTCATTCCCTGAAAGTGGGTTTAAAATATATTTTAAAATAAAGGAATAGCAACTAGCAAGTTAGCTCATAATTTCCAATTTAATTTCTTATCAAAGAGTACCAAAATTTCTTTCACTGCACTTCCTGTACTTGCAACATCAGCAGCCTGTTTATGCAAACTGATGGATGCAATGCAGCCCGAGTCCTGGACTCCAGGCCGAGTGGACTAAGGTTCCTTGTGCCACTGGGATTCCTGTGTATATCTATATACTTATGGTCGTTAGGATGGGTATAAAGTGTGTGTGTGTTGTGTGCGCTGTGTGTGTCCTGTCTGATGGCTAAAATCCCGAGCTTCTAAGCAGGTGCAATGGCAGGCAGTAAAAGCTGGGAAAACCGCGCGTAGTCAACGGCAACAGCAACGGCTGACGCTGCTGAGGAATTTATGGCGCTCGGAATCAGTTCGAAACTACTTAAAATACCTTTTGGCATTTTGTAGTTGAAATATGGTCTCTCCCCCACCCACACCACTTTAACTCCCCCCGCTGGCTGCATCCTCTCAACCTGTTTCGGTATTTTCCAAATGGCATTCTTTTTCCTATTGGACAGATTGTTGTTTTATTATGCAGAGACACAGAAGAGGGGCAGCGAGCGAAGGGATATATATCCCTAGACTCGATCCAGAACCATTTCGGCATGCGGCTAGTGCATGAAATTGTTGTCTGCATCTGCATAGTTTTTCCGGGGGGAAGAGGAAAATGCAGGAAATTGCGAGAGTCTGGAGTCTGGAACATGAGCTCATGAAGCATGCAGGTTCCAAGCTTGAAAATGATTTATGAAGTGTGTTAGGAAGCAGCTTAAATGGAACAGGAAATGTCAATAGGAAAGTAAATATTAGTAAATATTAGAAATAAATATCATAAAAATAATAATTAGAAATATTTTACCAAAATAAAATTGATTTCATCTGTAAGAGAAATATATAAACTATATAGCTTCTCCACTCTTATAATTTCCATTTACGTTTCGCCAAAATAATTTCCCACAATTTCCATTTCACGAATTAAAAGCCAGAATAAATCAAAATAAATGCTGAAAAGCACAATATAAATCAAAATAAATGGTTAAAGTAAATATTTCGCCCAATTGACTGATTATTCTAAATATTGCATATATTTCCAGCATTTTCCACAATGCATTTTCCATTTGCGTCGTCCCAAATGGAAATCCCGAACAAACAAATTCATTTTAGATCGAAATAACTTATGCACAATTTTACATTTTCATAACTCAACAATAATATTTGCTGATGGCGGAGAGGGTGGAAAACAGTTGTTTCGATTTGTACTTATTGTTTCTTTTAGGGGTTGTGCTGTGATTTTGCATTAAGTGCATAAATATACACAAATATTATTGCACTCCCCAAGCTCTCCCTCAGATTAAACAGAATAATTGCAAAAATATTCAAGAGAATACAAAATATATATAAAATCGCATCAAGTTTCATTCGAATTTATTTATTTTGCCATATTTTTTGCATTCAGTTTTCAGTTTTTGTGTTGCATAAATTTTGCGAGCCGCTGCACAAGCTGAGCAAATCGTTTTGCTATAAATTTCCATGAAAATGCTGTATATGTTGTGTGCTTTTCTTTCTGGGAATTTTCACATGTGTGTGAGCCCGGGCGGAACATCAAATTTTGAATGATTAAGAGATGAGAGTGCTGAAAGCCTTGCCAAATAAAATTGTTTACTATGCTTAAAGTGAGCTTAGTTTCCTTTTAAATTGCTTGCTAATTAGCTTTCATTTTCGCATCTTCTCCCATTCATTTTGGTTTGAAGAAAAAAGGAAATTAAATTGCAAAATCAAAGTCAATATAATTTCACTTTCTTTTCCTACACTCTGCTCTCTCCCCCTTCGAGTTCTTTGGGGCCAAAGGAGAGGCAAAGCCTTTTAATTAGTCCAGCTTTCCCTTTGAGTGCAGTGCAAACATGAAAAGCACACCCAACCGCACACACACACACACACACACAGAGAGCAAAAAGAAAAATTGTAAAAGGGGTGCTGGAAAAAGAAAAAAGTGTTGCCATTTGGTTAAACAATTGCCCGGCTTGGCCTACATTGCGTATGCGTAATGCCTTTTAATTTTCAACCATTTTCACTGCCTTATGAGCTTTCACACACACACAAAGCTAGTCCCTTCTTCCTTGTTATACTCCCCCCAAATTTCCTTTATTTTTCCCCACCGCTTTCCTTGAGTTTTTCCCCCCCGCTAACCCAAAAGTTCATTACGTTATCGCGGAGTGTGTTCGTGTCCGGGCGCCTGGCACGTAGCTTCCGCCGACACGCTAAGGGAGAGTGGGAAAGCGAAGAAAGGGTGGAAAGGGTGGAAAGGGGGAGGGAAGGTGAACACAACTGGCAGCCAAAATTACAGCCAAAAGCTTTTGACCCGCTCTGTGGGAGGGGAAAAGGGAGCCTTTTCTTTTATGCATGCCACACTCTCCTCGAAGCTGTCTCAGTAGTTGTAACAAATTCGTTGCAAGATTGATTTTATTGCCCAAAAAAAAATGAAAAAAAAAACTAAGGAAACGACTATGAAATACTCATTAATTGTTTCATGTAAGATACCTTCAAGGTCTTGAAAAAAACACAACAAACTATAAAACATAATCAAGAAAGAAATTAAGTAGAAATGTTCCTTTTTTTCTAGTTTTAAATAGGTTCACACACGTAACAATATACCCTCTCCCTTAAAAAAGTCCAGGGTACCACAACTAGAGACGAATTTGTTGGCCGGCAGAGTGATTGAACACAAAAAGGGAGCAAAAACGGAAGTACATGACGCGCGTTTCCGTTTCCGCTGCAGTCGCTTAAACAACGCTTTCGTATTGATTGTTCGGCTTGTTTTCCGGTTTCCTTTTATTTTTTTTTTTATGCTGTTCTTTCTAGCACTATTTAGTGTTCCCTTTTTTTGTGTTTGGGGTGAAGGACAAGCGCCCTTTCTGTACAACAAACCGCAAAACGTTTTTAAAGTTGAGTGGCCAGCATTAATATTTGATTGGATCCAGAAGGGCAAAAGTTTGCACTCCAAATAAAACGTTCTCCGTTCTCATTCTCACTCCCCATTTTTATTCTCTATCTATTGCAGATGGTGCCCACCCAGCAGTTGTCGAAACTTTCGAATCTCACCTACTTGAACCTGGGTGGAAATCGCTTCTCCCAGCTGCCCGCCGTCGCCTTCCTCAACTTGTTTCATTTGCGCGAATTGCATTTGAGTCGGCTTGACTATTTGCAGCGCATCGATTCGAGGTAAGTTCTTAGCCCCAAATAAGTTTTTCACCCAAAAGCAACTCTCTCTCTCATGGTGATCTTCTAAAAAGTGGGAACTGGGTCAGATGAAAACGAAACTATTTGTTTTCCAAGGAGCTAACAATAAACAAGCCCAGTTTACCAGCCATTGGGATTTGGAAAAACTTAGAGAGCAAACATTTTGGAGATGTGTTTCGAGGGCTTAAAGTCAACTCCAAGCTGGCTTAAGCCTGTAATTATCTTGTTTAGGATTTAAATGTTTACTAAATGCTTTCCATTTGCACTTTCCCTCTTGGCAAATGAATCATTAAACATTCTTAGGAAACTCTGAACAATTTGCTAAGAAGACGTACTCCCTTTGGAGTTTCAGACTAATCAAACCATTCACTTTCACACACTTGCACGTGACCTACACGCCCATTGAAGGCATTAGAAATTCACCCAAAGACAGGGACACTGGGAGAAAATTAGTAACACTTCTTAGAAATGTAATAAATCTTTATAGAAATATTAAAAAATAATTGAAAGAGGTTTAATGTATTTTTTTTTTTTCAATGAAATCTTCATCTGTTCCGAATGGAAATTGTACCCTTTTTCATGGTAATACATTTCCTATTCAATTCTAATTTTATTACCATTTATTTCTCTCTGTGTACCCATACAACAATCAAGCAAATTTCCCTTTAGCTTCCAAACTAAGCGGCAGACAAATCATTATTCCTCAATGCAATCAATCATGCCTAATACGCTTTTGGTAATAAGATGCCGCCACACACACACCCACACACACCCACACACAGAGACCCCGGGGGAGGTGGTGAGGGGGAAAATGGGAAATGCTTGAGCTCAACTCGACCATATGTTAATTCAATAATTCCAGGCAATTTTCATATCAAATCAATGAACGAGGCGAGTCGATGCGAGACGAGACGAGGACTACTGCCACTCTGCCTCTGCCATGTCAATCAACCGCCGACAAGGGAGGTTCAGCAGCAGCCACAAGCCACGCCCCCTTTTACAGGGGGGGGCGACATGCCGCTTTACAATGACATTAACATGACTTACATGACAAGCGTCGAAGGAAGAGAGTGACTGAGACTGAGACCGAGGCCGAGGCCGAGCATCATATGCCATTTAAATGAGTTTAATTTGGAATTTTCGTTTGATTTTGTTCAGGCCAAGTTTAGGGTTTATCCACCATCCCCTACACCCACCCCTGGAGTGTGCCTTTGTAATTGCTTTTGCCTTTTGTTTGGTCTCTGTCTCAGAGTCTGTCTCAGCCTTGTGTAAACTTTTATCCTCCTCCCAAAACATTGTTCGCAGACTGTTGAAATTGTTGCTCAATCTGCACACATTCGGGGGAGAATATATATATTATATAGTATGTGTACAGTAGTGAGTTTGTCTGCGTTGACTGATTTGCAAACTAAATTCAATGTTTGTCTTGACTTGAGATGGGAAAAGAGATCTGGCCGCCTTATGCTAATTTTGTGGAATTTCAAGTTTTGCATTCGTAAGAAGAAATATTATTGTATCTTGGGGCTAGAAATAAACTTAAGGCCTTACAACTATCAAAAGGATTTTTAGGAATTTGCTGGGAGTCGTAAAAAATTTAAATATTTATGGCATTTTTGGTTTTGAAAATATATAAATACTTCAATTTAAATTATTTAATATTTTACTTTCTGTTTACCCTTGCATCTCTCTCTTAAATTTCTTTAAAGTTCCCATAACTATATGTTCTTAATTTTCCCCAGCTGCCAATAATCTTGAATATTTAAAATTCTCCTCTCCTCAAGTCCAACATCCTGGTGGTTGTCTTTTCTCTTACTTTTTGTTTACAGGAAATTATGTGCATATATATTTTCTTGTTTTTTTTCGGGGAATCATACGAACTTGATGTAAAATTCATTTGCCCAAAAGGGAGCAACCAACCAACGCACAGCAAAATATTAAAAGGGTTGCCAAAACAAATTGTTACCTTGCCACATATAAGGGCTGCCTCCCCAACAGGTTTTCCTTGAAGGAAATAGCGAAACAGCGAACTATTTTAAAGTTAAGGGGGGGAGGACAGACATGTAAATATTTATGCAAATGCGTTAATGGAAATCTGAAATCTGTGCAGGAGGTTGGGGAAAAGGACAAGCCAGGAGCGAGTGAGCACCGATGGCGACACGTTGATAGTCAAGTTTATGGGGCGACAGGATACATTTCCCGTGCGTGTGTGGTGCTGCTGCTGCTGCTCATTATGGAAACCTTACACCTAAACAATCAGCGCCAGCGAGTCCTTGGCAAAATTCATTAGGCGGCAGCACGTCCTTCATGCATCCTCCCAACCCTGCTCCCCCACGAAAAACAAACAACCCTTCGAATTCGAGGGGAATTATTCGTGGACAGGTGGAGTTTCGTTTCAGAATTTCAAAGGGAATACCAAGTGAACATGACTTAATACGAGCCAAGGCAGAAAGTCAAAGCTCGGTAGGTGTTGGCCGTGTGGCTTTCGAAATTGAAACTAATTGTTTTAAAATTTATGCGGGGCTCCCAAAATGTGTGACATTTGTTTTTGCGGCAGTCCAGCCCTTTGGGGTTGCTCCCTGAAATATTCGGGTGGGAAAGGGTACCCTTTCCTCTGAATTCTGATGAGGATGGATGCCGGTTGTTGGATGCGACAATTGGGAATTAAATTCGAGTGTAATGGACTGTGCTTCAGGCTGTAATGGCTTAGAAATGGAGTCATTGTGGTGGAGCAAAGGGTTCCAGGACATGGGCTACAATTTAAGCAGCTGTCCTTTGTTATTACCTTTTGGGATGTGGATTAAATTGAAAGTTTTAGTTAAGCTTTTGCTTGAAGGATAAGGTACTACTTTTGCAATCCTAAATAATTTAGTGTCCAGTTTGTTTTAAATAATTTCCCATTCTTTACTTAGCTACCTGCCCCTCCTAAATATATGTTTTAATTTCCCTTAAGAACATCAATTTAATTTCCAATTTCCTTGCAACTTCCGGCTAATTGCCACTCGTTTTGTTATTCATTTAAAAACAGAAACACTTGAAAATAAAAACACAGAGCTAATGAAGTTGGTTACTCTCTGCCTCACTCCCACCAGGAGCTACTCTCCTCTTCACCTTGAGTTCTTTCATCATTCCCACCTGGCATTGTTGCTGCCTCATTATGCCAAAGTTTAACTTTATTTAAATTCAACTCAAAATTCAAGTGCAGCCAGGGGTTAAGGGTTTAGGGGGGTGGCACATGCATATGCATAAGCAGACAGGCTTAGAGAAGAGGCGGAACCTGGTAAATACGCATAATAGCTACTCGGGTCTTGAGTTGCCACTGCCACTGCCTTGAAAAATAAAACTCATAATTTATGGAAAAATATGGCCAGCAACGGCAACATGTTTATGTTTTCCTGTTTCCGTAATTTCTTCCTGTCTTTTCTTCAGCTTTTTCTGTTGTTTAAATTTTTCTGTTTGCCCACTTTTTAAAGGAGAAGGAAAACTAAGGTCTATGTTCATGTTTACCCCCAGCAGAACTTCTGTTGTTGGCTCATTAAGCTGACATATTTCCTTAATTAGAGAAAAAGGGGAATACAGACAACGAAATGCTGGAAAAATGGCAACTTTTTTAACCCCTCGACTCCTGCAAATGGCAGTCATTCACTTCCCCGACTGATAATCATATTGAAAGTTCAATTTAATGGCCACTTTAAGCGCTCTTGTCCTTTCAATGGGAAACATGGCAAATGTCGTTGCCGGCGAATAAAAACAAGGACTGCGAGGACATGACGCCAAGTGTGTGTGACATAAATGTTGTCATTCGGTGTACGAGCATAATTAGCTCTCCATGTACATATGTATATGTATATGTATACACACATTTTCTATGCATTTGTGACATAATTAGATAACAAATTCATAGAGTGGAAAAAAAGGCTCTGACAAATTGCCATCATTACCTGCCAGAGAGTTGCTTTAACGCTTAACTCTTTTCTATAAATATTTAATGTGTGGACAATGAATGACTATGAAGAGGAATTTACAGGAAAAAACAAGGTTTAAGGATTAAATATTTACAAAATTCATTTAATAAGGGATTTATATTGGGTTAATAAAAATTATAAATACAAGTTTAACGATGGATATAAATTGGTAGCTATATTTCCAGCTTAATAATAATTTTTCTATAAATATTTGCAACCTTTTCTGGTATATATTTAATTAATAATGCTAAAATTCTTTTTTTTTTAAAGAATTTTAAAACTACTTTCCCAGAAATATTCACCTCCCCTTTATGCTCTTGTTAAGTAAACTATAATTATGTGAAATTAAAGGGGCGATAGGGAAGTTGACTTCCTTTCTGCACATTTCTTCACATATTCCATGTCCTTGTTACAACGCCCCCTTGACTAACGTTTGCCTGGCAAATTAAAGGACCTCATAAGGGGCGTATGCGTAATTTAAAAACGTTTAAAATGTCATTAAGAAATTGTGCGACCATATCATTTGATAATATGTCCCTCAGCTGGAAAAAAAATCAGAAAGGTGTACTAACCGACTGTCAAAGGGCTCAATGAACCCTGAGAGAGAGATCCCAGGGCTTAGCCATATTTTGTTGTAGTTAAAAACGTCAATCAATTGAATAGAGAGCAAAAGGATTTGCGGCAGAGTGTGGATAGGGAGCTAGGGAGCCAGGGAGACCGATGAGGATTGACTGCCATTCAAAACTATATCAAAAAGCGACTGACAAACTGTTTGACAGACTGACTGATTGACTGTCCAGACAGCCTGACTGAGTTGGGAAACCTACCCCACCACCCGATGATGTGAGTGAACTCTGACGCTCTTTCTGTGTGTAAAGTCCCAAAGTCCTGGGAATCGTGACTGAAAACCCAGCGAACATGGACAGCAAACATTTCAATCGGATTTCGAGCAATTCCAATTCAGATTCGCTGGCACACACACCACACACACACCCCACACACACAGACAATTTGCATATGAGCCCAAAAAGGAAAAAGAGGCAAAGCGAAACAAGGCAAACATTTATGCGGCGCACAAGGACACGGGGAGAAAATAGTTAAAGGGGAAGGATATTCAAGAAAATAAGATTATTTTGAATTTAAATATGTAATTTTTTAAATTCACCTTTACTTTATTTATTATTTTAAAATTTAAAGAAATAAAATTTATAACATTTCCTACCCTATCTCAAACTCCCCCCCTATTTCCCCCAGTGCACAGCCCCACATACGCACACATGGCAGCCATTTCCGTTTCCGCACGTTTGACGTTGGCAAACGCAGACAAAATAGTCCTGCAACAACAACAAAATAATAAGAAGAAGGATCCCGAAAATAAAAGGAAGCGCGGCGCGGAGGGGAGGGTAGCCAGTCGAAAACATGAAACATGCAAAATGAAGTTTGAATCGCGGGGAGAACAAACCGAAAAACCAAAGCCAAACAGCAAAAAGGTGGGACCAAAGTCCTTCTCCATATTTTCCCCTGTACTTTAGCCTGTTGTCACTGGGTTTTTGTTTTTTTTTTTTTTTAAGGCCCGCCAACAGGTCGATCACAGGTAAATCATCAACCTGTGGAGCTCGTCTAGCCGCCGAAACTTTCTTAGATGTCACGTTTCGCTCCTCCATCGGTTATTTGCATAATATTTGCACAAATAATTGAATTTATTTTTTGCTCCTGTGGCTCCTGTGGCTCCTGTTTGTTGTTCGGTCTACCCGCTAAATTGTTTTGGGTAAATTTTCGGCTTATGTCGTATGCAGACCGAGTTTGTTTTGGTAATGCAAAGTCCCATTTTTTGTAGGTTGAACAAACCGTTTGCGCCTGCAATTGAGGCTTTTTTCGCCAAGTTTTTTCCACGTAGTTAAGTTAAATGTTAAACTTGCCATGAAATTGAATGTTCGAAAGGTGGAAAGATAGTTGCTGGGAGTGGAGTTCAGCTTGAGTGTAGGTAAATATTGAGGATGGAGTGGGGTTGTGTGGGCACAAGATTAGTGTGTCTGGCTGGGACAGTGTCTGAAAGGTATCAGGGGGGCTTAGGGGGATTTTTAAGGGTTTTCTTGGATGCTTTAATATAAAATGTTTTGGTTTTTGTTCTATGTTTAAGATAAATACAGCTTTTTGAATTTTTGGAAAGCTTAAAAATGTTTTTTAATTGTCTTATTAAAATTACAGGGGCAGTTTTAGATAGATTTTAAAATTTAAAAATATTTTTGGGCGAATCAAAGTTTTAAAAATGTCATAACTCGGTCAAAAAAGCTCTAATTTCAGTTTGGTTTGCTTTCTTAAGCTAGTTTTTATTAGATTAATAAATCTGCGTACTAAATTTAAGAATAAAAAAAATTCAAATTTTGGGCAATTTTTGAAAATTTTAATGATGTAACCCCTTATCAAATTTTCAAATTTCGAATAAAATCTCAAAAATTTTTTTTTCTTCCGGAAAAGGCTAGAAAGATGCGCCTGTTAAAGCTGATCAAGAATATATATGGTTTATAGGGTCGGAAATGACTACTTGACAAAATAAAATTATAATTTCCTTTAAAAAGACCAAAAATATTTGAATATTTAGAATAGATATTTATCAATTTTTATATGATATACTTTTGACTAAAACAAAGTTTGAAAATTTATTGTTGTTAAAAGAATCATTTTAAATACATTTAAACTATTTTAAAATGTTAAATAAGTTTGTTTAATTTTACCCAACGAAAGTCCCAAAAAACTATGTATTTCGTGGGCCATCAGTCAACTTAATGAATTTCCCCCTCTCCCTGAAGTGCTGACAAACAATTTTCGAGCTCATTGGCACAGTCTCTGCCATTTGAATTCATCACAAGTGGCTGGCACAGTCGACTGGGTACGCAGCAAACTTATGGCCTCGAAGGAACCGAGCAAAATGCAGCCACTTATCAAATCAATGCGGGAATCCTGGGATCCTTGGGAGCAACTGCAACTGCTGCTGCTGCTGCTGCTGCAACTTGCAGCTTGTGCAATAAATGCGTTCATTTAACATGAAATGCTGGAGACGAGTCTCTGGGTATTGAAATGAAATGTTGGCTGCTGCTTGCAGGACGCTTAAAAGCGACAAATTCGCTTTGTGTCAGCGGAGTAAGTCAAGACGGCGTAGCTCGCTCAATGTTGCTCATACGCCACGTTGCACTTATTTCTTGGGGGGAACGAATACTGTCTGCTCTGAAAATAGGGATCTGGTATAGGGTCTGGGGTCTTAGGTATCGGGGTAATGCACTGCACACACACACATCCTGCTTCCTACTGCATCCTTTTCTCCAAGTCAGCGACTTAGCGCGTTGACTTAACTTGGCAGGGATTTACGACAACGCTCCACGGAGCTCGAATAACACGGAGCCTTGTCAGCTTCCTCCCTACATCCTTCTTTCCATTCATTCGGGCTCCTGCTGCTGCTCCCGCTCGTCCTCCCCCTTTTATTAAGTTGAAATAGACGCAGGCTAAATAAATCCATGTCGCTTAAGTCGAAGCTGACGCTGTCATGTGTGTGTTTTCCCCGGGAAATCTGCTGAATGTATGTATGTTATTCATGTATTTCATTGCCCTGGCATTTAAGTTGAACGCCGATGCATCGTACAGTGTGCATAATTAAAGCGAACACAGAGCAGCTGCAGTTGCATAAAAATAATAAAAAGCCAGGACGAATGAGTGTTCGGCTAATTAGAGGCAGACACTGGGGAAAAGTTTCAAGGAAAATTGTAGGAAAATAGCTGGTTATGTAGAGTCAAAGGATTTAACTATTAATATAACTGATAGTTTCTATAAATTTACAATATATATCCTTGCTTCCACTTATAAATCCCCTTTTTCTCTATCCCTTCCAGAGCCTTTGTGGACAACACACACCTGCAGACGCTGCACCTGAACAACAACCCCCAGCTGAGCGACATACCCATGCGCCTATTCCAGGGCAATCCCAATATCCTGGAGGTCTACATGCAAAGCAACAGCCTGCAGACCCTGTACTCTGCCCAGTTCCCGGTGGATCAGCTGCAGAAGCTATATCTTGGCGATAATCCCCTGCAGTGCAATTGCTCGCTGCTGTGGCTCTGGCGGCTGGTAACTGGGAATTTCGAGGGAGTGGATCCTGCCCTAGAGCATGCTGCCGGAGGAGCAGTAGCTGCCCTGGCCAAGGAGGCGGACGGAGAGGAGGATGAGCAGGCGGATGAGGCCTCCACGGACGATGGAGTGGCTGCCTTAGCTGCCTATATAGCGGAACAGCATATAGTCAATGCCTTGCACACCACCGAACCGAGTGCCTATGAGCTGGCCACCTCCTCCTCGAACCGGAACTCGGGCATCCTGCGCATGGATCGCCAGCAGATCGGTTGTGATATCTGGCGGGATAAGCTGAGAACCCGCCGGCAGTTGCTGACCATGAGCGAGGGTGAGATCACCTGTCCGGCGCACATTGTGACCGTGGTGTGTGCCGTGATCACCTGCCTGCTGGTTACCATGATCGGAGTGAGTGTCCTGTACTACCTGCGCTTTGTGAAGCGCCGCAGGAAGCTCCTCCACGAAAGGGGTCCTCTGAGGACCAGCAAGAGCATCATCAATGTCCACGATCGCATCCTGCAGAACCATAATCCCGGCATGGGCCTGGGCATGAGCATGACTCTGGGCGGGAGTAACCATGGCAATAACCTGGGCATGTCCCTGAACTATCCGCATCATGCTCAGACCCTGCAGGCCCATCATCACTACCACCCGGCGGCCATGCCGCTCCAGTCTCACCTGGGCAATGGCCATGAGTACCAGCAGGCCACCATGCCGCAGCTGGATAAATCGGATCTGGAGCGGTATATCAAGGCTCAGACCATAGTCAATGACTACCGGGCCCTCAACCACTGGGAACTGCCCGTCAAGGAGGCCGACGATGAGCCGGAGCATCTGTACGAGCGCTTCGATCACTACGAATACCCGGACACGCACACAATGACGAAGCTGAAACAGGCGGCGGCCCTGAATCACTCCTCCGCAGCATCCTCGGCAGGACCATCGCCAGTGCCACCAGCGGCGGGAAAACCACATGTGGTCTACGTATGACGTGGACGCAAGGGTTCCCACATGGAGACGGAGACGGAGATGGAAATGGTGGGACTGAACTACAACCACCATAACCACCACCACAACAATAACAACAACTATCGGGGCTGTGTTCAGAGCACCAAGGCCAGCAGCGGTCAGTTCTGAGTTGGGAAAGTAAAGAAATAGAAGAGGGGGTTTAATTCAAGGAAAAACACACACAAACAGGGAAAGTGAGAGGTTAGATTAAGGCGAGAGATTAAGGGAGGAAGGATATGAGAGAGAGTATTTAGCAGGAGAATTTTTATTGAGATTTTTGGGCATTTTCATGTTTTTTATGTTTTTTTTATATTTTTAATCTTGATTATTTCCTAAAATATATTTTAAATATTTTCCATGTCAGAAATGTGCCTAAAATTATGGTTTAAAAATGCCTTAAGCATATTTTTAAAGAGGTTAAATTATTCAAGATTTTTCTATGATTTTAATGTAATCAAAAACCCACAGAAAACTAAACAAATATTTAAATTAAAATTCGTTAAGTCACTAGTTTTTTTCAGAGATTTTCTGCTAAATACTTTCTCCATCCCAGATTGACTTAGTTTTTTTTTATCTACTACAGAGACAGAGGTAACTCGCAACAAAGTTTAACAAGCGTCAAATGAAACAAGGGATATGTCTACGTGTATAGCAAGCATACAAATACTCTTAATGACCTACGGATAGCAGATAGCAGATAGCAGATACAGATACCGGATATATTAGATATGTATACTAACCGCTAGTTTAAGACCGAATACGATTTCAAAGAAACACTAAGCTAACTGCATTCACATCTCACTCTACTACTTCTCTCCCCAGAAACTCATAGTTAAAGTGGCATTTAGCATTCGAATACTCTAGATAGCGTCTAGTGGTTAAGCAACTTACAAGTGAATTTAAATATATATATAAACGGATATATATTAGCTGTAACGAAGAGGTAAAAGTAATTTTGATTTCTGCTGAATATGTGGAGGTTCTTTGGAGCGACACCGACTTTGGCAGGCAAAATAACGTACGAAATGGGGACCAAATAGTCCAGTCCAGTCCAGAGCCTAGAACTAACTGAATGAAAATGAATCCAAACTGCCAAAGGGATACGGGGGTCCTTTTGAAGATCATACACCACAGCCTCTCATGTTCCCACGTTTCCTACAAATTCAGCGGCAAAAACATCTCTCAAAGGACAATATAAGCGACAAGTTTAGGCGGAAAAACTAAAATTAAAATTAAAACTAAATTAAACACTTACCCTAACATTATCTTAGTGAGCCAGAACTCAAAGTTGAGCCAATAATTAATATAATTTGTATATAAATGAAGCACTCGGTCGAGTGTCTGTACGATTACTGTAAATAATTTATGTACGGCAGAGTGCATTTGGAAAAACATTAGTCAAATGCATCGGCGGATATTGGTTTAAGCATAAATGATTTCCCAAAAAGCAATAATTCTGAATCAAAGCTCTCGTTTGTTGATATTTTTCGGTTTCGGGCTTTCATTTGCAAATAATAATGTAATTAAATGCGACAACACACCACAAAAACACACACGAAATGCTAGTGTAAAAAATATATTTCTAAAATGCAAAACATGAAAAAAGGAAGCGTAAAGCGTGTATACTAAATAAGCAAAATCAAAAGGCAGACGGCAAATGCACAAAATGCATTTAGAAAAACCCACAGAAAAATCTCTGAATATAGAAAAACCAGTTTGTGTATAAAAAAACAAGAAGAGCATAGAGCAGAGAGCGAAGAGCCAGCAGGCAAGCGTAAGTTTAAATATTAATAATAAAATATACGCAAAAATATTTAATTAAATGATAGACACACCCACAGCAACCACAAAATGTTATTTCTTATACGAAGACTGAAGGAAACGATGAAGCGAAATAAAAAGAAACAAGAAATTAAAAACAAACCCAAAGACTTTTACTCAAAAAGGGGAAATTTGCAAGCTGCTTGTAATAAATCCAGGATTTGGATCTTAGATGAACTCCACTTTGTGGCAGGTCCTTTTCCTTTGTTTTGTTTATTTTTTTGTTCTGCTGCTTGCGGCTTTATTTGTGGCATAAAATACGACAAATCTGCCGGGCAGAGAAATCCATGTAAAACAAATAAAATACTTGTGTATCCTTGCACTAGCCGGGGAGCTGCACAAGAAAGGGCATAAATCTAGTGCCGAAACAAGCCAACACTCCCACATAAGTAAGCCTAAAGGACAAAGGAGCAAAAACCCCGCCGAGAGGGTGCCAGAGTGGGTCAAGAGGGTGTGGCGCAAAAATGTGGCTCAGTAAACCAAAGTAAGTAAAATATTTACTGCCCAGTCAATTGTGCTGAATTGTTGGTTTTGCCAAGCAGGAGCTGTTAAATCCTGTTGAATAGATACAATTTAAGGCGCCACTGGGGATAAAACCGTAGCTTAAATTGGTAGATTTAGTCCTAAAAGCAACTCCACTGTTTTTATACCCTTGCAGGGTATTATAATTTCAGTCAGAAGTTTGCAACGCAGTGAAGGAGACGTTTCCGACCCAAATTTGGCAGTTAAATTCACATTCAAATTTGGCAGCTAAATTCAAATTCAAATGTAGAATTTTTTACAATTTTTTTATATATTTTAACTGCCAAATTTGAATTTGAATTTAACTGCCAAATTTAAATTTGAATTTAACTGCCAAAATTTGAATTTGAATTTAACGACGATCAGTTTCAGTGTGACCAGGTGCAGTTGTAAAATAACACCTAAATTTGGATTCAAATGGTTCGAAACTTGGACTCAGTTTCAGTGTGACCAGGTGCATTTAAGCAACATTTTAGCCAAAAAAATTACAATATGGTCACATCTGGTTTGAGTCTTCGCTTACTCCAAGATCAATGGTTCGAAACTTGGACTTTTTATAACAGTTTATACCAGTTTTCAGTTGCTTGCTGCTGATTTCTGTTCGCCTGTTACCCCAATTTGGGAAACAGGCAATTTGCATGGAAATGTTCGGAAATTTGGATTGGCTGCTGTAGGGATGTTGTTGTAAAAAGGTTGTTGTTGCCATCAAGCTGTTGTTGTCGTCAACAAATAGGTATAAGTGCATAAAATGAAATATAACAGTTTATACCAATTATTATTTTTGCCCAAAAGTTTTTATAACAGTTTATACCAGTTTTCAGTTGCTTGCTGCTGGTTTCTGTTCGCCTGTTACCCCAGTTTGAAAAGCGGCCAATTTGAATGAAAAGTTTTGCTCACTTGCATCAGTGATGCTCATCTGCATCAGTGATGCTCTATTGGGACAAAATGCATCTCTAACTGCCAGTGATGCTCATCTAGCTATTTTGCATTATTGGGACAAAATGGAAACTCACTAACTGCCAGTGATGCTCATCTAGCTATTTTGCATTATTGGGACAAAATGGCATCTCACTAACTGCCAGTGATGCTCATCTAGCTATTTTGCATTATTGGGACAAAATGGCATCTCACTAACTGCCAGTGATGCTCATCTAGCTATTTTGCATTATTGGGACAAAATGGCATCTCACTAACTGCCAGTGATGCTCATCTAGCTATTTTATTATTGGGACAAAATGGCATCTCACTAACTGCCAGTGATGCTCATCTAGCTATTTTGCATTATTGGGACAAAAAGGCATCTCACCAACTGCCAGTGATGCTCATCTAGCTATTTTGCATTATTGGGACAAAATGGCATCTCACTAACTGCCAGTGATGCTCATCGAGCTATTTTGCATTATTGGGACAAAATGGCATCTCACTAACTGCCAGTGATGCTCATCTAGCTATTTTGCATTATTGGGACAAAAAGGCATCTCACTAACTGCCAGTGATGCTCATCTAGCTATTTTGCATTATTGGGACAAAATGGCATCTCACTAACTGCCAGTGATGTTCATCTAGCTATTTTGCATTATTGGGACAAAAAGGCATCTCACTAACTGCCAGTGATGCTCATCTAGCTTTTTTGCATTATTGGGACAAAATGGAATCTCACTAACTGCCAGTGATGCTCATCTAGCTATTTTGCATTATTGGGACAAAAAGGCATCTCACTAACTGCCAGTGATGCTCATCTAGCTATTTTGCATTATTGGGACAAAATGGCATCTCACTAACTTCCAGTGATGCTCATCTAGTTATTTTGCATTAAAATGCCATCTCACTTACTACCAGTGATGCTCATTTCATTGTTCTTATATAGGAAAAATAAAATAAAACAAAATAATATAAAATAATGTATTTCATTGTTTTTATTTAGGTTCATTAACATAGAATAAAATAAAGTATTTTAAAATTAAAATGTTGCTTGTTGTGTTCGTTGCTGTTGTTGTAAAAGTAGCCGGCAGACCTGACTGGAAGTCCTATTTATGAAAGATTAACATTCCGGATCGAAACTGCCATAATACTTTGACTTTTTGCTTCTGGCTGTGCTCTCTCCCTATCCCTGATTCCTGATCCCTATTCCTCCATTCCCATCCCTTATCCACCATCCTTTTGCGTGTGTCGTTGGTCCTTTCCCTTGGTTCTTGTCCAGGGTGGGTGTCAGGTCTACTGATACTGATGACTAGGAGCGATGGCGATGGCAATGACGATGGAAAGTCTGTAATTGAACAGAGAAAAATAGCAAATTAAAAACTAAAATAGGCATAACTCTGTCAAAAATGCCTTAATTTGCATTCGGAAAGCGGTGTTATGTTAGTTTTTATAAGGTTAACAAATCTGCATACTTAGTTAGAAATTCAAAATTTTATCAAATTTTGAGAATTTTAATGATGTAACCCCTTATAAAATTTTTAAAAAATTGATAAAAAATTTTTTTCCTCCAGACTTAGCCAAAAAGATGCGCCTTTTAATGCTGATCAAGAATATATATGGTTTATGGGGTCGGAAATGACTCCTTCAATGCGTAATGAGCTTCGGACTGGAAATAAAATACCCTGCCAGGGTTTAAAAATTATAGCTTCGTTGTTTTTCAACGTATGTTTATCTACTCTCAGATATAAGCTTTTTTTATTATTCTAGAATTTTGGTATAAATTTTATAAAAGAAGCGATCGGTAAATGTATAAAATATGTAAAGCTGGGAATGTACAACTGAAACTGTCAAACTGTAAACATAATAAGTATAGGTAAATTTTAATGAAACTCTGTTTTTTGAGTGTTTTCAGCATTTAAATCTATAATATAAACATCGAAACCAATCTGCAAGGGTATACAAACTTCGGCGTGCCGAAGTTAGCTTTCTTTCTTGTTTTTTCCTTGCATTCTGCCAAACTAAAGCCTTTCCTGCAGGCAAAACATTTACTAACGTACCTGCAAACACGAGTAAAAAATGTGTAACAACAAAAGCGCACACAGAACGACTGAAGAATTAAGTAAATAAATCTGAATGCTTTCTAAATAATTAACATGCCTGGCAGCGAGAGCTCACTTTCATTTAAAACTGGGTCCCCGTCGGTGCCGTCGCCACTCATTGAGTTGTTCAACTCAACGCGCGGCTTAGACGGCGACAAATCCCCCGTGTCTGCGTTTGAATGATTGTTGGGCATTTGTTGTGGCTATGAAATATGTGAGCAGCCCCCAAGGAAACCACCCCCCTGAACACCATTCCCGAAAAGCCCAGGGAATCAAGGAAACACCTGAGTCTGAGGCTGAGTCTGGCGAGAGTAACCATGGGTAGGCGTGTGAATAATGGGGAGTAATTAATATTTGGACATTATTCTTGGGCACACAAAAAAAGGCAAAGGAAAAGCTCGGTTAATTAGCTGGGGAAAATTCGTGGCGGAAAAACGTACTCATAAGTCATAAAGTGCAGGAAAATCGAAGGATAACGTTGAGTATTCCATTAAATGCAGCTATATAGTCAGAGCTATGGCTACATAGCCATCTGAATAACGATTTCAGTAGCATTTTAATTGCCCCAATTGCCATTAAACAGATACAGAGAGATCCCAGCGATACAAGGACCCAGTGCCTGCGAACATAAAAACTTAATGTCCTGCAATTTGTTAAAAGATGCGCAAACTGCCCAATAAAATAAAGCGAGGGAGAAGTTACTTTAATGCCCAGCCAGCCAGAGACCTAAGTGTGATTGAAAAGATTGCGAAAAATCAGAAGCTCCACTTGAGCTAATTGTTTGCATGCCCGCATCCTGCGACAGCTGTGTCCACACAGGACACTCTGTTTGTTTGTAAATAAACTCATGCACTATGATAAATCAAAGTCACTTAGCGTTGATTTCGATTTGAAATTCACTTACCGCCCCGCCGAATGTCAAAGGAACTGACCAAACAAAGAGCCAGACCAAAGGATCCGAGGACATATCATTTATATCAATTTAAATAACGACCTTTCAATGGCTTCAAACGGAAAATAGACAAAATCCCCGTAAAAAGCTCAACCAGAAATGTGAAAAGTGGAAAGATGTGCACGAGTGAGGAATTTGATGTAAGAAAATTGTAGTAAATTTTAAATAGTTTACAAAGGTTTGTTTTGCATGGAGTATTTTTTTATTTATTCATTTATTTATCTATTTATTTATTTCCTTATCTATTTATTTCTCCTTTAAAAATACTCTCTAGTCTTTCTCGTGACACGCGAGCATCTCCAATCCCTCCGCTTAGATGGATGGTCGGACGAGGCATTGACAGTTGTAAGCCATAAACCACAGAAAATTGGGCATTATATTAGTTAAGATGCTGTCAGGCTGAAAGATATCCCCCTCGTACCCCGTCCAGACCGACTTAAGGGCAAGGGACAGCCCACAGTGCAGACATATCGCTTTCAGCGCTGGGATACAAAAAGGACAGGAGCCATCCGTATTCCGTATCCGGTATCCTGTATCCCGTAGCCGTAGCTTGTCCGGCACTAAAACACCGTTTGACAGGCAACGAAAGCCGGAACAGAGGAAAACCGGTGACCACCAGATAAGCTAAAGCATTCATCTTATACTTAGACTTGGAAAGGAAAAAAAAAACAAAGCGAAGGGCGAAACCAGAAGGGGAAATACTAAAGTTAAACAAAAGTTGGAGGCACATATTAAGGGCTTAAAGTGTAACCAAATACCGAAAGCCAGAACTTATCTTGACAGCCGGACTGTGCACTTAACCAGGTTAGCCTGCAGACAATATATATATATAAACCTATATATCTTGATCAATTTGGGGGCGAAAAGCTGGAAAAAGAAAAACTTAAATCATAGCCCCCAGGTTTTGTTTAGCTTTTTTGTTCTGCCAACCTGGTTACAGTTGCCCCTCTTTCTTTTTTTTCCTGGCTTTGTCTGCGCCACTTTGCTTATCTTGGCCACACTTTTTATTGGTGGCCTTTTATTTGGCATGACACCCCCATATTTTACCAAATAACAGAGCCACAGCCACAGCCAACGATAGAGATAAGTGGCAAGCGGAAGGACATGCGAATTAGTTATGGTTTGAGGGGGAAGGAAAACTCTTTATTGTGCAAAGGGTTCTAGGGAAAGCGAGAGTTACAAAGAAGGGAAGAAGTGAGATTTTAAAATAAGAAAAACAAATAAGGTAACTGTACAAAATGTATTCCAAGAAAATATTACTTTTTATGAGAATTTGTAATATTTTCAAATTTATTTTATTTACATTTCCCTTTCCTCTTTTACATTTGTCACAAAATATAAATGCCTAGACATTTATCACCCACCAATAAATTGCATCTCCAATTTAATAATCCCTTTATGCATATCCTTTTATATTTATATCCCCTTTTTCCACAACGATTTTACAGCTCTATCAAAAATTATCACTGCAATTTTTCAGCAAAAAATCAAAAATTTCATTGCCACCGCAAAAAAAAATCAAATTTCCAGAGAGCTCTCTCCAGTTCCTCACCTTGCTTACCTCTGGTTCATGGAAATTTGGTTACTTTTTTCTCTGATCCTGGGATATTTTCAAACATGACACCTGAGAAACTTTGGCATACAAATATATGAAAATATTTGCACATCAATTTTACTGCTCAACAGGAGGGAGAAATCGAGGCTTCATTGAACTTGCAGCTTCGCATTACACAAAAGAGGGGTGACTGCTCCTGCTCCTGCTGCTCCTGCTATCCCAATCCTCCTGCTATCCCAATCCTCATGAAAACATGTATAAACTGAATCAATTTTTACCGCGATAAACTTCGGCAACGCCACCTTTCTGGCGAGAGCACTGAGGTAACTGCAAAATGTTGTGTAAAATTTGCAAATGCAATAAATAACTCGTTTCGTTGTAGAGAAGGGCTTGCTTTTTAGCTGTTTACACCCCCTTACGGAATCATGTAGCGTTTCCTCTTTTTTATTTTTTTTTTTCCCTTTGGTTTCCGTAGTCCTGTTTAGGATTTTTCCTACCCGCCGAACCCCGCGTCGAAAAACCAAAAGCGCGCCACATGTGCGAGTCTGCCTGTGTAGTTCCTGTGGGTTATTCCTCTTCTGGCTTGGGGCGATTTACCCTTTTGGAGAAGAGTTTCAAGCTTTAAAGAGGAAACTAAATTGGGAATAGATATGTATAACCTTTAATTTACAAGTATTAAAGAAAAGTATTTTCTCGTGAAAGATATTTTCTTTCATTTGAAAACCTTTCTAGGTATTCCTTTTATTTTTAAAAATAAATAAAATATATTTCCTAGAGTATTCAAAACTTCCGTAGTATACAATACCCTTTGCACTTTTCCACCTCCTATTTTTTTTTGTTTTTCGCTTTGCGTGTTTTCTGCGGGGAAAGCATCCCCGAAAGTATGCAAATAATTTCTGTGGCTCCAACTCATATTTGATATTCAGTGTCAGTTTGCTCGGAAGGGTTAGCCGAATTCAAGTTATTGAAATTTGCATGCAACGGGAAAGGGCGGTGCCACAAGGGTGAAAAAAAGGACAAAAAAACGAAGAATTAAGAAGGGGGAACAGCAGGCGTTGTTGAGGCAATTTATAGCACTTGTGTCTGGGGTCTTCTCGGTTATTGTTTCGCCATTTCTGCGATTTTCCGCCCCCAAAGGGCGTAATTGTTTAGCAGTCTTTCGAGCTTTGATTATGTTCCTGCACAGATTTCTCCTCAAATACTTCACACATTCCAGACCCAATTAGGCTTTCGCACACGGGTCGACGCGCCTGCACATCTATCAGGATTTTAGATTTTTCATTCCGGCGCTCAAAAGTTGCCCTGGCAATGCAAAAATCATAGTAAAAAACGCAACGAAAATCCCTGAAAATCGCAAAAAACTACGCTAATAACATTGTCATATGGTTGATGCTCTCTCTGCTATCTCTCCCTTCTTTTTTTTTTGCCACTAAACTTCGCTTATCAAAGTTGAAATTGCAGTTCGGGATTTGGAAAATACAAAAAAAAAAAAAAGAGAACTCCAAATGCGAGGCATTTATGGCGGTTTCTGGGGATTTCATTTGAAACTCTGATACGAGCAATCGGCGTTTTATTTCCCCCGTCGAGTTTCATCATCATCATGGCCACCACTGACCCAGTTCAGACATTTATCACAGCCCACACACACACAGACACAGCGGAGAGATCCTAAGGGTCTAACCCCGGGACAATGAATGAATGTCGTCCTATCATCCTTTCCACCCCCCCTGACTGCTGACTAAGTGGACTTTTATTTCACTATTACCCGGGCCAGCGTGGCGTATACGCAATAAATAGTTTCGCTTGGCTAGGGACTTTTTTGCCTCAAAATTCACATGATAAAGGCCTGGTGCTTTGTCCACTTTAAAATTTAAGGAAGCCAACATTTTGCCGGACTGAATCACAACCTCTTCGAGACATGAATGAATTTCTAAATCCCATAAACCTGACTCTTATCTGAGGGTTCTTCACACACAGAAAACGTCATTGATTTGCCGATGGCGTCATGTGTCATCTTTAAATTTATAATTTCATTTCGAGCAAGCGCCGGCCACATGGAAATTTCAGAAACAGATAAGACTATCTACAAAAAGGCATTGCTTCCGAGTTATTTCAGAAGAGTAGAGTGCTTTCAGTAGACGAGCGACTTTGGAGCAAGCATGATCACCTTGAAGAACCTTATTTTTATGCTTTTGGCAGGGGTAAATTTCATAAATTCAATTTAAAACTTACTTTATTTAATAATTTATATATTTCTTCTTACAGCTCTGTCCCTCTGTGGTTTACTCCGCTGGAGATCAGAGTCGCCATCGCTTGTATTTGCAATCGGATCAGGCCCTAGCAACCATCACCAATCAGCTGGTGGTGCAGGCCATTGAACTGGTGGATAATGTTGTGGAAGATCTTCTGGTTTTGGATTCCCGAAACACCATACTCATGGGTTACCTGGACAACTTCGATGCCTTTACAGCTGTAAATCCCAATAGAACCGAGGAGAAGCTGCGCTCTTTCTATGCTGTCGTTGAGGATTACCTAGACTCCGATACCACAGGGGATCCCTTGAGGTCTTCGAGCATTGAGACCCAGCTGATAGCCCTTTGCCTGCAGCGCAGTGGCTTCGATCGATGGAAGAGAACAGTTCAAACGAGGACAACGCAGCTCCAGAAGTTGATCTATAGGAAGCTGAGGAAGCATTTGGAGACCCTGGACAAGGAGGATCGTTTGGCTGTGGAGTGGCGTTGGCGGAGAATTCTTATCCGTGGTGGACCACGAAGACTGGAGAAGCTGAGGGAGTTTGTCAAATGGCTGGGCAAGATCAGGGATTAGCTGGGATTTAAGATTAGATTTAGACTATAAAGTATAACATTAACTGATAAGAGACATTTTTAATAATTTAATAAAGGAAAATAATTTAAAAATAAAATAAAGAAAATTGTTTCAGCAGGAAAAAGAAGTTGGGAAAAATAACCGAACAGAAATATAATAATAAATAATAATTCCAATGGAAATATCTGAAAGAAAACTTACCTAAATAAGCCTAATACTTAGTTTATTATATTTGCAAATTAACTATGATTTTCCTCAGTGTAAACATGCTTATTTTAATGCCCAGAGAATGAGCTAAAATGACGTGTGAAAGTCATAACAATAAAGATATATATTATTAGCTGGATAATAAAGATAGTAAATTCCATTCAAGTGGAAACAAACCCAAAAATGTATATTTAGAAGTCTCCCAAAAAGTGGGTGTATTTGTTTATACTCCCAGACTTTCCTCTGGCAAATGCAATTTTTTACTTGCACTAATAAAAGCCACCCATCACTCAGATCATGTTTGAGAGCTTTGTTTAATGCACTTCACAGCTGGCGAAAAGTCTTTTCCCGTGTGACGAAGACGGCAATGAAAACTTTTGTCATGCCGAAGGAAACTTGGCTGAAAATTATGAAACTGAATATATGAGACGATGGCGGAGAACAACAGAACACACAGCCATGTGAGAACTAAAACTAAAACTAAAACTGATACTTTTTATGGATGGCAAGTGAAAAATGCAGACAGTTGCAGAACGACTTTGGGTGGAAAAGGATGTGGAGAGGGATTTACAGGGATAAAAGAAAAATGGCAACTGCATTTCCTGTCTGAGAGCTGACAAAGTGCTGAGTGCATTTACGACTTGGACTTGGACGAGCGAGTGTTTTGTGTGTCCTTCGTGTTAGCAAGGAGCAGCAGGAGCTGCCTCCGTTCCGGAATTTATGCACTCGACAGTCTGAAAACTCGAAGGAAAATTCCCTAGTCCTTAGGCATCTCTGCTCTATGCTGCCATCTGATAATCAGGCCGAGCTGTGGCTAATCGGTTTACATTTCTCACACTGCCAGTCTGGCCAACAGGAATCCCTGAACCTACCTCAGTTCTTGGCCAAAGATTTGCCCTGAAGGAAAGGCAAGTTGTCCAGAAATTTAAAGAGATCGTATCGAAACAACTTTGGTATATTTGCCGACACAAAATATGAATAAAATAACTACACTGTGCTATGTTTCCTCCTTGTCGCCGCGACATCGGCGACAACGAATGCACAGGAAGGATTTCATGCAGCCGAACAGGACTAGGAGCATCATAAACACTATGCACAGGAGCGTGATCAGGACGATGATGCCGAATATGAAGAGCAGGCCCCACATTTTCAGCGTAAGCGGTGGTTCCGGCGTCGTCGTTCCCATCAAAAAGGTCCCATTTGCCTGCGACATTGCTGAATTTTGCAAATCTTTTATTTTTATTTTATTTTCTGCTTAAAATTTTGTAGAATTTCAATAATGGAAAATTTTGGAATAAAAAGTCGAAGCCTGCTTGACTTTTCCGGGCTACTTTAAAACCCTTTCAGGCTCAGAGTTAAGAGTTTAACTCTTCTGGGGTTACTCTCCAGACATCAAGTGACTTCTAATGATCTTTCTCGGGGTCTTAAAGAAGAGTGCTCATTAAACAGAGGCACACGCAGTGCTTCCCATTCGAATTGTATATAAAAATTAATGAAATGCATTAACGAAAGCGATTCCAAGGGGGCGTTGGGTTGCTATATAACCCTCGAAAGGGGATCTGGGGACTTGTCCCTGAGCTTCTGAGTGTACGTACCTGCGCTCGTTAGCACACCCACATCCCTTACACACACACACGCACACCCCACATCCCTAGCATATGCAAAAAATAAAATAACACTCGCCTCTCCTCATCATTATCATAATTTGAGTGTGATGTGGCAGTGGAAGCTTTAAAATATTCATGCGAGCAAAAAGATTTTTATTTTTTTTCAAGTGTTTGCACGTGTGCACTGGGGTGTTTACTGTACCAGGAGGAGAGGACTCTGCACTAAAGGGTGGCTGCTGATTATAATGACTGTATTTTGTGTGCTGATTACTCCGCAGAGAAATGTATTTAAGACAATGAGTCAACAACTAAATGTGATGAATGTGAGGTGTATAAATGTGCTTAATTCCTTGAGGTTATCCTAGAAAGTTATTATTATATCTCCAACTAAGTAAGTTCTTTCCGAATTCACAAATCTCTATAAAAGAATCAAATATCACAGCCACAACTTCAATCAAAACACACTCTCCTTAGCTCCTTTCAGGAAATCCTTGTGATATCACCTTCCTGTTGATAAATTCAACCTTTTCTTACGATCCTACCAATCACTGATTGCAATTGTGGGCTATTAGAGACGTTTGTCAGCCAATTCCCAGGCAACATTGAAGGCTCATTCACTTACCTGCCTCGCACCCACACGGCTACACTATCGACACTCTCGAATGCACGGGGACTCACACTCTGGCATTCAGCCAAACACATGCACACCTCCACACACCACACACCTCCTGCCTCCTACTTCCCCCTCATCATGCCACACGTGGCTGCATGTCAAAGTGCAAAGTTTTGTGCCACAAAAAAAATAAAATAAAAAGTGGTAAAGGGTTGGAGGGGAGAGTAGAGGGGAAAGTGGAGTAAATGGCAGTCAAAAGCGCCGCTTGTCGATGTTTTTGAAAAATAAAAAGTCGTGGGGGATAAAAAAATGCTACACGTTTGCCTAGGCAACCCTTTTAGCTCTGTGTGGCAATTTAAACCTACCCAGCTCCAAAGTTGCCCACTTGCCACCGTATCCTGACGCTGTCCTTGTTGTTGTTGCGGTTGCTGTAGTTGCAGCATCCTAGGATGTGGGAGTAGCTCAGCGGGACTCAGAGGGTTAAGGCAGAGGGCTAAATGCGTGGCAGACAACGCGCGAATGCACAAAGTCAACTTGCACAACTTAGAACTCGATGAGGGATGCGATGGAGGTAGAGGCGTCCTAGGGATAGTGGAAAAAATCAGGATAACCTCAGAAAAAAAAAGAGTAAGCCAGGAAAGAAGACAAAATATATTAAATTTCTGTTAAGAATTTATGCGTTTGAGCTGCCCCGGAAATAGAATTTCAGTTACTGTGAGACTTCCTTTTCCAATTTCCCCACCAAAGCGACAAGCATTCCCTGGCCGAATATATATATATATATATATTTGTATCTACCAACCAATCATCATCATCATCAGCGGCATGTTCGTCTTTCCCCATCATCGCCTTCTTTGGCACTCAACGTCGGCAGCGAATTGCAATCGTAAACTTGATTGTAATAGTATAATTTTTGGCGTAAAAGCCAAACAAATAAACAAGCCAGGGACAAGGAATACAGGATAATCCCCCGCACATATGAGCCGGCCCCATTTCCATGCAATTTTTATGACCAGCCTCTATTTTCGCCCTTCTTGGGCGAGAGAATCTCACTCATAATCCGCCCCAATGGACCTTTCTACGCCGGATGGGGCTGCAAAACCATTTACTTTTCCGCAGAAAGAGTATCCTTATATTTTTTTCCCCCTGCTTACCACGTCACGCAGCCTGGGAGAAGTTATTGTTATCCTTTTGTTTTAGTGCCCATCCTGCTGCCCGGGCCCTGCCTTCTTCTTCTTCTTTCGCATTGATTCATAAAACATAAATATAAATATTGCGTATACGCAGCGCTCGCCCTGCCCTCGATTGCCATAAATTCTGATATAACACACACAAGCCATCAATCTTTTACCATTTCACTTAGATAAAGCAAACTTGCGCTCCTTTGGCCGCCAATATTTGTGCATAAATATTAATATTGCATGACCATTTTTATTTGTTTTGCCGGCCAGACAAGGATCACAGCGAAGCTAGGAGTTTCTTTAGGTGAAATCGATAGGGAGCTAAGATTAAACCTTAAGATTTCTAAATAAAAGGGTCAATTAAATAGTTATCCTTCCTAAAGTAAACTCTTATAATTATTCAATACTAATTATACATTTGATTCTGTTTTGTTTTACATTTAAATTCAAGAAACACTACCTTGGGCACCCTTTTAACATTTGAAAAAACAAAACCACGCCGAAATCTGACAATTTGAAATACAAATGAAACTGCGATTAATGAAATATTTCCAAGTCATCTTCATCCAGGCAGCACCACCAACCGCATCCGCAGCAGAAGAAGATCACGCAGAGGGTACAAAAGATCAAGGCGAGCACGGTGATTCCCAGGGCAATATATAATGCTGTATAACTGTGTTCAGGCACTAGAGTTCGATAAACATCCGCTATGCTTTCGGACAATGTGGTCAACAATGTGGTTACATCCTCGTGTTCAGTGAAGCTCTCTCTGTCCATTCTGGCAACTGTGAATTTATTCGATTACTGAATTTTAATAAATAATATTTAAATAAATTTTAACAATATTTCGAGAGGGGAGACATGTAGAACTACTGACACTTTTGACAAAGGTAATGTGTTTGCTAGATTTTCATTAACATATATAAATACGTCTTAAAAAAATATAAAAAATATATAACTAAATGCAATAACCAGTGATATATTAATTACACCGAATATACATTGAATCTGACTAGATTTCGTTTGATTATCTGCCTGCCAACACACAAAATCATTTGAACATTTAGCTGTGAGAACAACTTTAGCCCATAAAATGGCCCTGATTTATGCGGTTAAATAATTAGCGCCTTTTAGGAGCCATTAAATGGTTGCCAAACGGGCCCATCAATCGCTTATTTCCCCATACTATAACCATGTAACCAGGGGCCCGTTTGCCAATAACCCGCCCCCGATGGCAATGGTAATAAATTGAATGGCCCAATATTTGGTAAGGGGCACATTGAATTTAAATATTTGCAATTACATTTAAATGTTTGGTGGATTTCGATTTCGTTTTCGGTTTTGAGGGGAGGGAGGTGTCTGCGGAAATATCCTTGCAGTCGTCGGCGGGTCCTGTCTGTTCGCACATGCCAATAAATTTCGAGGCACAAAGTGTCAACTCTGGGCCGAGCCCTTCCATTTGCATATATATAAATTCCCCTGCACCTTGGTCCCCTTTGGAATCCTCAGTGTATCCTGTAGCCTGCCATATTGGCAGTCCTTTCTTTCCGCTACTTACAACAATATTATAATGGAATCCCACTCGAAAATAGAGCAATATCCACTTGCATATGTTGCCGCGGACATTTCGGGAATGAGACGATGCTATAAATATTATTGAATTGTTCCACGCCCCCTACCCCCCTTCCCTCGTCCTTCTCAAGTGTCCGCCCCTTTTGCAGCAGCAACAACAACAGCAGCAACAGCCAGAGACAATGATTGCGGCAAGCGGATGTAAAAACCTTGGCAATGACAGTTTTTCGGGCTCTGAGCCTGGGTCTACGTCTGTTATGCAAATATCTATACATATAAATATAAGGGACACAGAAAAAATAGGGGATAATTAAAAAAAAATGTAATTACATATTTAAATATGTTTTCAATTATGTTATATCTATAGTTATTCAAAATAAGGAAGTAAAGTCACCATTTAGAAATATTCTTTCTTTAACAGTAAACAAAAATCTACACAAAATCTTCCCTAATCTATAAAAATATTTTAAAAATCCCAAACACTCCCCCAGTTTTTCTCTGTGCACTGCATGAGTATGTGTGTTACTGTTTATATGCAAATCTTTTATTTCGCCGTTGTGCCTCCGTTTCATTTCTTATTTCCGTTGCACGGCCGACGCCGCCGCTGTCGCCGCCGCCGTTGACTTTTTTATTTCTCCTGCATTAAATTAACATCAATAAAATGTTGCCAGACTCCTCCGGACTGGACTCCTTTTCCTGGGTGTCCTTGTGCTGCCATATCCGGTTGTCCTGCTGTTACACTTGTGCGTAATTTGAAGCTAATGCCGACATGTGCTGCGATTTGTTTCACTCCCAAAAAAAAAAACTCCTCCTCAAGTTTTGGGATTTTCCTAGCCTTCCAGATCCACATCCTTGTAGCCAGCTTCATATTACTCATTTTCCTGGCTGCGAAGACATTTGCATTTGACAGTTGGCAGTTTCTTCGAGCTGAAATGACGGTGATTTCGCCGTTGGGCAAAAAGTTTGCCAGGAAAACTGAAAAAGGGAGGGGAAAGTAGGAGCGAAAGGAGTAAACTTGTCTAATTTCTATTTTCTATAACTTTATTTTTGAATTTTCTATTTCCTTTTTAAGAGATTGGAATTTAAAATTTATGTTAGATATTTCCTCAATTTAGGTAAGTAAAAAATGATTTCTAAAATTGTTATCCTTTTTAAATTTTTATACCCTTGCAGTATTATAATTTCAGTCAGAAGTTTGCAACGCAGTGAAGGAGACGTTTCCGGCCCTATAAACCATATATATTCTTGATCAGCATCAACAGGGGAATCTTTCTAGATATGTCAGGAAGAAATCGATTTTTTGGACATTTTTGCAAAATTTTATAAGGTTACATCATTAAAATTTTGGATTTTGATAAAAAATTGAATTTTCAAAAATTTTAAATGAAGTATGCAGATTTATTAACTGTAGAAAATCTAGCACAGAACAGTTTTCCGATTTAAAATTAATGCTCTTTTGGCCGAGTTATGATATTTTTAATTTTTAAAAAAATCAAGAAGTTTTTTAATATAAAAAATCCGATTTTATAATACAAAATAATATTTTTCTAAGTCAAGGAATCATTTCCGACCCCATAAACCATATATATTCTTGATCAGCATCGACAGGGGAATCTTTCTAGATATGTCCGGAAGAAATCGATTTTTTGGCCATTTTTGCGAATTTTGATAAGGGGTTACATCATTAAAATTAGCAAAAATGGCCAGAAATGCTGATTTCTTAAAATTTTAAATTTGGTATGCAGTTTTTTTAAATTAATAAAAACTAACACAAAACTGCTTTCCGAATCGAAATTAATGCATTTTTGGCTTAGTTATGATATATTTTAATTGTTACCTGTAAGGGTATACAAACTTTGGCTGGCCAAAGTTAGCTTTATTTCTTGTTTTATTATGATTTCCATATATCTTTTCTCTAACAATTTTCTGAAAATAACTTATTCTTCTAAAGCTTCTTTAATTTATTTTATTATCTAAAAAAAACCAAGAATATATTTTAAATAAATTCTATAAAAATAATCTTTAGAAACTCTTCCTACTTTATTTATTTTATTTTTCGCCCAATGAAATCCCTTATTTTGCTGCATTTATCCCATAAATAAAAGCAGAACTAAGCTCCCCAGCATAATGCCCAGGCACAACTCGCAAGGATATATATCTATACCCACCATATCCTTGGAGTTTTCATTGAGCCCGAGCTGTGATAGATTTCCATCGCATTCGGCGCATGTAAACATCGGCTTTTGTTAATCAAATTAAGTGCAAGTTAATGGTGCCGAGCTCCCTTCACAAGAGTTATTACAGCCCATCATCTTGGGGTCTCCGTGGTGTGTTTGCACACTCGAAAATGATGAATAATAAATCGCTAATCATAAATATTGCGAAATCAGGCGAAAAAGAAACGAAGAGCAGGAGAAGAGGGTTTTTTACACGCCAAAAAGCAAAACAATACCGAAAGTACACATTGTTAAATTGAAAGGAAACAAATGTAAAATTTATACAGCTGCAGTGCGCGCCCCGGAGAAGCTTTGATTCATCCCGAAAACTTTGAAGGATGCAAAATCGAAGGAAGGGCAAATGGGGGGGCGAAATCGCCCTAATGGTCTATGCTCTGTGTGTGTTCAAACATCCTTGAATGGAATGAAGCTGGCTGCTCCTTCTTGCTCTTTTTTTCTGTCCAAAATTATGTACTCTGCTTGGTTTTCCGTTGAATGCAGGGATATGATTAATTTAGCGTTATCAAATTGATTGGATTAAAGCTGAGAGGGAAAGGAATTGGTCCTGTGATTCATGGAAGAGCCATAAATAAGCCTGAAATGGTATTTATTTTTGTCTTTGAAAGGGAGTAGGAGGAAGTCCCTGCTGTAATAGGTTTGTTTTGGCCAAGAAATTATATATTTACTTAGTAGATTAGCCTAAGAAAGGGCCTGGCTGTATTTTTTAATGAACCAAAATATTAGTATATTATAAATAAATATTCAGAAATTATTTCTACCTAAACATATACTAAATTATGTTAATTTTTATAAATATTTTGTTATTTTTTGCCCTAAAATCCTTGTACAAAGTCCCCTTAAACCTCCCCTCTAAATCGCACACCCATTTAAGTCTTGATTTCTCCCCAAAAAAATACAAAATCCAATAGCCAAACTTCGAAATGGTTATCTGACCACAATTACCCAACAAGCTGCCACCTAACAGGCGACTTTTCCACCCGCCGCACCCCCACTTGAGCTCTAGTGCGAGTAATTAGCGTTTGGAGGAGGAAAATCAATACAATCTGAGCGAGGGAACAACACAATCAGTACTAGAACCAGAAACAGAAACAGAACAAGAATCGAAATCAAAATCAAAATCCGGAACCGGGGTTACGTGTTTTGCGGGCCACAAATGCCAAATTGTCCAAACGGGCAATCAAAGCGAGACCGAGTGCGAGTGACCAAATCTGAAATCGTCTAGCAGCTGCCAAGTTTCTCATGAGAAGGAAGGCACTGAGGGAAAAGTATATACAAATATTTAAAATATAAATAATATTATATAAATATTTGTAAAATTATACACAAGAAATATAAAAGCCAAAAATCTCTCTTAAAACCTTCACTAGTTTAATATTTTCTAAATATTTTCCCCTGATTACCTCTTCTGAATTTCTCTCTCTGTACAGGACCCTTAACAAAAGTCAAGTGCAGTCGCTGGTCTGATTGCAGTTAAACCAAAAGCGCCCAGTTGGCCAGTAACAGTAACAGTGAACAGCGTTTTAGCCAGGAGCAGTGACCAGCAGCAGCAGGGTGAAAAAAAAAACGTTCAAAAGGTAAATCTGCGCGGTCTGTTCCAGGGAGAAAAATATTCGCAACATTTACGCAGGAGGAGAGCTGGGGACAGGGAAGCTGCATTTAATTAAATTTCCTGTTGTTCGATGCCTACTTTGGCGAAACAGAAACTGTTGCACATGCAGCCGCAAAATGTTGGCTGGCGCTGACACCACCACCAGCCAGGAACCAGGAACCAAGAACCACCAACCGAGCCACTTGGAGGCACTGCCTCCCCTTCAGTGTGTCTCTCCTGGTCTCTCCACTTGTGCAAATAGTACAAATAACAATAACACCAGCGAGTGGCAACAACTAAAAGCCAAACAATTTGCAGCATCTTGCCAAGAAAACATCTGCGAGCAACAGCAGTAGAGGGGCTAAGGAAAATATTGAGGAAAACCAGAACGAAGGGAAAATGCTCTTTATTGTATTTTTAAAAATTAAAAGGAACTTTAGAATGAAAGCTGTAAGCCTTTGGGTGGAAATTCAAGGCTTAAAGCCTGGCTGAAAATAAGAGTTAATGACTTTTTAGGGTCAAAAATAATTGTAGAGTTTATTTTGAAATGGAAGTCTTGTCTCTGGTATAAGGATAATTGTTAACAAAAGCATTTCCTGACATTTCAAAAATACTATATTAATATTTATAATTTATTTACATCACAAAATCAATACCCCTTTCATATGTTAGAGTATTGTTAGCATCTCCTGTTCCGTGGACAGTAAAATGGTTCTGCGAATTGTTGCCGCATTCAGCGGAAATGCAAGCTGAGTTAGCTGTATGTTGTAGTCCTTGCTGCGAGGCTTCCTGCTCCTGCTCCTCCTTCTTGTTGGTCCTGCGCTGGTTATTCGTGTTGTGTCTGGTGGCATGGCCCATGAATATTCATGGCGTTTGCCGGGGCAGTCATTCATTCATTCGTGATTTCACGCAAAAAGGGGGTAAGATGCTGCGGAAAACAATGAAGAGGAATGGCACAAGACAAAACATGAAGCCAAATAAATAAACAAATGTCAAGCCATGTTTGTTGCTGTTGCTTCTGTTGCTGCTGCTGAGGGCGGACACGAAAGCCAAGAAATTGGCGTGAAAATAAATCAAGAAATAAATTGGAAAATTTGTTATTTCAACGAGTGAACAAGAACGGCAATAGTTTCGAGGCAAGTTTCTGGCTAAAAGGAATCGTTGTTCGTTCACTTTGTGAATAAATTGATCGGAATTGGTTTTGGTTGGGAATACGTGCGGTTACTTGTCCCATTATCGATGGTTTATCATGGGTTATAATGGGTTTTTGTTACAAAAATGTTTAAATTATAGAGAAATATAGATAAATGTAGTCTTACTCAAGGATACAAGATTAAGAGAGTCTCTAAGGATTTTTAGTAAGCAAGTTCATGTGAAGAAATATTTTTAAAATATTTTTTAAGTACTCATTACCTTTTCTTTAAATTTAATTTTACCTATAAGTCTTTGGAGGACTTTTAAAATATTAAAAAAATATTTTTCCTGTTCGTTGTCCTCATAAAATATTTTTTAAAAATATTCTAAAGTCTCCTTCTTTTTTATTTCCTTAATTTAACTATGCTTTAATCCTGCTGTACTTCTCTATATCTTAATCCCTTCACCAACACTTTAATTTTCCGATTTTCCCCTACGCTTGTCTTCTCATTTTCCTTTGCCATTTCCAGAGAAGGTTAAGTCCTGAGTTAAATGGGTTTCCATAGCCTGCAGAACTCTTTCTCTGCCTTTCAACCAATAACAATTCGTAGGGCCCACAAAGTGAAGGCCAATTAAAATGTCCTTTAAGCGTTTCTGCAATATTAATTAACATGCAAAAGGCAGCAACGCACATGTATTCTTAACAGAAAAAAAACACCCAGCAAATAAAAAACAGAAATAAAAAGCAAGTGCAATGTTTGGCAATCGAGTCGAATTGAGGTCGCCATGGGTGAGGCCAAGGGTCAGTGGAAATGCCTTTATTTAATTGCAAAATATTACATTTTTAAACAATATCCATTAAAAGTGGCAGCAGCAGCAGACTTGGCTGCTTAAGCTGCACTCCCAAATATATATATATAAACTCCACCCCCGATATCAACTGCCAAAGGTAATCAACTCGCCTTCGCATTCGCAGAACGAAATGTTGAAAAATTCAACAAAAAAAGAAAAGGTTTTAATGTTGCCCATGTGCAGCGAGGAAAAAGTGGGGGCTGCTCCGCCCATGTCTGAGTCTGGCAAGCACAAGTTCGCGTCTGGACCTTTGTCCCTGGCTGGACTGTGGAGTGGATTCCACAGAGAGAGGCCTGGGCCGCCGGGTGGGGTCATTTACTTTGAGTGTTCGACGCTCATTTAAATGCAAATTTAAATGAAATTTTAATCCAGTTTTAAGGACGCAGTTGGACACTCTCCGGCGAAGCCTTTGATGTGTGTCCAGCTCATCTAGCCAGGGGACACGGACACTCTGGGGCACCTTATTGGCTGGGGATTGTTCGATTGTGGTCTACTTTTTGGGGTCTACTGATAGCTTCTTGGGTTATTGGAAGGAATATAAAGAGTTATATATAGTTATAAATATATAATATACCATATATATTTTTAAAAAGTAAAGGCTTCAAAATGATTTTGAGTTTAAAGAAACCCCAAACTTATGGCGATGGCGAAGGAGAAGGCTCCGAAAACTCCTCATCAAAGATCCCAGCTGCAGTCTGAATCTCCCTCCAGCGTTCGGTAACAGAGGCACCACCCCGGATCTCATAGTCATCATCATTCTCATTCACCTTGGGCTTTTCCACCATCGAGGGCGGCTTCACGGCGGCATGTTTCATTAGATTAAAATCGCAGCGTTTGCAGTACATGTGCTCCTTTTCCCGCGGCTCAAAGCGCTGATCGCAAATGGCGCACCTTTTCAGGGGCAGACGGCACCGAGGGCAGCGATGCTCCTGCTTGGAGAGCTCGACCCAAGGAAATCTGCGAAAGCATTGGGTGCACAGGTACAAGGTGTCGTGGGAGTTCATATCGAAGTTTTCTGGGTGTAAAAAATAGTGAAAAATTAAAACAAACTTGAGGAAAATCTAAAGAAACAAACCCAATGAAAGCAGCTTTTAATTCTCTTAAATATTTAAAGTTTGACAGCTTAAAAGCCAAGGCTACTAGCTGATAACACAAAAAACACCTGCAAAAATCGATTTCTTTATCGATTTCTTTCTTTCTTTCAACACTTTAAGTGTTGGACAACAAAAGAACCGTTTTTTTGCTGATCGAAAAATCTCCTTAATATGTGGACCATCCAATTACCAATTTAAGCGCCATCTCTTTACCAAGCGAGTGCCACTCGTAAATGAAAATCCTTAACTAAGTTAATGCCCGACCACAATGACGATGATGCTGAGGGATATAGCCCACCGATCCCTGGGTCATCAGCCTGCCATTTCTCGCACACTGATTGCATTTCGTGTCATTCAATGGATTTACTCTCGCCCGAGCTGTGCTGCTCCTGCCGCATCCACCATCAGGCATAATTTACAGCGCATTAAAATCTCGAACGATGATGATTTATTATTGTCCTTGTCCCATGTCCTGCAACCTGCCGCACCGCAGAAACATATTTAAAGCGACGTATTTATATTTTAATGAACCGAACAGAATCAGAGGCCGTGTGCGGCTATAAAAAATCAGAGCTTAACCATGGTACAATGCTCGGCGGGGGCTTGCAGGACAAATTATGAAGTTTGTCCTGCAATCAGGAGGGGAGTTGCCTGTAGTCACATGTGTAGCACTCACTGTAATAATGCAGAGTGTGTGTGCTTTGGGATCCTGCAGCAAGTGCTATCGACAGAGGATTACTGTCACTGGTAAAAGGTCTCTGAAGAGTGGCAGGTGTTCTTTTATTGATTGATTTTTTATTTAAAAATATTAAATAAATATTTAATTATTCTAAAAAAGTATTAAGAAAATAATTAGCTCATAAAAGAACTAAATTTCAAAAGAAAAAAACCCTATAACCCATTACTCACTTTCTAAAAATCAAAGAGAACAAATCTTGCACATATTCTTCTTCCATCCCCTCAACACTTTTCCCGCCCATTAGTTTAGCCAATTAATTTCCCTAAAAACTTGCTCTTGAAAATCCTTTGCAGAAGGACAAAATGCAGCTGAAAATTAACGACAGCTCGCCGACAGCAGCGAGAACAACATCTCCTTCTCGGAGGACCAGTTGGGATGGCAACGACTCCCTGCTTACCTCCTCGACGGCATCGCTTGAACCGCCGCCGCAGGATAAGCGGAGGTCGGGTCCTGGACTCCTGATTTTTCCCGGCACCGCGCAAAGGCATCAGCATCAGCATAATCCCAATGGCAGCAAAACAATTGCGAAAGCTAATGACGAGGACGTGGCCATTAATCAGCTGGGACGCTGTGGCAGGACGACGACCAGGAGTATACGCTCCTTTCGCCGTCCGCCGCTGTGGCAGGCACCGCCAAAGGACCAAGAGGAGCCAGAGCCAGAGCCAAAGCCAGAGGAGGCCCTAGATCGACGTAATCGGCGGGAGAGGCGGCGAGTCGTGTGTCTGGCCAAAGTGCAGGCCTTCATAATCGAGTTCCTGCAGGGATCCTCCATACACGGCTTCATCTATTTGGCCAAACTGGGCTTGAATTTCGTCGAACGGTGAGTCCTTTGAAAGGGGTTTTGAATGGGAAAGCTAATGGAATTGGAACCGTGAGAGGACAGAGGTTTTAATGAGGAAAATGGCAGGGAAAAGTTAAGGTAACCCGTCTAAAACTCAACCAAAAATTAACTAAAATTTCTTTAATTAAATTTGGGGCAAATTCAGCTTCAAAAAATAATTAAATTTCAGCTGCTAAAAACCTCAAAAATGTTCGGGGAGAACCAACTTTGAAACCTTGATCTTATTAATCAAATATTTGGTTAAGCGGCCACAACAGGAACTCAGTCAACATTTCCACTCAATTAATTTACAAGCGAAATTAGGGCTAAGCCTCATTACGGCCAAGGGAGACGGGGGAGAGAGGCGACCGCAGGTTTAACTTTTACACGGGATTACCCCTTTTTCGAAAACCATAAAGTGCCAACCAAAACGATACGGAAAACTATAAGTCGAGGACTTAAAAAAGGACTGCCTTGTGGCCACGTGCAGGGATTCCAGGCGGGGTCCTGAAACTAAAGGAAGTGCGTGATTTTCACCCCTCCACACAACATTTTCTCCAAGGGAAATACATTTTTCTACATATCTTCTTCCGCTGGGGAAGGTGGTTCCTGGATCTGCGTTGGAATTTATATTTTTGTGCGGTGCAATAAATCCTTAAAACTGACATGACATGACAAACAGGATTACACACACACAGGACAAGGGAAAAAGAGAGCGAGAGAGTGGTGAAGAAAGCGAGGAATATATAGAAATACTCTGCCTGCCTCGGCCCTAGCAAGGCTTAAATTGGCAACACTCCACCGAAAGTGGCCAGGAGGAAGAGCAAAAGGATGCCAGTGCGGATGCGGACAAGGTTGCTGGTGGGGGGAATCTGTCAGGGTTGCCGACTGAGGGTTAATTAGTGGATAACAGCCAGGCCAAGGACAGGGCCAAGCAGGCACTGAGAGAAATGGAAAGGGAAATGGAGTTTAAATAAAGGAAATTAGAAGAAATAAATGTATAGAGAAGAAGTAACTTATATACTTAAAACCATTTTATATTAAAAAGTAGTTATTAGTACTCCCCAATTATTTTTCCCAGTGCCTCCACCCTCTATGAATTTTCCCCCCAAAAATCATGAGGCTCAATTACAATTATTGTTAGTTTCGCCGCCAGAAACGAAACCCAACTGACAGGTGTTGGCCCTAGGGTCTCCTCCGGGGCCAAAGGTGGGCTCCATCACCGAAAGGCAGAAAAGGAGGTCACGCAAGAGCTTTGCTTTAATTAATATACTTTCCCCCCAAGCCTAGACACCTCCTTCTTGCTTTCAGGAAAATGATTTGTAGAACATTTTTCATGGGAAATTTATTTCTTTGACCAATTCCACTTGGCACAATTTGGATTTATTTCAGACCCCAACAAAAATATGCAGAATGGGAAAAGGGGGGAAAATATGCTTTTGCCATGACAAAAAATCAGCTTGTGACGCACAAATTTCTGGATTATGCCAGCAGGAACAACTCCAACCCGAGAGCCAGACTTAAGCCCTTTCTCGCTTCTTTTCCCCCCAATAGCTGCTCTGAATGAAAGGGAGCTCACAAAACATACAAAACACCAGGACGGGGGGGAAAATGCATAAACCTGAGAGAAAGAGTCTGTGTCGCTGACATGTGATAACCTCAATTTCACAAGCGTTGATATGGTAACTATGAGGGCTTTGCCGCCGCCGCCACCCCCAGCGACAGGTGCACGATTGCATAATCCACAGCCGAAAACTGGAAACTGGAAAACTGAAAACAGAAAACTGAAAATCGGAAAACAGCAAATGCAAATGCAAAACACGCAGCGGCGTAGAACGCACCGGATTACTATATACTAAGGGGTGTCCTCTCCACTGGGGGGCCATCCGCAAATCTATGGCAGGGCATCGAGCTTTCGAGTGCCCTCAACTTAAACCCTTTCATTTGCGGTAATTGCGTTTTCCCAAACCGGAAAATATGGTGTGAAATAAAGCAATAGATAGTTTAGGCAAAAATCGAGAACTAAGTACTTAAAAGGGTTTTATTTATTTAGAGTTTTTGTTTGATTTTGAGTGCTGAGAAGTATATATATAATTTTTGTTAACAGAAGTGGGTTATTGAAGAAGAACGAATAAGCTTTAGTTTGCTTATATATTAAATTTATTTTAAATTACTTATTCAGGTTGTTTATAAGTCAAACATTTAAGAAATTAGGTCACAAAACAGCTACAAAGATTCCATATATTTTTCTAAAATCTCAAATTAAGGATTTCACCCCTGAAATTTCATATACACAATTTTTAGTACCTCTTCCCACCTCTAATTTAAATCTTAAATCTTAAATTTTGCTGTATTTTAACATTCCTTATCCCTCTATCAGACTTTTTTCAATCGCATATCTCCAGCAGCTCGGAAATATGTGAGAGTCCAGAAGCTCTAAGCCGAAATCCGAGAGAAAACCACCCTTTCATGGCATATTGCGGCATCAGACATGCATCACTGGGCCTCATTCACGCACAAATTGTATGCATATGAGTGGCGAGATGATGAAACAAAGCAAATACATAAATTGCAGGCCAGACTGACGACTGGGGGAGCGGAAAGTGGGGGGAAAATGATGTGGGAATGGGAATGGCAATGGAAATGACAATGAGTCTGTCATATGTGATGTCCAAAAGGAATTTTGTGGTGTTAGACAAAGTACTGCAGCAGCAGCAGCACTCCGGCTGTCAGAGGAGAAAATTCCAAAAAATACCACAGAGACTTTCTAGCGAAAATAATAATAAAGCGAGAGTTGCAAGAAAATGTTTGGGGAAAATTAAAAGCCAAGGAGCACTGGGAGAGAGAGAGAGCTTTATGAGCCATTCCTGGCATCAAACTGTCATTGTGGAAAGAAGACATTCTCGCCAGCAAATGGAAAGGATTTTTGGCGACTTCTGTCTGGTCTGTCTTCCTGCCAGTTTGTTTGCGGTGCCTTCGTCCTTATTCCTGCTTCAAACAAAGACCAGAAAAACTTGTAAGAAAAAATAAAAGGAAGTCCTGGCAAAAGGGTTGCCGAGGCATTGATGCGTTCATTGACTCTGCCATAATTCTTTCGTCGCGAATATTTCGCATGGTGCTTACACCAAAAATTTACACGCAATAGATTTTTATGTCCCATGGCAGAGTGCACATTCAACAGCAGTGCGAATTATATTCCCAAATATCCATATATCATTTCAGACACTGCCGCATTTTTTAGCCTTTTTTAACATTTCAAATTCCTTGATTTCATGTTGCTTTCCATTTTTGAAGGATGCTCTGGTTTGCCTTTATTTGCGTGGCTCTGTTCAGCATTATCTCGCTGAGCAAGAGGACCTGGCATCGCTTTCAGACCTCGCCCATGGTTATATCCATGGATCGGAACAAGTTGGTGTGGAATACCAGCTTTCCCTCCTTGACAGTGTGTCCTCACAAGAGGATTGACGAGTTGAAGGTGGAGGAGTACATACTGTAAGTTGGGACTAACCTGACTAACCTTTAAACCCTTTTCAAAATCCTCTCAAAACCCAACCCAATTGCAGTGCCCACCCGGAGCAGTTTGAGTCCGAGGAGGATCAAGAGGACTTCCGCGATTTTATTGTGAAACTTGCCAGCCTCACATACGACAACTTGGAGACTTTGCCGCTGAACAAATCGTACGGGATACCGAGTAACAAGTACTTGGACTTGCTCTACGAATTGAAATGGCCCTTCGAGCCGGAAATCAGCAGCGGCGCCGCCGTCAAAATGTTCATCTACGAGACACAAACGGAGTTTGGCATTTGCCATTCAGTCAACTCGCTGGTGGCTCGCTACAATTCCTTTGAGTGGGTGCAGGGAATCACTTGATATTTTTCCCGGCTTTAAAATGGTTCCATTTCTTGGCAGCTACTGGCGTTCCGGCGACTGGAGCATCCTGGATCATGGAGATCGGGTGACGGTCCATCCCCTGGATGGTGAGATCTATGCTCAGATTATAAATCTCTCTACGGCGTATGATGTGTACTTTCATGGGGCTGGGGATGTGCCCAGCATATCGAAGCAGAGGTATACCTTTCCGGAGAGTGACTATACGACAGTGGAGCTGATAGCCCTGGAGATTTACACCAACGAGGAGGCCAGAGCGTGAGTTCAAATTTAATTAAATATATTTTTATAAATTATAATTAAACCTTTCGCTGAGTTAATAGCTTCAACACCAAGCAGAGGAGCTGCCGCTTCAACTACGAGGCGGAGGAAATGATGACCGTGCCCATCTACAGCTTTGGACTCTGCCTGTCCGAGTGCAGAATGTTTTTCGCTCTGCGGGTCTGCGGCTGCATTCCGCACTTCTACCGGAACCGCTGTGGGTATAATCATATTTTCGGGACACAGAGTTGCACTTAATTGGCCCCCCATTAAAGTTAACTTTTATGCGCCGGACTCGGGGCTGGCTGCCGCCCAGTTTTATGGCGCAAATTCGGTCGTAAAATGTTTAAATACTCGTAGTTTAAGTGGCAACTTTTTTGCCCGATTATCTGTCTTCCTTTCTCCCAATTTTTCCTCCGCTTTATGCTTTATTATTTCCAGTGCGAAACGGACGGAAATTGCCGGTCTGCGGACTGGAGGGCATCGAATGCCTGGTCAAAATTAAACGTGAGTAATTTCCATCTTCCAGGGTTCTCCGGGAACATGCAAATATTTAGCCAGCCCCGGAAATTCGATTTGAATTTTTTTCGGATAGAAATTTCCCAGAACGTGACCATAATTTAATTTTTATTCAGCTTTTTGTGGGGTGTTTGGGATGGTCAAAAGTCAAGGCTAAGTTAGGCCACCTGTTGAGTAATTGGAGTGGCGGAAATAATTTGCTTAGGGGACAGCTAGCAGACGGAAGATTATCTGACAGGTTGACATTGATAAGCTGGCTAAATGTTTTGAAACTAACTTGTTTAATATTAAAAAGGGGGAGGTGTTTTTGTTTTTAAGCTTACCATATGTTAGTCTTTTTATAATATAATTCCCAACTGGTTCTAGCAATCCTATAATCAAGTAAAAGTGGCGAGCACATTTGGATATGTTTTTGTAAATAGAATAAGTGTTTTATTTACCTTATTTTTATACAGTTTTATTTAAATATTTCAATATTAACTTGTAGAACATATTCCTTCTCCCCTCAGGCGAAATAATCTCCCTAAAATCGGACAGATATAAAATCAATTGCAATTGCCTGGCCAACTGCGATGACTCCAACTTCTTTGTGCAATCCTATGTAAGTATAAAACACATATAGCCCCGCTTATAATAATAAAAAATAAACGAGAAAAAACGGCGTATACCCTATTAAAAAATATATAAAGTAAACTTTAACTGTAAAAATGTTTATGGCAAACAGAAGCGGCATCTAGTGCTCGTTAAGTGGCAACTGCAGACGCCGCTGCGTCGCGCATTTCAAGTGGAAAAATGCCCGGAAAACTGAGGAAAATCCGCGGGAATAGCCAGAACGAACATTTCGGGGGATGGGGCGATGCTTTGCCTTAAACAAACATCAAAATTGTAGTCCGGGGCTATAAAAAATAATAAGCGCAGAAGTTGCAGGAACTGGGCGCCTTGAAATATGCAATTATTTTCGGGGGCTTGGCCAACCGAAAGTTTCTGTTTAACTTTTTTCGCGCTGTGTATGTGTGTGTGTGTGCGGCGAAAGTTTTTACATTTAATAACAATTTTTGCTTACTTTGCCTTGTTACCAGAATGATGATGATGATGCAGATGATGTACATAGATGATGATGATATTGTTCTCGTTTTGCTTTTGTTTTTAGTTCTGCGAGTTTTCTTTATATATACTTTTGTCTTTATTTTAAACATTTCCTTGGGATTTCCCACAGCGTTCGCGTGTCTGGTTTCTGGGCGCTAATCTTCAATGGGGCATAATTGATTATCCCAAAATGCAGCTCCGCCGGGATGTCCTCTTCTCCTTTGCCGATGTTTTGGGTAAGTTTTTGGGTTGATTACTGGACTTTTACTTTCTTTAATTTATTAATTAATTTATTTGAATATTACACAGTTTACATAGGCGGCCTGGTTGGATTTTTTCTGGGCTGCAGTGCTCTGAGCTTCACGGAAATTGTTTACTATTTTACGGCTCGATTTGTGAGGCGAATGTTTTGTCGTTGACTTTATGCTTAATACTAATTTTATAGTAAACTCAAGAGCAAGTACAACTTTAATATATATTTGTATAATCTTATTCATTGACAAACTTAGGAAGCTATTGTAATGCACTTATTTTCTAGATATTCCTGGTTTATTATCAGTTAGTTTGTTGCTTAAAATACAGGCTTAAAATGTTATGAATGCCTTTGAGAACTTATAAATATTTTAAATATAAATAAAAAGAAATACTTATAGGAGAAAACATAAAGGTAAAAGGTAGTAAATGTATAAAAATAAATAGTAATATATCTTTTAATTTATAGAATTTTGTATACTTTTTTCAAGGCTTCCTAAAAGTATTATTTTCCCTATTTGTCAACAAGCAATTTCTCCCTAAAATAACTATATAAAATGGACTATATCCCTCCGATCTCTTAGACATATATCCCCACACTTAAACCTGCCTAATCACGCCAACTGCAGGCTTCATCTTTTTATTGGCCAAACATAAACAGCGGGGGGAATCGCTCTCGCTCTCTCGCCTAATCTATAATAAAATACAATTGTGCAAAGTTGGCGAAAATCATACCGAGAAAAGTTGTGAAGCTGCCCAAAAATGTTTTCCACCTCATCATCATTGAGCCTTCATTGTCCATGTTTCGCTGCTGGCATTTCAATGAACATGAACTGTTTACTTCTCCAAAATGGGGGGGAGCCTGGCCAGGACGACGACAAATTGCGCTCCTTTTGTATTTTTGCTAACCTTGTCGGATTTTATTATTGGGCTCCGTCGTCCGTCGCCAGACATTGAAATGAACTTTTTCCGTCTTGTTTCACATGTTGGATGTGTGTGCTCTTAATATTTGAAGAATAATTTTGTAGTGGATAGCAAGTTATTTAGCTGTGTAGCTTTTGCTTTGTTTATTTGGGTGGAAAAATGGTACAGTGGGGATTCAACAAGTGGGTAATAGGTACTTTAATTATAGTAAAAATAGTGGAAAGTATTACATGATAATGTAAATGAATGTCAGAGTTCTTTAGAATTTTTGTAAATATTTTAAATATAGCAGAAAACTTAATTTTAATTCTAAATAAGTTTTATAATGTGGGAAACTTCTCAAGATTTTCTATTAAAGTGTTTTTAGTAAAATAAATTAATAATAAAATTATTAAAATGCCTCAAAATATGCAATTTAGTGACTGTTTTCCTATATTTTGTGTTCTAAATTACCGAATATACCTCAAATCCCCTTGAATTTTCACCTTAAATTACTCTTTCTTAATTTTATATTAAATTTAATATTTCTTTTACCAAAAACTCTAGTTCTTCTTAGCCAATTCCCCCTGTTATTACGTTCTATTGGCAAGTCCCTAAATTCTTGTCCCCTGACAATCACATTTCTTGGTGTATTTGTCTTGACTTTTCGCACAACTGAGTGAACTGTGACTGTCAACAAATAAATGCCGAAAAACTATAGTTAAGAAAGCTCATGAATTTATGCTGGCTTTTGCTCCTTCATTCGATTCTGTCGCGTCATCAATAAATGAGTGGGAAATGTTCGAGTAAACTGGGTCATCGGAGGAAATATTACTGGCTGCTAAGCTTCAGTAGATCTGCGAGAAGAATCAAACTTCTCGTCTGAGCGTAACAATGGCAAAATCTACATTTCAATGGCTTCATATTTTTTATGCAAAAAAAAACCACCCACCTCCTATCAAATCTCAAAGGGATTGTCGAAATGTGTGTGTGTGTCTTTGCACCTTTGCTGAAATGGGGAAAAGGGAGGAAAAACCACAATCCACACGAGAATTTCTCTCCATCGCCTGGGACTGCATTTTAAATGAATAAAAGCGAAAGGGATGATTTTTTTTGGAGCCAAACTTTGCACTTTGAAGTGTTTTTCGGGGGCTGCTGAAAGGGTGTTTGTCGTCGTTCCTCATTTTCTCATAACGCATAAATTACGGAATTATTGAAATTTATTGTTAAAAAATTGCCACTGGCATTGTGAGTGAAGTTGGAGACTACTTTTTGGTTAGGGTTTTTTTTCTTCTTTAAAAGAACCTTTCATTGTCATAGTTAAGCCGAGAAAATTGCTGGGATTTTGTTGCAAATTTCAGTGGGGAATTGATAAATTACCTTGATAAACCCTTGATAATGTGTGGATTATGTTTTAAGAGGGGTGGATTTTAAATTAAAGGAATTGTTTATTATTTTTAAGGCGAAAGCTAACTCTATCTTAACTTTTTATGGTTAACAAGAAAGAAAGCTAACTTTGGCCAGCCAAAGTTTGTATACCCTTGCAGGTAACAATTAAAATATATCATAACTAAGCCAAAAATGCATTAATTTCGATTCGGAAAGCAGTTTTGTGTTAGTTTTTATTAATTAAAAAAAACTGCATACCAAATTTAAAATTTTAGGAAATCAAAATTTCTTCCGGATATGTCTAGAAAGATTCCCCTGTTGATGCTGATCAAGAATATATATGGTTTATGGGGTCGGAAATGATTCCTTGACTTAGAAAAATATTATTTTTTATTATAAAATCGGATTTTTTATATTAAAAACTTCTTGATTTTTTTAAAATTAAAAATATCATAACTTGGCCAAAAGAGCATTAATTTTAAATCGGTAAACTGTTCTGTGCAAGATTTTCTACAGTTAATAAATCTGCATACTTCATTTAAAAATTTTGAAAATTCAATTTTTTATCAAAATCAAAAATTTTAATGAAATTTTGCAAAAATGGCCAAAAAATCGATTTCTTCCTGACATATCTAGAACGATTCCCCTGTTGATGCTGATCAAGAATATATATACTTTATAGGGTCGGAAACGTCTCCTTCACTGCGTTGCAAACTTCTGACTGAAATTATAATACCCTGCAAGGGTATAAAAAACACTTTAAATTAAAATTAATTTTTTAACATTTTTAAATATATTTTCCGCTTCCGTTTCCGCTTTCCGTTAGCGCCATCTATCAGGATTGACTACAACTTGAAATCGAATGGCTTAGCTAAGTTTTTGTAATCGATTAATCGATAATTTATTTGACAAGTAAAACATTAATTTGACCATTTATCATAACCGCTATCTGGCCACACTCTTAAATTTCCAAAACTAAAAAAAAAAAACAAAAAAATAAAAAAATATACAAAAATAGATTGTTAAACAGCGTTGCAAGCTGCAGAGAAATGCAAAAAGCGCCACCCTGGCAAGGTCAAGCTGCCAGCGAGGCAGCGCAGTCAGCGGCGGCGGTGAAAGGCATAGACTACGAGAAAGTGGCCAAAAAAACACTGATAAGGGGCGAGGACATGTTTGCCCCTCGTAGGATTTGCCTTTTGGGGGCGCTCCTGGGCCTGCTCCTCCTCCTGCTGCCGGGCAGCGAGGCCACGCACATCAGCGGCCAGTTCCAGACGGCCGACTTCTTTCAGTTCCTGGTCAAGTTCGGCTTCAACAAGGCGGATCCCCAGAGGAGGAACGCCTATGGCTACATCTACGGCAATGTCACCTCGCCGGACAAGTACGCGGCTCCGCTGACGCTGGTTGTCCTGGACAGGAGCACCTTTGTGGAGTTCTATGGGAACAGGAGTAACCGGAGCCGGGAGGTGGCCTGCTCGGGCATGTTCTCGCGCCTGCAGAGGATTGCCTACGATTCCAGGTGTAATCCGAGGGCCAAGAGGGACTTCTTGAGGCACGTGCCCTGTCCGAGAGGAGAGTTGTGTGGCGACGAGGATGCGCCAAGCAATGTGGTGCCCGGATCGCAGTTTACCTATGTTATTAATTTGGAGGCGGAACCAAGGTGAGTAATTTGTTTCTTTTCCTGATTTATTTATTCCTTAAAAATGTGAATCTATCTTTTCCCTTTGTAAAAAATGCACAAAAAACGCTTCATATATAACAACTATCTGTTTATTTCTTAAACAAATAAAGCAACGTTTACTTCCTGTCAAGATAAATGCATTATCTGCTTGGCTTTCATTATAAACATTTGCCAGCAAGTCGATTATTACTTTCTTTATCTTATTTTTAACAAAAGAAAAATCAAATGGTGCCCTTTTCTATATTAAACCATCAAATTCACTAAAACAAACCCTCTTCCCCCAGATTCTGGTACCTCTCCCTGGTGGCCTGCTACCAAAACCAGACCACCTGCCAGTGGCATGCCCACGAGAGCCTCCCGCGACTGAGCAACCAGAGCAGCAAGCTCCTCAACACCCTCGACTACGACATCCACTTGGTTAACATCCATCCGAACCACTCGGCGGCCCATCCGCTGACCTATCAGTACTCGTACGATCAGCAGAATCTGCTGGAAATGTACCTCATCTTCCTGCTGGTCTACATAGTCCTCCTGCCCATGCAGATCTACGCGGTGCGCCGGCAGAAGCATCCGGTGACCAAGCTGTTTACGCTGAGCCTGCTCAGTGAGTTTGTCAGCTTGGCCCTGATCACTGCCCACCTGATCCACTATGCGGCCAATGGAGTGGGGGAGCCGCGGCTGCAGGCGGCAGGCGATGTGCTGGACATACTGAGCCGCACCAGCTTTATGCTTATACTGCTTTTGTTGGCCAAAGGATGGGCTGTGACGAGGCAGCAGATAAGCAGAACGGGATGGATCATACTCATGTCCATCTGGGTGCCATACTGCGCGTTCCATGTGTTCTTGTACATCTGGGATAGGGTGAGTTTTTGATAGCTTAAATTGAGAGTTTAATCTTTAATTTAAATATTTACTTTTCCTTACAGACGGAGGTGGATGTGGTCTCCGACATAGACGAGTACCAGACCTGGCCTGGATGGATAGTCCTGATACTGCGGTGGGTTTTCTCCCTTTCAAGACCTCTGAAATCCTTCTTATATTTCTATATTCCTCCCCCCACAGCACCTCCTTCATGATGTGGTTCCTCTACGAACTCCGCAACACCATGAAGTACGAGCATTCCACTAAGAAACTGGACTTTCTTCTCCACCTGGGCGCCTCCAGCCTGGTGTGGTTCATCTACCTGCCCATTGTGGCCATTGTTGCGCTGCAGGTCAGCCCCATGTGGCGCTACAAGCTTTTGCAGGGTATTACCAACTCGGCAGACTGCATGGCCTACTGTGTGATGACGGGCCTGCTGTGGCCGCACAGAGCGGGCCAATATCTGCTCCTAGCAGGCACTAAATATGCCGGTGAGTGGCTCTTATATACCAACGGGATTTCCTTAGATCTTATATTTGATATTTTTCAAGGCATGGATGAGCTGGACGAGTTCAACGAGGCTCCGCATATAGTGAGAGAGCGCGAAAGGCGTCGCAACTCCCCGCCCGACGACATTTCCATAGGCACAGGCAGCGGTGGAGGTCGCGGCATGGTCCTGTCCACCAGCATTCCAAATTCTCTGAATGGCGATCTGCTGGAGGCCGAGGATCTGGATGCCGAGCTGCTCACTGATCTGAACAAGAACAGCCACATTGTGGCGTAAGAAGCGGGCTTAATTCCTTAGCTGTAGTAGTCAATTGTGCTAAAAACAGAGCAAGTGGACCATCCCTTCACTTGCTTATAGAGGTAGCTGTATTGAGGTGGGTTGGGTTTATAGTTAAGGATAACAATTCCAAACGGAACCTCTTTTTAGACTCCCACAAAACTAATGTGACTATAAATTTAAACCAACCCCCTTCAAGCCAGCTACAAAACCCAACTTCGTGTATATTCCCACATAGTTAGTAGTCAGCGTAACCTACAACGAAGTCAGAGCGATTGTTGTGTGATTTTTATGTATGTATTGTGCTTGAATTTACAATTAGTTTCTAGTTAACGCCTAGGACAACAACGCTTCATTCGGCATCAATCCATTCGTTGCGGTAGCTAACATTTTACAGCGGCAACTACTACCGTCTGCCTATAAAGATAAGGCCACATCGACTCCCCCAACTAACCCGGCGGTATTTTGATAAGAACACAACTGAGAAAACAAATATGGAAAATGCAAACTGAAAAAGATAGTGGAAATAAATGAACGATTTTTAAGATAAGTACCAACGGGAGGCAGCTTTGATTTGCTTTCTAGTGAGTTGTGAATTGAGCCGTTCTTTCGTTGCTTTTATAGTTTATTAAGTATTAAATTAGCAAGCTAAATTGATGATAATTATAGTGGTTTATCGAATTTATATACTTTGAAATTATTTACCGGCATATTTTGTTAATTTTTAAGCAAACAAATTGTTGATATAATATTTCTAAATGATTTGAGTCCCTTATTTACTTATTATTTCTGTAAAATATTTGCAAATCCTTTGAGTTTTGATTTCTACATTTAAATATTTTATAAGTTAACTTGTTTACTTTGCAAATTAAAATATATATAGACAGCATTTTATAGAGTTAATTATTATTTTAATGTGTTTTTCATAACACCATAAAAGGCACTTCAATATGAAATCCTTGACATTATTTAGAAAACCTTGATTATATAAATAAGTTAGTGGCCAAGGTTAAACGATTTCTGTTTAACCCAAGCCTCATATTGCATGTCCTGGCTTATTTATACCATTAACTAGCTCCCTGGGGATCCTGTAGCTTACAGTTTTCAGCAACTTTCAACTTCAGTTCCTGTTTAAACCTCCAACAACATGGTTGACCTGCCTCTGCTGCGTTTCTACTTCGAAGTGAGTCGCCTGATTGGCCTGTGCAACCTCCACTACAGCTTCAAGGAGCGGCGCTTCGTCCTCAACCATGTGCCCACTGTGCTCTACTGCCTCCTGCTGAATGTGGCCTATCTGCTGATCCTTCCCTTCGCCCTTACGCTGCT